>NC_143392.1:0-2400000 GCF_980474605.1 Leiobunum rupestre
TTGGTTTCTCCTTAAAGAATAGAATGTTGGGGAACAGTTTGACGGCATCTTAAGGAGTCTTCTCTCATGAGAGGAAGTTGAAGCATTTAATTTGGTATTCGGCTCTTCGGGAATATTGTGTTGACATCGGTAAAAGTGATGCACCGTTCATCTCTCATGAGAGGTCTCATGAGAGTTGTCGTGAGAGGTTTCATGAGAGGTCTCGTGAGAGATGTCATGAGAGGTTTCATGAGAGGTCTCGTGAGAGATGTCATGAGAGGTTTCGTGAGAGATGTCATGAGAGGTCTCGTGAGAGATGTCATGAGAGGTCTGGTGAGAGAGTTCATGAGAGGTCTGGTGACAGATTTCATGAGTGATTTCAAGAGAGTATTGGTGAGAGTTCTGCTTAGATGACCCATCTTGGAAGAATGCTTTTCAACGACACTCCGTACGATTGGGTACGAAGCGGTTTTCTTTCTAGTAACTATTCCTTTAAATCGGTTTGACGGAGGGGAATTGGAACGAGGTCATTGGTTTCTCCTTAAAGAATAGAATGTTGGGGAACAGTTTGACGGCATCTTAAGGAGTCTTCTCTCATGAGAGGAAGTTGAAGCATTTAATTTGGTATTCGGCTCTTCGGGAATATTGTGTTGACATCGGTAAAAGTGATGCACCGTTCATCTCTCATGAGAGGTCTCATGAGAGTTGTCGTGAGAGGTTTCATGAGAGGTCTCGTGAGAGATGTCATGAGAGGTTTCATGAGAGGTCTCGTGAGAGATGTCATGAGAGGTCTCGTGAGAGATGTCATGAGAGGTCTCGTGAGAGATGTCATGAGAGGTCTGGTGAGAGAGTTCATGAGAGGTCTGGTGACAGATTTCATGAGTGATTTCAAGAGAGTATTGGTGAGAGTTCTGCTTAGATGACCCATCTTGGAAGAATGCTTTTCAACGACACTCCGTACGATTGGGTACGAAGCGGTTTTCTTTCACGTAACTATTCCTTTAAATCGATTTGACGGAGGGGAATTGGAACGAGGTCATTGGTTTCTCCTTAAAGAATAGAATGTTGGGGAACAGTTTGACGGCATCTTAAGGAGTCTTCTCTCATGAGAGGAAGTTGAAGCATTTAATTTGGTATTCGGCTCTTCGGGAATATTGTGTTGACATCGGTAAAAGTGATGCACCGTTCATCTCTCATGAGAGGTCTCATGAGAGTTGTCGTGAGAGGTTTCATGAGAGGTCTCGTGAGAGATGTCATGAGAGGTTTCATGAGAGGTCTCGTGAGAGATGTCATGAGAGGTTTCATGAGAGGTCTCGTGAGAGATGTCATGAGAGGTCTCGTGAGAGATGTCATGAGAGGTCTCGTGAGAAATGTCATGAGAGGTCTGGTGAGAGAGTTCATGAGAGGTCTGGTGACAGATTTCATGAGTGATTTCAAGAGAGTATTGGTGAGAGTTCTGCTTAGATGACCCATCTTGGAAGAATGCTTTTCAACGACACTCCGTACGATTGGGTACGAAGCGGTTTTCTTTCACGTAACTATTCCTTTAAATCGGTTTGACGGAGGGGAATTGGAACGAGGTCATTGGTTTCTCCTTAAAGAATAGAATGTTGGGGAACAGTTTGACGGCATCTTAAGGAGTCTTCTCTCATGAGAGGAAGTTGAAGCATTTAATTTGGTATTCGGCTCTTCGGGAATATTGTGTTGACATCGGTAAAAGTGATGCACCGTTCATCTCTCATGAGAGGTCTCATGAGAGTTGTCGTGAGAGGTTTCATGAGAGGTCTCGTGAGAGATGTCATGAGAGGTTTCATGAGAGGTCTCGTGAGAGATGTCATGAGAGGTTTCGTGAGAGATGTCATGAGAGGTCTCGTGAGAGATGTCATGAGAGGTCTGGTGAGAGAGTTCATGAGAGGTCTGGTGACAGATTTCATGAGTGATTTCAAGAGAGTATTGGTGAGAGTTCTGCTTAGATGACCCATCTTGGAAGAATGCTTTTCAACGACACTCCGTACGATTGGGTACGAAGCGGTTTTCTTTCTAGTAACTATTCCTTTAAATCGGTTTGACGGAGGGGAATTGGAACGAGGTCATTGGTTTCTCCTTAAAGAATAGAATGTTGGGGAACAGTTTGACGGCATCTTAAGGAGTCTTCTCTCATGAGAGGAAGTTGAAGCATTTAATTTGGTATTCGGCTCTTCGGGAATATTGTGTTGACATCGGTAAAAGTGATGCACCGTTCATCTCTCATGAGAGGTCTCATGAGAGTTGTCGTGAGAGGTTTCATGAGAGGTCTCGTGAGAGATGTCATGAGAGGTTTCATGAGAGGTCTCGTGAGAGATGTCATGAGAGGTCTCGTGAGAGATGTCATGAGAGGTCTCGTGAGAGATGTCATGAGAGGTCTGGTGAGAGAGTTCATGAGAGGTCTGGTGACAGATTTCATGAGTGATTTCAAGAGAGTATTGGTAAGAGTTCTGCTTAGATGACCCATCTTGGAAGAATGCTTTTCAACGACACTCCGTACGATTGGGTACGAAGCGGTTTTCTTTCACGTAACTATTCCTTTAAATCGGTTTGACGGAGGGGAATTGGAACGAGGTCATTGGTTTCTCCTTAAAGAATAGAATGTTGGGGAACAGTTTGACGGCATCTTAAGGAGTCTTCTCTCATGAGAGGAAGTTGAAGCATTTAATTTGGTATTCGGCTCTTCGGGAATATTGTGTTGACATCGGTAAAAGTGATGCACCGTTCATCTCTCATGAGAGGTCTCATGAGAGTTGTCGTGAGAGGTTTCATGAGAGGTCTCGTGAGAGATGTCATGAGAGGTTTCATGAGAGGTCTCGTGAGAGATGTCATGAGAGGTCTCGTGAGAGATGTCATGAGAGGTCTCGTGAGAGATGTCATGAGAGGTCTGGTGAGAGAGTTCATGAGAGGTCTGGTGACAGATTTCATGAGTGATTTCAAGAGAGTATTGGTGAGAGTTCTGCTTAGATGACCCATCTTGGAAGAATGCTTTTCAACGACACTCCGTACGATTGGGTACGAAGCGGTTTTCTTTCACGTAACTATTCCTTTAAATCGATTTGACGGAGGGGAATTGGAACGAGGTCATTGGTTTCTCCTTAAAGAATAGAATGTTGGGGAACAGTTTGACGGCATCTTAAGGAGTCTTCTCTCATGAGAGGAAGTTGAAGCATTTAATTTGGTATTCGGCTCTTCGGGAATATTGTGTTGACATCGGTAAAAGTGATGCACCGTTCATCTCTCATGAGAGGTCTCATGAGAGTTGTCGTGAGAGGTTTCATGAGAGGTCTCGTGAGAGATGTCATGAGAGGTTTCATGAGAGGTCTCGTGAGAGATGTCATGAGAGGTTTCATGAGAGGTCTCGTGAGAGATGTCATGAGAGGTCTCGTGAGAGATGTCATGAGAGGTCTCGTGAGAAATGTCATGAGAGGTCTGGTGAGAGAGTTCATGAGAGGTCTGGTGACAGATTTCATGAGTGATTTCAAGAGAGTATTGGTGAGAGTTCTGCTTAGATGACCCATCTTGGAAGAATGCTTTTCAACGACACTCCGTACGATTGGGTACGAAGCGGTTTTCTTTCACGTAACTATTCCTTTAAATCGGTTTGACGGAGGGGAATTGGAACGAGGTCATTGGTTTCTCCTTAAAGAATAGAATGTTGGGGAACAGTTTGACGGCATCTTAAGGAGTCTTCTCTCATGAGAGGAAGTTGAAGCATTTAATTTGGTATTCGGCTCTTCGGGAATATTGTGACGGCATCGGTAAAAGTGATGCACCGTTCATCTCTCATGAGAGCTATCGAAACTTAGAAGTTTTCTCTCGTGAGAGGCGGTCGAAGCGTCAATAAAAGGTTCCGGCTATTCGGAAATATTTTGACGGCATCGTCAAAAGTGGTGCGACGGTCATCTCTCATGAGAGGTCTCATGAGAGTTGTCGTGAGAGGTTTCATGAGAGGTCTCGTGAGAGATGTCATGAGAGGCTCATGAGAGGTCTCGTGAGAGATGTCATGAGAGGTCTCGTGAGAGATGTCATGAGAGGTCTCGTGAGAGATGTCATGAGAGTTCTGGTGAGAGAGTTCATGAGAGGTCTGGTGAGAGATGTCATGAGAGGTCTCGTGAGAGATGTCATGAGAGAGATTTCGTGAGAGGTCTGGTGACAGATTTCATGAGTGATTTCAAGAGAGTATTGGTGAGAGTTCTGCTTAGATGACCCACCTTGGAAGAATGCTTTTCAACGACACTCCGTACGATTGGCTACGAAGCGGTTTTCTTTCACGTAACTATTCCTTTAAATCGGTTTGACGGAGGGGAATTGGAACGAAGTCATTGGTTTCTCCTTAAAGAATAGAATGTTGGGGAACAGTTTGACGGCATCTTAAGGAGTCTTCTCTCATGAGAGGAAGTTGAAGCATTTAATTTGGTATTCGGCTCTTCGGGAATATTGTGACGGCATCGGTAAAAGTGATGCACCGTTCATCTCTCATGAGAGCTATCGAAACTTAGAAGTTTTCTCTCGTGAGAGGCGGTCGAAGCGTCAATAAAAGGTTCCGGCTATTCGGAAATATTTTGACGGCATCGTCAAAAGTGGTGCGACGGTCATCTCTCATGAGAGGTCTCATGAGAGTTGTCGTGAGAGGTTTCATGAGAGGTCTCGTGAGAGATGTCATGAGAGAGATTTCGTGAGAGGTCTGGTGACAGATTTCATGAGTGATTTCAAGAGAGTATTGGTGAGAGTTCTGCTTAGATGACCCACCTTGGAAGAATGCTTTTCAACGACACTCCGTACGATTGGCTACGAAGCGGTTTTCTTTCACGTAACTATTCCTTTAAATCGGTTTGACGGAGGGGAATTGGAACGAGGTCATTGGTTTCTCCTTAAAGAATAGAATGTTGGGGAACAGTTTGACGGCATCTTAAGGAGTCTTCTCTCATGAGAGGAAGTTGAAGCATTTAATTTGGTATTCGGCTCTTCGGGAATATTGTGACGGCATCGGTAAAAGTGATGCACCGTTCATCTCTCATGAGAGCTATCGAAACTTAGAAGTTTTCTCTCGTGAGAGGCGGTCGAAGCGTCAATAAAAGGTTCCGGCTATTCGGAAATATTTTGACGGCATCGTCAAAAGTGGTGCGACGGTCATCTCTCATGAGAGGTCTCATGAGAGTTGTCGTGAGAGGTTTCATGAGAGATCTCGTGAGAGATGTCATGAGAGGTCTGGTGAGAGGGTTCATGAGAGGTTTCGTGAGAGGTCTCGTGAGAGATTTCATGAGTGATTTCAAGAGAGTATTGGTGAGAGTTCTGCTTAGATGACCCATCTTGGAAGAATGCTTTTCAACGACACTCCGTACGATTGGGTACGAAGCGGTTTTCTTTCACGTAACTATTCCTTTAAATCGGTTTGACGGAGGGGAATTGGAACGAGGTCATTGGTTTCTCCTTAAAGAATAGAATGTTGGGGAACAGTTTGACGGCATCTTAAGGAGTCTTCTCTCATGAGAGGAAGTTGAAGCATTTAATTTGGTATTCGGCTCTTCGGGAATATTGTGACGACATCGGTAAAAGTGATGCACCGTTCATCTCTCATGAGAGGTCTCATGAGAGTTGTCGTGAGAGGTTTCATGAGAGGTCTCGTGAGAGATGTCATGAGAGGTTTCATGAGAGGTCTCGTGAGAGATGTCATGAGAGGTCTCGTGAGAGATGTCATGAGAGGTCTCGTGAGAGATGTCATGAGAGGTCTGGTGAGAGAGTTCATGAGAGGTCTGGTGACAGATTTCATGAGTGATTTCAAGAGAGTATTGGTGAGAGTTCTGCTTAGATGACCCATCTTGGAAGAATGCTTTTAAACGACACTCCGTACGATTGGGTACGAAGCGGTTTTCTTTCACGTAACTATTCCTTTAAATCGGTTTGACGGAGGGGAATTGGAACGAGGTCATTGGTTTCTCCTTAAAGAATAGAATGTTGGGGAACAGTTTGACGGCATCTTAAGGAGTCTTCTCTCATGAGAGGAAGTTGAAGCATTTAATTTGGTATTCGGCTCTTCGGGAATATTGTGACGGCATCGGTAAAAGTGATGCACCGTTCATCTCTCATGAGAGCTATCGAAACTTAGAAGTTTTCTCTCGTGAGAGGCGGTCGAAGCGTCAATAAAAAGTTCCGGCTATTCGGAAATATTTTGACGGCATCGTCAAAAGTGGTGCGACGGTCATCTCTCATGAGAGGTCTCATGAGAGTTGTCGTGAGAGGTTTCATGAGAGGTCTCGTGAGAGATGTCATGAGAGGTTTCATGAGAGGTCTCGTGAGAGATGTCATGAGAGGTCTCGTGAGAGATGTCATGAGAGGTCTCGTGAGAGATGTCATGAGAGGTCTGGTGAGAGAGTTCATGAGAGGTCTGGTGACAGATTTCATGAGAGGTCTCGTGAGAGTATTGGTGAGAGTTCTGCTTAGATGACCCATCTTGGAAGAATGCTTTTCAACGACACTCCGTACGATTGGGTACGAAGCGGTTTTCTTTCACGTAACTATTCCTTTAAATCGGTTTGACGGAGGGGAATTGGAACGAGGTCATTGGTTTCTCCTTAAAGAATAGAATGTTGGGGAACAGTTTGACGGCATCTTAAGGAGTCTTCTCTCATGAGAGGAAGTTGAAGCATTTAATTTGGTATTCGGCTCTTCGGGAATATTGTGACGGCATCGGTAAAAGTTATGCACCGTTCATCTCTCATGAGAGCTATCGAAACTTAGAAGTTTTCTCTCGTGAGAGGCGGTCGAAGCGTCAATAAAAGGTTCCGGCTATTCGGAAATATTTTGACGGCATCGTCAAAAGTGGTGCGACGGTCATCTCTCATGAGAGGTCTCATGAGAGTTGTCGTGAGAGGTTTCATGAGAGATCTCGTGAGAGATGTCATGAGAGGTCTGGTGAGAGGGTTCATGAGAGGTTTCGTGAGAGGTCTTGTGAGAGATTTCATGAGTGATTTCAAGAGAGTATTGGTGAGAGTTCTGCTTAGATGACCCATCTTGGAAGAATGCTTTTCAACGACACTCCGTACGATTGGGTACGAAGCGGTTTTCTTTCACGTAACTATTCCTTTAAATCGGTTTGACGGAGGGGAATTGGAACGAGGTCATTGGTTTCTCCTTAAAGAATAGAATGTTGGGGAACAGTTTGACGGCATCTTAAGGAGTCTTCTCTCATGAGAGGAAGTTGAAGCATTTAATTTGGTATTCGGCTCTTCGGGAATATTGTGACGGCATCGGTAAAAGTGATGCACCGTTCATCTCTCATGAGAGCTATCGAAACTTACAAGTTTTCTCTCGTGAGAGGCGGTCGAAGCGTCAATAAAAGGTTCCGGCTATTCGGAAATATTTTGACGGCATCGTTAAAAGTGGTGCGACGGTCATATCTCATGAGAATATTCATGAGAGGTTTCATGAGAGGTCTCATGAGAGTTGTCGTGAGAGGTTTCATGAGAGGTCTGGTTCGAGTTTTCATTAGAGAACTGTTGAGAGGTTTAGAGAGTACTGGTGATAGGTCTCATGAGAGTACTGGTGATAGGTCTCATGAGAGTACTGGTAAAAGGTTTTACTAAGTTGTTCCATGAGAAGGCTTGTGTAAAGTCTCACGTAATATAGCAGTCATCTTTAATGTGGTCGAAGCATTTCATTTAGGTCCTGGCATTTTGGGGACATTTAGACGGCATTTCTAATGAGAGCTCTCATTAAATTCTTGATAACCGTTTCGTGAGAGGTGTGGTGAGAGGTCTCCTGATAGGTTTGGTGATGGCTCTCGTGAGAGGTTGGATGACAGATCTGGAGAGAGGGATCATGATAAGTCTGATGAGTGGGCTCTTGGTTTTGAGAGAGTTTTATTGATAGGTCTTGTTAGAGTTGTTACGTTACTTTGAAATAATATTTCGTGGGAGATGGACGAATCATAACAACAAGCTCGCGGCAGTTCTTGAACATTTGTCGGCTTCTCTCATGAGAGGTTGGATGACCGGCTTCGTGAGAGTGGTCGTGATAGGTTTGGTGAGAGGGGTTTCGTTACTTTGAAGTCATCGCTCGTTGGAGGTTGACGAAGCATTACATAAAGTTCGGGGCATTGCGGTTAGAATTGTCGGCTTCTCTCATGAGAGATATGGTGAGGACTCTCATGAGAGGTTTGGTGTGAGGGCTCATGAATGGTCGCGTGAGAGATTTGGTGATATGTCTCGTGAAAGGCCTTATCTTACCTTTTGTAGAAAGGTATATATTATTTTACATACGTATATTGTTGATGTAAATATAAATTATATTATTTGTTATTTATTTGTGGTATATTTATTACAGGTGGCGCTTTAGGCAATGATTTTGTTAAATTAATAGTTAACATGCTCAATTCCTCATAGATGGCGCTCTTTTAAATTATTCGTTATAGATGGCGCTTTTGTAAATTATTCGTTATAGATGGCGCTTTTGTAAATTATTCGTTATAGATGGCGCTTTTGTAAGTTATTCGTTATAGGTGGCGCTTTTGTAAATTATTCGTTATAGATGGCGCTTTTCTTAATTACTCGTTATAGATGGCGCTTATTCAAATTACTCGTTATAGATGGCGCTTTTCTAAATTACTCGTTATAGATGGCGCTTATGCAAATTACTCGTTATAGGTGGCGCTTCTGTAAATGATTCGTTATAGGTGGCGCGCTTGTCTTAAATTTCTCGGTTATAAGGAGGGCGCTTCAGAAAATATATTTAGTTGTGGTCTATTTTTCAACGAAAGATTGACTGTTTGCTGGATTGGAACTGTAAAGAACATTTTGCTCGTATAATTCGCCATGAGTTCGCGCAATTTTATCGGTTGTTTTCCCTTGGAAAGTAAGGATTTGGTTTTAGCGAAATTCGAAAGTTATTGCTCGTATTACGCGATGCATGAAGAAAATGCGGTTAATGAAACCTCGATTTTGCGGGCCGTGTTTGGATTTGAAGTGCAAAAAGCGACGTCGGCGGTCAGAGAAAAGCTCGTTTGTTACGATATTGTTGCCGAAAAGCATCCGGTTTTGCACATCAGAGATATCACCGAAGGATACAAGAGAGTCGCGGGAGGTTTCTACCGGGAAAAGCTAGCGGGAGTGCCGACGTTCAAAAAACCGAGCTTCGATAACCTCATCATTTACGCCGATGAAAATTATGACAACGCTGATGACGCTTTGCAGTTTTTAAAGCGCCATAACTTGCCATCCTACATACGTCAAGAAACCACTTTGCAGAAGCATTTCAGCGCGAAGTTTGCCGTACCCGATAGTGGAAGGTTTGACTTGGATGATTTTCGGTTTAAGCCAATAAAAAAAAATAGTCTTCGCAAACGGGTGCAAGTTTTAGTTGGTAGTACCGGCCTAGGAAAAACTGAATTCGCTCTAGCGCATTGCAAGAAGCCTCTTATCGTTAAGCATAGGGATGATTTCAAGAGATACGTTCCAGGGGTGACGGATGGCATAATCGTCGATGACGTTGCGACTTGCGATTGGAAGCCATTACAGTTTTTAAATTTCTTGGGAATGCAGCACTCGCACACGGAAGACGTTAAAAATAGCGCAGTTAACATCAAGCCGGGTGTTTTTAAATTTTTCTGTACCAACGATCTCGAGCTATTTTGGCCCGCAAATATGAAGGAGACTACAAAGGCTGCTTGTTCGCGTCGAATTGTTATCCGCCATATAACGTCAAAATTGTACGACGATACCGTTCGTGTTTTAGACGCCAGTGATTCCGAAGTGGATGATGCGGAGCTGGAATTGAAAGACGAATACAGCAACGCGGTTCGTGATACTTCGACGAGAATTTCGAAGAAGGTGCGCGCGTCATCGGCGAATACAGACGACGACGAAGAAATGATAAGACAATGTTTAGAGGTGTTGGAGAGGGCAGAAAAGGAAGACGCTTTGAAAAAGGAGCGTGAGAAGGACCTTCCCAGTACGTCAAAAGGACGTAAAGGAAGTCGTAAAAGGTCGAAGTCCATCTCGCAATTTTCGAGTACCGACGATGATGACGAATTTGACGAAGATGTGTTTAAAATTTTGGAGATGGCGGAAAACGAAGAAAGAAAGGGAAAGGCGGAAAAGGAAAACATCAGTGAAAAGAAGATTGTTATTGAAGAAAGTCAATCCACGAAGAAGCGTAGTGAAAAGAAAACGGAAGTGAAAAAGAAGGAAAAAGAACTAGGAAAAGTAATTAAGGCGGTAGACTGTACGAAAGAGGAAAGAAAAAAGGTATGGCGGAAGTTATTTCCAGATGGCTCTTCGACTGAAAAACCCACTATTCCTATTAAACGCCCTCGTTCCGCGAGCTCAAAATCTTCCACGCCTTTTCTTTTGGAAGACCAAACTTCAAGCGACGAAGACGCAGCGATTGAAGCGCAATATTTATTTTTATTGTCGTTGGAGGAAGAAAAGATTGAGAAGAATCGAAGTGCGGAAAAAAATAAAGTTGCTACAGATGCGAAATTCGTGACGCCTGTTAGAGGAGATAACATAATAAAAGGCAAAGGAACGAGTAAAGGATTTGCTAAGAAATCGCGATGAATGACTAAATAACCTTTTATTAATTTCGCATTGTAATAATTAGTGCGCCAAAGTAAGGTGATATATGATAAGTGTAGTGTTTTTGAAATATGATTGTTTATTGTTTATAACATGCAGTATTACTTTATCCTGTATTATCTATTAAAAGTGTTTCTATTCCAATGTTGTTTCTTATTTACTTACATTTTACGATAAAGTCGTTCAATCAACAGTTTTTTTAGAATCTGGTTTGTCGGATGCGTTTGTAAGAAAGAACGAGATAATCGACCGAAGGAAGACGTCGAACGGAGGAATGAAATCGTAAGTGAGTGACTTTCAGGTAGGTGTTGGTAGTCTGGTAAGTTGGGGAAATGTGATAAAGTGGTTGGTAGTCCCGCAAATCCGGGAAAATAAAGCTGATGGTCGGTAGTCCTGAAAATCGGGGAAATGTGTGTAGTGGTTGGTAGACCCGCAAATAGGGGAAACGTGAGTTAGAGATTGGAAAACCTGCTATGTTGAGAGATTACGCGACGGTATTTCGAAAAATATCCGCTAGGGTTAGCTGGGTATAAAAGGCGGTGTGGATTTGTATAATGGATCATTTAAATCGCTCGGTCTTACGAAGGAAGGTTCTTGCTCTCTTATATTTCTTTTCATTGTTATAAATGGATCTAGTTCAGTATACTATATCGAAAGCATTCGGGTGTTCTGAGAGTTTTCACGTTCAACACTATTATAATTTCATGAAATAAGATTTCGAGAAATCATCCGTCGCTGGTACCACCTATTTCTGGGATCCAAGAACCGTGTTATCACGCCGTTACGGTTCACCGAGAGATACGACGATGGATTTGAAGTTGCCGTCGTGGGGAAAAATAGCGAGTAAGTTTAGACGACTTATTTTAGTTGATTGGAATCTTAAACCGTTTATCGTTGCAGTTCCTTCAGAATCCTCTATATTGGATGAACAGTTGTTGGCTAACAATATCTTGAAAAGAAAGCACGAAGCTCGAGAAGACGATGTCAACGTAGACGTGAAGGAAAGAAAGAACGAAGAAGACGATCTTAATATAAAAGGGGAAAACATGAGGGTGGGAAAAAAATCACGTAAAAATTAACGGTTGGTGTTATTTTCGAGGCGTTTTTTATTATAAAGTTGTGTACCATATTTAAATGTTTATAAAATCTTTCTTATAGTTTCAATGCAAAATAAAACATTTATTTTCAATTATATCAATTCGTTTGTTTTTATTCATTTTATAATGTCAATTAGAGGTTGGTAGTCCTTTAAAGCGAGGAAATGTAAGTTAGTGGTTAGTAACACTCTAAAATGGGGAAATAATTTTAAGTGGTTGGTAACACTGCAAAATGGGGAAATAATATTAAGTGGTTGGTAACACTGCAAAATGGGGAAATAATTTTAAGTGGTTGGTAACACTGCAAAATGGGGAAATAATATTAAGTGGTTGGTAACACTGCAAAATGGGGAAATAACATTAAGTGGTTGGTAACACTGCAAAATGGGGAAATAACATTAAGTGGTTGGTAACACTGGAGAAAGGGGTATTCACATTTAGTGTTAGGCATTTCTGCGAACAGTGGAAATATTTGTTAATGGTTGGTTGCCCAGACAAACGGGGGTATTTGTATTTGTGTTTGGCAAAACGGCCAAATGAGAAATTGTCTGTTACCGGCTGGTAGCCCTGTTTAACGAGGGTATAAATTTGGGCGCGTCTGTTCGCTTAGCTACACTTCTTCATTGGCTTTCGACTGGGCAAGTTTCCTCCTTAAAGATCCCTCGTACTTGGAAACTTCTCACAACGGCTTGTTAATATTTTTAACGTTTATTTTTAGGTTTGGATTTCGCTGTTCGACGTTGCTTCATCATGTTTACGAGTGGCGAAATGTTTTATTTGGAGTGCAGTCTCGCGGACCGAGAAGAATGTTTTTCCATCTTTGACGAGGAATTCGAATGGTTCGTCGCTAAAACGAAAAAAAATACATCGTTTGTGGCTTTATTCGGCAGCGATCGTTATTTGAACGTTGACTTTGTTCGAGGATTGTTTAAGAGCGCTAGAATTGTGGCCGTACGTGACGGAACGGCATTTTTGCACGCGGTTTCCTTAGAACGCGACTGGGCTGAGTGTAGACGGGATTGGCGGAGCGGAGACGTTCCTTTTTTCGGGCCACCGACGGAAAGTTCCGTTATGGAATATGGTTGCGCGGCCTCGAGTTTCGCGGAAGCTATGTCGGCAGTGCGGTTTGTGGCTCCTTTATTTTTCGAGGAGAAAAAATCAATAATCGGGAATTGCTTTTACGCCATGTTCGGGTTGGGCGAATTGCCGCAATTTTGCGTTGCGGATTTCGTCGTCCCATTAGTTGCCTCGGAGGTATTGTCGGAAAAGAGTCTCGCCGTCGTAGGGCCTACCGGAGTAGGAAAAACATCCTTCGCCATGGCGCATTTCTCGCGCCCGTTTGTACTTCGGACTCGCGAAGACTGGTGTCATTTTACGGTTGGCTTCCACGATGGAATCGTCGCCGAAAATCTTAACTTTAGGGGATGGAGTCCGCTTTCATTTTTACGTTTTTTGGACGTGCGTGTAGACTATACTCAAGATATGGGTGGAAGGTGTTTGGTTGTACCAGCTGGTACTCCGCGAGTGATTTGCGCTTTCAGCGAGAGTCTTTTCTGGCCCGTTGGCATCACCGTGGAAATCAAGAACGCTTGTTTTAGGCGATTAAAATTATTAGTCGTTCGAGAAAATATGTTCGTCCCTAAACCGCAAATCCTTATCCAACACGGCGGTATCATCGACGCAAATTGTAGCGCCGACGATATCCGAGAGGTGGAAAATATTCTCAGTTTATCGACGGCAATGTTCGACGAGGATTGGGTTGACGACAGTGAAGTTGCCTCGGTAACGCGTCCACCTGTCGAAGATTCGAGAGTAGTTGAAGCTTTGGAGGAAGAAGTCTTGGAAGGAAGCGATTTTTTTTCTTTACCAAAGGGCCTCGTGCGGCTACCGTCATCTTCGACTCCGGAAAAGTCACCCGAAAACCCGACGTACGTAGAGGAAGAAACTTTCGAAGAATTCGTTAATAAAAATTGGTTTTGGAGCTTAAAAGTTGGGGGAAACCCGCCCGTCATGAAAAATGTGGGCGCGATGGAAACATTCGTACGCGAAGAAGACGATGAAAACGTAGAAATTGCGGTGAAAGAGGTGTTAGACCGTGTTTTGTCCTCGGTAGAGCGCGCTTTGAGTAGTGTGGAATTTTTAAACGAAGATATCGAAGGGCCTCCTGCTAAAAAAGTTCGTCGTTTTTAGTTCAATTTTTGTAATTTATGAAGTCAATGTATAAAAAGACTGTATGTATATATAAAGTTTTTAAAGAGTGTAAAATATAAAGTTGGTAAAAGTACGAATAAAAGTACTTCCTTTTGCAGTGCTTAAACAGTTTATCTTGTAATAAATATTTTTTAATTACAAGCGCTTTTTATGTATGGTGTCCGAGTTTTAAGAGTGTGATTGTTGGTGCGTAAACAGCGGGTGAGCGTACGCTCGATAATGGTTTGTAACGGGTGGGAGTCTGTGCGCGTTTGAATGTTAAGTAAATGGCGGGTGTATAATTGCTAGGTAAAATTAAAATAGATAGATGGCGCTAGTTCTCATTTCTTTACGTAGCGTTTGTTTTATTATAGGTGGCGGCTAAGAGTAAGTAGAGGGCGCGGTTGTATGTTAGAAGGGGTGGTAACCTTCCTAAAACTGGTATAAAAGCGTGAGAAGTCTTTTAAAATTTAGTTCGTCGTTGAATATTTCCGCTAACGGTTGGGCATTTGTTTTAAGTCGGGTCAATTTCGCGTGTCAGGTAAGTTCGTCGCGTTTTGCTCTCTTATTTCAATCGCGTAGATGTGTTGGCGTAGGAAATAAAACGATTTTCTTTTACAGATTTCCGGAGAAACTACGTCTCGGAACTTTCGGGCGATGGATGTTCGAAACTGCACGTCTCGGGGCTTTTGCGGCGTGGCTTTTGCGTCCGTAACGAGATGGGATCTCCTAGTACTGGTTATCGGCGACCTTGAGAACTGGCCGTTTTTCGTTGTTCGGGACTTTATGGCGCCCTGGAACGTTGAGGAAAATCGCAGCGTATGGCGTCGGTTGATCGTCATAATAACATTCTGTTACGTGAATTGCGCTCCTGCTCCGTTGGTCCCCGCGGCATTACAAGAAGTTGGTGTTCCTGTGTCGTTTGGAGTTTTGAATAACATTGTTTCGACGTTTTACGCCGCTTGGGAAAACGGCGACCGTAATAACTGGCGATTCGTTTCGTGGAACGTGAGAAGTCAACGTAGCGTGAACGTGAACGGTGAAAGATTATTTTAGACGTTTACGGTCGTGCTTGAACAGTTTTGTTTATTTTTGTATTAAAAGATATAGTTTTGTATTATTTTAAATCGTAATAAATAGTTTATTACTCAGAAATGGTTTTATTATTTTTAAAATTAAAATATTGGTAAGCTACATGATTCGCATTAAAACCACGATTATCGGCGGTAAGTGCTATAACGGTGACTATGAGTTTTTTTTTTAAGTTGGTGCTTGGAAGTCACGCGAAATGGGGATATGTTAGTTAGTGGCTGGTAACCCTGTTAGTCCGGAAAATCGGCGATATGGGAGTTAGTGGTTGGTAACACTGTAAAATTGGAAACTTAAGCTGGTAGTACTGCAATTTGGGAAAAGAAGTTCGTAGTTGGTAACAATGCGAAATTGGAAAATGGACTGATTCGTAACGCTTGATATTGGGAAAAGACTCTAGTGGTTGGTTACACTGCAAACTGGGAAATAAGGTAAGTGGTTGGTAGCCTTGTAAACCTGTGTATAAAAAAGAAAGTTGGCTCATTGTAGATTCAGTTCTTCGTTGGATCCTGAATAGGTAAGTTGTTAATGTTTCTTTCTTAGGGTAGTTGGTTACATTCTTGAAACTGTTTTCGTAGTGAGCGATGACCGGCGGTGCCGAAAATATCGAAACTTCAAGTTCCGAGGATTCGGATAACTACGATTATTTCTGTTTTAAAAACGGTCATTATTCGTCTTCGGATTCTGAAGACATTTCTTTCGAGGAAGGCTGCGAAAGTGAAGATGACGACGATGAACAAATCGACGAAGAAATAGAGGAAACTGAAAAAGAAGAAGAGATGACCAACCAGCGATTGGTCGCCACAGCGTCGGTCGGAAATCTACCGCCACCTTTAATTCTATTCGAGGACGACGATGTTGACGAGGACTTCGTAGGGGAGTTGGCTGATAGAGAAGAAGCCGCGAAAGAATAACGTAAGTTGACGAAATTGGTAATTAGATATATTCTTACGTACTTTGTTACGCGTGGTAATTTTAAAAAAATTATCCTTCAATATGGTTGCTTAGAATAATAAAAAATATATTTATTTTTAGGTAGGAAATTGAAGCAAATTTAATGGGTAAATGTGTTGTGGTATTAAAAGTTTATTTTATAACAATATGTAACTGTGCATTTTCTTTATTTATAATTTTAAAGCGAAATGACGCATTGCGTAGTTGCGTGGGAGTGTGGCGTAAAATTCGTTTATTATGCTTTTACGGTTTCTTAAAAATATCGGCAGAACTAGTTGAGATTTTGGTATAAATGTTTTTCAGGCGTCACTGCTGAAGTCGAAGCGAAAAGTTACAGAGTCATGAAAGGAAATGGCGTATTATGCCGGAGAGGTTTGTTGAAAATAATCCCGAAGGATTATAAAACTGCTCTGGATGTTTTTTTTAACCAACCTCTCCGTAGATTTATAAATTAGCTTAAGAAGTATCTTATCCAATGATTCTAACGAGGCGAGTAACTACGATGGAAGAGGGATGAAACTGGATTCAAGAAGTCGCCGAATCAAATTCTGCTGGAGAGGTCCGTTGGAATTCTTCCCGAGCGTTTATAAAATTGCTCCGGAAGGTTTTCAATCAACTTCTAAGTAGATTTCAAAATCAGCGAAAGAGCGATGGACTGCGGATCAAAAAGTCGCCGGATCAAATTCTACTCGAGAAATTGGTTGAAATTCTTTCTGAGCGTTTATAAAACTGCTTCGAAAGGTTTTCAATCAATTTCTGAGTAGATTTCAAAATCAGCGAAGAGGTATCTAAACGAATAATTTAAACCAGGAGAGTACCTACGCTAGATGTCGCTAAAGGTCGCGCTATCATATTGTGGGTAAGTTTATTTTCGATTACAGCTGCTTAACTGTAATGGGTATCCGTCATTAGTAAGACGCGCAAAAATAAAAGCGAAGACCTAAAGATAAACTCGCGAGATATCCTTTGAAATATATTTTGAGATATTTCGGACGTATATAAAGAAATATCAAGTGATATCCGAAAAGGAGATGTACGCTTAGAATGAGCTCTGGGGGTGCGCGGCCCCATTCCAACGCCATGCTAAAAAACGATTGGCCATATATAACTCGTCCTAGAGGATAGTACCAAGGCTTACGGAATGAAGGAAAGGAAAGAAGGGGTGGAATGGGGGAAAGTAAAGAGGGGTGGAATGGGGGAAAGTAAAGAGGGGTGGAATGGGGAAAGGAAAGAGGGGTGGAATTTGGGAAAGGAAAGAGGGGTAGAATGGGGGAAAGGAAGGAAACGCAATCCTGACTATCTCGTGTGTACTGTTTTGAGCGTCTAGCGGCCGTTTCGGGCGCAAAAAAACGTATAAAAGGCGTTGTTAACGGAGATCGAGATTCATTCGAAACTTGAATATGGAGAGTGATACCTCTACAGACTATTGCCTTTCGGAGTTCATGAGTCGAGCGGAGTCGGCCGCAAAATCACGGTCAGTGCCGACTTTATTGTCCTTAGCCACTCTTCGGCTAGCTAGTTTCGACGTTGGCAGTTTATACGTGCGGGCTTTGGTGGTAAGAATGTTTTTGTGGTGGCCGTTTTTGTTAAAAATCGATTTGTCTACTATTTGCACTTTTTCCCATGCAATTTATTTTAAAGAATTCACGGCGGGAGTCGTTCGCGTCAATCGTAGAGCCGGAATACGACAGTCAACCGAAGAAAGCGCTAAAAGAAAAAATCCCTCTGAATCGGAAAGCGACGAGCCACGGTGAGGACTTTACGATACTACTACGTTTTCGCCAAGAAACGAATAACCTTTTGAAGTTTTTAGCCCGAAAAAAAGAATTCGTTACACGACGAAAGACGATGATCATATAGTCAAGTTTTTAAAGGACGTGAAAGGCCGAGGAAAATCTGGTTTGATGTCGATGGCTTTGTGGAAGGAAATTGCGAAGAGGGCGAAGGACGAAGGAGTATTAAAAGACAGGTCGGCTCTTAGCCTAAGGACGCGATACGTCAAACATCTCGGAGGAAATGTATAAAATTTTTAATTTTGTTCCGTAAAATAATATAAGTGAATTAATATAAATTTCTTTTTCGACGACGAATTCCGACGCCGACAAAGAGGACGATGATATTAAAAAAGAAGAGGTTGGAGATGGCGATGATGATTAAAACAGCGATGGTTAAAAAGTGTTAAATGTTTGGCAATGTGATTGAACTTTGTAAAAAAATTACTTCGAAATACAAACCTTTCTGTTATGAAAAGAGATATATTTAATATAAGTACAAATTGTTTTTCTTAATCGAAGTTTTTTTTAATAAACGATCTTAAGCCTGTATAAACTATATGAGCTTTCTTGAAAATCTAAGGTATATTGGTTATCTGACGAGATATTTTTAGCGCTATCTCGTCAGATGTCATTCTTGATACACGTCACGAGGTATCTCACGAATTATCTCCCGATATGTCTCACGATTTATCTCACGATGATGAAGTTTAAACGTTATAATTAGGGCTGGTGAAAGAGCAAAACGGGGAATATACTACGGGGTTGGTAACACTGTATAATGAGGAATGGGTAATATACTAAGGGGTTGGTAACTCTGTATAATGAGGAATGGGTAATTTATTGTTGGTAACACTGAAAAATGGGGAATATACTACGGGGTTGGTAACACTGTATAATGAGGAATGGGTAATATACTAAGGGGTTGGTAACAATGTATAATGAGGAATGGCTTATATATTAAGGGGTTGGTAACACTGTATAATTAGGAATGGGTAATTTAATTTTGGTAACGCGGTTAAATTCCGAAATATTGTTAGTGATCGATGACCCTGTCTACCGGCGAATGTAATCTAGTAGTTGGTTTTATTTCCAAATGTAGAAAATTAGTTACTGGTTGGTAGTCCAGCGATAATTGGGAATAATCTTACAGGTTGGTAGTCCTCTAAAATTGGGGAGTGCGAGTTAGTGCCTGACAACCCTGAAAAATTGGGGAATGAAATAAGTCGCTGGTACCATTGCATTATGGGAAATAATTGATTATAATTTGGTAACATCGCCCTAGTGGGTAAGTGTTATATATTCGATTGTTAATAGACGGCGTCGTTTTATTTTAAGGTCACGATATGATGTATAAAAGGAATTGTGTGTTGTTTGGAAGTTTCATTCGGAATTAATAATTTGTTAAAAGCGGAGGTAAGTTTTTGATCTCTAAGTTTGGATCGTGTTTTTGCCTTTAGCTGATTATTTTTTGTATGGTGGGATTAATATTTGTAATTTAGGAATGTCAGACACCGAGAGTGATGATTCCGTTATTTCAATTGTCGACGACGCTGATTGTGATTTTTTCGATGGTTTGTCGTCGCTATTTTATTTCTCGGAAGAAGATATCGAAGTCCCAGATTTTCCGCCTCATCTTGGTCCATTTTTTCACTTAAATCCATCTCACGACTATTTCTGGCCTTTCAACGAGGATGGCGAAATTCCTAATTATATCGACGTGGAGGAGGAAGAACCCGAAGAAGAAGATAGTTCTTCTCTAAGCAGCGAAGAAATGCCCCTGAACTTTTTTCCCATGTTGTGCGAGGACGATAATTATGCTGTTTTTGAAGAAATAAATATTTCGAGTGATGAAAACTAATTATATAAGTTAGTAATGTTATAAATTCAATAAACTTATTCTTATATTTTTCACGTATTGCGTTATTTTTAACCAATTAAGCCTAAACCTTTGTTTAGTTAAATTCATGTAGGCGTTGAACGACGACGGTGGAATAGCGACGATAAAGGTATATTGAAGTGCCAAACAATTTACGGTTAGGGATTAGTTGGTAACCCTGTAAATTGGGGAATAGAGTTAGCTGCTGGTTACTCTGTAAAATGAGGGAACTTGGTAAGTGGCTGGTAGCATTGCAATATGGGTAAATGTAAGTTATTGGTCGGTAGCAATGCGATATAGGGGTAATGTAAGTAAGTGGCTGGTAACCGTGTAAATTCGGGCAATTTAATTATTGGGTAATGCCATGTAAAGCGGGGAATTTAGTTAGCGGCTGGAAGCTTTGTAATATGAGGAATTTAGATAGTGGTTGGTAGCATTGCCAAACGGGAATTTCAATAGTGGTCAAAGCGAGTTAGTGTTTGGATACCCTGTAAATTGGGGTAAATTTTACGGTGGCTGGTAGCATTGGAAAACGTGGAAATGTTAGTTATGGGCTAGTAACATTGCGATCTTGGGTATTAATTGGATTAGGTTCGTAAATTAAGGAATCGAAGGTGGGTCGCTTTATTGTTTGGAGAAATAAGATAGTGGCTGGTAACTCTGTAAATTAGGGGAAATGTAGATAACGGAAGGTAACCCTAAAAAGTGGGGAAGTGGGAGTTATTATCCGTTAATTATGTAAATGGTGTGTAGTATATTTAAGTGATTGGTAGTATTACGATACGAGGGAAGTTAAGCGAGCGGATGGTCACCCTATTAAGCTGCGCAATGTGTTGTTAGTAGTTTGGAATTCTATTAAATGTCTAGGTAAATGGCGCGTTAGCTCGTTTAATAAATATAGCGCAACGTCAAGAGAGGGCGCAGTTTTAAGACTTTTAAGGGTATATAAGCGCGGCTCATTGATTGAAAATTTAGTTAGTCATCGATCTTCTCAAGTGAAAGGTTATCTCGCCGTGAAATGGCTAATAACCAGGGATATAAATCGGTAAAAGACGATGGGTCCGAAGGCAGTGATCGGTCGCATATAAGCGGCATAATGTACTGGTCAGATTTTCCGTCACCACCGTCCGTGGATTTGCCGATTATAGATTGCGCTCTAAGAGGTCCCGGCGTATTAAGGAGGTAAAATGTTTTATTTCAGCGGTCGTACAACTAAATATTAAAAATTTATTATTATTTACATGATGCGTTAGAATATCTAACCAAAGCGTTAGCTGTCATTATAAAATGGAAGTGTGTTTGGCTTCAAGCAGCACTTATTCTTTCGAAGACCTTAATTTGCGCGGAGAAGTGGATCAAATGATAGCCGGAAGACAAATTGAGATGGGTTTACGGTGTCAGCGACTCTACGATTTCTTTGCGGCGGCATCTCAACCCGAATCTCTCGTATCTCAGTCTTGGAGGACAATTCTGGATGTTTTCATGGAGGAAGATCCATCGGCCCTATTGAATCGGAGGTTGGAAGCCTTTTTTGATTCGATGCCTCTTGCCCCATACCAAGGGGTATTCGCTGAATCTGTGCGCGCTTGCGAACTTTCGCAAAGGCGCGTTGATATGTGGTTGGATACCAGATCCTGACCTGCCTCCGTCGGATGAAGACTGCTGGAATAGTCAGACAAGCGAAGCCTACGAAATTGCTCCAGGGCAATTAACACCAACGAGGAATGTTTTTGCTCCGCCCTCTCCGTCGCTTGACGAATAAACTTTTACATTTAAAAAAAATTCAGTATGTGAATAAATAATTAAAAGATAATAATTAGTTGTTAAAATAAAGTTTTGAATTCGTAAAATGTGCTTTATTATTATTGAATTTGTAATTACCATTACTAAAGCCTATAGAATAGTACATATCTTATCAACGAGACAAAAGTCTATGCCTACAATTGTACTTACGACTAACACCGGCGTTTATAGCGCCCGGTGGGAAAAGAAAAGATGCGGGGGTGAGATAACTCGTGAGAAATCTCTTGAGAAATCTCTCGAGGTATTTAAACTATATCCTAATTATCCAGTAAGCGTCCCCTGAGAGTAAAATTTAACGTTGCGTGAGGGTTCACTGGGTGTCTAACTTAACGTTGCGTGAGAGTTAAAACTACTTAGCTGGGTGATAGTTGTCTGTGAGAGTAAGACGTTACCATAGAAAGTTGCACAGCCCCCGGAGGGAAAAGAAAATGAAAAGAAAAACAAAAAACGTCTGAAGGGGTCGAAATCAAAGCCGCTGTAATCCCCTAGGAATACTCTTTCCAACGATATCCCTCAGGAGTCTCTACGCTCGGAATTTATCTCTCGCCGTTTACCCGCGCTTTGTCAGGATCGAGGGCTTGTCGCGTCATTTTTGGGGGAAATAAGATAATGGCTGGTTACTTTGTAAATAAGGGGTATGAGATTGTTGCTGGTAACCCTGTTAATTAAAGGAAATTTAGATTGTGGCTGGTAACCCTGTAAATTAGGGGAAATTAGATAGTGGCTGGCAACCCTCTAAATTAGGGGAATTTAGATAGTGGCTGGTAACCCTGTAAATTAGGGGAATTTAGATAGTGGCTGGTAATCCTGTAAAAAAGGGGAATTTAAATTGTGGTTGGTAACCCATGGTGCAAGGGGAAATTAGATAGTAACTGGCAATCCTGTAAATTAGGGGAATTTAGATAGTGGCTGGTTATCCTGTAAAAAAGGGGAATTTAAATTGTGGTTGGTAACCCATGATACAAGGGGAAATTAGATAGTAACTGGCAATCCTGTAAATTAGGGGAATTTAGATTGTGGCTGGTAACCCTGTAAAAAAGGGAAATTTAGATTGTGGTTGGTAACCCATGATATAAGGGAAAATTAGATTGTGGTTGGTAACCCATGATATAAGGGGAAATTAGATAGTAACTGGCAATCCTGTAAATTAGGGGAATTTAGATTGTGGCTGGTAACCCTGTAAAAAAGGGAAATTTAGATTGTGGTTGGTAAACCATGATATAAGGGAAAATTAGATTGTGGTTGGTAACCCATGATATAAGGGGAAATTAGATAGTGGCTGGCAACCCTGTAAATTAGGGGAATTTAGATTGTGGCTGGTAACCCTGTAAATTAAGGTAATTTAAATTGTGGTTGGTAACCCATGATACAAGGGGAAATTAGATAGTAACTGGCAATCCTGTAAATTAGGGGAATTTAGATAGTGGCTGGTAGCATTGCCAAATCGGAATTTCACTTGTGGGGAAAGCGAGTCAGTGTTTGTTGACTGTTAATAAGCGGAATTTGGAGTAGGGGAATTTAGTTAGTGACTGGTAGCATTGCAAAACCGGGGAATGTCAGTTATGGGTTGGTAACATTGCTATCTTGGGTATAAAATGGGTAAGGTTCGTTAGTTAAGGTTCACTCTTCCGTTCCTCTTCGTTCCGGTAAGTTATAAATATTTTGTTGCTTGTTTGATGATGTCTGTTATTGTTCATCACGGAAAACGGCTGTGAAATGTTAATTTTTTTAAATTTTAAGGTGAAAAATACGACCGAGTTTTAAAATAATGGCGGCATCAAATGATTCAAGCGTCTCGTGTAATTCGGAGCCATGTGTAAGCTTAGACGAGACATTTCTGATTAATCGATTGCCCAAAAGGGCAATACAGCCGCCAGTGTAAGTTTCGCTTCGTTAATAAATTTTGCTAGGCATTGGTTTGAGTTTGTTTTAAATTATTTAGGGTGAAACGAACTCGGTTTTCAGAGAAAGACGATCGTATCCTGCTAAAATATGTAAGGAGGGTCAACGGCGATTACGATGGCCCTGGAATTACGGGCATCGTAGTTTGGAGAAAAATCAGCGCAGCCGCGAAGAAAAAGGGCTTCTTTTCCGATCGGACAGTTATGAGCCTGCGTGGGCATTATTTGAAGACGATTCTTCAACCATACAGACGAGGGGTAGGTATCCAATTATTTTGCGATACGTATAGATAATAATGATGTTTGATTGGGAAAATGTGTAGGAGCTTGAAATTATAAGCAGGCGAGAATTTGAGGCGTTGGCCGCCAAAAAACTGGCCGCGAATGAAGCGAAGGAGAGGAAGAAAAAGGACGCGGAGGAAAAGAAGAAGGAGAAAGAGGCGAAGGAGGCGGGCGAGAATAAAATAAAGGAAAATGAGGCAGAGGAAATTCAGAAAAAAAAGGATAAGAAGGGAGAGACGAAGGCGGAAGGAAGTTTGGTGACCGAGGTGATGGAGAAAGTCGTAAGTGTTAAATTTCCTGTCGTATATTAAAAATGTATTTATGGTTTGGCATGTTTGGTAAACTCAAACGTTTATTATTGCTATATAGGTGGAAGGCGATCAAGATCTGTTCGGCATGGATTGTTCCTTTGAAAAAGAAATGTCTACTTTGCTAATGTAAATAAATTAAAAAGTAAAAGGTTTTTAATTTTAAAGAAATAAAATTTGTTATAATATTTAAAATTTGTTTTCGTTAAGTTAAAAGTCTTTATTGATAAGCTATGATTTTAATTTTTTGGTTTGAATTCTTGGCTGAAGAACCAGCAAAGGAGGGATGTTTAAGATATTGGTGGGTAATCCCGCATAATGGGGAAGTTCGAGTGATGTGTTTTAGTGGCTGGTGGTCTGGAAAAGAGCGGGAACGTATGTAATGAAGTGTTCACCCTGCTTATAGAGGATATAATTTTTAGTGGAAGGTTTCCCTGCTTAGCGGGGATCAGGTTATTTAATGGTTGGAACCCTGTAGAGTTGGGAAATGTTTATTTAGTTGTTCGTTAGTATGCGAAGTGGGGAATTTAGAAGCTGGTTGGAAATCCAGTAAATTTGGGGAATTTATTTAGGGTGGTTACATTGTAGAATTGGGGGTATTAACAATGTGGTTGGTGACATTGGGATTACTAGGGTAATTTATGTAGTGGCAGTTAGCTTTGCGTTTTCGGGGAATTTAGTTAGTAGCTGGTAAACCTGTTGATGGGATATTAAAGCTAGCTTTTAACGAATAGAGGGCGCTGTTGGGTTAATAGAGGGCGTTGTTGTAGAATATTTCTTGTTTGCGTCACCCTTCGCAAATCGGTATATAAGTGCCGTGTATATGTAAAAAGGTTTATTATCGAAAACTAGTTAGCAGAATGCCACTCGAGAAGAACTTCCTCAGTAGTGAATGGAAAGTCGTTTCTGACGAAGAGCAGTTACGGATGGAAGACATTTTTACCATCGTATTAAGGTAACGATTTAAGGCTTTAACTATGAACAATTCCGCTAATACACAGGGCGAAAGAAACGGTGCATGAAACCGAAATAAGAAAATTAAAAATAAAAAAGAATAAAATTAAAAAGACACTACTAACTATTCCGTCGCGGACCCCGGTACAAACGAAGAAAAAATATGTAAAGGAACTTCAAAGTTTAATTAAAAAAATAGAGGAAGATTTGGAACGTTTGGAACGTAGTTGAAATGGTAAATGATTTATATTTGGTTTAAATAGTTATATATATGGTTTTATCATTACAGTGGTTATCGAAGATCGACTTTTGCTTTTTGTAGAACGTTAACTTTTTTCTATTCTATAGTAATTGTAACTACAAAGGATTAAATAGAGTATTTGTCGATTTAATTTGGTCTATTGTATTGTGTAATATATGTAATGGTAAATTCTAAAATATTCCCTTTTCGGCGGGACAATTAGTTTGTGATAATCCTGTAAATTTGGGGATATGTAGATAGTGGTTTGTAGTCCCGTAAATCGAGGAAAATGTAGTTATCTCACAAACCTGAAAAAGGTGTGTTGTATAGTGGCTGGTAGCATTGCGATTTGGGGAAATTTCCTTAGTGGTTGGTGAACCTGTAGGATTAGGGGAAATTTAGTTGGTGGCTGGTGACCCTGTACAAATGGGAGTATTAAGGTAGTATTTGGTAACCCTGTAAAGCGGGGATAAGTGAGATAGAAATTGGTACCATTTCAATTATGGGGAATTATTAACTGGGATCAATTTATTTTGGGGAAATTTATTTAGTGGTCGGAAAACTTGTAAAATTGGGATAATTGAAATAATAAGTTTTCTAATTAAAGTTTTGATGTATATGTTTATTTAAAGTAAAGTAGAAGGACCGGTAGAGAAGGAGCTGACTTAACGTTGCGTGAGAGATCCCTGTGAGACGTATCTCTAACCAAATTTTATAAACACTCCCACCATTTACCGGCGCACGTACTCCCACCATTTACCGGCGCACGTATTATATCTTGAGCGTCAAGTATCGAGAAAAAGTATAACCACTATAACTTAGCAAATTGTGTGTGAGCCTTTACTTTAACAAAAACTGAAGGCGTGACTCGAAGCTCGCCGCTTAGGCGCGAGGGGTCCTGGGGGCGGAGCCCCCCGGGCTCGCGGCAGCGCACACAGCCCCCGCAGGGAAAAGTAAAGAAAAAGAAAAAAAGCGGTGGGTATGGGGGGGCGGCAGCCCCCCAACAGAAAGTACAATTCAAAGTCCCAGCTTTAAGAAAAAAGAAACATGACACCCACGCTAACCTAACCTAACCTAACCTAACCTAACCTAACCTAACCTAACCTAACCTAACCTAACCTAACCTAACCTAACCTAACCTAACCTAACCTAACCTAACCTAACCTAACCTAACCTAACCTAACCTAACCTAACCTAACCTAACCTAACCTAACCTAACCTAACCTAACCTAACCTAACCTAACCTAACCAACCCAACCCAACCCAACCCAACCTAACCTAACCTAACCTAACCTAACCTAACCTAACCTAACCTAACCTAACCTAACCTAACCTAACCTAACCTAACCTAACCTAACCTAACCTAACCTAACCTAACCTAACCTAACCTAACCTAACCTAACCTAACCTAACCTAACCCAACCTAACCTAACCTAACCTAACCTAACCTAACCTAACCTAACCTAACCTAACCTAACCTAACCTAACCTAACCTAACCTAACCTAACCTAACCTAACCTAACCTAACCTAACCCAACCTAACCCAACCTAACCTAACCTAACCTAACCTAACCTAACCTAACCTAACCTAACCTAACCTAACCTAACCTAACCTAACCTAACCTAACCTAACCTAACCTAACCTAACCTAACCTAACCTAACCTAACCTAACCTAACCTAACCTAACCTAACCTAACCTAACCTAACCTAACCTAACCTAACCTAACCTAACCTAACCTAACCTAACCTAACCTAACCTAACCTAACCTAACCTAACCTAACCTAACCTAACCTAACCTAACCTAACCTAACCTAACCTAACCTAACCTAACCTAACCTAACCTAACCTAACCTAACCTAACCTAACCTAACCTAACCTAACCTAACCTAACCTAACCTAACCTAACCTAACCTAACCTAACCTAACCTAACCTAACCTAACCTAACCTAACCTAACCTAACCTAACCTAACCTAACCTAACCTAACCTAACCTAACCTAACCTAACCTAACCTAACCTAACCTAACCTAACCTAACCTAACCTAACCTAACCTAACCTAACCTAACCTAACCTAACCTAACCTAACCTAACCTTACCTTGCCAATTTTTAAATGGCGCGAATTCAATTCCTAAGATTTTTAAGTTTTCATTGGACCAAATAAGATCTAACGGCGTATCGGTTCTATCAAACCAACCTCCCAGCCATAAACCGTTGCTCTTTTGCATGTTAAAACGCGCGTTACTGACGTTGCAGTAGCGTGTGATCTCATTCTTAAGAATGTTAAAGCCTTCATTCTTAGATTTAAAGATGTTTAGATCATCGCCGAAGCCAAGGTAGACGAGAGCAGTTGATAGTATTGGAGGTTTAAAGCTGAAGTCGGCTAGGGTTTTTCTACAGTGGCACAAGGAAGGTTCTAAAGAAAGTATAAATAGTAGGCTAGAGAGAGGGTCTCCTTGTCTAATGCCCGATTTAACTGGGAATTTAGAGGTAAGCGAACCATTTATTTTGAGACGTGCCGCCGCGCTGTTGTAGCTCATTTGTATGTATTGGAGGAGATGTCCGGAGATTCCAATATGAGAGATAATACTGAGGAGATATCCGTGGTCTACTCGATCAAATGCTTTCGCCTGATCGAGCGAGACAACGGCCAACTCTTGATTTGGATTGTCAGATATATAATCAAGAATGTCTCTCATGCTATTTATGTTACTATGAATGGTTCTATCGGGTAGCGAATTAGTTTTATTTTCATGTATGATTTTTGTAGGCTTGGTTATAATTTATTGGAGAAGCACTTAGAAAGCAGTTTACTATCATTATTTTGTGAATAAATTGGACGGAAATTTTGTAGATTATGGGGATCCCCCTTTTTGTAAATTAGTGTGATTATGGAGGTTGTAAAGCTATCTGGGAGTTTCTTAAACTTAATAGAAGCCTGGAAGATCGTGTAGAAAATTAGACGAACATTTGCAGGATGCGTTTGATTCTCTCCAAAAGGAAAATACTCGACTCAAGAATGGGAACCTGACAACTCCTTCGACTACCAACAGGCAACCACAGTCCTACGCGGACACGACGAGTTCAATTACCTTGCCCCAAGCTACCCTAGGCAACGACGCTGCGCAGTAAAACAACTTCGTAACCGCAACCAATCGAGCTCCTTCTAACAGACACTCTAAAATTCTACCTTCAGTTAATCTGAAAAAGCCACGTCAACCTAAGAAAAAATCTAGTGAAAAATTCCTTCTCAAACTGAAAGGCTCCAATGCTCAAAGTTCCTTGAAAACCATACCGAAAGTTACTAGGCCACGACGTAAAGTGGTTTTCGTCACAAGGTTAGATCCTGAATTAACTTTAAGTTGAAATGGAATTTTCAATCGTGAAGTTGAAATGGAATTTTCAATCGTGAAATTGAAATGGAATTTTCAATCGTGAAATTGAAATGGAATTTTCAATCGTGAAATTGAAATGATATTTTTTGAGGTAGTTTAAGTTGTCTGCTAGTATTTCTATATCTCTTTTCTTTTATCACTTTCCACGATTAGGTCTGTTCCACGATTAAGGCGAGTAATTTATTTATTTTACAGACAAATTTATTAAAAATGGAATGATTGATATTGATTATTATTTTAAAACATTTTTTGATTATATAAGAAAATAATTTTTCGGATTTAATAGGCGTTTGATATAGATGTTAATCGCTAATGGCAGGTAGCATGCGGCACTATCATGGAGGAATAAATAACCCGAAAAACCAACTAAATTAATAAAACCTAAGACAAAAGTATGATTTAGGTAATGAGTCAGGAAATGAGAGTGATTGAGGATATTTGCAGTGATGAGGGGAGATCATTTCAATTTTATGCTGTGCCCAAAGGAATGTTGACGTATAGTTTGAAAATTCAATTATATTTTCAATATCGTAATAGGCGGAGTGGTTAACACTTTCGCGTTGAAACAAGAGGAGCTGGGTTCCATCTCAGCTTGAGGCACTGAGCAGAGTATGAAGTCTCGCTCCTCACTGGTTAAAAGGTTTTTCTTTGCCGTAAAAACTTGCTGAGGTTAGCGGTAATAGTACGTGTAGGGAGCTGCTGGCTCGCTTGACATGAAGAAGCTTGCCACCACCCTCCTACATGATGAAACCTGGCCACTTGTTGTAATGGCATTTTAAGTCCCTAAGTCACTTGGGCCTGTGGTATTAATTTTATTAAGTACCGCAATATTTAAGTATTACTGTAGTTAATTCAGTATTACTATAGTTGATTAAGTATTACTATAGTTAATTAAGTATTACAGTAGTTAATTGAGTAGAACTGTAGTTAATTTTCGTAGTATTGTAGTTTATTGAGGTAGTACGGTAGTTAATTAGGTAATACTGTAGTTAATTGAGTATAATAACTCTTACGATATGGTATTTTGCATTGGGTGTGTTTTCGGGCCATGTACTTCTCTACATCAATGGCATTCAGATGGTTTACAGTTGAAATGTTTTGGCAAATTATTAATGGTAAAGTGTTGGAAATTAGTTTACTAGATATTGGGAGCTACAACACCAACAATTATGTTCATAATGCCCAGTGCCGGCCCGAGGGCGGTGCGACCGCACGGGGCGCCGTCATGACGACGAAAATGTAAGAATAGATGGGGACCGATAACTTCCCTTACCAAAAAATAAGTGGTCTAGGAACTTGGTATTGGTCCCAAATACAAACTTAAAACCAACTAAATACCAACTAAATACTTACTAAAACCATACATAAAAACAACTTATTACCAACTAAAACCATACTGCCAACTTAATATCCACTTATTACCCCTTTAACTAGTTTATTGAAAAATGCTGACAACTCAAAACCAACTTAATACCAACTAAAATGTGTATACCAACTAAATACAAACTAAAAGCCAACTTATTTTTTTGGTAAGGGTATTGACAGGAATCCGTACCTCTACTTGGAATGCTTATTGCGGCAGATTTTTGTCTCGATGTGGCTGACAGTTTTGGGACGTAACTATGGTAACTTAACAAACAACAAGAGAGGGAAGCCCGTGAAGGGGATTTTTTGTATTGTAGGCGGGACCAAAGTCGTCAGAGTGATCTTACCATATGTGATACGGAAGGATAAGCATTCCAAGAAGAGGTTTGGATTTTTCTTGTGACCACAAGACCAAAACGTCTGACCTCGCGCTGTCACAAATTAACAATTGCATATTGTTGGGGCGCCGCAATGAGATCCTGAACCACCTGAAAAACTTGCAAGCGCCGTTACTGATAATGCCTTATGTAGAGTGCTCAATGTCCACAGTAAAGAGGTTCAAATTTGGCCTTATCTGTTTTCTTCTGGTTTTCACAATCATCTGCTAGAATGGAGGACTTTCGTATCTGACAAGAACACTGATCAGTACTGTTACACAAATTTGTTAGACACGGTGAAACCAGATGGTTAATGCTACTGCTAGCAGCTGAGAGAATCTTGGACCAATTTGGGCCCTTAAGAGGGGCCACTTTAGTATATAGGTCCTCGCTAAAATGATTTTCATTGCTAGACTACACTAGACGAAATTAAGCATAGAAAAATTAAATAAAGTAGAACTAATGAAGACGTATTTTTCAAGTTTAGCTCCCATGTCTAATTTCGATGTAAATTCCCTTACCAAAAAATAAATTGGTTTTTAGTTGGTATTCACTTTTAAGTTGATATTAATTTGGTTTTAAGTGGTCAGCATATTTCAGTAAACTAGTTAAGTTGGTGGGAAAGTGCCTTTTTCTTTAAGTTGGTACTTATAGTTGGTTTTTAGTGGTCAGAAAATTACATATTTTTAAGTTGGTTTTAAGTGGTCTTTATTAAGTAACATTTTAAGTAAGTTTTAAGCCGGTGTTAAGTTGTTTTTAAGTAGGTTTTTAGTTGGTATTTGTCTCAAATACAAACTTAAAACCAACTTAAATAGTTCTTAGACCACTTATTTTTGGTAAGGGTTAGAACTAATTAAGAGGTATTTTTGAAGTTTGTCTAATTTCTATGCGTTTTTCGCCCATTTCAACGGCGCCCCAAACCAATTACCTTACCATACTTAAGCTCGCAACCGGAACTGTAGCCTATACTATGCGTGAAAGGTTAGATAGCCATAAGTAACATTATCAAAACGGTATGGTACGCTAAGTATTGGTTCCTGAGGCTGCTGCACAAGAGCCACCCCAACCGCATTCCGGCTAATCTAGCTGGGCCGTCTACAACGCGACTTAGAGGACAATACCCTGCCATATCATATTGCTGAACCAAACCTGTCAACTATTTCATTGGTTCTACTATACTATACTTCTCAATTGTAATTATATTTTTGTAGAGTCCAAACAAATAAACTCAACTTCATGAGTTCTACTAGAGTGTAGCTCCTACACTAAAGTATAACCCCTTACGTTAATACTTAAGATTTCTTATCAAAACCCGAGATATGTTTCACCCAACCTGGTGCAGTAGCGTAGCTCGACCAGTTTTCTACCCAATGTTATCGACCCATCTCTACACCAGATTTCAGATTATCTCTCTCTCCTCTACCTATTTCCAGGGGTAACTCATATGAAAAATTCTGCCCCCAAAATAGTACCGCATATGGTGGACCAATTAAACAAACCCCCAAGACCCCTGTTTTTGTAACATTCCCCCGTCAAAATACTATTAGCCTGATGTACAACGATGCCTGTGCTACGGCCATGCGCATAGGTTGGGATAAGTTTGTCTGAGTCCCAACAATGTCTAACATAGGACAAAACTAACTTGTCACTGATGACCATTATCGTGTCTTACAACATTTACACCTTTTCCCTAGTACCAAAGATTTTACTGTAGCGGCAAAAGTAGCTCTTTCTTCTTACGCTAGACTTGAAAAGCATAAACAGGAGGAAAAAATAAAGTAATTGCAGGCAAAGAAGGGAATAACTAGTTAGTTTACTTTCTAAATTGTAACATCTACAAAAAGAAAAGGAAGTTGGTTATTACCGTTGCAAATCTCGGATTTTTGTAAAAAAGTGATTACCACCATTGTTTTACTCCATCAAAAGAGTTGGCTAAGGGTTTGATACTACCACCGGCAAAACTATTTAATTTATTGTACCAAATTGAGACACTTATTTGTCATAGTATTGAATATTTGCAACGAAGTCTATAACACATGAGAAAATACAAAGCTTGTGAAATTTGTTATGTAGAATGATATTATGACACTTAAATATTGTACTAGGACAAACTAATTAAGAAGGAATCCTCAGAACTCAACTTGATCTTAAAATTCCCAATAGTGGAAAATACCAACTTTGAAGTAATTTAAAAAAAATTCATTATATTATTTGATTATTTTTCATTTCCTCCTGAGATCAGTAATATAACTGTTCAATAATAAAACGTAACCATATCATGAAGCATCGGTCGCGATTTTCTTCCATTTTAATTTTTAAACTGTTCTAAACATGGTATGGCACGCCATCCAGGTCAAAATTAGAAAATGAAATAAAAATAATTTGTTGTGATAAAAAAAATTGTGGTAGAAATATTTGCGTTCCTGTTAAAAAAAATATTTGCGTTCCTGTTAAAAAAATATTTTGGTATGCAAAAAAATATTTTGGTATGCAAAAAAATATTTTGGTATGCAAAAATAATTTTAGTGAAAAAAAATTGTCGTGAAAAACGTTTCGAGAATAAAAAACGTTTCGTGAAAAAAAATTTCACGAAAAAACATATTCCTTGTAATATTTTATCTCACACAACATTTTTTGGTAATTTTATTTTATATTTCTAATTTTGACCTGTTCGCTTTGTGAAAAAAAATATTTATACCAATATATTTTTATATTTCGAATTTTGACCTGCACGACGTAGTATAAAAAAATTTCAATGAAAAGTACTTAAATTACCATAGATGGCGTTAGTGGGAAGGGAAAGTAATCATGGATCACTTATACTATAAAAGGACTAAATATCGTAAGAACTTTGAAAGTGACTGGTTTCTTAGTGATAGATGAACACCCGACGCAATGGAATCAAACCCCGGTGACCTTTTTGTCTGGCCCCAAGCGCGAGAAGGAGAAAAGGCGTTCAACTATTCTACAAAAGGATTAAAATTGAGATTTAGATTGAAAACAACTGAAATTTAACCATTTCAGGCAACTTTATTTGTAAATAGGCCAGCCAAAAATTGCCATCGTGGCCAGCCCTGGATTAACCATTAGGCAAAAAAAGCAATTGCTTAGGGCATCAAGAAATATAGAAATTAGGGGCACCATCGCAATTTTATTCATTAGGAAAAACTAAAAAATGTGATAATGATACAATGGAACTAAAACCAAATAAAAAATAACTATATCAGTATCAATATATAATATTTATAGTAATATACTCCTTTGAAGCGTCTACTGACATCGGCAATTCGCCAAAACGATTACCTCCCTAAATATATTGAATACCGCAGGCCTGGTGGCGGGAACAAAAAGGCTACATGAAATGTTTTGACTATACTAAATATACTAAAGTCACGTATTTTGGTAAAATTTTTATTTATTAAAACTCACAGTTCAGTAAATACATTTAACTCGGAAAACATTTTGAAAAAATGGTAGTCTGGCATCATCTATTATACTTTAGTATAGTCAAAACATTTCGTGTTACCATTTTGTTATCGCCACCAGTTTTGCGGTATCCAATATTTTTATAGAGGTACTGAGGTAGGGTGGGGTGCATTTGGCCGACTCCTCATTTGACCGACTTTTCATTTGGCCGACTGCTCATATGTCCGAATGCCCATTTGGCCGACAGCTCATTTTGTCGACTTTTCGGTCGGCCAAATGAGCAGACCATATGACCGACGGCTCGTTTGGCCGACTGCTCGTTTGGCCGACTGCTCGTTTGGCCGACTGCTCGTTTGACCGACTGCTCGTTTGACCGACTGCTCTTTTGAACGACTGCTCATTTCACCGACTCTTATTGCCTGTCCTCCTCTATGTCTTTAGTGTTAGGTTGACTTATAGAACGGGCAATGTATTCTAAGTATTGGTGCCTGACGGCGCCGCGAACTTACTTCGCTCGAGCGCTGGGGGCCCGACCCGCGCCAGTAGTTTAGGACCCTCTTTCTAGCCAAGCGCGGGGGGCGCAGCGTGCTTTCCCCCACGCGTCCCCAGCTGCGCGCGGGGGGGAATGAAGCGGGGAATCGCGTTGCCGACACCCCCTCGGGCGCTTGTCACGCGCGCGTGACCTGAATAATTAATGAGATTAACAGGTGTTTGAATAATTAATTAGCCGACCTGTCAATCAAGTTCACTAGAGTGCAGGTGTTCAAGATCATTTAAAAAGGGTGAATATTAATGAGCGTGGTATTGTTTAACTAGGTGGATTACCGTTAGGGGTCATTGACCCTTTATATGGATAGTAACATGTGTTTAGGATCAACAAGTAGTTACACTTGTTTATTATATGTTTGAATATTAATTTTTGGCGGGAAAGTGTAAGCGTCGATCAACAAGTGGTTAAACTCTTTAGGTTTATTAATATACACTTATGTTTGACATGAATATTAATATATGGCTAAAGTTTGTACTCTATAGGTCTATTACATGTTTGTACCTTTATAATTAACCGTTAGGGGTAACTGACCTAGTAGCTATATGGTTGTTAAAGTTTTGGCGCTAATTTAACATGTGTTTCGGTTAGAAAAGCGCGGGAAATTGTAAGCCTCGATTAACAAGTTAAGTAGGAATGGTACGTTTTAACCAATCTGTATGAAAATGGTTTATATGATACAACTAACGTGCTTATTAAGAAAGAGACAAAAATAAATATAAACAGTTTATTTTTAAATTAAAATGTTCTGAAGACGGTTAGGAAGCGTCTTAAGTAATCTTAAGAAGTAAATATTAATGAGTTTTATAAGCTGTGTTTTAACGTTAGGAAGCGCGGTAAAAATGATTCATATTTACGCTAACAACACGTAACGGGGTAAAGTTTGTAGGCTGGTTTCGAGTGGTCTCTCTTTTAGCGGTTGTTATAAGAACTCTTAGTCATTTTTGACTTGAAAATTCTTTATCATGTGAAATGATTAGGGAGAAAATGTATGGGACAATTAACAAGTGGTGTCTTGGTTGAACTCTTAGGAAGAAATTGAGAGTTAAAGGTATAATAAAAGGTTACATCATAATAAGCTGTGTTGTAATAACCGTTAGGAAGCGTGGTAAGAATGATTCACTTTTAATGACTGAACATAACGGGATAAAGCTTGTATCGTGTTATAACCTGTCATTCGTGGTCATCTTTATGGTGTCCCACCAGGGGTGTCTCATTGGGTAACAAGTTGTCCCTATATGGTTCGTTAATGATTATAGCCGCGTCACGTGACACGCACCATCTTATTTACGGTAATTGAAATGGGTCTTCCATAAAGATTGCTGGTGAAAGTTTAACATTTGTCAATGCTTCACCACTAGACTGGTATCTTTGGATTCGGGTAGAAGTTTCAAATATAAGTCACCCCTAATACGGGCACGTTTTTAACGTTTTTTAGGTTATTAATCTTTATGCACATAAAAAGTATAGACTCTTAAACGCGCCTTCCCGAAGCGCGGTAAAAATGATTCATATTTACGCTAACAACACATAACGGGGTAAATCTTTTAGGCTGGTTTCGAGTGGTCTCTCTTTTAGCGGTTGTTAGTCATTTTTGGCTGGAAAAATTCATGTGTTTTGGCCGCCATCTTTAATGATTCATATTCAAACGGGTTCTGTAGGGTGTATTGAAAAGGGTGGCTATCTTTGTTATTTTTTAGGAAATTTGCCATATTTACTTTATATCATGTTCAAGCTTGTTTTTAAACAAGTTGTCCCTAAAGGATTTTTATATATATATATTAACATAAAACGTCGCATTAAAAGTCGGTAGATGGCTTGGGCCTAGCTGATTATTATTATGACATTGTAAATGCATCAAAAACTATATATTACCGTCACTTAACCTTTAATAAGGACGCAGGGGTAAAGTTTGTAGGTAGCCTGGCCATCGTTTATATTAAGCCTAAAATTTATGAAATGTAAACTGGGTATTCAAGGTTATTTTTGGGGTGAAGAAATTAACTAGGGAGTTTTGTTTATTAGTGGCCATCTTGGATATTTCAAGTTTTTAACATAGTCAATACGTTAATGACAGTAAAGATAGTATATCCTGTCGTCCGTTAGGAAGCGTGTTTGGGGTCATCTCACGTAAACATGTGTTGAAAATGGGGAATTACATAATGCCAAAAGACATTTCAAGAACACGTTTTTCCCTATATGGTTCGATCAAAAAGCCGCGTCACGTGATCATCTGATTTACGGTTATTGAAAGGGGTCTTCCATAAATTAAATTATTATAATCATGCAATGCTGCCATTTTTCGCCACTAGGCTGGTATATATGGATTCGGGTACATGTTTTCAAATATAAGTCACCCCTAATAGGGGTCCCTTTTAAAGATTTTATTAATCTAACATTGTCTTTAAGCACATAATTCGTTTTGTCTTACACAGTGTATTCAAGGGTATTTTTGGGGTGAAGAAATTAACTAGGGAGTTAAAGTTTTTAGTGGCCATCTTGGATATTTCAAGTTTTTAACATAGACAATGCGTTAATGGCATCTTACATAACGGGGTAAAATTTGTATTACTTGTCGAGCGTGGTCATCGTGAATAATATTTTTAATAAGCCTTAGAAAACTAAGTTCAATGTTAAATTCGTTAACCTCGCAGTTTGAAACAAGTTGTCCCTATATTAAGAATAAGCTTGGTCTTATGAACAACGTCTGCAGCTCTGGCCTTATAAATGTTTCACTGTATACAATGTCTTTACGCACATCGTGTACATTTTCTTCTAAAATATTAGTTTACGTTTATCCGTAACATATAACCTTTTAGTTTTACCAATCGGACATGTTTTAGTTATGGGACAATGATAGGAAACTATCGTCTTTAATAATATAATAAACTAAGTATTTACTCTTAGGATTAGCCAATACTTTAAGGGCGCGGGGTCAAGACTTTTGTTATTATCTGGATATGTTACTATTGAAACATTAACGATTCTTTGTAAATCCGTGTAAATATAATGAATGTATAAGTTCGTGTATACAAATTATATATAATGCATTTATAAGTCCCTGTATACAAGTTATAGTATTTTTAACATGCAATGCTAGGCTGGTATCGAATAGAAACCGTTACTTAAACAAGTCGCCCCTATATGAACTTTTAAACGGTTAATGATGACCCACACGCGCCACGATGACTTGCCAAAATAAAAAGCTAAGCCTAACATTTGTTAGTATAATGTTAGTAAAAACCACCTATGGACTATAATACAGTGAAATGACCGAAAAGGTAGAAACGGTCATAATAAAAAGGGGCAACATGCTAACCATTTTAAAGATAATACACTTCAAGAATAAAACTCGGACCAAAGAGTCAAAAAGCTATAACTATTATTGAAAACATTAACAGTTACGCTTTGTTATAACAAGATTGACTTAGTTAAATATAAAATGGTCGTTGGTATTTCATAACGTCATGCTTCATGGAATAATTTACTGGCAGGTGTTTCAATTTTTAAAAAGCGTCGTTTTTACCCGAGAGGTAATGGAAATGGTTGAAGGGAAATATTTAAGTTGCGGAAAGTCGATAAGTATGACATTTTAAGTTACGTCAAATACAGAGCTATTTAGAGGGTGATTTGTTATCTTTTTAAACATATAGGTGTACAATATTTTTGGAAAAAGTACAGCTTGTTTGAATTTCAAAATTTTACATAACACAAATACAACATTATTTTATTTAGATTATAAATATAACACTCAGTTAATCAAGTTAATTTTTAACGAAACATGCAAAAAATTAGCAGCCTATCAATTTGATATTTAGTTAATATTGCTGGCAATTAAACTTTAGGTTCATTTCACAGAAACACAACAACTTAAACACAAGTTTTTTTGTTTGATACCTGTTTAATGTAAAAGTCGCTCCATGATTTGGTGGCGCTTTGGGTTTTAGCCTCGCTATTATTTAATATACTAGTTACTTATTCTTCCAGGACTTTTTTGTTAGGAGATTTCAATATCGCGGCAAAGAATACGTTTCTTAGTATAAAAAGCGAATAAGATAAAAAATTCGTTGTGTTTTACAACTACCTAATTTTTTAATCTATGTGTCTGTAATCAAATTATTCCAATTAAATTTAATAGCACATTGAATATTTTTGCAATGGAAATAAATTCTAAAAGTACATGGTTGATATAGAACATTACGTGACGTTTTTCAACTTTAAGGCAGATTACTATCTAGCTTTGAAGTTGAACTTGAGATATAAAATATGAATTCAATCTATTTGGGATACTATAAAAATAGCTCTAAGTAATTGTTTTTGAAAGTTCATATTCTACCAGAAATATTAATAAAATATATAACAAATTCAAGTAGTTTACGGTTATCAGATATTTACAAAGTTTTAAATCTGTTTAGGTCTACGATTTGTATTACTTTTTGTTGTACGAGTTGATAATCGGCTATTTTGTATACTAATCAATTGCGATTTTTTATTACCAACACCTACTAAGTTTTATTTATAAAAAGAATAAAAATCCGAAATGAGATATTCAGATCACGTTTTTCATGAGCTGTTATTCCTCCGGATGTCACGGACATTTAAGTACAATCCCCCCGATGTTAAAACCGATGCTCTAATTGTATTAGAGTTTATATAACGGTTGTGAGATATTTTAATAAAAACGTTTTTTCGTAGAATGAGGAATGTGTGTTTTGAATAACGTAACGCCTCGCTCTGTCTTCCCTCTCGCCAAACCGCCAGCGCCGAGATATCCTGCGGGCTTAGACAGGGCGGATGGAGAGCGTTCGTTTAACGTATAGAGCTAGAACGGCAACATTTTTCGCTTTTTACACGCCAGCTTGTCCCAGCCTTTTGATCAGTGTCTTTTTAAGAGAAACTAATCATTTTCGACACTATTCAGCGGCCCCATTTTTCGAAATGAATAAATTTTTTTAGGTACATTTTAATTTATGAAAAAACACAAATAATTTATACAATTAAAATATTTTTAATTACATTCAAATTTATTGAAAAACTCAATGCATATTTTTATAGATACAATTAATTTTAAATGATATTTTTGTAGCCAAAAGGGATACTGGTACCGTCGCTTCTAAAGATCCGCTTGTTTGACGTAAATTCAACGAGTTTTTCAGCTGGTTTTTGGAAAAGCTGCCCCGTTTTTAAACGTTTCACGTTAAATGGGACTTCGACGCTGTATTTCAATTGTTGGTTGCGTGTAGCAAGGTCTTTTAAAGCTTGAAAGTTTAGAATTGACTGATTTTTTTTAGTCAATGTAATGCCTTTCAGTTTAGTGACAATTTTTCCAGATTCGAATAAAATTGAATAAGCTTTACATCCCAAGGAAACAAAGGCTTTTATATTTTCATTGGGATACTGGTCAGCTAATGTACCTAGGGTAGTCCCTAGCGGTATATTCAAGTCTTTACTCATATAAAGAAAAGCAGAGTCAGTATCTAAATAATTTAAATTAGGACCAATTTGAGCCATTAATTTGTATAATTTAATACGGCCGTAACTAGCTACAAACGCGCCTATCGTTGGTGACCCTTTCCGATAAGTTGGAACGTAGTCTTCCCGAAAACGAGTGGTGACTAAGGCTATATCATCGTCTAGTTTTATCGGCCAAAATTTCAACTAATTCCTTATAAGAATTAATAAAAACACTTTGGCCTCGATTTAAATTAATGGAATTTTTGCCCCACAGACTGTTTAGACTAAGTTTACCAATAGCCTTTAAAGCGGGATTATCGGTTATATCGTCTAAAATTAAATCTAACCCGTCAATTTCATTAAAGTATCGTAAATAATTAAGTTTTTGTTCTAATGTAATTATGTCTTTTGGATACGACGAATTTTGAACCTTAATTTTATAAAAAAGCCGAATATAGTCATCGAATAGCGGACAATCTTTATCGAATGTCTCTTGATAATGATGTACTTCGTGAATTGTAATAAATTTGTAACCGTACTCTATCGCTAGATAAAACTCGGGGGTCGTCCACACGTCGGTTATGCTACGCTCTCGATCAGTATGGGTACATTCGAAACATTGTTCAGCTGCACATTTGTAGCAGAGAGTATAATAAATTTTACTATTAATTTTAGCTGAGAGGATCGGGAGGTTTAAATTGGTAGGTGGCAGCACCGTAGCTTTAATAAGACCAAAATAAGCGTTAACGGAAAAATTAAAGTTACAAGTTATAATTTCGGGGTACATGCTATTGAAATCCACGACTTTGATTGGTCGATCGGGAGTGGCTTCGGCGTAAATTACAAAGTTTTCGACCCTCCCCCCACGAATGCCGTCTCTCGCTCCTATCGGTTTGGTAAAGGGTAGGGAATCGCAAAAACTCGCAATTGCTGGGTCTTCTACTAACTCATCATACTCGTGCTCCCATATACTAATAAACTGCGCATTAGGCCTTTCCTTTTTAAAAAAATTTTCGCGGTCTAAGGTTTTGAGATAAATATTTAAATTATAATCTTTTAACTGTTTATCGTAAGCCTGGTGGTCAGTGTGCAGTGGGCATTTATGGTAATGGCAGCCGTAAAATTCGGCAATTATTTCGGGCGAGGAACAATAACCATCTAAGCGATAGGGATAAATGACATGTTCTCCACCTAGCGATCGAGCCGTTTGAAATGTCACGCTGAGTTTTTTCCCCAAATAAGCTAACCATTTTAGGGCCTTGACACTATGCCGTTTCCTATAACCCGTCCCCGGAACTATCGCGATAGTGTTTGGTTCGACAAATCTACTAAGGAATAAATTTGTGACGGCTCCCGGCAACGTTATGGCGTTTGACCCTAACAAATCAAAATCGACTGTTTTTAAAAATAAATTTCTAAAACTATCGAATCCTTTCTGTAAACGTTTAACGTCATCGATCGCGTATTCGGTTAAAACTTTATTTAGATCAAAAACGACGTAACGTTGGGAATCGTACCATTGATTAAATTCTACGATTTCCTCGTCCGTAAATTTGTCGATACCAAAATATTCTTTCTCGGGGAGGGCGCCGATATAATCTAAATTGTTTTCCTTAGCGAATGAATAACAAAAATAACCTTTCTTTTGGACAATCTTAAAAGTTTTCGAGAAATTTCGAAGGGCTGTAGGTAGGAACATGAAACTATCGATAAAGGCTATTTTAAATTGGGCGAGAAACATACCCAGGGCTTTGGAACCGGTATAAATTATCTCGGGTTTAATCTTTCGTTTTAATAGACCGTTAAGAATAAGGAGCGTATCGAAACCACTCCCGAAATGGCTAATTAATATGACGTTTTCAAAGAGAGGCCGCGTAACTCTTTTGCGACCATTAACTGTCACCTGGCATGCTAATAAATAATCTAGGAAATTTTGAACGCAATCAAAGCCGTTAAATTTTCGGTAATCATAATTGGTCGAAAATGGCGCTTCTTGCATCGCGGAAATGATTAAAATTGGTCTAATTTTAGTGTCAGTCGTTATTGTCTCAAAATCAAAAAAGCATAGCCGTTTCTCATTTGATTTTATTTCTAATGGGCGGACGTGACACTCGTTTTTGGGATGCTCAATTTTGCAAAAAGCGCATTTGTTGTCGCAATTATGATTACCTTCATAGTCTTTCCCGCAATTCAAGCACCGTTTTAAAACCTGACAGGTTCCTAGTTCTACGTGTTGGGAGAAACAATTTGGTCCGGCAAAATACCTATTACAGTCATTACAACGGGTAGTCTGTTCTATACTGGGGTGGAATTCCGGACCGTGACACCGGCGGCATTTAAGATTGGGTCCGCAGTCGTGACTTTTTTTTTGTTTGTCAGAATAAAAAAGGACTAGACAATATTTACAATAATATTTTGCCCCAAACATGGCCGAATAAGATCGTACGACGTGGGTGTGGTCTTTAATTTTTAAGAGGAAAATTTGTTTTTCTTTGAAGGGACCAATAAACACTTTATCGAAATTATCGTCCGCCGAGATTAATATAATTTGGTAGTCGGGTAATATATTTTGGAATCGGTTAATGTCTATTATTTCTACGGGGCCTTCGGGAACCCCCGCTAGGGCGTGTAATTTTTTAGCTTCAATTTCTTGTTCGGGCTTTTGCCCGTTTCTAATTGTCTTTAAATCGTTTTGATTAAAACTAGCACCCTGTCCTAAACTTTTTAAATGCTGATAGTCGGCCAAAACTCTTCCCACCGCCAGGGCTCTCGTAAAACATAAATTGTCCGTATTTCTAATGGGGATAAATGTGTTACCTTGGTTAATATACTGATCTAAACATTCAAAGCTTCTTGTTCTAACGCTGCGAGGGGGACCTCTCATAGGGGTATCTTGAAGAAATATTAGGTCGAATCGGAGGGGTGAATCTAGATAAATGGTTTTTACGGACTGCGCTACCTTTTCAATCCCCGTTAAAATTCTCTCAGCTGTCAACTCATTAATATTCATTAATTGGAAATTTATCGGATCTTGCAGCTCATCGGAAATTACCACCACCCTGACGCGCGTATAGCCTAAATTATCAGCCGTAATTCTATCTAATATTGATTGGAAAATACGGGTCAGTTGGTTACTGATATCGGCGTGGTTTAATTGGTCTAAATTTTTAAAATTACACTCGAATAGCATAGATTTACACCTATACTTTCGAGAAGAACTGGCAATGATTTTATCTATTGAGTAAAAATTTTTAGGGTTGAAACGGGTGCTAAGATCGAGGGCCATGGGGTTTTTAAAGTCCTGCGTAAATATTTAATACGGTTTGAATCGTTGTCGTAAACTTCACAGGAATTCTGCAAGTTTAATAGTTTTTCGTAAGTCCACGATTTTTATAGACGTATCTTGCACGACAGGTGAGCGTTCTACCGCAGAACCACGGATACAGTTACGCTTCAGTGAACTCTTCCGAGGAGAGTTCTATTTTAACTTGCCAACTTGTTATACTGGCAATTTTTATCCCGACTATATCCTTACAGCAGTCGTCTACTTGCTTAGATGGACCTGGCTTGGATGGGGTGCTTTTGGGTGGCGCATCAACTGGTTTGAATGTTGATTGTTTAGATGGGTTGTCGAGAACCTCGTGGCATAATAAGTCTTCTTGTAGAAAAGCTTTTTAAATTTTCGCCTTTATATTCGTCTTTATTGGTGAACAGTTGGGTGTTTCGGTGCAATGCACGAACTTTTTCTAAAATTCAATAAAAACAGACTGAATAATCTATTACTCTTCGGTCAACTTCCATCGTGCCAAAATAATAACAATAAACGGTCATTTAAAAAAATGTAATTCCCCAAATTTTAAAATGTACTAACAATTTCTTCGCGTCGAATGCAAGTTGAGAAATAAATACAAATCAACGCGCGCCTCTATTTATATTTACAAAACCCCCTAGCGGGACGCTTAGGAACTTCTATAACACATGCTAATTTATCTAACGCTTTTATTAATACATGCGTAATTTTTCGTAATAAACAAAAACCCCCTAGCGGGACGCTTAGGAACTTCTATAACACATGCTAATTTATCTAACGGTTTTTTACACCTACCCTTCTAAATTATCCGAAGACTTTGTCAAGCAATTAATTTTTATATAGGATGTTTACATTAAAAACACGGGTAATAAACTAACAATTATACTTTAAGATATTTGTAAACTCTAATTATAACAGAAAGTGTAACTGTTAATGTTTATAGTAGTTATAGCTTTTTGACTTTGGTCATACTTATCGACTTTCCGCAACTTAAATATTTCCCTTCAACCATTTCCATTACCTCTCGGGTAAAAACGACGCTTTTTAAAAATTGAAACACCTGCCAGTAAATTATTCCATGAAATACCAACGACCATTTTATATTTAACTAAGTCAATCTTGTGACGATAAAATAATAATAGTATGCGTTAAAAGGGTGAATTATAATACTCTAATTATAACAAAGCGTAACTGTTAATGTTTTCAATAATAGCTATAGCTTTTTGACTCTTTGGTCCGAGTTTTATTCTTGAAGTGTATTATCTTTAAAATGGTTAGCATGTTGCCCCTTTTTATTATGACCGTTTCTACCTTTTCGGTCATTTCACTGTATTATAGTCCATAGGTGGTTTTTACTAACATTATACTAACAAATGTTAGGCTTAGTTTTTTATTTTGGCAAGTCATCGTGGCGCGTGTGGGTCATCATTAACCGTTTAAAAGTTCATATAGGGGCGACTTGTTTAAGTAACGGTTTCTATTCGATACCAGCCTAGCATTGCATGTTAAAAATACTATAACTTGTATACAGGGACTTATAAATGCATTATATATAATTTGTATACACGAACTTATACATTCATTATATTTACACGGATTTATAAAGAATCGTTAATGTTTCAATAGTAACATATCCAGATAATAATAAAATTCTTGACCCCGCGCCCTTAAAGTATTGGCTAATCCTAAGAGTAAATACTTAGTTTATTATATGATTAAAGACGATAGTTTCCTATCATTGTCCCATAACTAAAACATGTCCGATTGGTAAAACTAAAAGGTTATATGTTACGGATAAACGTAAACTAATATTTTAGAAGAAAATGTACACGATGTGCGTAAAGACATTGTATACAGTGAAACATTTATAAGGCCAGAGCTGCAGACGTTGTTCATAAGACCAAGCTTATTCTTAATATAGGGACAACTTGTTTCAAACTGCGAGGTTAACGAATTTAACATTGAACTTAGTTTTCTACGGCTTATTAAAAATATTATTCACGATGACCACGCTCGACAAGTAATACAAATTTTACCCCGTTATGTAAGATGCCATTAACGCATTGTCTATGTTAAAAACTTGAAATATCCAAGATGGCCACTAAAAACTTTAACTCCCTAGTTAATTTCTTCACCCCAAAAATACCCTTGAATACACTGTGTAAGACAAAACGAATTATGTGCTTAAAGACAATGTTAGATTAATAACCTATAAAATCTTTAAAAGGGACCCCTATTAGGGGTGACTTATATTTGAAAACATGTACCCGAATCCATATATACCAGCCTAGTGGCGAAAAATGGCAGCATTGCATGATTATAATAATTTAATTTATGGAAGACCCCTTTCAATAACCGTAAATCAGATGATCACGTGACGCGGCTTTTTGATCGAACCATATAGGGAAAAACGTGTTCTTGAAATGTCTTTTGGCATTATGTAATTCCCCATTTTCAACACATGTTTACGTGAGATGACCCCAAACACGCTTCCTAACGGACGACAGGATATACTATCTTTACTGTCATTAACGTATTGACTATGTTAAAAACTTGAAATATCCAAGATGGCCACTAGTAAACAAAACTCCCTAGTTAATTTCTTCACCCCAAAAATAACCTTGAATACCCAGTTTACATTTCATAAATTTTAGGCTTAATATTCACGATGGCCAGGCTTAACAATAAAACTTTACCCCTGCGTCCTTATTAAAGGTTAAGTTACGGTAATATATAGTTTTTGATGCATTAACAATGTCATAATAATAATCAGCTAGGCCCAAGCCATCTACCGACTTTTAATGCGACGTTTTATGTTAATATATACAGGGTCTTTTTTTGCTCGGAAAAGTGTTTTTTTTTCAAAAACTATTTATAGTACCGATTTCAAATTTGGAAGGTCAATTCTCTATACCGGGGGACATCAGTTTGAGAAATTTGAGCGTTTTCGGTAATGTTTTTCACCAATTTTGAAAAATTATTTTTCGACCACTAGGTGCGAGATAAAAAATTTCTATTATAAAGTTGTAGGCCGTCATCGAAAACCCTTAAAAATTGTTCACTCGATGAAAAACAACTTATTTATCAGTGAAAATTCGAGCTTGAAAAATTTACAAGTTGGTGAAGCCAAATTACGATTGTTTGAAACGATAATTGAAAAGGGAACAAGTCTAATACAAACGTAGTAGAGTTTTCACACTTGAAAAAATGTACACGTTTGGTTTTTAAATGCAGATATTTTATTCACATAAATTTTTACAAAACATTTTCAATAATATCACCATTGGCTGCAACACAGGTTTGTGCGCGGACAATTAAGTTCTCAAACGCTTTCTCTACCATTTCTGGTGTGACGTCTCGGCAAGCACTGATTATTCGTCTAATGAGTTCCTCCCTAGTTTCAATGGGCGTGGCGTATACCTTTGCTTTAACGAATCCCCAGATAAAATAATCCAGCGGTGTTAGGTCAGGTGACCTTGCTGGGCAATGCACTGGACCATTTCTCCCTATCTCCCTTTCAGGAAACTCGTTGTTGAGATGCTCAGTTACTTGCCGGGAAAAATGCGGAGGGGCGCCATCTTGCTGAAACCACAACTGACGTCTTTCAGCCAATGGAAGGTCGTCGATTGCGTCACTCAGTTCGTTCTGTAGAAAATGTAAATACCTTTGGCCGTTGAGGTTCGTCGGCAGGAAAAAGGGACCAATCAAACGGTTTCCAACAAGTCCAACCCAAACATTGACCCGTTCAAATTGAACCTGGTGATGATATTCAAAACCCCAATGTGGGTTGATGTCAGACCAAAGATGGCTGTTTTGATGATTAAAGTGCCCATCTCTAGAAAATGACGCTTCGTCGGAGAACAAAACATGGCGCAAAAATTGTCTATCTTCTTGGACAGCATTAATAACCAGTTGCTAAATTCATAACGTCTTTGATGGTCTCCGTCAATTAGTCCTTGGTGGAGTGTAGCTCTGTATGGGTGATAGCGATTCTTACGAAGAATTTTCCACACACGATTTGCAGAACAACCCAAATCAGCAGCGGCGTTAGCGCAACTGTGACGAGGATATGCCACAAACTACGCGAGTACATTGTTCTCGAAGTCTAAATCCGGTTGACCCAATCCGCGAAACCTAGGTTGCAAGTGACCAAATTGATTGAAATCGTGAATTGCTCGTCTTACTGTATTTACAGATGGTGCTCCATTTGGATGTCTTTCTGCGAAGATTTCAGTCACTCTTCTAAGGTTTTGCGCTGCTTCTCCATAGTAAATGGCAACTATCTCGGTACGCTCAGCTACTGAATAACGAGGCATTGTTCGAAATATTATCAAACACTGATAATAATCTCCCAAAGTTTTCCTTTAAATACCCAATGCATGTTTAGGATTGAACTATAGCCTCGTGTTTTTTAAATCCGGTCGTTTTTTTAACCAAAGTTTCAACTGGATTAGGTAATTCGGTTTCAATTATCGTTTCAAACAATCGTAATTTGGCTTCACCAACTTGTAAATTTTTCAAGCTCGAATTTTCACTGATAAATAAATTGTTTTTCGTCGAGTGAACAATTTTTAAGGGTTTTCGATGACGGCCTACAACTTTATAATAGAAATTTTTTATCTCGCACCTAGTGGTCGAAAAATAATTTTTCAAAATTGGTGAAAAACATTACCGAAAACGCTCAAATTTCTCAAACTGATGTCCCCCGGTATAGAGAATTGACCTTCCAAATTTGAAATCGGTACTATAAATAGTTTATGAAAAAAAAACACTTTTCCGAGCAAAAAAAAAGACCCTGTATATAAAAATCCTTTAGGGACAACTTGTTTAAAAACAAGCTTGAACATGATATAAAGTAAATATGGCAAATTTCCTAAAAAATAACAAAGATAGCCACCTTTTTCAATACACCCTACAGAACCCGTTTGAATATGAATCATTAAAGATGGCGGCCAAAACACATGAATTTTTCCAGCCAAAAACGACTAACAACCGCTAAAAGAGAGACCACTCGAAACCAGCCTAAAAGCTTAACCCCGTTATGTGTTGTTAGCGTAAATATGAATCATTTTTACCGCGCTTCGGGAAGGCGCGTTTAAGAGTCTATAGTTTTTATGTGCATAAAGACATTGTTAGATTAATAACCTAAAAACCGTTAAAAAGGTGCCCGTATTAGGGGTGACTTATATTTGAAACTTCTACCCGAATCCAAAGATACCAGTCTAGTGGTGAAGCATTGACAAATGTTAAACTTTCACCAGCAATCTTTATGGAAGACCCATTTCAATTACCGTAAATAAGATGGTGCGTGTCACGTGACGCGGCTATAATCATTAACGAACCATATAGGGACAACTTGTTACCCAATGAGACACCCCTGGTGGGACACTATAAAGATGACCACGAATGACAGGTTATAACACGATACAAGCTTTATCCCGTTATGTTCAGTCATTAAAAGTGAATCATTTTTACCACGCTTCCTAACGGTTATTACAACACAGCTTATTATGATGTAACCTTTTATTATACCTTTAACTCTCAATTTCTTCCTAAGAGTTCAACCAAGACACCACTTGTTAATTGGTCGATACATTTTATCCCTAATCATTTCACATGTTAAAGAATTTTCAAGTCAAAAATGACTAAGAGTTCTTATAACAACCGCTAAAAGAGAGACCACTCGAAACCAGCCTACAAACTTTACCCCGTTATGTGTTGTTAGCGTAAATATGAATCATTTTTACCGCGCTTCCTAACGTTAAAACACAGCTTATAAAACTCATTAATATTTACTTCTTAAGATTACTTAAGACGCTTCCTAACCGTCTTCAGAACATGTTAAATAATTTTCTCGCCAAAATGCTAAAAGCTCAACCATATAACATCCACTAAAAGAGATCACTTGTTCAGGTCCATAATCCCAAAGACGCTTCCTAACCGTTGTCAGGTAATTAAACCATGCAAACGTTTATACTAGTAAATACAAACTTTACCCCCCTCCACTTGTTCATTGATCCTTTTCGCGCTTACATCATCATAAACGCATGTTAAATCCCCGCCAAAAATGCTAATGAGTTGTTAACCATCTAGCAACCAGGTCAATTAGCTCTAACGTGTAATTATAAAGGTACAAACTTTATAACTAGTAAATACAAACTTTACCTCCCCTCCACTTGTTCATTGATCCTTTTCGCGCTTACCAAACACATGTTGCTATACTATCCATATAACAGGTCAATGACCCCTAACGGTAAAACAATACTTGGCACGCTCATTAATATTCACCCTTTTTTAATTGACCTTGAACACCTGCACTCTAGTGAACTTGATTGACAGGTCAACTAATTAATTAACACCTGTTAATCTCATTAATTATTCAGGTCACGCGCGCGTGACACGCGCCCGAGGGGGGGCGGAATCGCGATTCCCCGCTTCATACCCCCCGTCACGCAGCTTAGGACGTGGTAGCCACGCCCCCGCTTGGCTAGAAAGAGGGTCCTAAACTACTCGCGCCCCCTCAGCCCCGTTCTTTATAACCAAGCTGGGCCTTCTAAAACGCGACCTAGAGGACAGTACCTAGCCAAACGCACCTAGTATCGTCCAAATGCCAAATGAGCAGTCGGCCAAATGATCAGTCGGCGAAATGAGTAGTCGGCCAAACGAGCAGTCGGCCAAACGAGCAGTCGGCCAAACGAAACTCTCCCCTGAGGTTGTCGTTTTGGCGAATTGCCGGTGTCAGCGGTAGACGCTTTGCCTTATTTCAGTGGCGGATTTACCATAAAATTTAATTTAAAAAATATAAAAATTTATCCTACAAAATGTATCTCATACACGTTAAAAAATTAAGTTACCGAGTAAAATATAAATAAAATATAAATGCATCTGTATTAGTATTATCCAAGATTCCAAATATGAATTTTGTTTTCCTGAGTCCAGCGTCTACTAACTAGTGAGGGGGGGGGCACAAAAATTCTTAAATTGCTTAGGGCAGATATTGGGGTTAATTATTAAATTACATTAAATACTCGCTGTATTTATAATTATGAAATAAAATATTCGAATTATTTTTATATATTAATAGTTTTAAGAAATAACTTCGCAAAAGCCAAAATGTTTACAATGGCAAAAAGTAAATTAAATAAATAAATAAATTTACGAAATTATTTCAAAGTTTTAATGCCGATTTGGAAATATCTACAATTGAATAACATGTGAAATATATGAGTAAGTTAATTCGCATATTGTATTTTTTTTTGAAATTGAAGAAGTAACTGTTTATAATTGTTAACGTTATTCATTTTAGACATAAATAATTGAAAACTAATTAATTACTAATTTACTTTTGACGTTAGTATAATTATACATAACGCGTTATGTAAATGACTACCAGTTATCTCCTCACTGGTTAAAGGGGTTTGCTCCTGAGTTCTTCGGTTTCCCCTTCCATAAAAACTTGTAGAGGTTAACGGTAATAGTGAGTGTAGGGAGCTGTTGGTTCCCGTGGCTTGAAGGGCTTGCCACCACCCCCCTACGCATTGTAACCCGGCCCTCTGAATTAAAGCCAATAAAAGTCGCTAGATGGCGTGGACCTAGGGTGGTACTTTGGGTACTAGTCTAGCTGATTATAATTAAATTTATAGTTAACTAGGATACTGCCATTCGAAAGCATGAATCGCTGCTTAATGGTGCCAGATTCCTACGAAACTTCTAATATGCTGAATAATGAGGTGCAGAAGTCGTAGGTTTTGGCAAGATTTCGAGTCCTTTACTTCGCCAGCGCTTCACATTGGAAACGTCTCTGCCCTTACAATGCCGTAAGATACAACAACTTCAATCCAACCTCCGATTTTTAGTTAACGGAGGGGCGAATCCATGGAGAAGCAGATGGAGCCACCCCCATCAACTTTGTCTAGAGGGACAAACTTGGGTTGAGTTGGCGAAATGATTTTGAAAAGTCTGTCTGCACTAGGGGCGTAGGAACGTTCGAGAAGTTGGAGGGGGCAAAGAGAAACCAAAAGGGGTCTGGATAATGGTTTTGATGTTTTAATGGAGGGTAGCTTCTCCGAATGCATGTGTACCTTTTACTACTATGTAAATTGGTGGGAAAAGACTGAAATTTAAACACAGTTGAGGTTCTAAAAGTTTTTTGCCCCTCCCAGCACCCATCTTGAGTTCCCAACAGCACTCCCGGCTCGGGTTGGCGAGAAGTAACTTTCACCCCCCCCCCAATAATATTCCATATTTTATTCGGTATCTAGCATATAATTTGATTGGAAATTAGGGGGCCCCTGAAGCCTTAGGGTTCTCCGGAGGCCTTATCTACACCAAGGGGGTAGCCACTTAAGAAATATGGTGTACAAATAGCGATAAATCAAAATACTTATTTCCGAAAATCTAGAAATCCACAAGAAATACCGGAAATATTTGAGAAATATCGGAAATGTAAGAAATATCGGAAATATATTTGGAAATCAGAAATCTGGTCTACAATTTTTTTCCAGGTGGCTACCCCCTCGATCTACACCACTGGATTGTGGGTTTAAAAAAACAGTTTTTAAAACGCTGAAAACTACTGGTTATTTTGCCCGGATAGTAACCAATAGCAAAAGCCTGGTCACTTTGCCCAGTATTCTATGCGCTTTTAAAATGAATTATTTAGTCGGAGGATAAAATTGACTATTCTCAATACGACCTAATCGCGTTTTCAGTTGTACATTTCGCCATCCAATTAATCATATAGGCAGTACCGTTCCTTGGGTAGGGCGGGCGGGGCGGCGGCCCAGGGCGCAAAAATTGTAGGGGCCCAAAATGGAAGATTTTTATTTAAATTAGATATTGAAAAATTAAAAATTTTATTAAAAATAAATTGAAAATATTTCACTAAAAATCGAAAATAATGAAACATAAATATATCTGTATTAGAATTGTTCAAATACGAATTTTGGTTTCCTTAGTCCGGCGGCTACACTGTCGTCAATTCGCCGAAAAAGGTTTTACAAAAGATATTTTTGGGATACAGTAGAACTCACGAAACTCAAAATAAAGACTTACCGAAATGTTAGACTACACTAAGGCTCGTAGAACTTTCATAGATGGCGCCAGTTTCAACATTTGAAATGGTTTTATAACTAAACTAGCTTAAAAAAACAAAGAAAATGAAAAATCAAAGCTTGAATAAAAAAAAATGTGAAATTAACTATTTAATTATTCATAAATTAATTAATAATTAGGTAATTATTATTTGTTAATTATTCATAAGGGGAAAACCGATAAAACCTACAAGTTGGTTATGTAATTTCGCGTCATATCTCCATAACGACCAAGTAGAGCTTTTTCATATTAATATATGCTACTCTACGCTATTAAACCTTTTGATTAAAATAAAAACTGGACTGGTAACTTCTATAGTTTTCATAAAATATCGTGCAGCAAAAAATATCTCGAGCGATATTATTTTAAAATTAAATTAGGGTTAATTTTCATGTTTTCCGTCATTACTATTTCTTCAATAACTTTACAACCACAAATCTGATTTGAAAAATGAAACCAGATTATGTTTCCGAATATTATGACGCTTGAACGAGCGTAGGCACGCGATATTTTATTTATTTTTCATGACGTCATTTTGGAGGGGTTTGGCTATTTCCGACTTTGCTCGTGCCCTAATTATGGTAGGGCATTAATTTTCACCTATATTAATTTCGTGAGGGTTTGCTTTCATAGAAGTCCTCATTCGGCTCTCTACCTAAAATAGAAACCAAATGGCTGCCGAGAGAAAACGGCTAGAAACTTTTAATCGGGACTGTACCTTTCCAGTTGAAGATTTAAAAAAACGAGCAGTCAGATTAGGCGAAAAATATCCAGGTGACATAGATCTAATTGAAATATCAGCAGAAATTGAAAGTTTTTAATATCAATTTAGTTCTTTAATGGACAATCTTGAAAGCGCAAATTCTTTAGATTTATTAAATACCATATTAGAACCCTCGCTGACAAATGTATATCCAAATATAACAATTGCCATTCGAATTTTGTACAAATCTCTCAATTTTATCGATAGAATACGAAATGTCAAAAAAAAATAATTTCGATATGGTTATCGACAAGTTTGCGGCAATAAAGGCCATAAAAATAAAAATTTTAAATTGTAAAAATAAATATCAGATGTATGAGTATGTAAATATAAATGTTATTTTAAAAAAAATATTTTTCTCTGAGTATTAGTTTTTCGTAAAATATTTCTACCTAAGGTTATGAGTAGAGCTCGGCGTTTTATTTATTTTTAGCCAAAACACACAATTATCCACAAATTATCCGATTTTTTTTTATTAATTTTACATGTTAAATTGCATTTTAGTCTGGATAATATCCACGAATAAACAGTTTATCGTAATTTTTATGGTTAATCGAAATTTTAGCGGTTAATTTATCCGTTTCGCCGAGCTCTAGTTATGAGGGCGCCATTTTGATGTTTTGCCCAGGGCGTTATTTGGTCTAGGTACGGCTCTGCATATAGGGATAGTATTGTAAGTAATTGTAGTTTTCTGTACTTATAAGGCAAAGATAAGTCATTGACGTTCTTGTGACGTTATTGGTTTATTTAAAAAAGTGCTAGATTTTATAGGAAAAATGAAAGGAAGATACCGTAAAAAAATTTCAAACACGAACTTATGAATATTGTATCTGAAATAATGCAACTATCCACGCCGCACTAAATCGGTTATTATTTATAATGATCTTCTATATAGTTCAATACCATTGTGTCCATCATCCGCGAGTGGGTTTACTTGGTTTCTTAAACTTAAAAAATTTATTTCTGATAATGCAAAATGGGTTTCTGGCACAATTATATTGTTGTCGGTTTCAATTTCGCTTGGAACGTCATTATCTTCAACGCCGTACATATTTGGATTGATATTGTATTCGTCGTCTTCATCTCTGCTTCTGATGTCATCCAACCTATTTAATGACCACATTTGAATTGGAGATGCACCTTCCGTCCTTAAAATGTGATAATTCCACTCATTACGGAAAGTGTCGCAAAAACGTTGGATTTGAGGTTCAAATACATAATGTAGACAGTAAATGTGCATCTCATTAGTTTGATTTAACAATCTCTCTTCTTGCATATGAACAAATATTGATCGAAAATTCGACGTAACTACGCGGTTAACTTCAGCCCAAAGTCGTTCAATCCTAGTGTTGTGAACACTAAGACCAGTTATAAAACTACCTCTGTTAAGACCACGATGATCTAACATGTACCTGGCGACGTTAACGTTCTCAACTCCCATATCGCCTCGAACTCGCGAAGGAAGTCCATAATTTTCACAACCATTTACAAAAAACCTAATACTGTATCTGCTCGATTATTGTTCGCGCAACGTAAATATATAATCAAACGACTATAGCCATCAACAAGGCCATGGTATACGAAGCGGAACGCTATTAATTTGTGATTACTGTCCATGTGCCTAAAATAGAAGAAATATTTCATTATCGTAATCATCCAATTGATTTTTACTGGTTAAGCCTTTGGTCGTCTTAAGTCGTCAATTCGTCCCACGAAAAGTCTCAGTAAGAAAAATATCCACGGCGGACTATTTGAATTATGATAAAATCATAAGTAAAATAATAACTATAAGTATAACCCTTGCTATTGTGTTAATACTAATTTTCGAAAGAAACCTTTCTTCGACACTGATACTCTCGCCCAGCTCCGAATTGGATTTGCAACCAAACTGAGTAGTATAATATCGTCCTTGGTAGTAAAATATTTCAATTTCGGCGTGTTTTAGACACTAGGGGGCTCTGTGCTGAACTAAACCTTGATTGCGCAATAACTGTGAAAATCAGTTTCATGAGAAGTTGCGCTAATGGTCATCCTTATTGTTATTATGTTACTTATGATAAAATGTATTTCATTTAATATCCAGTCACGAAAGAATTATGTGACTGGAAGTAAGAAAAAAATATCATACATTCGAATGACTAAAAACAACACTCAAATAGTTGTATGTCTTCATTAAATATTAAATATGGTCATTTTTGAAACAAAGAGTTATTAAACCATTGAGCACTGAAAGAATAGTCTGAGTCGTACTTATGAGTGTTATGTTTTTTGTGATACAATTATAGTGAAATTTCAAATTTTGTAGCTCTCTTTCAAAGGCGACGAGTAGTCCGCCGTATATAAATTTTCGGGCGATTAACTAACAAGGAGACTACCGAGGTGTAACTCATCGATTTTGTTTAAATTCAGGGATTAAGTAGACCTTTATGTAACTTAAAAAACCCCAAAGGGAAAAAATACGATGGGATTTATTTTTACCATGGCAACCGAAAACGTTTTTGACAACTAAAATATTATATTTCTCTATGTAAATTAACATGGCAAAATCGAATATTCTAAGGGTGCCTAATGAAATTATTCAAAATTTCAAAGATTTTTTTTAAAACAAAGGTGATTAAATTTGGGTAAATATCTCATTTTTGGTAAATATCTAATTTTGGGTAAATGTCTAAATTTGGGTAAATATAGAAATTTGAGTAATAATTTTGGTCAATTTTTTAATTCAGGTAAATATTTTAATTTAAATATTTAAATTGAATTTAGGTAAGTATTTAAATTTGAGTAAGTATTTAAATTTGGGTAAATATCTGAATTCGGGTAAATATCTAAATTTTGGTAAACTTCTAAATTTGGGGTCATTCCACGACAAATTGACGAAATGTTTTGGAATTTTCCACCCTACCTTTTTAGACTTGGATAAAAATTAGTCTTAGGGTTATTCTGGTCGATAAAGCTGAATAAATTTGGGTAAAAATGTAAATTAAAATGGGTAAATTGGGTAAATTTACTATAAATATCTAAATTCAGGTAAATTGGGTAAATTCATATAAAATGTCTAAATTTGGGTAGATTGACCAGGTACTGTAAATTAGGTAAATTCATATCTAATGTCTAAATTAGATATTTACCCTAAATTAAAAAATTACACCTACTTAATAAAGCTTTTCGAATTAAATAACCTGATATGAATTTACCCAATTTACCTGAATTTAGATATTTATAGTAAATTTACCCAATTTACCTGAATTTAGATATTTATAGTAAATTTACCCAATTTACCTGAATTTAGATATTTACCCAAAATTAGATATATATCCAAAATTAGATATTTACCAAAAATGAAATATTTACCCAAATTTAATCACCTTTGTTTTAAAAAAAAATTGAATAATTTCATTAGGGGGGCACCCTTAGAATATTCGATTTTGCCATGTTAATTTACATAGAGAAATATAATATTTTAGTTGTCAAAAACGTTTTCGGTTGCCATGGTAAAACTAAAGCCCATCGCATTTTTTCCCTTTGGGGTTTTTTAAGTTACATGAAGGTCTACTTAATCCCTGAATTTAAACAAAATCGATGAGTTACACCTCGGGTAGTCTCCTTGTAAGTAAGTCTGGCGATCAAAGGTCCTTCGAAAAGTTTAAAATATTCAGGGCCGGATTTAGGGTGGCAGAGGGGGCAACTGCCCCCTGGGCGCTAGCAAAATAGGGGCGCCAAATAAATCCTCAAGGAGGTACAAATGGAGACGGTTTTAAGAACGTTTTAAGGTCTCGAAAGAGGGTGCAAATAAGAACTATGTTAAATACGTATTCAAAACCTCGAGGGGAGGGGTGGGGGCGCTGAATTAGAATTGCCCCGGGCGACCTCCGGCTTAATCCGCCCTGAAAATATGTAACATAGTAAAGTCGGAACAATTTACCATAAAGCATTAGCTCCACGAACGTTGTACACTCTTCTTCTAATTGGATGTCGTTGTCTGAATGCCCTACCGACTGGATCCAATAAAGACAACCTTTCCCTAATTCGCCACCTTGGTACATTTATTAAACCCATGCTTCTGAGTCCACCTATTACATAAGTTTCCCCGACGTTGTGCGAGTGTCTTAGAATTTGTAAAATTCTCTCATCTAATATGTCATTAGCTATAATTTCCTCGGGTTCAATGTTGAGATACTGTCGGTGGCGATATAATGTACTGATACTGACTCCCAGTACTGTCGCAGTTTGGCTCCAGTTTAAATATAACTCATTTCTACAGTGTAATATTTGGTCTTCGGTGAGAGAATAACGGGGTCTTCCAACATTTTCAGTGCGTACGACTGGGCAGATATAAGGATCATTTGTTGTGTCTAATTGACTATCCAATACGTTTTGAAATTGGTTGAAATACAACATTAATCCGTTGCGAATATTTCTCAGAAAATGGAGAATTTGTGCAATAAGTTCGTCTTCGGGACTTGCTGATATTGCTTGTATAATAGCTCTGATGATTGATAAATGCGATTGTATCTTTCTATGATACACTTCTATTATATTCAAGTCTTCACTTAATTCAAATCTTTCTAAGGCGTCAATGAGAACGTTTAATTCCCGAAAATATTCGGCTACATCATATGCGGCACATTTTTTATAAAAACATGTCACTGTCAGAAAGAAAAACAACACATACGCCATTTGACTTTTTACCTTCATTATTTGAAGTTAGCGACGAAAGTCTCAACGTAGACGTAGAAAATGAATACAAAACTAAGATTTAAAATATTTGCAACGGTCTTACACAAGTGGTCCTACACTACTTTGCCAGTCTATGCGAACTAAATAAATTGTAAACTTCACTTTAAAAAGAAATCACTAAATTTCACGTATATTCATCTACTGTACAATTTAATTATACAAGAAAGAAAAACCAAATAAATTATCCCGTAAGGTAGCGCCAGCCATCCACGCCAGTAATAATCCCGAAGCTCTGTTAACCGTGGGAAAATAAACCGCTACCCTAGTAAATCAAAATGCGAGAGAAAAGAGCGCGCATGCGCTGAAAACCATAGTTTTACTGAAAATATAATTTTTCCCACGATTCGAAGAGGTGTCTCTGTTCATTGTATGTAATCGGTATTTGCGATTGAATTTGCTTCATGGATTGTTAGATTAAGTTGTTTATTTGTTTAACTGTTTTTACAAGATGGAATCTTCACAGTCGCGTTACGAAGTTAGGCAAAGTATTCGGGAAGCGGTGGAAGCAGTTATAAGAAATGATAATTTTATGGAAGCCATTGTCGCGAACTTAGCATCTGTTACAAATACAACGCCTAAAAACCAATCGGATTCTCTTCGTTATGAAGTTTTTCCTGCCAGTCAAAATTTACTGACGAATAATTTGTCTCGCTCATCAATGCCAAATTCTTTACAACCTGGACAACCGTTCCAAAATCAACCATCACTGTATTTGGGAAATCGTGAACTGTCTCGCTCAACAGCCCCGGCACCTAATTCTTTACAACCTGAACAATCGTCCCAAAATCGGCCATCACTTTATTTGGGAAATCGTGAACAAGAAATGCGACGAACTTTTCGAAACAAGCAATTTAAATCTCAGCCTAATAAGGTTAAACGGTAAGGCCAAATTACTCTATCGTATTTTTTTTAAATACTTTACTTGTATAATATATTCTTTTAATTAATTTAGTGTGTAGTGCTAAAAAACGAAAGGGGGGATGAAGCTTCAGGAAGGAAGTTGTATTGCTTAAAGGCCCAAGTGAGGATAAAGTGCCTAGGTCGGATCTAAAGAGACAACTACTTTCAAAAGGTTTCGTTATTAGTTCAATGATTTTCAATAAAGATTGGTCAGAAGAAGAAGTATTTAACGAAATCTCATCCAAATTTTCAAGCATTCTCCGTGACGAGATTAGGTAAGTGTTTTTAAGTAAACTTAAAGGGTGTATACCAAATCTGATTTTGATCAGTTATGTCAAGCTAGTAGCTAAGTGGTTTGTTCTGAGTAGTACAGTTATGCACAAAAAAATTTCTATCTTTTTCGTATCTTTTTACATAGATGGCAGCAGCTATACTATATTATATTTTTTTCCCTCTGAAATTTCTATAAAATATCATTCTATTTTTGATATTTTTGAGCATAGATGGCGACAAAATCATTCACAAACTTTCATTTTATTTAGTTTTGGGCTTTTAATTTTTTCACGATCTTTAAAATTTCTTTAAGTTATGAGAGTTTCAATTCATTTCAATTTTATTTTGCCCTTGCCTGAAAAATATCAAAAGAAATCTTTAAAGATTTTGGATAAGTATCATTTCAAATACTTTAGTTTTCATTATTATAAAAAGTATATTTAAAAATATTTAAAATACGTTTCACGAGAAAGTAGAATCAATTTTTTTTCATATCAAAAGTTCGAAGTATTAAAATGAATATTACAATTTTTATCTTTTAACTATTGATACTTGCCTTCCCCGAGGCCCCAAAACTGATCGGGGACTCCGGCTAGCCCTTGCCGTAAGACGGCCCCGGGGAGCAGTCTTCACTTGGCGCCCAAAGTCCTCAAAAGTTTGAGGCGCCCCCATTTGGTTGTAGCCCGGATAACAGCTGACGCGGCCTTGACTTAATTGTTCACTTAAAATGAAGGGGTCTACAGTTTATACTCCCTTTAAGCGAGTTTCCTAGTTAAAACAAAACAGGATGGCAATAGCGTGGTATTCAATTCTGCCTCCTAGATTTGTACCCTAAAATTATCGATTTTAACCGAAAATTTAAAGCAATCTAAATTACGGCAACTTTCCTCACTACGTAGTATCCTAGGTTAATAAATAAATTTTAGCCATGAAGTATCTAGTCTTTTTATTACGGAATTTTATTTTATTTTATATCCTAGGTTATTTAGTGTAGAACTATTCCCCCAAAATTTGGACTAATGTCCTCTCCTCTTGACATCCTCTTTGAGAAAACCGAGGGGCTATCCACTATTGCAAATTTTGTACACCTGATTTCCGATTTCACATTTGATTTAACGTTATGGAAGGTACTGATTTGACGTGATTTCACTGCTGATTTTTACACCTCACTTTAAAAGTGGTCAGCCCCTCGGAGGAAACGCTTTCCGAAGAGGATACCCAAAGCCCTCGCTTTTAGTATAATAATTTTCATTTATTAATTTTATCAAAAGTAGCATAAGACCCAAAAGTGTGTCAGAACGGTATAGTAGTTAATGAGAGTTTGTCTCAAAGTAAAAAGTGGAAACGAAGGGGGTCGGAAAATACGTCATCAAACTCGAGGTACTCCAGCGCCGCCGAGTGAGGCGTTTTAGAACGTATGTCTACGGGCGAGTAAATCGAAGAGAGAAAATCGCGCCAGACTATAGACTAAATATAGCGTTGCTTGTACTATTCCAACTAGTAGGTTATGTAGTCAATAGTGTGACTAGGTCTCAATAGAAATTTTAATGGGCGCGAAGGTACAGCTGACACACTTTTGGGTCTTATGCTACTTTTGATTTTATGTATTTTCATATTTTTCAGATTTGAAATTGTTGTAAACAGCGGCTCTCATCTTTTTCGTCCTACTATCGAAGAAGGTGAATCATTGAAGGCAGAATTGCTGAACTATCTTTTCAGGAACAAATCGACAATCTATGTTCGCCCTTTATCCGAGCTAAAGGGACACTTTTTTCGTGACAAGAAAAAGAAACCGAAAATTTCACTAGATCCTGATTTCGATGTTTTCAGCAGTGGTGAAGATTCTTTACCCGATATCAAATTTCAAGATTCAATTATTGTCCAAGATTCAGAGAAGTCGGTTATAGATACTAAGCCAATCAGCGTAGAAGATCAACCTGCCAAGACCTACTATGAAGAGTACAAAAATTTGTTCGAAATTGATACCACAAATGTGTATGACACCGACGATGATGTCCCTCCAAACCTAGACGATTCCTACTACGGCAAAGCAAAGGATTCAAGTTCTGAAGTTAGGGATGTTAAGGAAATATTAAAAGAAATTGCAGCTTCTCAATTGACACTAGAATCCAAAACAATATCAAGATTTAATATAAAACGTAATGACGTTTTAAGTGGAGCGTTACGTGTGTTTTCAAAGCCAACCTTTCGTCCCGAAAATACGATGCATGTCACTTTTGTATGTGGTAGCTTTAAAGAAGAAGCAGTTGACGCAGGTGGGCCAAAACGTGAATTTTTGACGGAACTAATAAAGGCACTTGTTTCCAGCCCTGCTTTTGTCGGTTCACAGTTTCAGAAATACATTAATGTAAACAGAGCAGCGAAGTCACAAAAATTGCACTACTTCGCAGGTTTGTCAATCGCATTATCTATGGTCCATGGTGGTCCCGGTCCAACATGTTTTTCGGAAATAACTTACGAGTCACTTATATCAGACATCGATGATCTTAAGCCCGCCATAGAAGACGTTCAGGATTACGAATTAAAAGATCAATTGTACAAAATGAAAAATTGCCAAAACTTGACTGACTTGAAAGCTTTATGCGATGATTTGCAAGTTCATATCCAAATGATGGGTTATACGAAAATTACACGTACATTGGATCAAAAAGAGGAGATCTTAAACGCATTGCTGCAATTTATAGTTTTGAAACAGAATTGTATCGAGAGAGCAGATTTCATTAAAGGTTTGAAGACGTTGAAAGTGTACGAAGCAATGGTGGAAAACCCAAAATCATTTAAGAAAGCATTTTGTTATGTGGAAGAAGAAATGACCGCTGACAAATTTTTGAATCTTTTTGGAAACATCATGTATTCAGAACGAGACAGTAACAAATTCGAGCTAGAAACCACCGTAAAATCATATTTCAACGATTTTATAATTATGTGCGAGGAGGGTTTGACGAAATGTAGCGTTATGGAGGTGTTCCGCTTCGTTACTGGGCTCGAGAAAATTCCACCTTTGGGTTTGGATTCTCCTCCCTCTGTCGCCTTTATACACTCAGAAGAAAACGTCGCGCCCAGAAAATTAATTACAGCAAACACGTGCTCACAAACAATAAATTTACCTGTAACCTACAAATCATTTGAAGAACTGAAAAAGTCGATAGAGTTTTCGATCCAAAATTCCCAGGGTTTTGGACAAGCTTAAATTTAATCAATTTCATTCTTCTTCCGTATTATGTGTCAGATAGTTTTCTTAACAGTTTTATAAGTTTAGTTTTTTTTAAGTTTTCTCAGTTACAAGTTTTAACTGATTTTGGAAAACGCAACGGTCAAAGTTTATTATTCTTTTTCTCAGATTTTAAGTTAATAGTAACTTTTTTTAAAAAAAAGTTGCATAGTTGATAGTTTTTGACTTTTCTCGTTTTGTAAGTTACAAGCTGTAACTTATTTTTGAGAAAGTAGCAAAGTTCAAATAAAGTTTGGGAACCGAATTGTTGTCCTTATTTAGTTTCATCTAACAATTCTGGAAATGCTATTAACCATCATGCACATTGACGAGAAATTGCGTTGTCGCGGAGACCTTAACCGTAAATTTTCCATTTGAGGGACCAAAATACCTCTATGATCCACTGGCGGTACGGCACTGGCTTTGTTAAGTAGAGGAGGTAAAGACTAATCCAATTTCGTATGAATTAAATTTTTATCACGCGCCGTTGACTATACATCGCCTTTTCGCGGGGGGTCTTAACAGTATCTTTTCCATTTGGGGGACGCAAATACTTCTTCGACCCCCTTTGATTAAGAAGAGCGGCGCGGCACTGGCAGCGTTAAGTAGAGGAGACTAAAACCGATCGAACGACGTATCAAAAAGTTTTATCACGCGTCGTTGAAAAGCATTCGCCTTTTCAGCAGTGAAAATAAAATCCTCACTCCCCTATATAAAATTAGGAAAACCTAACCAAGATAACGGCCCGATGGACATAAAACTTTGGGGAGATTTTAGAGTGCCAAAAAAACCGAAAAAAAAAAAGATTTGTCACGTGATAAGATTTGTAGAAAGGTTTCGGTTGATATTTTACTTTATTTTAATTTTAATATTAAGACTTGGCTCGAAAAGGAGCCGTAAATTTTTGTAAATAAACAATTTTAATCACAGTCATGAAGTATCGTGTCCGTTCTCAAATTGTTTCCGCTTCACTCATTTGGCGCTGCACTGAGGTTCAACCGCGATTTTTGAATACTTTTCCAATAACTATAAAATTTCACGGATATAATCATTGATATATTTTCTATCTTTCTTTAAAAAACCTCGTAAATTTTGGATTGGATGGCAATTCCCCTTTAATATTTTAAGGACAAGCTGTGTTTCACCAGAGCTATGACTGCCAGGTTATACTGATGGGGATAAATACGATTGGAAACGCATTTTTGTTCGAAATTTCAAATTGAATAGCAGTCTTTCAGTAAACAAGTATTTACGATAACCCATTTTAGTTTCCGATTTAATAATTTTCATTTGGTCAAAGTAAGCGTTGTTTTCGCTTTTAGAAACGTTTCAATTTTCACTGGGCCTTGGCTTCTACCTCGTGAACGAGATTCTTCGTCTAGGTTATCAGGAAGAAGTTACCGAGCTGTGACAGCGCCATTTGTGTTTGCGGCATTATGTATGAATTACGTAAATAGGTCGATTATGTTTTATAGAGCGAATGAGGTTGCCAGCCCCTTTAAGCAATAATTCCCAAAGTAATGAAAATTATAAATTTTCTTTTTCCTCAAATTCACTATTTTCGGACGGCCATAAATGTAAAATTCCCAAAAGGATTGAGCTCATTTAAGTGTATTTTTTTTTAAGAAAATGTGGTCAGCCATTTTTTCTCACACTGTCGTTTTCGGATTTTCTAATCAACTCGATCTTAGAAACATTTCTTGTAAATGTTTTTCATGTAGTTGATAAGGTATATTTTAGGATAGACATCAGTCAGCCTGTCATCACTTCTCGATCAAGAGGTTATTAGACCGGCGGAACTACAATATTTTGCGCAGTAAGGTTAGAAATCGGAAGTAAATAAACTTATCGTATTATTATAAAATGAAAATATACGCTTGTTGATAATAATAATAATCTACTATTTATATCCTGTCTCGTAACAGGCCTAAGGCCCTTTTAATAGCTGTACAGGGTAATTGAACCGCGTGGGAGGGTTGTGGTTATACCTGGTCTTACGATATTTAGTCCTTTTATAGAATAAGTGATCCATGATTACTTTTCCTTCCCACTAACGCCATCTGTGATAATTTAAGTACTTTTCATTGAATTTTTTTACACAAAACGAACAGGTCAAAATTCGAAATATAAAATGAAAATCGCAAAAATATTTTTACACGAAGCCAACCAGGTCAAAATTAGAAATAGATAAAAAAAAATTGTAGTATATTTTTACGTTGTCATTTAGTTCATTTTTAAAATAAAAATTTACTGCACGAATTTTTTTTTATTTATTTTCACGAAAAATATTTTTTTACGAAAATTTTTTTTACACAAAAATATTTTTTCAAGAAAAATATTTTTTTACGAAAAATATTTTTTTTTCGCGAAATTTTTTTTTTCATATGAAAAATATTTTTATATTTTAAATATGACCTGAATGGCGTCGTAATCTGTAACTTTTATGAAAAATATAGGAAAATGTGTAATTTTTTATTTTCGTCACATAAAAGTCAATATTTTTTTATTATTTAATTTTGACCTGGATGGCGTGCCATAACATGGTAAATAAATTAGGTAAATACGATCTTAAATTTATTTGGAAAAACAAAGAAAAACCAGTTCCATTGAATAACTAGCTTATATTTGATAAAGAAACTAATTGAATTAAATATTACTTTCCGTTCTATCGCCCATGATTGAATAAAAAATTATTATTCCAATATAGCGAATCTTCTCAATGCTGGTACAACCAATTACAGAAATATATTATTTTGCAGTACCAAATTTTCGTCTGAACCGAAACTGTGGCTGCTTTCTTAGAAAATATTTCAAAATAGGTATTAACCCACCTCAGTTTAGGCCAAAGGAAAAACCCCAGAATTTGAGTTCAAGGGCTCAACGTGTATACAATAGCAGCCGTCGGTCGAAATGTTTCCCGCCGCGCTTCAGCAGTGCTACCATAAACGCCTCTAACGGCTGGAGCGTTGCCAACCCTATCGAATAGAAATATCGTGTAATTGGAAACGCTAAAAGGTCAGAAGCTTCTCCCGTGTTTCGAGAATCAATATATCTATTTCCTGTCGACAAACATTCGGTTTCACCTTCGCATACAAACTTGCCGAGGTTAACGGTAATAGTAACAGTAGGGAGCTGTTGGTTAGCTCGTGTGGCTGGCCACCACGCTCCTACGCTTTATAACGCGGTCACCGTAAATAAGGCAATACAAGTCCCAAGATGAATTAAGAATGTGGTGATGACGTGGGTATTAGCTTAGTAAAAAAAAGTGTTTACCCTTCACCTTGGGCCTATCTTTGCCTGTACTAAATTTAGCGAAGATTTTCTCTCCCCCCTAGCTTAAAAAAAAATTATTTATCAAAAAAATTCCTCAACACAAACTCCCCGCCTTGAACTATAAGTTCAACAATCAGGGCTAGGATCGTTTATTTCCAAATGATATAAATACTTGATTGGTCGTTTTAGCTCGGTCCCATCGCCTTATTTCAGAACGCAAGGGAAGGAAAGTTAGTCTGTTCCCGATTAAAAAGTGTGCAAGTGTCAGCGGTGATGGTTCTGCTTCTTCATTGTAGATAAATGAAATTGGGCGGGAATTTACCACCGCTTCCGCTTCTATTAAGACTGTCTCGATTTCCTCGTATTTAAGACGTGATAAACCCAAAACCTTGCGTAGGGCGATCTTCATTGTCTTAACCATACGCACCCAGGGCTGCGATCCGTGATGAATGTCCATTTTATGTGATGCTCAGCTGCGAAATTTTGAACTTCCGGGCTTCTTACAGCTTGTTTAGGACGTCCAAATCTTTATTGGCTCTCTTGAACGTCTGCGCGTTATCGGAAAAAATGTGGTGTGCGATACCACGCCGTGCAAAAAAATTCCTGAAAGCTAACAAAAACTTTTCTGTTGTCAAGTCCGAAACGAGTTCAAGATGTACCGCTCTCGTGACGGCGCACGTGAACAATGCTTTGTAACATTTTCACCTGACTTCGTGTAGAGCGGACCGGCGTTATCGATACCGCAAGTTTCAAAAGGTGGCGAACATGTAACTCTGCTTTTTGGAAGGGATGCCACTGGAGCTGAAGATTGTCTAGCGTGAAACCTTGTTTAACGAACTTTTTTTACTAGTTGACGCGCCTTTTGAAACCAAAAACGTTCGCGAACTTCTACTAGTGTATCATTTATTCCTCCGTGCATGATTCTCTGATGCGTTTTACTGACGATTAATTCCACGAGACTATGTTTTGATGAAAGCAGCCATGGATGTTTCTCTTCGTATGAAAATTCCGTCTGATCAAGTCTTCCGCCGATGCGAATCAGTCCCTTGGGATATTGAAAAAGATATAACGTATAGACCTTTGAGGACGTCTTTATTTTTTCACCCCTTTCCGGGAAACTGTCTCTTTGGGCCTCTTTAACGAGAAATTCCTCGGCGCTAGAAGTCTCTTCTGTCGTCAAAACGTCCTACCTCTTGTTTCTGGGGTTTCTACAGTTGTGAATTAGTTCGGCTGGATTGGAAGTGCCCTTGCAGTGCTGCCACATCTGCGGATCTGATAACCTCTGTATTTCTCTGACTCTGTTGGCGACGAATGGTTTCCATCTGTAAGCTGACCCTCGTATCCAGTGTAACGTCACCGTGGAATCCGTCCATAAATGATCGCTGGAGGGCTTGATAGATTAGATATTAGTGACATGTGTGACCAAACGAGCTCCTAATACTGCTCCCATCAATTCTAGCCTGGGGAGAGTTACCTTTTTAAGCGGCGCGACCCTTGACTTTGAGGAGATTAGGGAGATACTTATTATTCCGCTTGAATCTTGGTATCGCAGATATATACACGTGGCGTACGGCCTCTCGCTTGCTTCTACGAAACAATGGACCTGACGCGATTTGATCTCTTCCTGCTGTGCTTCTCTGTAATAAAATCTTGGAATGTTAATATCTTGAAGGTGTGCTAATTCTTCGCACCAAACCTCAAATTGGGCTTCTAGATCTGGTGGTAGCTTTTCATCCCAAGCCAATCCTCTTTCCCATAGCCTTTGAAACCTAATTTTTCCTCTGACCGTATAGGGAGAGAGTAATCCGAGGGGGTCGTATATTGAGGCTGTTGTCTTGATCAATCCTCGTTTGGTGGAAACTCGCTGATTAAAGAGCTGTAGGAGCGAATCAAGATCGTAATTGAGAAATCTTTTCCGGTATTCCATACTAGTCCCAAAATTTTGTGGCGTGTCCTTTTCCTCCGGTTTAATTCGACTTTTTTTCAATAGATGGCGTAGCTCGAGTGAGTAACTGTTCCATTTTCGTAACTGCATTCCACCTTCGCGCAGAATGTCAGACACGTTCTTCGAAAATGAAAAAGCTTCTTCTACCGTGTTCGCGCCTCCGGCCAGGTCGTCCACTTACAACTGTTCTTGGACTACTTGATTCACTCGTGGATGTTCTTTCATACGCTGACAAACGTGATGACGTACCGTGGCGGCCAGTAGGAATGGGCTTGCTGTTACCCCAATGGTTACTCTGGCCATGTGGTAGGTACAAAACTTGGTTGATGCTTCTTGATTGTTGGTATTGATTCATAAAAAACGGACGCTGTCGCGATCTTCTTCCGTGAGGGAAATTTGCAAAAAGGCCTTTCTAATATCTGCGGTGAAGGCAATAGAATTTTCTCTGAATCGGAGTAGAACGTCGATTACTTACGGATTTAAATTGGGGCCTGCTTCTAGGCAATCGTTAAGAGAATAAAAGCCAGTTTGTTTGGACGAGGCGTCGTATACTATTCTTATCGGCGTCGTTGAGCTGGTAGTCCGGATAACTGAACGGTGCGGAAGGTAATAGTACGTCCTCCCGTCTATTCTTAGGTTGGTATACGGGACTTTGTTGATAATCCCTTCTTCTAATTGATCTTTGATTGTATTTGCTTGGCAAAATGGGATCCTTTTCCTACTTGTTCAACAGATTGTTGGTTCTTTTCACCGCGACGGCATTATTTTCTCCCAATTCGCTCTTATTATTCCTCGAAGGGAAACCAACTACGTACCGACCATCTTTAAACTTTAATTTTGATTCAAATTGTTCTAAGACCTCGTTATTAATTTTTACATTGGGTTGCTCATCCTTTATTCCCAACGATTCAAGCTCCCAAAAATCTCGCAGTTGTTCGGAAAGTGAGTCTCTTTGAACCGAAAGGTTCATAACTACGATATTATTAACTCCAATCGCGTTTGGGCGCTTGTTAGTTGTACCGTGTATTACCCAGCCTAACTTAGTTTCCATAGTGGCCAACGCTTTTCCCAGCATCCCTGTTCTCCCCGTGACTATTTCTCAAAAATAATCCGCGCCTATAAGTATGTCTATAGTGGAACCAGACCTACTTCTTGAATCTACTCTCACCATTTCCTCCATTGCATTTGCAGAAGTACTACTCATTATTTGGGTAACTGGCTTTACCTTCATGCAGCTATATGAATTAGGGTAAATTTGATTATAATTTAACTAAGGAGCTAAACGTAGCAACGAATTCGAATTAATTTCATACTGTATGTGTCAATAATATGTTTCCAAAGCAGGCATTTTCCATTTTTTTAACAACCTAATTGGTTGAAAGGAACCATAGTTTTGTTTTTTAAATTTTCCGCTGTTATTTAGACCGTTCTTGGCTGTTTTGACATTATGACAAATGTCGGAGACAAAAAATAGAGGCTCGTCATTATTTTAAGGATTTGTTGTTCGATAGCCAGTCTTAAAGCAAATTTTGTTCTGGTTGGTTTCTGAACGAATTTTAAAACCTGCAGGCTGTAAATTTTCAATAGCTTCCCATATAATCGAATACGAATCCTCAGCGAGTAGATTCCCACAGGGAAAATAAGCGTACGGATATTTCAAATTGGTTGTAATGCCTCTGACCATCATTTGAAGAACACGTTTAGCTAAGTTTACAGCTCCATCATTAGCGTGACCGATTTTAATTTAATTAATTTGATCTCTTAAATTATTTAGATTTGTACCACCAATTATTCACCCGTACTACTTTTGAACACCAAATCTTGCTTAATTTGTATTTCATCTATTATTAAAGTTAAATATTTCTGGTACTCTTCTAAGTTTTTGATATCAATTTTCTGTTTCATTTTGAAGAGCACCTCATCATTTAATCAATTTTTAGTGTTTAGATCAACGGAGTAATTAAACAGCGTTCTCTTTGAAGGCAATATGAAGGCTTGGCGCATGGCTTCGTATGAACTACTAGACCTAGCTTTCATCGAAATACACCACTGTATTATAGCCGGATGCCATTTTTGTGGTGTAGATTTATTTGTTGTTATTAGACTTAATTGTTCCCGTAATAATAGTTTTAGAAATATAGACTTGCTCTCGAAAAGATTTTTTGCAATGATGTCTTCGAAGTCTCTACTCTATTCTTCTGTCATCAAAATCCCAGTTTCTTTAAGCTTCTCTTGGATTTTATTTCTAGTAGTTTGAACTTCTTATTTAAGGCTTTATTTTTTATTAACAATTACCAACTTTTCTTTAACTTGTTTTTCAGTCAAGTAACAGAGGTTAGGATTTTTTGATACGTTTTTTTCTCTCTACGCTTTCAGCTTTGCAAAACCTTTTTTTGTAGTTTGACAAGAATGGCAAAGTTTGGTATATTTTGCGAGGAATTTTCTTTTGCATTGTTCAGAACGAATTGCTTGACTTGATACACAGATATGTAAAGATTTTAAATAACTGTCTCTAAAATGATAAAATAGTTCATCTTGTACACCATTACCGCTTGACCAGTTTTCAACTTTAAAAAAAAGTTAATAAAGTCCTTAAGAGACAAAATTGAGCCATTAGGATCAACTGAATTGGTCAAGAATATTTCGTGATCTGGAACAATTAACGAGTTACAAAAATAAATACTGGGTTTTAAATTTGAAGATAATTCAATATACAAAATTTATCTCCACATTTCTTGAACCGTAGGCATTTATGAACACGCACATGGGATGCATATTTTTGAATTAATTCGACAGACCAGCCACATGTTTCAAAACAGTGGCGACGCCAGCATTTTTTCCTACGTAGGCACGACAATTTGGGGCCCCCTCTTTCCCACCAATTTTTGTATATTTACTTATACCATAAGTAACATAATAAACATAAATATGACACTACCTATTTAACTAATGCAGATTTTTAATAATGGTCTGTTTCGCCATTGACAACGTAAATTATTACGTGACTAAAGACTAATAACTCTCGTCAAATTCCTCTTAGCCTTTGGAAATCACCGAGTGATACAGCCAAGGCTCGTTAAAATTGAAATGCTTTCAAAAATGTAAATAACACTTGCAGGTTCTTTTAAAGTTACAGTTACATCATTAGGTTGTGAAGGATTTGTATCAATAGCTATTAAAGAAGAATCTTCTCATATTTCCAAAATTTCAATTCGAAATTTTATAGACTGTGGTTCTTCTAAACTTTCAGTTGTCATGACTTGCGGAGAAAAAAATTGAGGGGAAGGGACAATTGACCTTTCATTTGGTTGTGTAGGATTTGTATCACTAGCAATTAAACGGGAGTCATCTGATATTTCCAAACATAAAGGTGTAGACTGTAGTTTTTCTTAACTTTCAATTGCTTTGCCTTGTGAAGACGAAGCTTTCTGTCCTTCCAAAGTATCGATATTCTCATTCACATATGAATAACAATGGTCCAAATAAATAGGGTCATATTTGTAAAATGGTAGAGGTTGTTTAGCTGTTATGATTGAAATAAATTATACATGTAAGACGGTAATGTTCCCTGTTCAGGTTGTTTCACAGGATTTGGATATTCTTCTGAAGGGCCATTCCCAGCAAAAAAATGTTTAGAACACACGTAATGGTGCGGTTTAACATCATCGTGTGTGATAATATCTACCCGATTAATTGCTGCTACCCAAGCCATACACTTTTTGACTCTTTTTTTAGCTTTTGGAGTAGGGTAGTATTTTAAACTTTCACCACGCGATTTATTTGATATATTGTAACTCTAACTAGCTTTATAGACACAATACTTTCCCATTTGGATGAATATATCCGTATTAAAAAAAAATTAAATATAAACCAGACTAATACAAAACAAGTGTCTATTTGTTTTCTTGATGGAGATAACAAAATCGCGCCGCTACTTTGTTATTTTTTAAAATGTGTTTTGTGTTTTTGAATATAATATGAATATATTGAGGGCAATTTTCTACCAGGAAGCGGTCCCTCTTTTTTACCTCTCCGAGGGGACATACAACCACCGTGTCTGCCTGTCTGTCGGGCCTGCGAACGCGTTCGCATTTTCGGGGCAAAGGGTCATCATTGCGTACGCAGTTTCTCGAAGGGTTGGCAAAACCACCGTGTGACGTGAGCGTTAGCGGATTGATTTGCGGTTGGGTTTGGTTTGGATTGTCTTTTTTTCGTCAACGCTCACCGTCGCGACAGTTTTAATTCAGTTTGATTGGAAATTTCGTTATTGTAATGTTTATGTGCAGGTTGTGAATGTTGAGTTCGTGTTGTGAATGTTGTGGGTGTGGTGTTTGTTGTGAATGTTGAGTTCGTGTTGTGAATGTTGTGGGTGTGGAGTTTGTTGTGTTATGATGGTTGTGGATGTTGAGTCTGTTGTGTTGTACGGGCTTTTTCTCTCCAACGTCTTATTAATGTCTTTGGGACGGACCGAGTGCTGAGTGTTATGCAACCTAAGTATCAATTTGCGATTTATTGGCGCCGGCCGGGAATCGAACCCGGGTCTGCCTCTGGCAAGAGATGAACTCTAACCACTCAGCCACCAACGCTTGTTATTTACGGTGTTTTTCTAAAAAACAGCTTTAACGAATGTCCTTTACAAATTTATAACGTTAGGTACTATAATTTATTCTACATCATTTTAAATATTAATAAATTATATTAATCTTATATTTAATTAAATATTTATAAATTATATTTATAAATTATATTAATCTTATATTTAATTAAATATTTATAAATTATATTTATAAATTATATTAATCTTATATTTTATAAAATATTAATAAATTGTATTTATAAATTATATTAATCTTATATTTTATAAAATATTAATAAATTGTATTTATAAATTATATTAATCTCATATTTTATAAAATATTAATAAATTGTATTTATAAATTATATTAATCTTATATTTAATTAAATATTTAAGTATTTTAATGTAAAATTTAGACGTTATCAGGAATTGAACTCGGGTCGCATTTTTACCATGCGGATAGTTCACCGCCGAGCCATTGACTTCATTCGGGTAAATATCAAAGTAAAGGAGCCATTATGATAAGGCGGGGTTTTTTTACTGAACGGATGAATGGAATATCTGTGGATATTTTTATTTGAACTTTGTTTTTTAATTTTTGTGAACTTGTTTTTATTTCGTCGGGAATTGAACCGGGAGCGCGGTTTTAGGACTTTTATTCGTTGCCGCTTTCCAAGACAACGCAACGAAGCTTATAAAATCATTGTAAATTAAAATCGTAGACATGATTTATCCCTCACATTATCAACACTTGCGCTAAACGAAATAAAACAAGAAAAATAACCAATAGAAAAATGTTTAATACTAACCGAACCAAACAACAAGTTAATTCAAATACTTAGGAATCCAGAAAAAGTCAATCCAAATAAATAAAAATTGTAATAGAAAAAAATTAAAAAAACCGTAAACACCTTACCGTTAACAATTCCCGGCTTATAACGCACACGAAAAAATGCGAACGCGGGGGTTGCACTTGCCCCGAAACTTCAGAGACAAGCAGACTGGGGGAAAGTTATACCTGTCCGAGGTTATAGTCCCCTGGGAGAGATAAGAAGTGTGTTCGGTGTGTCGCTTCGTCAATAGACGCTAGCGTTAACTATATGTATGTCTTATTCAACCACGCGCGTCTTGATATTTTAGCTTAACGGATTCAAGCGATTTTTGTGCGTGCTACCTGAAATTTTACGCTAAATATTTAGATTCAACATTTAAACAAGTTGAACAAGACATGAAGAATTTCTGCTAGTACATGCCTATTAGAAAAGTAATGTATTTTGCGATACAGCGTACACACCGTTTTCCAATAGTTGTTTAAAAAGTGGTCTTGCCCAACTTGTCACAAGACCCAGCTTTATTAATTTGTACAAATAGTTATTGAAAGAAAAGAAGATTTTAAAAGCCCCGTTAAGGGCCTATTACCGTTTTTCTGGGGGTGTTAACCAAAAAAAAACAGAGTCAATTACTCAAATGTTTGTTCAATTTAGCGATTCGGTAACGAAACCAAGGAGTAATAAACACATAATTACTAAATCGGAGCGACCAGCGATTTAAAAAAATTAATGCAAAAGGTTTGAGAATTGATTCTAGGTGAAAACGTGGCGCTGTGTTCGAAAAAATAGTCTTAAAGGTTAAAATGCCCGCTATGACGGATATACTTGAAAACTATGTATGCAAAATATTTATAGGTGAATTGTAGGAAAAAAGGGGCCTTGAGTTCGACAACAATAGTCTTGCGAGTGTCAGGGTGGTGGTTGTCCACCATAAGGCTTGTCGATAAATAAGTCCAGTTTATGACGTTTATGGGAATATAATTACAGAAATAGATTAAACATTCGAATGCTACTGATATATAGGTTTTTCCTTAGTGAAAGAGGGGCAGTGAGTTCAAAGTGTCTCACCAGTGTCAGGGTCGGCAGTAGGGATGCAACGGATAACCGGAACCGGAACCGGCACCGAGAAGAACCGATTAACTTTTAGGAACCGGAACCGAAACCGGAACCGATAATATAAAAATTTGATAACCGCATCCGGAACCGGAACCGATATTTGTAAAAAAAATAACCGATACCGGAACCGGAACCGAGTTTTTTCATTACTTTATTTACCAACATTTAGCTCATGTTGAAATTTAGTAATTAAACTTCCTAATTTACTTTTAGTTCTTCATATAAGCTCATCTTTATCCTATCTCAGATAACTCTACGTATTGTCAATTGAAAATGGGCTCGTCTTCCAAATGTTTGGATTAAAAACTGGCATAATCCGGAAATCCGCGATTGTTTTAGTTTTATTTTCTTAAGTCGGAAAACTCGACACAATTTCACAAGTGTAGCAAAGACCAGAAAAAAACTGCTACTAAGGTGCCTCCTGAGCAATTATTTAGCGCGGCAACTTAATGTTTTACTTGCTTCAAATATTTCTTTATATTTCAACAGGCGCACCCAACACTTTATAAATACAACCACAATAACCGTCGCATAAATATCCAAACAACGTACATAATGAAAGTAACACACTTTAGTTTGAAAAGTATCGAGACACGTGTTTTATAGCAGATCGTAAATCTTGTAAATTAATAACTAAGTTGTGTTTCTGAATCTAAAGTTTTGAAGGTAAGGCTAATTCGTTTGCATAATATAATCGCTGGCCTGGGTAGATTTTGTCTAGAAAATCTGAAATTTCAACTTATGCATTTGCTTACATTTCACAACGATATTCTCAACTGAAATCAAAACGAGTCATAGAAATCCCGTCTTTATTTTTTTCAATGAAATAAGGCAGGGGCGTAGGAACCAGGGGGGAAATGCCCCTCCTTAGAATTTTGCTGGGAGGGGCAACTAATGTTATTGCCCCTTCAATTTTTTGGTCAGTTGAAATATTAAAAAGCTCAAATTTTCAATTTAAAAGCTTTTAAAGCTTATAGAAGCTCAACTGTTTCTTTTCCCACCAATTTACACAGTATTCAAACAGTAACACATGCATTCGGTGAAGCTACACTCTTTTAAAAATTCAAAACCATTCTTATTTTATTATTGTGGATTTGTGTATCTTAAATTCATAAACGACTCTAAAGACTAAAATACACTTCGAATGATAACTCTTGGTACTGTTAATGCCTTAATGACATTCGCGACCTATTACTCACTCTACATCGGGGCCTTAGCTCTTAGACCCCTGTTTCGTTTCTCTTTGCCCCCTCCAACTTCTAAAACGTCCCCGAAATGAGCAGCGGAAGGGGAGGCAATGTCTCCCCAAAACTTGAAAGAACATCATCCCCCCCTCCATCTTGAAACGATGAAACCGATTGGTTCTAAATAAAGCAAAATTTAAGAACCGGAACCGGATCCGGAACCGAGATAACTGCGAAATGTGGAACCGTTGCATCGATAGTATGCAGTGTGCCACCAGAGGGCGGTAAACCAAGCCAATGTGTAATAAACACAGTACAAAACGTGTAAAGTTTAATAACAATCGTACAAGCCTATTTATTAACATTAAGAAATGAATTAAAGAGCATAATGACATCACGTTAAAGTAAACAATATCCTAACGTACACAATGTTCGCGAAAGAGCTAGGCAGTTCTCAATATTCCCAATAGGTAAAAGTTCACTTTCCAATTTTGTTTATAAACATTATTTCCGCTTTGTTATGATTAAAGGTATTATAATAACTTCACTACTATTGTTATAAACAAAACGGCGTAAAATCCAACCAAAAACCATTCGGTTAAAAATTGCAAGTTTCTTTAAACAAAAACGTCACGTCCTATATTACTCTAGGCCATAAAAGTAGTGAAAACAAATAACGGGCAAGATCTGAAATTATATTCCCATAAACGTCCTAAACTGGACTTATTTATCGACAAGTGATGTGCGCGTAAAAGTGTTTTACTGAGTTAAAATCCTTTGTACAACCATAAAACATTTCAAAGAGAATGGCTTATATTAGAATCGCAGTGTATCAAATATATTGTTTAGATCGAAATATATTATCTTCTTTGTTTAAATTTACTCTTTTACCTTAAAACCATAATTAAATAAAGCAGACAAGTTGTTGACTGCAGTAATTACGTCACTGCAGTCAACAACTTGTCTGCTTTCAGTAATTTGCCAGTTTCAGTAGTCGCACCGCCACCTATCGATTATGTACAGGAATGTTCGAGTACCACTAGTACGGACAGTTTCAGTAATTTTATCGAGTGTTTTTATTTTGCGAGAACGAAAGAAAACTTTAAAGTCGGGAGGTTGAAATGGTCCCGTGATTAGGTAATGTTGCCATCTACATCGTTTTAAGGAACTAATTCTTGATATTGATGCTTGCCTTTCGTTCGCTATGTTGTAAATTTTATGATTTGTTCACTCTTTATACATTCTTAAGAAAACGTTGTATCTTATATTGACCTTTTTCTTTAATTAATTTGGTAAATTATTTAACTGATATTGTATCATTAGAATCGTTACAGCTAAGCTAATAAATGTTTGTACAAAGGATTTTAACTTAGTAAAACACTTAGGACGCGCAAGGTCTAGCACATCACTTGTCGATGAACAAGTCCAGTTTATGACGTTTTTGGGAATATAATTACAGATCTTGCCCGTTATTTGATTTCACTACTTTTATGGCCTAGTGTAATATAGGACGTGACGTTTTTGTTTGAAGGACCTTCAATTTTTAACCGAATGGTTTTTGGTTGGATTTTACGCCGTTTTGTTTATAACAATAGTAGTGAAGTTATTATAATACCTTTAATCGTAACAAAGCGGAAATAATGTTTATAAACAAAATTGGAAAGTGAACTTTTACCTATTTGGAATATTGAGAACTGCCTAGCTCTTTCGCGAACATTGTGTACGTTAAGATATTGTTTACTTTAACTTCTTGAAAACGTGACGTCATTATGCTCTTTAATTCATTTCTTAATGTTAATAAATAGGCTTGTACGATTGTTATTAAACTTTACACGTTTTGTACTGTGTTTATTCTGCCTTTCGGAAGTCAATTTTACGGGCGTTTGAAGAAAGATGAAAACTATCGTTTTTTTAGAAATTAATCTACAATAATTGTTCCGGGGTTTTCTAGGAAGCTTATTTTTGATTAACCATTTAGTCATTTTTAAAAGTTCTCGAACATGACTGAAGGCTTAAATTAACGATATTTGTCAATTTTACGGACAGTTTTGTGAGATTATGCTATAATATAGAAGGCTAAAATTTATTTTATATAACAACAATTATCTGTTTGTCATACTTCGTAATTTAAATCTGGACAGGGCGAAGGTGGGGAAGCCTGATAATGGGTAGTGGGGGGGGGGCGCAAATTTGGGAGTTTTGCCCTGGGCGCCAAATATCCTCGCTACGATACTGCATGTAATGTACCTAAAACACTTTGGAGTTATTAGCTCTGTATTCTTTTTAAGTTAACGACTCATAGCCTCCTAAATACAAATCTTTTGCATTGTAAATCGGTCAGACTTTCCGATGACGAAGTAATAAAACGTCCGCAACTAGTCGGGATTAAATTTTTATTTTGTAAATAAAATCTTCTTCCACATTCTTAATTTTTTTTAATTCAAATACAATAAGGACCTGAGGGGAGACAGATGTGTCAATATTCCTTAGCGGACATAGTGCATTTTTCTCATCTTACCAATAATATAAAGTAATCGCTTACAAGGTATCGTCAATGATGTTTCGTAGCCTAGGGCCTAGACTTTTAATTATCCTTTGGCGCGACCATGTTTATTCGTAACAAAAGCTTTTAATTTAGAGTCAATAAAGATTACTACTTAAGTTCGAATTCAAACGAAAGGTGAAATATTTAAGGAAAAGTTTTCTTACCTTTGTCCATTCCTCGACGGTACATATCTTAACAAAGAGGTGACAAAAATTCACAATTGTTCCATACGTTAAACGTTATGTAAAAGTCTTTTAAACAAAGTTATAAATTGTTAAAAAGGGAAGGCCTAGGTTTTTTTCTGCCTGTCACCCTGGATATTTACTTGCCCTCAACGCTCCCCTTGCATATACGCTTACCGCAGCACACCTTTTTGGAGAAGGTCCGGCGGCGAAATGCGCTTTTCGAACGCGTCGTTTTCTGCCTGCCAGTTGGTGCCGCGTGGAGATAAAAAAAAAAGTCCGCGAGTTAGCCCCTTCTATATTTTGACCCCCATCTTTTGTCATCGGCCGCTATCGTGTAGATAAGGTATATTCCCGGAAAATCAACCTTCTCGGGACGAAAAGATAATCCCAAAATTGGCTGAGCGCGTACCAACGCTCACTATATAGTTAAACGTCCAAGGCGTTACCTTTACATTCAGGTGAGGGTCGTCCCTCCTTTGCGCGTAAAAAAGAGAACCAGATTTGTAAGAATAAATAAAGCCAAGATATGGGATATTGGTATACAGAATAAACGGTTTGAAATTTTCAAAATCGGATTGGGCGTAAATGGGATAGCATAGACAAGTAAAATTTTGAAATTTTATTAGTTTAATTAGAAACTAACCTTCCATTTAACTGTCAAATGAATAATATTTTAGAAATAAGGACTGACGCGATAATTAAGTTTATCGGTGCATTATTTGGTTTACCAAATGTTGTTATAAAGTAAATATTCTGTGAATAAATTTAGGACTCATTAAATATTGCTTGAGAGCTCCCTCTCGGTAGGTCAGCTTTTAGAAACCCTCTCTGATAAACTACTAGACGAAGGTGGAAGGCGAGATAATCCCTTTTTGGGATTTTCGAGTTTTCCACCCCTCTATTATGCCTTTCGTTGGGAAGGTCACGGGCCGGTGTTCTCGCCAAGAGTCGCCAAAGAAGTGGCCGTGCCCAGATAGATTCGTTGGAAAATTTCGACGAATATCTGGGATCCACACTAAAACGGGTGAGGTGGGGTGGGGGGGGGATGGTCCTGTGAGTATAAGGCTAATGTGGCTTCAAGTAAAGTGCAATCCTTTACATACAATAAAGAGATTCCTAGAATTCGAACCAGCGTACCATTTTGTCCCAGTTCGTTAGGGCAAATAATATTTTTGGATAAATTCATCATATGATATACGTTTTTGTACGGATAAGATACGCGCAATTCAAATGACCGCTAGCCAGTGGCAAAGGCGATTGGGAAAGATGTAACGGCGATAACCAAAGGAACCAAAAAGAACCATGGGATCACATGACACATCGAGTTGACTGATAAATCAGCGCCTACTAGAAATACATTTTACTGGTTCATGGAAAATTGAAATGGTGATGAAAAGGTGATCCAGGACTTGCTGCTCAATATAGTGAAACATTTTCAAAACCGTCACGATAAATGCTTCGAAACATCCAAGTGTAAAGTAGACAACTATACTATGAAAACGAAAATAATCAAAGACCCCGTCACGGCTTCACTTCTAAAGAAATTCATTTTGAAAAGTAACGTGTACACTCTGTTAAATAAGTTTTAGCATGTCGAGATTTTGGCACTTATTTTGAAATTGCTCAAAACGCGAAAAAGATACAAATATGAAACCAAATATGACTATAATTAATTTTTGTAGCTCTGTCGAATGGACTGGGTCACTGTCTCGAAATGGTCGGATTCAGAATTATCGATTCTTATAGGAGAAGTGTCATTTTCACGTCGCTACGACCAACGGTTGAAGAGATATAGCATCTGAAAGGTTTCCCTCAACTAGGGGTTTTCGTGGAACGCTTAAGTAGCGGATATAATACAATCTCTTGTTTTCCACAGCGTTTCGACAACTGAAATTAATTTGACTGGGTAGACGTGCTTCCGTGATTAGAAATAATAACAAATAAAAAATAATAAGAATTCGAATAAAGTTTTGTCACAAATGGTCCTCGCACATTTGTCGAAAGATATATACGGTCGAAATTCCTACATTTTAAAGAAATATCTATAACTAGTATAAATTTCTACCTAATGTTAAAAGTTCTTATCAGGTTAGAAATACAACCGTGTAAGCGTGGACAAGGTCGATTTTCTTCAAAATGTAAAAAAAAAATCCCCTTAACCCGACTTTTATCTCTCGGTCCATTTTAACGACTTGTTACAACACAAGATTGAAGTCCCCAACATGGCCGAAATCGAAATATTATTGGACACCGTTAAACTATTCGTAACACGCCCGAAGTTTTAGAACTGGTTCAAGGATAACTTTCACGTGTCCAAGCTCATCAATATAATTTAATGTAAAAATTAATTTAATAAAAAAAACGAAATTAAATTTTTATACGTTTGTTATAATCGGCACAGTTATTTAGAAACACCTGGTTGTTAAAACGTATTTTTTACACGTAACTAACAATTCAATAACGCATTTTTGATACTAGTTTTGTTTGATCGAAAATGAAACGAAAACATTTTGCTTCTTAATGGAAACTGCACATTAACGCTTTTCGACGATTTGAAGTCCGATACTTGACAGCGACTTATTAGGAAACGGTTCGATTTAGGACTCGGTTAATTCTTACTTTTATTCACTCCTTAATTTAACCCGAAGAACACACTTGTAAATTTGTGCCAGGCTTTTTGAAACACCCTGTATTGAAATCAACACAACGAGATGGTTATAGAAAATTATATTTAATATTAATTGACCCAACAATGTTACAATAAAACATTCGGGGAAAAATTGAAAAAGCTTAAAAGGGAATAACGTCGCCTCTTCTTCTTACGCATTCGCGTAGTCGACGACGAAAAGTGTTTGTTAACGCGCTAATATATCGCGGCGGCACACGATTAAAAGCGTCCAAGACCATATTTCGTAGATCTTCCACGCTCTCCGGAATACGTTCTTCCATCAGCGAGGTAATAAGGTTCCAGAGATTTTCGATCGGATTAAGGTCAGGCGACAGTGCTGGCCATTCGAGCGTCTCGACGCCTTCTTCAACCAAGAATCGCAGAACGATTCTGGCGGTATGCGCGGGACAGTTATCTTGCATGAAATAAACACTAAGGGAGAGATCAGACACAAATATTATTCAAGATCCATTGGATTATTTTTTCAATTACTTACCGTCCACCGTTCTCTAGTCCATAAATCGCGGCTAGCGAAGGCAACATGGAATCACCCAGGATTTCAATATATGAACGTGCATTTAGGCAGCCTACAACCACTCTCAAGATCCCCGCTTGACCGTCACCTATGCAACCCCAGACGTTTACGGAAAAGCGACCACTTCTTTTCAAGCGGGTCATGAACCTCGAGTAGTTCCGTTGCCTCCTACGTCTTGTGATCTACTACTTTAAACAATATTTTCTAAAAGTCGAAATTTCTAGAAATGTTTACCAAAGTAGTATATAAATCTGGAGTAACGAAACTTAATCACAGAATTCGCCAGCGAACAGCAAAGGGCAAGATTCCTGTAATAAGCGAACAGCAAAGAATACAAATAATAAATTTGCGCCAACAAGGAACGTCATGGAAGGTCATTGCGGACACGGTTAACTGTTCGATTACAGGTGCTAGATATCGTTACCGGCAGTTCCATCAACATGGCACAATTACGGTATTATTATTTAAATATCAATTAAGTTCAATACTTTTCGTAGTTATCTAAAATCCTTTAGAATCTTCTGAAACGTGGTCGTCCCAAGAAAACTACCCAACGTCAAGACCAGGCGCTGACGAGGGACGCCGTGCGAAATAAATGGTTATCAATTAGAAAACTAAGGGATCGTTAGGCTGGAGCTGGAACACGAGTAACTGCTCCAACTGTTTGGGCGAAGCTGAAAAAGGCGGGCTTGCGACGACGACGTTCACTCTCCAAGCCTTATCTGACGGCGCGACATAAATTGCAACGTCTTCAATTTCGCCGCCAATTACTGCAATGTCCTAGAGTGGTTGTAGGCCGCCTAAATGCACGTTCATATATTGAAATCCTGGGTGATTCCATGTTGCCTTCGCTAGCCGCGATTTATGAACTAGAGAACGGTGGACGGTAAGTAATTGAAAAAATAATCCAATGGATCTTGAATAATATTTGTGTCTGATCTCTCCCTTAGTGTTTATTTCATGCAAGATAACTGTCCCGCGAATACCGCCAGAATCGTTCTGCGATTCTTGGTTGAAGAAGGCGTCGAGACGCTCGAATGGCCAGCACTGTCGCCTGACCTTAATCCGATCGAAAATCTCTGGAGCCTTATTACCTCGCTGATGGAAAAACGTATTCCGGAGAGCGTGGAAGATCTACGAAATATGGTCTTGGACGCTTTTAATTGTGTGCCGCCGCGATATATTAGCGCGTTAACAAACACTTTTCGTCGTCGACTACGCGAATGCGTAAGAAGAAGAGGCGACGTTATTTCCTTTTAAGCTTTTTCAATTTTTTTCCCGAATGTTTTATTGTAACATTGTTGGGTCAATTAATATTAAATATAATTTTCTATAAACATCTCGTTGTGTTGATTTCAATACAGGGTGTTTCAAAAAGCCTTGCACAAATTTACAGGTGTGTTCTTCGGGTTTAATTAAGGAGTGAATAAAAGTAAGAATTAACCGAGTCCTAAATCGAACCGTTTCCGAGTAAGTCGCTGTCAAGTATCGGACTTCAAAACGTCGAAAAGCGTAAATGTGCAGTTTCCATTAAGAAACAAAATGTTTTCGTTTCATTTTCGATAAAACAAAACTAGTATCAAAAATGCGTTATTGAATTGTTAGTTACGTGTAAAAAATAGGTTTTAACAAATTTCGTTTTTTTTCATTAAATGAATATTTACATTAAATTATATCGATCACCTTGGACAGGTGAAAGTTATCCTTGAACCAGTTCTAAAACTTCGGGCGTGTTACGAATAGTTTCACGGTATCCAATAATATTTCGATTTCGGCCATGTTGGGGACTTCAATCTTGTGTTGTAACAAGTCGTTAAAATGGACCCAGAGATAAAAGTCGGGTAAAGGGGATTGGTTTTTTTTTACATTTTGAAGAAAATCGACTATGTCCACGCTTACACGGTTGTATTTCTAACCTGGTAAGAAATTTTAACATTAGGTAGAAATTTATACTAGTTATAGATATTTCTTTATAATGTAGGAATTTCGACCGTATCTATCTTTTGACAAATGTGCGAGGCCCATTTGTGACAAAACTTTATTCGAATACTTATCGAAAAAATAAACTGCAAAACACGTCCATATATAATAGAAGTTAATAATTATTGTTTTTTGTAGTTATTATTTAAATGTGAACTGAACTTTTTTATTAATTTTTATTTGTTATTATTTCTAATCACGCGAAGCACGTCTCCCCAGTCTAATTAATTTCAGTTGTCGGAACGCTGTGGAAGACAAGAGATTGTATTATATCCGCTAGTTAAGCGTTCCACGAAAACCCGTAGTTGAGGGAAAACCTTCAGATGCTATATCTCTTCAACCGTTGGTCATAGCGACGTGACAATGACACTTCTCCTATATGAATCGATAATTCTGAATCCGACAATGCAAGTTTCAGGGGCGTAACACCAATATTTTAAAAGTTGTCGAAAACGGTATTTGCGATTTCCCCCCAAAATATGACCATTTCGAGACAGTGACCCAGTCCATTCGACAGAGCTACAAAAATTAATTGTAGTTATAATTGGTTTCATATTTGTATCTTTTTCGCGTTTTGAGCAATTTCAAAATAAGTGCCAAAATTTCGACATGCTAAAACTTATTTAACAGAGTGTACCCCCTTTGATTACATTTTTGCGCACCACACTTATGTTGTAGAATCTTTCAACAACACGTGTTTAGTGTATGTTGACAAAAGAGTTCGATATTGCTTAGATGAGGACCAATTTGCCAGTTTTAGACTAGAACAGTCATGTGGCCAGTGTGAAAGTAGATGAATAAAAAATTTGAATATGTTGATAAGATTTGGAGAAATATAATGGCTTCTAAAGCCTAAATGAATATAAGAATAGTTTTGAATAGATTCGATAAACATTGTTGTCATTGAAAATATTTTTAAGTTTATTATTAATTTATGTATTTCATCTGATTAGTTTTAGTTCAAATATTTAGAAAACCGAAATAATACAGCGATATCCCAAATCTGGTTCTCTTTTTTACGCGCAAAGGAGGGACGACCCTCACCTGAATGTAAAGGTAACGCCTTGGACGTTTAACTATATAGTGAGCGTTGGTACGCGCTCAGCCATTTTTTGGATTATCTTTTCGTCCCGAGAAGGTTGATTTTCCGGGAATTTACCTAATCTACACGATAGCGGCCGATGACAAAAGATGGGGGTCAAAAGAAGGGGCTAACTCGCGGACTTTTTTTTTCTCTCCACGGGGCACCAACTGGCAGGCAGAAAACGACGCGTTCGAAAGGCGCATTTCGCCGCCGGACCTTCTCCAAAAAGGTGTGCTGCGGGAAGCGTATATGCAAGGGGAGCGTTGAGGGCAAGTAAATATCCAGGGTGACAGGCAGAAGAAAGCCTAGGCCTTTAAAGAAAATTATAAAACTTCGTTAAATTTGCATATATATTTACGATTAAAAAGGCCTAGGCCTAATATCTTACAAGTTTCGATCAGCTTTGTTGATCATCTTCAGAGACATTGTGAAATAATAAACCATCGTGCACAATTCCAAGATGACCACATTGAAAACTTTTAGAGTGTACACAAAAAGAGCAAAATGGCTGTTTGCTCAATTCTGGTTAAAAAGGGTGCAATAAATTATGATGGGTCTAGTTTATAGGGTGCCTAAAAAGGGGCAGTTAAACTATATGGCCAGATTAAAATTTTAGATTCGAGAAACACGTTTAATAAATAATACTTTTCAAAACTTTTACATATATTTAAATTTTAAAAATATTGTAATTTCTTACTACTCCGGAGAGAAAGATATTTTAACGAACGTGGTAAAGGTATTACAGGCTCCAAATAAAAGTCGCAAGTCAGTATGATCTCAGATTTTTGCTGATGTGGAACTATACATTGGGTTTTTCTAGCCCAAACTCTAAACATTTGACCTAGTTTTAAATTTAACAATATTTCCTTCAGGAATAATTATTAATTCTGTAATACAATTATGGTTTGATTTTCTTCGTTTTGCAATTCAGTCGGATAATTTTGACAACCCATTTAACATGTTTATTAAAATCGATCAGTTTTGTGTTTTGCGCGGGCTAATGCAGTGGGAAAAAAATTGTCAGATATTGCAGAATACAGGAAGCGTAAACTTCCATTAGCAACAATTCTTAAAGAATATCGCTCGTTCACTTTTTTCGCAGTAGAGCGCAAACTAAAGCCGCCCAATAATTGCATGAAGCTGTCGGAATTGGCCAAGGGTCTGTAGAAATCGCGGGTATTGCTAAATTTCGGACATTCTTATCACCTTGATATCAAATAATTATATTTTCTCGGAAGAAATTTTTAAATATATTATAAAGGATCCGCTTCTTCAGAACACAAAATTATCGTTGTTAAAATTGGAGCGCATGTTCATTTACCTAAAAACTTAAACGACATTTGGGGGGAGGGAGTAATAAGCATCACTGTTTTGCTCCCAAAATTATAAAATGTAAAAGATTTTCATGTCCAAATTTTAAAAATTCCTTTAATTCGTTGTAAAAACTGTAAAAGGTATTTAAAAACTAGTTGACAAGCCAAAATATACCTCTCCTCGGAAGAATTGTCCCTAGTGGTATTAATTTCTCGAGATAACCCTTAAAGATATATCTCCGCAATTTAGAGTTATTTGTTAAAAATGTGATCCCAGTTCTATCCCGCCCGGTATAGAATTTTAATTATAATTAAAATAATTGAGACGAAACGACCAATTTTAATTTATTCAGAATATCATAAGTTAAGTAGTTACAGCAATGAGTTAGACGTACTATAACAATGCAAAATTGAATTAAACCCTTTTAACGGTACAAGTTTATCAGTTGAATATAATACAAAGCAAATTTTAATGAAAAAATATCTACAGAGGGTATTATAACGACCGTTTGCTTTTTAGTTAATAATTTTAACGGAATCGGGCCGATTTTAATTAAACGATAGTTTATCGAAATTTTGTTAAAAGAATATTCCCTAAGGCCGCGCGATAAATTTACGATAAAAATTTCCCGTCGCCGTTATATCGAGAATTTAGTTGATTCGGGATTGCCAGAACTGTAATGTTGTGGGCGAGTGATTAAAAAATAAAATGGCAACCAGAATTATGCAAAATTATAAATGTTTATTTTTATTCAAAACAGTCTATGGAACGTTCTAGATTTAACTTTCATCAATAACCCAACAATATATATCCCTCCTACGCAATTGTACAGAACTGGTTCTCAAGTGTCTAAGACTAGATTTGTCTTAGTTCACCGTGATTGAAAAATAAACCAAAACACACTGAGTAATTTTAACTAAATTCAAAGTACCTAACTATAAACTCTGTCTTAAGGGGGAAGTAAGTGATTTTATCAAAATATTACGCTTGGGACTTCCATAGATTTTTCAAATCTATTAAAGATAGAAAGTCAAAATTTGGTGCATAATATCTTGAAAATTTTGGCTACAGCCTGATTTAATTTGAGGGTCAAGCATACTTCCATTAATTAATTAAAAATACTTTATTGAAAGGTTGTTTTTAAAACGTAATTCCATCGATTTTTCAATTCTAGTGGATCGATTTTCACAATTTAAACTGCAAACGACGCGTTGAATACATAGCTACAGCTGGATTTAAATTCGTAAATCCTTCTTTAACCGTTGTTTTAAAAATAAATAAAAACATTTTTGGTCAGTGATTCGAAGAGTAAACGGTAGATGTCTCCATTCACGCCCTTGGCTCAGTTTTCCTTTTTTCTACGAAAACTCCTTTTAGAGGTGTGGTCTTTACTTCGCTACCGGCCCGCTTTCTATTTCGGTGACCCACTGTGATGAACCCCCGACCCCCGGGCCAAATTATCGCCACTGGAGAGAACAAGCGATGACAGTTTCAAGGAGAAATAAGAGAGTTATCAAAGGTGGAAGCCTTCGGCTGTGTCATACCACGCAGTATGAATTCAAAATGAATACACGCGATGAAAGGGTAGGCCTATTAGTTACCAACAACACTGTAAAGAGCTTTTGGGAGAGAGTTGCGAAATTTTTCCTTTTTACATTCCAATCTTCAAAAAGATTCATTCCGTTTCCAACGACGCTAATGCTAAGTTGTCAAACCGAGTTTCTTTTCGATCTATATAGATCTGCGATTTTATAAATAAGCGATTTCAGCTCTTTTCGTGATATAAACATCCGAAATGGGCTCTACCAAACGTTACGCGTCCAAAAAAGGACCGTCTAGAAAAAAAAATTATAGAATGAGAAGACAAACAAAACGGTAAGCTAGTGGCTGTATATTTAATATTAATAATATAAATCTAATTATAAAATATATTATAGTAATTCTGCCATAAATGAAGAATCTGGAAGTTTTTCTTCAGCCGAAGTAGAACTTACGAGGGAAAACGGTGGTCGATTTCCAGTCGAGAATTTGTCTGAAACGCCGCTGGTCTCAACACCAAGGAAAAAACCCTTTGACGTATTTTCCAGAGGTTCTTCGATGGAAGCCGTAATGCTTGATCAAACGCCGAAGTCAACTCGTTCATCTTCAGTGAAAACCTCGGAAACTTCGAGTTTGGTCAGCGATACAACTCAATTGTTATCATCAAACAGTTGGTTGGAAGACCAGCTAGCCAAAAATTATGGAGAGCGCGAAATAAATTTTCCACCTTTGATTATTGAACGGCCCTTTACGGATAATTTCGGGAGCCTAAGTGGAAATCGCGTAGTGGACATAAAGTGGTTTGTCAAGCAAATGCGCCAGCTAGATGACCATAAATGTGCCGCTAATGGAAGATTTGAATACCAAAAAGAAAACCGTAATGGCTTGGAATTCGAACTGGTTTTCAAATGTAAACAGTGCCACAAAAACAAAACCGTGTCGTCGGCTCCAATACGAAGCGCGTGTGCTGGGCGCCCAAGAATTCACGGGAAAAGTGAAAGGGAGGGAGAAAAGCCCTTAGCATTGAACCACCTGGCTGTATGGGGCTTTGTTTCCATCGGGAGCGGCTTCGCCAATATGGACGAAGCCTTATCAGTCCTTGGCATTCCGAATATGTGCAAGCTCACATATTTGAAAAAGGAACAAGAAATTGGAGAAGTAAGTAGCTTTTACAATATTCAACCGCTTTTTAGTGCCGCGGTAAATGAAAATAAAAATTTTACGCAAAATTGTCCCGAGTCAAAATTAATTATTATTAGTATTATTATTATTAATAATAATTAATGATGGGGAGTGAAATTGACAATATGAAGTATTTTATGCATTTAGGGCCCTTAGGGGGCTGTTTGCTGAAGTAAAATTCAAAGGGGTTCTACCCGCGCTGTCTTCTCCCCCCCCCCCAAGGTCACGGCTTACAAAATTTCTATCTCTTTCATTGAAAGCACCTAGCTGGGGAATCGTGGCGCGACCTTGCCCTTGGAAATGTTTCGGAAGGGTTATTAGTATTTCCAGCCATGAGCGCGAAAATAACCGTCACAAACACCTTTACCTAAAAGTACAGTAAAGGCCTATTGTTCGGGTTTGGACGACTAAGCGTGGCGACTTATTTCCTGGAATGGACATTCCCAAACGTTTCTTTCCTTTCAATGAAAAAATTTTAGACCCCCGTATTGTGGAAGTTCGGATTCTTTATACGTCTAGAATCGGTCGACCTGGCATTTGGAAAATAGATAATCAAAATAAGCCTATAATAAAATCGACTTCGTATCGAGAAAATATCGATTTTATTTCGCGAATGGTTCATTAGGACACAAATCATCGAATTTTATATGATGAGCTTGTATGTCGAGTTTCATTATAGCTTCGGGGTAACAATGTTCGCTTTATATAAATGGGCCTCGAAAACTCACAGGTTTCAAAACCGAATATTATCGAAATTTTAATTATTAGGGGTGGCCCCATGGGTCAGGGGGGCCCGGGCTAATTACGTAACTGGTATAAAGTTATTTAGAGTACGTGATAACTAAAAGTCATCTAATTTATTGAAATTTTCCATTCCAAAGAAAGGGTAAATTATAAATTTATATTTATATTTTTAGTTGTGGATGAAGTCCTTAGCGGAAGAAATGGCTGTGGCAGGGCGAATAGAGAAGGAACTGGCCGAAGAAAGAGGGGACGTGGAGGGTGGCATCCCATTCATAAGCGTCATTGTTGATGGTGGATGGTCGCATAGAAGCCACGGCCACCGATATTCGGCAAAAAGTGGCGTTTCATGCATTATCGGTGCAAAAACCAAAAAACTTTTGTTTATTGGCATACGAAACAAATACTGCTGTATTTGCGCTATGACCAGGCCTGGTGAAAAAACGAGAGAGCACAAGTGCTTCCTCAACTGGACCGGCTCATCTCCCGCCATGGAGTCGGATATTCTAATAGAAGGGTTTAGCGAAAGTCTGACAATGCATGGCGTTCATTACAAAAAGATTATCGGGGATGGCGATTCGTCTGTTCATACCAACTTACAAAAAATGGTCAGCTATGGAACAAAAATTGAAAAAAACGAATGTGCCAACCACGTTGTTAGAAATTATCGTTCCAAGCTATACGGTCTAATGAAATCCTACAAGGGTTCTCTAACCACTGCCAAAGTGACCAGAATGGGCAAGGGGGTGAGAGCGGAAATTTCGCACGTGGCGGATCAAATGGACAAAGAACTATCCGAAGTGACGGAAACTTCAAACAACAATCTAATTAGCATTCATAAAAAGTACGCCGAAAGGCTACGGAAAGATATAAAAAACGTCCCCTATCACGTGTTTGGTCGACACACTTCTTGCCGTGATTATTTTTGTGATAAATCGGGTCCATGCCAAATTTGCCTTCTGACTAAGCCGCTAGAAATGAAGTTGGCCGAAGCGTCCCAACGCGTGCAAAACTTAGCTCCCTCTCTCTTGTGTAACGAGACTAATAACCTGGCGGATAACTATATGTCACTGGTGGCTAAAGCCGTAGGCGGCAAGCAAGTCTCTTTTAGCCGGAGAAATTCTTACTCTACAAGATGCACGGCAGCTGGGCTTCAGCAAGTACTTGGTCGTTCGTGGCACGTAAAATTAATCAGAGCCTACTCGGCAGAAACACCGAGCCAAGCCATAAAAAAGCACGCGTTGAACTCAGCCGTCCAAAAAAGATATAAAAAAACCTGTCTCAACAATCGTTTCGACGAATTAAATAAAAGTGAAAAAAACAAGAGGGACGTGGCTAATTATGGGGAAAATTGCAACAAGCCAGATATGGATCCTGAAGAAATGAACAGAAGGAAAGAAGAGGTATTGAAGGAGCTGAAGGTGGATCTCTCAGAGCAAGAAGCTATCCAGAAAAGAACCGTGGAGCAGTCCGAATGCGAAGAGTGGCATTTACAGAGAGCCAAAAGAATAACCGCTTCAAATTTTGGTGTTATAGCGAAACGCAAACCCCAAACCGGGTTTGCAAAACTGGTCCAAAACTTCCTTTACCCCAAAAGATTTTCAAATATAGCTTGCGCCTACGGCAAAAAAAAGAGACAGAAGCTTTCGAAGAATATAAAGCCGAAAAGGAAGTCGAAGGAGTCGTGGTGAAAAAAGCGGGGCTATTTATTGACACTGAGTACGGATTCCTAGGTGCCTCTCCTGATGGGTTAGTCGCTTCGGACGGAATCCTGGAAATCAAATGTCCCTTCTCCGCCAGGTATATTCACCCTCTAGAAGCCCCAGCGAAATTAAAAAACTTTTGCTCTAAACTCGTAAATGGCTCTCTGGTTCTAAAAAAAACCCACGACTACTACTACCAAATTCAAGGGCAGCTGCATATAACGCAAAGAAATTATTGCGATTTTATCGTATGGACACCTTTGGGGTTTGAATGCCAAAGAATTTTCAAAGATTCTGCTTTTTGGCAAAAGGTTTTTCCAAAATTAAAATATTTCTTTGAACTTTGCATGCTGCCCGAACTTGCCGATCCAAGACACTCAAGATCAATGCCCATAAGAGAACCAAAAAATACGGAAATCACCATCCCCCAAAACCCCCCCAAGAAAAGAAAAACCACAAATTTCACCAAAGAGCTTCCACCAACTAGTAAAAAAAGAAAACTCCCCAATTCCAAATCTGGCCAATAATTATAAAATTATAATAAGATTTACAACCGTTCATGAATTTCAACTATTTTATTACAAATCTGCTCTCTATTTACAATATTTCAGCGGTCAACAACTATTCTATTACAAGTAGGCTCTTTCAATATCTACTCCCGAACTTGAAATCAGCATTTTTTATAATTCCGCTCTCGTTACGTAATCCCGCTCTCTCGTTACGTAATCCCGAACTGTTTATTAGTAATAACATTGTCTTCGAACTAACGCCGCCTTGAAATCAGCATTTTTTATAATTCCGCTCTCGTTACGTAATCCCGAACTGTTTATTGTAATAACATTGTCTTCGAACTAACGCCGCCTTGAAATCAGCATTTTTTATAATTCCGCTCTCGTTACGTAATCCCGCTCTCTCGTTACGTAATCCCGAACTGTTTATAAGTAATAACATTGTCTTCGAACGGACGCCGCCTTGAAATCAGCATTTTTTATAATTCCGCTCTCGTTACGTAATCCCGCTCTCTCGTTACGTATTCCAGCTATCGTTACGTAATCCCGCTCTCTCGTTACGTAATCCCGAACTGTTTATTAGTAATAACATTGTCTTCGAACGGACGCCGCCTTGAAATCAGCATTTTTTATAATTCCGCTCTCGTTACGTAATCCCGAACTGTTTATTAGTAATAACATTGTCTTCGAACGGACGCCGCCTTGAAATCAGCATTTTTTATAATTCCGCCCTCGTTACGTAATCCCGCTCTCTAGTTACGTAATCCCGAACTGTTTATTAGTAATAACATTGTCTTCGAACTAACGCCGCCTTGAAATCAGCATTTTTTATAATTCCGCTCTCGTTACGTAATCCCGAACTGTTTATTAGTAATAACATTGTCTTCGAACGGACGCCGCCTTGAAATCAGCATTTTTTATAATTCCGCTCTCGTTACGTAATCCCGAACTGTTTATTAGTAATAACATTGTCTTCGAACGGACGCCGCCTTGAAATCAGCATTTTTTATAATTCCGCTCTCGTTACGTAATCCCGAACTGTTTATTAGTAATAACATTGTCTTCGAACGGACGCCGCCTTGAAATCAGCATTTTTTATAATTCCGCTCTCGTTACGTAATCCCGAACTGTTTATTAGTAATAACATTGTCTTCGAACGGACGCCGCCTTGAAATCAGCATTTTTTATAATTCCGCTCTCGTTACGTAATCCCGCTCTCTCGTTACGTATTCCAGCTATCGTTACGTTATCCCGCTCTCTCGTTACGTAATCCCGAACTGTTTATTAGTAATAACATTGTCTTCGAACTAACGCCGCCTTGAAATCAGCATTTTTTATAATTCCGCTCTCGTTACGTAATCCCGAACTGTTTATTAGTAATAACATTGTCTTCGAACGGACGCCGCCTTGAAATCAGCATTTTTTATAATTCCGCTCTCGTTACGTAATCCCGAACTGTTTATTAGTAATAACATTGTCTTCGAACGGACGCCGCCTTGAAATCAGCATTTTTTATAATTCCGCTCTCGTTACGTAATTCCGCTCTCTCGTTACGTAATCCCGAACTGTTTATTAGTAATAACATTGTCTTCGAACGGACGCCGCCTTGAAATCAGCATTTTTTATAATTCCGCTCTCGTTACGTAATTCCGCTCTCTCGTTACGTAATCCCGAACTGTTTATTAGTAATAACTTTGTCTTCGAACGGACGCCGCCTTGAAATCAGCATTTTTTATAATTCCGCTCTCGTTACGTAATCCCGCTCTCTCGTTACGTATTCCAGCTATCGTTACGTAATCCCGCTCTCTCGTTACGTAATCCCGAACTGTTTATTAGTAATAACATTGTCTTCGAACGGACGCCGCCTTGAAATCAGCATTTTTTATAATTCCGCTCTCGTAACGTAATCCCGCTCTCTCGTTACGTTATCCCGAACTGTTTATTAGTAATAACATTGTCTTCGAACGGACGCCGCCTTGAAACCAGCATTTTATATAATTCCGCTCTCGTTACGTAATCCCGAACGGTTTATTAGTAATAACATTGTCTTCGAACGGATGCCAACAGGTGTCAGTTATTATAATAACCAAATACCATTTTTATTCAAACTACCTCCTTGACTTGAATCAAATTTTTATAATCCAACTCTATCGTGTTATAATCATCAACTTTGAATTTGTACTTCTACCTTACCGGAATATTTTCTAAATTCTAAAACTATTGTGGTAAATCTTTCCATTTGAATTTGAATAATAAAATATTTTGTGGTTGTGTTTGATTCATCCAACGTTTACAGAAAATGTTTGAGAAACATTCATGTGTTTTTCAAACCTTTCGAACGTTGTAAGGTGCAAGGTTACTTCGTTTCCACGTGTATATTTTTTCTTTTATTAGCTTTCAGCAGTAAAAAGACATTCTTTTGTCATTGAAGGTTATTGTTGGAGGTAGTTTCTTCTTCTTTGATTTGTGCGAAAGCCTATAGCAAGTAAGCTTACAGAGCATTGGTCAATAACCAAATTTGGTAGGAGTCACTAAGGGGAAAAATATGGTCCCCCCTTCACCGACTGAGTGAAATTCAGAGCCATCTACATTCAAACGTTTGAACTACAAAATCATTTACTTCCGCCTTAATTAACAGCCGAGAGCTGTTCGCTACTAATTACTTCTAGTTGAGTTGATAATTTCTAGGGTATAATTAGTTTATTCCAATACAAAAAATAATAACAATCAATTTTATCTTACAGCTAACTTGAGTTAGTTCACAATTACTTTAACACTTTCAGTCTTAAACACGCACTGTTCATACACTTAAGTCCATTCACTCACGTTCCAAACGCGAAACACAATTTAACTCTTTTCTTGACCGAAGACCGAACTAATTAAAACCGCAAAGTTACCTCATAACTTTTGACCGACACCAGGACCCCGTCCTGTAGTAGTTCGTCTGACAGCCAAGAACTAAGAAACACTAAATCTTCTAAATTGACCGCAACGGCCTTATATACGTTTATTTTGTGTTTTTAACCCGTCGAGATTTGACTAAAGTTCGAAAAATTGAAGAGGTTATATTTTTTACCCGGTTTGATTGATAATTCTCCACACGGTGGCGCTATATTATTACTTTGATATAGTTTCCGTGGAAGTTTTGAATAATTATCCTTTTTCAAAGCGTTATTAAAAGGTAAAAAACCCGCCTTATCATAATGGTTTCTTTACTTTTCATTTTCCTAAAGGAAGTCACTGGCTCGGCGGTAAACTATCTGCATTGTAACTATGCGACCCGAGTTCAATTCCTGAGCACGGTCAAATATATTAAACTACTCAGATATTTAATGAAATATAATATTAATATAATTTATAAAAATTTAATTAATTATAAGATTAATATAATTTATAAATATTTAATTAAATATAAGCTTATTATAATTTATAAATATTTAAAATGATGTAGAATAAATTATAGTACCTAACGTTATAACTTTGTAAATGACATTCGCCAAAGCTGTATTTTAGACCCGGGTTCGATTCCCGGCCGGCGCCAATAATTCGCAAATTGATACTAAGACGAATACCGTGAACAATTGGTGGAAACCCTGCCATTGGACGTTGAGAGGTAGCATTACACTCAGCACTCGGGCCGTCCCAAAGTCAGTTAGAAGGAGTTGGAGAGAAAACGCCCATACAAACACAACAGGCTCAACATCCACAACCATCATAACACGAACTCAACATGCACAACCATCAAAACACAAACACGACGAACTCAACACTCACAACCGTCATAACACGAACTCAACATTTTCAACCTACGCATAAACATTCAAAAACGTAATACACCAAACCGTCACCACGGTGAGCGAAAAAACACCATCCAAACCAAACCGCAAATGTATCCGTTAACGCTCACCGTCACACGGTGGTTTTGCCAACCCTTCGAGAAACTGCGAACGCAGAAATTTCGAGAAATTGCGACCGCAATGATTAACCTTTGCTCGAATAATGCGAACGCGTTCGCAGGACAGACGGACAGACACGGTGATTGTATAACCCCTCCTCGGAGGTAAAAAGAGGAATGTAACTTGTAATATTTTAAATAGATGTGTGAATTGTTACAAATAGATACGACAAAACCCCACGAATGTGGAATCACATACAAATCTTCTAAAGTTGACCATCCACCCTAATGTTAAGCATTCATCGTTTAAACGTAAATCTCGATCGTAAATATATTTTGATATTTAAACAATAATTGACCACAATAGTAACAAACTAGTTTTACTCGTGGCGCATACAGAAATATTTCATTCGCGACATTGCGTGCTAGATTCAGTGAGGGTTCAAGTTAATAGCATATTCGAGCGCGACTTTATCGCGCATTAGTTTATCATCGTCTTGGTTTCTCTCGCTCTCGGGGAATTTTTTTTGCGCACGAAAGCCCCCTGGTTATTCGAAACTCAAGTTTTCAAACTGAGTGGAGAATCAACGTTTGGGTGGGCATGGTTGGCTAACCATCATCGGGCCTTTTTTCTACCCTTGCGTCTCAACGCCGAAAGGTATTTGGAATTTTTAAGAAACGAGGTGGAATATTTTTTGGAAAATATGCCTTTGCAAAATCGCGCAAGATGGTGCGCCACCCCATTTTGGACGTCAAGTCCGAGCATATTTAGATGATAACTTTGACGAAAGGTGGATAGGTCGAGCGGCTCCTACACCGTGGCCGGCGAGATCACCTGCATTATTAATCACACCATTACATTACTTCCTTTGTGGCCGCGTAAAGGATCTAGTCTATGCGACCGAAGTTCCGAGTTAAGAAACGCTACGCGAGAAGATCATTGACGCTTTTATCCTCAGCAGGGAAAACGGCGAAGGTGAACGCGCTGTTGGTGCAATCATCCGACGATCGCGTTTATGCCTTGATCATACCTCCATAACTAATTTCAAGCTATTTTCATAAAAGCTGATACACAACTTACACCTCACTAGCGGTACCTAACGGTCAAAGTACAAGCCCAGTTAACGAAACGGGGAGCGTCTACTGATCTCAAATTAGTAGACCATTCTTATTTAAGGGTTCAGCGCGATTTCCTATGGCTCAAATTAATACAGACTAGCGCACGAGAATCGATAGTCTGGTCGTTAAACATTTTAAGCCTTTATTTTAAGCGATTTTCATGCCCAAGATTCAGTATTGTGGATCCCTAGCGGCATTATTCTTACTGTCAACAATTATTGTCTGCAAGTACTACAATTAATATTAATGTATCAGCGTTGGTGTATAGTACAGAGATAGCCATACGGATTTGTTGCTACTGTCAACTTCAGCGAGAAACGTATTCGAATCCCGCCATTTAACGAAAGTTAGTCGACTGTATATAAGAAGCTTCGTACTGTTATGAGTTAGTGTACCATTTTTGACATGGACGGCCAACTGATCAGCTCGTAGCCAGTTTCCCGGAGAAATACAAAAATCAAATTTTGTCCGTCTTCGAGTTAACGTTGATTTTCCCACTTTACCCAAGAAATAATAAACCATTTATTATGGGAACTTCATTTAAATCTCATTGTTTATATGTAATTAAGTATTTTTTGAGTTAAAATTATCATTATCGTAATTAATTTAATTGCAGTTTAACAGTAGTTAACATTTAACCGTTAAGACTTTGCTTCGTAGGGAAATAAGCCTGTAGAACTCGATCATATATTCTAGGTTAAAAATAACGTATTTAGTAGTACCATAAAGAATTTTGTGGAAAGTTAAATTTAGTTTGATGTTTTTTTTACTCAGCTGATTTTTTACAGAGTTAAAAAAAATAAATAATTGAATTTTGATTTAGGTGTATCCATTTAGCATTGTGAAAATAATTTTGAGAATTTTAATTACAGTAATGAAGTATGGTAAATATTTGAATAAATTTTCATAACAATAAAAGTTTTGGGCATTCAAACTTAATCCTCTATGTAAAGGCGTCTTAATTATTCAAAAGCTTAAGGAGTGAGTAGACTAAAATTATTGTTATTTGAGGTTCAGTTGTGTACGAGCCATACCGTTGTAAGGTAGTACAGCCAGAACAGGACTGGAGACCCACTATTCAAGTACTGTTGATAAATGTGCTTACTTACACGAAGCGCGTTAGAATTTTTTTTTTAGTTTTTTAATATAACATATATTCATATTAATTGCCTTTGTGACTATATTCACAATGGCTGTGTTCTGTACCCATTCTATTTATATTGCCTTGTGGCAGTTGAAAGGTTTATTTAAGGGGTAGTTGGGACCTATGAAGGCACAGATATTGGAAATGTTTGAGAATTAAAGAGTTATTTTTTGGAATTATTTCAAAAAGCAACATATATTTCTAAAATAATTTCAATCAATTTATTTTATATATTTTAAAACCCTTTTCTTAAATTTGAGCCTTGAAACTGTAACAGTAAACTGAGAAAATTTTAAGTTGTAAAGGATTACGTGTAAAATTACATCATTTAAATTGCTGAAACTCATTTTAGAAACTAAACTAGTACAAAAGTCATCAATAAAATGAGATTTGCAATCAATTTAATCAAGAAAGTTATTAAATTAACAGAAAAGGTGCAGTTATAGCCTCTATTTTCACAATAATAGCCGCCTAGAGTTAAATCTAGGTGGCTATGTCACAATCAACAGATGATATTATCTACCTATAGAGAGAGCCTGAAAGTGCAAGGAGAACCATGTCTTGTCCTTTAGCTTAGAAAAAGAAGTCATGAATTTTCTTTTATTAAAGAGACTTTCAAGAGACCCTCTAGTTAATTCAGTTGCCGTAAATTGTGAACCCAAAGATACGACTGAATGACTTATTTCAATTTGACTAGGTCTTTCTTGAAAGTCCCTTTAACAATTCAATCAGGCTACTGCAGTGTAACTGCACACATTTCATCAGGCCCTTCTAGAAAGAAATGTGGTCATTTTAATATAACTCTATTGTCACTCTTTTTTACTACCAGCGGGTACTTGACTTGTGAGGATCTTCAGTTTTTCATGATGCATGCCAAATTTAAATACTGATGCATAATTCTTCTTTAAACCAGAAGTTTAAAATAAAAAGATTAGACTTGGATAGATAGAATTTAGTACATGTCTGATTTATGAATTCATTAAGAGAAATAGCTTACATAGAAAGTTGCAAACTCCTTTAACCGTTTAATTTCTTATGTATTTATAAAAAAATTATTTAACACATAAAACAACATATTAATTAAGGTTATAATATTTTGCGAGTAGTAGTTTGAAACACAAAACTGCAGAATCCAATTACGACAGCATAGCAGACGTCTATACAGGGCTGCCACATTTCATATCTAAAATTTTCGTCTTGCGATAATTTCATTAAATGAAAAATCCCGCTTTTCGCGCAATTCACATTTTTTCCCCACTCGCTCTTAATACTAATTTATATAGATATTCAGATTAATTCTTAATATTATTCCAAATTTAAGGTTCTATTTATTACGAAATTACTCACTTTTTAATAATTTTGCAAAAACATATCCTCAAAAGTTAATTTAGATTGTGACTTTCATTACTTTTAAAATGACCCTTTATTAAATTTCCATCGCTTTTCCCGTTTTCTCTTTTAAATTGCCACATTCCCTTTCAGCGTTTTTAAAGATGGAAAAATTCTGGAAAAAGAAAAAATTCCCCGCATATGGAAGCACTGCATCTATAGCATCGAAAATCAATGCCAGAAATAAGCGTTTCAAAAATATGGTGCCTTATCAAGCAAAATAACTCAGCTCGTAGTATGTCTCTTTCTTTCGATTTTAAAAATCATTTTAAATATTTCCATTAGAATATACATAATTCTGAACTAAACACGCGTACTTCTTTACAATTTAAAATTTTCTCAGTTTTTGTTACAGTTTTATTGCTCAAATTTAAGGAAAGGGTTTTAAAATATATAAAAGGTGAGGAGAAATTGAATGAAATTATTTAAGAAAAATATTTTGCGTTTTAAAATAATTCCAAAAAATAACTCTTTAATAATTTAATATCTGTGCCTTCATGATCCCGACTACCCCTAAAATCAACCTTCCAACTGCTTTGATAAAAGCATTTTTTATTTAATATAAAAAGGACTCAAAGTAGTTTAAAACAATGTAAATAAAGTTGATATAAAAGAAGTCCCTTTGATAGTTCAGTTAAAATAATGCGCTTGTTATTCAGTTTTTTTATATTACATATATCATTTTCAGAGCCGAGCTTGTTGTAATGTCCATGATTCGTTGGATATTGCGACTATATGTATTACAGATTTAAAATAAATTTATTTTTCTTGACATTCTTTGACCACAATTAAAGCTCAAGCACTGTAAAAGTGATGGACTTAGGCATAAGGTGGTGCCTTGGGTATTAGCCTAGCTGATTATTATTATTTTATTGGTGATAATTTTATGTAAAAAATTTATTTAGGTTTTTACTAAACTATTTATAAAAGAGTCTAAATATAGAATTTTAAGGTTACTTTCGTAGTCACTAGAAAGTTTTCGTTTGTCGAAAGTCTTGTGTAAATGAACGAATTTTTTGAAAATATTCTCGATTTTACTGATGTTTGTGGCGCTGGTGTCGGAATAAACAACTGAGCCGTAAAGCGCGGTAGATTTGACAATTGATTTAAATAGCGTCAAAAAAGGAAGCCGAACTTAATTGTGTGGCAATACGATAAGATGCCCCATTGCCCTTAGTTGTATATTGGCTCTGGCAACTACTTGTACCACATGATCACTATACATCAATTGGCTATCAAAGAGCACGCCAAGGTCCCTGACGACATTTGATCTTGTTGGAGGAACGCCATCTATGTATGTATGTAACAACCCGTTGGTTCTTGTAACTGTTTTGTTGCACATTAAACTCGATTCTATTCTATTCTATTCTATATATATATATATATATATATATATAGATGCTAAAGACAGCATATTTAACAACATTTTTACCTATCTCGCCATAATCACAGATACAGTAAAATTACTTCAAATTGAACTATCCGATCAGAGAAAAATTCATATCGACCTCAATCTGCAAATAGAAGAACTAAAGCGGCAAAATTCCGAACTTGTTGATCATATTTCGGAAATCTCGCAAAATAGGTCTACGGGAGAAATTAGGCCTAAAGCCAAAAACCTTGGTACGGAAGCAGAAATTCCAGATCAGGAAGAAGGTTTTACCGTTGTCAACCATAAATTGCGTAAAACCTTTCCCCAGTCACTGCAGCAGAATAGACACTACAGCAACTCTTCTACAGACAAATCGAAGTTTAATCGTAAAAAAATCCTTCAAATAAATCCGATAAGAAACACGTAAGTCTGGGCTCAAATCACTCTGACACTATCACAGCTATTTCTAAAGCTGCGCTGAAACCCCACAAAAAAGCATTATTCATTTCTCGTCTAGCTTACAACGTAACTAACAAAGACCTTAAAAATTTATTCAATTGGATACTGACTTGAAAACCGTGAAATGTATTAGACTGAAAACCAAATACCCAAGATACTCTTTTTTTAGTTCATCAGATCTGGACGAATTTGAAAAATTAACAAACCCTGACAACTTTCCTAAAAATTGTTTTAAAAATAGATTTTTTGGTGCTATTAAGGCCGACCAAAAATACGATCCGAAAAGTGAACCTGGGAAAATTATAATTACGCCTACCAAACAAGGTGACGCGAACCAGACCAATTAACAATTTTTTTATACTTTTTTTTATAAATTTGATAATTTTATTATCAAAACTATGGATAACAATATTTAAATATTATACCAGAACGTACGTGGTATATGAACTAAAGCAGACGAGTTTTTTCCAAACATAACCTCTTTGACCTACCACTTTCTTGTATTACCGAAACGTTTTTTACCCCAGATCAGCAATTCAACTCAGATTATTTCCGAGACACATACGTTGTTCATCGCACTGACCGTCATAGTTTTGCAGGCGGCGCTTTAATCGCAATTCGTAATGACATATCCCATATACGTCGACAAGATCTAGAATCTGATTTTGAAGCTGTTTGGCTGGAACTAAAACTAGTCGATGGAACTTCGTTGTTATTAGGAAATATATATCTTTCACCCTCGAAAGACGTGATAACTTACGAAAAACTATCATATTTACTTAAAGAAAACCTCGTGACCTACAGAGGGCAGATAACACTTTGATAATAACAATTGTAGATATTATCCAAAAGTCAAATCTGAACACATTTTCGATTTATCTCTATTTCTCGGCTTATCGCAAATAAATCATATTCGCAATATGCAAGGAAATCTTCTAGACTTATGCTTTATGAAAAAAATAAAGCCGTCATCAAAACGCATTTTCCTTTAGTTAAGGAAGATAATTTACACCCCGCGTAATTTATTATGATGGCTTGGATATCTGTTTGGATCAAAAACGTACGTTTTATAATTTTAAAGAAGGGGATTACTTCTCACTGTATAAGCACATAGAACAATTCGACTAGCTACCACTGTACGAAAAACCCGAAGTAAACGACGCGGTTGCATCCCTCACGTTATATATAAAAGAAGCCATCGACCTTCATATTCCAATTAAAACTACGAAAACCTCTATTAGCAAACGGGAAAACAATATTTACTTTCCCGATTGGTTTTCCCTAGAACTGAAAAAAGCTTCGGAGACCAAACGTTATCTTCATCGTAAATTTAAACGTGCCCCAACCACAATTAATAAAGAAAGATACTACAAACAACCATCAGAAACGAAGAGTCTCATGACCAGAGACAAAGCCGCGTACGAAGCAAGCATTGCGGATTCCATTGGCCGGGATAGTAAAACTTTCTGGTCGTATGTAAACAAGAAAAGGAAAACCTCAAGACATCATCTAAATTTACTTAGAGACGACCGCTTACTCAACTCAAATCACGAAATAGCTGAAGAATTCGCCACTTGTTTTTCTAATGTGGCCCAGGATAATAGCGATCCAAACGTTGACACAGGCTCCTTTCCAGCGGTCCATGATTGTAACTTCTCAAATATACGAATCACTGAGGAGAATGTTAAAAACGCAATTAAGAAACTTAAACCCACTACCGTCATTAAAGGGTGTAGCGCTATTTACATCAAGCCGCTCATGTACATCTTCAACCTCTCGATTCAAAATGGAATTTTTCCCTCTACCTGGAAAATTGGTGTCATCTCACCTATTTTCAAAAAAGGGTTCCAAGGTGATCCGCAAAATTATCGACCTATCACCGTTTTAAATAATCTACGTGATATGAATGGTTCAAACTATACCTGCCCGAAACGCAACGTGGTTTGTAAATGGAAAATCGGTGGAAACCAACCTAACGTGCTTTACAAACATACATATATACATATATAAATATACATATATACATATATACATATATAAATATACACATATATAAATATATATATATGCATATATACATATATACATATATAAATATACACATATATAAATATATATATATGCATATATACATATATACATATATAAATATACACATATATAAATATATATATATGCATATATACATATATACATATATAAATATACACATATATAAATATATATATATGCATATATACATATATACATATATAAATATACACATATATAAATATATATATATGCATATATACATATATACATATATAAATATACACATATATAAATATACATATATGCATATATACATATATACATATATAAATATACACATATATAAATATATATATATGCATATATACATATATACATATATAAATATACACATATATAAATATATATATATGCATATATACATATATACATATATAAATATATACATATATACATATATAAATATACACATATATAAATATATATATATATATAAATATACACATATATAAATATACACATATATAAATATATAAATATATATATATATATATAAATATATATAAATATATAAATATATAAATATATAAATATATAAATATATAAATATATATATAAATATATATATAAATATATAAATATATATAGATAGATAGATAGATAGATAAATTCGATTTATTACGTGCCAAAAAACATACATAAGTACTTTTTATATTTTAACACGTTTAAAATTATGTCATATAAATACACAGGAATATATATTAAAATGAATATATAAGAAATATAACAAGAAGTATAGCAGAATCAGTATACGTCATTCAATTTGTTCGGCCTCAAAGCATCGTTTACAGAGTTAACACATTTAGTTTTGTTATATTCGAAGAAGTTAACATTGTCCGTTAGTTTATTACCTTGTTTTTGTATTCTACTAATTGGGTTAATACGTTTAGTATGGATATAAAATAGATCATTGTTTCTTACATTTTTTAGTGGGACTTTAATATTAATATGTTCTAACAGCTGAGGGCAATCTATTTTGTTGGTTAATAAGCTGTTTAAGAATAAGGCGTCCGATCTTAGCATTCTATTGCGAATTGTCATTAAGTTTATACAGTTTAATATATTAATATAGTCATACGGAGCAGATTTTAGAAAGTAGTAATGGTACAGGTGCGTAAATTTTCGTTGTATTCGTTCAATTGTTTTTAACATATAGTTACTACACCCTGTCCATACTTGGGAACAGTATTCTATTTTGCTGCGAACAAGGCTAACGTATAATTTTACAAATAATTCCTTACATTTTAAAGTTCTAGAAATTTTGCAGATAGCGTATAAAGTTCTCAGACAGTCGCCTTTTAATTTCGCGAAATGACAAGTATATAATAGCTTATGATCAAATATTATTCCTAAGTCTGTGATTTCAGTACAACGGGAAGTGTTTCTAGAATTAATTTTGTAATTATAATCAATAGGTGTTCTCTTTCTTGAAAATGATATAACTCTGGTTTTATCAGGGTTTAAAGGTAGTCCGTTTTGAGTACTCCAGTCGTCTAAGTTATTGACATCATTTTGAAGAGAAATACAGTCATTAGGGTTTACAATTTGTTTGTACAATTTATTGTCATCGGCATAGGTTTTAATTTTGGAATTATTTTTTATCGAGAAGTGGAGGTCATTTACAAATATATTAAACAATAGTGGTCCTAGCGCGGAGCCTTGCGGGACACCTATGTCCGTATTATAGCTTACTTTAGTTACAATGCCATTTATTTTCAATATGTTTGTTCTATTGTCTAGATAGCTGCCTAACCAATTTAATAGTTTTCCCCCCATGCCATAGCGTTTTAACTTAGTTATTAATAGGCGATGGTTCATTCTGTCAAAAGCCTTGGAATAATCTAAGTATATGCAGTCGGTCTGTCCTCTATTATGTATAGGAGTTTCCACGTCAGATGTGAAAGCCATGAGATTGGTTGCCGTTGAGCGGCCGCGGCAAAAGCCGTGCTGTTCTGGCGATAGGTAGACACTAAACCAATTATATATATAGTTATACATAATGGTTTCAAAAATTTTTGCGAGAACAGTGATAAGAGATATTGGTCGGTAATTATCGATCACACCCCTAAGGCCCCTCTTAAAGACGGGGAGTACTAGAGAAGTCTTCCATTCTTCTGGGAACCGACCATTGTTAAGAGAAAGATTAAAGATAAAGCATAACAACGGAATAAATATGTCAGCACACCCTTTTATTATGTATGCTGGAAGATCATCATGTCCAGAGGCTTTTTTTGGCTTAAGTTTCTTAATAGCTTCTCTGACATCTTTTTCCGTAACAACGAGCTCGGTCAGTGTGGCGATTTCCCCGAATGGAAAATTTTCCTGATTATAATTTATATCTAAATTGTTGAAAGGCCTAGAGAAATGATCTTTAAACTTATTGGCTAGCTCAGAGCTATTTGTGATAAAACCACCATTTACATTATCTATAACTATGTTTTCCTTTCCGCTTTTTAACCTCTGATTGATATACGACCATATACTGGACGGATTACTTTTAGTATTTTTAATAATGGATATACCGTATGCGTTCCTATCTCTCGATAGTAGGGTTTTTGAGTTTTGACGTAATATTTTATAGTGTTGGTAATCATTGTCTTTACCAAGTCTTTTAAATTTTCTGTGATAATAGGCTTTTTTAGCTAAGGTTTTCTTTAATTCCTCCGAGAACCACAATGGGAACTTGGGCTTTTTCACTTTGCCTCTTTTTATATTAATTTTAGGGATATTCTTTGACAATAATAGTGAAATGACGTTCTGGAGTTTAGATACTGCATCATCAATATCTGTACATCGTAAAATTTCCGTGTAGTCGTTGTTTTTAAGTTCGTAATAAAGGTTAGTAAAATCTGCCCTCTTAAAATCAAACTTTTCGCCGCTTTCTTGTAGTTCGCCGATTACTGGCCAAAGAGCATCTATCGTTAAAGGTGGATGTAACACATCAATATTGATTAAAGGGGAGGTATCTAATTGTACATTTAGTTGAATATCATTGGTTAATACCAGGTCCAATATATTCCCAAAGTTATTTCTAAGATCATTGTTAAGTTGAGTTAGTCCTAAATGATTAACGAATTCTAATACAGCATTTGCCCTAGGTTTTATACAATTATGGCAATTATCGCAATTATTTAATATCCAGTCTACTCCAGGAACATTAAAGTCCCCTAGAATTAAATAGTCTTTGTTTAAATCGTATAATTTTGGCGTTAGCAGATCAAGGTACGTAGTAATTTTTTCTAGCTGGCATAGCGGAGAAAAATAATGATTTCCTATGACTAATTTTTTCTTATTATAACCCGATATTTCAATCCATACACATTCACTTGTAAGTTCTAGGTCAGTTCGTCTTATTACATTAATTGTTTTTCTGACAAGGAGCATGGAGCCTCCTTTTCTAGTGTTAACCGATGTTTGAATACGATCTGCGCGATAGCAATTAAAATTTGATGGGATGAAGTCTTTATTAAAGAAGCAGTGATTAAGGCCCGTCTCTGTGATACAAATAATATCAGCATCGGTGATTTCAAGCCCCAAATGAAACTCGTCTATTTTTGTCCTGAGTCCATTGACATTTTGGTAGATTAGAGTCAGTTTCTTGTAGATTTCGTCCTCCATAGTATCGCAATGTTGTTTCAGTAACATATGTCGACAATCCGTCTATTCGTGATTGGTTTCCGGTACTATGTCTATCGAGACATCTGGATGATTCGTAACCTGAATAATCTTACTGGTTGCGTTTTCTAAGTTTACGAAATCATCCCCTTGGATTTGATTCCTAAAGAGACGACCGCGAAACTTTTTTACAAGGATTCCAGCTGGCCATTTGGTCGGGTCCAATAACTCATGATATTCTGAAGAAGAGCAGGATATGTAAAATGATGCTGAGTACTCGTCGTGCTTTGTTTTGAACTTGAGGCAATTTATGGTCTGAAGATCGTAAGTTTCGACCAACCAACTTTTTAAATTCTTGCTAGTTGTACACGGTTCGAATCTTGATACAAAGACTGCGTTTTTCTGTAAAACCGTTGATTTGTCCTTTGGAGCAACGTTGAAGGGAGCATTTTCCCTGCTACCCACGATCGGAATTGATTTTTGCTTAGTTGCACCTTGCATACGGCCCTTTAGACGTTGGTTGCGGTTGCTACCACGTTTGGCCTTGAATGCCCAGGATTCATCTTCATTTTCATTTGCCCTTGCCGGTTCTGTAGATTCTGTAGATTTTGTTGCGTCTATGGACAAAGGCGAGGTTTGACTAGAATCTGCGACTGGCGTTAGTGATTCGCAGATTTTAACGGTCTCGCATGCCAGATCAATAATGCGCGAATTTTGGATGGATATGTCATTGACACTGGATACCATGTTGTTTAACGATGCGAAAGTATTTGAGAGATTAGGATTATCCACTGGGTTCTTCACCATGTTAGATATTTCTGTTATCGTCACGGTTAATTGTTCATTCTGGATTTTTAGTGCAGTAACCTCGGTTTGTAGCTCCAGAACCGTTTTAAATATAGATTCCAGGATCAGAGGACCACTCATACAATTGCATTTAGCAGAAATAATAGGTTCAGGTGCGCCATCTGGGACAACAGGAGAATCGTTTATAGAAGATTCCAGTATTAATGAAGTCTTTGATTGGTCGGTCGATATTTCCAATAATGATTCATCAGTCTTCTTTGCTTTGCAATCATCACATTTAAAGATTGAAACTCCATTTATTTCATAATAGGGTAGCTCTATGTCCGTGATTTGGTAGCAAGGAATGTGTGAAAACAGCGAACATTGACGGCATTGAATTTTTTTCTGTTTGCCGTAAATACCAAGGTCGCATTTACTACATAGACCAAAACATCCGGCAACGCCTTTTAGAGCCTTGTTTTTTTGGCTTGCCATCCTCTAGGGTGTTTTTAGGAATAGCACTGGGAAGCCACGATTCAGGGTAGATGTAGCACGAGGATAGAGTTTTTTGGTCTAAATTCGTTCCTTTGTCAAATACAATCGTAGGTTTCCTTCTTTTTTACTATTTGTAGCCAATTCTAATAAAATTGAACGACTCAGTGAGAATACGCCTTGTATTATTTACCACTTATATTAAAACATTAAAGTTCAAAACGTATAAAAACGATAAAATACTGAAGGAAATAAAATGAAAGCACACGGAACTAGGAGCGAAAAATCATGCGGCCGCTCTCGACGAGATTAAATATATATATAAATATATAAATATATATAAATATATAAATATATATATATATATAAATATATAAATATATATATATATATAAATATATATATATATATATATATATATATATATATATATATATATATATATATATATATATATATATATAAATATATATATATATATATATATATATATATATATATAAATATATATATATATAAATATATATATATATATAAATATATATATATATAAATATATATATATATATAAATATATATATATATATAAATATATATATATATATAAATATATATATATATATAAATATATATATATATATAAATATATATATATATATAAATATATATATATATATAAATATATATATATACATAAATATATATATATATATAAATATATATATATACATAAATATATATATATATATAAATATATATATATACATAAATATATATATATATATATATATATATATATATATATATATATATATATATATATATATATATATATATATTTATATATATTGAATTGAAGTGGTTTGAACCCTACCTGTCACCCGAGCAACACGGTTTCAGTAGTGGTCGCTCTACAGCAACCAACCTCATATCTTTTGCTAATGATGTCGAATCTATTGTAACTACTCGGGGTCAGGTCGACTCTATTTATCTTGACTATTCTAAGACCTTTGATAGAATGAACGACGATTTGTTAATAGGTAAACTGCAATGCTATGGCATGGGTGGTAATGTTTTGAAGTGGTTAAATAGTTACCTTAAGAACAGAAAAAATATATTAAAATAAATAACGAAGTCACGAATGTGAGCTACATTTCTAACATAGATGTCCCTCAGGCCTCTGCCTTAGGCCCCTTGTTATTTAGTATATTTGTTAATGACCTGCGTTTCTCTATCAAAAACGAATCTAACTTAAAAACTTACGCTGATGATAATAAGCTGTATAGAGATATTGTTCAACCCATTGATTGTAAATTTTTAGAAAACGATCTATCCCAACTTGATAACTGGAGCACTGAGAATGGTTTACCGTTAAATCCTGAAAAGACAAAAGTTATCTCGTATACTAAAAAATTTAATAGTATATTGTTTGACTACAAGATTAACGACACTGTCCTTACTCGTACTAATAGCACTAGTGACCTATGTATACTTTTCGATTCGAAAATGTTGTACGCGAATTATATCAATAAACTGAAAGGGGACTGCTATCGGATCATTTACGCAATTTGTAAAATAGTAAGAAATGTAAAATCCAAAACCGTGTTCGTTAGTCTCTATGTTAGCTTGGTTCGCAGTAAAATAGAGTATTGCCATCAAATCTGGGAAGGCTGTAGTAATTATCTCCTCGCATTAATCGAGAGAATTCAGAGAAAATTTATTCACTTATATTGTCATTATTTTCAAAAACCTATGTCATTTAACTCTGTGGAGACCTTAAATAACTTAAAATTACAAACAATTTATAATCGTTTTTTTTAAACGCGACGCTTTATTTTTAAATAAAATTCTTACCAACAAAATTGACTGTGCGAATCTACTCGAAAAAGTTAAACTAAAAATTCCTCAGAGAAAAACTAGAAATGTTTCTTGTTTTTATACTTTAAATAAAGGTTTAAACCCTATTAAAAGAATACAAGACAAATGTAATAGTTTAAGTAAGAGTGTCGACTTCTTTGAAACTAACAGCTCAAGATTCATGAACTCTCTGAACAATGTTCTAATACCGAACAAAGATTTTGATGTATTCTAATTGGCTGTTCTTCTAAATGTGAAATCGACAATGTATATTATAATATGCAAAATTTATTTAATATTTAATATTAAATTTAACGCAATTATCTAACATGTGTAACACTGTGAAATATGTATTTCTTTAATTTATTTAACGCATTTATATAACACATGTAGCGCAGTCAATATATTTTATTTGCTGTAGTTATTTAATGTAATAATTTAAAACGTGTAATACTGTAAAAAGTACAACTTTTTATGTTGTGTTGCACGCAATAAACAATTTTATCTATATATATATATATATATATATATATATATATATATATATATATATATTGAAGCTCTCACCGAAGGCAGTTGCAATTTTTACTGGCTCCGTAATCGTGAGCATTAACGTTTTACTCGCGGCTTAGGCCTAGCCTTTCTCAGCCCTCTCTTTACGATACTATGAGCTCTAAAGCTGCCGCTAATCAACAAAAACCCGAAAAGACGACTTCAAATACAAAGAAAACTCCAATTCAAGGTCAACCGGGATTATGCGGATTGTGTGAAAAATGTGACTATGGCATTCACGGTAAGCAAGGGAAAATTCGTTGTCACATTTGTTTAAACAATTCTCACACTGCCTGCTATAATATCATGGACAAGGACTTGCCATTCCTTTTCAAGGATGGTGAATCAATATTTAAGTGTCAGAAATGTAAGAATTCAAAAAACGACGATTTTTTAATATTAACGCTGGGTAGGCCAGATACTACCCTGAATACATTAGCCCTGGATGAATCTTACGATGAAGAATATAGGGTGTAGAATTACAGCATAGACGACTGGTGTTTGTACCATTAACCGACCCTAAACGGTGTAAAACTACTCCTTATAGGGTGTTGAATTACACCTTAGACGACTGGTGTTTGTACCATTAACCGACCCTAAACGGTGTAAAACTACTCCTTATAGGGTGTTGAATTACACCTTAGACGACTGGTGTTTGTACCATTAACCCACCCTAAAGGGTGTAAAACTACTCCTTATAGGGTGTTGAATTGCACCTTAGACGACTGGTGTTTATACCATTAACCGACCCTAAACGGTGTAAAACCACTCCTAATAGGGTGTAGAATGAAACCTTAGAAGGTTTACTGTGCGGTGTGTATTTGCACCATTCGCTAACTATGGTTTCTATTAAAACCGTTTAGGGAGTTAATTTCTGACAAAACTGAAATACCCCTAAAGGGTTTATAATCAAACCGTTTTTTTTACTGTGTAAAGTCCATGGACACCAAGAAATGCAAAAACACTTTAAAGATCAGTTAAAGAAATTGGAGAAAAATGTTTCTGCTACAGCTGGTTTGGAGTTTAGACTTTTGCTTTGTATTGATTCTCGAATAATGTCAAGAAGAAATCTAAATATAGAGAAAGGTCTTGTTAACGGAGCCATGGGTACGGTGAAAAGCTTTATGGAGATGGCGTTATTTCAGAGTTGATGGTTGATCAAGAGAAAATTGAAAGAGTTAAGGTGAAGTTTGAAATTGTCACAAACGTTTTTGTGCAAAGATTGCAATTTCCTGTGATTTTAGCGTATGGAGTTACTTTGCATAAGAGTCAAGGTATGAGCACAGATTGTGCTATGATAAACATAGGATCAAGTGTTTTCCAAGGTGGAATAGCTTATGTTGCTCTTTCTAGAGTTATATCGTTGATGTTCTTCATTTAGTTGATTTGGACCCTTCCAAAATATACGCCGACTGGAAAGCTATAACAGAATATAATCGATTAAGAAATTAATTTAGGAAAGATTTGCCACAAATTAAGTTGATACATAGGAAGAAAAACAATCAAATGTTACAGCATGTATATCTGTTTCAGCTGAAATAATCAACGAAACTGATAAGTTAAGTGAAGCTGGAGTACGTTATAAATCTTTTATTTCCAAGCCTCCGATGTATAAGAATCCTTTAAGTATTCAGAATGAAACGATACCTATTACAATGAAAGGCTTTCTAAATAATGATAATTCGTGCTACGCTATATGCATTTTACAAGCTTTGTTTCACATTACTGAGTTGGTAAAAGACATTCAAGAAAAAGTCACATCTCCGGGGCCAACAACTTGCGCATTGAAAGATTTATTATTTGGGCGATCAGATACTATTATTCCTCATTTGCAAACTAATAATGTTTGAAGAACGCTTGACAATCGATTTCATGGCATCAACCAAAAGGATCCTGTGGAATTTTTAATTGATCTTCTACGAAAACTTAAAAATGAAAATGTCCTCATTCATAATTTATTTTTACGTCGCATTCAATATCAAGACAGATGTTGAAATTGTTAGAGGTCGGGGATGGTTAACTTTTATTCAATAGATAAAGCTTTCAAAATTATTCGTAAAACGTTTTGATCAAGTAATTTATATTTCTGTATTATCCGATTAATTTTTTGATAAATTTGTAAAATTTATCGGAAAAACGAGGTTTTTTTCGATAAAAAGCTCAAATTTTACGAATAATACATGTTTTTTAATCATTTTCCGAAATATTAACCGGTAAATTTCTTTGTTTACATTTTTTCCCCGAAAAAAAGTAATTTAATCATGGATACTGATTAACCGTCCCCGACCTCTAGAAATTGTTCTCTAGATATAGTTCTGAACCACATCCCCGAAGATGGTTATGTATACATCGTTAATGATGATAAAATACGCGAAAAAGTAGATTAGTCCATAATTAAAAGGGATAATATATCTAAATCCTAAACAAATTTGAAGAAATTAAAAAACTTACTAATAACTAGTACCGATAGGTCTTCGAGCGAATCTCGGATCAAATAGATCTTCGAGTAATAAACTACATAAAAACTAAATAAAATAGCCAGAAATTCCAACGGTAGACCGGTTTCGTTCTATTTGGAACTCATCAGTACCGTGCGGGAAATCTGGCTGGCGACTGTTATATCAAAAAGAGAAACTAAGCCTAAACATTAAAAATTTCAAAACGCGTTGCATAGCAACGGAAAGCCGAAAAGGAGGGAGTGTGGTGGAGAATAGTATATACGAGAAGTTAAGTTAGAAGAGACCACCTATGGACTGTGAGAAGGATGATAAAATACGCGAAAAAGTAGATTAGTCCATAATTAAAAGGGATAATATATCTAAATCCTAAACAAATTTGAAGAAATTAAAAAACTAATAACTCGTACCGACAGATCCAATTTAATATTTCACGATTTATTGGGCCATTGGGAATTGTTTGTGATACAATGCGTTCATTGTCAAAATGAATGGAAAGAACGTCGCTCGATTTTACATTTTTCTATTAATTACCTTTTCTTAAATTTTGCGAGGTTTTCTCATTTAGGTACTGAACGGTTTAAAATTCACACTCCAATTAAAGGATTCGTTGCTGACAAAATAAAACTTATGCTAAGAAGTTTTAAAACCAAAGCTGCCGTAGTTCATTTGGCATATGATTGCGACGGTGGTCATTATATTGTAGCATCTGGATGGACATAGTGCGACAACAAAAAATTAACTCAAAGAAAAATTTTTTTTGGTAATTTAATTGACCTGTATTGTTTACTTTTAGAAAAGGTTGATTTTTTTAAAGAAAAACAATTTTCTTTAAGTTTGGGAAATCAATCACAATACAATTCTACGTACGGATAAAAGGTTATTTTTCTAATGTGAAGCCCTAAATTGTCGGCTTATATTTAACCCATGTACGAGAGACCAATATAAAACTCTTTATTGATAATAAGATATATAATTACCAGTTAGGCAAAGTCGGAAAGATAAAAATGATAAATGATGAAACTAAAACCCTTTTTAGAAAGGAACAAAAATCGGGAGTCCTTTCGTCGTTGGCTCCAGAAAAAAATGTGCCCTTCCGTTCCGCGGCAATCCTATTTCCTCTAAACCGATAGGCTAGAGGAAAAAGGCTGCCAAGAAATCTTGACGGACCTTCTGAGTTGCAATAAAGCGTCACCGGCGACTTCACCCCGCTCTTAACCTTTTGGGTCAGAGGTCACCCCCTTTCGGAGAATTCCAAGAGAGAGACGACGCGAGCGAGGATGAGTCAACTTGGCCCTCCCAGCAGCGTTCGCGCAAAACAACGAGAGGTTTCTCCGAAGTAAAGGGAAAAGCGGCTAGGGACAAAGCCCACAATTGCGGTTGCAAATGTGGGCTTGACACACCCCCACCCAAAAATTAGCGCAGGGGGCGAGACCAAGATCGTCCATAGCGTAGATGAAATCTTCACCGCCGCTATCGAGGGGCGATGTGTTGTCGCTACCCAGCAGGGCTTCGACGTCCACAGCTGACAGGGCGATGAACCCTGAGGGGCCGCAACAACTTCAGCGGCCGAAATCGGCTCGACCGGAGTTCTTACGTGATTCCCTTGCCCAAGTGCGAAAGCCTTCTCGGAGCCGCCCTGCGTGACGCCGCTGGAGACAGACGGGATAGGGTTTCCCATCCGACTTGTCATTTGACCCCGAGGACAGCAGGCAGCCCTGAAATAAGTGAGGAGCCCATCCTCCGTCGCGGTTACCCACGTGGCCACTGACCGAACACTGGGCTTAGCTGGAGGGGGTGGTTGCCGTCCCCCTCCATTTTTCTGCGGAGGACTGGCTTGAATGGCGGCGGTCTGCTCCGGCGTGCGTTGGGCTGAGTGGTCTGCACCCTCTTCTCGGTGGTTGAGCGGTCTGCCCACTACCTCCTTGACCCGAGAGCCTCGATCAGCGGGATCGGGATCGATGCGTCGAGCAATGTTGGCTAGAAAGTAGGCGCAGTTGCGCAACAACGATTAGCTTCAGGTTGCAAATTCGAGCTATCTCAAATTTTCCATAACGATGGTGTAGACCCCCACGCAAATTCTGATAAACTACGTTTCCCTTGGAACGCAAGTTGTACGGGTTAGCTGGAGGTCTACTAATCTCCATCTCTGCCGGCGTTTTCATTTCTTCGGACGAGAGAGGGTTTCCTCTTTCTTCGCCGCCCCCCCCCCTTCTCCAGCTCGGTCTCGGGCGGGGTAGGGTCATCACCCTTCCACGGCGTGCTGAATGACTTCAGCTGGGACACGTGCGTTACTCCTATGAAATCCCCCAACCGGTACGTTAAAGAAGTTTGACTTGGTCCTTTCCTGCACTACAAACGACTCCTCATACTTGTCCCCTAGCGAAGCCGTGATACCACGACTCGCGTCGGAAAGAAGATGAGTCTTGCGCAACATGAGGTCTCCACGATTGTAGAAAACAACTCGATGATGCTTATCATAATGCAGCTTTTGCGTAATATTCGAATCATGTAAATTCAAGCGTGCGCGGTCGATTGCATCATGCAGCCTAATTTTCAGTTTCTCTGCGTACGTGTCCGCGCTTCGATTTTTCCTGGTATTTCAGGGGTACGCGTAGCTCTCGGCCCAAGTTCAATGCTGCGGGTGAATACCCTGTCGCGACACTTTCGCCTGAGTGCAAAGCGAAGCCTAATTCTGGGAGACGGGCGTCCCAATCATTATGTCGTTCGACATTGGAAATTATCATTGGCTTAATAGTTCAATTCATCCGCTAATTCAGATTTGCCTGAGCGTGATACGGGGATATCGTTTTCGGGCGAATACCCAAATCCAAACAAGCCCTTTTGAACTTATTACTAGAGAATGTGGATGCTTTATCAGTTCGCACTTGCCGTGGGAATCCATTCCGACAAAAAACTTCATACATTTTTTCCATACTTTCTCCGTAGTCATTTTTCTAAGCGGAAAGAGTTCTGCCCACTTAGTTAAATGATCTACTATGACGAGTAGGTACTAATTTCCCTTTGCAATCCGAGTGTAGGGACCCATTAAATCAGCGGTTACTAATTGAAAAGGCTTTTCACTAGGAACGCTAGAAAGTAGCCCTTGGGTTAGCTGCTGAGATGGCTTACACTTTGACACACCTCGCAACCCCTTACGTACTTTATAACGTCCCGCTTCATTCCCGACCACGTAACTCTGACTTTTTAAAGTCCTACAATCATACAACGGCCTGGCAGTTCCTGCCATGTTCGGTATGAACTGGCGGTAATACCCAATCATCCTGAGGAATCGCTGCAACTCCTTTACGTTCTTGGGCTGCAGGAATTGCTCAATCGCCCTAAATTTTTCCGGATTTGGTTTGCAGTACCCCGGTCCAACCTTATAGCCTAGAAGCTTAACCTCGTTAGCGCAGAGCTACACTTTCTCCGGGTTAATAGTCAATCTTGCTTTCGCTATACGTTCTAGCACATTTAGAATGTGAATCCAATGATCGTCAAATGACTCGGAATATACAGTGAAATCATCGTAAATCCCAATACAAATTGCCATTTGAAAGGCGCTAAGACACTAACCACCAGACGCATGAACGTGCTCGGCGCATTTTTCATTCCAAAAGGCATCTTTTTGAATTGAAAAAGCCCCTATGACAGACGAAGAAAGTCTTCGGCCTGTCACACTTCCTAACGTTGACTTGATAAAAGTCTTTCTAAAGGTCAAACGTGATGAAATAATTCGCCTTTCCGAGATATGCCAAAATATTCGGAATCGACGGCCTCGGATAACGATCGTCCACCGTTTCCTTATTCAGTTCCTTATAGTCAATGCACAGCCGTTTGGAACCATCCGGCTCCACCACTAGTACAATAGGCGCTGCCCAAGGCGAGTTGCTTGGCTCTATCAAATTTAGATCCAACAACTCATCGAACGCCTCGTCAATGGCCTGCCGCTTCCTTATACTAGCGGGATTGGGATAGACGAAAATCGGCTTAGCCACACCCGTTTCTATCGCGTGCTCCACGATAGAGGTTTCACCGGGACGTTTCGTAAAAACTTCTCGGAAATCCGCGATAGTTCTTAACAAAACACCCCTTTCCTCCCCCGTGCCTTTCGACTTCGAGACTAACTTCTCTAGCGCTGCGGGGATTCCCACGGCGCCGAGACTTTCATTGTCCACCTGACCATTATACTCTCGCGCTGTTTCCTTCTGGTATCGAAAGGGACGACGCGCTGGGGTAGGGGGCCGATTGACGACCCTCCCTCGCAAATTCTAAGGTCTATTCTCTCCGCCCCAATAAAATCTCTACCCAAGATAACAGGGGGGTCAGACCTTGAACTACAAGAAAGTGCTGGTGGTGAATGCCGCCGGCCCATCTTTTGAAAAGCCTTTTACTGCCCGCTACACGACACTTGCTACGGCCAAAACGAACGATTGTGCTGTTTTCGCTCATTTTTTCCCCCTTTCCTCAAACATGGAATATTTTTTTTTGCTAATACCCAAGGCACCACCTTAGGCCTAAGTCATCAAGCGACTTTTAAAGCCTTTAATTCAGGTGGCCGGGTTACAATGCGTAGGAGGGTGGTGGCAAGCCCTGCACGCCACGCGATCGAGCCAACAGCTCCCTACACTCACTTTTACCGTTAACCTCAACAAGTTTTTATGGAAGGGGAAACCGAAGAGCTCGGGGGAAAACCCCTTAAACCAGTGGGGAAAGAGCTTGCAAACTCAAAAGAGAGACGGAGGAACCCGAGTCTAACAAGCCTAGAAACGAATGTTCCAGGGCTTGGAATCGTAACAATGGGGGATCTTTCCCACCAAAAGTTCCGTGAGCAAACTGGTTAACCAAGGGAGTACAATTCTGAATATTCGGAATTTCTCCCTCGTTACCAACTTTCCGAACGTCAAAATTGTGCCGAGGCTTACTCCCTTTCGTGAATGGATATCCACTCAATTGGAAGGTCTCGCTGCCCCGTTTCCCCACTCGGGCCAGTTACGTTTAATATGGCCGGTTTTCCGAAAACCATAACAAACTAAATTCGTCCTTATCGGCCTAGAATCTCCTACCGGGTTCTGCTGGAAATTTGTTGGGGAGCGTTTGACGCGCTCATCAAATTAGCTGACTGCCTTTGAATCCTGTAGTGCTAATAGGGATCCAGCGCCACCAGACCTACACCCTAAGATACCGGACTAGAAGTCATCGGCATCCCGGTTAACTCTATCACTAAGATTCGTCTGTGGATGTTATGGCGTTGTAAAGGTAGGGTTGATTTTCATTAATCGTCACATCTCATTCCAGACTAATGATGTAAACTGGGTTCCATTGCCCGAAGGATTACGTTCTGGGCATCCATGGCGTGACACATACTTCATGAAAACTTTTGCTATGGTGCATGCTGTTTTGGCGTTGTGTTGGTAGCATCGGCCCCATCATGTCAATACCGACCAGTTGGCCCGGGTCATCGGGTGAGGTGTTAGCAACCATCTTTCCTATAGGTTTTGTGTTACTAGCCTTGTACCAGAGATCCTGGCAGTTATAGAGATGCGAAACTCCCTATACCCTAAGCAAACCAGTTTTTTTTCTTCAAATTTTTGCCGATCGCAGCGACGCCTGTACGTGGGGAGTTATCGCAGACATCCTAGGATTGTTACCGTTGTTTACATTTTTTTGGACTAACTCCAACGAAGAAGAAACCAAGTTGAAACTGGAATTGAACTATATTTTACTAGAAATAAAGTTCATATTTTAACTGTTTATCATTTTAAAATATTTTAGGCCTTCTTTAACCACAATAAAGAAATACGAAACAGGATTTTTGAGAAATTAGGACTAAATCAAGGATTTACGCTAATATTTTAAAGTTTGTTCATATTTAGTGATTAACTTTAAGTAACTTGCAATCTAAACGTTTCTGGGCCTTGTTATATTTCTGGTTTTATTGTTCATGAAACAAGACTCCTCAAAATGCAGGGCACATATTTTATTATTATTATGTAGATAATTGGTATCTTTTTCAAAGAGATCGCGTCTTCCTACATTTTCTAGCCATTGTTATAACTTATGTTATATCCCACCGTTCTTTTTCTTTTGGAAACTTAAATAAAGAAATGCACTGTTTTTCTTTACAAGAATTACAAAAAATCGCTGAACAATAGGTTCCAGGCATTTTAAAACTTTATTTATACGTGTAATCTCTCAGTACTTACCTTTAAAGAAAGAGAGTTTATTACACTTCTGAGTTTGAGGTCATTCCACTACAAATCGACCATTTTTTTTGTAATTTTCCACCCCACCTTTTTAATTCAAATGGGTAAATTTACCCAATTTACCCATTTGAATTAAGATTTCTAACCAACTTTATCGACCAGAATAACCCTTAAGACTAATTTTTAGCCAAATCTAAAAAGGTTGTGTGGTAAATTCCAACAAATTCGTCGATAAGTTCTGGAATGACCCCAAATTTAGAATTTTACCGAAATTTAAATACTTACTCAAATTTAAATATTTAAACTTAAATATTTACCAAAATTTAGATATTTATCTGAATTAAAATTTTTACCCACATATAAGTAATAACCCAAATTGTTACTCAAATTTTAATACTTCTCTAAATTTAAATACCCAATATAAAATACTGACCAAAATAAGACATTTAAACAAATTTAGATGTTTTTAAGGTCTACTTAATCCCTGAATTTAAACTAAATCAATGATTTACACCTCGGGTAGTCTCCTTGTAAGGTTCATCTTTAGCAAAATGATATTTAGGACTGCACATATTAATTTGTATCCTTTGATTTGTTTGGGGCTTCAGAAAAATAACTTCACTCTTAAGGAAATGTAAAAACAGTTTTGTTCATCACTAACTTATCAGCCAATGATAGGAACTTTAAGTGAAAATATTAAATTAAACCAAAATCATGGTGTACTAAGTTTCAACTTTAACAGAATGATATTGATGACTAGACATTTATTATAATCCTTTTCTTTGGGGGCTTGAGAAAATTAACTTCACTGTGAGAAAAAAAAGGTTTGTTTGGTCACTAGCTTATCAACCAATGACAGGAATTTTATGTGAAAATACCAAATTAATCCAAAATCAAGGACTAAAGGTGCACTTAGTGTCATCTTTAACAGAATGATATTTAGGACTAGACATATTTATTCTTATCCCTTTAATTAGTTTGGCGCTTCAGAAAATTAACTTCACTCTATTTAAGGAAATCTAAAAAAGGTTTGTTCGTCACTTACTTTTCTACAAGGACAGGAATTTTAGGTAAAAATAGAAAATCAAGGTGCACTAGGTTTAATATCTTTAACAGAATGATATTTAGGACTTCACAAGAAAGGTTAGTTCGACACTTACTCATCAAACAATAACAGAATTTTAGAATAAAAATATTAAATTAATCCAAAATCAAGGTGCACTAAGTTTCAGCTTTAACAGAATGATATTTAAGACTAGACGAATTATTTCTTATCCTTTTATTTGTTTGGCAGGCTTCAGAAAATTAACCTCACTCTTTTTAAGGAAATCTTAAAAAAGGTTTGTTCGTCACTAACTTATCTACCAAGGACAGGAATTTTAGGTAAAATATCAAATTTAAACAAAATCAAGGTGTCATAAGTTTCATCTTTAACCGAATGATATTTAGGACTAGACATATAAGTTCTTATCCTTTAATTTCTCTGCGGGCTTGAGAAAACTAACCTCACCGTAAGAATATTGAAAAAGTTTGTTTCATCACTAGTTTATTAACCAATCACATAAATGTTTAGTTAAAATATTAAATTAAACCAAAATTAAGGTGCACTAAGTTTAATCTTTAACATAATGATATTTAGGACTATACATTTTAATTCTTATCCTTTTATTTTAATCGTAATTAAGAAAATTTTAATAAAAAGTGTGTTTGTCACTAACTTAACTGCCAAAGACTGGAATTTTGAGGGTAAAAAATAAACCAAACCAAGGTGCACTTAGTTTTCCAGACTTAAAGCACAGAACCAAATAATAACAATTTTCTGGCTCTCTACTAAGATAATTAAAGCTAGCTCCAAATGAGCACAGTAAACATGTTAATGAGAGAACCGACATTAATTTAATTTTAAATTAGAAACTAACTGAAAGGTCGAACCACAAGTTTGCGACTGACTTTTAACTTCTAAAATAAGTCGCTATAGCGATTTAAACTTTCTAAAGCAAAACTTCTTTATTTATATATCTATTAATTTAACATTTCTGTCCTTTTATGGGTTTTAATTTGAGTTGCATATAAATGCGCTTTTACAAAAAAGAAAGAAAAGCTATTTTAAAGAATAATTAACCATGCACTCATAAACAGTGATGGGCGCGCTTGTGTCTTTTGACACTTTCTGGACACGATATGACAGTTCAAACAAAAAATGAATGAATTTGAAACGATCGTCCTTTCTTATAAAAAGAATGCGAAAGGAAAATGAAATAACCTTAAAAATTCGTTATACATGTATAAAAAGATTGATACTTTTTAACTAAGCCTATAGAAGAAAATAAACGAAAAGAGCTAGTGTCGACATCTATTACACTTTAAGACTTTTCGAATGAATTTTTTTTGTGCGAAATTAATTGAGCGAAGTGAGTGAGTGGAGCTCTCACTGTGGTGACTTCAATGGGAAAGTTGGCTGTGTGTGTGTGTGTGTGGGTGGGTATGTGTGTGTGTCGCACTTGGGGGAGAAGAGAAAGGGACTCTGAACGAAACGGAGAAGAGAGAGGGAAATTCGCGGTAATGTCCGGAAGAGAGGGAGACCTTCGCCGCGAGACAGGGGGGCAAGAAAAGAGAGGGGGGACAAGGCACTGCCGTTCAGGATATAATTTAAGCAAAAAATAAAGAGTGGACTTATTATAAATTATAAAAAAGATTGGACTAATAAACTGCTTGTTTTTAAGTTGGTTCAAAAAAAAATACACTTCTTTTATGCTAATTACGTTTTATTATCAAGACATTATTTACAAACATTGTTTATAATATTATTTAGGCATTCTACGGCTTCTATGGAAATACCATCGCCGCCAGTTTCCTACACCTCTACTATAAGGTGACCACATTTCACCACTATTTCCCCGCTCATAATATATTAATTATAATAGTATTCATACTTGACTGGGCGGTTGCTAGTGCTTTCTCTATCCGAGGCTTTGGCCAATGGAGTAGTAAGGGCTCCTAATGACAAGCAGGCAAAAGAACGGTTGGTCGGTGGTGTTTTTATGTCCGAAACTATAACTGCCGGGCTGATCGGAGTAGAGCGACTTTTGGTAGAACTTCGGGTCTGTGATTTCTTGATAGGCGAAAAACGATTTGCGCCGATGGTTGGCGCAAATGTTTTTTTTGATGGGCGAAAAAAATATTTGCGCTGATGGTAATTCACGATTAACGTAGCGCCCACGCTCCGCTCAAGTCTTTGTCGAGAATGCCGGCTCCGGGTTTTGAGACGTCCTAGTTTATCTCTTGAGAGGAAACTTTTTGACGCCACCTAGACCTGGCGGAGCGCAAAAAAGAGCTGTTAGTACTCTACTCGATACCGTATTAGGTTTGAAGCTTACGAGAAAACTAGAAAGAGAGGAGAGGAGTGATTGCCCCCGAAATACTGCCCCACGTTACCCTCTCTCCCAGTTGAAGAGTGAGAACATAGACAGTAGATATCCTAAGGGGACGAGAAATCGGTTGATGTTTTAGACCCCGACCTCGTTCTCTTGACGGCCAACTCTGGTCAACGAAATTCCAATAACCGTACGTTCAAAAACATCAACTTTCAAGGCCATTTATTATTTAGTCTCTTTGCTCTTTTCGTGATGGTACGTGTTTCAAATAGTGTAAATGGGCAACCATTCAAATTAAAAAGAAACTACCGATATTGCGAACATTTCTATTTAAACAAAAGGTGATATTTTAATAATATAACATGTTTTTATTATGTTTTTATTAGTTTATTTTGCAATTAAGCCTTATCTTATTTATGCAGAGAGGAAAATATCTCAATATATGACTCTCCTGATGCACATGTGTTAGAAGATGTATATAGATTTAGATATATCAAAGTATGTGATAACAGAGGAAATAGACCTAATATTGGTAGTTCCCAATATTTAGAACCAATTCTTTGATAAAAAACTGGTAGTTTCCAGAAAGAAAATTCAACAAGGACCTCTAATAAGTAAATACAACTGTTCAAAGAGATATGGTTAATATTTACAAAAGGTACTTTTTACAGAATTTACAGCAGATGAATTCAGTCAAGTCTTAAATCAAAGCTTCGCCAACTTCCTTTCTTTGGGAAAATCAAACGACGAAACCCTAAACATAATTGTAGAAGAATTAGGAAGTATTGGAAAGAGGAAGGAAGCACCATTTTGGGAAATAAGTTTAGAGGTAATAGTTGGGGAGCTTGGGGGACTGAAGACATCAAAATCGGTTTGGCAACATGGTCAAAAAATACCATCAAACGAAAATTTCCTGAATGATTGTATTACTTATATATCTTCATTTGCTCCTCAAGTAAGTATTAATTTGATTAAACTCTGATCTAATAGACCTTTCTATAAAGTAGCATTGACTTTCTGGTTTTGATGTGGCTGTAGCGTCACAGGTGACATATCAATGGTGTTTCATTACGAAAAGCCTTGACCATAACCCATAACAGCAAATTCGATGAGGCACCCAGTTATTAAGTGTAAACAGAACTGATCTTCTACGTATTTCATGAAGAATGAGCTACATAAAAACAAGTTCAGCAAGCCTAGCTTACTTTATAAAATGGCCTATTGGTTTTGATCTCAGTTAAATATTTTTTGTTTTATGATTTAGATTTTAACGTGTATTTTGCCACCAGTACAAATGTTTTGCGCAGCACAATTAACACGCTCGTTGATAAATTTGGTTCACGTTCATATGGCTAAAAATGAATTATCACAAAATATACCCAAAGAAGTTGTTGATGACTTAGAAATCAAACAACCTGAAATGTCGAAAAGTGAAACCGTTAGCGCTGATCAAATTTTATTTTACGTTGTTGGTGCGACAATCCTTTGGGCTTCAAAAAGCAAGGAGTGCCCTATTCAATAAAAGAAGCATTAACGTTCAAAGGCTCATTTGAAGAGACGAAGTCGTATTTACTAAAGGAATACACAAGTCCATCAATTGTAGAATGGGTGTCTAAGAACAACCGGGGTGGACTATTGTTTGTTAAAAAAGAAACATTCGAGTTTTTCAAACTATTACAAAAAACCGTTGATGAACTGAACTCGGGATCTACGCTCTTAGAGAGCAACGGTGATAGGAGACAAAAATCTATGGAAAACGTGTTTGAATATAGTGAAATTCATCAACAATGGGACTTGCTACTGTTAAATTCAAATTATCCTAGTAACAACGCAATTAAGTTTAGAATTTTGAAAAAAAAATGTTGAAAGTTACTTAAAACAAGGGGAAAACGGCTTATGCTTTATTTGAGAGCTAAGCATTTCTCTAAAGAGAACAAGAAACAAAAAGCTCAGCCTGCTCTGAGAAAAGGTTTGAGCGAAAACAAAAACCAAACTAAATAAAATTATTAAAATTACTAAAAGAGACAAGATACTTTGTGATTTAAATTGTTAAATTATTTACTATTATACAATTTTAGTCACGTAGTAACTTGTCTCTTTGACTAAATTTTAAATTGATTTTGCTTTGGTTTTAAATAACTTTCATAATTGTTCCAAATAGGCCTATTTTTAAAATAAAGTTCCTAGGTACGTTGATGCTAAAAATTTCAAGTTCCTAAAATTTCAATGTTAAATAGACCGTATTATGTTTAAAAAATTTTAATTTTACACTAATTTCCTAAAATGTGAAACTTTCACAAAAGCATGTTTTTAAAATTTCAATTTTGAAATTACTTAACAATTTAAATGGTTAAATTTGAATAAATTTAAAAATGTTTAAATTAGGGAAGTTTGAATGAAATGTAATAATTTGCAGTATTACAAGTTTGTGATTTAATTCTGATTTATTGTTAAATTAAAATAATTTAAGTCATCAACTGGTATTGTAAGCCACTAATTACATGTTTTGATTTATAACAGTTATGTTTCCTTGCGAAGGTAAATTAATGACATCTCCAAGTTGTTTGAATCGATCGATATTTTGAGCATAATGAAGTATATCCGGATTTGTATTTCCACCGCAGGCCTTTCTATGTTTACCAAATTCTTGCTCAAGGCAATCTTGGTTCATGTGAGAAGTTAAGACAAATTTTGCATTCTTGCATAAAAGAAAGCGTATAATTGCTGGTAGTGATTGAGCTGAAAAAAAATACAATTAAAGGTTATATACATATTCCTTAACATTCATATAAAGGTTCATTGACCTTACACAGGGGTCCCACCAAAATCAGAAGAAAAAAAAAGGAAATAGGGGATGGATTTTTCTGGCTAGGGAATAAGGTGAAATTGGAACCAAATTTTTAAAAATACAGACCATTTTATTAAAAAATTAGATCTTTATTTAAACTTTTAAAAGTACGAAATTTTTAAAATTGACTTAGTTTAAATTTAAAAAAATGTTTATCACAAAAAATGACTTAGTTTTAAGTAGTTTTTAAATTTAAATGTAGTAAATTTTATGTTTAGGGACCTCGAAAAAAAGTAGGGGCTTTAAGTATTTTAGGAACCTGGTGGTGGGAGCCCTGCTTACATTATATACACGTACCTGTCATTATAAGGCCTTCAATGGTTTCTCTGCTCAGAATCCATTTTTGTCTTTCGGTCGCTGAAAATTTCCCAGGACGATCTGCAACTTCTTTTTCCCATTCCTTGAAGTATTCAATAAATTCAGTTTCTAACCACTGAAAGTACCAAGAATTCCTTTAAATTCATTTAAACATGTTCTTTCAAATAGACCCAAGTTTTACCCAACCTGGACGTTTCCAATTTTAATTGAGAACAGTTGGGGGCATTGGGGCAGCAGGGGTGTAAATAACGGGCCCGCAAAGTGACAAAGTCTGCGACATTGGCTTACTCCTAAGGCTTAGAAACTCCAAAAGGTCAAAAAATACAGTCTATGATCTTAAAGGGCCTCAAAACAAGTTTCGCTGACGGTCCCCAAAAAACTATGTTACGCAACTTGGGCCTAGCTTGAAATGTGTCTTAGGACACCATAATAATAAGAAACAACCCAAATGTATTATAATTATCATTATTATTTTTATTATAAGGCCCGGGGCCTTAAAATAATTTGTTACCTCGACTTGATTTAAATAGCCTAGGAACCAGAAATGCATAATAAAAAAACAAATGGGACAAATATTACTAAGGGGATTGCCCATATTGTGACCAGATGGTATAAGGTTTCAACAATCGCTACCAGAAGTCTATAATAATGATAGAAAAATTGTTACATAACAACTCCAAAAACTTGATTTAAATGAAAATTACTTGAAAAAATCATTATTAGAAATACTTTTCAATAAATCGAAAATTTTACACTAAACTTCAAATGAAAAGGCGGAGATCATAATGACACTAGATTCACTATTTTATGATGCCGTCGTGAAAATACTGCTTACTCATTGTCGTTACTGCCATACCGATGTGCCGGCCCAGGTGAAAGTTTGGGAAATTGGGTAGACACTAAATCGAAAAATCGCCTGCACCAAACTTGATGGGAGCAAAGTTAAATAAGTTTTTTCGTTATAAATATGGAAGTTTATATTCCTTTTAATATAGAAATATCTTTTAATAACAATTTTTTTTAAAACATTTGAGACGCTCACCCGGTAACTTCAAATTGAAATTCATATACTCCTGTTGTTGCACTACTGGAATATCAATCATTTTACGTGAACTGTCTGCATGCCCGTGGGGTGGTGGATTACCGCTATAGAAACAATAATAATCAGCTAAGCTAATATGCACGTCACCACCACAGGCCTGAGGCCTAAGTCATCTTGCGACTTGTATTGCCTTATTAACGGTGGCCGGGTTAAACAGCGTAGGAGGGTGGTGGCTACCGTTCATGCCACTCGAGCTAGCCGTAAGCTCCCTACACCTATTATTAAAGTTAACATCAGCAAGAAGGGGAAACCGAAGATCTCGGGGGGAAACCCCTTTAACCAGTGAGGAGATAACTTGCAAACTCTATGCGGAAGGAGTGGTCCCGGAGTTTTCACCCAGTGCCACAAGCTGGGATCCAACCTGGCTCCTCTTGCTGCGAGGCGAAAGTGCTAATTAAAAAAACCAAACGTTAAAGCATTCGTAAACTAATTGTAGCGATTTCAAAACGTATTTAACTTATGTAAAAATAAAACTAATATAATTTTATATAATATAATATAATAATAATTTTTTTAAATAAAGTCAGGGACTCAGGGTTGGGGATATACAGGAGTCAAATTTCCGAAAAAAACTAAAAATAGGCCTAAAGAAAAAATATTTTAATGAAAGAAGTTTTATTAGACAGTTTAAGAAAACCCATTACGTCTAGAAATGAGCTTGCTGAAACTCTTTACTATTTATGTGAAACACTAAATTTATAAACTTAAAGAACATTTTAAATCGCGAAAAAGTCGAAATGACAATCAGGGATCCAGGAAAAGGGAAAAAAGATAAACCCTAAAAGAAATTAAACACATTAAAAACCAACGAGGATTTTAGTCGGAACATGCTCAACAGACAGGCTTTTTACAATACAAACACAATGTTTTTATCTCTAAACGACACAAAACATTATCAAATCACCGACTGCTTTGCCATTTTGTAATTTTAAAGCCTTTTTTGTACTAAAATTTGTTCAAATTCACTTTTTGCGAGAAACTCTCCCCCCTTCGCACGAGTTAAGCGAGCAAAGAGGAGCGCTCTCCGACAGAAGAATTTCCCCAAAATCCGTCGCTCGCCGTCTACTTCGTTTAATTTTTCTTGACGCTTAAAGGGATCGGCAACCTGTATTGCAGAAATTTGTTAAAAGTTGTGTATAGTGGGAATACGAAGTAGGCGCGAAGCTACGCAGAGGGAATGATTAGCATAATTTAAGGACCTCTATATGTTAATGCTAATGTGAATGCGTTTTTTTTATTGGCCCATGTGTTTTCAATAGGTCTTTCTATAAAATAGGAAAGGTCACGTGAACACGTTAGATTCATCGTACAGTTAAAGTTAGAGAGCGAGCGCAGATTTTTGGTTTCATTGAGCTCGCGCGAAAACACACGAATCCCTCCATACGGTAATATTAGGAAGCGCGCACTCCAAAAAAATTACTATTTTTAAAAATGTATGTACAAATCCCCAGGGTCTCAGAAATAAAGGGCCCATGGGGGAATAATTGGGGTTTCGTAAAGAGGTTCATGGGGCGCCTTATAGTAGTACACGGATATTTTATAGAAAGGTACGAGGCGTTAAAAAGAGTCAGTCAGCTGGGGTTTCATATAGAAGTATATGGGGTCTGAACTTCTGAAGCATTCTACAGGTCCAACTGGATCTCGTATAGTATTACACTTTTTTATAGTGATGCAATGCTTTTAAATTGGTTTTCCCAATTAAACGATCAATGGGACTAGCTGGGGCCCGGCCGAGATTCCCAGCTAGTTGACCATAAAGCGCAGTAGGCTTAAGCATAGGAGCCCGCGGACTTACCAAATGGTAGGGGGCCCGAGAGGCGTATACTAAAAAAAAGTATAGAAATCTATCACGAAAGGGGGAAAGATAAAACCTTAAAGCATTAAAAACAACAACGCGTTGGTCTTTGAGTCGCAAACACAGGGGTGAATCGGAGGGGGCAGGGGACAATGACCCTCCCTACAATTTCGCTGAGAGGGGCAACTAATGTTATTGCCCCCTCCAACGTTTTGGTGGGGGTGATTTTTGAAAATGCTCGAATTCTCAATTTAAAACTATAAAGCTTATAGAACGGAACCTCAATTTACATGGTAGTGAAAAAGAATACATGCATTCGGTTTTGTAGATTTTAAATTAAAATTAAAATATTTACCGCTTTTAAGTAAAGCTGTTGTAGAAAAAACCATTAAAACATTTCTATAAGACAATAAATAATAAATCTAATTAAATCTTAAATAAGCCTTTATCAAATTCATTTAGATATCTGCTTCTCGTGATAGAAAAGTTCCTCGCGGTTGGTTTTGACGCAACAGCGTGATTTTTTAAAGAAAAATGTTGATTGAAAACGTGGCTTATTAAATTACGGGTGATAAAAAACTCTTTTTCAGAGACCCCCGTTTCGTTTCTCTTTGCCCCCCTCCAACTTCTAAAACTTTCCTACGCCCCTGCGCAAACAATATAGTAATTTAACTAAATTCCAGAATTTCCAACCGTAGACCGGTGTCCCCTTATTGGGCGCTAATCAGTGCAGTACTTAGGAATTAGAGACAAAGTATTTAAAAAGAATAAAAACGCGAAACAAGACACGAAGCTGAAATGCGAGGGGAAGAAAGAGCTTGGAAGTATCCGGATTATCGACAAATCCACTATATTTGGAGGGGGGGGGGACAATATTTAGACTGGTGAAAAATAAATCGGTTTGTTTCTGTTCGCTCGATAGTAAAATAATAAATAACCAACTTGCATCGCTTCCCAATTAGTTCTGTATAAAAATTAATAAATGACATAAATCGTTTATTTCGATTTTAAAGCCTATTTACTCGTAAATAATACATTGTTTTACATATGAAGGTAAAAAAATAACGGGAATACTCCCGTTTGACTATTTGGGGGAAAGGGTTTAAGGTCAGGACTCGGGAGGGGGCCGCGGATGTTCTAACTGAAGGCGCAACAGCTATATGTGGATACCAAAAGTTCGAAGTCAAAACTTTGTTCAAGGTTCACTTTCCCTCCCCTCCTACTCTAATGACTCACTGTTATAAGCTTGTATTACAGTCTGGGGATTGGGGAGGGGGGAAGTCTGGGAGTGAAGAGAGAGCAGAGAGAATCTTCTGATTGTGATATGGTTAATGCGGTAAGATATCAGCGGTGGGGGATAAAAGGTGAAGCAGAAAGAAAATCTGGCTGTTACAGTCCGGGGATTGAGATAAGATATGACTGATTATCTCAATCCCTGGAGTGTAATGCCTGAAACACAAATCGCCGGAAAAACAAACCGCCCGAATCACAACCCGCCCGAACTACAAACCGCCCGAAGCACAACTCAACCGAAACACATCGCCTACAACATCAATCGTCCGAACTACATTTCGCCCAAATCACAACTTGCCTGGAAACAAAACTAGCCCAAATTACGGCTCACACAAAAACAGAACTCACCCTTACTTAAATCGCCCGAATAACAAATCGCATGAAATACAAATAAACCGAATCACAACTCGTCCGAAAACCAAATTGCCAAAAACACAAATCACCCGAACTACAAATCGCACGAAACACAATGCGACCTAAATACATCGTTCGAGTTACCAACCGCCCGAACTTCAAATCGCACGCTTCACAACTTGAACGAAATATGAATCGGCGAAATAAAAACTTGCCCGTAACACAACTCACCCGAACTACAAATAGCCCGAACCACAACTCGACCAAAACACATCGCTCGAAACACCAATCGTGTGAAAAACAAATCACCCGAATCACAAATTGCCTAAAACACAAATCGCCTGTATAACTACTCCCCCGAAACACAAATCGCCATAATCGAAACTTGCACGAAACACAAATAAACCAAAACCAAAGTCAACTTAAACAAAAGTGGCTCATAACACAAATCGACTAAAAAACCCATCGCTCGAAACACTAGTCACCAGATACACAAGTAACCGGAACTTCAAATCGCCTAAACCACAACACGACCGAAACACCAATCGTCCAATTCACAACATGCACGAAACACAATTCGCCCGAATTACAAATCGCCTAAACCACAACACGACCGAAACACCAATCGTTTGAACTACAAATCGTCCGAATCACAAATCACCCGTATCACAAATCGCCCGAATCACAAATCACTCGAAACACAACTCACCTGAATTTCAAATCGCCCGATACACAAATTGCCTGAAACACTACTCACCAGAAACTTAACTTGCCCGAAACATAAATTGCGCGAAACACAAATTGCCCGAAAAAAAAACTCGCTCGAAACACAACTAGCCCGAAACAAAAATCATCCAAAACACAAATCGCCCGAAACACAACTCGACCGAAACACAATTCACCTGAAATTCAAATGGCCCGAGTCACAAATCACCCGAAACACAACACTCCCAAAACACAAATGCCCGAAATACAAATCGCCCGAACTACCGATTGCCCAAAACACAAAATGGCCGAAAAACAACTCGCCCAAACTTCAAATCGTCCGCATCACAACTCGCCTAAACACAACTCAGTCTATACAAAAATCGCCCGAATCACAAATCTTTCAAAATACAAGTTGCCAAGGAATAATAGAAACTGCACAATTGCCTTTTTTTCAACGTTTTGGAGGTCAACTACTCGGATATGGTTCAATTTAGGAAAACGTTTCTTAGGACCTTTTTGACTTCTCTTTTCCTAAAGCGCACCTATAAATTTGTGTAAAAACTTTCTGAAACACCCTGTACAACGGTTTCCGTGGTTTTTTTCGAAAGTTTCTGAAATTCAATCGAATCTGCTCGCCGTTGTTCGTCAATTCCGTAGACTATTGTCTTTTTTTTTGGATCTGTTCAAACATTTTCGTAAGCCTAAATACGTTCTTGCTTTGTACATGTTTTTCAGCGAAAATACCATTTTATCTACAACCAAATCGAATATAACATTTACACTGACCTTCGCTAAATAAACTACAGGCAAAATGTTAAACCACATGTTTCTTATAGGTCGTTATTTCTATGCTAGATAAACAACAGTTACAGTGTTCAGTTGATCGCGTTAGTAAATATTTTTCACTTCAATATCGTAGTCTTATCGTGGAATTATACTGCTAAAGCTCTTATTTTTAAAAGCTTTAATAAAATCATCTTCTGTAAATTCAGTAAAATTTCAATGTCTTCGTTGGGTTTTGTTGATTATGCCATTATCTCCGGAGTTCAAATTTTGACGTTAATATTAGGCTTGTATTTTGCGAAATCGAAACAAGGTCTGAAAAATTTCGAGGATTTCGCCTTGGCGGGAAGAAACGTTCATTTCCTGCCTCTTTCTATCTCGTTTATGGCTACCACAATATCAGGGATTTCCATGATAGTTTTTACTTCGGAAATATACGAATTTGGAATACAATACGGATTATGTTTCTTCTTTTACGGAAGTGTTGGACCAATTCTTTCCGCGCATTTCATGTTTCCAATCCTAAAAAAGCTGCAATGCGTCAGTGTATATCCGGTGAGTAATGCTAACAAAAATCCAGCATTTATTAATATGGTATTTTCGAAAAGAACCCCCAAACATAGCTTCACTGTTAACCGTATTATCCCTATAAAATGTTCCTACAGAACCAGGGTGCACGAATATCCAAATAAAGAAGGATATAAGGTCGAGATCCCCATTTCGAACGTCAAAATCAGTGTTTATTGTAGTTCTTTCTATTATTAAATTACAGTATAATTTCGAAATAAACAGTTGTCAATCGCCATTTTCTTTAGAATTAGCGAAGAATCATTAATGGTGTACTGAAGTTTTATCCCATTAGCGATTAAAAGTAATCGCCATCTTTATTATTTTAAAGACATTTCAAGTTTGCGGTAAAAATTTCAAGAATTCATTTATTCGTAAAATTCGGTTGAACAAAATTTATTTTCATGCATTTGATCTTAGACTGATAAACGTTCTCTTAGGAATTATTTTCGTAAACGTCGGTAATAGCGTTAATTTTTAATATACGAGCTCCATATAAATTAGAATCCGCCTTAGATCAAACGTTAAGAGCTATTTATCCCATAAAAAATCAGAAAAAATTTACTAGCCACCCAGCGGCGAGTTTTCGACCTATGTTTTGAGTTTCTTCAACTTCCGTCGAAAGCGGAAACGTTCATCTTAATGGGTACGAGAGGAAATTTTCTAAGCTAGCACGTAGAGCTCAGCTAGCCATAGGGCGCTTCAAAATTCTAAGAATTCTTCCCTTGATAGTGATAATTATCCCCTCTTAATATTTTGACGGTCCTTCTCACAGGAAATGACGCAATATCTTCTTACGAGTTATCTTGAGAAAAGTGAGAATGCCTCCGAGCATTCTCACTTGGTCAAAAAGGGGAGATTATAAATATAAATGGCAGGTTATATTCTAGTCAGTTAAATTGATGCTAAAGATAATAAACATAATGATATTTTTGTGGACGAAAATTAATTTTAGGGAAAACCGAATGTTTATTTAATTTCCGATGAAATATTTCCTGTTAAATTATAAATAAAATGTTTTCTTTCTTCATATATTGTCGCGAAATCGTGTACAAATAATATGTATTGTCAAAAATAAGTTTACAACGTTCGGGGCATTCTTGTAAGCCGCCATCGTTAGAAGAATATTTTTACATTTTAAGCTTTTTAGCGAGTTCTCACGGGGATAAATTATCACAGACTATGTTTTCATGAGGGTAGCAAATACGAACTTTAGAAAATCCCGATTTCGTTCTCCACGGGGAACTTCTGAGAAAACACGTTTTTGACCGTTTTCATGACAGTCCACTTTCGACCTTGACACGTTCTTGACTCCGAGGAAAATCTACCGTTTGGAATTTTTTCCCCGGCTACGTTTGAAATATCTAGGCATAACTACTTAGCCCACAGCCGGCCTGTTGTTAGGTTTGTTTTAACGAAATTTTGACCGAAAAGCTAAAATGAATGCCAGCATCGTATTTAAAACCGCTTTAAATTTATTGGTGTCGCAATTTATTCGATTAGGAGCACTTATACGTACGAGAATTCAATTATAAAAAGAAGACGAATTTTATTAAGATCAATAAAAGCGCGCAATGATATCGTAGCTAGAGCCATTAGAAATTCGAGCGATGATGTGTTTCTTAAATTGGTTCATCGTGTTCCGAAGCCTACGTGGAGACCCAAACGCTTTTGGATGAAAAAACGAAGCGAAGAATGGTGGGAAAAAATTATTAAACAATCTCAAGACGATACTGATTGGCAGGACAATTTTCGCATGAAAAGAACGACATTTTACGAACTGGTAGAAATGGTTACCCCTGAGCTGTCACCAAGCCCTAATTGGGTAAGGAAGCCAATTCCAGTCGACAAGCAAGTAGCTATTGCATTGTATACCCTGGCTAGTTGCGCAGAATACCGTGTTATTGCCAATCAATTTGGAGTACATAAGTGTTCCGTACATAAGTGTGTATATAGATTTTGTAAAGTAGTGGTAAATAAGATCATGAAAAACAAAATAGTGTTCCCTGAGGAAGAAGTGGCTCGGGTAATTTCGCAACAGTTCGAAACAAAAGGCTTGATGCCAGAAATCATTGGCGCAATCGATGGAACACACATTCCAATATTACCTCCTACAGAAGGATACCGGGACTTCGTAAACCGTAAAGGATGGCCGTCATACATATTGCAAGCCGTTGTTGATAACAAGTTCAGGTCTGTTTAAATTTCAAATGATCTTATTTCCTTCACTTTCCATATTTTCGTTAACATACTTTTAAATATTTTAAGATTTATTGATATAAGCTGCAAAGTACCTGGAAGCGCCCACGATTCCGCCGCTTTACAAAACTCTACTATATAAAAATTTTTGAAGTAGTTCTTCCAAAGGTGCGAAATCAAAAAATTTACTTTTAATTAATACACACGTGAAATGAACGTGAATAATGATAATATATTTTGTCTAATTTCATTTATTTTTTATTAGGGGACACGTAAAATTGAAGAAGTTGATATTCCTTATTTGATTTTGGGAGATCCCGCCTACCCTCTTTTACCATGGTTATTAAAAGGGTACACAATGACGCCAAATATTTCTCCAGAAAAGGAATCGTTCAACGTGTACCTTAGCTCATCAAGAATTTGTGTTGAAATAGCATTTGGCCGCCTTAAATCTAGATGGAGAAGGTTGTGCAAAAGGAGTGACATTCATTATTCGTTCATGCCAAAGGTGGTCGCCACGTGTTGTGTTCTGCATAATATATGCGAAGTCACGAAAGAAAACATAAACTAATCGTGGATAGAATCCGCCAAAGAAGCTGACAAGGAATACCCGCAGCCGAAACGTCGAGATAATAATTGTCAAGAGAACGAAAATTTGATGAGCGCGAGAGATGCTTTATGCAAAAACATGTCACAATTTAAACTATAGAAAACCATGCGCCCCCTCGAAGCCAACTAAAAAAATTCAATTAAAAATTATTTTATTTCAAAAAATCATTAAATTTACAATTTTATTTTTTTTGCATATGGATAATTATGCAACATATTAGCAAATAATCCTTGGGAAGGAGAATTAGGAGTGTGATAAAAATTTGAATTTGAATGATATCTCGTGTGTGAATGTGATTGGGCCAGAGGACTTTGGAAAGTATTTGATAATTGAGTAACAGGGACTAAATAGTGTTATTTTTCTCAGTAGTTGCGTAGGACGTAGGTGATTGCAAATTTTGGTGCGACTGAGATAATTGTTTTTGGGGTGACTGTAAATTTAAAGGCAATTGAGGACTATAACTAATATTATTTCTAGCAGAGATAGAACTAATACTATTTCTAGCATAGGTAGTTGTTTGAGGCATTTGAGGTGATTGAAAGGTTTGGGGCGATTACGTTTCCGATGTTTGGGGGAGTGGTGTCTGAAAATTACTTATAAATTGAGAATTAATGGGTGAAATAATACTAGCCCTTGAACTAGTTGATTCCGTAAATTGACTAAATAAATTTTTTACAGTGTCGCTGAAAGACTGTGTCATCGTCGTGCATAAGTCATTAAGATCATCTTTCTGTTTCTCCATTAACTTTTCTTCCCACTTCCGTTGTTCCGCAATTTGTTTTTCCTCCCACTCCTGGTTAATTTTCATGAGTTCCAGCATATTTTTTCTTTGTTTTCCCAAATGTGTCGATGACATGCTATTTAATGTGTTTTCGTAATGACGTTTACGATTAGTACCTTTATCTAATTAAAAGATTATAAAGTCCAGGGTTATTAAAATTTAAATAATATCCGCGTTATAAATAGTTGAAATACGTAAGAATTTATTATAACTAATACCACAAGTATCATAATAAAATAAGTATGACGGAGGGCGACAGAAATACCAGAGGTTATATTCCCTTTAATGGCAAACTTTATAAACTGCCATACTTAGTGCTATATTATGTTACTTATGATAATACCTAATTAAGATACGTACTTTTATTTATATGTTCAGAACAAGTGCTAGTGCTAGCACCCGCTTCGGGTGAACCTTTCACGACTTCGTCCTCTAATTCGGTTGAAGCCTTGGTGCCTTCCTCGTCGTCGTCGGGAAGAACTTCTTCTTGGAACGAGGATACTTCATCATCTTTATCTGATAAAATTTTTAATTATCGTTACTAGAGATAAGCTTAAATATAACGTGACCCAAAAAGCTGTAGGTTTGCCGCGGTTTGGTTCTGATTCATCAAGGAAATGGAACCGACCACCGACTAAGTGGAACCGGAACCGAACTGAAGTGACTTCGGTTTCAACTTTTTGGAACCGGAACCGAACCAAAACGAAAATCGGTGGGTTTCGGTTCCTTTGGTTCTAAACGGCAATTTAAAAAATATTTAGAGCATAACGGTAATAAACGTTTGCTTGGCAAATTACGTGACACCAATTCCATATCGGTTTACAAAAAAGTTGAATTACCTTTTAGTGTTGATTTTTGAGCGTCTTCGTCTTTGTTTCCTGAATCGTCGACGTCAACAGAATCGACCCCCGATTCTTCCATATTTGAAATTGGACGATTGCCTAAAATTCTATCAATTTCATCGTAAAATTTTCGTTTAATCGCTCCACTTCCCGAAAATCTTGCGGTTCTCTTCGCCTTATAATATTGTGATTTTAATAATTTCCAGCGAGTTCTAATTTGTTCGAAAGTGCGAGTTTCATCCGCGTCTTTATTAAATTTCTCCGCGATTTGTTTAAAAACTAAAGTATTCCTCAACTTTTTACCGTCCAATATATCCAAAATTTTAAATTCTTCTATTAAATTAATTAATAAAATCGTGTCTCCATCAGACCATGGAATTTTTTTCTTTTTCTATTGAAGATCCATCCTCGATATTTAACTTACACGGCCCGTGCCTCAAATGAACCGTACGTTTGACAAATCTACCCTTTCTGGTGTCTAGGAAATTCCCCCATTTCACTACTATAACATAAACATTCCCTCTAATGTGTTTTGAAATGCGTGTTGAAGCGTTTTCATTGTATTGAAATACAGTTTTTCCCAGAAAATACGGGTAGAAAACCCGTTTTAGCCTAAAACGGATTTTCTCAGGCCGCAGGTGTTTTCATGAAAGGTAGTTCGGATTTCCAAACTCCGTGCTAAAGAAATCCGTATTTGCTACCCTCATGAAAACATATTGACAGAACTCCTTCTTAGAATTTTGACGCGCCCCTAATGGCGCTTGTTTAAATTTTTTACGGATGGCGAGGGGTTTGTTTGCTGGAGAAAACCTTGATTTGAGGGATATTAAATGAAACGAGAAATGTGTCAAAATTTTCCTAGAATGTTTTATTAATTTCAATGTGAACAGATGTGGTCGTAAAATATTCGTTAAGCTTAGCGAGCTTCAATCCGCTCATTGCAATTAAACCGGATTTCAGTAACAATGGACGAATATTTCAGAAAATATTTTGAAATAGAGTAGTTTGACAGTTGTTTCAGCTCATATAAGCTGTATACAGATATGCAAATTTAAACCTCCCTTCTGTTCTGAAACTGGTTTATGAACCCCATCTGGAATAGGGCCTTGGGTGCGTGTTCCTCATCTCGTAACTTTAGACAGTGCTGCACTTCTGCCACTCAATCTACTCGAAAACCAATAATTGGAAGTGATACGATGACTCTCGACGTTGTCGTTAAAACTGGTCTTATCATCTTTATTCTCTAACGGCAATTGCTTCTTTCTTATCTAATTGAAATTTTATTTTTAATATCTAATAGCATTTATTATCTGATGGAAATTGTCACTTTATTGTCTAATGGCAGTTGTCTCTTCATTGTTTTCTAGATATTGAAACGAAAATATGGAGAAAAATTTCAGAAAGTCTACGAAGTAATCACAATATTAGATCAAGTAAAATTAATTTTATTTAATTATATAATTGGTAAATGATGAATTTCCAAAGCATCTGTAGATTAAATAGTATGAAAAATAATTATTATCGATAAGTTTATTTAAATGTAAAATAAACTAGTTTTCGACGCCTGGTTTTTTGCTTACATATATAGGAATCGAAGTTAAAAAAAATTTTATTTTATAAATTTTTTTTCATTATTCTCATAACGATATTATTTAGTAGGCCTCCTATCTTATTTTATTTTAAATAAGACTAATGGGCCTAAAAATGTTGGTATTTAATCAAGAAAGAAAGACTATTTTCCTTTACACCAGATTTAAAATAGGAGTTTATCATAACTTGAAATATGTGATTTTGGCCCTGTTAAAATATTTTCGTTGATAATGTCATCAAATGACGCATAAATTTGATAAAGATATTCGGAATCAGAACATGTAGGAGGTGCACTAGACTCTCTGCACTCTACAAGCGTGTTGTGATGTTTTTTTTGAATAAAATGGGATTGATGAATAATGAATTAATGATACGCCACAAATTCGTCTACCCCTCGCTATATTCATACTTAACCTCTTGTTATATTCAAACTTGGTATTGCTATATTCATTCTTTACCTCTTATGATATCTATACTTCGTTTTGTTTTATCTATAATTGATCTTGCTATCTCCATATTTTACCTCTTACAATAACTTTACTGTTTCTAGTTATCTTAACTCGGACTTGCTATATTCATACTTAGACTTGCTATATTCAAACTTGGTCTTTTGCTACTCATACATCGCACTTCTCTCTCATACTTTGACTATTTCTCTACTCTAACCTGGTCTTTCGCTATTTATAGATCGCACTTCTCTGTCATACTTCGACTCTCTCTCAACTCTAATTTATTCTTTTGCTATTCTGACATCGCACCTCTCATACTTTGACTCTTTCTCTCTACTCTAATTTGAGAAGTGCGATAAATGAATAGAGAAAGAGAGTCGAAATATGAGATAGAGGTGCGATGTATGATAAGCGAAAGACCAAGTAAGAGTAGAAAGAGTCGATGTATGAATAGCGAAAGACCAAGTTAGAATACAGAAAATGAGAGTCGAAGTATGAGATAGAGGTACGATGTCTGAAAAGCGAAAGACCAAGTTAGAGTACAGGGATAGTCTTAAGTACGAGTGAGAGGTGTGATGTATAAATAGTGAATTACCAAGTTAGAGAAGAGAGAGAGGTGCGATGTATCAATAGCGAAAGACCAAGTAAGAGTAGAGTTGAAGTATGAGATACCTCGATGTATTAGAGGGAAGCAAAGTATAGATAGAGACCAAGTATGAATATAGCACGGCCAAATATGAATATAGCAAGTCCAAGTATGAATATAGGAATCCCAAGTACTAAAAAAGCAAGTCTAAGTATGAATTTAGCTATTCCAAGCAGTGGCGTAACTAAAGGGCAAGGGGCCCCGGTGCAAAAAACAAAGGGGCCCCTAACCAATATGTTTCCAAAAAATAGCTAGTGAAAAATCTTTTATTTTTCTATTTAAAAATTTTAAATGAAAACTTACTATCTTTTGCGCGCTTTAATGTTTTAAAAATTATCAATTACTTCGTTCAAATTTAATTTTGATGCAGCCTTGTTCTCGATTGCTATTAATGGTAAATGGCAAAGCCGATTTTGTCCCAGACTATTCCGCAAATTGCTTTTAATTATTTTTAGTTTGCTGAAAGATCTTTCAGCTATTGCAGAAGTTACAGGTATAGTGTGAAATAATAACATTGCAGTAAACACTTCTGTAACGTCACATTCAAGAACTCAGAATTTCCTTATAATTGTTGAACAGGCCACGGTTCGGTTAGTTCAGGTAGAAGCTAATGGTAAACATTAAGATATTAAAGCGAAAAGTTTGGTCCTATTATATTTTAACTGAAATTGATCACATTTTTGTAATGAAACTGTTTCGTCGATATCTACTAAAACTTTTGGCGTTAGAAAATTAAACGTGTCACAGATATATCTCATAGCAGTCAAAATGTTTTTTTAACTTTTCTCTGCCGTTTTACTTGAAATTGGGGATTAATATCATATTTTGCTGCAGTTTCAGTTAGAGGCGTGACGAAGCGTCGAAGTATTCACTTTACATAAATACGTGCATTTCCCGAATTTTTCTATAGTATAGCCTAGACTTAAGGGCCCCCTGCGCTATGGGGCCCCGGTGCACCGCACCGCGCAGCCCTATGATAGCTACGCCACTGATTCCAAGTATAGATATAGTAAGAGGTAATATATGAATATATCATGACCAAGTACATGTATAGAACATTTAGATGTAAAGTATAAATAAAGCAAGACCAAGTATGAATAAAACAAGAGGTAAAGTATGAATATAGCGAGTGATAGACGAATTTTGTCCGGTTTAGCGTGCCATACATATTTGCCATTAGTAATGAATATTTAGGTAAATTTTAACTAGTCAAATTGACAATTGAGCCCCAGAATTCGGTTAATTTTATTAGTCAGAGCATTTATTTTCGTAGTCAAATGCCGTGACTAGTGCTTTGTGTCCCGCCCTTAACGTGACTCAATTTCAAAAAACAATATTAAATATATTAAAAACAATACTAAATATATTTAAAAACAATACTTAAGATATTAAAAAACAATACGTTATAATTAAGTAAAACAATCGCTTTTTGTTTCGTTGCCACTTCCCCTAGGGGGAAACGAATTATTGCAACGGCGATCTGTTTTGTCCAACGGCCATTACAGTGCGAGTAGATCGGCGAGGGCAGCTTAGAAATGTTCTGCGAATGGGGAGATCAATTGGGGGTTGGATATAGAAGAGAGAAAAGTTTTGGTACCCCCCGCCCTCGGGGGGGAATTGGTAATTAGGCTATGCACTAGGAGAAAAGTGGCCAAGTATAAAAAAAACTTACATACTCGAGAGAAAATTTCTCCGATCTCCTACTAAACTTATAAGAGAGATCCCCCTACGCTATACTTATTGAAAAACTACTTAATGTTTCTGGTAAAATAAACGGCAGTGGAATTTTTTACCGTCACTGCTACTTTAAAACTGGACGCTAGCTAGGGATGAAACACCGGATTTATTGGTATTTGAGCATGCGCAGAGACCGATGTTTGCCTAATTCGAGGAGGGTAAGAGCCTCTTATCTCTTTTCGTTGGTGACCATATATCAATCAATGATAAAACCCGTTTTGTACGGTGGAAAAAAGAGTCCTAAAATACCACTGTGTGCCTTAACTCGTATTTAACAAGAGAGTGTACGCCCTGGCCAAGGGTTCGTTATCTAATCAGGTAATCCATTCTATCAAACCTGATAAGGGCAGTTATAATCTTATTCTGAGGGGCATTTCCAAGAGGTATTGGCAGAGTCGTTAGAGCGACAGTACTAAAGGCGTTGTTACTAGGAATTATTTTCCTAGGGTGGGCACTTCACTTCTCGGCGCAGATGCTTAGTTGTAACGGTTTGGCTTAGGAAAAGTGCCCAGTCACGACTGTCTGTTGGTCAGATACTGATAACTTTATTTCTAATCGTCCCGTTTCGCTCCATTTGATCCCCAGGGTCAACTTTAGAGGATGGAAACTCATTGAAAAGGTGGTTGTACTCGACCAAATCATGCGTCATATCATCAATAACTTTGGGGACATCTGTCCTCAATAGTAATTGATTTTTGTTGGTTTAAATTCTACTCAGCCGTTTTTTTGTGTTTTTTACTGCCTTTTCTTTACAAAGGCGTATACGTGTTACAGGCTTGCCCTGGTTGTAGTTCGTGTTTTTAACAAATAAAAAGAAAAAATCGGGACGCATGATGGCATGTTTCGTAATATGATACAAATAAATTCGCATTATTTTTGGTACCCCGTAGTGCCTAGCGATGTTAAAATTTTGCGACCCTCTTATTGAATTTTGCAACCCCCACAATTAATCATAAAAAATTCAAATAACTGATTATTTATTCATATTATTCATGACTATTTTACGATTTAATAAGCAACAAATATGTTTTTATTCGGATAATTTTCGGATGTGGATATTAAAGAAATGAAAGGTAAATTCACTTTCTGAACGCCGAGACCTAATCGAAACCTCCAATGAGAGTCTACCTCCGTTTTTTCATCCAATGTTCGTAGCTTTCTCCTAGATATAAACTGAACCCTCCATACACTATTTTGTATCCTTATTTGTGAGAACTGAAATTTTATTACAGGTCTGATTTAAAATAGTGCATGCAAGGCCGCTTCACGCGGTCAAGTGCACGCGACGTCTCAAGCTGATGAGCACGTGCAGGCACCCTTACCTGTAATATTTTAAATTAGACCTGTCATGAAATGGCCGACTTCGTAAAAGATTGTATTGAGGGGAAATTGAAACCAAAAAAATTATTTTTTGTCATTTGACCAACAACAGTTTGCGAGCCGATTAGGATGTTGACTGTGAATTTTTAATTATGGAAATAGTTTTAAAGTCGGTTTTCGAAAAACCTCAAATCAAAATATCCAACCTCTGAATCTCCCATGTGCTAAAGTCAATATATTTTCCCTCCAGTATTCTTCTCTCCTCCGAGCTTTGAGGTGCTAGTTGGGATATTTTGCCGCCCGATTGGGCTCATTTGAACAAAATATAAAAATTCAGTTGGTAATAGCGCTCTTAAAGGGACAGTGGCTTAAGTGTTTTAATTTGTGCTCAATAAAAAGATAATGTATAAATTTTACCTAATCTCAAATACTAAATATTCCCAATAAAGCTTTTTAATGTGTGTTTTACGTTTAGGGTGTTGGTTTTCGTCCTGGTTTTTAACATCATGTTTATATCCGTTTTGGTTTTTTTTGTACTATTAACATTTACAGACTATCTCCCCTTTATCTGGATTAGGTAAATGATGGCGAATATATTTCATACCATGAAGTCTTCCGTGTCATAGATTTAAATAAAAATTGATTACATTATTTTACATGACACTCTGTACTCCATGCCAGTAACTCTAAGATGTTTCTATATGAATTGTAAAGTAACTTTAACGTGGCTGCGATAATACTGCGGAGGAAACAATAATATCCATATTAGACATTTTACAAGTTGATTTTGTTCGTGTTCTTATCTGTCATTGCATTAATGAACGCTTTTTTTTGGCCTTTGTAGAACGAAACCCGTTACATTTTTTACACAAAACTTTGCGGATAATGTTTGCGCAATAAATATTAAAAATGTTTCAGTGACAACCCGTTGGAAGATTGTTTCTTTAATTTTAAAGTGAAGTTCCAAGATCCGTAATGTCCTGACCACCCCCCTTACGTTTTAATTTCCTTTTCAGGTTCCACAGCGTGAAAATAATTATGTTTTTCGCGAGGTGATATAGATTGGAAAAGCCAGAAATCAAAGTTTAAATTATACTTGTTTTATAAATTCATTTTCGCTTGACTTTCATTTTCTATTTATTGAACTTCACCAGGCTGGAACCAGATTCAGTTATATAAAATCACAATAAATAAATTAGAATCACGTCATGTTTTTATCAAACTAGTGGTTGAACAAATTTATAATTATTGGAAATTGGAATACTAAGTGATGTTTTATATAATATGCTTAGTTCATGCAGTTTTAATGTATGAAATTTAGCATTATTCGATTCAATAACATATCTTGGGTATAAGCCAAGCTGCTTTTTATTGATATTATCTTCTGTCTCACCTGTCACATTTATTATACCATATTTCTAAAATGAAAATGTCACTTTTCTCATAAATAAACGCGTTCGTAGTCCTTAGTCCCTAAAAACTCCTTCGTAGGCCCTAGTAATGGTAAATCCTTAATCCGGCCCTAGTATGGGGAGGGGGCACTCTAAATCTAACCCGGGTGAATAGTTTACATTGTGCCGCCCCTTCCACAAGCAAGTTACACAAACAAGCCATTGTTTCCTACATTTATACCCTCCCCAACTAGAAGGAGAACAAAACCACGAGACGGTGAAAAAAAAAGATAACTAGAATTCTGAGTTAGATTTTAGGTAAAGGAATGTGACAGAAGTAAAATGAAGAGGAGAGAAACTTGGAATGAGCGAACAACCCGACACACATCCTGGAAAAGCAGAAAGAGTACCCGAAAGAAACTTCAAGACAAGTAGCCAGAAGAAACCCTATTCCGTGATTTCGCCCCTGTGTCTTATGTAAAGGTCCAAAGTGCGAAAATAAATAGCCCTAAAAGATATACCAATTCAAATTTTTGTGATTTTCCCAAAATTACAAGTGATGATCCTTAAAAATAACGATACTTACCAGTGGCGTTGCTTAAAAGTGCCGTAACTAACAAGGGACGATCTAAGCAAAGTACCTTCATTACAAGTGATGTTCCTTACAAGGGACAATCCTTACACAGAACGATCCTTACGTGGGTCGAGCCTTACAAATAACATTGTAAATCTACGCCACCTCCACTAGAGCAACTTGCTTCATCCTAGTTTCCATTTTTTTAAAGACCGACTTAGTAAGCTGTATATGATAACTATTATTATTCGAATTGAAAACCAATATTTCCCTTAAACTGACGATTCTGTTTCAATGAAATAATTGATAACCTTATTAAACCAATTTTAATATACTATATATTTATTTTCTTCCCTACACATTTAACATTAAAATTTTAAAATTCATTATTATTATTCACAACCGCCAGCGAATATAGAGGGCGCTTTAGAGTATCAAGATGGCGGCTCTAATTCAGGAAGGTAAAATTTAGTGGTTTCAATACATATGTAAAGTTATCCTGTTTTGTTTATGTTTTTTTCTAATAACGTCTAAAATTTTTACAGATGAGGAAAATGAAAAGTGTAGAATGTCTATGAGTACCATTTTTACGTATATCGACCTAAATGAAAATCAGAACAAAACATTTGATAGAATAAAGTGCATAATAGAAGGAGAAAAGGTTTTCATGGCTAAACACATAATTTGTTGTGGTATAACGAAAAGATATGAGAATTTCTTGGACATGATTGGTATATGCCTCAAGACAAGCGATTTAAAGGGTAAACCTCACCAAGTTTTATGCAATTTAAAACCCAAGGAAGAATTCACGATTAAATGTTCATGCAAGGCTGGTCTCTCGGAGCAATGTAAGCATTGCATAGCTCTTTTACTTCTATTGGATAGAAGTAATATAGAAACGTTAGATGATTACAGTAGCACTGATACAACACAGCTACGGAGAAAACATAAAATAACTAGTAAATTGATGTACAACCCTGTGCAGCTAGAATCACTTTGCCACGTGAAGGAAGTTAAAAAATACATCGAAAGCCCTCGGAGGAGGAACAGAAGACGTTTAGGCAGAAGCTTGTGAACAATTTCATCCTTACTCGGCCATTCAATCGCCGATTCCAAAACGTCTGCTATTGCAAATACAGCCTGTTGAAAGTAACGTCTACAACTTGTTCCAGAGATACTTAGCAGAGTTTCATTTTGATGAGAACTAAAAAACTAACCCTTCATTCGGTAGCAAAGTATTATAGTAAACACTGCACGCGTACAATCAACCACTGTGATAAATATTTCGAAAGAGGTTAATCCACACATTTTTTTTCCAAATACTTATCCGTTTTAGTATTATTCAAGATGTTTAAGTTCTCAATAACGTACGTGTTGACTTGACAACTTTTATCAGAAAAGGCTAACGGAACTGGCTGAGACGTATTTTCAGTTGATGCGTATAAACTGAGGTTGTGATTTGAATTTTCTTCGTCATTTCCAATACGTTCAATTTCACTATCCAAAATACTTTCCTAAGTCAGTTTAGAACTACTTGCTTTTCTTGGGATATGTTTTACTAGTATCCTTAGCAACGGCTTCTTCTTGATAATTCCCTTCTGTTCCAAGATTGTTATGGGAAAATTTTGTGATGGAATTACCCCTTTTTTTAGTTAGTTTCTTTTAGCTGGTAAATCTAAAAGGGAAATTTATGAAAAATTTCAGAAAAAAATCCAAGTGCAAAAAAACTTGTGAGCAAAGGCTTGTTTACCTACCAGGGAAAAAGAAATCCTTTCGCTGAAAGTGAAGCCCACAAACACGCATGTAATCTGTAATCTTTTTACCAATTTTTAATTTTTGTTGACACGCTAATCTAATACTCTTATTCTTCGGAAATAAATGCATCGAAAGTCCCGGGATACATTTATTTTTCGTTGTATTACATTGAGGAACACAACAGACGGAGGGTGCCATACTGCCTTAGGATACTTCTCATAAACACCACTAGAAGGCGAACATTTTAAAATTTTATGTTAAATGTGTAGGGAAGAAAATAAGTATAAATATGGATACCTTTGTGGGCAAAATTGTATCAAAGATGTTGTGTTAAAAATAGAAGGAACAGTCGACCGTGATTTGAAAGTCTGAATGACGTCATTCTGTTGTTCACAGGATTATTTTTTAATACTTTCAATGAATTTGACATATTAATCAACAATAAAAATAATATATGTCCCTTTAAGGCTGCATCTATAACTAGCTCTTAACTGTTTTTGTTATAATATATGCCCATTTATGAGAAGTGGTGCTTAACAAGAGATGCAAAAATATTGAAGTTAAGAAACATTACCAAGAAGTTTATGATTTGTTTTCTCCAAATAAAAACAGCCATTTTCCTGACTGACAGTCTGAAACCAAAACCATCCCAACAAGATTTCAAAAAGAAAAAAATAATTATGAAATCATTCAGTAGATGGCGCATTAACCTCCTAACCTTTTCGCGCATTGTCTATCGAGGTTAAAACTAAGAAAATACACAACACACACTAAAAATCTAATAAAATACAATACAACTCTCAAATGTGTTTTAAAGAAATAAATTTTTTAAGAATAATACCAACGTAAAAAAATTAATTCCGAAACCCCAAGTAGAGGGCGCATTAACCGTCAAATTTTGAAATTGTACTGCACCGTGTCGAAGTCGACGTCAAAACTATATGAAAAATGGTTTCTAAAAAATACATACTTTCAAATGTGTTTTAAAGAAATATATATATAATTTAAAGGCTAGTACTATCTCAAAAAAAGTAAAACAACCTTACTAATTCTTTTTCATGAAGGTAGGATTCGAACTCACAATCTCTTGATTATCACCAACGTCAATGGTGCCTACCTTTTAAACCCGTGCCCGAAGTGACGGAGAAGAACGCGGCCGCTAGCCGGATAACAAGCGGCTCCCACTCTTTTCGTGATTTTCAATGTTTAAAATACTTGACGGTGTTAACTAATTAATTAGTAAAAAGAATATACTGCAGGACATGTTCCGAAATGCAAGGAATACAAATCTGGTCTCAAAAGTTAAATCAGGCGAGTGGTTGAAATTTTCCTATTAGACCACTTGTTTTTGTCTGAGCTTTAGATCGTAATTTATAGGTAATAATAATAATAATAATCAGCTAGGCTAATACCCAAGGCACCACCCTAGGCCTAAGTCATCGAGTGACTTTTAAAGCCTTTTTAATTCAGGTGGCCGGGTTACAATGCGTAGGAGGGTGGTGGCAAGCCCTGCAAGCCACGCGAGCCAACAGCTCCCTACACTAACTATTACCGTTAACCTCAACAAGTTTTTATGGAAGGGGAAACCGAAGATCTCGGGGGAAAACTATTTCTTAATAAAATATAAGTTGTAGAATGGTGTGCTTCAGAAATCAATGTGCTTTTTGTTGAACACCTAAAATATTTCACAACGCCACTTATGTTAATTTTCGAAATTAAGTACGAAAAAAATGTGCCCACTCACAAAAAGATACTGCCACCTTAACGAAATTTTTCTGGCTACGGGCCTGACTCGCTCAACTATCATTTCGGGGTTCTGTGAAGCCTTTTTTGTATTCAGCTAAGTCTAAAAGTACGATGCAACTTTCTTTGTATGCGCGAGTTATGACTTAATTTGTATTCATTTTTAGTTCCTTAAAGGCCAGTTTTTATTGTTTAGGTTGGTTAAATTTAAGTTTTTTAGAATGATCTGTTGTATGGATAAACTAATATTTTATTGTGGCTTTTTTGTTATCGTTCAACTGGGATAGACCGATTTCAATGTCAGTAAGTTGAATATTACCTCTCTGAAAAATTCAATCATAGATTAACCCACTGACATAGAGTTGAAGGCTATCAGTGAAGCTTGTTAACACTTTTCGTACGCAACGTCTTGTTTGCGAGGCGTGAAATAAACAAGTTTATCTTAAGGTCCTAATAAAATGACCTTTTGCGGTGGTCAGTATATGACTAGATTTATTCACAATCTTGTGGTTGTTTACGAAAGTACTTTGTTCTGGGAGAAAATCACATCTTGATTTCCTTGCATAATTGTAGAAGCTTGTTTTCTAGTGTTAATGATTCGATAGCATCGACCTTTAAAAGGTTGTGATAAAGGTTGTTGTCAAACCATAATGGACAGAAGTCCTCGTCGATTTTTTAAGGTGGGCTGGAACTAATTCCCAGATGAGCGAGATATATACGACTTTCCAAGATTTAAAATTCACGAGGTTTTCTTTTTATGGTATTTCGTAGTATCTTTTGTTTTAGTATATTAATAAAAGTATTTGTATGGAAGTTCTTGATGTTTCATTTTATACTAATAAATTGGGGGTAACATTAAATCTCTTATATTTTCCTAGAAACCAAAGTGGCTTAGCTCGTATAGGCCAAAAACTCATAGCCGAAGCTCTCGTGTGCCGATATATCATAATCAAACTACCGCCGGCATTTGTACAACCCACATCTTATCTCCTTATTGCCTAACTCATTTCGTGAACACCGAGGTCCCCGATCGTTGATTAAATTTTGCGTCGGGGATTTGAAAAATGAAGAATTGGTGTATGAAATTTCAGAATACGATTTTCACGTTAATTCCCGGTTTTATAGACTGATTTCGTAATTTTTGATTTCAATTTCACTCAGAGTTCGTGATTTTCAGATGGATTTTCAGATTTATAAAATATTTTTATCGAATTTACGGGATTTTCCCAAGTGTCGAACCCTTCTAGGTAATAGCGTATTAAGGTGTTTGAGAAACTAGGAGTCTACTTTACCTTTAGGCGTCGCCCTTGAATTGGAAATATGGTGAAAACTATATGATTATACTACCCTGTTTTAAATAGTGAACGGCCAAATAAATAATATGGTTGCCTTGGTGAACTTGTTCGCTTCACAAGTTTCCTCCGATTGAGAGTGGCTTTTACAGCTGTTGAAATACGTTTGGACAGAAAGAGAATATACAATACATAATATTTCATAGGAAATTTCTAGGGTTGTTAATTTTCCGGAAAAATAAAATGCGGAAAAATTTCCAGAAAATTTTCCGAATTGCGGAAAATTTTCTGGAAATTTAAAAATAAAATAAAAAATTTAAACATAAATTACTTTTCAAGGGTTTTTAATGATTTAAACTTTTTATCGATTTAAAATGACTAATATCAGTAAACATACTACAAAACATTAATAGTGTTACATTTCAACCAGTTTAAACTAGTCTACAGGTTTAGTTTTACTTTTAGATTAGAAAAAATGAGGTGAAAATGCCGCTTTATTTAAATCATGGAATGAAAACGTTTTTAATATTTTTCGGAAAAATACGGAAAATTTTCCGGAAAAAAGGGCCTCGGTAATTTTCCGCGGAAAATTTTCCGACTTACAACACTAGAAATTTCGGTCCAAATGGATTTATATTTTATGGTTTAAAAAATGAATATATCTTTACCCTTTTTGTTAATTTTGTTAATTTAATTTGATTGCTTACTTAGTGGAAATTAAAAACAATTTAACTTAAATTTTACACTTAATATTATATTTTCTTCATCGCCCAAGCTAGAGTTGCTATCCCTCTTCTTTATTTTCTATTAAAAAATCTCGTACCTTTTATAGTTGTTTATATTTTAAACTTATTTAAACTAATATTTATATAAAGATATGAGAGGTTTAAGCTGAATGGTCTACAAAAAATGTTTCTAACTATGTAACTAATAAATTTTAAAATGGAGGTATTCAAAGTAATTTGAACATGAAATTTGAAATTTGATTCATTTTGGGGCAAAAGGGTTTTCTCGTATAATATTCCGCCATATTTTGTCACAATATTAAGTTAGTAATCACATAACTGTAGTTAATTTTGGCAGTTTGACATCTTTAAATAAGAAGGCACTTAAGACATTTGTAACAATGATCTATGGCCTTGTTATAGAGATTGTAGAAAAAGTAATTAAACATATTTTTTCCCCAAATAGACAGTAATGGCTGGCGTGATTCTCTATGTTCCATCGCTAGCGCTGACATCGTTCTCCGCTTTGCCATATTGGGCTTGTGTCACCATTTTTGGAACGATTTGCACATTATATTCGTTTCTTGTAAGTAGATATTTAATCACACCAATTTAAATATTTTGTTCCACATTGTATTTATTTTCGCTCTAAAGGCTAATGATAATATTTCAGCATTCATTAATGCTAACTATCTCTACATGATAGAAAAACAGTGGTAGGATCTATAATCCATTATCTTCCTATTTTTTCAACAAATTAATTAGCTGTAGCCCAATACATTTAAGTATATAGTTCTACATGTATTTAATTAAGATTAAAGCAAAAGAATGAAGTGAAAGCCATGTAATATTTTCAGAATATTTTTGTAAATTTTTCAACATTTTGCACTAAAAAGCCTAAGCTCCTGAGCAAACTATTACGTAGAAGAAAGGTGTTCTCAATTGAACACAATATCTGATAACCATCGTACAACACACTCTTAGAAAGGTTCAAAAGTAAGAATGTATTGAAACGTAAATGTGTTCATCCTTTCAACATAAGCATAATTCCATGTGTTCAAGTCTTAACGTCGTGTACCTAACTTCAATTTTATTAATTACTTAAGAATTATTTTCTATTTAGCAAAATTATTGATAAAAAGCTTTTACTTGAGACTTTTCCTCTCTTATGCATAAAAATCTAATTTATTAAAAAGAAGCCATTTATATTAAACAACGGTTAATAAAACAAACATTCTTCCAAAGCCGTCCTCGGAGGGAACGTGTCCAAAATCGAAATGCTGTTCCCTCGTTGGACGACGATAGCCTTTTGTTGCACCAAAAACCCCACCGAACGTTTTTCTCCCTTCAACTGACGGATCTTTCGACCTGTGGCAAAGAACCACCTCGATGGCCTCAGCGTGAAAAGTGACACTGTTCGCAAGCCCAAAATACTTGGCCCTCTTCGTTGGTCAGCACCATAGAGGTTCTGACGATGAAGAATCCAAAATCGAAGGGGCGAAGTACCCCCCGACCAAGGGCCTAATATAATAGCGTGGGGATGTTTACCGTCGTCTATTAACAGATTAGTCGGTTCCAACACTGAACCGGTGAAAAATTTCGAAATGTCATGGACCGCATTATTTCTCAAGTAATTAATCATGAGCCACACTTACAGGCATGATGGAAGCAAATTTTATCAGCCAAACGCAGGCCGACAGCTATCTTAAACGCATCATTGTCCAGTAACGTGCCAAGAGAAGATGGCAAGGCGAGTAACATGATAGAGCTTAAACGATTTTTGTCCCAAACATCGGATGGCAAATACAACAAGGATGAATTTATCTTATAAAGAGTACCGGAGATATCTGGATGGAAGTTCTGTTTGGGGAGAGCTCAAGCCACTTGATAATCCCCGAAGCTCCCGTTATTTCAATTTTTTAAAACTGACCAAAAATTGATTAGGCCAAAAATTCTACGCTGGAGCTCTAAGTCAAAAAGTCTCTGGTAAGGTGAGCTTGGAAGCATGGTGAATTCCTAAGCCCCGTAAAAGGGGCATATTCCGACGATACTCCGTCCCTCCGAGTGTTGGTGATAGTCACGAGATCCTCCTCTTGGCCCCAAGCTGGGGAACAACGAGAGAGATAATACAGTTTTGGAGTCGCAAGGGAGTTCTTCATTCGGAAAAAAGACAGTGATCCGAGACACGTTTAATTTTTTGTCTAGAATTGTTAGTTCCACGATTCTAATAGACAAACAAGTAAAGATGGCTACGTCTGAATGTGGGCACCCAGTTATCGCCAAAGGAGCTAAAAGTCCGGTGCTTCTAATTTTAAAAGATAATTCAAGTAGCTGTCGTCTTGACCGTCGCTGTTTTTCACTAATAGTTGGCATTTAGGAAGGTTAAGTGCCAGACGCGCTTCAACCGAAAGTTTTTTATATTAATTAAGTATTTCAAACATATTTAAGGATGTCCTCCTAAGGAAAAATAAATCAAGTGTCAAAGGTTTGATTCGGCACACAGTTTATACGCTATGTTCTGTTATGAAAGATAGAAAAGATAAGGACCACACGGATTACGTTGTTGGACAACACGTCCAGAGGAATTGAAATTCAACTTTCCGCAACTTCTGCTTTGACGATTACAGATTTAACGCTCTTTACAGTTGATCGTGGATGACTTAGATGGACGAGAAGCTGTTGGAAGAACGAAGCCTGGTTTATTCCAATGTCGGATATTATACGAGTGGTATGTGAGACTGTTTTTGATAGATAAGTGGCGTACTACTAGGACATAGTTGTAGAATTTTAAAAGAAGTCGAGCGAGATTAAATATAAGCGAGTTTATTGTAACAGAACGAGTTAATGAATAATGTATAATAAATAAACAGTGCACGCTTTATATAGCGGAAAGATACAGGTTAAAAAACAATATAGTACAAAGGTACTTCGCTGAGTAGATCTGATTACGACGAAAGTCACAGAGCGACTAAAGTGAACTTTAGCAGTTTTCGGATTGAGAATCCGGTAGCCCTCCCTTGCCTTCCCGTAGCCGACCAAGACACCCTCAATGGCGTTATCGTCAAATTTTAAGCGTTTCACCTTGGGGACGTATGAATAGACCTAGCTTCCAAAGACTGAGATTTCCGACACGAGGTTTTGATCCAGTCCAGAGTTCGTAAGGCGTTTTATCAATGGATTTGCTCGGAAGCCGGTTCTGCAGGTAAGTAGCCGTCACTACTGCCTCTCCCCAATAGCGATTGTCCAATCTTGCGTCTAGGAGCATGCACTTGGCCATCTCCGTCAACGATCGGTTCTTACGTTCTGCGACTCCGTTTTGCTGTGGATGGTACGGAATGGTGAGTTGATGTTCGATTCCTCCACCATTATCTGAGCGAATGACCTTGATTTTTCTCTCGAGCTGGTTGCTCGTGACTGCTATGAAGTCTTTGATGACTTTTGCGACGTCACCTTTTGTTTTTAACAAACATATGTACGTGAATCTTGAGAAATCGTCTATCAACGTGACGAGGTATCGATTTCCGCTCGGCGTTGCTGTCGGAATGGGTCCGCATACATCGGTATGTATTAAGTCCAATGGTTGCTTGGTTTTAGTTGTCGAGCTTGGATAGGGTTTAGCCCCCATTTTCCCCTTCAGACAACACTCACAGATACCTTTGTGCCTGCAGTCTGATATCTGGATACCATCAGCTAATCCTTTCGTGTAGAGTGAGTTAACTGCAGCTTCGTCCCGATGTCCGAATCTTCTATGCCACAAATGAAGACAATTCGCCGAACGGGTGGTGGTGGCTACTCTGATACTCTCCTTGGTTTGTAACCGTTAGAGAAATCCGTCCATCTGCGCCATCACGGCAATGTGTCGGCCTTCCATAATTTTGCAAACGTTATCTTCAAATATGACCTTGTGACTGGTATTCGTCAGACGGTGTACAATTAACAAGCTTCCTCCCAGTTTGGGAACGTAGATGACATTATTTACGGATATGCGGTGTACATCTCCTTTTGCCCCCAAACAATTGAGAACACCTTCACCGCTTCCTTCCGCCGTGACAATTGACTCGTCTGCCAGATACATCCTTTCCGATGATGGTCTCATGGATGTAAAGAACTTCCGATCATTCGACATATGACTTGTCGCCCCTGAGTCGACGTACCACCCGGCTTCTGTTCCAGCGGACGCTTTGAAGGATACATATTCTTTGGATTTATCTTCTTATCGAGCACCTCTACTTTGCTGTCTTCGAGAATCTCCACCTCTCTGGTTCATCATTTCCTTGTAGAATCGGCAATCCTTGATGAAGTGACCCGGCTTCTTGCAATGAATGCAAGTCCCTTTCTTCGAACGTCGTTTGGCGTTTCGCTTCTGGCCACTTGCATGCTCATAGGTTGTTAATGCAGTATCAGACGTAGACGCTGTGGCACTGGCGTTACTCTCTTGGCGGCGGTTGAATTCGTCGATGACTTTCGTTTTCACGAACTCCAAATTTAGATCTGCTTCCGGCCTCACTTCAAGAGCTGTAACCAAGGTACTGTATGATTCCGGTAAACTGCAAAAAAAAGTAAGGCAGCAACATAGTTCTCAGCCATTGGTTCCCCGGCTCCTCGCAACTTCTCGACTAGTTCCAACATCGACGTAATATGTTCCTGCATCGTCTGATGGCCCTCCTTAAACCGCATTTGATGGATTCTTCTGAGTAAGTAGAGCTTACTAGACATATTTGACTGTTCATGTAGTTTTTGAAGGGATATCCTCATTGTTCGGGCTGAATCATCCTTTATAATGTGGATTACCTGATCATCTTCAAGGGATAGTGAGATAGCAGCCTGGGCTTGTCGATCTCTCTGGTCCCAGTCTCTAGGAACGTCTGTAACGGGTTTGACCGTATCCACAACTTCCCATAGGCTGTCACGTGAGAGCAGCATCTTCATCTTAAACTTCCAAAGTTGGTAGTTGGTATTGTTGAGCTTGGTGATGAGGAACTTGTCGCTGGAAGACATCCTTCGCTGGCGTTTGAAACGAATCAACAAAAGCTTGAAACCTAACTGAATTACAACTGGGATTAAAAATTGAAGATTGAACTATACATTTACTGGGCCCATAACCTGATAGATAAGTGACGTACTACTAGGACATAGTTGTAGGATTTTAAAAGAAGTCGAGCAAGATTAAATATAAGCGAGTTTATTGTAACAGAACGAGTTAATGAATAATGTATAATTAATAAACAGTGCACGCTTTATATAGCGGAAAGATACAGGTTGAAACACAATATAGTACAAAGGATTACGTCGTATCATTGCTCCAACAGTTTTAATGTCGGACACGCCAGGTACGTTCAAGCTAGCCGTTGGGAACAAAATAGATTTTGAAGCATTATCACGTGTGACCCTATTAATAATAGAGGAGATAGCACTTGTCATCAAGGGTCTGGCACTCTTGGGTATGCGGCGTAGGACACGGCAAGATTTTGAATTTGATCCAAAAATTCACCGTTATCTTCGTGGGATACTGTTTTCGTCTTGAAGTATGTTGAAGATTTACTAAGTGGCTATTATTTTTTTTTAATTTAGCCACATTTGGAGAGTGCCATAATCGAAACTTGCGATGATAGAGTATTGGTTGAAAGTTAAATTTAAAATTTGTCGATCCCACCGCAAGAAGTTACGAAACAAATATTTTTTTATATCCAAGCAGAAATAAATAAAACCAAAATAAATCAAAGAAATTGGACAAAAGGTTAGGCAGAATATTTAAAGCCTTTATTTAAAACCTTTTACCGTAACAGAAAAAGGAAAACGTTTCCCATTTCTGATAAGTTTACGAATTCCTCTGCACAGTCTTTTGGGAATTGATATCATTATTGACCTAAAAATTATCTGTTTTCATTTTTATCTCGTCAAAGGCATTGACCAAACTTTGATTTCAAAAACATTTCTTCTAATTCCTTAAATATTCCAAAATACTTCTTTCTAAGAAATAATTATAAAATAACACTTTGTAATTTGTTGATTTATTTTTGTGCTTTTCCGGGGAACAATGAAGTTTTTGTATAACTTAATCTTATTATACTTTGTACATAGGCAGTTGATATAAAACATTTATACATAAAACGTGAAAGGGTTCAAACATTAACATTATGGTTAGTTTTCCAATATCATTCTTTGCCGATAAAGTGCGGTCTTGTATTTATACGAAAAACACAATGGTTATTAAGTCGATAATTAGCACATATTTTGCAAAATCCGAGCGCTAGGATAGAACAATAATCTTTATCCTTTTTCGCACAAGGGTGGGATTAAAGGAGTGATCTGGACTGATGTCCTTCAAAGTGTCCTGATGCTCGCTTCCATTTTAACTATCATTATCGTTGGAACTGTTGAATCTGGAGGATTGCTACAAGTATTGAAATATTCAAAACACCATGGATTCTTCGAAATCAGGTACAATATTACTTTTTAACGTAACTTTCATAAAATGTTTAGTACAGTCGACAGACCCCAACAATTATATTTCTATCAATTTAATTTTTTTGGTTTTGTCTTTATTTTTCTTATAACAGGCTTTACGATTCCAAAGGTGAAAAGTATTCGTTGCTGAACGTAGCTTTTTACGGATTCTTTATTTCCTTAATTTCAATATCAGCAAAACAAACAACTCTGCAGAGATTCTTGTGCGCCAAAAATTTCAAAGAAGTGAAAAAGTAAGTCAGAATTTGCCAGTTCAAATTTTAAGAAAGATTATTTTTAAAATGTTTCTACTTATCTTTTATATTCACCTTTAGTAATACTTATTTAAATCACTAATAAGGAATAGAACAATATACTATCAAAACACAAACATACAAATTGAACAGATTTCGATTTACGCTTTTCTTATCTTAATTTACTCGGCTTTATTAAAATTATGTTAATTAATGAGCTTCCAACAAATAGATAATTTTTTTACTATGAAGTCATATCAAGATTGCCGTCTACCTCTAAATTATGTATGAAAATTGCTAACCCTTTGGAAAATGTCTGATTATAATTTTTATTGACTATTTTTGACATCTGCAATTCACGTTAGGGTGGCGTACACATCGTTTTTCCTGATAAGTTTATTTTCAATCCTTATAATATCTGTCTCGGCTGTTCTGTTTACTGTTTTTGGCAGAAATCCAAATTCTCAAAACAAGGTTGATAAGGTAAGAGGCAACTTATTTTAAATTTGGTCAACGTTTTAATTATAATTTAGAAACCCTAGTTTAGAATGTTTAAAATATAGTTTTAAGTGAGAAACAATATAATTTAGAGGTGTGTGAATGGTCTTTAGACCTTAAATCTATTCCAATAAGTGTGCCCTCGACTTTGAAATTGGCGGTCTTGACTTTCAGAAATTGAGTAATTTACCATTTTAAAAAAAATTACGTTTGAAATTTTACCGATTTATTTTGGTCCAAGAGCCTATGATAAAATAGTAATTCTATAATTATTTTTTTATTATATATTATATTATATTGAAAACCTTTTTTTGTTAAGACACGAAGTCGGAATAACTCGTAATACCTATGTGATTATGTGTACATACACGGAACTGAGCAACTGATAAATTTTAACCCATTAAAAAAAATTCTGCAACACACGGGTTTTGGTACATAATAATTTCGTTTAAAGAAATTTTTTTTACATCGCTACACGCTCTTGATTGACAGACTCGGCAAATGTTACGTGCAAGTGCACGTAGAACAAGTTGGCAAGCCAAAATATACCTATCCTCGAAAGAATTGTCCCTAGTGGTATTAATTTATCGAGATGACCCTGAAAGATAGATCTCCGCAATCCAGAGTTATTTACTAAAACCGTAATCCCGGTTCTATCCCGCCCGGTATAAAATTTTAATTATGATTAAAATAATTGAGACGCAACAACCGATTATAATTTATTCAGAATATTATAAATTAAGTAGTTAGACATACTAAAACAATGCACAATTGAATTTAACCCTTTTTACAGTTCAAGTTTATCACTTGAATATAATACGAAGCAAATTTTAACGAAAGAAATATCTACAGAGGGTATTTGTATTTTCTCGCTTACGAAAAAGTTGCCGCATCTTTAACGGTCCTTTTTTTCAACACTCGCCCTTGATGAAGAAACCGAAGAATTGCTATATTCGACATCTGGTAGTGGACGACTCATAGACTTCCAGTTGACGTTGCGACACATACCGCATTAAAATGACCAATGCCGTCCAATTTCCAATATCATATTTTGACTCGCACACGCAGGAAAACAATGACTGCATTAGGAATCTTAGATATCCAAATATCCACACCAAATGTATTAACAAGAAGCAAAAACCTTACCATCAACAAAGCACATAGAGCCACTTGACTAAACGACAGCTCGTATCAATAAATATAAAATATACGCCTTTGCATTATTACAACTATGTTTAAGACGATAATAAAACCCGTAAATAAAAAACAAAAAACTAACAAAGTCGATCACCCACAGGTTCTACCCTTTAACCCTCTTATCTCTGCTGACTGCGCTAAAACAAGATTTGACCTTTAAAATTTTATTACTTAAAAAATGTAGACTTTAAAAACCATTAATATACTCTTCCGCTAAGAGAGATATTCCTACGCGAGCTGTGCGCTAGTAAAATGGCGCCAATTCTCTGTGCATCTAAAATGTATCAGGTTGCGGCTTAAAGAGTTTCAAGCTAATGGGAAAGTTAAAAAACAAAGTGATGCTAAATACATTGAAACATTTTATTTATAACCAAGCTTTAACAAAGTTAGCCTTGTCTCAACGTCACACACATTCAAAATACGCAGAAGTAACGTTATACTACACCCAATGCAATATCAAACATTAAAGTAACAGAAACAAAAACCAAATCCCGGTTTTACTGGTATTTAAACTTTAGAGATGTAGACGTTAATGGCTCATCGGTAAAACGCCCGCGTCATAAGAATGTACCCCGGGTTCGATTCCTGACGACGATCATATTTAACTACCAATTGATCAATTTCCACATTTCGCAATTTTATACATATCAATAAAAAATAAAATGGTACAGGGAAAATTGACGTAAATAACTTTAAAACTGCTTAAAACACTTTGCTTAAATAACACAATAGCTTAACAAGCGTCGGTGGCTCAGTGGCTAGAGTAAACTCTTGCACGCGGCAGACCCGGGTTCGATTCACGACCGGCACCAATAATTCGCAAATTGACGAATACCGTGAACAATTGGTGGAAACCCTGTCATTGGGCGTTGAGAGGTTGCCATAACACTCAGCACTCAGTCCGTTCCAAAAGTCTATAAGAAGAAGTTGAAGTGGAAACGCCCTTACAAACACAACAAATACAAACATAACAAACTCAACACCCACAACCATCATAACACAAACTTAACATTCACACCCTACACATAAACATTACAATAACGAAATATCCAATCAAACTCAGTTAAAATTGTCGCGACAGTGAGCGTTAACGGAAAAAAAAACCATCCAAACCAAACCCAACCGCAAATTAATCCGTTAACGCTCGCCGTCGCACGGTGGTTTTGCCAACCCGTCCTAGCCACTGCGAACGCAGAGATTTCGAAACTGCGTACGCAATGATCAAGCTTTGCACGGAAAATGCGAACGCGTTCGCAGGACAAACAGACACACACACACGGTGATTGTATAACCCCTCCTAGGGGACTTTGTCCCCTCGGAGAGATAAAAAATAGAGTTCCTATACGAGGTGCTGCCAATCTATAGTATTAATACGAAACAGTTGTGTTAAATTATTTAACTTCACTTTATTTTTGACGTAGGTCACGCTGAACTTTATTTCAATCTATCTATCTCAATATGTGGGCTTGCCTGGATTGACGATTTCGGGCGTGTTCTGTGGTTCTCTGACGTCTCTCTCTTCCATCTTCAATTCTTTGGCCGTTGTCATCACGGAAGATTTTATCCGAGGATTATTTCCAAGGAGAACCATTGACGATGTATCCGTGGTTAAAATAGGAAGTATGTTCGACAAATATTTTAAAAATACCATATTTCTCGGTGATTTAGAATTATTGTAGGTTTAAGTGAAAAGTTTGAAAAATTATAAATAATAGAATCAGCTAGGCTTACCACCTTAGGCCTTTGTCATCAAGCGACTTTTAAAGCCATCGCTATTAAAAAAAAACCTATGACTTTCGTACGCGAATGACGAAGCAGTAATCTTCGGAATTGTCGATTGTCTACGCCACTAGCAAACCCAACGCCTTCAGAATTTTTTTAATAATTAAAAAAATTCCCCCGCGTTTTATCTCTATTAGTTCTTCATTTATACCATTGATTTATACTATTAGTGCAGTTTATATAAAAATTGTACAGAAAATGCTTCAGTCTTATTAAGATGTGCAAGATTTTTTATTTATTAAACCACCGACAACGTAGCTGGCTTGTTCCAGATTTCTAGCAGTGCGTGAGCTGCATGGATACTTAGTTTTGTTTGAGCCGATTGTCCATCAACAAAGTGTCAATATTCACATCACCAAATCTTCGCCAAGGGTCTGACCTTTCAATACCCAATTGGCGAAGGGGTCACACCTCTTACACCTGGAGCACACACGTGGACATTCTCATATCGAGATTATGATGCGACTGAATTCCAATTTAGGAAATTCAAGGCATATGGGGAGCACAATACCAGCGGTACAACTTCAACATTCGGGAAACATTCGCGACACTTTCAACTTGTGGGATACATTTACAAATCCACTGGCAAACCATATTCAGAAAAGTTAAAGAAAGAACAAGTATTCGTGGGGTTAAGGAAAGATACAGAGATGGCCACATTTTACGGTAGAAATACTTTGGACATATAATGGCATTACTTCTTACAGTGTCAGCTTCCGCTTTTAGCAGACCATAGTGAACGACTTCGGTGCGAAGAAAGCGGAGACCCTCAAGCTTGCGGAGTCATCACTTCCCGAAACACAATGGGGATCTTAGGGAACGGTCAAAAATGGAGTTTATTACTCCACTGGCATCTAGCGTGAGCTTTGTATACTACATCACCTGTGGATATAAATAAACTAATTCCACGAAATAATGAATCAAGATTTCGAAATATAATTAACGAAGCTAAGAATTATTAATGTAACAGCCAAATTCCATACGCCCAATATTTTTAGTTTAAATGGTTTCTTAAGATACAGGAAAAAGAGTGGTGTGGAGTTGTGTTGTTCAGGTTTTATAATGGCGCCAATGGTGGTATTTATTTTTGTATATGTTCACCACTGGTCGAAGATTTTGCATTTTTTTACAGCTAAATGAAAGACAATTGTAAGCCACATAACTTTTGTTATGTTGTAAATTTGTTTATCTTCCGCCACCCAGTGGTTAGTAAAAAAACTACTCAAAATCGTACAAATTTCATTCAAAAATAAATAAATTGCGCGGTATTATACGATTTTCTAGCTTACTTTCTGGGAAGTTAAGAGAAGCACATTGTGAAAAACTAAATGAAAAGAGACTTAAAACGGTTTTAAGTCTCTTTTCATTTAACTTTCTGGGAATTAAAAAATAATACTTTCTCAATGGAAATGTGTTCAGAAAAGTGTACTGTAGAATGTTTGCCATATCATGCATAATGGAAAGAGCTTCCGTTGGAGTTCCCGCACCTAACCGAACAGTGCATTCCATATTTCCTCAAATAGAGGCTTTTCCGCAATAACTACCTTTACTTTGGTTGAAAAGTTATAACTTTAATATTCGAAACTACCTTTACATCTACAAAATATGAAGTTTAAAATTCTTTGGGGGGGGGATTGCTTTTATAATATCCTCACTTTTATGCTCTGGACTGAGTTTATTCCCTATTAATTCTTGAGTTTGATTAAATATCAAATGATAAGAAAATTATCTCGCAAGATTTTGGGCACCCGTTACAGGCTAGCAAATGGCCCACGTCTTACGGTGTTTTTAGCGTAAACAGTTTGGAAACCTTCCTCAATTCCACTGCAAGCCAAAGCGTAGCCTATAGAACGTCAGAAGGATAATAAGATATAGAGTTTTGGAAATTCTAACATTGTTGCAGCTTTAAGAAAAAATGGTTGATTAAAAATAACGAGTTAAATAAATAGTTTATTTTACTTTTTGACAAACGCACTAACTTTGAGAGTTAAAGTTCAATAGATTTGGCGAAAGTTGGTCATCTCTTAGACTCTTAAAGTGTAACTGAAGAGAAATAACCTGACTGAGAGCACTCCAAATTTCCGGGAGGAGCCTCTTCCGAGTATTTTAGAAATAAATTCGTAAAGCCTCAAGAAAAATAAAAAGAACGTCATAGCTTACTCCTGCTGCCACCACGTATCAATTTGAAAAACCAATTTATTTTGTATTATTGTTAAATTAGTTGATACCAGAGCATTTCGTATGATTATCCATCCCTACTTTTTAGGGTCTTACTCAATTCCAATCTTAATTATATACTTTAAAATATGTTGTTTCACTGCAAACATGGCTGAAGTGATAGGTACAGCTGACTCTTCCACAGGTTAAGAGCTGGTAAATTTTAGTTGAATTGGCGAAATCGAAATTTGAAGGACATGCTTATAGTTTGGAAATGTTTCTTACGCCATTTACCCCGTAAAATGAAATATTCGCCAGGGCATGGTTCAAGCAATTATCCTTGTTCTTACGATTATAAGTACAGTTAATTCCGCGAGTTACGTTTTTGTAACGTTATTTATTACGCTTTATTTTCATAGTAAAAGAAGCCTAAATGTCGTATTCAATTTTGGAATTCAACACCACGGCCGTCTCAAATCTAATGGGTTCGCGGTCGGAAAAGATAAATCCTTATTTAGAAAGAATGGCCAAGAGACTTTTTGGAGGGAACTTTCGATGTTAAGTTACTGAGAGAGAGTTAAAAATTGGTGATATAACTGGTGTTTCAGGGGAGTCTGCCACAAATTGGCAAGCGTGTTGTTTGGGAAACAAGGTGTGAAAAAGGTTTTCCTAAATTGAACCGTATCCGAGTAATTGGCCATCAAAAATCGGCTTCCATAACGTAGAAAAACGATCAAATGTGCAGTTTCGATTACCTCTTGGACCCAAGTGTTTCCTTTCACTAAGAATTTGTTTTTATAAAAAAATATAAGAAAACGATCACTCAAACAATCGTGATTTATTGAAATAAGTATTCTAAGTGTAGGAATTAACAATAACAAAGTATTTCATAGTGACCACGTCAATTGATACAAAGTTACTTTTTCTTCAAAAGCAATATCTACAAATTTAACTGAATAACACAAAATTTGTGAAATGATCACCTGGTGCACACGAAAATCATTCTTGAACCCGTAGAAGGGTTGTTATGAATTCAGGACCGAAAACTATGGTTGCGCTCCCTAACGGCGGCGGGGGAACTACTCGTCGGAGGTCAAATTTCATGCACAGTGGAGGCAAGCAAGAAACTTCTGATGACCCCATATACGCTTTGGCACAGTTGCGTCATCGAGACCCGTTTCGGACGCGAATAGTTTCACAGTGATCTCGTAGGTCGTCAATGTTGCGAACTTCAGTCTTGTGTACCAATTTTTTCAGATGTCCTCAGAACTAAAAGTTCTGTAAAGGTTTAAATTCGCGTTCTTTGAGTAACAAGTAGTAAAACCGTCATTTGAGATGAGTGAATAAAAATTTCTACTAGCAAAAGCTTATTATGCGTTCGCTATAGCAGCGGTTCCCAAAAGGTGTTCCGCGGAACTAAAGGGTTCCATGGAAGTGTCACAGGGGTTCTGAGAATTCGCAGCGCAGCCATCTTTGTTTGTGTCAAGAGTCTTTTAGGATAAGTTTAAAAAATGATTTGGGGTTCCACCAGAATTACGTGGATAATTTAGGGTTCCATAGCAAAAACCAATTGGGAACCGCTGCGCTATAGTTACGATTGAGAGTAATGACAAGGTGATTTAAGTGATCAAAAGACACAGAAAAAAATTTATTTCTTTGTTTTTTGGTTTCTCAGAGGTTACATGTTCTATTACCTAACAACATTACATTGATCATTGTATTTACAAAAGTTGTTCGAAATGTACGCCATTGGCGTTTAGGTAAACTTGGACGTGTGTTCGGAAATTCAATAATTTCTTATTTTAATAGGCGTATTCACTTAGAAAAATGTTGTTATTGTTAAAACGTATTTATACACTTAGCTTACTTCTTTCATTTTAATAAACGCACTTTTGATAAAAGTTTTGTTTGTATCAAAAAAAAAGAAACCAATGAATGCTTGGTGAAAGGAAACAATTGGGTTCAAGAAATTAAAGAAACTGCACATTTGGGTGTTTTTCGATGGTTTGGAGGCCGATTTTACTCTGTCGAAGGGTAAGTTTCGTAGTCGCATTCAGATAATATGTTAAGTTAAAAGGAACCACCTATGGACTGCATTGTAAAGGATTATATAATTAGCGAATAAGTGGATTAGTCCATTATGAAAAGGGATAATAAAGCTAAACCCTAATAATAATCTGATCTCTCTTCTTAATATTTTATTTGCAATTTTAATTTTTCTTAATCTTTATCTCTCATCATCTTACTTTTTTTCGTTGTGCCATTTATTACGCACGTTTTGATCCATGAAACCCTTGACACAAAGATAGCTGTTTTCACCTCGACGTCATCCAGTTATGATTACTGGTATCCAAAATATTCGAAAAGCTATTTTTCAAGGATTTATTTAAAAGGCAGTCGGCAAGTACCTCAGCAATAGGGAACAGGCATCGATTGGAACATTGTATATTTGTAGAAACCTTTTGATAAAATCTTCTGGTCTCTCATTTAAAGGTATATCTTAATCTTTGGTTAACCTTCTGCAAAATGTTGTATGTACATTTTTGTGGTACCTGGCTTTCGCCACTACAAGATCTTTTTCCGAGCATATTTTACAGATTCTTCAATCCAGCATTTGACAAAGTGAACTCTACATCTCTTTTCGGTGGAGGTTTCTTAATATGAAAAGTTGGTGTTGTCCCTCTATTCACTGTTTGTGTGGCGGTTCTACTGGAATTTGAATTCCAAATATTTCGCTTTTATATTTAAATTTATAAATTTCAATTGACAATATTACACAGTTGAGATTATTAATCATTTAACACTTATTATTCAAACGTTCCTTACTAGCTTTTATATTTCTATCCATTCTTTGTTTCTTCAAGAATTGATGACTTCCATTCACCAAACGCATATCGCCATTCAAACATTCTTCCATCCTGAAAACATATTTTCTTACTCGCCGACTTGGACTCTGCTGAAGTTATACTGATTCGTGAATAAATAGTGAAATGTTCTCATTTAGTGGTTCTTAAAGGGATTTCTTATGATACTCATTGTTCTTTGAGTGGAGCGCCACAAGGAACGGTGCTCAGTCCACTCTTGTTTTTCTGTCATTATAAATCCCTAGCTTTTCCAATGAAACCAAACTAGGATATCCAATCAAATTTGACAGCGATTGTCATAACCAACAGTTTGGTCTTGACCGCCTCTATATTTGGTCATCCAATCTCGGTATAAACTTCATTCTGGGCAAAACGTTAACGCTCTACCTGGGAGGGTCCAATCCGCACCACAAATACATGCTAAGCAGATCCGTTATGAAAAGTACAAAGTCAGTTCCTTTTTCGATGATATTAATCTATTCTTAAATATCAGTAAGCGTATCTACTTAATTCCTCGTGGAATCCCCGAGTGTCTCGACAAGCTACTTCTGGCCTTCATTAGGTGGACTCTCTTATTAACTTATTACGTACCAGGTTATACAATGCGTCTTGAATGCGGAATAGTTAGTCTTAGACTCAACCTCTGGAAACGCGTAATTAACGATCTATTTTACATCCTCAAAATGCCCGACAACAGACTCCCTCGAATTTCTTACGACTTCTTAAAATTCTTAGATGATCTGGTACTACAATCCAACAGTAGACCCCACAAAAATTGGGTCTCCTTAGTGCGATACCAGCTTCACGCTCTTGGTCTCGGCAAGATCTGAAACTCTCAATCCCCGTTCATTATCCGAAAAGCTATCCCTACTATTTTGGAGAGACTCGCTGATCGATGTATTTCTGGAGACTTCGCCAGAGTACGCGATAGTTCGGTGTCCCTTTATTACAAAGACATTAAATCTACAAATATATGAAAATGACCTACTAAAAAATTGGCCAATACATATTACGCGCTGTATTGCCTCTATCCGCCTCTTACCGTTTAACATATTTACAAAAATTGGTTGGATAAAATTAGATAATACATACAATTGTCACGCTTGTAATGAAAATAGTGCTGAAGATTTATGCCACTTACTTATTCATTGTAAAATGTACACCGAATCTAGACATCATTTTCTTCCTGTTTATAGATATAAATTTGTAGATAACTTAACCCTGCTAACAAGATGTGATTTTAACTTATTTTCGAAATACGAGCTGTTCTCTATTTACAGGTTTTTATGTTCTATTTACAAATTTCGGTATTGGATAAATTGGTAGTACTTTGTTTATACTTTTATGTTAAAATCGCGTTGCGTTTTATGAATGGTAATATTTAACCTCTAAAAAAATAATAAGTACTGAATCGAACCCCGCACATGACAAGCTATTGCTAAATTAAATCGTGCCTAATTTTCTAGTAAACGAAATGTGAAAATGTCAGAGCAATAAAGCAATTTATTTTTATTTTTATTATTATTATTATTATTATTATTATTATTATTTAATTCGTCGTCGAATCTTCTTTTAGCTCTGAAACATTTCCGCAAACTATATACTGCTCTTAAATTCTGACAAATACTGACTTTGCGCCTGTGGTGTGGTTTCGCACTCTGGAACTTGACAAACCCATTCTCACGAAAGCTCATAACAGCTTTAAGAAATGAAATCGGAACTTGGACCAGACATCACACTCGATTGCAACTGAACGAAAAGAAAAACTCTTATATTTAAGCTTAATCGGCGAGTTGACTTCCCGCGTCCAAGATGTTTACCTTGAAAATTTTGCGCTGACTTTGATCTGCTAACTTAAAACACCTATCTTAACATATTTCCGTTGAAAACCTTTTCCCAAATTTATTCCCAGTTAAAAATCTTACTTTCCTGCACTAAATTGTCCATTGCTAATTACTGAATTTTCACTTTTGAGTTTCACACTAAAGGGAATAAAAATATCTTAATCTATGACTCTGATAGATATAAGTATGAATTTTTATTTATCAACCATAAGACAAAATAGATAATAATTTTAATCATCCTCACAGTTTGAGCTGTCTCACTTTCTTCTAATTAATACTTTAAATACTGCAACGTTAACTGTCAGCGTTTTGACCTCTAACGGTTTTCGGGGTAAATTGTTTTCGCTTTGCTAGCGTGTAAATGATACCATGTGTGATGGACCATAAAGTTTGTACGAAAGACAGGATCATTTAAAAGGTGCTTTTGACTGTTTCATTTTATTGATTGAAAATGGAGGGGCTACCGTATTTTCACAAATTTTTAAAACGCTGCCGTAGCTTTTTAACTAAGAAATATGATATAACGAATATTTTAATAGATTAAACGAAAAACTTTTACAAGCTACAAAGAGCTATATAATATGTTAAATTCCCGCCAATTTTAGTTCCGTTTTCGTGGGAAGGTTACGCTTCCTAGAACCCGGTGAGGGTGCAGGGGTCCTACTTGGTCCCTTCACCCCACAGGTTTACAAGTGTTAGTCAATGGCAGAAGGACCGCCGTCGCTAGTACCCTGTTCAAGGATCTGTTATAATTCGTTGACTTTAAACTGCTTCGACACGGTCAACGACGGGATATAATGTAACCAGTCAAACAAGCGAACCCATTCGTGTCATTCATCAATTGGATGCCCAAGGCCTGTTTACTCGTGGCCTCGTTAATCCAAATGTTGTAATATTTTTTCTATTTCTAGCCATTTTTATTGGACTACTAACTATTATCATAGCATTGGTTGTTCCTTATATTGGATCTGCCACTACCGTGATATTTTTAATCAGTGGAATATTCAGTGGGCCATTGGCAGCTGTGTTCTTGCTAGCGTTCCTTAAAATTGTTTTAAATTGGAAGGTAAGTTTTTTAATATCTCATCCAATTTCAATAATTTTTTATTCATTATTTTCAAGTAGTGACATGCATTTAAAAATATCTAATTCCACATTGAAACCACTTATGCAGTTAATCGATTTTGTGATATTATTAGTTTTTGAGCTTTAACCTCATTTCATCAGACTTCAACAAGCATAATTAGAGCTCTGAGCATAAATCAATTGTTTATAGTAATCAGCTAGGCTAATAAACAAGGCACCACCTTAGGACCAAGTCATCGAGCGACTTTGAATAACAATATACAGGTCGCAGGTTCGTTTGACTACCAGTTTTTACAAAGATAGGTGTATATAGGCTCACATAATTTAAGGAACGTTTTTAAATCATTTCTAATTCGAAATTTTCGCTGTGCTTAATGGCATCCCAGCTAGCAACATCACGTACATATTACGTGTTATATCCAGGTTTCTTAAACGTTTACGAAACACGTTTGGTAAACATGAATCTTGTCCTCAGTTAGAACAAATCGCATTAGATTTGAAAAAATAACCGTGTTTTTTATTTAAATTACACCCTATTAATCAGCGATTTTGCGTGTATTAAAGAGTAATTTTGTTGTGTATTTAGCGGTTAGTTTCATTAATTAATTAATTAATTTCATATTTTTTGGGTGTCAATCGGTTATTTTGCGTGCATTAATTGGTTAGTTTTTGCCCAATAACAAGTTAGTTTCTGTGCATTACTTGTCTATTTTGGGTGCATTCGTTGGCTTTTTTGGGTGCATTAATTTCTTATTTTGCGTGCATTAATTAGTTAGTTTTTTGCATTAGTCGGCTATTTTGTGTTAATTAATTGGTTATTTTACGTGTATTAATTAGTAAGTTTTTTAGCATTAATCGGCTATTTTGTGTGAATTAATTGGTTATTTTACGTTTATTAATTAGTAAGTTTTTGAGCATTAATCGGCTATTTTGTGTGAATTAATTGGTTATTTAACGTGTATTAATTAGTAAGTTTTTGAGCATTAGTCGGCTATTTTGCGTGCATTAATTGGTTATTTTTCGTGCTTTAATTGTTTATTTTTTTAATTATGCGTTGAAAAGTTACACATTACACAATGAGTTTTCGTCTTATACTAGATAGAATAAAGTTTTTGGGATACAATGCATTTATTCATTATGTTTTACATTGATAAATAATTTGTTTAATAGTGCATGTCTTAATTTTCATTCACTTTAGGACTAGAATGCAAAAGACGTAAAAAGATAATTTAATATAAATCGTATAAATATGATTACAAACAATTTTTACCTCTTTTATGCAGTATTTCTTTAAAAGATATACTTATAAATAATTTCATTAAATTATTGAATAGACCTCAGAAAAGAAGTTTTTCAAAATATATTTATAAATCGCTTTTGAAATCTTGAAATGCAGACCTTTTAAGCGTTTGAAAGTCATACAACCTTTTGGAAAACAGTGTGCCATAAATAAAAAACCGAATTATACACGACAAAAAAGGATACATGCAAAATTATAGATTAATGTATTCGAAATAATCTCTTCGTGCATGCAAAACAATTTGTTATTACTCGAAAAAAACCTCTTCTTGTATGCCAAATATCTGCCTAATGCACGAAAACTAACTGCATAAATTACGGAAAATAAATGCACGGAAAATAAACAATTAGCTCAAGCAAAATAACGAATTAATGCATGACAGTAACTTATTACTACATGAAAAATAACCCATTAATGCACGAAAAAGAAGCATTTGACACACGAAAAATAACAAATTAATGTACTCGAAATTATCTCTTGCATGAAATTTAATGGCTAAATACACGGAAAATAACTCCTTACTACACGCCAAATAGCAGCTTAATATCGTATGATTTAATATAATTTAAACTTAATATGCGCATTGTATAATCGGTAAGTACGCATAATATAACACTTACATATACCCAGAGAAACACGTGCTAACTGGTGACATGATCAACGTTTACCAAACGTGTTTTGGCATGTTTTAGAAACATGTAGTGTTTACGTGTTGTTAATACCGGGAAACGCCGAAACCTACTAACGAATATGCAAATTGTTTTCTTTAAAAGGTAAAAACGTCATCTTTAAAAATAATTTTTAAATGATATTGGCAGTGACATAGCCAGAAACACGTCCAAGGTCGTGTCAGACTATGTAAAAGTTAAGAGGGGTAAGGAAGGGGATTATATTTTGCATAGTCAAAGATATGCCCAAGGGAGGGTTTTTAAAAGGAACCATTCACTTGTCTACGCCACTGGTTATTTGTCCACATTAAGAAACCTCAATTACCAATCTACTGATATATTTTGCAAATATCCGGTATAGCAGGAGCACGTGTAAATTAGGAATATATCTACGTGAGCACACCGTGAAGCTTAACACTTTTCCAACCTAATTATTTATTAACTATTTATATACGAAAAAACTACCTGTCTGCCAATCTAGTGATATATATACCATATCTATAAGTAGGAAACACGTGTAGTGAAACACATGACTGAATAAGTATCTTATATACTAACTTAACACGTTGTAACGACGAATAGATTTTACTCAAAACGGAATATAAACGATGAATACTTAATATTATCCTAATATACACGTGCTCGTGCTACCTGGGATATTCAATTATGCTAACGATTCAAGTAACTTGGAAAAGATTGGATAAAGTCATTTTATGAATCTAGGCCGTGACTTCAGCTGTGGTTTTGGTAGTCGCATTCATATCTTGGTGCACATATGGATCTCAGTCCAATGGGATGAATGCAAAATTCAGACGAATTTCAATTTCTAACTTGAATGACTTTAATTCTTCTACGAACGGTAGTATGGAACTACGTGCCAATGAAGGTGAATACCCGTAAGTGTACTTTTTTATTTGAAGATTCATTAGCATCCAAAGTTTATACCTCTTAATGCCCTTAAGTAAGAATTCCTGGTGCCACGACATGGCAGAATTTTAGAACAGATTCTATCTGATTCAGTGTTGGGCATTTTCGTCAAAGAGCCGCTCACGCTCACATCTTTTTGAGCGGTAAAATTTTCGCTCCTCTCTTTCCACTCTTTTTTGAGCGGTAAAACTTTCGCTCCTCTCTTCCCGCTCTTTTTTTGGGCGGTACAACTTTCACTCTTCTTTTTCCGCTCTTTTTTGAGCGATAAAACTTTCGCTCCTCTCTTTCCGCTCTTTTTTTGAGCGGTTAAATTGGCGCTCCTCTCATTTTGGTTTTGCGCTCTTTTAAAAAGATATTTTACCGCTCATTTTCACTCATAATAACAAATCCGCTCATAATGAGATGAGCGGTGCCCAACACTGATCTGATTATCCTATAAATATAAATAAAATGTAAATATCCCATTTTTATCATAGAAAAGACGTATTTTTGCTTTATTCATATTCGCCAGTTTGGTATTCGGTAATTGCCTTCATTTGCACTTTTGCGATAGGAGCTGCGTTATCTTACATCAGTAGTAAGTACATTATATTCCGAATTTAATAAATTGAGGAAAATTTTAAATTTTGGGTATCGATTTATAAAGTCGTAGGTCCTTAGTCCAAAAAATATCTTTATAGTCCTTATCTAATTTCTGAATATCAATATGGAACTGCTTCTAACGTAAAGAACGGTTAGTTCTCTTCCTTTCCTTAAACGTGTTTATTATTGAGAAACGATTTTCATTTAAAATAAATTTGATTTAATTTGAATTCTGTAAAATGATCTTTGGTGCCAACAACGTTCAAATGAACCATTGATTTGTTGATGTCATATTGTCATGGCCCGCTTTCTTTCTCTGCTTCAGTTACTTTCACCGATGATACCAATAAGCACGGCTGCACCATCTTCCCCGTTTCCAGTTTTACCTCACTATTCTCATAGGTTGCTCATCGAAGTCAACAGCGGGTGTCTTATGTACAAACTAGCTGAGAAGGCCAGCATGGCTTTCAGCTAGTTGAGTAAATTGGGGTTAAGAAAACAGAAACAACATGCACTATAAATTATTTTAAAATAGTAAATAGGCATTTTTTAAATTGCAAACGTTTAATAGTGCAAAATAACATGTATTTGTTTTCTTTGATTAGTTTAAGATGTAATTATGATAAAGCGTTTTTGTACACAATATTTTAAGTTTATCCGTTCGGAGTAAGCAGATTGGCGAGTAAGGAACGCAACCGAAAGAACTCTGTGGCCCGGGCCCAGGTGTCTGCGTGACACAGATAGAGAGGGAGGTGGGAGGGGGCTGAGAAAAGAGAACGAACGCAAGCGTAAAGTGTCATGCAGCAGCTAAGTGAGGCACTTAGAGCCAGAGAGAGAGGGCGAGGCGTCTTTATTTTAGAATAAAGTTCTAATTGCGATAACCGTTATTACTTTTGTTAAACAATAATTGGTGCTTTTTAAAATTAGCTACGTTTTATGTACAAAAAAGTCATTAGAAGAATCATAAAAAAGTTGAAGATATTATTTTTTCTGTTTTATATAACAGACGATACTACGCTAAAAAATTAATTTAAAAACGTACACTAATTTCATGCGTCATGTTACTAAACGGTTTGTTTTCTTTGAAACCGATAACAAATTTATCGGGGTTGAAGAAATGTTATTTCTAAAAAGTAAAACAATTTTCGGTGTCGGTTTTATAAGTGGATTATTTAACGAAATAAGCATTTGATGAAACTCGACACAATGTTTTACACAAATTAATTTTTTCTCATTTGAGATCTGTTTTTCTAATTAAATGAAGATGAAATTAATTTTTCTCAATGTAATATTTCCTAATAATTGTATGGAAGATTCGGCATTTATGTGGAGGCTTACAGCTAAGAGAGATTTTAAGTATTGTTCATTAGAGAAACATTCTTCAACTGTTTTCTGCTTAACCGAGCTTTTTGTCATTTCGAAATGAGTTGACGATCGAAATAAGTTTCCTAGAATTGGTTTTACTATTTCAGATCGGTTTAACGTATTTCGAGAAAATGACAAAGATTACAACAATCGTTTTCCAAAATCATTTGTTCTCAGCGAAGATGAAAAAAGAAAGATGGCATTGTAAGTTTAAATCCTTTTTGGTTCAGTAATAGGATACACGGAAGAACCGTATAACTCAGAAAAAAGTTAATTGACGTGCTAAACCGGAAGTTTAAGCATATTGAACATGCATAAGTAACATAACAACAATAACTTCAAAAAGTGTAGCCTTTCCAAAGAATTTCTTCTAACTGCCTTTTTTCATTATCAAATTGTCCGAAGAATTACCGAATACGTAACGCCGAAAATTAGTCATCTTTATAAATTTTGTTTTATTGTTAAAAAAAAGCCCTACGGCGAGCGTCGGCCCAAAAAATGTGTTTAAACAATTTATTTCTGGTGTTAGCAATAGTGGAAATTATGAGAATGCGCGGTTACACACCCTACTAGAAACCATGCTGCAACACGCAACTAATATCTTTTTATCTCGCGAACATTGGTTGCCCTACGCGTACACGTCATTTCAAACGTTGCTAAAACTGTTTGTTTTCACCTCGCATTGTGTAAGCCCTTTGTCAAATGAAAACCAATCTTTCATTATTTAGTATTTAGGGAATTACCTTAATTCGATATCTCGTAAATTAATTGAAGTACTTAGTAAATAAGAAATTATATTCAATAGTAAACAAGTAATTAACGTTATTAAAAAATTATATATTTCCTTATTTAGCAAGTTAATAATTTAATCACTTAGAAAATTAGTAATTTCCTTAATTATAAAAATTGCATTAAAATAAAACTTAGCATTTACATTGTTAGTTAACTAAATATGGTTCCCATTATTATTTTAAACATTTCTTTAATAAGTAAATTATTAAATTATTTTTTATTAAAGTAGTAATTTCCGTAAATGGCAAAATAACAATATAATAAATAATAATTTTTACCTCTCCGAGGGGACTTTGTACCCTAGGAAGGGTTATAGAACCACCGTTTCTGTCTGTCCGTGGGTGGGTGGGTCTGTCTGTCTGTCAGGTCTGCGAACGCGTTCGCATTTGCGGGGCAATGGGTAATCACTGCGTACCCAGTTTCTTAGAATCAGGGAAAAGGTTTTTCCAAAAGCGCCCTCTTGCACGACAGGTGAGCGTTCTACCGCAGAACCACGGATACAGTTACGCTTCACTGAAAATTAAAAACTCTTCCGAGGAGAGGTATATTTTGGCCTGCCAACTTGTTTTAATAGCTAAATTTCCAATTAAATAACTGGTCCTTTTCCTCAAAAACTACATGAGTTACGGAATTTTTTGAGTATTATGTCTAACGTGCAAATGCTTCAAATATGTTTTTTTGAAAAATGGGAAAATTGTTCATGTTTTAGAAAAAAAAATATTTTTGGTGGAAAGGTGCTAGACAAAGCATTCCATTTGTAGAACACTGTCGATAATGTACAAATAAAAAATATATTGAAAAACACCAATTGTTTTACAAAAATAAGGGGTGAAGAAAAAACTAGATGACCATAAGGGGCGATAGCCAGTTTTGTGCGCCAATTTAAAAAATGTCCTTAAATAGGTGATTTAGCCAAATATTAAAAAATATGAGGCCTACTTAGAAACATTTTCTTTTACCTTTGCGCATAGCTCGGTTGTTACGTACCTATTGAAAGATAAATATTTCAGTTTTTAACCTGCTCTAACATTTCGTGAGTTATTTTACGGAAATGCCAATCGTTACGTTCAAACGTAAGTCAAATGTTTAGTATTCACTATCCCGACATACGACTAGGCCTCAACACCTTTTTCAGACATGTTCGAGACTTCAACAACTACAGAAACGTCAATCGCAGGTTCCGTGGACAAGACCTTAAAAACCTTAACATGGAAGATATCGTTCCAGACTTCTTTTCTGCGTACCCTCGAGCAAGTATTAGAGGTGCAAGCGACGATCTTAGGTTATCAAGGAAGTACATTAAGAGAACTCTTCACAATCACTGCTTTCATCCGTATCGAGCTACCCTCCACCAATTCTGTACGAAGGAAATATGGAACGATGACATGATTTCTGCAAGTGGCTATTTAACATGTCTGATGTAGACGACCCAAATTTCATAGTGTTATAAATTAGTCGTGCTTCGTAAATTATCACACTGATTAGATTAAATAAGGTTTATGTATTGATGAACATAAGATGACACACAATAGAATACGTGCGCGAACAACGATCTGTGTAACAGCGTAGTTTTTGTTGATAAAGGTCGGAACTCTCTGGTAACCGTGCAATTCAAAACTTTAACTTTATAATCCTAACACATTACTTATCTTATGGTAACCGACGAGAGTTTATTTGGGAGAGATGGACCTTTCAAACACAAAAACAAGCACATGGGAAGTGATGAAAATCCCAATGAGGTTTCTCTTATCATCATCAACAACAATTTCTACTGAATGTTTGGGCGGCTTTGGTTGGAGATAGAGTTATCGGCCTATTTGCCCTTCCAAATCGTATTTATGGACAACATGACTTGGCACTCTTGCAGAAAAAACGAACAGACGCGTTAGACGACATCCCGCTGGAAACCTACAGACAAATATGGTACCAACATGACGGTGCACCACCCCATCAACCTCGAAATGTTGTGGAGCATCTTAACGAGTTCCTTCCGCGCTGGATTGGTAGAAACGGTCAGTGGCGGCGCTACACTCAGGCTAAGTAGGCTCTAGCCTATGTAGCCTCTAATAGGGGGCCCCTATTTCATGAAAAGGGGCCCAAAATGATTCTCAGGATACTTTAAAATTATAAATATTATCTGGCCCCCTCAATCGCAGACTTCAATTTAAGCTGTAAAATAAATAGCACCTATATATTTTCTAAGCTTTCTAGCCTAATTATAATAACTTTTAAAATAAAAGGTTTTTTTGAATCTATTTTTGAATTAATTTCATCTGGGGTGTGATTCTACTCTTATCGTTAAAATTTTACCGAAAATAAGAAGACAATTTCAATTGGTGTAGAATCGCTCGCCCCTGACCTATTTATGGGGGGCCCCCAAAACCTTCGATAGCCTACCCTGAATAAAGTCTTAGCGCCGCCGCTGGAAACGGTCCCGTTCCATGGCCTCCATGGACTCCGTGGCCTTCAGACCTAACGTCGATGGACTTTCACTTATGGGGTTGCATCAACGAAAGAGTTAACGAGATGCTCGTTGCGGGCATAGATGATTAACGACAACGAATTGTTGAAGCCTTTGAAATTCTCACTTCTGATAAGATTGCCGGCACGTTTCGAGAGATGCTCCATCGTGCCGAAAGATGCATTGTGGCCAACGGAGATATCATTGAACCTTATGTAATTGTCATGATATTATTTTACGAATAAAACTTTAAAATGAACCTATTTTAACACATTTTTAAATTGGTGCACACAAACTGGTCTTTGCCCCATATGGATTTTGTTTTTTTTTCGTCATCTCGTATCTTCGTAAATCATTTGTCTTTTTCAATGTAAATTTTATCTTTGTACGTTATCGACAGTGCTCTACAACTTCCTTATTGGAATTTTTGTTAAATAATAAAGTTTGTCAAAAACTCGCACAACGTTCCAATTTTTCTGATAATTTTAATTTTAGCGATCCTATTCAAATAAAATACTCTTAAAATTTCGTAACTCTAACTTTTTTTTCGAAAACATGCCCAAATAGGAGTTTCTGAAGTCGATAAAAATATATATTCCATTAAATGCATTTTTAATTGAAATAACCCCTCCTAGGGGACTTTGTCCCCTCGGAGAGGTAAAAATTAACACTATAGAAAAATAGTTTCCAATGGCTCAGTTTTCTATGATTACCTTTATAACAATGTCTTACGTTGTAAAACGGTAAAACCACTACTCATCTTATGATAACACAAACAATTAATAAATAATGAACCCTCATTGACTTAAAATTATTCAAATAAAACCAAAATTACCTAAGCTGTTAAAGGTGACAGTCATCGTTTAGATTTCGAGATAAGTCAAGATAGCTTTATAACGGCAGAGTGGTTAGCACTTTCGCTAATGGCAACAGGATCCTGGCCTAGTACGCAGTATAACCCGGTCACCTGAATTAATAGTATACTAGATCGCTAGTGGTGCTTTGGGTAATAGCCTAGCTGATTATTATTATATAGTACACTCTTAAAACAGTTGGGTCAAATATTTTGGGTTGTTTCAATTTTAACCCAAAAATAGTCCAAAGTGACTAGTTTTGTGTTATTGTTTTTTTTTAATTTGTTCTGGGTCGAATAACTGGGTCAAAAGGTCTAACCTAAAATATTGTTGATGTTTTAAACCCATTCTGGGTTGTTATTAACTTTTTTTGGGTTGCATTCTCTTTCAACCCAAAACTGGGTTATAAAATTCGGGCTAAAATTAATTATGACGTCATCAAGTTGCTCAAATTCCGTCAATGGCGTATTTTTGGCGAAAAAGCAGCGGCGGCAGTCCGACAGTCCGAGTGCTGATTATAATATTTTTAATTATAGGATAAGCATTGTTAATTTAATAAGTATATTGTACAGCAGCTTTATTATAAATATTTATATTTATATTCGCCGTTTCAGTACAGTATAAACTATCCCAACTAGTAAGGATAGTTAAGCCTTTGCTTGAATGGTTCTTTATTCAAAGGGTTATTTGACAAGCCACAAGTATAGTATTTTATCTAGTTAAGGCTAAGTTATATTGGTTGAATCCTGATAACAAAAAAGTAAAAACACAGATAAATAGACCTATGCACAATTACACAAGCAGATCGTGTTTAAGTAAACTATTCAATTTTGCCAGTACGCCTAGATTGTGGAATTAGATACATGGTATTGTTCACATTATCAAAAATGATAATACACAATAACCAAAAATGGGTTCTTTGGGTTAAAAACGAGCCTAAGTTGGGTTATTATTGTAACCCGAAATGGAATGTTTGGAATAAAACAAACTCAAATTGTGTCATTATTGTAACCCAAATTGGGCTATTATTGTAACCCAAATTCGGGTTTTTGTATTTTAACACAGTTTTGGGTTACTAATATAACCCTAATGGGTTGTTATAGTAACCCAAATTGGGTTGTTTCGGTTATTAACACAGTTTTGGGTTACAAATAACAACCAAATTTGGGTTATTCTTGCAATACAACTTTGGGTCAAAACGTAGTAACCCAACTTTGGGTTGGACGTTTTAACCATTTCTGGGTTAAAATTAAAATAACCCAAAAAGGGGTAGGGTAAATACTGACCCAGCGTTGGGTTACAAAAATAACCCATTTTGGGTCGATTTTGACCCAACTGTTTTAAGAGTTTAGAGTAAATCGCTAGTTTTAACTGAAACGTTTAAGACTAAACTTTTATAAATAATTGATTCGTTTTCATTCCGAGGTACTTAAGCAAATATTGAGTGGGACCAGGGATAAGAGCTTTTCCATTTCTGTCGGTGTGAAATTCGGACAAGGTTCGTCAGCGCCCGCTTCCCCCCTAAGCTTGAAGGGGACCTTTCCAACCACTTGCCGGAGATTCGCCACGGTTTGTTTTAAATCAAAAAGTAGTTTGGTCCAAAGTAATACATTTGAGCGGAAGGGGCACCTCCCAAAAGCATAGTATCATGTTGAAGTAGAACATTGTTCCCTAACGATTTCAGTAGTAGATTAGAGATAAATTCATTGAGTAGAAACATTTATTACAATTTCTGATAAATTTCAGATCTGCATCTGGCCGCAAAAATGAGGTAAATGAAGGAGGAGAAGTTGAGGCTGTTACCTTGCTGTAATTCTTCGAAAAGCATCATTTCTTAAAATAAATATGTACTCTTGCTAATTTGAATGAAAACAAGAATTTTTTTTATATTTTAACGAAATTTTGGCATTTTTAAATTTTTAATTTGTTGAGTTTTGATTTCCGAAAAGTTCTACTAGGAACTCTCTCGGCTCGATTATTCGCTACGCCCCTGTAAGTGAAAATGTGGCTTATTAAGATATATTAATTTAACTTTCTGTGTTTCTTAAAAATGTGTAACGGTTAGTTGAAACTGTTTCGTTTCCATTTTCCCTAGTAGCCTCTTAATAACCCTAGAAATTATATTTCTGTTTATACCAACTCTTTGGCGACTAAGGTTGCCATTACTTCGGCTTATAACTTAAAATCTGCTACTAGTTCAAAATGTTTAATTATTCAAATCAAAATTATCGTTATTTATAAAGAAACTCCTAACTAGAAAATAAAATTTAATTTTAATTTTTCCTTTAATTATTTGATTATTTCGCACGTTTTTGGTGGTAGAGGGATAGGCGATGGGGTAAATTTCATATCTGTATAGCGTGTTTTATAGTGACTACACCAACCAACATTAAAATAAGTATGACATTTTCACGGACACTCGATTATTATACTGAAAGCAAAACGAGATTTAAGGCCGATATGGTTTAAATTTAATCGTTTGGGTGAATGTTTCTCACTTCCCTGTTGCAATCAAGTAGTCGTCTTGTGGATATAATCCGCTAAACCTCGTATGGCAGTGTCACCATTGGCCTTTGTTAATTATGCCATTATCACTAGTGCGCAAATGTTGACGTAAGATTTGGGCTCGTTTTTTCGAAATCGAAAGAAGGTCTGAAAAATTTCGAGGAGTGCGCCTTGGCGGGAAGAAACGTTAATTTTCTGTCTCTGTCCATCTCGTTTATGGCGACCAGGATCGACATGATAAGTTACTTCTGAAATTACGCATTTTGGTGAGGAGCCAATTTTTTCCGCACATTTAGTTCTAGTCAGCTGAAAGCTTTAATTCGTCAGCTTTTATAGGGTGAATAATGCCGTTAACTAACCTCAAAAGTCTTGATAACTAATAATATTTATATTCACTTGCCGTCCTATATGTTAGGAACGGTATCTTAATTTAATGAAAATTAAATCCTCATACATTTTTTTTTAAGATATGAATACAAATTATAAAAAATGGTTAATAAACAATATAAGATAATTCTAATAATGGGTGATTTTTGGAATAAATGAAGATTATTTTTACACATATTAAAAAACTAAAGACTCGCTAGGTCAAACATATTTGATGGCAATTGATTTGAAATGCAGGCCAAATTTAAATCGTCAATACTGTTTGGTTTAGACTCAATTTTAGCCACCAGGTTTTCAATAGAACTTTCAGTTATATGACCAACTTTGCGGTTACTTAGGAAACGTGCTGGAATGGTGTATTTTTAAAATATACGTACCAATTGCGATCCAAATCGCATCAATATCTGAACCATTTTTATAGCTTTCCAACTTCTCACGCGCACTAGCGCAAACATCGTCAAAAACTAGGTCATGAGGGCCATCACTTAACTTGTCGAGAAGCCAGTGATATGCTGGCATTACCATTGAAATTGTAGGGCATTTTGAAGGTGAAATTAGATTAGTTGCATAATCAAACTCCTATAAAAAGGTAATGCACGTTCAAAGAAATATTAGTGACTTTTCGTAAAAAGCATTTTAAGGAAAACCTTCAAAAGACTCATTAGTCCGTTCAATGTTTGCCATTCAGCTTCTTTAAAAGCTTACTTTTTTCAATCCGTCTGCGTGAATGATTCTAAAGACTAATCACTGAAGCTATTAGTTGATCTCAACAATGTCACGTGTGCTGAGAGACCATTTTTGTGGCCAAAAATCTACACCGTATCTAACTATAACAAAAGAATAACGCTTTGTTTAAGCACGGCCAACTTTGATCACGCGCTGTTCACGCTACAGCGGCCAACACATTCGTCGAAATTCCGCGAGCAAGGATTTTCCCCCTATAAACTGCACTATAATGTGTAGGAGGTCAGCGCCACGCTCGGTTGTTATATTGGCTTCAATGTAAAAGCTATTCTAAAAATAATAATCCGCTAGGGGCGCTGACGTCATACACATCTTTTGCTCATAGGTTAACACAGAAACGTCAATGAATGAGATGGCCGCTTAAGCGCGAGAGATGCGCGATACATCAAAGTTGGCCGTGGTTTAAGTGAGAGGATAGCAAACTATACATTTGAAGTCGTCACCAGGTGGCGCTATCGACTGCATCTACAGATTTAGTTATGTCCGTTATTGATATATCACTAACCAATCATAAATCGATTATAAAAACTTGATTTTTAACTTAAATAACATTTGCAAAAATTGAGATTTAACTTGAAAACGGCCAATTCAACCTACTTTAACCCTTAAAGCGTTACCGACGCGATATTTCATAAGCTGAAAATATAATAAAGTTCTAACTTTTTCAATAGATTAAGGTCTGCTGATTCCAAAAATATAAGTATTACCATAAACTATTTTATGGTAATTTTTAAATTTAAAGAAAAAAATTTAGGTTTACGCGTTTTTAAGTTGTCACACGAGCGCAAAAATTTCAAATAGTTTTAATCAGTGGGACGAGCCAAAATGTTTTTTATTGGCAGGCGCGCTTCGAAAGCCAAAGTCCCTCGCGACTCCAGTGCGTGCTCTCCGATATTAGGCTTAACCCAATAAGCCTTACACATTTATAAACTCAATTTTTCAATGGTTCAAAATATTTGGGCTATATATATTTTTAACTAACCAATCAGAAAAGGGTAGTAAATCATACGTCACGATTTCTGATTATTATATGAAGTAGCTTTGCAACTGGTCAATATATTTTTAAATTCACTGATTACTTCGAATTTTATTTATCAAAAGGAGTTCGTTTCTGAATGTTATTTAGAAAAAAATTCCGCTTGGTGTTTTTAAATATTGCGTCAGTATCGCGTTAATACCTCAAAATAGCGCGCCAAAGCGAAGCTAAACCTCGCATAGAAAAATCAATCGGACGGTAATTTGGAAGGTTTAATATCTGCATCTAGTGGATATTTTAAGAAATTAATTTTTTAACTGACAAATAAGTACGTAAAAATCCCCGGGATCACTTATCGCGTTAAGCTAGAAATGATCAAGTTAAAAATCAATGAATTTTAAATTTTATTCACACGAATAAACGACACCGATCACAATTTTTTTCTACGGGAGGAGGGGCAAACTTCTCGCCAAACCAGAAAGAGTGAGAATAAAATGGTGTAGGATTGATTAAATATGTGACAAAATCTTTGTTCATTAGTCTCAATAAACCATTTTAAACAAACAAAAAATATTTGTACAGTTTACTAAGAAAATAATAACCTGGTGCGTTGGGATTGACGTGTTCCCAGGGTCCCTGCAGATATATTTGAGGGGCAACCGTAAGCGTAACTTACTTTATATGTCACTTCAAAAATTAATGTCTGAAAATTTCCACGATATACTAAGGCAGGGCCCCCAGAGGTCCTATAATTCCTATAAAATCCTATATTTTCAAAAATGTCCTATAACATCCTATATTTTTAGCAAAATCCCTGAAAAGTCCTCTAAAATCCTATAATTTTGATATTTTACCCATTTCAAATCCCGCCACTCTGTTAAATTGCTAGATTTAGCTATAGGCTCCATTCCTATACCAAGTCACTCCAGTCTTTACTTTTGTTATTGTTAACATGGTTAGCTACTAGTAAATTTTTGTGATAAAATGGTTAAATAGTTTCTATTTTTCTAGTGAAAATCAAAGATTTATTTCACTAAATATAGATTTTGTTTTTTAAATGCATAAAGTTAGTAAATGAAATAGCATATTTAATAATATAAAATCCTATAATTTGAAAAAATAGTCCTATTAAGTCCTATATTTTTAGAAATATAATCCTATTTTTCCTATGAAAAATTTGAAGATTGGAGTGGGGGCCCTGCTAAGGTGAAACCTGATAAATTATTGACCAACTTCGGAAGAATTTGTTGGTGTAAATGTTAGCCGCGTATATTTGGGGTTAACGTTATATGAAATGACAAAATGTTTTTAAAATTGAAATATAGCCTAACTTCACATAACTATCAACTTATGCTAGGTTTATGATATTTCAAACCAACAAATAAAGTAGCCATTAAGCGAGGGGCTGATCACTCCGCGTAATCGGTGTACAGAGCCGTACCTTTGACTGTATTTATGGTATTACGCGTAATCTTTGAAGTCCCTGCCTTTGGCAGTGCTAATCTAAGCGTAATCCGGTGTACAGACTTTCTAAGAGTGGTTAGCCCCTCGCCATTAAGTCGCGCTATCGTCTTCAAACCAACTTTTCTGAAATAATTTCTAAAAAAAACAAAGTCAAATGTAATATAGGTAGATATGAAATTTGGAGGCTTCGAGGTGAACAGTCACACGATATTTACTCTCCGTATATTGATAAGAGATTAGAGTCCGTAATTTAAATAACGGTCAGTTACTTCAAATTGCTTTAAATGTGCGAAAGTTTTTGTAGGAGCTAAAGATATTATTCAATGTTCTAATTGCCATGAATTTCTACATCCTGCCCGTGGTGGAATTAAATCGGATGAAAGTTTAAAAAAAATGGGTTCCCGGAGGCAGTATGGAAATGTGATCCATGTAAAGCGGTAAGCGAGAAATCAAACAATAAATCTGATGATGAGGCGGAAACTAGTCCTAACGAAAATATCAATATGGCTCAATTACTACAACGACTTCAAAGTATTAACCAAAAATGAACAAATTAGACGATATTGAAACCCAAGTGAAAAAAATATAGTTCATTGTAACACAGAAAACCTAAATCAAACAAACTGTAATTTTTTTATATTACTACACTTAAATATCCGTAGTTTAAATAAACATTTCAATGAGTTATTAATCTTTCTAGAAACTCTCAAATTTAAAATAGATGTAGTAATATTAACCGAAACTTTTAAAATTGATAATGTAAACCAATTTAGTATTGACGGATATAATATAATATCATCTGATACTTATTTTAATAGGAATGATGGCGTGGTAATATATATTGATGACAATTTACAATTTCAAAAATAGATTGTGATTTTGTAGATGCAAATATTCTAGCTATAGAAATAACGTTACCAAATAGCCAGATATATAAAATTATTGCTGTATATAGGTCTCCAAACAATGACGTACAGGAATTTATAAGAAAATTCGCTAGTAGTCTACAAATGTTGTCAAACGCTCCTAACATTATGTTAGTAGGCGATTTTAATATTCATATAAATGCTAACAATATTACTACTACTGAATATGGTTACGCGTCTTGTATAAATGAGCCAACGAGAGTGACTGAAAATTCAAGTACATGTATCGACCATATATTTCTAAAAAAAGGGCAATTTAGAAATCAGAATAGCCGTATGTGAAACTAACATTACAGATCATTATCCGATTTTTGCTAATTTACCATATATTGGTAGTTTTGAAATAAGTCCTAATTATTGTGAATCTATAAATATTGATTATGATCTCTTAATAAATTACCTTAAAAAAGAAAAGTGGACCACAGTTACTCAAAATACAGATGCTAACAAAGCTGCTGAAAATTTTATAGATATTTTAAAAAATAACCTGACTATTTTTACACAAAACCGGATAATTAAATTAAATCATAAGACGCGTAAATTGAAACCTTGGATTACTACAGGGTTAATTGTGTCCATAAAAACACGTGATGCCATGGCTAAAAAACTTAAAACTGAACCATTTAATCAAAATCTAAGAGATAATTATAAGGTTTATAGAAATAAAATTACAAACTTAATAAAAACTGTAAAATTTAATTATTATAAAGCTAGGTTAAATGAAAGTGATAAAAGCCCTAAGATGATTTGGAAATTGATCAATGGGGCTACTACTCTAAATAAGAGACAGAAAACTATAGGAAAAATTAAAATCAATGATCAATTATTAATCGTGAAAAATAATGCTAAGATAGCCGCAGACCACTTTAATGTTTATTTTGCATCTGTCGGCCCGCTATTAGCAAAAGACATATTGGATAACACCTTACAAATCCTACAAATTATAATTATATCGTTAATGAAAATGTAAACCCACAATCATTTTTTATTAACCCATCTATACCAATGGATATCGAAAACATCATAGTAGGGTCTTCGAGCCGGTCCCAAAACATACAGTGAAAAGCCGCCACCCCCGCCGCCCGCACCGCCCGCGAGTACAGTGGTGGTGAACAGCCAAAGGTAGGGTGAACTATCAAAGTTATGTTTAATGAGAGAGTGACGCAATACTTAGGTGTTGAACGTACAAAGGCAGGGTGGTGCTGGGTGGTGAACTAGCAACGCTAGATCACCACTGGTGGTGAATTGTAGAAGGCAGCCAACTTTCTGTGTATTAATGGTTGACGGTCAGCTCTTTAGCCACCTCCGGAAAAGAAGGGCTATGATCCTGATTGACAGTCCCCGCTTTTCGTTTGGTGGAGAACCAGTATAGCTAAAACATCCCTGGTGGTGAACGTGTAACGCTATAGAGAGTGGTGCATAAGAAAACGTAAAGACTGTACCCCGATAAAATGAAAGCCTTATAGAAGGCAGCAGCCTTTTTGTGTATTAATGGTTGACGGTCAGCTCTTTACCCACCTCCGGAAAAGAAGGGTTATAATCCTGATTGACAGTCCACGCTTTCCGTTGGGTGGAGAACTAGTAAAGCTAGGACATCACTGGTGGTGAACTTGTAAAGCTATGGAGAGTGGTGAACATGAAAAGGTACAGACTGTACCCCACTAAAATGAAAGCCTTATAGAACGCTGCAGTCTTTCCCGCTATTAATGATAGACGGTCTCCAGCTGTAGAAAAGAAGAGTTTTATTCCTAATTGACAGCCCCCGCTTTTTCACCACCTGTATGAAGCGCGTACGTTTCTCCGATACTATTGTACACGTTATACCGTACGAAGACCGTGTAAATTACGAATTGATAAATAAACATCATTTTAATATGCAAATTAGATTTAAATTTGAACCACTAATTTCAACGGTATTATTTAAGTTGGGAATGAGTGGTGGTAAATGTTACAACGGTGGTGCCCAAAACCCTGCGTTTTCCGGCGGTGGTGACGTAAAATACCATGACGCAATATATTAATATACATATAAAGTCGAACGTCTAGAGTGGATGACCATTCAAACTCGAAGAAGTTTCAAGTCAAGAAGAATATATCGACAAGAACTATGTAAGTATAATCCCTTTTTAGTATTTTAGTCCTCTTTTTATGGGGAAAATATATTTATTTTACTTTTGAATTACAGGTATAAGAAATCGATAGTCGTTGATTTTGAATTCTTTGACGGGCGGACCGTAGATGAGAAACCAGATAAAATAGTGAAAGAAGCGTCAGCATGCTCGACCGAAACTACACCCCGGGTCGCATCGTAGACGTTTCTCCCGCCGTATCCCCAAGCTGACCTCCCTTCCCGTACTCAACGACAGAACACCTGGGTTGAGAAGAACGTTCACGGTCTCGCTTGGGACTATGGTTTCACCCCTTATAACAAATTGGAAGAATGCCTGCTAATGGCTACTCACGGTTATGACCGTGTATTTTTATTAGAACTAATACACTGCGAAATTATAGACTTAAATGGTGTAGGCTGCCCCAAAGTGACTGAACTAAATGAAGACGGACCCATGTTTTCGTGTCTAATTAAGCACAATACTAACTTTTTAAGCAGGAAATATTCATTAAGTTAAGTTAATTATAAATATATATATATATATTTATATATATATATATATTAGAACAAATACGTACGCAAAGCCATCGGCGTTTAACTCTAATAGGGATATAGAGGACATCTGCGTTTCGGGAAGGACTAATATATGAAAGTAATATATATTAAAGAAAAATGTATAAATATTTGTATATATTAATTATACATAAACGGTGAACATGTTTATCGCGATAATGTCCTCAAGTGTCTCAAGGAGCGCTGCGGTACCGCATTCAGCTCCTTGGACACTTGGGGACAAAAGCGATCTGATTAATGTCATGACCCTAAATAGATATATTGATAATTAAAAAAACAATATATATATATTGAAAATGTAAAAAAAAAAAAATTATAATAATATATATTTACACAAAGCCATCTATATTTAAAATTGTGGCTGGCATTTCCTCCACTAGCTGACTTATGTAACCCTCAGGTGCGACTAATTGGTCTTCTTCTTCGGGTTCATCCGCATCTTCCTCAAACATTTCCCTAAAAATGTTATTTAATGTATAGTAATTTACAGAAAATAACCTAGCTTATAATAAATTTAAAAAAAATACTTACAAATCTTCGCCGTTTATGATAGGGAAAGTATCTATGGAATGGTTAGATTCAATGTCGTCGTCGTCGTCGTCTTCATCCTCTGAAATTGAATCTAACCATTCCATAGTTAGAGGTATCTTGCCGGCCACCATTTTGGATATATGGAACGTTGTAAAAATAAAAACTGAGAATACACTTTCTGGTCATCGTGAACTCCCTTTTATACGCGTTTAGAGGTCATGAAGGGTTTTGCCCATAGTTGGAAAAAATAACGTGACCAAAATCTGTGTAGTGTAAATCATCCTAACGAGACCATGAATATTCCTGGTTTTAATGACGTGGATAGGTATATTCTTACTAGATATGGTGGGGAAAAACCATCAGGTGTTCGCTAGTTTTCGATGAACAACGAGAGATGGACAGTGAAAGGTTTTCTTAATGCATTTTGGGATAATCCCTCGTAGAAACCACTCTCCCTAATCACCCCCCACTTTGTATCCTTTATGTCAATCATCGACACACGTGCGCTTTGTAGAAAATTTAAAAAAGTTGCATTAACCTAACTGAACCCCATAACTGAGAGAGAGAGAGTCGACACATTAAATAGAACAATAAGTTTAATTTAAATATCAAGTCAATAACTGAAGTTTACAATAATTCGACATTTTTAAGTTTTGAATTTTGTAAGCAAATAATATCTATAATTGTTTGTACTTCAAAACAGAATTTGTGATTTTAATAAAATTTGCAATTTAATTTAATTTAATAATTTGCAATTATTGTAAATATTTTAAGTCAATAAAGAAATTAAGAACTGTTTTAAATAATATATCTTCTATTTTCTACAATAGTCACCTTATATTTTTCGAAATCCGATACACACGTTGAAATTAATAAAGTAATAAATAGGATATCAACGTTCAATCGCTTATGAAAATGTTATGTAAAGTTACTTAGAGGACAGAGAACTGAACTTTGCAACTAAATCGGTACTTATAAACTATGGAATAAGAAAAAGAGGTTGCGATTTAATTCATTTTTTTAAAATCAATATTTGACATCATATTTTCGTGAACAATGTTGATAATATCTTTTACAAATACATTTTCCCTCTCGAGAATATGTTCAGCCAGGTCTCTAAGTAACCACCTACGTTCCGTGATGACCCTTCACATACGTTCACTTACACTAAAAGTATTATAATATTTTGGTTTGACGATGTTTTTCGGTGTCTACCTAGGGCTGGTGATCATTTTGTTTTGTATCTAAATTCGGAATTCACATATCCTAGGGTTGGTATCCATATCGTTTTGTCTAAATTTTCTTAGGTCTTGAAATATAAAGTGTGCAGAGTCCACCAACGTGATTCATATAATAACAAAAATAAACAAAATAGGAAAAAGTTTTCATTTTCTTTTGTCTAAATTTTCTTAGGTCTTGAAATATAAAGTGTACAGAATCCACCGACGTGATTCATATAATAACAAAAATATAATAGTAATTAACCTGTGGACACGCACATTTCGAGTGACAGAAGTAATTTTACTATCGAATCAATAACTGAATTTTACAATAATTCGACATTTTTAAATTAAGCATATGGTTACTTGTTTGCACTTCAAAACAGTATTTTTAATTAAGTAAAAATTTTAATTATATCTTTAACTTCATTTCTCAGTACCATTTCTCTTTGGCAAGCTTCATCTAGCTTAAATCTCCACTCTTCAATATGCTTTCTTATTTCTAGCTCATCTAGAAACGTCACATTATACTCTTCCACTATTTTACTCGCTTCTTCAAATGTATTGAAATCCATATGGTTATAACTAACAAAACATAATTAATATAAAAAGTTCAGAAATGCTAAATTTAGGTCGTCTGAAAGACCCTTCTCTCTACTACGTCAAAAATGTTTTGTTAAAAATAATGAAATTAATTATGAACTCCATATAATATCATTAAGTGTCTATATACCAAAGTGGCTCTTTAGCCAACATCACAAGCATTTTGATAAAATAAATATATCAAGTTTTAGTATGAGAAACTTATATTTCTCAAGTATTGTAATTGTACATGTGATGTACGACATCTGATGACGGAAGAGCGTCGGAACATGTTGGACGCCCTAGATATTGCGGTAATGCGACATCCAGGTGCGTCCATCACAAGGACCACCTTGGAAAATTTTCCAAATGCACTTAGAATTTAAATATGAAAATGTTTTTTTATAATTTAAATATTTTTTTTTCAATTTTAATAAAACTATTGAACTAAATAAGTAATTTATTTTTATTCGTCTACTAATTGCATATTTACATGGTCCATATTTTGATATAGCCACTCTGCATATAATGTACTCTTTTCAAGAGCGCATGAATATTTCCTACTTAAAAAGTTAGTATTGTGCTTAATTAGACACGAAAACATGGGTCCGTCTTCATTTAGTTCAGTCACTTTGGGGCAGCCTACACCATTTAAGTCTATAATTTCGCAGTTTATTAGTTCTAATAAAAATACACAGTTCTCTTCGCCTTTACAAAATACGCGGTCATAACCGTGAGTAGCCATTAGCAGGCATTCTTCCAATTTGTTATAAGGGGTGAAACCATAGTCCCAAGCGAGACCGTGAACGTTCTTCTCAACCCAGGTGTTCTGTCGTTGAGTACGGGAAGGGAGGTCAGCTTGGGGATACGGCGGGAGAAACGTCTACGATGCGACCCGGGGTGTAGTTTCGGTCGAGCATGCTGACGCTTCTTTCACTATTTTCTCTGGTTTCTCATCTATGGTCCGCCCGTCAAAGAATTCAAAATCAACGACTATCGATTTCTTATACCTGTAATTCAAAAGTAAAATAAATATATTTTCCCCATAAAAGAGGACTAAAATACTAAAAAGGGATTATACTTACATAGTTCTTGTCGATATATTCTTCTTGACTTGAAACTTCTTCGAGTTTGAATGGTCATCCACTCTAGACGTTCGACTTTATATGTATATTGCGTCATGGTATTTTACCACCCAGCACCACCCTGCCTGTGTACGCTCACCACCTGTACCACCCCTGCCTTTGTACGTTCAACATCTAAGTATTGCGTCACTCTTTCGTTAAACATAACTTTGCTAGTTCACCCTACCTTTGGCTGTTCACCACCACTGTACGTGCGGGCGGGACGGCGGACGGGTAGAGGCCTACCACTATATGTTTTGGGACCGGCTCGAAGACCCTACTCATCATTGATAAATTAAAAAATACTAACTCAAATGGGTATGATGGAATTAGTGTAAAAATGTTAAAATTATGCAAAACATCTATATCTTTTCCGCTCTCTTATATCTTAAACTTGTCCATCGTAGAAGGGTCTTTTCCTGATGTTTTTAAAAAATCAGTTATAGTACCAATTTGTAAAGCTGGTAGTAAGGAGAAATTGGAAAATTCCCGTAAAAAAACTTTCTGTAGAAATTCTATAAAATTGTTTAGAGTTCTACAGGCTCCAATTGGGGCTTTGTAGAAAAGGTATTATTCTGTAGAAAGCTGTGTATAATTTTATGATAGATTTCCACAGAGGTACTTTCTAAAAAATTTCGGAGTATTTTCTACAATAATCTTGCATAAACTTTTTAAATGAAAATGTTTTTTTTATTTATACCGATTTTTTTATTAATTTGCTTATAAACCTGTTATTACCCGTTTTCCTAGCAAATTCATTAATGATTAGCCTAAAATTATTAACAATTAGTGCGCAATTATTATCAAATATAAATTTAATTATAATTAAGATTGCTCTTAATGGTTATGGTCTTCGTAATACATTGAAGAATAGGCAATTTAAATATTTTTTAATATAACTTAATATGTATAGGGTGTACTCTCGTGACGCCAACATCGCTGTAGTGGAAGGCTATAGTGTCCTCCCCTTTCCCCCATACCTACACTGCAAATCTTCATGACACCTAAAAGCCGTTTAAAGAACACATGAAGAACGTATTACGAACGTGTTCAGATATTTTTTGATATGCCACCTGTAGAACGCTTTAACGTATGATTGCTACGTGTTTATCACGTGCACTTATGTGTATTTCAGATGTACTCTTGGTGTACGCTATCCGCTCACACAGATGTTTTTCGGGTGCTTTTTTCGTAGCAAGTAAAAACCGTTTGCTACAGTGGCGTAGCTGAGAACTCAGAGGGCCCCCTGCAAATATCTCTATGAGGCCCCCCTTTTTAATTTTTTTATGGTTGCGCCCAACCGCGGGCCCGGCGGACCATCAGCTACGCCACTGGTTTGTTCAGTATATGTATAAAGTGTAATTCACAGTTCAATCGATGTTTTAAGGCGCTCTTTAGATGTCATAAAGATTTGCAGTGTATCTAACTTAGAGCAATGGCCGCCATCTTCTCGTGAATACCATGAAATTTCTGTGTTAAATTAATTTTTATTTTCCACTTTTGTCCAATTGACCAATAAATTCACTTGTGCAGACTGGAATTTACCACCTCTGAACAAATAATGTCAGCGACAAACTAACATTAACCGACTTATGGTATTTTGAAAAATAATTAACATGATTTATTCACTTTATTTATATTCTCTAACTTTATTTCTTTTGTGTAAGTGCAGCGTTATTACCGAAAATTACAGAAACCTTTAGTCACATTCGTAAACATTTGGAAATTTTATAGCATGTGTAAATCCTTCAGTACATGATGATGATAAAATTAAAATATTTTGTTGAATTTCCGATATTTTGCATGATCTGGAATTTTGTTTTAATTTAGTTTTTGACATTAATTTACTTTTTAATACCGCAGTGTCATATATATTTTTAAAGGTTTAATAAAAATGAAGTATTCCGTGCTACAAATACAAAATCCTGAAACAGAATTACATAAGCAATTTTTTATAGCAAAAAACTCTTCAATAATTCCTAGGGTACCATCTTTAAGTTTAACACCAGAATTCTTTTAGTTTTCTCTGCAGTTGAAAGTGTCATACCATTTATTGTCATTTTATGAAACCTTGCAGCAAAAATTGGTAAAGCATTACTATTTAAGTGGCATGTTAGGGCTTGTTTCACATGTTCTTCTAAAACTGTTTGCTTAGGTAAACCATGAACAAATGTCTTTTTCGATACTAGTGTTATATATTTAAGGAAAGGGAACCCTCTTGTTAGTTCTTGAAAATAATCGTTTAAATGTTCATTACCAGAAAAGACGTCCGTGGATAGCTCTGACATTTTCCTAATTATTACTATTTTTTCAGAAATTTGATGGGCAACGTTTTGTGTTCCATGAAATAATTTCATTAACTTGCCGTTCATTTTTTCAAACTGAAAACAGGAAACGGCCCATAATGGTCCCCAGTTTTCTACAGTCTCATGAAGGTGTAGTAATAAATGGACATTATAGGACATTGAGCTCAGAATATCTTTTAACAAACTTACGAAGGTAGCCAGCTGCTTCATTAATATCATCGGGTGTCACTTTAGTACCCAAAGAATTTTTATCCCAATTACTAAATTAAGCCAATGTTTATAGTATTTTTTGGATAAAAAATCATTTAAGATGAGTGGGGAATAATATTAAAGCCAAGCACGCCATTCATTGGCTTTCCATAGCTTTCGATCTATTAAGAGTTCTTGGGGTGCGAGAAATTTCACTGGGAGGTTTGAGCTGGAGAAAGCCTTTGTCAATATCCTTTATACGTTTTCCTAAATAATAAGGTTGCTGATGACTACTAGAGTCAAACCATTTGTCTACAGTTGATTTCACTACATCTAGGCAGACACTATGCATATAGTCCACGACAAAACTTCGGATAATATCGAAGTATTTAAGAAGCATCAATATAAAAAGCCTTTTACCCCATTAACAGTTTTTTTGGTCTGTACAGCTAATGTAGCATCTTTTTTCATTTGACTTAAATATCTTCCTGGACTATCAAGGCCTTCATAAACTCGGCAGTGACCCAGCCCTTTCTTCACAGATTTACCTTCGTTAAGACACCAGCTACAGCCAAATTTGCCATTAAATTGGTTAATATTTTCGAGGATAGAGCGAGCTACAGAGTCACAAGTGCAAGCGCCGGGGAATACTTTTATGTTCGTACATGTTGAAAGTTCAGTATTCTCGTACATAAAACCAACGTCCGATAGGGTATTCAATTGATCCACAAAGGGTTTAAGAAAAGTGTTCATTTCTGGTTTCTTCTTTCCGAACCAAAGTGAAGCCACTTGAACATTTTTACCATTAGCAGAACTGTTGTCCAATTCATTAACCACATACAATAACGGCCATATTGCAAAACCAGACGAATGAAACACTGGCACTCCATCTGTGTTCCACGTAACTGATAAATCCTGATCACGCATAGGTAAACGCTTGTAAATCACTCCATCTCTTAAAGGCAATTCATCCAACACCCAAGGCTTATTGTCACGCACTAGTGGTCTTTTCTGTTCTTCGATTGATAATACAATAAAATAATTGCCCTTGTCAAGTGTAATTTCAATATTGTTCAATGAACCACAGTATTCACAAGAACCACTGTTTTCTCCAATATAGCCGTTGCAAATGTGACAATAAACGTCAATGGTAAACTGTGTTTTGGCAGCGTTAAAATGCTTATAAAACAAGAATAGAGTGTTCGGAAGCATTGAATTTTCAGGTAGATGTAGAGAAAGTAACTTCAATAAGGATGATGTTGCTTGCTCTCTTTCCTTATACCGAATTATGTGAGCCATAATTAAAAACATGCTTTGTTTCAAAGTGATTGAGGCGCCAGGGTAGATACTGTTATTCTGAAAAGAACAATATAAAATTTCTATTTCAATCAGAATACGTAATGTAATGTATATCTTACCAAGTTCTCTTCCTCGGGACAATCTAAATCAGGCTGAATGAGATGATCACTTTTCACACTCGCTCCCTTGTCATTCGTGTGAAAAAAATAAGCCCAGTATACAGAAAAATACTATCAATAGAAAAATTGGAACCAGGCCCGCCAAGTAATGTAGGGCCCCTTTCATAGAATAACATGTTTTGTAGACAGAGATAATTAGGGCTTGTACATCTTCCTTTGGCTTGCCCTGGTTTGCAATCATACCTCAGTTGAGAAAGTTGTAGCCTGAGAGATCCCATCATGATGATTTGCATTTGAGCTACTCAGCTGTTCATTCCCATTAACTACACTGTCATCAGATTCAACAACGTTGTTTCCACTTCCTGAATTTAAGTTTCTAATTAAGGTACCATTCTCCGAAAAGCTTGAACTAATCAAATAAATGTCTTAGCTCGAAGTTTTCTTCTTCTTGCTCGTGATGGAACTGCTTGAAATACTTGATATTTCATAATCAGAAGGTCTCTTGTATGCGTATTTGGATTTTTGTTGGTTTGCTGCAACAGACTGCTTTGATTTTTCCATCAGTTTTCTAATTCTGTACTTGGTTTTTCTTGGTACTTCTGTATTTTTCCAAAGATATGCTTTATACTTTCTTCCCTTAGACTTGCTATTTCCACCATGGCTGGGGCATGGTACGTTGGAGTTAGACATGATTGCATAACTGTTAAGCCTGGCTCCTAGTCACTTAACCTGGAGGGAAATCACAGCTTACCAAGACACTTAACTTTAATATAATGAAATTAGAAAATATAAATAATTATTGCACTTAAATACATTAATTAATTTCCCGGTGGGTACTTCTACCCACCCTACCCACATTATCCACTTTTTTGCTTTGGGAGAAACGTTTTTGGTCTTAGGAGATACCTCATATCTCCGAATTCCCATATCACCGAATTATCTTTTCTCCGAATTGATATAATTCCGTATTGCTTTTACTACGAAAGTTCATATCTCCGAAGTCCCATTCCTCCGAAATGTATTTAGTGACCTCATATCTCCGAATTCCCATATCACCGAATTCCTTTCTCAACTAATTGACATATTCTTGCTTTTACGCCGAAAGCTCCTGAGTCTACGAAGGAGGACCGTGCCATCCTTTGTGTAGATGTCCCTGGTGCGGAAGGCTACCTTGAAGGGCTTCTATAGGTCGGCGGCCTTCATTACTAAAAGCTGCGACCCCCGGAGACCAATTCCTTCTGGTCAAATCCTCCCACCAAACAATCCGCTGTAAAACCATCCTTACAGAGGTAGTGAACGGCGCCTCCAATCAGCTGAAAGCTCCCAAAACGAAGTATAAGGGTTGCCCGAGGGTAACCCATCTATACGCTTCAGAATCTCACGCTGAATGGTGCCCATTTCCTCTGACAAGATGGTTTTCGCAGGATAGCCTTCTTTAACGATGGCCATCTTTGTGGAGCTTAAGGTTTCAATATAGGTTTGGTCGTGAGACTTTGCCTTTTTGGAAACCTGAGACTGGGAATCGGGGGAGTCATTTTCCCTAGTGATGGCGGGGGGTCGTCCTTACCAGAGACCTCCTCCTGCCTCAATTTGTCCCTGCGGCGTCGATTCCACCTTTGGGTTTTGTTCAGGGGCTTATCTTCCTCGATCCCTTGCTTCACTGACTGGTTCTTGCCAGAAGCAGACCCTTGAAGGCTAGGCCGGGTTCCTGCAGGGGTAAGTCCCCCTCAATGAATGAATGCATGGTTTATTTGTTTGCGTACAATACGCGCCCTTTCATATCAGGGCGGCTCCGCTTAGGGGAGCACAACAACATAGAATTAAAACAATTACATTGAACTAAACATATATACTATATATATATAAAAACACACAAGAGGAAAAAAAAAAGAAATATTATTGAGTCGCGGAACTTCTCTTCTTGTATTACACGAGTTTTTTGCCAATGCCGTTTTGTTAAAGAACAGGGGGGGGTACCATCAGAAGATGAACCCGCCCCTTGCTTTGGGTCGGGTCCTTTCGAACCCTCCCCCTGCTTTGGGTCGGGTCCTTTCGAACCCTCCCCCTGCTTTGGGTTGGGTCCTTTTGAACCCTTGCCCGGTTTTGGTTTTTTTGGTTGTGCTTCCATTTTTGGTCCCACGAGAAATGAGGAAAGTAAAAAGTCACCGCCCTTTATCCTCTGTCCGGGCGGAAGGATAAAATATAACGGGGTGTCGCCTGGTGCCCCGAGGGGATCGTTCACGATACCGTATTTTCGCTTCCCCGGTACCACTCAGCCCTCAGCACGATACGTCACACCTTAAATTAAGGAAGAAGCAGAGCCTTAGTTGGCCAGCATGAAGGGTTGCCCCTCCACCTGTTACTCCCTTTGTAACAATATTTTTCATATTAATGAAACTAAGTTCACGAACTTTATGAATGTACCCTTATTTCAAACATCAACGGCTTTATTTTCTCCTGGTTCCCCTAAGAAATACCTCTTCCGTTAAAACCCAACATGTATCAGCGTTTGGGAAGCTGAGAGAAAGCAATTCGCGAAATTGCGAAAGGATGGGTAAAACCCCACAACAGTCAACCTTTTCGGGAATCCGAGAGGAAGGTCAATGAAGGTTTCAAACGGTGACGAAATTCTGACCACTGACCAGAGCATATAAATAGACGGGCACGTCTCTCTATCTCTCTCTCTCCAAGTAAGCAGTGATGCCGTTCGGATTCCTCTTCGAGAAACTTCTTGACAAACGCGTTAAGTGACCGCGCCCCGTTATGTTGTGCGCGCTCGTTTCTTCTTCGCTAGGAGAGTGATCTGTGCCCCTGTTGAACTACGCCCGCATCGAACTCTACAGGTCCGTAAGATGAAATAACTTTTTTTAAGTAAATGTTTTATTATTATTCTAATCGTAATGACCAAGCAATAAAAGTAACGGATTTATCTTTTCTAATAACGTAATGCGAATCTTGATTTCTTAGTTTCAATGCTGACACTTTACTTTAATTTAACTTCCCCTAGACACGATTTTATTAATTTTTCCCCCTCTCATTAAGGTAATATGTCATTTAATTTTTGAAGTGTCGCACCTTCCACCACGAAGAGGTACAAGGTTGCAGTTTATGGAAGGGTGCATGTAAGTTTAGATTAAGCATGGCTATCGAATTCCTTATTACCGTGTTTTAGTAGTCGTCCTTATCATCGAAGGATTTGGTTTCCCTTTAAGAGTGATAAAATGGTAAGCGACGTAAAGAGTATACGCAGATCGGCCAGTTAAAACTGGAACAAGGATATTTCAAAGAGCGTTTTGAAACAATTAGTAAAACGCTCAGCAAGATTGAAGCTGGTCTTAGTGAATATAAAAATAATTATAACACAATAACCAGTCCAAACGAGAGCTCGTTTAATTAAATAAATATATTTCTATAGTTACCACTTGGGCCTCTTACGGATTAGATTAATCGATTTTTATAAAACTAAGTATATAGAATTGGTTAATTCGATTTCCAGACTTTGATAAGAAAATAATTGAAAAATGAATCTAAAATATATTTTACTGACGAAGAAAAACGATTTTAAGAGAAATATTTTACTTGGATTTGCTAACTCCTTTAAAGAAATACGTCACGGCGCACTTATCCTGTCAAATGCCCGCGACAGTTTTAACTGAAAAAAATGAAAGGTAGAAAATCGAAAATTATACATCTAAAATGTGCCCTTTAAACCACTTCAATAATAAAGAAATTAATACAAAATCAACCTCCAAGTGCGACAATTTAGGATCGCAAAACGATATGATTGTTAACAGCTTATCACGCAATTAAGAATTTCGTCGTAGGGTCGAGAAATTATTCCTAAAGAAAGCGTTGTTTGCAGGATAATTTTAAAATGCACATCGGATCAGGAAAATTGGAACAGTTATGATCGAAAAGGAGTCTATTTTGAAGTATTCGTCAATAATTTTACAGCCCGAGACAATCGAATTCTTGAAACAGAAACACGCAATTAACTCGTGATATTTGGATAAAACCTCGAAATTGACCATATCTTTAAACAACTTCTTCAACTACGGTATCAAGTTCCCATATAACTACCTTAACCTATACACCATATAATAAATATTTAAAAATAAGAAAAAATATGTTTACAAACATGATGAATGCAAAAACGTACATTGATCTCCAATATAATAAATATATATATATTATAACCTTGCACAATTTTTTCTAAGTTTTAGAAGTCATGTTGCTCAAAGTTACTTTAGTGACGGCGCATGGTGATAAATTGCTCGAAATTGGTATATAGCCCTAAAAATTGATATACAACTGCCTTGAACTATACTCTCTACACCTTAATTTAAATTTTCAAAACTACTTCTGGAAAAAGTTTGTACGCAAAAAACCCGCTTGTTTCCAAGGTGGCACGCATAGTCGTTTGTATGTGTTTTTAAAATAATAAATTTTAAGATTCTAGGCAGCTCCGCAACTTTTCAAATAAAAAAATGGTAAATCACGTGTAGCTCGGGTGGTAAAGTTATAATTTATTTGTGGTGAGACATGTAATAGTACTACTTAAAACCTGATCTGGAACCACATCGACATATTTTTTTCTTGAGGTGTTTTACAATTTTCTCTATAGCTTACAAAGGTAAATCGTGTATACCTAGGCTCTTGGGGACGATGACCCTCGACTCCACCTCCTCACGCTGCTTCTTTTTTGGTCCTCCCTCCCTCCTCCTCAGGACAGAGCCCCCAGCCCCCGGAAAATGTTTTTTTAAAGATTAAAAACGAGAAAAATTTTATATTCTTTAGATTTGTATTTTTAGTTATTGTCCACTTTTGATTAATATGTAAGTTAATATTTCGAATGTAGGCTAATGCAAATATTTTCGTAAACGATTTAGCTTATACAAATTCTGATGGGAGCAATGATGAAGGTATTCTTTTTCAATGGAAAACAATGGTGTAACTATCTGACGTCATCGTGCCAAGGGCTAAAATTATATTCGATTAAACCAAAAACAACCAAGTTTTGATTCATATTATATTATATCGCGAAAGTCTTCGGGTATTCCTCAAGTCGAAAAATACCGACGATTTATGGACGAAAACTTTGAAAATACGTGGACAGGGTCAGATACGCTTCTCAGTGATCTGAGATTTAATTATTCCAATATGTTCCGGGAACGTGCCTTTAAAAAAATAACTTTGGATCTGAAGATGCCCTTTTGGGCCAAGATAGATAGTAAGTTTAGACGTCTTTCTCTTTTTTCTTAATTTTGGAAACTAAAACGTTTCTTTCCTAAAAGGTTCGTCCGTCGCGATGGGTAAAGAGGACGATTTAACGGCGCCATTTGAAGAACTTGCCGCTTTAAAAAAGATGTTGTCCTCGCCGTTGCCGAGTTTAATTTCTCCACTAAAGGCCCCGTCGTCTCGTAGTGCGTCGAAAAGGCATCTCGCGTCTTCTTCCCAAGATGGTAACGAGAAGAAGTTGTCAAGCCAAGACGGCGGAAAGAAAAAGGGAAAAAATCTAAACATCATTAAGTTTTTGTAATTGATTTTAAATTTCGACGTTTTTTTTGTAAATACGTAGTTTTTAGTATATATTTTTTGTTTTTGCATTTATAATTCAGTTTTTACGCGTATATTTCTTACGCTTAAGTTTTGCGTTAGTTAAATATAGCGGCATATATAAGTTCGTCATGGAACGTCTTATACGTGGGTAAGTTTCCGGGTCATCTGGCGTAAACATCTTTTAATTTTTATCGTTATTTCCGAACAAGTTAAAGTAGTTTTCGTATTGATCCGGTCTTATTGGCAAACTCTCGTGGTACCCGAACACGTTTAAAGTTAGTCGAACGTATTTTAGAGAAATGGATCGCGCGTTTTAAAGAATCCTCGAATCTTAAAGCAACGCGTTCCTTCGGCCAGTACTCGGTCACGCGACATTTTTCTCCCTTATTCGGGAACGTTTAGCACTGTTACGTCTCGGTATAGTACCGAAAGAGTACGCCCGGCTACACTTAGCGCGTTAGGCTCGGTACTCCCCTCTGGGTCGCGTTATAGACGGCCCATCTCTTTTTTTAGTATGAGGCTGGGGAGGTGCCTAAACTTAATGAAAACATTCCACGCCCGACTATACTCGGTGCTGTCCTCTAGGTCGCGTTAAAGACGGCCCATCGCTTTTTTAGTATGGGGCTGGGGAGGCGCCGCGCGCCCCCAGCGCTCGGGCGAAGCGAGTGCGTGCCGCCGTCAGGCGGCAATACTTGAAATACCTAGCAAATTCTATAAATTAAACTAACACTAAAGACATCTTTTTACCGACATAACCTGTCACCGGGATTTAATAATTTTAAACTCAAAATTGAGGAAGAGTATTATTATTGTATCTTTTCCGGCGACTCACGCGGCTCGTTTACAAAAGATACGTTGCGGGCCGTAAGTTGGGTGATCCGTTTGCTGAGCTGGTTGTCGATCAATTTCAAGATCCGGTTTGGTGGTCCGTTTTCTGATCGGCTAAAAGATACGTCGCGAGAGATACGTTTAGAGATCAGTTCGCTGATCTCCCAAAACATACGTCGCGATAAATCTGGTTCGTGATCGCCCGATGGTGGCGTTTCGGCTGCTCCGTTTGGTGATCCTTCGGTGTTCTCCTAAACGACGCGATAGCAGAGAACGGTTTGGTGAACCGTTTCAAGCTCTACTAAAGGATACGTTGCGAGACATTAGTTTGGTGATCGGTGTACCGATTGATTTGCTGATTTTTTTAGATGATTGTTTTCGTTATCGGCTTTGTGAAACGTTTGGTGATCGCCTAAAAGATACTTTGTCGGAGATATTTTTCACTTACCGTTAGGTGATCGGGCCAAAGATACTTTGTTGGAGATAAAGTTCGTGATCCGTTTGCTAAGCCGGTTGCTGATTCGAATAGTTATCGGTATGGGTGATCGGTTTCGTGACCGTCCGCGGAAAGACAAACGGAGGATTGGGAGACGTACCAACAGCCAATCCCGGAGAGCGCGGTGTCGACCGAGTCTACCTCCAAACGCGTTAAGTACGTTTAATTTAGCCTAGAGATGACAAAAGAAGACTGGGCTATCGACGAGTAGACAAATTAAAAAAATAAAATTAATAAAAATATAAAATACAATAAAATAACGAAAATTCCTCGGATGACGCCGTTTTTCCCGCTTTCCTCCTCCGACGCGCCGTGACCCACTCCGCAAAAGGCGACCACTTCGTCCTCTCCGGGGCCCCGGAAAAAGAGAAAAGTGACGATTCGGGCGGTTCCTCCGAGACTTTGGAAATTTTCTTCTTTCACGATACGCCGTCAAGCGGGTCGATACCCTGCGGGCAGGAGAACCCGAAAACGAAGTCTTAAGCGCATGGCGAAATGGAACGCCACCTTAGCCGCTGCCAACGCCGCTCCCGAAAAACAGGGTTCCCCCGACAGCTTGGAGGCCTTCGCGCCTGCGTCCACGGAAATCGCCACCGAACGTCAAACCGACGGCGACGACACTTGGCCGTCGTCGGAATCAAACGATAAGCGGGTGAAACCGCAGAATATGGGTGAAAGGCCACCCATTTTCCGCGAGTAAATTTAAATAATCGAAAAAAATATAGAGTGAAAAACAAAGAAATAACGAAAAAATAGTTAAAAATTACTAATTGGTACGCCGCCCAGGAGTTCACGCGGGTTAATTTTGCTTGCGCCAATGCCATTAGTTTAGAGTCGGCGGAACTTCTGAGCGAGGACACCAATGTAAATTCGTGCTATTACGGGAAAAAAGAGTGGGAGCGGTTTTTGCCTCAAAAATAACGATCGCCGGGACCACCGTCCAAACGTGGACTAAAGCGGCGACTCCAGCTGGTGGGTCTAACGAGCCGGGGTGTAGTTTCTGCCCCGACGCCGCGGAAGAAGTCCGTCAAGCGCCAGTGGCGTAGCTGAAAACTCAGAGCCCCCCTACAAAAGCTCTATGACGCCCCCCTTTTTAATTTTTTGTGGTTAGCGCCCCCTCCCCCCGAAGCTCGCGGGCCCTGCGGACCATCAGCTACGCCACTGGCAATCGCCTATCGTCCCACGTCCACCGTTAGCTAACTTCGAATTGGAGGTGGAAGAGGACGATGAGTAGGAGTTCAAGCTGGAAACGGCGAATGACGGAAAGATTTGCCAAGCACCCACCCCGGATAGCGACGAACCGCACCCGCCAATCGTCCATTGTCCGCCGTTGGCTAACTTTGAATTCGATTTCGAAGACGACCGAGTCTTCCTCGGATGACGCCGATTCTCCTTTTTTCCGGCCTGCCTCCAGACGCCAACCGTGACGCCGCTTCACGCCCAAAGACGAACGCCGCCTTATTTCCCTCGTTCGCCGATAAAACGATGGGCACTCGCACGGCCCCGGCACTTCGGGGGACGTTCTTTGGGCGTCGGTCATGGTGTTAGCAGCTGATAGAGGCTGGCTAACCAGGCGTACCCTCGTTCCCGCGCGCAACCGTTTTCTACGGTACGTGCGGCCAGCCCATCTCGTGGCCCAAGCCCATCATCGGGAGATACGGGCGGGGGAAGTAGCCGCCGTCGTTCCCTGGTATGTATATTTGACGCCAAAAAACAACGCGAACGTTCCTACTCGTTAATTTTATAACCAAAACTTCATTTTACATTGTCTTCTTGTTTGTTTTGGACTACGACTTCGTTCCGCCATTGCAAAAAAAATATTCAGTAACCCCCGCGCGGTAACAAAATTAAAAAAAATCAAAGCTACACCTTGTTTTTAGTTCTAAATTGTTCTCAAAGAATGTATTGCCTTAGACGAGGAAGAATAAATTATTAAGAAAAAACAAACCTAAGCCTTATCTTTATTTTGCTGCGTTCGATGGGAAATAAACTCTATCTAACCGTATATTTAATTGTTTTTGTTTTTGGGACTGGTCCATACAAAAGGACATGAGGCCACCTTCCTTGATATTGTATCTCCTCGGCCCCGTGGATAATCGAACCCGTGACCCGGCGTTCCGTCTACCAGCGCCTTCGACCGCTCGTCCGTCGAACCTGGTTAAAGATTCTCGACTTTTCTCGACGCAACTCCAATGTATGGTTGCCGCGATATCTCGAAAAACTTGAACCGGACGGGGGATCGTGCGACAACGACATAAACACACACAAAATGGACTTAGCGATAGCGAATCGACTGTAAATAAAAAAAAACAAGATCGTTATTGCTTCGTAGGTCCAAGTACAAAAAAAAAGAGAAGCTAACGGGTATATAAGACGTGTGCTTAGCTTTCGTAAGATCACATTCGACATCATGGACACCGGAGACCACACCGCGTGAAAGAGCGCCCCAAATTCTATAAAGTAGGAAACTATCAGCTTTGTGTTAATTTGTTGCGGGTCAAAACCTATTTTTCCTGTACTATATGTTTCAAATTCGAAAATAACTACATGTACCTTCTGAAATTAAGGAATGTTATTTTTTATATTACGATTCAATTCGCGACCGAAAACTACGGGTACGACCTCCTTATCGGCAGAAGAAAACAGTAAGAGGTAATTGCTTTAATATTGCAATTCAAAACAGAACAGCACTGAGTGCCAGCTTTACACATTTTTGATTCTAGCAGACGCTACACACTCAAGAAGTGGCGTGAAACTTCAGCGAATAATGCATCACGACAAATTTAAAAGCGTTTAAATTTTCATTGGGCCTTGGCTGCATCAAACCGTGATTTTGTTACTTGGCAGTTTCCAAACAAAAGGAGCAATTCGCAGAAGCTTGTTAGTCCTTACAATGTTTTTCACATAATGATTTACCTTGCATTGGCGAAACCGACTATCATTTAATAATTTTGCACTGAATGAATGGGAAGTGTTATAGTTAATTTACTATGTTACTTATGCTATATCTCGCTCGCACTCGCTAGCTTGAGATCTGCTGATGTTCGCAGATTTTTTAGCGCCTAAATCGTTGATCCTAACATTTCACTCTTTTTGGATCGCTTAAATTGGCGCTCCTCTCATTTTCGATTTGTGATATTTTAAATGATTAAAAACCGCTCAAAATTAAAGGAGCACCCATTAAATTCTTCAATGTACGTGTTCCTTAAAAGCAATACGAATAGTCCGCGCCACGCAGACGAGTCGCAAGGGTAGGGGGGAGTTTGAAAATTTATATAAAAAAAACACACTTAAAAGGCTGGAAGTAGGGGTGCTAATCAAAAACATTTCTAATCCGCTCCAAGGGATAGAAAGGGGGGTGGTAATCAAAAACATTTCTAATCCGCTTCTAGGGATCGAAGGGGGAGGGGACGGCAAATAAGAATATCTATAACAATGATTTAGAGTTTCGAGGGAGTCGTGTAATTGAAAAGAACCAGCGACTATTGTTCCAACACTTGGGGAAAATGCTTACCGCCGCCCCTGTTTAAACCAGACAGTCTCGGAAAATATGTTTAAAGCCAGTGAGGTTCTAAACTTAATGTACTAAATATCTTTACTCAGTATCTTTCCTTAATTTTTTTAAAAATGTGAAACGTCTTTCTGTTAGGTCGACGATAAATATCCAAAACCCTAGCCAGAAAACATTGCATGACCGTGTAGTTTTTCCTACACTCAAATTTCTTAAAAAACACACATTGAAGGGTTGAAATGTCAGCATAGGCATACTGTGCATTCTCTAGTACTAGGCCTTTATGTGGGTAAATTATGACCACTCGAAAACCCAAAAAACGACCCTAAGTTATAACTTTTTCCGTGTGGAATTTGTATATTTCATTTCAGTAAGTAAATTATCAACTAAGACTAATAATATCATTCAATTTAATGAAATATAAATTATATAAAACATTATGCATTGTTATAATACATTCTAAATAAATTAGACCAAACAATTAAACCTTTCCGTTAATATTCTAAATCAAATATTAATTATCTTCCGTCACGTACTCTACTTCTACTTCGTCGTAAAATGTATTTTTCCACCGTACAGAATGTTGATAGATTGTAACTTACAAACAGACGTGGGCAAAACTCCGAGTGAGATTCCGAGAGTGATCTAACCCGCCACTCTTTTCACTTTACTCTTTCGAAAAACACTCCACTTTTATGAGTGGATTTTCAACTTTTCCGTCACTCGCGAGAGCGATCTCGTTGGAAGAGTGAATATATTCAAGGTCAAAGCGTTCACTCTTTTCTTTTTCTTCGCCCGCAATGGACGGCGGGAAATTTGAAATTTAAAGCGGGAAATTCGAATTTCGTATTGAAATTTTATTATTTCCTGTTATGTCCCCACATTTTTAAAATGGAAATGAATTATTCAAAACCGTATTATGCACGTAATGCAAATAACAGTTAATTACAGCGGAAATTATTATTGTATAAAATTTTAACTAAAGCGAAGGGATCAGCTTAGAGTCTAAGGTTTCAGCTATATTCATTCATAACACGAGTTATAATCATTTTTATTAATTGCAGACGTTTCGCGAAGTGATACTTTATTAATCCATCATTTCATTCTTATTTACGCCCAATGGATTGATAAATGCTTTGAAACGTCTCCACTTTAAAATTTTATTATACCATGAAATGTCCTCCATTTTTTTTAATAATTTTATTACACCATGGTAATTTATATGATTAATATTTTGAGGCTATGGTAGTGGTTCATATTCCTATCAGTTCTTAATTTAAAAACTTATAAATTAAATAACGTTATAAAAGTATTTATAATAAAATACTAAATAACCAAAATAATAATAAGAATGGGATCAGTATTATGACGTTATCTCTAGACATACGTAGAACGTCTACGAAGGAAAACCGGACAATTTCCATTTCGCATATAATATTATTTATTGAACCAGTAATTATGCTCAATTTCTAATCAAATGACATGATGAAAACACGTAGTTATGTTTATAACATTCGCCCCTCACCAAAACGTACGACCCCTCCCTTTCGGCCGTCGTTCTCGTATTCCCGGCGGGCGGCCGCCGGTCGGTCTGGTAATATGGGGTTCAGCTTAATCCTATTGTGATTTAAGATATAAAAATGTATGTAAGGTTGAGGAAAGGAGCCACGATAATTAACTCTACTGGTGCTCTTTTAGACCCCAACCTCTTTATTTCACACATTCTTTATAGTAGACCTAAAATTCTAAGCCGAAACGGTTTAACAATGTAAAATATTACAATTAAATATTATTAGGCTCGCGATCTTCTTTGACCCGAACAGCCATTTTCTTCTCTTGTTGGAATAGTTCTATTAAAGGGATCCATCACTTACAACATTGGGAGGCATAGGGGCAACGTAAAATCCAGACTTGCAGTGTGCTTCACAACCAGTATTTTTGTGATCCCTATGCCTTCCCCTGTTGTATTTAATAAACTTAGATCATCATCTTAATTTGTAGTAGATTTATTTTATTATACATATTACTTCACGCTCGTCACTATAATTGACAGTTCGCCGAGCCCCCCCTCAAGCTTAATCCCTTCTTTATTTCCAAACCGTCACCGGTCCGGTGCCTAAAAATAAAATGCCATACCAAGGGTACCAACAGACCAAGGTCAAGGTCCGAAGGTCGTCTTGACCCCCTCTTTTATTTAATTGTATTCATTCGGGCGGCCGCCGCGGCCGCTATACTATTGAACCTTGTTTACATTGGTACTAAAAATAATAATTACAATTCCGAAGCATTTAACGTATTTTATTTAAAAAAAGTATTCACACTAAGAAAAAAAAACAAATTTTACATGATACGTTTCCGTCGAAAAATCGTGGAAGCCATGATGTTCTAATATACCATAGGGTACTTACCGTACTTATACCTCCTTAAGTTTGAATTCTTGGAGACCTGGTTTTCAACCTTAATATAAATATAAAAAATAAAATTGTACTAGCGCTAGGTAAATATCAACCAGTAGGAAGTTCAGAGTTCACCATGGACTCTAGATCAGGACTGCCACCCTATTATACAAACCATCGAGCCACTTTTGTGAGAGAATGTAAGGTCAAAAAACAATTAACCACCCACCACACTTTTTTGATAATGAGAGAGGCGTCTCCTCTATTCCTCCGGGGTCACCCATGACCCCTTTGGCATATGAGGTAAACACAAAACTCGCTAAAACGTTCTCCAGAATTTCCATGGAGTACCAACAATACATTGAAGAGTGAACCTTTTTTACCAAAATGGGGTGGCCCTTAAAAGGGCCGTTTTTTTATATTTTTCCAAAACCTAAAAGTTATCTTTTATTATTATAATGATAACTTTCCCAAATAATATTTGGCATAACTTACGAAAATTTAGTCAGCCTGTAAAGCTCTGTACTCTCTGTACATTAACAATCCAGCAACTCGAGCCAGGGTGATCCGGCTCCGCCGGTACCGAAGAATCGCTCCGGCTACAGAAAACATCCGCTCTACGTCCCCCGTGCACGCTGGTATCGAGAGCACCCTCGCAGCTAATGCACTTAGGAAAGGAAATTTCCCGGAATACTGCCTCCAGAAATCCAACGGCGCAGTTCCATCATTTTGCTCTGAGAAATATATTTCTATTTCCCTATCCAGAGATTGGAGTCCCTCTTCTCCAGAATCATCGTCGTCGCTTCCGTCGTCGTCACTGCTGCCCCCAAAAAGTAATTCCGCGGGATCTATTTTTTTTGTTTTAACCTTCGGTGGCTGCGTCCCGTCGGCCTTAACTACAACTGCGAGATACGCCTTTAGCGTCTTCCTCGCCTGCTCTTTGGTCACGCAGTGAAAGTTCGGTAAAGCTAAGTAGCAATAATAATATAATTGTTATGTAAAAAGATGAAAGTTACCTCCAATTACCTAATTTTAATATAGGCCTACCAGAGAATTTCTCGAACACATATGTTTTTTGGCGCGGATCCAAAAGGGCCGCAACCACGTAATCCTCGTCGAGAATTTCGTCAGCAAATCTCGTTGCAAGTCGAGAAAGCAGCTCGTCCCTAAAATCCTTGAAATATGGAGCTTTCGCATTCATCAGCTCTTTATTGGTCTTCATAAGCTGACCAATGACTAAGTTGGCCACTGGCCCTCCCCTCTGAAATATGTCTGTCGCCACCTTAAATGGCTTTAGCAGCCACAAAAGCTCATGAAAAACATGAACATCATTGTCTCTGGGCAGAGGCAACTCCATCGCAACTTTGTCTAAATGCGCGGATAAAATAGTAGTGCCCAACGCCACAAGCATCCCGGGCTAAAAGAAATAGTTTAATAAAAATGATATTGAGCAATTTTAAAAGTCTGATTAATACCTTAGCTAGACGCTCGATGGCCATATAAATAGAATTCCATCGAACCCCTCCAATGGTTTTAACGTCGCATCCCTCGGGAGAGTTTTGACGGAACGTCTCGGTCCATTTTGGAGATCTTTGTAAAAAATTTAGCCACGAATTTACACGGGCAATGGCTTTTTTGGCACGGGGACACGCGTCAATGGCACCATTCACTACAAGTCTCAAGGAATGGGCCACACATCGTTTCCTGTTCCAGTTTGCTGGGATATCCATTTCTACTTCATAATCTCCGAAGAGGTTGAAAGAATCTTCTACATCTTCCGATTCCGAAGAATCCGGCGAAGGTTCTCTTTCTTCCCTATCTTCCCCCAAAATTTGATTCATCGTGTTCCAGCCTGAAAAATATTATAATATATTATTAGACCAAATTTACTTAGCCTGCACCACAGATAATTAAACAAACCGTCGTCCAGCAAGTAGCTCTCATCGGAATCGGATTCCGAATCCTCTAAGTGGCCGGACGAAAACGACGACGAGCACAAGTTGAGGTCTAGGTTTGACAACTCAACCTCCGCGCTGGCGTTATCATTTTTCTCCGCAACGAATCCTGTCTGCGGAACTATCCCTGCTAAATTCAGGGCTTTTGTGATATTTGAGGCGTTATCGGCACAAATGCACGAAATCTAGAAAAACAAAATTTACAGAAATGTTAAATTTATTAACCAAAATAAACAAGTATATCTCTTACGTGGGATGGCTCAATATCAAGACTGGCCAAGATTTCCTTTAGCTTTGCCAAAATGGCTTCGCCAGTATGGCTGCCCGGGAAGTGGGCAAACGCCACCAAAATGTTTTGAAATTCCATGTTCCTATCGATAAATTGGGCTCTCACCCCAATTACCGACTGCCGTCGGCGGCTGCTCCAGATATCCATTGTAAGGTGCAGGTTTTTTTCCGGAATGGAATTCAGAATTTTCTTTAATTTAATTTTGAGAAAAAAATTAATTAGTTGATCCGGAAGCTAATCGTCCATTGAAGACTTACTTTAATTTTGGGCTTTAATTCGTTTTCAACAATGAAATCCAAGTCGCGGACAACTTGGCGGCGTGAATGCACAGTCAGTGCAGGGTTAGCGACAAAGATTGCTTGACGAAATCCTTCGCTCTCCACTGCACTGAACTGTATACCACTAACCGCCACCATGTTAACCAGGGCACGGCGGAATTGTATTTGTTGGGGGTGGTTAGCCGCCAGCTTTTTTACCACCTTCATCTTATCCGTCGGAGGCTGTGGATAAATATTGATGGTGGATGGTGGCACGATCGGCGAAAGATTAATCTTGTGCAGTGACTATATCAATTTTCAGATTGCATAATTAAAATCAAAACATGAAATTAAATAAAAGAGAAAACGATACTAACTTTAAGATGACGTCGCCAATTAGAGTCACTTCCATTGGAAAGCATGAACGTTTTGCTGCAATAATAACAGACGCCGTACACAGTTTTGGAGGGGGTCCCATTATCTAGGGGCTTACTCCCTAAATAGTCGAAGTGATTGGAAATTCCGTAGGTTCCGAAATTACCAAACTCATTGAGAAATATGTCGTCTTTAACTAAATTGGTGAGTTTTGAAGGTACCACGTCCTCCGTCGGTGTGAATGCAATGAATTTCTTCACAGGCGCCGTATGTCCCGAAGTGACCTTTCTCTTCGACGTTATAGGCGTTGATTCACAGGAGAAGCCCGGAACTGCTAAAACTCCACCTAAAATGGGCGAATTGGTGTCTCCTGACCTATTACCCCGAATAATTGGAGGAGTGTCAGTATAGAGACCAAGACAATAAAAAATAAATAAATATTTAATTTGAAACATTACATTTTGGATGTCCAAAGATGAAGAAGAACGAAATAACGAACTAAAACTTGGTAAGCAGTTTTATAGCCTTTCAAATGAACGGTTGACAAGAAACTGTGATATACTGAAATTCGATTACTCTATTTATACTCTTTTAGGACGCTAGAATAAAAGGTAAAAGGTGTCGTACAATTCAAGCACCCCCCCCCCCTGACCATGGGTTATTTTCCTTCCCTGATCTTTGTAGTTGAAATGAAGAGCAAAACCGAATCGTCGCCAATATGTCGCGGGGGTTGAAGTTCCGACGCTGGGGTCAGTCTTGCCAAAATCCATTTCGCCAATTAAACACTTCGGGGCAAACCACTCAACTCTTCTAAAACCTTTCAACTGTCGCCTCAAAATCGTCCAAGAGCCCAAAGAGGCGCCAGCTTGTCTGGAATGTATTGGCTGATAGCGGCGGAAAGAAGGACCGTAGGGGATAAACCAAATAGTAGCATATGAATAGCAAATGCGTTAAGAATAAAATTAAAACTAGAATTACTTTTATGAATACCGGAATCGCGATTTTATATTTACTGTTTTTGATTTAATTTGACATTGATTTTACCCAACTTAATCGACTTATCTAATTTAGTCCAATAACCCAAATATAATTGCAGTTACTCAACTTAAGATATTATTTCTGTGTTTTAATCGGAATTGTCTCAATTTATTTGTATTTAACCATATCGTCTTGAATTTATATCAATTAATCGAGTTTTCCAATTTCAATCCAATAATTCAATTATATTAATTATAAACCCATTTTAATAATAGAGATTTAAATTATTTTTAGATAAAACAATTTTATCCGTTGTTCAATTATAATTAATTAATTTAGTAACGAACCGTCTGTTTACCGAAATAAAGTTATAAGTCTACATGTGTAAAGAAAAGCTACTTTAAATGAAATCCCGATCCTTTTTTTTTGCTAGGGCTGGGTAGCCTTAACAGCTCTGTAGTGTTCACAAGTAAATAAATTAATTGATCACATTGTCAATCAGAGAGGGGAATCATTGGGACAGATTAAGAATGTTATACAATTAGAAAGTAGTTAATTTTAGTATTAGTGACGTCCTATAATTCCTATAAAATCCTATATTTTCAAAAATGTCCTATAACATCCTATATTTTTAGTAAAATCCCTAAAAAATCCTATAAAATCCAATAATTTAGATATTTTGCCCATTTCAAATCCTGCCACTCTGTTAAATTGCTAGATTTAGCGATAGGATAAATTCCTATACAAAGTCACACTAGTCTATAATTTTGTTATTGTTAACGTACTCGTATATTTTTGTGATGAAATAGTTAAATAGTTTCTATTTTTCAAGATAAAATCAAAGATTTATTTCACTAAATATAATTTTCTTTTTTAAAAGCATAAAGTTAGTAAATGAAATAGCATATTTAGTCCTATAAAATCCTATAATTTGAATGGATTCCAGATCTGACTAGAGAATTCCAAAAGTGGACGTACGTAACATTCGAAGAGTCGGGTTAAGGACGATTTTACTTTAAATATAAATATTAACTAGCAAATTCAAGTTTTTAAATGGTAGGGTAAGCTTCCCTGCATTTCTTGGGTGCCTATTATTGACATCATTTGCGGGTAGATGTTTATTTATAACGTCAACAATGAGTAAGATTTCGGCGAATTGATTAACATATAAGTGTGTTAGAGTTCATCACTAAATATTTGTTTTAAGAGCAATAACATATATATTTTAGAATTCCGGATATAAAAATCTATCTATTGATGTACCCTAAATCACAAAATCAAAATGTGCCCAAGCTGGCGGTATCTCTTTAATGAAATCTAAATTCATCATTAGAAATATCAACCGGAAGTATCGGAATCTAAAGCTAAGACTAGAAGATCAAACAATTATCTCAATCGAAATTAAATTTTCGGCAAATAATTTATATATCTTTTCTCTTTCAATATTTTAAATATCAAACTTTTTCAAAGCAACCGAAAGATCAAACCTAAAAAGTGAAAAATAAATAATGTTTTTACCATTTTACTATAAATTTCGATATAAATAATCATTCGGCTAATATTAACTTTGAACCCCTAAATAAGAGTTCAAATTTGATCAAAAACCCTCGTTCCTTGATAACCCAGTGAATTATCCAAATGTTAATTAAAATAAAATTAATATCTTTTAATGGTGGTTTATATGTGCTCTTTTTGTCTCAACATTTGGGACAAGAAAACTACTATTGAAATACTTTGATTGTATGCCTATTCGCATAACGCGGTTGACAGGACGGTCGGCGCCAGAGTTGACAGGTTCCGTTTGAAGGCTGTGATGATTTATACCAAGAAAACGGTGCCTAAATAAGCGAGTGCGGGAAGGGCCTAAAATATCCAGCAGGTACCCGGAAAATCCCCAGCCCTCAAAAATCGCGTACAGTTTTGTCAAGATGCACAAAGAAGCGTCTTCGTGTCTGGACTGCACCTAGGAGCTATAAAGCAGGGGTAAAAAGATGGGTCAGTTTGAAAGGGGGGATGACAACTAGTTACAGCAACGCCTGAAACGGACACAACGGGATAAGGAATATTCATTTATCATTTCGGCTTTGACATGGACACATCATCTCTAGACCTTTTTACGGATCCTGAGGACACTCAGCTTCTGTTTGAGATGGATCAGTGGAAGGCCAGGCTCGCTGCCAGTAAACTTTCGGGTAATATTCAGCTTTCTTTATCATAATCTAATTTTAAATTGAAAATTGCATTGAAACATAAAATATATTTTCCGTTTATAATATAGTGAGTTCAGATTCGGAAGCTGAATCGAAAGAGGAAGCTAGGCGCAAAGAGCGACAGATAATAAAGCTCGAAGCAGAAAACCGTGCTTTAAAACGTAAGATTTTAATACTGTTTTCACCTATAGGTTATAATAATAATAAAATTCTTTTTATTGGAAACACCTTTTAAGTTTAACTTGTTTACAAAAGGGTCCGGGTCCAGTTAGTTAAATTAAGTTACATTACATAAATAATAAATTATAAGTTTACAATTTTAAGCCCTGCATATATAAATATATTTGACTTTTAAAAATACTAAAAGATTAAATTGATTTTAAATCAGTGCGTCCCTTAATTTGAGTTCGGTACCATTTGCCAACACATGGTTATCTAAATGTTAAATTCGTAATTTGCAGAACAACTCGTTCAAAAGGACGAAATTCTTGCTGAGAAAGACCAGCGCTATTTTAAAGTGGATGACCAGTTCTTGGACGCCAAGCTCCTTAACGTTAAATTGGAGTTCAAGATAAAAAAACTAAAAGATCAACTGGACACGGCGAACCAAGCGCTTTACGCTGTATCGTTACAGCTCCCAGCACGGAAGCGAGGTAAAACACGCAAAACAAAATTAATAATATTTCACATATTTTAATCTACGATACTTACTCGTTATAGAATCCAGCGCTGAGTGTTCCTGCTCCTCCAAGCGACCCAAGCTTGAAGACTCTGAAGATGCCATTTAAATTTTGACGATAAAAAAAAACGGCCTTTTTAAGGGCCACCCCCCTTTTGAAATGTATTGTTTATTGTGGTGTCAGCCATTGGGTTATACCAGGTAGAGGTTTATTTGAGTTCCAGGTATAGAAAATTCATATCCAATAAATAATTATGAGTGGGATGGGTGGATAAAGTTTATTTTATTGGGAGCGTTTCCTTACAGGGTGCCATGCCAGTCTATAGGGTGCGAGAGTTTCTGCGCCTCCTGCTTGCGTCTTCACGTCACCGCTTAAAACTCCTTGGCTTACCAAAATTAGCATTAAGCACCCGATATGAACCGAAACGTCTAGTCTTCCAATTTTTTCTGGCGAATGTTTCCTTGAAATGCCTTCATGCTTAACTTCTCTAGAAGTTAAGAAATGTGATAGCTAAGCAGCTGTCAACAATCGTATCCCAAAGTGTGTATTTCATCTTTATATTTGTAAGTATTATTGCCTAGAATCCGTAGTTCAAATATTTGTCGTTTCGTTAATATGCAAATAAAAAATAAAATTATTTTAATGCTTTTGAAATTGAAATTATTTTTCTTATACCTTATAAACTTTAACATATGAAAAGCATTTAGATTCTTGCGCTTCTACTACATACAATATGTAATGGTTGCTGTCAAAAACGTCACCGGTAGCGTTTATACGCGTGACGCCTTTCGTCATTCTTCTACTAGACGGTCTTCTTACGCACAATAGAACATATTCGCCCGCTGGCCGACCGCCCGCCTTCTCCCTCGCATTGACGAGAACGATGACCAAAAGGGGGTGTTCGTTATTGGGAGGGGAGAATTTCATAAACATAGCCACGTGTTTTCATTGAGTAACTTTTTCAATTTGCAAAATAAATGGTATATACAAAATAGAACTTACCCGTTTTCCTACGTTGACAAGGGATGTTTACTGTGTTCAATTACACTCATTCATCCTTCAGCCCCCCCCCTTTAAACTTTTACAAAGACTAAACCCACCTTTCAAATACGAATTACTAGGTATTTCAAACCACTGATCACATTTGTTTTTGCAATGTAAACTGAACCGTCTTGCTTAGCATCCTAATTGCTAAAAGATAATAACGGATTTTCACACAAAAACAGTGTGTGAACGCTGAATGAAGGAGTGATATAACAATAAAACATTTTGCGTTTGCAGTCTTACCAGTCCTACCAGGAACGTATATGTGTATACACATGAAAGCCACACCAGTTGGCCCTCATGATTCTCATAGAGACTGACGCGCCACCCTCTAATGAAGTAAAATTGAATTACTTTTAGTGGATTTTTAATGAAATTTCGTTTCTTTAACGAAAGACGCAATTTGTAATAGACGTCATTTTCCGCCGAAACCGCATCACGACTCAAAATTTTATACGTGTATTTCTTCATCTAGGTACTTAATTATAAGTCATAATATATGTTATTGATGTAATCCTTTTAGAAACTTGTAATATTTATTTTGAAAAATTAACTGAAGCCTTCGAAGATGCGTGTTTTAAACAATAATATAAGAGATGTGTTGTATACTTTTGATTAGATAGGCTAGTTTTGTGCGTGTCCGACTTTTTTAGCTTAATATCATACAAATAACTTGATTTATACAAATAACTGTAATTGAAACTGATAACAAAAGCAACACCTTCCCCTTTAAAGTCTATTTTCTATACCAAATTCGAATTTCCCGCCTTGAAATTTGAATTTCGCGCTAATAAAAAGAGTGAAAATGGTGACCTTGACTAGCTTCACTCTTTCGCCGAGAGTCCACTCTCGGAGTGACGAAAAAGTGAAAAATCCACTCTTTGCAATAACCGCTCAACTGCGAGAGTGAGAACGGAGAAGAGTGATGATTTGATTTTGTCACTTTCACTCTTGAGCGAGAGTAGAAGGCTAAAATTTACTCGATATTTTGCCCACGTCTGCATGGCGCTGACTAAAACGACGAAATAATATCGGCAAAATTAAACGAATTTATCACTGAAATATGGTCAATTATTATTAAAATACATGATTTATAATACCATTCCGTTTCAAAGATTAATTAGATTAAATATTACGCTTGAAAATAGGTTATAAAATCCTACTATGCCAAGAAAACGTCGTAGGCCACTTTAAAATAAAATAGCAGACAACACTTACGACGAACTCTGCAGCCAAACAAAATCCATTCGTAATCCTTCACCCCTCCACAGCTTCCACAATACAAAATTGTAATCATGGTTGGAGTCCGGAATCCGTCCGTTTTGATTTCTCGTTTTTTTACGTTCATTAGGTGTCATAAAGATTTGCAGTGAATTAACTCACGGCAGTGTTCCAACTCTGCGGCTCGCGCCTGCCTGTGCTACTAGGATACACGAACGACCCTATAAAGCTTAACTAAACGAGTGGAAAATCAGTAATTTTTTTGTTACTTTAATGAAGTCAAATGTTTTCAAACTAGCGAGTACGTCAATGTTAAGAAGCCTTATTATTTCGAATTTTCTCTAAGTCCTACACGAACGACAAAACTAAAATCAATAAGTAAAAGTTCAGTTACTTATTTGTTACTTTATTAAGTTCACGATTAGCAATCTGACAACCATGTCGGAGTTCAGGAACCTAATTTTTTTATTTTCTTAGGGTTATACACAAACGACCATTCAATTCTAAAATCAACCAAAATAGACAAACAGAAAGTCTCGCATTTGCGGTATTATGTACCTTTCCCTTTGGTTTCCATGAAATCTAAAGTGCAAACCCCCTTATGCTTCCCACCCTTTTAGTGGCAACCAATCAGATCGCCTGTAAAGCATGGAAAAATATTGGTCGGAAATTTGTAAAAGTAGTGTTTCGCGATGCTGAACACCCTGGCGGGGTTTCCTTAAAGCTCTTTCGATCGTCCGCTTAATTTTCAGTTCTAGATTACTTGAAAAAAAAACCCCAGCTCAAGTGGCATTAATACCTAAAAATGCTAAAAACCAGGTAAGTCAATGTTATTTTTACATAAAAGAGTTGCATACGACTGAACTCGTTGAAATTGAAAACAATGTAGATATTTTGAAAAAAAGCAAGCGTTAGAAGAGAAAAAAACGAACACTGGAAGATTCGGATTTATAATTCCTAAAAGTAAATGGGATGAATTAAATAGGTTTACGTCTTCAGCATAATTCTTAATAATAACATCCATAACTCTCCGAGAATTTTCCATCATTATAACCGTTGCCTAACTTGTAGGGGTACGGGGGACCAAGGTTTGGTCACTGAGTTACTTGTTGTCCAACCGAATCAAAAACCACAATACCAAATAATTATCTTTAAAAACTCTTTACTCAACCAGCCGATTAATTAGTACAAAAGACCCATCGAGGTAGGTCGATCGTTGATCGGACCCCAGGTTCGTAATGACCCTCGGCCTCCAGAGAACGTCCCTTTTATCGTCTCCAAATCCGCCGTCACCGACCCTCGGACTCTAGATAAGGTATCCGCCGCAGGACTGGTGGCGTCATCTCTCCACACGTGGTCCATCTACAAACATAAACAAACCCGCCGAGGCTTCCCGACACAGCTCCCCGTTACAAACGTAGGCAACGTTATAACACAAAACTAAAACATTAAGTTTTGATTTTGGTACACACTTGCGCGCGGAGACTACGAACTTAGCTGCTAGCTATTTCGCGGAGAGCGACGTTTTAAAAGCAGTTTTCGCATTTACCTCGTGCAATGCCCTAAATTTATAGCGGTCCGCGAAGGGGGTCGGTACCGCCGAAAGGGGTTAAAGTAGTTTCTCAGATTACATGGCGCGAACTTTGCCTCCTATGCGAGACTTTCTGTTTATGTCTATATATTTTTGAATCAACCAGTGTTCAGTACGTTACTTGTTACTTTAAGAAAGTTCACAGTTTACAAACTGGCAACCATGTCAATGTTAAAAAGCCTAGTTATATCGATTTTTTTTGCTAAGCCCTACAAAACTAAAACCGATAAGTGAAAGTTCAATAACTTATTTGTTCCTTTAAGAAAGTTCACGTTTTGCAATCTGGCAACCTTCTAGTTTTTTATTTTCTTAAAGTTATACACGAATATAGAAATCTTACAACATAGAATAATTCCGTATAAATACAAAATGGGCCAATTACATTTTCGGAGGTTTCGTTATTATCAGCCAATCATGATTCAAAGAGTGACCCATCTAGTTTGAGTCGAGGGGCTGATCACTCCGCGTAATCGGTGTACAGAGCCGTACCTTTGACTGTACTAATGGGATTACGCGTAATCTTTGAAGTCCCTGCCTTTGGCAGTGCTAATCTAAGCGTAATCCGGTGTACAGATTTTCTAAGAGTGGTTAGCCCCTCGGTTTGAGTAACTGAAATTAATAATTCGATTATGGATTACGTCACCTTAAGAACCGGCATTTGATTAGCCCACGTCAATCGAGTCACGGCCCCATGCACGCGCTCACTTGAGTGAGCGCGTGCATGGGGCCGTGATCGAGTTTAATGTAGTTATTAAACATGGAAGACTCTTTCGTAAAGATTTTTCTCTTATATGTAAACGTTTTGGATAAATATTGCGTTGTTTGTTGTTATGGCTCATCAATGTTTCATTTCCACATGTAGAAAACGATTTTCGGTGGACGGTAATGTGTTGTTGTCAAAGGTGGGCACTTTGTGCTCATTCACATTTCGAAACTTTTATCTGAACAGGGAAAATACAATAATGGGAGAAAATAATATTTACTTCGAAATAAATTTTGTTTGAACATATATTTTCCGATCCGTTTGAAAATTACTACCGAAATCAGATATTATAATAACTTGCGAAGGTCGTTCCCGGCGAAATCATTTCAAATAGATTTTTCGTCTAATAATTCCGCTCTTATCTTCAAAATAATATCTTTATTGGGGATACATAGTTTTATAATAATATTTTTGGTTTGGGCGAACCATCATATTAAAAAACTGCATCCAGACAGTAATAATAATTTATAATAAAAAGTACTGCTACTTCATGGAATTTAAAAAAAAATGATTTTATTAACATAAAATGATTGGGAGCTTTCGGACCGTAGCTCCTTCGTTAGCCGTTACAATATTCTGATTCTATTAATATTCTGATTAAGTTTCTAGTTTAGTAACAAATATGGGACCTATTATTTTGTCACGGGCTTTTAATATTTTATTTCCGCTATACGCTCCTCGTAAATGTTATCAGTTTGTTTAAAAAAATAAAAACATCTACTAAGGCTAAAAGGGTAAAACAATGAATAGATTGTGGCGGATAAATCATTGTTCCCGAGTTGTCAATCATGACAAAGAACGGTGCAGCAGTGGTGGGAAATGAAAAAACTCGGTCTCTCCTGAGAGAACCTACAAAAGTTCGAAGAGCTTAATTAATTTTAGTGTTATTCAGATTACTTTATCAAAAGTCAACATTTGACTTTTGATATAAATATCTGAACGTTGGAATCAACGGAAGCCCGAGCGTCTGCTGAATAGCGACTGCCATGCAATAATTGGTGAGGAATTTCATTATAAATTGCATTGGACACTCTGAATGTTTATCAGATTGCATTATATTAGAATTGAACATATGTACGTGAAAACAAATGTATATACCTATTTGTGTCTATATCATGGAAAATGTGGGTAAGGTAACCAAACCGCACCCACATTCAGATAATTTTTTCATTTCGAGAGATATTTTTAAATGCAAAATAATATATATTTTCGCAACTATAAATGTGTACATATTAATGTGCTATGGTTTAGTACTTAGCTATGAATACGATAGTAGCAATGTGTTTGTAGGTAGGTAAATATGATAAAGTAGCTAGGTAGGCGCCTAGGTAAAGGTTAGTAAGTTTACGTGTAGCAATTGGTAGGCGTGTACAGGTATAGGTAGGCGTGTATGGGTGGGTAGGCATATATAAGTAGGTAGGCGTGTATAAGTGTGTCAGAATTTATAGCCCGGTGTACCTAGTAACAAAGACCATACCACCGGAGGCCTATCATCATAGTGTCCTACGCCAGCGTCCACCTAGCCCGGACAGGTGACAAATCCAGCATGGGTAGCAGAACCCTACTACTGATGGTCGCACCTTTGACCCAAGCCACTCAACCCAGCAGAAGGTGCAGCAATGGGTGGACCAATCCCCACTTCACACACGGCAGTGGGATTTAGAATGGATGCTATAGCAACTCCAGCCGACACCCTACCTACGTAGCTAAGGAGCCAAACCCTTTGGAGAGAGCTCCTTAAGGGGAACGACGAGCACACAGCATCCCAAGTAACCCGGCACAGCTTGCACCGGAGATCCCGGTGGGCCCCAAAAGGCCGGAAACAGGACCGCCGTGCCCGCATATGGAGGCCCGCCGCCCCACAGCAGGCAACCCAATCTGCCGAGGTGACCAGTTTGCCGGGACCCTCTCCGTTAGCCTGAACCGAAGTTCAGTATCAAGCCCAAACCTGACCGAAGTCGGAGGTGGAGATAGGACCATTTGATCAGAGCTAACATCTCCCAGTGCGCCACCGCCCTTATGGGTTACAAGAGCCGGACCCCGACTCCTCGGTAAAGCCACCAGTTATTGCACACTCTAACCCATTTAGGGCCGGCGTGTATAAGTAGGTAAGTTTGGCATTGTCTTACATTGTCTTAGTTAACGTTTTAACCTTTGGATTACTGATAACATGTCATTAGCTGTTAGGTGGCCAATACACCCTTCAACAAAAATATTACTCAAGATTTCATTTATGAAACACTTTAGTCATACGGAAGACGTCTAGTTATTACCAATTTTATGTTAATTTTTATTCTATTTAAATCTTTCGGCTGATCAAAAAATAAACACCACAAAATTATACGTACTAAGATGTTTGATACTACAAAACATTTCTTTAGTACGTGCTATTGCCATATATACCTTCAGTTATCGGGTCTCGATATATATTTCTTATGACCGTGGAGACACAGTTTAGGATCATTCGAATTTGGCAATAATTAAAAAACTAATAATAAGGAAATAAATATTTTCGGGTATGTCTGGACATTTCCAATCAAATTGCTTAATTTACTGTATGGGTCTCACTGTCTAAGAAATTGATTTAAGGGTCAACGACTCAAGGACACCCAATATTTCAGATATGTTGCCTATAATTATTTACCTTCCCCAGTGTCAACTATAACTCAACCGAACTAATAGTTACCAACGTTTTAATTAAGTTGCGATTCTGATTCTATAAGTAAAATTCGATAGCTTTCTGTGTCGAGTCTAGTATTCCATCACAGAACTGACGTCCCCAAACCGTTGTCGGATTATTTTCATGTTTAGTGTTTGTGGATTTGTGTAAGGTTATGATAAATATCTTGAACAACCTTGAATGTATTTCAAGGTCGATCTCGCTTGGAACTATTATAACAAACAATTTCATGAAAAATATTCGTAGTGTCGATTTCGATTTCTAATGAATACCGGCGCTGGACGTTATTCTCGATAAAACCTGAACGACGGCGACCGATACATTTTTTCATTACTCTAGTGCTCTGTTTGGATAAAAGATTATTCAACACTTTGAAAAAATACCTGTGTTCAGTAAAAACATCCTTTACGAACCGATTATAGTTAAAAAACGATATTTTTTCAAGCTACGAAATGGAACGTTAGCAAAACAAAATAAGTAGAAATATTGACCGGAAATAATCAGCTTATGTTATCTCCGATACCCGCTGTACAGATTCGCCGATAGCTTATTCATACGATGATATTTCGTTAAAATATCAAAATAAACTGGTTTTCACCTATAAAATACAGTCGCGAATGAAAGATACGTAAGTTTTGTACTGAGGATCCATACAAAAACCAATGCTCCAGTGAATAGTATTCAAATATATGATCAATTTTATAAATGAGATGGTAATAACCAAGGGCTTTGTACTAATACCAGGTATTTTGTAGATGATTTCCCTCACAGATGAACGTCTCATTATAGGGTATTTAAGGTTAGATTGTTCCAGCCAGTGAATGAAACGAAAACCAAAATGTCACGAAATGCCCACCTTTGGTCGTTGTACAGGTATAAGTTTGGGTTTCCTTAAGCCTCGGGGCAATTTGAAATGTTAAAAAACGGTGGGCTTTCAAATTGATGATTTGGTAAAAGTTACTTCAGGAAGTTCAGTGAGCCTAGTGGAACAACAACTCAGGACTATAATTACTGCAATATCTGTTTTTTTAAAAACACTTTCTTTAACATTGTAAATATCGGTCTTCGTTGAGTACTATCTCTATGTTGTTTAACAGTGGAATGTTGAATTTAAGCAGAGTGCGAAACATTTTATCTTGGCTAAGCTTCTAAGAGCAAATCATATTATTAAATAGAAGGTAAAGTTTTGATAAATAAAGCAATTATCAGCATGATTGTTGCTGTTTAATTCAATGACTTTTGACAATTCGTCATAAGTGTCATTCTTTAGTGTGATGTATTTTTTTGGGATATAATTACTCTTTCATAAGGTTTTTGTTTTTCTAAGTTTCTACAAACATAATTATAAATATAATATTACTTACTTTAAATGATAAATAACCTTTAAATATAAAGGTTAATACTAAGGACCTTCAGTCACTTCTTCTCCCAAAACTGCCATTGACATTGCCTGCTATTTTAAAAGTTAGGCCTATATCAGGCCTAGGCCTAAATATTTTCAAAGCGAACCTAAACGAAATCATATTTATCTTCCTCACAATAAGTAAATATGAAAACAAAACTAAATTTTCAAAAAATCTTAACACTATCAATAAATAAAAATCCAAAAACGTTGAAGTGGTTCATGTGAAAAATTACAACAAAAACCTATGGGAATTCCGCGAGCTTGGATCGGATGAATCCTGCGAGAATCCTGTAAGAATCGTCTGAGCTACTACTATTTTTAACTGCCATGTTATGACGCTAGCGGCTTGCCGTAGTCAATGGATGGCCACTGATAGGCTGAAGCTTAAGCAAAGACTATATAATCATTAGTCGTTGCTTCAAAATGTCTTGGCGTCAGGTTCTCCCGTAGACGAGACCATTCTAGGTAGTAGTATAAGATTTCTTTGTACACGCACGACTTTACAAGGCTTAACTACGTAACGGTTTGCAATCTGGCAACCATGTTTAAGTTCTGAAAGCTCGTGATTTCGAATTATCTCAAAGGCCTAACTGAAACTAGCCTAAGAAAACCTTAGCCTGACCTTGACACTGGACAATTTTCGCAGGGTGTACGTTATGGAGAAAATAAACCTACTATCGGGAGAGAAAAAAATTAGTAATTCAGGGTTCGAGTGGTTTATAACACTTGTGATACAATAAACATTTTTCCTAATGATTTTTGAGATTTATAGTATGTTCAAAATTAAAATTATATAATTGTGTGAGCAGAAAATCTGTTGAATATATTGAATAGAAATGCATCGATATTATTATTCTTACTTTTATTATGTGCGCAAAAATCTAGCCATTATATATACAAAAAAATAAATTTAGATAATACTTCGTTAAGTCTTTGCTCTATATTTTGTTGTAATCTTTGTTGTTGGCGTTCACGTTCAAACCTTGGCGTTTCGTTCTGCCACTCTTCACTGTTTTCCCATTATTCGAACATTCGAGAGAGTTGCTTCGTAAGAATCGTGATCAACGCAACTTCTAGAACCCCATGAATTTTTTTTCGTTCATCTATCACGTTTAGTTTAAGGGTATAGTTCTTATTAATTTTGAGGTTTAAATATGAAATATCCGCTGAGAAAAATTTGAAATAAAAAACGACACAAATTTTCAGCGTTTGCTTAACCTCTCTATTAAACGGCTATACTTTCTGCTGATGACGTAAAATATGAGCAAAATATAGAACGGTCATAAGTGAAAACTTACTCGTTCGTTTCCATTTGAAGATGAATTAATCGTCGAGTGGGTAAATGATTAGCGCAGATAAGACTTAAATAAATTACAGTGAAAAAAAATAGATATATTAACAGGTTGCAGGAAACAAGACCGTAGTGGTTTGGTCCGTGTATGCTGAAGCCATTTTATGCTTTACGCGCAGTAATACCAACATAAAGGAGTCCAATTGTTTTTTTTAAGCGTGGAGATAGACGTTTAAAGTAAAGGCTTATGAGACCCTTTTATTTTCTAAGAGGGGAATAGCATAAAACATATAATTCAAATAATAATTATCATTTGATTCATTAGTGTCGAAACTAAATACTGCAAGTTGATTTCCCTCCTATATTTACCACGGTTTGGTAGATCTCGCGCCTCGTTAATAAGAATTTACTTGTAAACACCAACCGTGTATTGTAAAAACTGTTCAAAATCTTAGTATCTATGGCTTTTTGTTGACGCCTGGTTCAATAACTTCAGTTTATATTCATTCACAATACAACAAGGTATGTAATTATATTTTACATTTTCAAGTATTTATTAAATAGATATAGTGATTTATTAATTTTATTTCTAATCGTTTTCATTCTTTATACAATTGTAAAGCTGTTATAACTCCTAAGGGTTACATATTACCTTTACCTGTAATTAAATTATACAACAAAAAAGAGTATAATTTTAATGGGAACCTTGTTGCCACAACTTTTTAAGCGGAATTAAATATTTAATATTTAGTTTATAATCAAATTAAGGTAGAGCATATAACCCTAACCCTCGTCTCAATGTAATAAACATTGTAAAAATTTAAATAATTTAGGTAAAGTAGAACTCACTAACAATAGAGACTTGGCACTAAGTAGCTTTGGTCATGGCCGCCATAGTGGTCATATTTTTATCCCCATGATAAAAACTATTGAAAAAAAAAACTGTGACGTAGCACTGCCAAGTCCCTATAATTGCTAGTGTGTTCTACACTGAATTCCCTAATTTTTCCAGAAACATGAAGTCTCCTTCTGAGGATCACAAAGACATGGAACATGACGACGACTCAATAAACAATAATGATACAAACCAAGGACACATTGTTACCGAAAAATCTGACAATAATACACCAGCAATTAGATTCCCGAAACTCCTTATTGTCACCCCTTAGTTCATTTGAGCAATCATTTTTACAGAACATCGAACTAAGCCTACCACCACCTGCAGTAATAAAATACTCTTATTTTAAATAAATTATATTTGAAAAACACATAAAAAATTAACTAATTCTATTATTTATATATATTCATTTATAGGAGAGCATAGAACATAGCAAACACAACTTTATTCCAAAACTAAACCCATGTTTAATGGGAAGTGGAAAATTAACAAAAACTACAAAGAGTAATGAAAAAATATTAAGTGACACAGAGAACACATTAAGCAACTCAGTACATATGATCGAATATGCCCTGAGATTTAGTAACCGTGTATGTATTTTTTTTTATTAATTGTATATATTTTACATTACTTTACAGCTACCTTTTTTCAGCCTGATTTAATGAAAGAAACTCTTAATAAAGTTGGCGACAAATTATATCAATCAATGCTATCAAATCAGCTGTATCAAGTATAAATTGGGAAAACGAACCCCGAGAAGGCTATATATATTCATCAAAATTTGATGAGATATTACATAATGTCATATCATCAGGAGATATTTTGGTAAAGTAAATTGAAATAAGTAACTAGAGTTTGGGATTTTCTGCTCATTCATTTGCCAATTTCTTTAACTGCACTAAATGAAAAAACGTGAAACATTTAACTTTTAAATTATTCATGACTGCAATGCTTCTCTATGAGGGTTTTCAGATAAATAATCACATTAATCAGTAAAATTTCCCAAAAAATTATGCCTCCCCGGTTATCTACAGTTAAAATTTAACCCATCCTCAAGCTCTATAAATTACATAACTTACGATAAAAACAAACATTTCAAATGAATTAATTTTTTAGAGTCGCAATGCAAGAATTCATGGCACCAACAAAAATATAAGCTACGAATTTCGAGGTGCTGGTCATAGAGGTTACAATCACTATAGCAGAGGACAAAATCACTATAGCAGAGGTCAAAATCACTACAGCAGACAACGAAAGTTTATTAATAGAGGTAACTTTACCAGGAAAACTACAACAATACCTAGAAGGGGCAATGATTCTCAAAGTTAAATATTTATTGTAAATCCGTGAAATGTATGAATAAAAACAAGCATATGAATGTGATAATTATTTATTTAAACTAAAATATTGAAAAATATTACCATAAGTAACATCAGTCTATAAATATGACACAGACACAGCCTATTGTTCCGATACTAAACTTAAAGAAACCTATTTACGACACCAGAAGTAAATGAACCGCAGTTATCAGGCTCCTATATTTCCCATTCTGAATGCGTTTTCCTAGTGCGCTCAATCTAAAATTGCAATCTGGCTGTCATCTCTCGGAATGGCTAGATATTGGGTGATCAACAGGTGATTCGAGGGTGTTGAGGGCATTACGCTTCTCAGACTTATTACTGCTCGGCTTATGTTCTTCCGATCGGAATCTCTTGGCTGTGGGTCATCTAGGCAATCAAGGAGGGTTGTTCCGATCATGTGGTTTGCATTGAGGGTTAATTAATATTTAAGCGCGACTTCATCGCACATTATTTTATATTTATTTCGACATGGTTTCTCCGGATAATGCAGGTGGACTTCCTTCCTGGTAAAAGTTGAGTTCTGTCGAGTTCTGCCAAAAGCAGTGTTCTCTCCGGTTCTCTACCGTTCTGTCCGTTCTTGCAAAAGCAGACTTCTCTCTTTTTGGGGCTCTGTCTCTTGGTTTTGTCCCAAGGATTGTAGGCGGAGTTGAAACAAAAGTAATTAGTGACCTCCCTTCTTACGTGGGTCATTGGTGCCCCTAAGGCTCGTGTCCTATGATGGTACTGATGACGTCGTCTGATCCACGAAAGGTCGCTCGGGGTTGCGGGGGGGGATGCCAGAGAGTCTCGATGTTCCCGATTTTCTGTCTCCAAGCGGAAACGTCCGGTCGCCCTCTTGACCCTTGGTGACGGCCTTGGAAAACGAGCGCTTTTGTTGGGTTATCGCTACCTGGTAGTTAATATGAAGCCTGTGGACTTGAAATAATTTCATGGGATATCTGTGAGCTGAGGGAGCTTTATTGGTTTAGTTCGGAAGTTTTAGGGAAAATCTGGGCTGTGAAAGTTCGCTGAATGTATTGCACCATGATCTTGTGACCGAGAGAAAAACACTTTTTAGTATTGCTGAAGGCAGGGATTTAGTTTATAATTTATATTGAGATAATGGTTTAATTAATTATCTTAATTTTATATTTTATCGTGGGGTTTGATCGAGTTCTATAAGTTATTTAAGTTTTTAGTTTATCATTAAATTAATTTTATATTTAACACGGGGATTAGTTTCATTAAATAGAGCTAGGAATTCTAAGAAATTTGACGTATGGGGCTTTACGAATACTTAACAAAAACTGTAAATTTAGAGGGTCAAGAGTGCGGGGAAAACGTAATAACAAAAGTAAATAAAACACAGAAAATAAAAAAAATGTAAGTATGCGGGGAGGAAAGTGATCCTGAAGGGTTACACATTCCTGGGTCTAAAGAGAAAAAACTAAGAAAAATTCCTATTTATCCACAAAAATTAATTCCGTCGTGGGATTTCAATGTCCTTGACTCATGAGTCGTCACACCTCCATAATAATCTCGAAATAGAATGCAATAAGAGTGATGACGAAATCCTTTCAAATGTTGGACTAAACTAAACGACTATTTATCTTAATTTGAAAAATATCGGAATACGATGCCGTAGGAACAATAAAAGATATTTCTATATTCTAAGCACTACTAAACCCCTAATTTATTTACGCGCCAAAAATAATAAATATTAAAAATTGTAAATAATAAATATTAAATATGAATAATTACAGAAAATAATAAATATTAAATATTAATAATTATAGAAAATAATAAATATTAAATATTAAATAATAATAATTATAGAAAATAATAAATATTAAATATTAATAATTATTGAAAATAATAAATATTAAATATTAATAATTATAGAAAATAATAAATATTAAATATTAAATATTACTAATTATATAAAATAATAAATATTAAATACGTCGTAAAAGGGGTAACGGGCTACTGTGAAAGAAAGGGAAATCGTCAAAGGGGTAGCGCGTTAGCAGTGGCGTAGCTGATAATCCGCTGGGCCCATGGTGCGGGGGGCCCCGAGCTTCAGGGGCCCCCACTCACCCTAAAATCTTTAAAAAGGGCCCCCATTGGGAGTTTTGCGGGGAGGCCTCTGAGTTCCCAGCTACGCCACTGCGGGTTAGTGTGTTGGCAAGGGACAATAGGGACTAGGCAGTGCTACGTCACAGTTTTTTTTTCATTAGTTTTTACCCTGGGTAGAAAAAGTATACCAGAATGGCGGCCATGGCCAAAGGTCATGCTGCCAAGTCCCTATTATACTATGGGATTGGGTTTCTTTTTTTTGGGGAGGGGGTTGGATTAACAAGTTATGTGGTTGTCGTATAGGAGGGCTCGGGTTCAAATCCCGTCCGGTACTAACGGAAGTTTAAAAAATTTATAAAACATCCCATGACAAAAAGAGCGCGCTTTTGGAAAAACCTTTTCCCTCATTCTAAGAAACGGCGTACGTAGCGATTACACTCTACTCCGAAAATGCGAACGCCGATAGACACGGTGATTGTAATGGTAAAAATAAGTTCCCTAATTTCCATTTTGCGCTACGTCGTTTTGTAAAACAATGTTGTAACTTAAAGTATATACCAAACGACGACGCGCTTCGCTACGCCACTTGCTAAAATAATATTGTAACTTAAAATTAAAAAGAAAAAATAATTTTATAGAAATTTAAAAATTTTAAATCAAAAAATAATTTTTATAGAAATTTAAAAATTTTAGAAGAAAAAATAATTTTTATTTAAATTTAAAAAATTGGTAAGAGAAACTGAAAATATATCATTATTAATATATTAATTAAATTTTATTTATTTAATTAAAGATTACAACTGTTAGTTTTAAATTCAACAATAATAATAATTTAATATATTAAACTATATTATTTATAATATTTATTTTTCTTAACATAACGAGGCTCGAACATATAATACATAGGAAGAAGACTTCACAAACAACGATCGTAACCACTCAGCCTTGCTAGCCTACCTCACTAATGGTGATTATTTCTTTTACCATAACTAAGCATTTGTCCAAGGCTTAACTGAATACAAGCTTGTGCATCAATAACGGCCATTTTATTTTTCGCGATGGCGCAAAGACTCCGTATAATAAGAGGTCTGTTCAATAATGATAACTTTTTTTAACATAGTAGCGCTATCGCCATCTAGTTCTAACAATACACAATAATTTTCTTTAATATTAATTTAAAATATCTTAAATTCATTTAAAATTAATAAAATTAAAAATGTCCTTAGACAATTCAATAAAGAACGTTGGTTTAAAATTTGAACCTTAACGGACCAACCGTTTTTCCTCTAGCCCTGGCTAAATAATTTAAAGTTAAGTGACGTCACAGAGCTCTTTACTCTCCAAAATCTCGCCCCAAAAATTTTAATTTTCTCCCATAGCGTGAAGGACTCGATCTAATGTTAAAAATCTTGTTAGCTATATACAGGGTCTTTTTTTTTGCTCGGAAAAGTGTTTTTTTTTTCAAAAACTATTTATAGTACCGATTTAAAATTTGGAAGGTCAATTCTCTATACCGGGGGACATCAGTTTGAGAAATTTGAGCGTTTTCGGTAATGTTTTTCACCAATTTTGAAAAATTATTTTTCGACCACTAGGTGCGAGATAAAAAATTTCTATTATAAAGTTGTAGGCCGTCATCGAAAACCCTTAAAAATTGTTCACTCGACGAAAAACAACTTATTTATCAGTGAAAATTCGAGCTTGAAAAATTAACAAGTTGGTGAAGCCAAATTACGATTGTTTGAAACGATAATTGAAAAGGGAACAAGTCTAATACAAACGTAGTAGAGTTTTCACACTTGAAAAAATGTACACGTTTGGTTTTTAAATGCAGATATTTTATTCACATAAATTTTTACAAACATTTTCAATAATATCACCATTGGCTGCAACACAGGTTTGTTCGCGGACAATTAAGTTCTCAAACGCTTTCTCTACCATTTCTGGTGTGACGTCTCGGCAAGCACTGATTATTCGTCTAATGAGTTCCTCCCTAGTTTCAATGGGCGTGGCGTATACCTTTGCTTTAACGAATCCCCAGAGAAAATAATCCAGCGGTGTTAGGTCAGGTGACCTTGCTGGCCAATGCACTGGACCATTTCTCCCTATCCACCTTTTAGGAAACTCGTTGGTGAGGTGCTCAGTTACTTGCCGGGAAAAATGCGGAGGGGCGCCATCTTGCTGAAACCACAACTGACGTCTTTCAGCCAATGGAAGGTCGTCGATTGCGTCACTCAGTTCGTTCTGTAGAAAATGTAAATACCTTTGGCCGTTGAGGTTCGTCGGCAGGAAAAAGGGACCAATCAAACGGTTTCCAACAAGTCCAACCCAAACATTGACCCGTTCAAATTGAACCTGGTGATGATATTCAAAACCCCAATGTGGGTTGATGTCAGACCAAAGATGGCTGTTTTGATGATTAAAGGGCCCATCTCTAGAAAATGACGCTTCGTCGGAGAACAAAACATGGCGCAAAAATTGTCTATCTTCTTGGACAGCATTTAGTAACCAGTTGCTAAATTCATAACGTCTTTGATGGTCTCCGTCAATTAGTCCTTGGTGGAGCGTAGCTCTGTATGGGTGATAGGGATTCTTACGAAGAATTTTCCACACACGATTTGCAGAACAACCCAAATCAGCAGCGGCGTTAGCGCAACTGTGACGAGGATATGCCACAAAGTACGCGAGTACATTGTTCTCGAAGTCTAAATCCGGTTGACCCAATCCGCGAAACCTAGGTTGCAAGTGACCAAATTGATTGAAATCGTGAATTGCTCGTCTTACTGTATTTACAGATGGTGCTCCATTTGGATGTCTTTCTGCGAAGATTTCAGTCACTCTTCTAAGGTTTTGCGCTGCTTCTCCATAGTAAATGGCAACTATCTAACGCTCAGCTACTGAATAACGAGGCATTGTTCGAAATATTATCAAACACTGATAATAATCTCCCAAAGTTTTCCTTTAAATACCCAATGCATGTTTAGGATTGACCTATAGCCTCGTGTTTTTTAAATCCGGTCGTTTTTTTAACCAAAGTTTCAACTGGATTAGGTAATTCGGTTTCAATTATCGTTTCAAACAATCGTAATTTTGCTTTACAAACTTGTAAATTTTTCAAGCTCGAATTTTCACTGATAAATAAATTGTTTTTCGTCGAGTGAACAATTTTTAAGGGTTTTCGATGACGGCCTACAACTTTATAATAGAAATTTTTTATCTCGCACCTAGTGGTCGAAAAATAATTTTTCAAAATTGGTGAAAAACATTACCGAAAACGCTCAAATTTCTCAAACTGATGTCCCCCGGTATAGAGAATTGACCTTCCAAATTTGAAATCGGTACTATAAATAGTTTTTGAAAAAAAACACTTTTCCGAGCAAAAAAAAGACCCTGTATACACTTGGACGACCGTCCAAGTGTATAATATATAAATATATATATATATATATATATATATATATATATATATATAATGGTTTGTTACCTTCTATGCACGCCAGAGATAAGGGAGGCGATCTACCGATAGGGGCACCTGCGGGCGGGGGAAACGGGCCCCTATAGGGGCCCCCTTTTGCGGCAATATTCGGCGGGGTCAAAAGGTTAGCTGATTTACGAGGTCAATAGGTTATCTGCCCCTATGGACACGATGCAAACAGCCGTTAAATAGGTGTGAAACGGACCCCCTATAGGGGCCCCATTTTGCGGCAATATTCGGCGGGGTCAAAAGGTTAGCTGATTTACGAGGTCAATAGGTTATCTGCCCCTATGGACACGATGCAAACAGCCGTTAAATAGGTGTGAAACGGACCCCCTATAGGGGCCCCATTTTGCGTACATTTTCGGCAGGTCAATAGGTTAGGTCAATAGGTTAGATGATTTACGATAGGTTATCTGCCCCTATTCCGCAGGTGGTGTGGACTGACACGATGTTATGCAAACAGCCGGCCAGTCATAGTTAATAGCTGGAGGCACCCCATTTTAGGTCAAAAGGTTAGCTGATTTACGATGTTATAGCCCATAAAACCCAGGTGCTAACCCATTTTAGGTCAATAGGTTATCTATGGCGGTGAAACGATGTTATGCAAACAGCCTACCCGTCATAGTGAATGTCGAGTTGGTTGGTTTTCGCCGACAAACACTTTCGGGCCCCTAAGGGTAGCGTAAAATAGCGGGCGGTCATCGGTAAAAGTGTTTTGGGAAAAAAAGAGAAGAGTGTATACAAATTATAAGGTTTTATTATTGCTCCCAATCGCTAGAAATTGGCTTTTTTTTCCCATTCACTATAAATCGCAGCAGTTTGCCAGAATTAGTTTTATCTCTCCGAAATAATTAATGTACCCAAAATTGGACCGCCAGTTTATTATTCTTTTTAGGGGGATCTCTATGGGCGTTTAACATTACAATAAAGCTAAAAGGTCCAGTTTGGGGTACATTTGGTCCGAAATGGGGTACATAGGGGCGAAAATGGTGACTTTGGTCGTTTTTAGGGTACATTTGGTCCATTTGGGTCCATTTTTGGGTACATCCGAATTGCAATTGGAAAAACGAAGAGCCGTAATTTGTTCCACCCATCCCTAAACTCCTTAAATTTATTGCTATAATTTATTTATCGCTGGCGAACCCTAGAATATAATTAATAAGGACAAGTTATTTAAATTTAATTTAGAACTTTTGTTTACATGATTACGACTAATCCGATATGATATATAATCCGTTTAAATCGTAATTTATCTATATAATTGTAATTAATTCGACATTTTAAAGGGTTGAAACGAACTACCTTCTGCAACTTGTATAAATAATTTAATTAAAAGTTCTAACTCACGTATTTGTAGTGTCTAGCCGCAGTATCGTCTGACATACGAGGGACAGCGACTTCCCACCCCACCACACCCCACAGTCGCATTCGAATCTTCTTTAACTAAGAACTCTCTGCATAATTAATTTTTATAAAGTAAAAAAATAACCTTATTAATAGTTAATTAATAAGATATATAAATAATTATGCTTTATATGCTTTACGTAATGTGTTTACTTCTATATTAAGCTATTTTAAATACCATTATTGGGCTCAAGTACATACCATAAATATAATATAGCAAATTTGAGGGTGTGTATTGACAATATAAATACCAAAACAGTAAAAAAAAATAACCTTGTTTAGCGTTTTTCGATTAGAAATTTATTATCAATGATCGTTATATAGTGATATACCATTTCTTATCTTGATAAGTTTACAGATAGAGGTAACCATTGTTACGTTACAATGCGGTTTTTGTTATGGAACCAATGACAATAAGCTTTAAAATTTGCTTATCTTTGAAAAAAGTCTCTTATTTCCAAGAACTATCTTATCGTGTGTAGATGCTCTAGAATTTTTAAAGAGGAAATGGCTGTGCGATATAATATTATTTTGGCGTATTTCAATAGGTTTTTCTATAAAATGTTCAACGGCCGGTCTCCGTCACGCAACGCCAACTTCACTAATAAAAGTTGGCAGTACTTTTTTATTTCCTCTTGACCATCGAAATCTCATATGTATCTAGAATGCTGCCGCCTACGGCCGAGCTTGTCGCCAGTTCGTTTTGAACCTTCAGCCAATGAGAGGCCGTAGAGTGGTTCCACCAAGGAGGATAATAATTCTCCTTGGTAAATATAATAAAATAGAAACTTACTTTTTTTTCTCTTTGACGGTACAAAGGGATACAATATTTCCATCAACGTGACTTCCCACCCCACCACACCCCACAGTCGCATTCGAATCTTCTTTAACTAAGAACTCTCTGCATAATTAATTTTTATAAAGTAAAAAAATAACCTTATTAATAGTTAATTAATAAGCTATATAAATAATTATGCTTTATATGCTTTACGTAATGTGTTTACTTCTATATTAAGCTATTTTAAATACCATTATTGTCTCAAGTACATACCATAAATATAATATAGCAAATTTGAGTGTGTGTATTGACAATATAAATACCAAAACAGTAAAAAAAAATAACCTTGTTTAGCGTTTTACGATTAGAAATTTATTATCAATGATCGTTATATAGTGATATACCATTTCTTATCTTGATAAGTTTACAGATAGATGTAACCATTATTACGTTACAATGCGGTTTTTATTATGGAACCAATGACAATAAGCTTTAAAATTTGCTTATCTTTGAAAAAAGTCTCTTATTTCCAAGAACTTGTATAATTATCTAGAATGTACTAGAGCTATTAGATATTTTGGATGAAAGGCGATCTAAAATTTATGCTTGTTTACTTAATTATTTCATTTAACCTCATTTTGGGTATGATCACTCTAGTACAAACATTGATCATAATCGATATCCTGAAACAATCATCAAATTGATAATATTATATTTTTAATGATTAATTAATCGCTTGTTTTATTTTTTATTACCTTAAGACATTTTCTCGTTATTTAATAAATTAATTGTACATTATTTATCGTTATTTAGTTTTTCGTTGAGCAAAGTTTTTTGTCTATGATTATTTGATAAAAAACGTCTCTTATTCACAAGAGAATGTACTAGCGCTATTAGATATTTTGGAGGAAAGGCGATCTAAAATTTATGTCTATTTACTTAATTATTCCATTTCACTCTAGCCTTAACCCAACCAGTGTTTATTCTTTATATTTAAATAAAGCATATGATGTTTTTTATATTGACAACATTCCGATTAAACAGAAGCGAAGATATAAGAAAAGGTTTTTATTGGAATATCCATTTCAGAAGACCAACGTCAGTGAATGAATTGGGCTAAATTTGGAATGATGTAATGAATAAGGGAATTATACATAACATAAAACTGAATTGTTGGAAGATACAGGGTTATATCAAATGAAGGTGCTGAATAAGTAAACGTTATCTGAAACACTTAACTTGGAAGAAAATCAAAATAGGGCTGATATTATTTCTACCCTCAGAACCCACATTTTATACTTTATATACGGAGATCCCTCAAAAATCGAGAACAGTTTATGAATAGACTCGGTTCGAGTAAAACGTATGTGTTTGTCTTCTTCGAATATAATCCAAATGGGTCGAAACAAATATATTCAGTGTCCAAGTTGCGAGAAACGAATACGTGGCTATAGATTAAGAACCCATAAATGTAAACGTACATCGTGTACAACATGCAATAAATCGTTTAAATCACAACTGAGTCGGCATATTAGACGGTGCAGTCTAAGCCCTCACAAAGTAAACTTGGGTAAAGTAGAAGCGGAAATTGATAAACAACGAGTCCGCGCAGAAGCCGTTGCTCGATCGGGACTACCATCGCATCTTTTTGGAAATTTGACAAGTGCTTGGGTGGAACAAATGAAAACCCCTAAACGAATAAACAAAGATATAGAACTTAGACCATGGCAGAAAAGTTTATTGGAACATTTAATTCTCTCAGACAGAAAAATAATATTTGTAATAGGAAAAGATGGAAATGAAGGAAAATCGTGGATGTTAAATTACTTGAAATCCCGTAAGCCCGACTTTGTACATTGTCAGCAAGTGACAGTTTCGGGGAGTGAAATGCTTTTTCAATTGAAAAAAGTTTGCTCTGGTGTGAACCACTTTTTCTTTAACACCTTGAGAAGTATAAAAATATGCGACGAACACTTGGCAGTATTTGAAAGTTTAAATGATGGTGAAATTGTTAGTACGAAATATAATTGTGTGAGTATAAATATTAGTACTCCAAATGTAGTTTGTGTTTTTGGAAATTATATGCCTGAATCTTACGGTTTAAGTTCTGATAGAATTGTACGATTTTATATAAAAAATAATTATTTATGTAAAAATTAATTATGAAATATGTATAGTAGAAATGTTAATATAAAATTTGCATAATTGAGGACGTGTGAATATAAAAATAGTAAACTTAAGGTTGTTTGTGTTTAATTCCCGATTTTTTTGGTATATGTTCATATTATAGCCGTCCTCAGGTTATCTATATAAAAACAAATGGTTGTACAAAAAAATGAAAAGAAAGAATAATAAAATTGTTGATTTAAACCAGAAAAGGTATGTCGGTCAAATGTTTGAGTTTTCTTAAATTTATTTCATATACATTTCTACATGTTTTTATTTCACTGTAATAAAGTCTCTAACACTTATGAATAGATAATTGTATAATTGATTTACAAGTTATTAGAGTTAGAAATTTAGTCTTAGCAATTGTTTTTTCACGCTTTATTTAAGTCAAGCAATAACATTTTTAAAAATGAAAGCTGTTAAACGAAATAAAATAAGCATTTCTGAACTTTTTATATTAATTATGTTTTATTATTTATAACGATATGGATTTCAATACATTTGAAGAAGCGAGTAAACTCAGCTTATCAGACTTGGGCAAAGTGGTTTTTAATTGATGGTGTTATATAATAAAATATACTTCAGCTTTTGAATAAGATTTTTTTCTATCCAACCGATATCCTTTATATAAAAGCTGAAGTAATTTATCCATTCAATTCAACAAGCATTAAAAAACCCGGTTCAAGTCAGAATAGCTGTGCAAAGTACTAATAACGTAGAAAATGTTTTTGGGGGTTCCATTGACCTGATGAAAAATTTTCATAAGATAAAGTTACTGGACTGATGGAAGCTTCAGTGTTTTCAGAGCGAAGTCTTAATTGCATATTCTAAGTTTTTTTAAAAACAAGTTTATTTCTAAAAATGAAAAGGACATGTTTTATCGGGGGCAAACTTTTTCCGTGTGAATGGAGAAATGATAATTAAAGAGTTAGCTATTTACGATACGGAAACGGAGAAGCATAACGTCTGGACCTTTAAACCACCATATCCATATTCCAGTCTTACGGAAGACGATAAATGGCATTGTAGATGGTTGTATTGGAACATTTGTGATCTCCGTTGGGACGACGGACAGGAAGACTACAACAGCCTAGGAGCCATCGCGAATTATATAAAAGAACAAGGGTTAAAGTTTTTTTTTGGAAAGGTTTAGTAAAGGCCAAAGTTTTATCGGATTTCATAGGAGTTAACGTCAAGAACGTCGAGGATTTAGACTGTCCTACCATTCTTTGTATAAGTGCTCCTAAACATTGTCATTTTCACCGTGACCCTAATAATTTCGGCGTTGTGAAATCTCACAAAATCGCTGTGTGGTACCGAAAAATCGTGTGTAAGAAAATATAAGTCGTTTTAAGATTATTTTTGCTACTTTTTCATCACATTGGTTTTACGTTATGTCTGTTTTCTAAAATTACGTTTCTTAAATAGCGTAACGTATTAAAGTTGAATAAAGAGTTTTTCATTTTATTTTAATTTTAGTGTTTTTATAATATCTTTCTGACTACATGTGTATTGTTTAACTTCTTTCATTTTTAAAAATGAAATTGCTTGATTTAAATAAAGCGTGAAAATTATTAGTTTCGAAATGATATTTACAAATCTTATCCAATCTAAAGTCCATCGTTCGGGTATTAGTAAGTATTTCATACAAACTAACTTAATTCAGTATTTTTAGAAGTGAAGAGAAAACACATTGTGAAAAACCAAATGAAAAGAGACTTTAAACGGTTTTAAAAATCTTAATATATATATTTAAAAAATCCAACGTTTCGGCAGTGTAGCATATGAAAGTATTAAGTTTCAAAAAGTGCATTTAAATTGAAGTGAGGCCTGTTTTGGGATTCCCCATTGTTCCTCCTTCTTTCATCTCAGCATGTTTCCCCTTTTATCATGGTTTCTCTCCAAAAAATAGCCAAAAATCTTAAATCAGTAGGTCTCGATCCTATTTATCTCCCACCGCCCAAATTGTCAGCTTTATTATGTAATAACAAAGAACCAACAAGGCCATCATTTATAAAATCTCCCGTGTTTGTGGTGATTATTACATGGGGGGGGGGGGGCAATGCCGTAGCCCATTTCATCAAAGGCGTAAAGAGCCCCAAAATTATAAACAACCCGTACAATAATTCTCCCCCTTAGCGAACACCTTCGTGTTTTTGGTGCCATAATGCTAGATGGGACTCAATAGACATACTAGCTCAACCCAAAATTACATAAAACTCATTTCAATGTACGCGAATCCATCGAAATTTAAAAAAATAAATCTGCGCAATGTTTAAACCGTGACGATGGTTCCCTTTAACGTAGGCACGTTTTCTCCACTTTTTAAAACGTGTTTATGGTCCTCACCCTCTCACACACACACACACACAACAAACCAATTCATCCTCTCGCAGAATCCACCATTCCGACATAAAAGCCTCGAGCGCGAACGAGCCCATATAACACTTCGACGGGGGTCGACTCGCCTTTGAGAAAAAACGCTCGCGGCTAAAGAACAGTAGCCCCCACTATATGTATGCATAAATATTTTTTCGTCCCAAAGTTTTACCATCGTACTGTCAGACTTGTAAAAATCCCATGAAGAAGGAGGAACAGTTCCTCCGAAACGTTCGATTTTTTAAATAAATATATTGTGAATTTTAAAAACGGTTAAAGTCTCTTTTCACTAAGTATTTTTAAATATTTGAATATCGGAATTGTATTTCGTTGCGTTAAAAGTAGAGTTTAGATGTATAGTCGTTTTAAGAAATACTCGTGATATAGGTTCAAGTGCCAAGCATATTTAAGTACTACAATGATATTAAAATAAAGTTTAAAAATATTTCCATTCTACGTTACTTTAACAACGAATATTCTATGACGTCAAAACACACAAATCCATGTTTCAAAGTCAAATTAACCGCGCAAAACACTTAAATCTATGTTTTCATTTGATTTTTAAATTAACCGCGACGCGCCCCCAGACCGCGCCCCCCGAGAAATCCGCGCCCCAGACCGCGTCCCCCCAGGGGAAATCAGCGCACGCGCCCAAGACGGCGAGGTGGGGAGGGTAGCATGTCTTATGGGAAACCAAAGTCATTTTAAAATTTGTTTCAGCTTCAATTTTAAATATATATAATTAAACAAAATAAAAGAAAGAAAGAAATAAAAAATATAAAAAACATAGTTTGAAATTATGGTCGTTGTCGGAATTCGCGAACATATCGGGTCTTTTATCTAAGCGCGATTCCACCTTTGAGGTTGGGGATGGTTAACTTTTATTCAATAGATAATGCTCTCAAAATTATTCGTAAAACGTTTTGATCAAGTAATTTATATTTCTGTATTATCCGATTACGCGCGTCGCTCAGGTTATGACTTTTTACGCGTTCTATCTGTTTGTATTTGGATTTTTTAGCCATTTCTATCTGGGTTGAAAAGGAACGAGTGGGCTCGAAAAAGCTTCCTAAATATTCTTTTTAATAAAAGTTTATTTTAAACCATGAAGTATCTGTCTCTATAGTATATTAATTACTATTTACTAGTTTAAATTAACCATGGTTAAATATTGCGTTTAGTCATTACTTACTATTATTATTAAACTACGTTAGTCAAAACTTACTATTAGCGTTTAGCTACTTTAGTCATTACATATTATTATCTTAAACCTCCACGAGTTATTATCGAAAGAGGAAAACCGATGAGCTCCGGGAAGTATTTGCGTCGACGTCGCCGGTATGTCCTTTTTGCCCTAGCGGAAACCAACTTTTAAAAGCTTTAACAATTTAACGGTATACGTTTTCGACAATAAGGCAAGTTCGCATTAACTTACGATGGACGACGTTACCTTTTTTGGTATGAACGAATCTTTTCTCTGTCACACAGGAAAAATAAATTCCGTTTTAATACTTTATTGAAACAGGTCTGCTCGTAACTTCAAACAAAAACTAACTCGGCTTGGAATTATTCACAAAAACGGGATACTAAAATATTCAGTGGATTAATTAGCGAGACAATCTAACTAATCTGAAGTTTCAAGTAATGAAAGTGCCCTATGTGTAGTTACAAATGTTTTTATGACGGTTAGATTTATTTATTTATTTAGTTATTTATTTAAGAGACATACCTACGAAGCCGGAACGACTTACATGTAGTCATCACGATATGTGGTTTAGCTGATTGATTGAATGATTAGCGCGATATTTTGCAGCGATGTTAATGTAACTGCAAGGCGTTAACCGACGCCTTGTGAAATACCTTGTTTATATACATTATACAGAGATGCTAATATATTAATGGTAAGTTGCGAAAATCACAGTGCGCGTAAAACTCAGACATTATATAGTGACTAGTAAAACAATATAGCATAGTGAACAAGTCGGCCTGAACACAATATGTTGATATACGAAGCCCTCCCCACCTCGCCGTCTTGGGCGCGTGCGCTGATTTCCCCTGGGGGGACGCGGTCTGGGGCGCGGATTTCTCGGGGGGCGCGGTCTGGGGGCGCGTCGCGGTTAATTTAAAAATCAAATGAAAACATAGATTTAAGTGTTTTGCGCGGTTAATTTGACTTTGAAACATGGATTTGTGTGTTTTGACGTCATAGAATATTCGTTGTTAAAGTAACGTAGAATGGAAATATTTTTAAACTTTATTTTAATATCATTGTAGTACTTAAATATGCTTGGCACTTGAACCTATATCACGAGTATTTCTTAAAACGACTATACATCTAAACTCTACTTTTAACGCAACGAAATACAATTCCGATATTCAAATATTTAAAAATACTTAGTGAAAAGAGACTTTAACCGTTTTTAAAATTCACAATATATTTATTTAAAAAATCGAACGTTTCGGAGGAACTGTTCCTCCTTCTTCATGGGATTTTTACAAGTCTGACAGTACGATGGTAAAACTTTGGGACGAAAAAATATTTATGCATACATATAGTGGGGGCTACTGTTCTTTAGCCGCGAGCGTTTTTTCTCAAAGGCGAGTCGACCCCCGTCGAAGTGTTATATGGGCTCGTTCGCGCTCGAGGCTTTTATGTCGGAATGGTGGATTCTGCGAGAGGATGAATTGGTTTGTTGTGTGTGTGTGTGTGTGTGAGAGGGTGAGGACCATAAACACGTTTTAAAAAGTGGAGAAAACGTGCCTACGTTAAAGGGAACCATCGTCACGGTTTAAACATTGCGCAGATTTATTTTTTTAAATTTCGATGGATTCGCGTACATTGAAATGAGTTTTATGTAATTTTGGGTTGAGCTAGTATGTCTATTGAGTCCCATCTAGCATTATGGCACCAAAAACACGAAGGTGTTCGCTAAGGGGGAGAATTATTGTACGGGTTGTTTATAATTTTGGGGCTCTTTACGCCTTTGATGAAATGGGCTACGGCATTGCCCCCCCCCCCCCATGTAATAATCACCACAAACACGGGAGATTTTATAAATGATGGCCTTGTTGGTTCTTTGTTATTACATAATAAAGCTGACAATTTGGGCGGTGGGAGATAAATAGGATCGAGACCTACTGATTTAAGATTTTTGGCTATTTTTTGGAGAGAAACCATGATAAAAGGGGAAACATGCTGAGATGAAAGAAGGAGGAACAATGGGGAATCCCAAAACAGGCCTCACTTCAATTTAAATGCACTTTTTGAAACTTAATACTTTCATATGCTACACTGCCGAAACGTTGGATTTTTTAAATATATATATTAAGATTTTTAAAACCGTTTAAAGTCTCTTTTCATTTGGTTTTTCACAATGTGTTTTCTCTTCACTTCTAAAAATACTGAATTAAGTTAGTTTGTATGAAATACTTACTAATACCCGAACGATGGACTTTAGATTGGATAAGATTTGTAAATATCATTTCGAAACTAATAATTTTCACGCTTTATTTAAATCAAGCAATTTCATTTTTAAAAATGAAAGAAGTTAAACAATACACATGTAGTCAGAAAGATATTATAAAAACACTAAAATTAAAATTAAATGAAAAACTCTTTATTCAACTTTAATACGTTACGCTATTTAAGAAACGTAATTTTAGAAAACAGACATAACGTAAAACCAATGTGATGAAAAAGTAGCAAAAATAATCTTAAAACGACTTATATTTTCTTACACACGATTTTTCGGTACCACACAGCGATTTTGTGAGATTTCACAACGCCGAAATTATTAGGGTCACGGTGAAAATGACAATGTTTAGGAGCACTTATACAAAGAATGGTAGGACAGTCTAAATCCTCGACGTTCTTGACGTTAACTCCTATGAAATCCGATAAAACTTTGGCCTTTACTAAACCTTTCCAAAAAAAAACTTTAACCCTTGTTCTTTTATATAATTCGCGATGGCTCCTAGGCTGTTGTAGTCTTCCTGTCCGTCGTCCCAACGGAGATCACAAATGTTCCAATACAACCATCTACAATGCCATTTATCGTCTTCCGTAAGACTGGAATATGGATATGGTGGTTTAAAGGTCCAGACGTTATGCTTCTCCGTTTCCGTATCGTAAATAGCTAACTCTTTAATTATCATTTCTCCATTCACACGGAAAAAGTTTGCCCCCGATAAAACATGTCCTTTTCATTTTTAGAAATAAACTTGTTTTTAAAAAAACTTAGAATATGCAATTAAGACTTCGCTCTGAAAACACTGAAGCTTCCATCAGTCCAGTAACTTTATCTTATGAAAATTTTTCATCAGGTCAATGGAACCCCCAAAAACATTTTCTACGTTATTAGTACTTTGCACAGCTATTCTGACTTGAACCGGGTTTTTTAATGCTTGTTGAATTGAATGGATAAATTACTTCAGCTTTTATATAAAGGATATCGGTTGGATAGAAAAAAATCTTATTCAAAAGCTGAAGTATATTTTATTATATAACACCATCAATTAAAAACCACTTTGCCCAAGTCTGATAAGCTGAGTTTACTCGCTTCTTCAAATGTATTGAAATCCATATCGTTATAAATAATAAAACATAATTAATATAAAAAGTTCAGAAATGCTTATTTTATTTCGTTTAACAGCTTTCATTTTTAAAAATGTTATTGCTTGACTTAAATAAAGCGTGAAAAAACAATTGCTAAGACTAAATTTCTAACTCTAATAACTTGTAAATCAATTATACAATTATCTATTCATAAGTGTTAGAGACTTTATTACAGTGAAATAAAAACATGTAGAAATGTATATGAAATAAATTTAAGAAAACTCAAACATTTGACCGACATACCTTTTCTGGTTTAAATCAACAATTTTATTATTCTTTCTTTTCATTTTTTTGTACAACCATTTGTTTTTATATAGATAACCTGAGGACGGCTATAATATGAACATATACCAAAAAAATCGGGAATTAAACACAAACAACCTTAAGTTTACTATTTTTATATTCACACGTCCTCAATTATGCAAATTTTATATTAACATTTCTACTATACATATTTCATAATTAATTTTTACATAAATAATTATTTTTTATATAAAATCGTACAATTCTATCAGAACTTAAACCGTAAGATTCAGGCATATAATTTCCAAAAACACAAACTACATTTGGAGTACTAATATTTATACTCACACAATTATATTTCGTACTAACAATTTCACCATCTTTTAAACTTTCAAATACTGCCAAGTGTTCGTCGCATATTTTTATACTTCTCAAGGTGTTAAAGAAAAAGTGGTTCACACCAGAGCAAACTTTTTTCAATTGAAAAAGCATTTCACTCCCCGAAACTGTCACTTGCTGACAATGTACAAAGTCGGGCTTACGGGATTTCAAGTAATTTAACATCCACGATTTTCCTTCATTTCCATCTTTTCCTATTACAAATATTATTTTTCTGTCTGAGAGAATTAAATGTTCCAATAAACTTTTCTGCCATGGTCTAAGTTCTATATCTTTGTTTATTCGTTTAGGGGTTTTCATTTGTTCCACCCAAGCACTTGTCAAATTTCCAAAAAGATGCGATGGTAGTCCCGATCGAGCAACGGCTTCTGCGCGGACTCGTTGTTTATCAATTTCCGCTTCTACTTTACCCAAGTTTACTTTGTGAGGGCTTAGACTGCACCGTCTAATATGCCGACTCAGTTGTGATTTAAACGATTTATTGCATGTTGTACACGATGTACGTTTACATTTATGGGTTCTTAATCTATAGCCACGTATTCGTTTCTCGCAACTTGGACACTGAATATATTTGTTTCGACCCATTTGGATTATATTCGAAGAAGACAAACACATACGTTTTACTCGAACCGAGTCTATTCATAAACTGTTCTCGATTTTTGAGGGATCTCCGTATATAAAGTATAAAATGTGGGTTCTGAGGGTAGAAATAATATCAGTCCTATTTTGATTTTCTTCCAAGTTAAGTGTTTCAGATAACGTTTACTTATTCAGCACCTTCATTTGATATAACCCTGTATCTTCCAACAATTCAGTTTTATGTTATGTATAATTCCCTTATTCATTACATCATTCCAAATTTAGCCCAATTCATTCACTGACGTTGGTCTTCTGAAATGGATATTCCAATAAAAACCTTTTCTTATATCTTCGCTTCTGTTTAATCGGAATGTTGTCAATATAAAAAACATCATATGCTTTATTTAAATATAAAGAATAAACACTGGTTGGGTTAAGGCTAGAGTGAAATGGAATAATTAAGTAAATAGACATAAATTTTAGATCGCCTTTCCTCCAAAATATCTAATAGCGCTAGTACATTCTCGATAAATATACAAGTTCTTGTGAATAAGAGACGTTTTTTATCAAATAATCATAGACAAAAAACTTTGCTCAACGAAAAACTAAATAACGATAAATAATGTACAATTAATTTATTAAATAACGAGAAAATGTCTTAAGGTAATAAAAAATAAAACAAGCGATTAATTAATCATTAAAAATATAATATTATCAATTTGATGATTGTTTCAGGATATCGATTATGATCAATGTTTGTACTAGAGTGATCATACCCAAAATGAGGTTAAATGAAATAATTAAGTAAACAAGCATAAATTTTAGATCGCCTTTCATCCAAAATATCTAATAGCTCTAGTACATTCTAGATAATTATACAAGTTCTTGGAAATAAGAGACTTTTTTCAAAGATAAGCAAATTTTAAAGCTTATTGTCATTGGTTCCATAATAAAAACCGCATTGTAACGTAATAATGGTTACATCTATCTGTAAACTTATCAAGATAAGAAATGGTATATCACTATATAACGATCATTGATAATAAATTTCTAATCGTAAAACGCTAAACAAGGTTATTTTTTTTTACTGTTTTGGTATTTATATTGTCAATACACACACTCAAATTTGCTATATTATATTTATGGTATGTACTTGAGACAATAATGGTATTTAAAATAGCTTAATATAGAAGTAAACACATTACGTAAAGCATATAAAGCATAATTATTTATATAGCTTATTAATTAACTATTAATAAGGTTATTTTTTTACTTTATAAAAATTAATTATGCAGAGAGTTCTTAGTTAAAGAAGATTCGAATGCGACTGTGGGGTGTGGTGGGGTGGGAAGTCACGTTGATGGAAATATTGTATCCCTTTGTACCGTCAAAGAGAAAAAAAAGTAAGTTTCTATTTTATTATATTTACCAAGGAGAATTATTATCCTCCTTGGTGGAACCACTCTACGGCCTCTCATTGGCTGAAGGTTCAAAACGAACTGGCGACAAGCTCGGCCGTAGGCGGCAGCATTCTAGATACATATGAGATTTCGATGGTCAAGAGGAAATAAAAAAGTACTGCCAACTTTTATTAGTGAAGTTGGCGTTGCGTGACGGAGACCGGCCGTTGAACATTTTATAGAAAAACCTATTGAAATACGCCAAAATAATATTATATCGCACAGCCATTTCCTCTTTAAAAATTCTAGAGCATCTACACACGATAAGATAGTTCTTGGAAATAAGAGACTTTTTTCAAAGATAAGCAAATTTTAAAGCTTATTGTCATTGGTTCCATAACAAAAACCGCATTGTAACGTAACAATGGTTACCTCTATCTGTAAACTTATCAAGATAAGAAATGGTATATCACTATATAACGATCATTGATAATAAATTTCTAATCGAAAAACGCTAAACAAGGTTATTTTTTTTTACTGTTTTGGTATTTATATTGTCAATACACACCCTCAAATTTGCTATATTATATTTATGGTATGTACTTGAGCCCAATAATGGTATTTAAAATAGCTTAATATAGAAGTAAACACATTACGTAAAGCATATAAAGCATAATTATTTATATATCTTATTAATTAACTATTAATAAGGTTATTTTTTTACTTTATAAAAATTAATTATGCAGAGAGTTCTTAGTTAAAGAAGATTCGAATGCGACTGTGGGGTGTGGTGGGGTGGGAAGTCGCTGTCCCTCGTATGTCAGACGATACTGCGGCTAGACACTACAAATACGTGAGTTAGAACTTTTAATTAAATTATTTATACAAGTTGCAGAAGGTAGTTCGTTTCAACCCTTTAAAATGTCGAATTAATTACAATTATATAGATAAATTACGATTTAAACGGATTATATATCATATCGGATTAGTCGTAATCATGTAAACAAAAGTTCTAAATTAAATTTAAATAACTTGTCCTTATTAATTATATTCTAGGGTTCGCCAGCGATAAATAAATTATAGCAATAAATTTAAGGAGTTTAGGGATGGGTGGAACAAATTACGGCTCTTCGTTTTTCCAATTGCAATTCGGATGTACCCAAAAATGGACCCAAATGGACCAAATGTACCCTAAAAACGACCAAAGTCACCATTTTCGCCCCTATGTACCCCATTTCGGACCAAATGTACCCCAAACTGGACCTTTTAGCTTTATTGTAATGTTAAACGCCCATAGAGATCCCCCTAAAAAGAATAATAAACTGGCGGTCCAATTTTGGGTACATTAATTATTTCGGAGAGATAAAACTAATTCTGGCAAACTGCTGCGATTTATAGTGAATGGGAAAAAAAGCCAATTTCTAGCGATTGGGAGCAATAATAAAACCTTATAATTTGTATACACTCTTCTCTTTTTTTCCCAAAACACTTTTACCGATGACCGCCCGCTATTTTACGCTACCCTTAGGGGCCCGAAAGTGTTTGTCGGCGAAAACCAACCAACTCGACATTCACTATGACGGGTAGGCTGTTTGCATAACATCGTTTCACCGCCATAGATAACCTATTGACCTAAAATGGGTTAGCACCTGGGTTTTATGGGCTATAACATCGTAAATCAGCTAACCTTTTGACCTAAAATGGGGTGCCTCCAGCTATTAACTATGACTGGCCGGCTGTTTGCATAACATCGTGTCAGTCCACACCACCTGCGGAATAGGGGCAGATAACCTATCGTAAATCATCTAACCTATTGACCTAACCTATTGACCTGCCGAAAATGTACGCAAAATGGGGCCCCTATAGGGGGTCCGTTTCACACCTATTTAACGGCTGTTTGCATCGTGTCCATAGGGGCAGATAACCTATTGACCTCGTAAATCAGCTAACCTTTTGACCCCGCCGAATATTGCCGCAAAATGGGGCCCCTATAGGGGGTCCGTTTCACACCTATTTAACGGCTGTTTGCATCGTGTCCATAGGGGCAGATAACCTATTGACCTCGTAAATCAGCTAACCTTTTGACCCCGCCGAATATTGCCGCAAAAGGGGGCCCCTATAGGGGCCCGTTTCCCCCGCCCGCAGGTGCCCCTATCGGTAGATCGCCTCCCTTATCTCTCACGCCAAAGTAATTGTCCGATTCGCACGAAATGTGGCCTGTGGCATTGTGGCCCCTGCCGTCAGGTTTTAGGGGCGTCTTGAGATTGCTAACCTTCGTAGTTTTTGACCTCGGGACCAATAAACGGTGACCGCAAGACCGAAACCCCTGACCTCACGCTGTCAAGAGACATGGGAGTTTATATCTCTGGCTCTAATTGCCTCACTTAGCTGCTGCATGGCAAGACCTTCGACCCTTTCGCTTGCGTTCGTTCTCTTTTATCAGCCCGCTCCCCTCCCCTCTCTGTCTGTGTCACGCAGACACTTTTTCCCGGGCCGTATTCATTCCCCGCATATCCATAATACCAACCGATATGCCATTTGATTTTAAACGCCTACAATTTCCAATCAATCTTAGCTTCGCAATGACAATTAGTAAAGCGCAAAAATCTAAGATACATTACTAATCAGTGATATAGGTCTATAGTTCTCTAACATATTTTTTCTTCCTGACTTAAAAATCGGGACGACTATAGATGTTTTAAACGCATTAGGAAATTAACCTTGTAGTACAGACAAATTTAGCAAGTGAGACAATTGAAAAGATAATTCATTTTTAAACAATTTTAGAAACTTAGTACTAATACCGTCATGGCCATTTGAGTTAGTTAATATTGTGACTGGCTTAAAAAATACTATGTCATTTGGTACAGAGGGGGTAATAAAAATACTCTTTGGGTTCACAGTGTTTATATTTAAATACACATTTTCGTTATCTCTTTTAGATAAGTTCCTGTCTACAATTTTTTTTGGAAGTATTGGTCCCACCGTAGAGAAGTAATTATTGAAAACATTAGCCACTCTTTTAGGTTGATCTGTAGTTGACAGTTCCACATTATTATATACAATTTTATCAATTAAATCTGGTTTTTTAGCAGTCATCGTTGCTTCATTTACTGTTCTCCAGACATGCTTTGTGTCATTTTTATTTATCTTAATTTTATTTTTAAAATGATTATATTTGATAGTTTTAACTAGTATATTTATTTTATTTCTATAAGTTTGATAATTTGACAGTTCTACATTATTCTATACAATTTTATCAATTAGCTCAGGTTTTTTAGCAGTCATCGTAGCTTCATTTACTGTTCTCCAGACATGCTTTGGGTCATTTTTATTTATCTTAATTTTATTTTTAAAATAATTATATTTGATAGTTTTAACTAGTATATTTATTTTATTTCTATAAGTTTGATAATTATTTCTCAATTCTGTATTAAATGGTTCAGATTTCAATTTTTTGGCCATTTTATCTCGTCTTATAGATGTAATTAAGCCTTGTGTAATCCAAGGTTTTAGCTTAAGATTTTAATGGGAATTTTTTAGAGTATGTGTTTTAGTTGAGATCTTTGTGTACTCCCCAATAGTCTTTAAAAAAACATCTGTTGCTTTATTAATATCGCTTTCCTGTATAACTGAAAACCACATTTTTTTCTTTATATATCTAGATAGCACATTATAGTCTAAAAAAGTCGTTGTACGGTAAATGGGGTGGTCTTTTTTTGTGATTCCCGCAAGCGGTATGTTAATCATTATCGGAAAATGATCTGTAGTTTTATTTTCGTAGGTTAACGCTTGAACATGCATAGTGGCTCTTTTTTTAAAAATGTGATCTATGCATGTACTTGGGTTATCAGTCACTATGGTAGGGGTATTAATACAAGACAAAAATCCACATTCATATAACAGAGCTAGATATTCTATAGATATTTTATCATTAGTATTTATGTCTATGTTTATATCACCCATTAAAATTGTATTGAAATTACATGTTAAGGCAGGTAGTTTTTGATAGATATCGTTAATAAAAGTGTTACCATCATTATTTGGTGAACGGTATATACATATAATTCTATATTTTTGTTTATTCGGTAAGATTACATCAAAACTCAAAACTGAAGCTTCGGCAAATGTTAGATTATTTGTTTCAAAGTCCAGATCATTTTTTTTACATAAACAACAATATCATCGTTTCTATTTGAGTACGATTGACTACCAAAAACATGATAACCATCTATTCCAAAAAGATTTAAATTCTCGACAACAAACGTTTCGGTTAATACTATAATGTCAATGTCAATGCGTAATTTAACGCTTTCCAAAAAAACCAAGAATTCATCGAAATGTTTTTTATACTGCGGATATTAAAATGCTAAATTGAAAAGTTATTAGAACTATTTTTTGTAGGTCCTCTAGTTGGGAGTTTATTATTCCAAATTTGGGTGTATATACGCCATTATCGTTCATAATATCCAACACATATATTTTATTTAAAATTTAAATACTGTGTAGGTTGTAAATATGATAAATGTTTATTTTATTAATTTTAAATCTTCTAATGAACGTATTTTAATTAATGGCGAATTATCTTGGTAACGTACAAAAATTTTACCATCCTGAACCCATACGTACTTATAATTATTGACTTTAGATAACTGTTTTGCTTCATACAGTATTTTCTTATTTAAAGGCGTTAGTTGTTCGTTTATGAATATTTTTACATTTTTTAACGATTTATTAATATCACTGGCCATCAAATTCTTGGTAGTTTTGATGTGTTATAACCGAGGGGCTAACCACTCTTAGAAAGTCTGTACACCGGATTACGCTTAGACTAGCACTGCCAAAGGCAGGGACTTCAAAGATTACGCGTAATCCCATTAGTACAGTCAAAGGTACGGCTCTGTACACCGATTACGCGGAGTGATCAGCCCCTCGGTTTTAACCATTGGTCACGGAAGTTTTTGAGTACAAAACAATCTAATTATTGGTACCTGATTATTTCCTCTCGGTACCCTATATACATTAGAAATTTTTTAAGCATCGAATTTTATGCCAACAGCGTTTGCTAAACTGCTAACCACTAAAAATAAGTCCTCATTTGTAGTACTTTCAATACCAAAAATTTCCAGGTTACGAAGTAGGTTTAGTTGTTCAATTTCGATAATCTCAATTCCTTGTTCCTTAACTTTTGCGGTTAGTGTTTTATTATCATTTTGGAGTTGAAGAGTATCTAATTTAAATTGGTTCATAGTTTTAGTCATAGTGCTAATCTCTTTAGAAAAATCATCTATTTTATTTGAACAATAGTTGACTGAAATTTCAAGGTCATTTATTTTCTGAAATTGAGTCTCGATTTGTGGAATTTTACTGACCTTGACTTCGATGTCATATAATTTCTTAATTTTTTCAGTTATGGCTTTAATATATTGTAAAATTTGGGATGCCTCACTTCTTTCCTGGTCACTATCTGGATTTTTCTCTGTACCGGCTTGTTTAGTTGTAGTAGTGTCATTCGACACTTTCTCCTTACACGTATCACACTTCCAGGTCGCCCGCCTCGAACCCCTTTTTTTAAATGCATCTTCGTTTTTAATTCCTCCGCAAATTGTATGATAGTAATCATTACACGAACTGCATTGAATCACTTCCTTAACATTTGAAAAATTCTTCGAACACTTAAAACACTGCGACATAACTATTGAAATTTATTATAATTACATCTTACACTATTCAAAGAAATCAAATATATGTTACAAGATATGATATTTTGCACTATTAAACGTTTGAAATTTAAAAAAATTCCTATTTACTATTTAAAAATTATTTAATTTGCATATTTAATGTTAAGTGAATTTTGTTCCCGTTTTCTAAACCCCAATTTACTCAACTAGCTGAGAAGCCCGGCCGAATTATTTTTAAATAGTAAATATGCATTTTTACCTCTCCGAGGGGACAAAGTCCCCTAGGAGGGGTTATACAACCACCGTGTCTGTCTGTGGGTCTGTCAGGCCTGCGAACGCGTTCGCATTTTCATTGCAAAGTGTAATCACTGCGTACGTAGTTTCTCAAAGGGTTGGCAAAACTACCGTGTGACGGTGAGCGTTAACGGATGCATTTGCGGTTTGGTTTGAATGGTGTTTTTTCGCTCACCGTCGTGACGGTTTGGTGTATTACGTTTTTGTAATGTTTATGCGTAGGTTGTGAGTGTTGAATTTGTTGTGTTTGTGTTCTGATGGTTGTGCATGTTGAGTCTGTTGTGTTTATATGGGCGTTTTCTCTCCAACTTCTTCTTAATGACTTTGGGACGGACCGAGTGCTGAGTGTAATGCTACCTCTCAACGTCCAATGGCAGGGTTTCCACCAGTTGTACACGGTATTAGTCTTAGTATCAATTTGCGATCACATCGGGCGGGATTTGAACCCGAGACCTCCTGATTGACAGGCGGACGTTCTACCACAGAACCACCGACACTTGTTACGCCTTATTGAAAATTAGACCTTCAGCTTTATCGGAAGCGTATTTAATAGAGTACGAAATTTTGGTTTAATTGAAATAGAATTGAAATTGAAATTATTGCATCGAAGAAAGTCTAATTTAGCGTTTCTCTATTGATTAAAAACAAATGCGCCACCCAGGTTTCGAACCCAGACCATTCGGCTTGGCAGTCGAGCGCTCTACCACAGAACCACCGATAGCTGCTTAGTTTAACTGAAATTAAGACAGCATAATATGTAATAAAGTCTTTTTTTATTAATGAATTTATGAAGGCCTAATCTGGTTTTCAAAAGGTTAAATCTTGTTTTAGCGCAGTCAGCCGAGATTAGAGGGTTAAAGGGTAGACCCTGTGGGTGGTCCACTTTGTTAGTTTTTTTGTTATTTATTTACGGGTATTATTAACGACCTATATACAGGGTCTTTTTTTTTCAAAAACTATTTATATTACCGATTTAAAATTTGGAAGGTCAATTCTCTATACCGGGGGACATCAGTTTGAGAAATTTGAGCGTTTTCGGTAATGTTTTTCACCAATTTTGAAAAATTATTTTTCGACCACTAGGTGCGAGATAAAAAATTTCTATTATAAAGTTGTAGGCCGTCATCGAAAACCCTTAAAAATTGTTCACTCGACGAAAAACAATTTATTTATCAGTGAAAATTCGAGCTTGAAAAATTTACAAGTTGGTGAAGCCAAATTACGATTGTTTGAAACGATAATTGAAACCGAATTACCTAATCCAGTTGAAACTTTGGTTAAAAAAACGACCGGATTTAAAAAACACGAGGCTATAGGTCAATCCTAAACATGCATTGGGTATATTTCGAACAATGCCTCGTTATTCAGTAGCTGAGCGTACTGAGATAGTTGCCATTTACTATGGAGAAGCAGCGCAAAACCTTAGAAGAGTGACCATCTGTAAATACAGTAAGACGAGCAATTCACGATTTCAATAAATTTGGTCACTTGCAACCTAGGTTTCGCGGATTGGGTCAACCGGATTTAGACTTCGAGAACAATGTACTCGCGTACTTTGTGGCATATCCTCGTCACAGTTGCGCTAACGCCGCTGCTGATTTGGGTTGTTCTGCAAATCGTGTGTGGAAAATTCTTCGTAAGAATCGCTATCACCCATACAGAGCTACGCTCCACCAAGGACTAATTGACGGAGACCATCAAAGACGTTATGAATTTAGCAACTGGTTACTAAATGCTGTCCAAGAAGATAGACAATTTTTGCGCCATGTTTTGTTCTCCGACGAAGCGTCATTTTCTAGAGATGGGCCCTTTAATCATCAAAACAGCCATCTTTGGTCTGACATCAACCCACATTGGGGTTTTGAATATCATCACCAGGTTCAATTTGAACGGGTCAATGTTTGGGTTGGACTTGTTGGAAACCGTTTGATTGGTCCCTTTTTCCTGCCGACGAACCTCAACGGCCAAAGGTATTTACATTTTCTACAGAACGAACTGAGTGACGCAATCGACGATCTTCCATTGGCTGAAAGACGTCAGTTGTGGTTTCAGCAAGATGGCGCCCCTCCGCATTTTTCCCGGCAAGTAACTGAGCACCTCAACAACGAGTTTCCTGAAAGGTGGATAGGGAGAAATGGTTCAGTGCATTGGCCAGCAAGGTCACCTGACCTAACACCGCTGGATTATTTTCTCTGGGGATTCGTTAAAGCAAAGGTATACGCCACGCCCATTGAAACTAGGGAGGAACTCATTAGACGAATAATCAGTGCTTGCCGAGACGTCACACCAGAAATGGTAGAGAAAGCGTTTGAGAACTTAATTGTCCGCGAACAAACCTGTGTTGCAGCCAATGGTGATATTATTGAAAATGTTTGTAAAAATTTATGTGAATAAAATATCTGCATTTAAAAACCAAACGTGTACATTTTTTCAAGTGTGAAAACTCTACTACGTTTGTATTAGACTTGTTCCCTTTTCAATTATCGTTTCAAACAATCGTAATTTGGCTTCACCAACTTGTAAATTTTTCAAGCTCGAATTTTCACTGATAAATAAGTTGTTTTTCGTCGAGTGAACAATTTTTAAGGGTTTTCGATGACGGCCTACAACTTTATAATAGAATTTTTTTATCTCGCACCTAGTGGTCGAAAAATAATTTTTCAAAATTGGTGAAAAACATTACCGAAAACGCTCAAATTTCTCAAACTGATGTCCCCCGGTATAGAGAATTGACCTTCCAAATTTGAAATCGGTACTATAAATAGTTTTTGAAAAAAAACACTTTTCCGAGCAAAAAAAAAGACCCTGTATAGTTGTGTTAATTCAAAGGAGATAATTTAACGTTAATTGCTTTAAGAGCTGGCGGTTAGTCAAGTGGCTCTCTGTGCTTTGTTGATGGTAAGGTTTTTGCTTCTTGTAAATATATTTGGTGTGGATATTTGGATATCTACGATTTCTAACGCAGTCAATGATTTCTTGGGTGTGCGAGTCATTATATGATATTGGAAATTGGACGGCATTGGTCTTTTTCATGCGGTATGTGTCACAACGTCAACTGGAAGTTGAAATAAAATGAGCGGCAAGTATTTCGTAAGCGAGAAAAATACAAATACCATCTGTAGATGTTTCTTTCATTAAAATTTGCTTAGTATTATATTCAACTGATAAACATGTACTGTAAAAAGGGTTAAATTCAATTGTGCATTGTTTTAGTAAGTCTAACTCGCTGTTGTAACTACTTAATTTATAATATTCTGAATAAATTAAACTCGATAGTTTCGACTCAATTATTTAAATTAAAATTAAAATTTTATACCGGGCAGGGTTTGAACCGAGAATACTTTTTCGTAAATAAGTAAGTTGCGGCGAATTAATCTAACTTGCTTGCGTTCAGATAAAGGCTCTGAAAGTTTCAAAATGAGACACATTCCTATTTAGATTATGGGTCACGTGTAGCTATGCTGTTAATTCTAAGGGTTTATGTGTAATAATAGGAAATAGTGTCATCATTAAATTGTATTATATAAATATAAAAACTCAGATTAAGGTTAAGCGGTGAATAGGTTTATTTGTTAGATTAGTAGGATTAAAAATTAATCATTAACATGTGGCATATTTCCAAGACAAAACAATATAAGATAATAAATCATAATTGATATACATATTGAAATTGGGTACCTATGTGCACAAGGTGAAATCGTAAAACTGGCTGGTCATACCCCAAATGAAAACGTTCGACTTACAGTTATTTATTTTGCGCGTGCTAGCTGATGAAAAAGATGAATGATGTCACTCTTGGATGGAATTCCAATTAATGAGTCAATTAGTGCTTGGTTTTAAAAGCATAACGAGGCGCGAGTTCAACTAGTTTTCCGCGGTCGCGCATCTTCTATCTTCCAGTCAACTATTCAGGCAGAAAGAATCTGGAGACCATCGCTCGTCCCGGGCACAGAGAGAACTCTCCTCTTTTTTCCTCCAAAATCCAATGTGTCCTCTTTTCGTTCTCGAGTTGTTACATTGCGAAACCTCTTGGGGAAAATCTCCAGTTGAATTTGACCCTTATTGGTCAGCAACTGTTTCTTCGCGTTGTGAAACTATCCTTTCATTGTATCCATGCACTTTACCACCGCACTCATCGCGAGGGGGGTAAAATAACCAGCCAGAGAGTATTTCCCAGCCAGAATTTTATTTTAAGATTCCAGGAAAAAGTACGGTACCAAAAGATAATAGAACTGGTAAGTAGATACCAAAACTGTTACAAATCCCCTGGACTTAGTTTTGAGCGCCCTCGCTCAAATATAATAATTAGAAAAAAAGGTATGCAAAACAATTTTAAAGCACCAAAATACAACACGTGGATACCATAACGATTAACAATGACATGTCTCAAAACAAAAATGAGGTATATGAAATGCAATATGAAAAAAAAACCTTTAGGCTAGCTAGACCCATCAAGTTCAAGTGAAAAAAAAACATTTTGAAAAGTAAATACAAAAACATAAAAAAAAGAAAAGTAACTAAACACGTGTAATACAACTACTTAAAAAAAATTGTACAGCAAAATATTCGACACTGGGGTCCGGTGAGAGACCCTCTCCCAGAAAACTGAAATTAACAAATGGCCCTACCAGTGTTAGGGTCACGAGGACGAAGGCTACGTTTCGACTGAGATAATTGTGCATTATGCCCCTCATCATCAGAAAACATTTCTTCAATAACAACGCTAGACGCGCTAGAAGGCCTTACATTGTCGGCAGGACGCTCAACAGAAGGTGACAACACCAGATCAGAAGCAGTCACGGCGGCGCTATCGACAGACTGTTTCGGTGAATCGTTGTTGGAAGCACGCTCAACAAAAAGTGTAAGGTCACGTATATGAAAGGTTCCCTTCAATAATTTATTTGATTTGACCCCTTTAAGCTTATATGTAAGAGGGGATAATTTTTCCGCAATGAAAAACGGACCTTCACTACGGGGAGCTAACTTTTGAGAAAAGTGAGCGCTAGCATTAGACAAAAAATGGGTGCGCTTTAAGACTAACTGACCCACTTCGAATTCCACATCACGATGATGGTTATTGTAATATTTCGCCTGGCGGAGTTGTTGCGCTTCGATATGCTCCTGGGCTTGAGCTTGGGCGTCCTCAACGATTCGTTTAATGGAAAGAGCGTGATAATGAAGTTTAGCGGGGTCAGTGGCTGCAGTTGGGTTAACAGGATTGCCAACGTCAGCGAAGGTGCGAAGCTCTCTGCCAAAATTGAGGAAAGCGGGGGTAAAGCCAGTGGACTCGTGAACTGCGGTTCTCAAAGCCATGGCATAATGGTGAATACCAACGTCCCAATCCCTATGGTTATCGGCAACATAGGTCGCTATCATGGTGGACAACGTACGATTGATTCGTTCCGTCTGATTGGACTGAGGCGAATAAAACGACGTATACCGATTTCGGACCCCTAACACTTGAAAAGTGTCCTTCATAATTTTAGAAATGAATTGTCTACCATGGTCACTAACGACTGTTAATGGGAGACCAAAACGGGTAAAAACATTGTCGACTAATAAGTTTTCTATAGTTTTGGTGGTCGCGCGGCGGAGGGGAAATACTTCCACGCACTTTGTCATCATATCGGTGACCACTAACAACTGGGTAAAACCTCGCTTACTCGGAGTATATGGACCCTTGAGATCAATGGATATAACAGTCCAGGCATCAGTAATGGCTGCCGACTTCATAAGACCGGCTGGGGTTTGCTGCATTGGCTTATGCTTTTGACAAGCCTCGCATGACCTTACGTACTCGCGAACAGCGCGGGTCATACCATCCCAAAAATAACGATCACGCATGCGCCGGAGGGTTTTCAAATTTCCTAAATGACCGGCCGCACGTATATCATGATTAAGTTTTAAAACAGAGCTATATAAATTTGTCGGCACCCAGATTTTATAATTTTCATCTAAGGGAGTGAATAGAGTTGGCAGACGATATAACATACCATCTATAATTTTACACTTAGCTAGCACCTCGTCATCGCCCGGAGAAGGGAGGGGTAAGGGGGCTTTATCAATGAGAAACCGCATTAGAGGGCCTAGGCGTACGTCCTTGGCTTGCTCCTCGGCTATGATTTCTGTAGAAAAAGCTAAAGGTTCAGGGGGCGCTGCCAATGCGACGGCCAGAATTCCTTGGGTACCCTGGGCTAGATTCGCCAGCGAATCTCGCTCAGGGACCGTTGTTAAACGGGAAAGCGCATCGGCTACACCGTTTTTCTCACCGGGAATGTGATGCACCGTGTAATCAAATGCCTGAATTTGGGCGTACCATCGGGCATACTTCCCTGTAGGGTCGGGGTTTTTTAACAGCCATACTAAAGCAGAGTGGTCGGTGTACAAATCAAAATGTTCACCTTCCAAATAGGGGCGAAATTTATTTAAGGCGTACACGACGGCCATAGCTTCACGTTCCGTAGTACTATATTTCTTTTCCGTATCGGATATTGAATGACGTGACGTTTGCCATCATACTTTTGTGCCAAAACAGCGCCAAGTCCCGTATTTGACGCGTCACACTCGACTATAAAAGGCGTTCTGAAATCAGGCGCAGCTAATATGGGGGCAGAAACAAGGGCCGTTTTGAGAGCATCAAAAGCTAAATTTTGGGATTCGGTCCACTTCCAGGGGACATCCTTGTGAAGAAGCGCTGTTAGAGGGGATGCCAGGGACGTGGAACCTTTGATAAATCGCCTATAGTAGCCGGACATCCCAAGAAGAGAACGAAGGAGTTTAATATTCTTAGGAGGAGAGAGCTATTTTGCGGGGTCTACTTTAACGCCATCTCTACCTACAATATGGCCTAACAATTTTGTTTCGGTCTGACAAAATTTAGTTTTACTCGCCTTGAAGTTAAGCCTGATTCAAGGAGGGTGGTGTTCAAATGAATCGGAAATTATAACCAAATCATCAAGGTACGCACTAACACCTTCGGGACCTAAATAGCCGAATAAGCGATCAATCATACGCTGGAAGGTGCTAGGCGCATTACAAAGGCCAAACATTAAAACCTTAGGTCGATACAAACCACGGTGGGTGACAAAGGCGGCTTGGTCACGGCTACCTAAATCTAACGGAACTTGCCAATAGCCGGCCTTTAATTCCAAAGTGGTAATGAATGTAGGTTGTTTTATCGACTCTAGAATATCGTCTATGCGAGGTAGAGGATAACTATCCTTTATGGTTTTGGCGTTTAAATCCTTATAATCATGAACTAGCCGATATGACGGGATTTCCGGGGTTTTTAACAACAGGAGTTCTTCCTCGGATTTGTCTGACTTTTTCGGGACCAAAATCGAGGGAGCAGCCCATGGGCTATTGCAGGGCTCAAAAAGATATTGCGCAAGCATTTCATAAACTATCTCATCGATCTTCGCCTTCTTCCAAGGCAAATAACGATAAGGGGCTCGGCTTGTTTTAATGGCGTCGCCTGTGTCGATGTAATGAACGGTCGAGTTGGTCCGTCCAGATACAGTCGCAAAAATATTTTTATAAGAATACACTAATGTTTCTAATTGAACCCGCTCTTCAAAGGATACTTTAGCCATAGAGAGAGCGTTCTTCAGGTCAGCTTCATCGATCTCAACGTTACATAAAACGGTGGACGGGGGAACTTTAACACAAGAATCGGTATTGTTTTCAAAATTAAAAATGTGGTCGGGCTTATCGCTCCACCAAAAACGCATGGTTTTATAATTGACAACCATACCACACTGCTGGATAATATCCATCCCCAAAATTACGGGGTAAACTAAATTTTTGACAAAATGTACAGGGTGGGATTTATCCTTTCCAGGTAATGAGAAATGGGCGATAGCCGAACCAGTAGAGGTTACGCGCGTTTTATTCGCTAATTTTATGCCTAAACGATGGTTTAAGTTTATTTCTAAAAGTATCATTAACTACGGTAAATGTGGATCCAGGATCAATTAACGCAGTACATTTATCATCACCAATAGTAAGGGAAATCCAAGCAAGGTGGGGCGGATTAATTCCCTCACCTGAAACATAAGTAGTAACGGGGTCTAAGCCTTGTTCCCGGCGGGGACGCCCGTGCCGTTCCCTCCGGTAACTCCGTTTCCCTGATTTAGGTTGCGGTTTGTAATTTTTGGACATATAGGACGAATATGTCCTTTCTCACCACAATCATGACAAGTCAGTACAAAAGGGGCCGCTGTCACATTCAAGGGCGGACCAGCGAGCTGAGAAGGTTTCTCGGCAGGAATGGATTGAACTTCAACGGGTTTGGGGCAATGAAATTGATAGTGGCCACGCTGGCCGCAATTCATGCAAAGAACTTCTGGCTTCCTAGGCCTTGACGCATTATCTCCAGAGCTGTCCTTGGACGCTGCTGGACGAGTGTCTTGGGACGCATGCGCCACTTTTACCGCATCCGCTATTAGTTCACGAGGACGGGTATATGTGTTAGTAGCAAGGTGCTTTCTTATTTCTTTATCTAAGTTGCGGCGAATTAATCTAACTTGCTTGCGTTCAGATAAAGGCTCTGAAAGTTTCAAAATGAGACACATTCCTATTTAGATTATGGGTCACGTGTAGCTATGCTGTTAATTCTAAGGGTTTATGTGTAATAATAGGAAATAGTGTCATCATTAAATTGTATTATATAAAAACTAAGATTAAGGTTAAGCGGTGAATAGGTTTATTTGTTAGATTAGTAGGATTAAAAATTAATAATTAACATGTGGCATATTTCCCAGACAAAACAATATTAGATAATAAATCATAATTGATATACATATTGAAATTGGGTACCTATGTGCACAAGGTGAAATCGTAAAACTGGCTGGTCATACCCCAAATGAAAACGTTCGACTTACAGTTATTTAATTTTGCGCGTGCTAGCTGATGAAAAAGATGAATGATGTCACTCTTGGATGGAATTCCAATTAATGAGTCAATTAGTGCTTGGTTTTAAAAGCATAACGAGGCGCGAGTTCAACTAGTTTTCCGCGGTCGCGCATCTTCTATCTTCCAGTCAACTATTCAGGCAGAAAGAATCTGGAGACCATCGCTCGTCCCGGGCACAGAGAGAACTCCATAGGCGTAGCTAGGGGTGGGCCGGGCCCACCCTAAAAAGCTTTGGGCCCACCCTGGAAAAATACCCTTCCTCATTCTGTTTGTCTCTGGGAAAGTAAAAGGTTAGAGGTGATAGGTTTTATTTTCACTTTCATTTCGAAAATTCTAGAACGTGCGATTTCGATAGGCTAATCCAACCGGGCGAATCTTATCTTTTAAGATCTAAATCAAAGTCCTGGATGACCAAGTCTACAAAAAAAAGAAGCGTCAGTTCCATCTTGCTTTTAATAAAATAAAAATAAAATACGAATTTTGCTTCATCAGTCCGACGGCTACTAACGTAGCAATAACCGTGAGGTAGACCGTAGAAGTCCGTTTTATCCGAGTGTGTTCAGTCTTAATATTACCCCTAATGAAATCGGATTATAACGTAAGTTCTTTTTTTTTCTGTTTTTATTACATACATATTCTAATTGGTTAACAAATTTAACAACCTGAATTAACCGTTTAAAATCGAAAGATCCAACCTGGGTTGAAATTAAATAATACAAAGTGAAACTATAACTATCGTCTCCCTCGAGCGTTCGATATTTTTCTTATGTAGTAGGGTGAACGACCACCGAAGATAAAATAAAAATTTGTTTAGGTAATACTAATATACCGTTGTATATAATCCGTGTTTGTTCTCAATAATGCTAAGTATCTAAGTAGGATAAGATGGGAAAATATAATTTTGAAATCTTTATAGTTATTCGGAATTCGGAAGAAAGTCCGTTCATGTGCGTGTTTTTGAGAATTGATTAGTTTAATTAGCTACTTATCTAATTATTTTCCAAAACCTGTACATATTCTAAGAAGGTAAAAATTAGGAAGTTACGCATGCGCTGATAGTCAGTGACCACCTTGCCGTGGCCGGCCGATTATGGCCCCCCCTAGGAAAAATCCCTAGCTACGCCAATGGAGAACTCTCCTCTTTTTTCCTCCAAAATCCAATGTGTCCTCTTTTCGTACCAAAAGATAATAGAACTGGTAAGTAGGTACCAAAACTGTTACATACTTCAAAAAATAACATACAAAAAAATGACGAAAAACTAGCGAAACTTCCTCGGATGACGCCGCTTATCCTTTTTTCACGCCTTCCTCCTCTGACGCGCCGTGGCCTTCGTTCGTCACGACGTTCCCTTCCACCCACGTCTCGGAGTCGCCCGCCGAATCTACTTTTTCTCTTTTTCCGGGCGGTCCACCCACTCCGCAAAAGGCGGCCACTTCGTCCGAAAGCCCGGATAATGTGGTCGTCGTCGCGACCGTCTCTGGGGTCCCGGAAAAAGAGAAAAGTGACGATTCGGGCGGTCCCTCCGAGACTTTAGAAATTTTCTTCTTTCACGTTACGGCGTCGGGATCGCCGTCAAGCAGGTCGATACCCTGTGGGCAGGAGAGACTGAAAACGAAGCGTCGTCGGCTAGCGACGAAGTCTAAGCGCACGGCGAAAAGGAACGCCGCCTTAGCCGCTGCCAACGCCGCTCCCGAAAAACAGGGTTCCCCCGATAGCTTGGAGGCCTTCGTCCACAGAAATCGCCTACGAAAGTTACGGCGACGACACTTGGCCGTCGTCGGAATCAAACGATAAGCGGGCGAAAACCGCGGGATATGGGTGAAAGGCCACCCATTTCCCGCGAGTAAATTTAAATAAACGAAAAAAATATAATAAATTAGTAAATAATAGAGTAAAAAACAAAGAAAAAATAGTTAAAAATTACTAATTGGTACGCCGGGCAGGAGTTCGCGCGGGTTAATTTTGCTTTCGCAAATGACATTAGTTTAGAGTTGGCGAAACGCCCGAGCGAGAAATGTCGGTGAAGGCACATCCCAAGTAGAGGGCTGTGATGATATTTGGCTTCAGATGGATGGAGATAGCTTAAACTGTTTTAAATTAAAGCCTTTAAAGGATGTTATTCATACACCAGGCATGAACCGAAATCTTCTGTCTGGTAGGCTACTAGACCGTGCCGGGTATAAGGCCGTTTTGGAGAAGTCCTGTATTACAATTTATTTTCCGAAAGGGCATTTCGGTATTAAAGAACCGCTATCTAATGATCATTTTTAGACAGTAAAAGCTCGCATATTGGACAATGGTGGACAACTGAGAGAAGAAACTACGACTGTCCTTGAAAGTCAGGCTTCGTCGGTAAATGAAGGCGTTATCAGAAGTCTGAACCTGTGGCATAGGCGTCTGGGACCCATAAACCAAGATGATCTGAATCATATGATTTCTCATCAGATGTTAGAAGGACGGAAATGTCAGAAAGGTAGTCTTGATGTTTGCATCCCATGCCAAATTGCAAAGAGCACTCGTGATCGTCATCCACCACTGACAACAATACGAAGTAAAGACCTTTTAGAATTCGTCCATTCGGATGTTTGGGGGCCAGCTCCTATTGCATCGATAGGGGAAGCAAAATATTATGTGACTTTCATTGCCGATAAGAGCAGATACATGTAGACCTATACCATGAAAAACAAAAGTTATGTTTTTGATTATTTTAAACGATACAAAGCAGATGTTGAAAGGCAGACTGGGAAAAACCTCTAAGCATTGCGGACCGACAACGGCATGGAATATTGTGCAGGTCAATTCACAAAGTACTGCAACGCACTTGGTATAAAGCATGAAAGGACTAACGTGTACTCGCCTCAGATACGGTTAGAGCCCTTTTAGAAGACACCAAACTACCTCATTCACTATGGGCTGAGTTGCTCCAGACAGCGTCAGTCTTAAGAAAACGATCGCTCCATTTTAAATTAGGAGATACAGTACCACTAGAGTTATAGAGGAAGAAGAAAAATAGTGCACGATTCCTTAGACGAATAGGTTGTTCGGTGGTCATGCACATCCCAGCATAATGGCGGCAAAGCAAATTTCATGGTAGAGCCCAGCTAGGTATCTTAGTTGGGTATGCTAAAAATACACGAGGGTACAGATTATGGTTCCCAACAGCCGAGAGGTCAAGGAGACCAAGCCTTTAAAGTTTGCAGAAGACAAACTTGGTGTGGACAATGTCAATATTGCCAATCATGATCAAGATGAAATGTTTTGGTCAGCAGAAGTCAGCGAAGAAGTAGTAACTTCACCTATCGAACAAGTGATAACACCTAGTCTAGAAATACCATTACAACCACTTCCTGAATCCGAGGACACTGTACAAGCAGCAGTAACACAAGATGAGAATGCCACTGCAGCAAAAATCGACAAGGCTGACGTACAAGAATATTTTGGGTTGCCCGCAGGCTGGACACGACAATTCAAAACAAGGCAATCTGGAGCAACTGCCGGTCGAAAATATATCTATGATTAAGACCCGAACGGATTTCCAATGCGATCGAAACCAGATGTATTGAGGTATCTAGAAGCTAATAAGCTGAACTACGACGTGACGCTATTTGATTTCACGTCCAAAGACTTACAAACACCAGTTACACTGGTTGCGAGCATAACGGAACATGATGTATCAGACAAATTTGAATCACAGTGCACAGAAGTCAAAATACCACAATCATATCTTGAAGCCATTCACTCCCCACAGCAACAAGAATGGAAACTGGCGATGGATAAGGAAATGGAGGCATTAGAAGAAAGGCAAGTCTCACAAATCGTGAAAAAGCCAAATGAGAAAATTATCGGGTGCCATTGGGTGTATGCCCTCAAGAAAAATTCAATGGGAGACATAATTCGTTATAAGACCCGGATTGTAGCCCAGGGTTTCCGACAAATTCAGGGAATTGGTTATTCATTTTCACCGGTAATAAACGTTTCTCTTATTCGCCTGTTCATCTCGCTGTTTGTGATGTGTCTTGGCTGGGTACACGCACACATGGATTTCACCAACGCATACTTATACGGGTCATTGGAAGATGAAGTTTATATGAAACAGGTCCCCGGCTATGAAAAAGCAGATCCGGTCCACCATTGCTTACAGTTAAGAAAATCTCTCTATGGTTTGCCGCAAAGCGGACGACAATGGTACAAGGAATTGGATAGTAGTTTTACGGAGCTGGGTTTTTCAAAACTATATGGAACCAACTGTTTATATTGTAAATGTTTCAACCTGATTGTATTGGTTTATTTTGATGATCTGGTGGCCCTAACAAAAAATAATGAATTAATAAAACAGGCAAACAATATCTACAAAATAGGTTTGAAAGAATTTGGGGCCAATCAGAATGTTACTTGGGGTGATGTTCGAATTTAGAGGCGATGGTTCCTTAAAACTACAGCAGACAGAGTATATTCATGAACCTGAAAAAGATTTGGAATCAACAAAGGCGAAACAGTCAATCTACCAATGGTGCAGAATACCGTATTAACAAGAAACGATTGTCCAACATCAGAAGATGAAAAACAAGATATGCAAGGCATTCCGTATCAAGCTCTCATTGGATGTCTGTTGTTCATTGCGCAACGCACTCGGCCAGACATTCTGCATTATGTGATCATACTATAGCAATTTAACTCTAACCCGGGACGGGTTCATTGGTTTCGCTTACAACAATTGTTGCGATATGTCATTATGGTCTGATTTATAACCGTGTCGCGAATCCTCAACTGGTCATCTACAGTGACAGCGATTGGGTTTCGGACAAAGACAGTAACCGTTCGCATTGTGGATTTGTGATTTTCCTGGGAGCAACACCAATTTTTTGGCGATCACAAAAGCAGAAGTCTGTCGCTCTATCAACAGCTGAGGCTGAGTATGTTGCCCTAATCAATGCATTTACATAACTGTTATGGCTTGTGCCAATCCTGAACGAACTAAAACCTTTAATATACATTTTACTAAACCGTTAAAGCTGTGCGATAATCAATCCGCTATCGCGCATGCTAAAAATAACATCGAAAACCAACGATCAACACATTAATGTAAAATATCGTTTTATCTGTAAAAAATATTTGATTAAAAAAATTGTGATATTAATTATGTAAGATCTGTTGACAATGCTGCAGATATTTTCCCTAAAAGCCTAAACAAGTCTGTTGTTTAACAATGTTAAATTTAAGGATTCCATTCTATTGTTCATTAGTGATTTATGTCATAGAGGAGTGTCAAAAATTGAGCTATGACATAAAGTTTATGGTGTTTATAGCTCTGCACCATCAGTTGGCAACACTGCTTTTTAGCCTATAACGTCAGCGCCAAATTTTACTGTTTCTGCTGAATGTGAAGTCAGTCTGAAAGTAGCGCTCTTTTTATGCACTCTCTCCTATGTTAGCTAGTCGTTCTGTTCTTATTTATTATGCTTAATTTAACTCAAAAAACTTTACTATATTTTCATAATTATGTTATGATTATTGAACGCAACTACAACACATAGCACAGATACCCTCCGCTCTCATCTAGGCACCTAAATTTGGATTTCAGGACACCATTCAAACGTTCAATGACGTTCCTCCCTTTAATAAATTAGAAAAATATGTGATAACACGCACCTATACGTTGAATAAAGTCATTTGCACGTACCTTGGTTTCTTCAGCTTACTCTGGTTGTGTGGGAAATGCACACATTCTAGCTATAATGGCTTCACTTACTCTTCTGACAGATGGTTGGCTCATCCCATTTTCGTAGCTACTTGGTACTACTCGTTGAAACGAACCAGTGGGGGCCTATTGTTGTCTTGGCGATAGCCATGTCGTTATGGCGAAATCGATAAAATATCGCCATAACGTCATCGACTGGAGAAAACCTTATTCTTGTCTCGAAAATTTCTTGTTATTGAAATTTGTGAAGAGTTAAGAGGAGTGTTAGAATCTAATGCCTCTGGCTCAAGAGGAACGGATATCCCAGTGGATTCTAAAGTGAGTAAATAATTTTGCTATTTAATAATTATAGTTAATTAATCCTAATATTATTGGACTAATAGGTATTAGTGGTTGTTACCAAAAAGCAATTGGCCAAGACTTATTTTTTGGATGTTAGTCAAGTCACAGTTAGTCGCTGCTTACATCAAGTAACAGAAGCTATAAACACCACTCTGATGCCAAAATGGATCAAATTTCCAACAACCAAAGTGGAAAGAGAGGCCACGAAATTGAGACTCTTACCAAATGTTTAAGGGCAGATCATATGGTCAGATAAATATTAATTGAAAAAATGTATCTAGGTTCACGGATAAAACAAAATTTCCGGGAGTAATTGGTGTGTTAGACTGCACACATATTGCTGTTGTTTCTCCAACTTCCAAAGACTACAGTTCAAGGAGCACATATTTATCAATAGCAAGGGGTACCATTCTTTGAATGTGCAGTTGGTAAGTTTGCTTTTAAGTAAATCACAAACTACAAATGCGTTCCAAGATCAGATTTTTGACCATGATTTGAAAATAACGAATGTTAATGCAAAGTTTCCTGGAAGTACCCATGATGCCCACATCTATAAAGCATCAATAGTATCAAGTTTTCTGGAAAAAAGCTTTCTCAGAAATGAATTAGTCAATTATTGGTTGCTGGGTAAGTTTTTGTTGATTAGAATGTGATGGTAAGTATTAGCGTGTACAATTAATAAATTAAAAGGAAAAAATTCCATATGCAAAACTGTATTATTGAAATTGTATAAATTGCACAAAATAAATTTTTCAAACCTACGAAATGTTATTTCTAACTTACCCTTTTTGGAAACCTAACATAATGAAGAAAAATGGTTTTGCAACCCGATATTGTAGGTGACAGTGGTTATCCCCAATAACCGTGGCTGATGACTCCACTATTGAGGCCTGTAAATAATACACCAGAAGAACGGTACACCAGGAGACGAAAGCCGGCTCGTAATGTCATTAAGCGATGTAACGGTGTCTTGAAACAAACATTTCGATGTTTATTGGAAGACCGTACATTCCGTTATGATCCTGTGTTTGCTGGTCTCATGGTCATTGTCTGTTGCGTTCTTCATAATATCAGACGCTTGAAGGGGGGATCACTGGTGATGATGAAGAGTTGGCTAATCTGGAGTTAAACACGGATGATCAGGTTACTCCACCATCAACAGAGCCACCAGCAGCTGAAAATTGGAATCGTCGTGGTCAAGCTGCAAGGGAGAGTTTGATCCGACGTCGATTTCAATAGAGGGGAGACGAAAAAAGGCCCTTTTCAGGGCCAAAGGGCAGAGCTATAGGACAATAAGATGAAATGGTTTCTTCTAAGGTTAAGTATGGTAATGGTGTATGATAGTGTCATTCGGCACTTGATGTTTTGCCCTTCCATTCTTTGCGTTAGAAGTTTTACCATTCATTTTGTTATTCTATAGCTCTTCGCTATGATGCTAGAAGTTCGGTTTGTTTCGGGTTTCTAAAAGAAACACGGTACATAGAGAACAAATATCGAAGTACCTACCTCCCCGTTTGGTTAGCGTTGCTAACTTAAATCACTGAACTAGTTTGTTTTTTTTAACATTTGGAGTATCTTCTTAAAATCATGATTAAATTAATTGTTTGTTCAAACTTGTCAGGGTTATAGCCCGAGGGTTAAGCTTAGGGGTCAAATATGAAGATCAAAGGTCTTTTTAAAGTTTAAAGATTAAACATTTGTGACATTTACCCAGTAGCAAAATTAAGTCCGGTCGTTTTTGGCAAACTGGTCGAAATGTCACCGTCCACCGACTGAGTTTTATATTTGGCCATGAATCGATGCATCGCTATAGCGCCGACTAATTTTTGGACAAATGGCTCACCCCAAAATAGTATAGTCAGCCATCTCTCTAAAGGTTAGCCTGCCATTAGACCGAGGCTGCCCCCAGTTGCACAATTTAGTCGGGCCGACGGTCGTATAAAATGAGTCGGCCTAAGTCGTGTCGTAGTTGAGCCCCAGCTGAAATGTCACAGCAAATTACAATTGGGCTGATTGGTCAGTACCCGCCCGAGATATAGCCACTTATGTATAACCTTGGTCAAAATAAAATAAATCTTCAACTTATTTATTTTTGGAGATACAATGTTTTGCATCTCGCCCGGGAGTACTCCCGGTAATGAAGGCGGAATTCCTTACTTCCTGGTACAAGTTGAGTTCTCTGCAGAATCAGAGTTCTCTCTTTTTGGGGCTCTGTCTCTTGGTTTTGTTCCATGGATTTTAGGGCGGAGTTGAAAATAAAAAGCAATTGGTGACCTCCCATTTTATTTGGGTCACTGGTGCACCCAAGACCCGTGTCCTGTCATGGGACGCATGACGTTGTCTGAGTTACAAAAGGTCACTTGGGGTTGGTTCCGCGTTATTGCGGGGTTCTCAGTGTTTGTGGGGGAGAAGATGCCAAGAAATCACGAGGTCATATTTATTTTGTTGTCAAGCGAAAATGTCCAGGCACACTTTTGACCTATGACCAGGCCTTGGGAAACGGGCGGTTTTTGTTCGATTCGGGTAACTTGATAGTGGGCTAAAGGCCCACTAACATGACGAAGGTACCATGGGAACGCTGTGAGTAGAGGGAATATTACTGGTTAGTTCGGCAAAGCTTGGGAGAAAATTTGGGTCGGTCGGCTCGGAGAGAGCTATTCACGGTAATAAAATGAGGAAAAAGACAGCAATTATCTCCATATGTCGAGGGCTCTTAATTTTAACATTGCTGAAGGCAGGGATTTAGTTTATAATTTATATTAAGTACACTGTTTAATTAATTCTCTCAATTTTTAATTTTATAGTGGGGGTTCATTGACTTCTATCAGATTTATAAACTATATTTAATTTGTATGTATCGTTCAAAAGTTATTTTAATTTATATTTAACACTGATTAGTTTTATTAAATAGAGCTAAAAATTCTAAGATATTTGATGTAGGGGGCTTAAAGAATACTTAACAATAGCTGTCAAGAGTGCGGGGTAAAATGTAATGCAAAAGTAAATAAAGTTCAATTGTACAGTAAGTAAGGTCTCGCTTTTGTCTTTAAACCTTTTATATATATATACACGACACCAATTGTTAGATGGAAAAACTACACTTGAATGTTGAAGAAAAAAAAATGAAACGTTACTCAGGGCATCCACACCATTTTTTGTAAAAGAGTTGGTATTGACTTATACTGAGCAGGTCGCGGGTGTCACAGGCCGCTTCTTGAGGGTGATCATCAGCGGATCTGTCCCCGAGGTTACTGGCACCACTTTCGTGGCCTGTTTCTTCGTCGGGACAGATTCCGCAGTTTGCAGGGGCTGCTTCTACTTGGGCTAATTGGCGGGGGGTTCCTATGGCCACCCGGATATTCACGGGAACCACAGAGCTGCGTTCCATGTGGTTGGGATGATGTGTGTGATATCCCATGAATATCCGGCTTCTGGTTGTGGGGTCTGATATATGCAAGGTTACTCGGGTGTGGGTTTCGAAAAACCTGTTAATATGGTGTTCCGAAGGCCGGGAGACAATGGGTTCGGGGCTTGCTGGAGCTCTTGAGAAGACGACCGGACTTCTAGAGGTGGGACGTCCACCCCCGATGTATTCATCGTGGTGGATATTGGATATGATTGTTGAGGGGTGCTGTGTAGATGGCGTCTGGGGATTGCTTCATTGACTGCCTGAGATTGGGCGATTGGCGGGTGAACCGGCTGGTTCGGTATTGCTGGAGCGCTCTCCCTCTCACTTCTTATGGCGTTTAAGGGGGCGAACATGTGGGGGTTGTAGAGTCTCATGCGGGCATGGTGGTCCTCCTGGGTTTCTTCTGGGCTAAAATACGGCGAGATTATCCTAGGCGGTGGGGTGCTGGCTGTTGAAATGGTTGGTCTGGAAGGGTGTCCCAGGCGGAGAATCTTTTCAATCCTCCCTCTGCTCCGATGGGTTGGGGAGAGGCCCATGGATCATTGATGACCCTCGGGGATTGATAGCGTGTCTCTTTCTCTTGGAGAGATACTCCAAAGAGGGCTTCCGTCCAATCGGGATGACTCTCCATCTCTTCCACTTCGCTGGGGGTTAAAGTGGATGTCCACAAATCCGCCTCTTCATCATATCCGGTGGTGGGGGGTTGTTTGCTTTTGCAAACTTTGCAATCCCTGGCGAATTGGTTTGAGGGGGTCGGACGTACCCTAGCTACGGGTCAGCGGGGCTTGGAGGGGTCTCGGTCCTGGAGGCCTGTTCTGAGCGTCCGCATTCGGACAGCGGAGGAAAATCGGCTAAAGTAATGAAGTTTACGGTTAGATTTGATTCACACTTTGAACAATAATATGCAGTCATTTCTTTGACGGTTTTGTGGGTTAAACCGAGGCAGTATTTATGGAACCAATCTTCACAATTATCGCACTGAACCCAGTGAAGGTTTTTCACGGTACATAAATCTTTTTTGAAAATTGGAGGTAATAAAGAGGCTACCTTTAGCGGCGTTTTTAACAGAATCATGCAATATATTAAGAGGTTTTAGTTTTTCACAATATGCTTCTCTTCACTTCTAAATCAAATAAAACTAACAAATTAACTTAACAATTAATAAGGAAGAATTAATTAAAGATATATAGAAATTTTAAAGGCTGAAAATATAAAAAATACAGTATTAAAAATATAACGATACAATTATAAATACATCAATCCGTAATAGGTAATTTTCCGCTTTACTACACAGCGATGTATCGGGTTTAAAATTTAGGCTTAAATAAAAATTAAATCGCCTCAAAAGAATACATCTCAAGAATATCCGAATTGATTAAAACAGAACAAAATTTATGTTGGATAGAAGCAACATGTTGAAGTTGATCTGAAATTTTTTAAATTGTTTGTTTGGTTGCACCACGAAATTTGGTTCGCATTACGAAATAAGCGCATATATTTGCTGGATAATTGAAACAAAACCATCCATATAGCATCAATCTGCTATGGAATAATAGTCAATCGTACACAATTACCGGATGATCACATTTAAAAGTTTTATCATGCACAAAAAAAGAACAAATTGTCTGTGTTTTCTCAATTCGTGAAGCATAGGGCGCAATAAATGATGAGGGATCTAGTTTATACATATGTCTATAAAAGGGGCATTTAAACACAATTGAACCATTTGGTTCGATTACAATTTTAGATTTTAGAAATATGCTATATAAACAATACTGTTCTAATTTTGTACAAAAATTTCTTACTACTCGAACAGAAATAAATTTTAACGATCGCTCCAGATTTAAATCACCAATCTACATGATTTTAGATTTATCCTGGTAAAAATTTTCTACATTGATATTTTATAGCCTAAGCTCGACCTAGATAATATTCCCTTTAGGGATAATTATAAATTCTGTAATACAATTGAAGTTAAGCGATTATTCATATCCTTCATAAAGGTGGGGTGGCGGAGTGGTTAGCACTTTCGCCTCGCAGCAAGAGGAGCCGGGTTCGATCCCAGCTTGTGGCACTGGGTGAAAACTCGGAACAACTCCTTCTGCGTTGATTGCAAGTTCTCTTTCCACTGGTTTAAGGGGTTTTCCCCCGAGTTCTTCGGTTTCCCCTTCCATAAAAACTTGTCTAGGTTAACGGTAATAGTTAGTGTAGGGAGCTGTTGGCTCGATCTCGTGGCATGCAGGGCTGGCCACCACCCTCCTACGCATTGTAACCCGGCCACCTGAATTAAGGGCTTCAAAAGTCGCATGATGACTTAGGCCTAAGGTGGTGCCTTGGGTATTAGCCTAGCTGATTATTATTAAAAACCAGTTTTAAAATTTAATGAAAAAGACAATTATAATTGGTTTTAAAACGATCTAGTACAAACCTTAATCATAAAATTTCAGTTAATCTAAACAACCCATTAATGAAGATCAGCATTTACAGGGTGATACGGATAAGAGTACCGAAACTTTTATAATGTGTTCTATGGGTCAATACGAGTTGAAAATGTCGACTGAACCATGGTCCTAAAATTTACCGTTTAGGAGATACAAGCTTTAAAAATTTGAACTAAAAAACACCGAAATTCATGCATATGTGAAACCCTTATTATGCCTTGATAACAATTGTTGTCTTAAAATGATCGGTTGTTTTTTAGACATAAAGTGATAAAAGGATCGCCGAATTTCAAAAGATCATTAAAATTTCGTCCTGAAGTATGCACCTTCAGATTGTGAATTTACGAAGAAGCTTTAAAAACAAGACTTTTAATAATTTTCGACGTTTAGCTGTAACCTAGTCTTGTTTGATTGTACAAAAACCAGCAGCAAATAATTAATGGTATGTTCTATTTATCAAAACAGAACAATTATTGGCATTGTTACACGCACCGTTCACATTATTTACAAGGGTTGTTCGAAATGCCCACCTTGAACTCAAATGCGCAAACGACAACGTCGTAAAAATGATTGACGAACGTTTTCCAAGATGTCTGGTGTGTTTCAAATTGACTCACATCGATAATACGCTGGCGCCAGTCGTCGACATCTCGTACCTCTGTTTTGTAACCCACATCTTTCAGATGTCCCCAAAGATAGAAGTCACAAGCGTTCAAATCGGGAGATCGTGCTGGCCATGGAATAGTTCCTCCTCGTCCTATCCATCTTAAAGGAAATGTTGCATCGAGGTGGTCTCTCACGGCACGGCTGAAATGTGGTGGCGCCACATCGTGCAAGAACCCCATCCGCTGTCTAGTCGCTAACGGAACATCTTCCAGAAGCTCTGGTACGACTCTCCATTCAATCTTGGCAGAAGGAAATAGGGTCTCACTAAGTTGTCTCCAACAATGCCACACCAGACGTTTAGGCTGAATTTTTCTTGGTGAGCTGCGACCACACCTCCGTGAGGGTGGTTTTGGCTCCACTGATGGGTATTGTGTAAGTTGAGAATACCATCTCGCAAGAAAATGACCTCATCGCATGCTAAGATGACTCTTGGTAAATGCGGATCTTCTTGCACTCGGTCCGCAATCCACTGTCAGAAGTTGCGGCGCTTAGGGCTTGAACTTTCTGTAATTGGTAAGGGTGATAACCATGACCATGAAGAATTCTCCAGACCGTCACGTGATTTACACCCAGCTGTCGTCCAGCTTGACGGGTACTTGTGCTGGGGTCATCATCGAAAATTGTCAGTACCTGAAACATTCAGACCAATTTCCATTCTCTCCGTTTTGGCCAAAATATTTGACTCTTGCTTTTTGTCACGACTGGTTAGCTTCTCCAACAGGTATAATTTGATATCAACAAGCCAGTTTGGTTTCCGTAAAAATAACAATGTCGAACTAGCGATTTCTCGAGTATACAAGCAGATTGTTGACTGTCTTGATAGAAACCATTACGCCATAGGGGTATTCCTGGACCTGAAAAAGGCCTTTGACACCATCGACCACAACAGGCTATTAAAAAAAATATCAATCATGGGTGTCAGAGGTAACTGTCTTAATTGGATAAGCTCCTACTTAGATAATCGTCTAAGTCAGACCAGACTTAACGACACTCTTTCTACCGAGAGGATTGTATGCCGTGGTCTTCCGCAAGGATCACTACTTTGACCCATTCTCTTCAATCAACGATATTGAAGACTCCAACTCACTTACGCTTTATGCTGATGATACCATTAACCTTGAGGGCAATTTCTCTATTGACGCACTAATCGACCAAACCAACAAAAAAATGGGCAACATCAACGAGTGGTTAAATCAAAATCTTTTAGAAATTAACGAAAGTAAAACAGTTTATATAGTGTTCTCTTCGACAAACAAAACCAAACCCACACATAATCCGGTAATAATTGGGCAGTCAATCCTAAAAGAGGTCGTATTCTATAAATATCTTGGCATCTGGCTCGACGCCAACCTCAACTTTAATGACCACATAGATCATGTGGCTAGTAAAATCGCTTATAATATGTACCTTATAAAACCAAACCGTTTTATTTTAAGAACCCAATCATCCCTAAACTTATACTATGCCCTAATATATTCGTATTTAACCTACTGTGTCCCAATCTGGGGAAATACTTCAAACTACAACTTATCTAGATTATTCCTACTACAAAAACGAGCTCTTCGTATTATCGATAATAAATCATTTTTCGCCCACACCGGTCCTATTTTTGCCCAATATAAAATTTTATCTATTTTTGAAATCTACGACTACAGTCTGCTAAATTTTGTGTATAAATCACTAACTTTGTACTCGGTAAACCAATTTGTATATAGCAAACTATCAATATATCTCACTAGAAAGCCAATAATTCTAGATGTGCCTTTCGCACGTATGAGCTTAAAGCTAAACTCACTACTCTGCAAAGGGCCCAGACTCTTTAACGATTTAAACCCTCCATCGAGTATCAGTCTAAACGAATTTAAAAAAATGTCGAAACTTTTTGTAAGACGAACTTAGTGGCGCTCTCTATTCCTTATTTTCTTACTCCTTTATTAACTTTTTCTTTGTTACTTTTTTTTCCTTAGATAACCTTTAATTTTAATACATTGTTGCTCTGTTCTTTTTTAAGTTATTTGTTTGTTTTTTTCTCTGACGTTTAAAGGGCCTAAAAGTCGTTCAACGACTTGGCCCTGTCCCACAAAATGTAACCACCCACTATGCAATAAATTAATTATTAATATTATTATTATTAAATAAATAAATAAATAAATAATCAGCTAGGCTAATACCCAAGGCACCACATAAGGTCTAAGGCATCGAGCGACTTTTGAAGCCATTAATTCAGGTGGCCGGGTTACAATGCGTAAGAGGGTGGTGACAAGCCCTGCATGCCACGTGTTCGAGCCAACAGCTCCCTACACTGACTATTACCCTTACAAGTTTTTATGGAAGGGGAAACCGAAGATCTCGGTTGAAAACCCCTTAAACCAGTGGGGAGAGAACTTGTAAATTCAACGCAGAAGGAGTTGTTCCGAATTTTCACCCAGTACCACAAGCTGGAATCGAACCCGGCTCCTCATATATATATATATATATATATATATATATAGATTAGAATAGAATAGAATGGGTTTTATTGTGCAACAAAACAGTTACAAAAACCAGCAAGTTGTTACACAGTATGTCAAGGTTACATATTATTACATTGGGAAAAGAAAATTTCGAATAAATTAAATTACTAATTATTGATTTAACGTTATTTCTAAGGTTATACATAAAGAAAGGTTGTATGTAATTATATAAGAAACTTGTAACAGGGAAAAAATATAGTTAAAATATGTATACAAATTGTTTAATCAATCCCAGATACTTTAATACTTTTATTTAAAAGTTTGTTTGGATTAAAAATGTCATTTTCAAACCCATGATCATTAAAATTTGACATCATTCGCTTCATTGCAAGAGGGGTATGTAAATTGTAGTAAAATAAAGGTTTTTTATGATATGCTCTCCTGCGGGGGCTGCGCACAATACCTGCTGCAACTAATCAAAAATGTACAAAACAAATTTTTAGAACTTGCACACACGCACTTCCTCCACCACCTGCCATATACCCATGAATCACTACGCCCACACTTGGGCCTGGAGACTATCGGATTATACGCTTCCAAACGGGAATTAATTTTTCTAAAAACAAAGATTTTATTTAAACCGAATCTATTCGAATTAACGCCTTTTATTAATTTCCACGTACCTACCTTCAACACCAGACAAATCAATACATTCAAACATTGCACCCCACTAACCCCATTGCTAAGGATTCAGAAAACATACAATAAGTTCAGTGAGCAAATTGACATTTTCTCATGCAAATACCATGAAATCCACCAACTAAAATGAATATTGCCTCCTGTGTGTACAAAATATGATCTCTTATATCTGTATACTATACACCCTGATTTTTCAATATTGTAACCATTACTTATCTCACTCTTGTAACCCTTTGTTTTTAAGATTGCTACATTGATTGGCACTGCCTGTGCATCTCCCTGTAGGTACTTCGGTACTGTTGATTTGCACACAAATAAAACATTTCATTTAATTTCATTTCATTTCATTTCATATCTATATCTATATCTATATCTATATCTATATCTATATCTATATCTATATTAATTTCCAAAGAATTAACTTGAGATAGTATTGTAATCTTCCCTCAAATTTTCTTAAATGATTCCCAAGATTTTCCTTAAAAACCTCTACAAAAGGTTCTTAAGTTTTTCGTTAGAAAAATTTAAAAAATTCCTTAAGTTATCGTTAACTAGTTATATATATTTTCCAAAAATCCTCTTTAGACATCCCAAAGAAAAGCCATACAAATTCCATTCACTTTCCTTTGCAATTCTCAAAGCTTTTCATAGGAACAAGCTTTGTTTTCCGCAGATATTCCTAAAAATTACTAAAGCCACCCTAAGAAACACTTTGAGCTTCCCTTACGTTTGATATTCCTATTCCATACATTTGCTTTCTAAAATCCTTCGCTTTAGGGCATCCACCGGGAATCGAACCAGGGACGCGGCGTTAAACCCTTACGCCTATAACCACTCGTATCCAAACGAATTAAAACTTTCAGCATTTATAGTAAATTTAAAAGCATTATTCAATTGTATTCTGTTATTTGTATATATATATATATATATATATATATATATATATATATATATATATATATATATATATATATCCGTTACGAAAACTATAACCATATTCCTTAGAAAACCTTAAGGTATGCCTCCAAACCAAATCTTAAGACACTCTTAATCAAATATTTGGTTCATTTTTACCTTAAAACGTTAAAGAATTGCTGTTTAAGGAAGCTGAAGAATTGCTTAAGAAATTCAAACGAGCATATTCCCTCCAAAAACTAAGGGGATGCTTCTTAAAAATATTCTTTAGATTATCTTAGGAAACCATACTGGGTATTTTTCCTTAAAAATTTTAGAGGATTTATCAGTTTAGTTTCTGAAGGATCATTTCAGAAAATGTATGTGAATATTCTCTTTAAAAATTCAAATAATTGAATTTATAATTATTTAAACTATCTTAAGAATATTTTTAAGATTTCTTTAGAATATTTACCTTTGATTAAGGTTCCTTTGACCCTCCTAAATCTCCATACAGTTTTCTTAAGCAGTCTTAAGAAAGTTTTTGGATACTCTCAACAAGTGTTTAAAAAAAAGGAAAAACCATAGAACTTGTTTGTTAATGGGATATAATTTCCTAACTCAACGCGGAGTAAGCTATTTCTCCGAATTTACTTTTGGTTATCTTAAGTATTCCTAAAGGGAGTTTAATAATTGTATGCTGCTTGAAAATGAATGTGGAAAAAGAAAATTAAAAGACGCGAGTCACATTTTTTTTAAAGCGCAAAGTCCTTTAGTACGTAGAGTTCTTCGAGAAAGCGTATCACTAAGCAATACACCAGGAATCTGGGGTCAATGATCCTACGATATTTGCCTTGAGACTCTCTTTTACTTATTCTGCCGGATAACTAAAACAGGGTCCTAGATTGTCCAGACGCCATTTCACTTCTCAACTGACGCCTCATATTATTTTCCTTTATTACAAAATGTCTCTATGTTAAAATTTTTCGAGAAAACCGTATCTTAAAATCGAAAGTTGGACTTGAGAGTACTCACAGGTAGTTGACTCTTTTCGTGACAGCAGCCGGCAGAGAGCGACGCGTGAAAAGATGATATGATATTGGATAATATTCACATTTGCCACGATTCAAATCTTTGCACAGTTTAGAAAATCCCCTCAATGTTGAAAAAAATGTAGTCATACATAATTAAAACTGTTCTCGGAGTCACCAGCTCGTCGTGTTTCCGAGGAACTTTTGCTAAGAGTTTTTGAAATTTCGAATTCGTTGAAATGTGAGCTACCTGTCAAAATATTAAGCGCAGGTACTTAAGAAGGCTTTCTTTGTTTAGGCGAAAAGTGAGAAATATTTCTTTTCCAAGCCTTTGAAATATTTAAAATATTTTGTTTGTATGGCTTTGTTTTAAATTAAGTGTAACATTTTCATTTAAAATAGAGTAGTGCAAGAGGAGTCACGTGTGTATACTTGATTACTTATTTTCGAAAGACGTTTTGGGATTTGCATTTATTCATCACAGTTTTTCTGATTCTCAGTCAATTCGGTGAATTTTTCCTGATTACTCACGATTTGTACACCAGATTATTTTAGTGATTACCCCTCGCGGTAGTGTTTTTGTATTCTATAGGGTTGGCAAAACCACCGTGTGACGGTGAGCGTTAACGGAAACATTTGCGGTTTGGTTTGGATGGTGTTTTTTCGCTCACCGTCGTGACGGTTTGGTGTATTACGTTTTTGTAATGTTTATGCGTAGATTGTGAGTGTTGAGTTTGTTGTGTTTGTGTTTTGATGGTTGTGCATGTTGAGTCTGTTGTGTTTGTATGGGCGTTTTATCTCCAACTTCTTCCAAATGACTTTGGGACGGACCAAGTGCTGAGTGTAATGCTACCTCTCAACGTCCAATGGCAGGGTTTCCACCAATTGTACACGGTATTCGTCTTAGTATCAATTTGCGATCGCATCGGGCGGGATTTGAACCCGGGACCTCCTGCTTGACAGGCGGACGTTCTACCACAGAACCACCGACACTTGTTACGCTTTATTGAAAATTAGACCTTCAGCTTTATCGGAAGCGTATTTAATAGACTACGAAATTTTGGTTTAATTGAAATAGAATTGAAATTGAAATTTTTGCATCGAAGAAATTCTAATTTAGCGTTTCTCTATTGATTAAAAACAAATGCGCCACCCAGGTTTCGAACCCAGGCCATTCGGCTTGGCAGTCGAGCGCTCTACCACAGAACCACCGATAGCTGCTTAGATTCACTGAAATTAAGACACGCATCGTAAGCATAATAGGTAATAAAGTCTTTTTTTATTAAGGAATTTATGAAGGCCTAATCTGGTTTTTTTACGAATGAAATTTTAAAGGTTAAATCTTGTTTTGGCGCAGTCAGCCGAGATTAGAGGGTTAAAGGGTAGACCCTGTGGGTGGTCCACTTTGTTAGTTTTTTTGTTATTTATTTACGGGTATTATTAACGACCTATATATAGTTGTGTTAATTCAAAGGAGATAATTTAACGTTAATTGCTTTAAGAGCTGGCGGTTAGTCAAGTCGCTCTCTGTGCTTTGTTGATGGTAAGGTTTTTGCTTCTTGTAAATATATTTGGTCAATGATTTCCTGGGTGTGCGAGTCATTATATGATATTGGAAATTGGACGGCATTGGTCTTTTTCATGCGGTATGTGTCACAACGTCAACTGGAAGTCTACGAGCGTTGAAATAAAATGAGCGTTAAAGATGCGGCAAGTATTTCGTAAGCGAGAAAAATACAAATACCATCTGTAGATATTTCTTTCATTAAAATTTGCTTAGTATTATATTCAACTGATAAACATGTACTGTAAAAAGGGTTAAATTCAATTGTGCATTGTTTTAGTAAGTCTAACTCGCTGTTGTAACTACTTAATTTATAATATTCTGAATAAATTAAACTCGATTGTTTCGTCTCAATTATTTAAATTAAAATCAATATTTTATACCGGGCAGGGTTTGAACCGAGAATACGTTTTTCGTAAATAACTCTAAATTGCGGAGATATCTTTGGGGGTCGTGTCGAGAAATTAATACCACTAGGGACCATTCTTCCGAGGAGAGGTATATTTGGGCTTGCCAACTTGTTATTAATAATTTAACCGTGTATATTCTCTTTTTTGACCATGGCTAAAATATAATAATTAAAGAATTTAAAAACAAAGTTCTGCTACTTCATGTAAAAAATTTAGATAAAAAGAATGGGTCAGCAGCGCACATTTAAAAAAATAGTAGTCATAATATAAACTGGGAGGCGGCAAAAGTAGTGTGTCAGGAACCCGATTGGAATAGAAGAGTTTTTAAGGAAGCGGTGTATATTAAAAAAATTTGGTGGCTTAAATCTGGATAAGGGTGTAATTGACATAAAAGGGTGGGGGGATTTTAAAGTAAAATTTAGAGATAAGGAAGGAGGAGAGAAAACGTAACGGGGGTGAAGTTGGTTGTTTGTGGTTATTATTATATTTAAATATGTTTTAGTAATGATTAGAATTGTTATAAGTATTTTTTTTAAATATGTTTACTTTGATTAGATCTTTGTAAAAAATGTTTTTGGATTGACGTAAAAATGTACGATCAGAATAGGATTAGACGCTGCTGGAGAAGGACCTCGGTCCGAAACGTCCAGAGTATTTGTAAAATTATAAATAAAAGTATACCATGAAGTAGCAGAACATTGTTTTTAAATTCTTTAATTATAATAATTTAACGTTTTTGTAATCATTTGCAATGACTTAAATTGCATTTATTGTATCGCATTTAAATAAATTTTCGTACTTTAAAAAATGATTAATTTTCATACCTTTAACGATTTCTTCTTGTCTTATATTAAACACGTTAACAGGTTTATAAAGGATGTTATTGTACACCTTAAATATCATTTTTTCCTTTAAGGTTGTATATTTACACTGTTTGTGGTGCTTTTTTGCTCCGTTTTTGTTCCTTTATTACACCTTTTGAGGTATTAAACTACTCTCTTCAGGGTTCTTATGTATTACTTTTAGGGTACTAAAGACTCCCTTCAGGATATTACACAACTACATTAAAATGTTTAACTTACCCGTTTTAGGAACGAAACTTCTGCCTTAAGGGTTCTACAATACTCCCTTTAAATTGTTGTTAAACTACTGGTATTAAACCATTAAACTACTGTCTTACCTACCAAGTGTTAAATCACTCTATTTACGGTTTAATAAAACACCGTTTATATAAAACTTACAAACGTGTATTTTGGGACAATGTAAAACTCTTAAGGGTGTATACAGGGTCTTTTTTTTTGCTCGGAAAAGTGTTTTTTTTCAAAAACTATTTATTGTACCGATTTCAAATTTGGAAGGTCAATTCTCTATACCGGGGGACATCAGTTTGAGAAATTTGAGCGTTTTCGGTAATGTTTTTCACCAATTTTGAAAAATTATTTTTCGACCACTAGGTGCGAGATAAAAAATTTCTATTATAAAGTTGTAGGCCGTCATCGAAAACCCTTAAAAATTGTTCACTCGACGAAAAACAACTTATTTATCAGTGAAAATTGGAGCTTGAAAAATTTACAAGTTGGTGAAGCCAAATTACGATTGTTTGAAACGATAATTGAAAAGGGAACAAGTCTAATACAAACGTAGTAGAGTTTTCACACTTGAAAAAATGTACACGTTTGGTTTTTAAATGCAGATATTTTATTCACATAAATTTTTACAAAACATTTTCAATAATATCACCATTGGCTGCAACACAGGTTTGTGCGCGGACAATTAAGTTCTCAAACGCTTTCTCTACCATTTCTGGTGTGACGTCTCGGCAAGCACTGATTATTCGTCTAATGAGTTCCTCCCTAGTTTCAATGGGCGTGGCGTATACCTTTGCTTTAACGAATCCCCAGAGAAAATAATCCAGCGGTGTTAGGTCAGGTGACCTTGCTGGCCAATGCACTGGACCATTTCTCCCTATCCACCTTTCAGGAAACTCGTTGTTGAGGTGCTCAGTTACTTGCCGGGAAAAATGCGGAGGGGCGCCATCTTGCTGAAACCACAACTGACGTCTTTCAGCCAATGGAAGGTCGTCGATTGCGTCACTCAGTTCGTTCTGTAGAAAATGTAAATACCTTTGGCCGTTGAGGTTCGTCGGCAGGAAAAAGGGACCAATCAAACGGTTTCCAACAAGTCCAACCCAAACATTGACCCGTTCAAATTGAACCTGGTGATGATATTCAAAACCCCAATGTGGGTTGATGTCAGACCAAAGATGGCTGTTTTGATGATTAAAGGGCCCATCCCTAGAAAATGACGCTTCGTCGGAGAACAAAACATGGCGCAAAAATTGTCTATCTTCTTGGACAGCATTTAGTAACCAGTTGCTAAATTCATAACGTCTTTGATGGTCTCCGTCAATTAGTCCTTGGTGGAGCGTAGCTCTGTATGGGTGATAGCGATTCTTATGAAGAATTTTCCACACACGATTTGCAGAACAACCCAAATCAGCAGCGGCGTTAGCGCAACTGTGACGAGGATATGCCACAAAGTACGCGAGTACATTGTTCTCGAAGTCTAAATCCGGTTGACCCAATCCGCGAAACCTAGGTTGCAAGTTACCAAATTGATTGAAATCGTGAATTGCTCGTCTTACTGTATTTACAGATGGTGCTCCATTTGGATGTCTTTCTGCGAAGATTTCAGTCACTCTTCTAAGGTTTTGCGCTGCTTCTCCATAGTAAATGGCAACTATCTCGGTACGATCAGCTACTGAATAACGAGGCATTGTTTGAAATATTATCAAACACTGATAATAATCTCCCAAAGTTTTCCTTTAAATACCCAATGCATGTTTAGGATTGACCTATAGCCTCGTGTTTTTTAAATCCGGTCGTTTTTTTAACCAAAGTTTCAACTGGATTAGGTAATTCGGTTTCAATTATCGTTTCAAACAATCGTAATTTGGCTTCACCAACTTGTAAATTTTTCAAGCTTGAATTTTCACTGATAAATAAATTGTTTTTCGTCGAGTGAACAATTTTTAAGGGTTTTCGATGACGGCCTACAACTTTATAATAGAAATTTTTTATCTCGCACCTAGTGGTCGAAAAATAATTTTTCAAAATTGGTGAAAAACATTACCGAAAACGCTCAAATTTCTCAAACTGATGTCCCCCGGTATAGAGAATTGACCTTCCAAATTTGAAATCGGTACTATAAATAGTTTTTGAAAAAAAAACACTTTTCCGAGCAAAAAAAAAAGACCCTGTATATTAACCCTAATAATTTTTTAATATATTTTAGAGCCTTAATATACCATTAAAAACCATTTTTTAAGAGTATGTCCTTGATAAGAAAACGCATTCGGTGCGCCGCGCCTGCTTTTTATGGGCCATTCTAATCTTTTACACGAGTGCTCAACTTTAAGCACAGTAATTCTATAGCCGAATTCCGATGTTCCAGGCTCCAATGGAAAGGAAGACCAATATCCTGAAAACAGGCTGCAAAATTTTAAGAAATTAACCGAAAATAAAATGATGTAGATAGAACGGTTTGGGTTCGTATGTGCAGTTCCCATTTCCGTGGCTCCCATTTACACGGATCCCGTTTGAGCAGTGGCCATTTGCGTGGATGTGAATTTGCGCAGTATTTTAATAGCGCAATATACCATTTGCGCAAATTTCTAATTTCCGCGGTTTTTCGTTTCATCAGTTTTCTCATTTGCGCAGTTCTTCGTTTCCACAGTTTTTTATTTGTGCAGTTCACCGTTTGCGCAGAATACCATTGGCGCAATTTTTCCCCATTAGCATGATTTTCCATTTGCGCGGCTACTCAAGACGTACATATTGCGTATTAAGCCATTTTTCCTTGAAGAAAGGTTGTTTGTGGGTTTTTTTCCTCAGGTGAAATATCGTTCGTCGAATTACTATCTTAGGACAATATTTCTAGTCGAACAACGAATAGTAGCTTCTCATCGTTTCGACTTAGATGTTAAGATGTGAAAATCGTACCTGCCTAGCTCATACCTGTGGCAGTTATCTTACTTTACCTAGCCTAGGCTTCCGGTGGCCACTTAAAATATAGCTGGATGCTATACAAAGTTATGACAGAAAAACCGACACGAAATACCTATTTCGAAGGAAAAAAGGCTTAATATATATTTTTTAACCCATGAGAAGCCGCGCAAATGGATAACTGTGGAAATAGGAAACTGCGCAAGTGAAACTCACGCAATTGCATATGCTCTTATGGGAAATGCACAAATGAGAGAACCGCGCAAATGGAAAATATCTGCGCTAGTGGAAAACTGCGCCAAAAAATGAGCAAATAGAAAACCACGCAATTGCATATGCACAAATGAGAACTGTGCAATTTGACCATAACCGAGAGAACTAGGGTTCCAGGTTTCTTTTTTTGTTTTTAAGAATTTAGTTCGAAAAGTTACGTTAACGTACAAAATTCCAGTTTAGTTTAATTGACTTTTATGGAAATATTCAATTTAGTTATGTGTTATTCCAAATATATCCTGATTTGTTTTACATATCTGTCGTCGCGTTGTTTATTTCAGAAAATAGTAGTGGCTTACAGCCTACCAGAAAAATTTAAATCATTTTAATTTGGTTTTAATTTTCCATCATCCCCCTCTCCGGATTTTTCAGTCGGGTCCCGTTTTATAACTTTCTTATGGAAAAGACCGTAATTTCCAATACTTCAATCCGATTAGATGCTGGGAGCAGTGACAAAGTCAGGCATTTTCGTAATGCACTCAGTGTTACCGGAAAAGTACTTACCTCGATTTTTATTTGTTTATATTTCGTTCCGCTCTTTTCACGATCATTGCGAGGTACCATAAATATAATATTTTCTAAGATGAGCCGTGTAGCTTAATCAACGGTGCAAACAGTAAAATCCTACGATTTCCGAGACTACCAACTGCCGTCGTGGTTGAAAAGAATACATTTACAGTGGCCCTTTCCAATTTACGAAATCACTTGCAAAATTTTCGTTCCTTTCTTTGCTCGCTACAAAGTAAGGTTCTTATTATACGTAAATTTTCTCTACGCTCCATTTAGCTCAAAGCTACTATAATAATCTTTCAATAAACTAAGGTATCTTTTCATACTGTGCTGTCCATTTTCTCTATGGTCAAACTATACATGTTGTTTCAGGGTGATGGGTCAGGGCATTTTCCTGAAAAAATTTTAATTAAGAGTTCTGAAATTTTCAGGGTATATTTATTAGCAAAAAACTTTTGAATTTGTAAATTTCAGAAAAATTTGAAAGGTTTTGTAATTTTCTAATTTTGTTTTAACCCATAGGCGTCTGACGAGAGACTACGTAAAACATTCGTAGCTGAAAAGAATAAATATATGGTTGTTTTCATCACTTTTAGCAATCACTTGTTAAGTTATCTTACATTTGTTTTTGCTATTTTCAAAGTAAGCGATATTTTCTCTACTTTCAATTTAGCTAGAAGCAAGCTTACGAAGCTTACAATGAGCGGATCTTGCGCAATGATTTTCTTAATGGTCAATGTTTATATGATAACCATTATATCATGAAATTCGTTGTTGTATGTACTACAAAAGGTAACTGTTATTCTACTGGAAAGGGGGCAAAACCGTGTTTTCCGTCTAACAAAAATATGAAATGACTGACCTGGTAGAGAAAAACATGATATTTCTTACGAATATAGTTACATAGTAAAGGTGTATTTGGCATTTTTCTAGAATTCGGAGCAGAGGTTAGGTATTTTTGAAATAGCGAACTAAGTAGAACATTTCTTAAATCAGAAAGTATAAAAAGTCAATAATCTCACATTGATTTGGGTTGTAAATTCAAAGTAAATTTTAGAGATGACCGATCTCTCTAACATCTCTTCGATAGTGTCGATGTAATCAATTTTTAGGCTGGCCAGTTCCCCTTTATAGTTGGCTAAATAGGCCTTGTTGAGAACTAAATCCACTCCCAAAATCCAAACGGACAACAGCACTCGCCCGGAAAGTTTACCATTCCAGTAGTCCAAAGCTTCAAAAATATATCGTTGCAAAATTAGAACTAAGTTTTCTCTAATATCCATAAAACCATTTTAATGTAAAAAACTAATTTGAATTCACAAATTTTCGATTATAATTTTGAAGATGTATAGAGTGGTATTAATTTAAAGTAGAACGGTTTTATAAATCAACGTTTTTGGAATACTAAATCTTATTTCCAATATTTCTAAATAAGTTCATCAAATACCAAATCTAAATATAGAATAATTCCCAAAAACTTATTAATCATTTATCTTCTCTTTAATTATAATAAGCTGTATTTAATAAACTTTTTCCTATTTTTTTCGTTATTTCTTAGAAATAAACCCAAGTATTAAAAATTCATATCGAAATCTGGGGGACATAGTAGCCGACAGTTGGCCGACCTTCCTTTTTCAGTCGAAATGTCCTAGCCGCATATGGGGCTGCCGACTATTGGCCGACAAATATTGTCCTAGTAGAATAATGGTCGGCCGACCGACGATCGACTAGAAGATTTTACTTAATATGGATATATAACCGACTCTTAAATGACTATTGGATGAATCTGAAATAACTTCAAGTAGACAGATTAGCGACTTTGAAACGACGACCAATTTAACAGTATTTCCGACTCGGACAAAAAAAAATATAGCAATTTGATTTCCTAAAAGATATTTAGCTGTGTTTGTATTGGTAATACTTTTTTTTTTAAATTGTAAACATTAATCAACGATTTATCGTAATTTCACAGAGTTAATCTGAACAGTTTAAAAGGCAGAAAATGTTTTAGTAATGCTTGCAAAACATTGCCTAGATTTGAATTAACAATATATTTCCCTAACATATTTAATTAAACGAATATGACCTACTTTAGTTAAGAGATTTTTAAAAAAGCTAACATTTCAGGTTGAATATATGATCTTTTTCGAAAAAATAGAGTAAAGAAAAGAAGTTATTTAAAAAACTGTTTTAATTTGTTTTATTAAATATAAAATTTTCACAGTTCTGCGTGATTAATTTACAAATAAACTGTTGCATATAAGTCGACCATTAGTCGTGTTATAAATGTGCAATTGCTTTTTCAAGTCACGACAGCTATTACAATTTAAGGTCTGCGTTCGGACTTTAATTAATAGTTGCAATGATAAGACTTATTGGGTCGGTAAGTGGTCCAATCTATAAGGTCACCATACCGACTTTAAAAGGGATAAAAAACGTACTTACCGGTAATTATCGCTAAACCTTTTACGACTTTAAGAGTCGGCATTTGGACCAGGACCGAAAAGCGACTTTTCGACCAAAGCCCGAGCCTAAACCAAGTCTCGGTATTTAAGGCGGCGGCGTTAAAGGGTTAACTTACCAAAGATTGTCAAAACACGTGGAATAAAGCGACTACTCATATTTTACTCCTGTTGGTTGGGCGGACAATCCTACTAGAATTGATTCCGGTGACTGGGAATTTCGTATAAGCCCTCTAGCATCAGAATCGATACGCAATAGAAATACGTAATTTTAGGCAGTCGACCCGACGACGTTTTGGAGTCGTTTAACCATCACATTAATAGTCGTTATAGAGTCACGGTTTGAAATGGTCCGTCTGTGGCCCAACGTCGTTTTGGAGTAAGAAAAATTTTTTTCATCAGCCTGATTGTGAATTGGTTGGATTTCAACAATTGTTAGAGGAGAGTGTAAGTGTCCTTTATGAATTTTTGGTTCTGATGAAATGGTATTATTAAGAATGGTTCCAGGAACTAGCATTAAGTTCTCAAGGCCCTCTTCTTCTAGATTTTGAATTATTTCGTTATGTGAACTGTAATATTTTAGTTTAAAAGTCTTCTCCTTTTTGTCCACATTGGCCTTATGCATTGTACCGTCGTGAGTCAAAAGCTATAAAGCACTTATAGCAGACTCAAAGCTAAAGTCCTGGCAGGATTTCTGCACAAGGGTTTCAAGGGAGGATCCTTTCTCCCTACCCTATAAGTTGCCCACAAAGAAGGTCAAATGTAAGAATGCATTAAATTGCATCAAGAAACCAGATGGTTCTTTGACCTCAGGTATTGAAGAGACATGGTCTACTCTGTTGGATACTCTTTTTAAAGAGGACTCCTTGGATGATGACGCGGAGGTTCATACGACAATAAGGAAGTCATTGCACCAAGACTTCATGAGTCAGAATGATGAACCATTTACGAGTGATGAGGTCTTGGAGACTATTAGATCTTTTAAGAAGGGCAAGGCTCCTGGTGAGGATGGTATGACCATTTCAAGATATTTTTCTTAGCTTGCCCATCGGTGTTTGAAAGTTCCTTTTTAGTTTCACATCGATAATATATTCGAAGTGACACTATTGCGATGACCGGAATGTCGTTAAGTGTTGTTGTTTGTTTGTCGTGGAAAAGCGACTTTACTGTACTCGAAAATCAGGCAGTCTAACGAACACAAAATAGCCCGTACTGCAGCGGTAAATGATAATGATGCTCGACAGCAGCTCCAGTGTTGTGTTTAGTCTTTTGAGTTTTGACCGAAGAAGTCAGACACTGATTGTGTCGGAAAATATGGCGCGCGGTACTTTTTCTGAAGGTAAATATTGTGACGGAACCCAGCTTAAGTGTTGTTATTTTATTAATTGTAACTCAATTACCTTATAATATAGATCTGACAAGACCTTGCTCGCCAAGTGAATCTGATGGATTTGAAACTCCTGGACATGACAATGGTCCAAAAATTAAAAAGAAAAAACGAACTCAAAAGTATCGAAAGGATAAAGAATTGAAATCAGAATTTTCTCCTTGGCTTGAAGCTGATTATCAAGACTCCAAAAAAGCGAAGTGTGTTTTTTGCCATGTATCATTTGTAGCTTAAATTCAGGTCATTAAGAATCATATGGCTGGGGAAAAACATGTAGACAAAGTGAAAGATACTGAAAATGTTGGTGAGAACGTGGACACATATTTGAAGGAACTTCAACAGCAAAGTGCAGTTTCAAATGGTGTAAAGAGGGCAGAAATGAAAATGAATAATTATATCCTGAACGGCTGTGCATTGTCCCCCCTTCTCTTTTCTTGTCCCCCATCTCTCGCGGTGAAGGGCTCCCTCTCTTCCGGACATTACCGCGAATTTCCCTCTCTCTCTTCTCCGTTTCGTTCAGAGTCCCTTTCTCTTCTCCCCCAAGTGCGACCCACTCACATACACACACAGCCAACTTTCCCATTGAAGTCACCACAGTGAGAGCTTCGCTCGTTCGCTCAATTAATTAAATTGAATTTCGAATTCTTTTCTGGTCAATAGTAAGTTATCTATTTTTAACGCGTATTTTTCGTAATTTAAATCAAAGTCTTTAAACATTCCAATAATTGATTTAAAGAAACAGCTGGCGCCATCTAGGTAGCTAACCGTTATCTAGAAAGTAAAATGACACCCGTGCCAAAAAAAATGTAGAAAGCTGCCTTTTAGTTTTCGATGTTACCCATACCATAAGGTAACTATTAGAATTGGGTCATACGACGTCAAATCGGCAACTCATGCAACCATGGGTCGGCCGATCCAAATGACATTTTTACCACGTAAAATAAGGACAAATTGATGGGCAAATACTAAGTTTAAGCAAAAAATATGAAGTGATTGCAAAACTAGAGAAATATGAACAGAAGTCACTTTTTCAAAGTGCCGTAAAGCTCATTTTGGTACCCCCAAAGGCATCGTTGAATAAAATTTAATATACAAATACGTTTTAAGCAAAATATACGGTTTTAGTGTAATACATACTGTAGATTTAACCATTTGTTTAATAATAATAGTTTTACTAGAATTTTTCTAAAATGGGGGGGGGTCACCTTCGACGGGCTATGAAGGCCCAAGTCCCAACTTCGATTTTAAAATACAAGTTATTTTTAAATAGCCCTTTACGTAATCTTGAATTTTATATACTATACCTCTAGAGTATTTTGTTTTTAAGGTTTGAAAAAAAAAACCATATTCGAATTTTGTTTATTTTCGAAAATTTATCAATAAAATTATAAAACATATTTTTTATTTTAGAAAGTACTTATACAAAAATTCTATGAACATTATTTTTGAAAAAGTAAATTAAAATCTGTTTGTACACTGTCATAGCATATTTTAGACATTCTTAATTTGGAACGCGATTTGTGAGAAACTTCTTTAAAAGGTGCTGGAAGTATGACTAGAATATTATCTAAAGGAACAAAGCAAATATGATAGTGTAGCAGCCTTCTTGTCTGATCTCACGTGTTAAGAATTTAGAAATAAAGTTACTAGTTTAATCGTAGCGAATTTTTCAAGAACAATTGGAATTTGATGTTCATAGCTAAAGTGAAATTCTTTGAATTTAATGTAGAGTAATAGTAGTTTATTCGTGTTTGGAACTTTACAACTTCGGGATTAGCGTTGGAATTAGATTCACATTTTCCGAAACAGTGCTCGGTCGGTGAACTAAAGAACGAAGAGTGTTATAAAACTTCATTGTGTAAGACAAGGTAAATAAAGAAAATAGACGAATTGGAAGATGAAATAAAAAGTCTGATAACAGCTCCTTTAGACGATATTGCAGTTGAGGGTTTGCAAAATATTTTTGACCACCATTACGCAATTTTAATTACAAGATATGAATTATATCAAAAAATGCTGTGATCCGTTTAATATGCACAATAAAAATATAAAATGTAAGTACATTTTAAGTACTCATTCTTTATATAAAGTATTAAATGAATAAGTATAAAATGAATAAGTATTAAATTAATAAGTATTAAATGAATATAAACTACTATTACTCTACATTAAATTCAAAGAATTTCACTTTAGCTATGAACATCAAATTACAATTGTTCTTGAAAAAGTCGCCACGATTTAAGGAGTAACTTTATTACTAAATTCTTTACACGTGAGATCAGACGAGAAGGCTGCTACACTGTCATATTTGCTTTGTTCCTTTAGAGAATATTCTAGTCATACTTCCAGCACCTTTTAAAGAAGTTTCTCACAAATCACGTTCCAAATTAAGAATGTCTAAAATATGCTTAGACAGTGTACAGACAGATTTTAATTTACGTTTTCAAAAATAATTTTCATAGAATTTTTGTATCAGTACTTTCTAAGAAAACTTGTTTACAATTTTATTGGTAAATTTTCGAATATTGTTTTTTTCAAACTTTAAAAACCAAATACTCTAGAGGTAAAGCATATCAAATTCAAAATTACGTAAGGGGCTATTTAAAAATAACTTGTATTTTAAAATCAAAGTTGGGACTTGGGCCTTTATAGCCCGTCGAAGGTGACCCCCCTTTTTAGAAAAATGCTACTAAAACTATTATTATTAACAAACGGTTAAAGATAGAACTTTTCTGTGGTGTTTTTTGAAATCTACAGTATGTTGTACACTAAAACCGAATATTTTGCTAAAAAAATATCTGTATATTATATTTTATTCAACGATTCCTTTGGGGGTACCAAAAAAAGCTTTACGGCACTTCGAAAAAGTGATTTCTGTTCATATTGCTTTAGTTTTGCAACCCCTTATTATTTTTTGCTAAAACTTAGTATTTGCCCATCAATTAGTCCTTATTTTACGTGGTAAAAATTTCATTTGGATCGGCCGACCCCTGGTGGCATAAGTTGTCGATTTGACGTGGAATGACTCAATTAACTTTAGAAAGGTAAGGGTAGATCACGTTGAATATAGTTCTGCCTATAGATCTGTTTACTTCTAGTAGAAAAACGCGAAGTTAGGTTCGTTAATTAAGTTAACTTCGATTATCTCGAACAATAATAAAGTTATTTTAATAAACGTTAGGTCTTTATAAAGGTGATCGTTAGTAGATCACGTTGAATATGAGTCTTCTACACTGAGAGAAAAAAATTGGGTAGCCACGAATGTTCTGTATTTTTTACAGAAAGTTTCGTAAAAATCTTTTACTTGAGATTCCTGTAATTTATACAAATAGCTCATAGTGAAATTTTCAACCAGAATCATTGTAATGTATACAACTGAAATAATAATTAAAATTTCTAACACGCCTGTAAATTTACATTTAAAAACTGCGTGAGTATAGCCAGGAAATATTATATATTCGATTTGTTCTTACTACCCTTTTTAAAAATAAGTTTATGTACACTAAACATTTCCGTTATTAATTTTTAACCAATAAGGTACTTTAATTGTAAAAAATATTCAACAAATTTGCTAAATATATACCAATAAGCTCCAGTAGAACTAGAGTCCAAAGCAAGAGACATAAACACGTGCACAACATAGAAATACAACCCATCGGCTCGGAATCCAGACACGTATTAAACTTAGTTCAAACCACAAACACTAACGCGATGAATTTGCATTTAAATGTATAAACATTAATTTGTTTTCATTTGATGGGTAATTAAAAATATGACTCCGTTGGTGCTTTTACGAGATGTCACTAAAAATATTTTCTTCATATTAGTTGATTTACAACAAATAATGCATTTTTATGGATTATTATACTGTTTGGTAGCAATTCAACTTCGTGCACAATAACTACTGGAACTATCTGTATTTTAAATACCTTAAAACGTCTTCATTTTTTACTGTAAATACATAGTAATATGTATTGAACAAATATGTACATATATAACATTTCTACCATAGAAACTACATGGCTGTCGTTTATTACAAATATCTGAAACAAACCTCTAATTTTTACTATAAACAAATAGTAATATGCACTGAAAATGTATGTATACAGGGTCTTTTTTTTTGCTCGGAAAAGTGTTTTTTTTTTCAAAAACTATTTATAGTACCGATTTCAAATTTGGAAGGTCAATTCTCTATACCGGGGGACATCAGTTTGAGAAATTTGAGCGTTTTCGGTAATGTTTTTCACCAATTTTGAAAAATTATTTTTCGACCACTAGGTGCGAGATAAAAAATTTCTATTATAAAGTTGTAGGCCGTCATCGAAAACCCTTAAAAATTGCTCACTCGACGAAAAACCACTTATTTATCAGTGAAAATTCGAGCTTGAAAAATTTACAAGTTGGTGAAGCCAAATTACGATTGTTTGAAACGATAATTGAAAAGGGAACAAGTCTAATACAAACGTAGTAGAGTTTTCACACTTGAAAAAATGTACACGTTTGGTTTTTAATACAGATATTTTATTCACATAAATTTTCACAAAACATTTTCAATAATATCACCATTGGCTGCAACACAGGTTTGTGCGCGGACAATTAAGTTCTCAAACGCTTTCTCTACCATTTCTGGTGTGACGTCTCGGCAAGCACTGATTATTCGTCTAATGAGTTCCTCCCTAGTTTCAATGGGCGTGGCGTATACCTTTGCTTTAACGAATCCCCAGAGAAAATAATCCAGCGGTGTTAGGTCAGGTGACCTTGCTGGCCAATGCACTGGACCATTTCTCCCTATCCACCATTCAGGAAACTCGTTGTTGAGGTGCTCAGTTACTTGCCGGGAAAAATGCGGAGGGGCGCCATCTTGCTGAAACCACAACTGACGTCTTTCAGCCAATGGAAGGTCGTCGATTGCGTCACTCAGTTCGTTCTGTAGAAAATGTAAATACCTTTGGCCGTTGAGGTTCGTCGGCAGGAAAAAGGGACCAATCAAACGGTTTCCAACAAGTCCAACCCAAACATTGACCCGTTCAAATTGAACCTGGTGATGATATTCAAAACCCCAATGTGGGTTGATGTCAGACCAAAGATGGCTGTTTTGATGATTAAAGGGCCCATCTCTAGAAAATGACGCTTCGTCGGAGAACAAAACATGGCGCAAAAATTGTCTATCTTCTTGGACAGCATTTAGTAACCAGTTGCTAAATTCATAACGTCTTTGATGGTCTCCGTCAATTAGTCCTTGGTGGAGCGTAGCTCTGTATGGGTGATAGCGATTCTTACGAAGAATTTTCCACACACGATTTGCAGAACAACCCAAATCAGCAGCGGCGTTAGCGCAACTGTGACGAGGATATGCCACAAAGTACGCGAGTACATTGTTCTCGAAGTCTAAATCCGGTTGACCCAATCCGCGAAACCTAGGTTGCAAGTTACCAAATTGATTGAAATCGTGAATTGCTCGTCTTACTGTATTTACAGATGGTGCTCCATTTGGATGTCTTTCTGCGAAGATTTCAGTCACTCTTCTAAAGTTTTGCGCTGCTTCTCCATAGTAAATGGCAACTATCTCGGTACGCTCAGCTACTGAATAACGAGGCATTGTTCGAAATATTATCAAACACTGATAATAATCTCCCAAAGTTTTCCTTTAAATACCCAATGCATGTTTAGGATTGACCTATAGCCTCGTGTTTTTTAAATCCGGTCGTTTTTTTAACCAAAGTTTCAACTGGATTAGGTAATTCGGTTTCAATTATCGTTTCAAACAATCGTAATTTGGCTTCACCAACTTGTAAATTTTTCAAGCTCGAATTTTCACTGATAAATAAATTGTTTTTCGTCGAGTGAACAATTTTTAAGGGTTTTCGATGACGGCCTACAACTTTATAATAGAAATTTTTTATCTCGCACCTAGTGGTCGAAAAATAATTTTTCAAAATTGGTGAAAAACATTACCGAAAATGCTCAAATTTCTCAAACTGATGTCCCCCGGTATAGAGAATCGACCTTCGAAATTTGAAATCGGTACTATAAATAGTTTTTGAAAAAAAAACACTTTTCCGAGCAAAAAAAAAAGACCCTGTATATTACAATTCAACGATAAATACTACATGAAGCCCCTGTATTTTAAATACCAAAAACATCCTGTAATTTATACTGTAAAACAAATTGTAATATATACTGAAATTGTATGTATATATTACTATTCAACGATAAATACTACATGAAGCCCCTGCATTTTAAATACCTAAAAACATCCTGTAATTTATATTGTAAATATTTCTTGAATATAGTTATTTAAACAGTACAGTACTGTATTAAAAAAGATACAGAACAGATGCTGTAAAATATTTATGTAAATTCTACAGTTTTTTCTCTCAGTGTAGTAGAAAAACGCGAAGTTAGGTTCGTTAATTAAATTAACTTCGATTATCTCGAAAACTATTTAAGTTATATTAATAAACGTTTTCTGTTTAGAAAGGTGAGGTATAGTGTATCACTTTTTATGTAAATCTTCCTTTCAATATCTGCTTATTTCTAGTAGAAAAACCCGAAGTTAGGTTCTTTAATTAAGTTAACTTCGATTATCTCGAAAACTAATTGGGATATTTCTTTCGAAAGGTTATGTTTAGTTGAACACGTTGAATATGGGTCTTCTAGCAGAATTGTGAATACGTCTAGTAGAAAAACGAGAAGTTAGGTTTCTTAAGTACTAACCTAACTTTATTTCTGTAGCTTTTGGTGCCCTTAGCCTAACCAAACCTCTACAGCTTTTTGCTGGTATCTATTGGACACGGTATAAATTAAAAACCTTTAACGAGGTTATATTAAAAAAACTTAATTATCGAGAACATCTGACAACTTTGATCTAAACACAAAAAAGTAAATATCTCTCTCCCTGTGCAACAAAACACAAAAATCAAGACCAGATTACGAAACCTCTCCTAAGTTAAGTTTGTAATTTGGAAAAACAAGGTAAGTTTAGTACAGTCGCCAACCTCTCAGGTACCTTTAAACAACCCTCTAACCTATTGTACAACGAACAGTTTCAAGACCTGTTCGTTAGAAGTAATAGCCTAGAAATATAATTTTACGCAGGCTGATAGTAAAAGTTTATTAGTTTCTAATTTCAAAAACAAAATCTTCCCAGGATTAAGTAAAATAGCGCATGAAGAGACGCTAGTATTAAGAAAAGGTACAAGGGCTTGTCACCGTATTCCAAATTTCGACCGTTTAAATTGAGCGCTAAAGAAAGGCTAGAAAAAGGCGCTGCTTTTTGAGCATTGAGTTGGAATTTTTATCCTGGTGTAATTTAAAGATGTCATCTCTGTGCAGACGTTTTACCGCTACTATGTCAATAGGACCACTTGTCAACCCAAAAACTGCCCTGGAGCCCATCGCCTCTCTTTTAATTATCTCAGAAATATAGACATCTAGAATCCTTTAAAAAAATAGTTATATTCTATATTATTAAGAATACACAGTAAAAACCTCTTACAACCCTAACTAAAAACTTCTTAGCAAAATTGATATTACGGTCATATATTTTTATGTCGATTTTTACTTTGTATATATTTTCTCATTTTAGGGATGATTTATTTTGAAAAGCTGTTCATTTGCATAATTAAATTATGGGCTCAAAGAAGGTTTAAAGAATTTCATTTCTTGATTTAAAACAGCATGGTACGAAATTGTTTGTGAATTTTGGAAACAACTAAAAACTAAAGCTGAATATAAACTGGAGCAATGAAATAAGTATTGCATTAATAAAAAAAGAAATACCGAAAATAGCCACTTAACTTTTGCTAAGGGTATGAAATTATGGAATCATCGTGCGAATCACTAATAAAAGACGTGGAAAAATTAAAAAAAGGAGAAATATTACTAGCTAAAGATAATTTGTTATACCTGTAAGTTTCTTCAACATCGGATTCGAATGTACCAGATTTTTTTGGCAAGGCTAGTCCTTTGAATACTAATAAACAAATTTTTAAATTAATTATATATTTATTTACTAATAAGAAAATTAAATTTGGTAACCATTACTATCGGTTGGAACTCCGAAAAATTTAGCGCTATTAGCTTGATAAAAACTGGTCATGGTTTTGAGATATTCTTTATTTTTCGTAACTTCCTTAGCTCATCTAAAATGAGTTATCCATGCCGTTCTTTAGATTTCCAAGTGAACAACAGCGAGGACACAGTTCGTTTTTGGGAATCCACAAAATAAAAGTTGTATTTTTTAAAATTTCGGCAGCTTCGCCCTCGCCTAAACAAGATATAAGAGTGGGAAATTTAGTTAATGTTGTTAAATTTTAAATTTTGTAGTTGCGTGCTAAACAAATGACTAATTAGTCAATCATTGCTCAAGACACGAAATGTTAAATCCAATCTAGATTAATATTTTTTTTAATAAGTTAGCTTTCCGATAATTTTTATAATCTGTTTATAATATAATATTATATAAAATATATTGATATTGTAGAAGAAGCTAAGTTCAACTTCTAATTGCAACTCTTTATTTTATTCAAAAAATATATTATTTGAAACTTGATTTTATTGAAAATATGCATTTAAATTCGATTTGTTTCTCTAAAAATGGCAAATGAACAGCCCTCCAAGCTAGACATATGCTACACACCGAGTGTAGTGAAACCGTTTACACGCATGCAATATGCCGTGAATTTGTCTTCTTCTGGATAAACTATCTTGAAGGTCAACCTGTCATATTAAATATTAAAAATAATATGATACATTGTAATCCAATATAACTTACAAACATACCCTTTTTTCGAGTTCCTTTTTATTGACTCTTCATTCATATTAGCTGTTTTTTTAAATGGGATAAAATAAAATAAAAAATTAGTTTCAACATGAATTACAGAATTTCCTCTCGTACTACATACCCATTTTTCGGGTTCCTTTTTATTGACTCTTCATTCATATTAGCTGTTTGTTTTAAAAAGGGATAAAAAAAAATTAGTTTCAACATGAATTACAGAATTTCCTCTCGTACTAAAATTTGTAGTTAAGATAAAATAGTCTGAATAAATTCAAGTCCGAGTTGTTTAAAAAAAATTTGAATAAGAGATAAAGATAATAAATTAAATGCCAAATGGGATCAAAATAAATATTGAGTGTATATAATAAAGAGTGAGAGGGTCGCAAAATGTTTTTAGAACTGATATAGGTGGTCGGTGGATCAACGAGGATTTCAATAAATAACAATTCGGAGGACAAGGGAGTTGTACTGCGAGGCTTTAATGAGTGCCGAGCTGAGCACTTAGAATAATTAAAGGCCAACCCACGATTGCGAGTCTGAAGTGAGACGAGACTGCATTCTCACAGCGAAAATGGTATTCTGTGTAAAAAGGCGGAGATAGGACTAGGTATGGCGTTTTATGCGAAAACTACAGCGGTTTAGTTAACGGTTTTTTTCCAAACTAGTATTCATTTTACCCTGATTTGAGAGCGAAATAACTTCGAATAATAAAATTAAAGTTTAACATGAATTTTGGTAACCAAGGTTTAGTACTGGAGGTTAAAGTATAATCCGCGAAAAAGCGAATTTTAGAATATGAAACACGATATTCTTAATAACATCACTATTTTGGGGACGCTGTTAGAATTTCAAAACATAAAATTGTGCATTAACCCTTTGTCCATCAAATTCTCTTTGTGAATCACTGAATTGAGAAAATTTCCTCTGCACAGTTCAAGCGTTGCCTACGGTTAAATAACGCTTAGCTAACTAGAGGTACTCTACGGCACTTTTTGTATACAAAACCGCAGCACCCTCTTCCCGCGGGCCCAAATAAAAATCACATAAAATACTATATATATTTTGGCGTTAGTAAAGCTATATAGTCTTTGTTTTACTATTATTGGACAAAATTATCATGTGATATACCCGTATTATAATAAGGTGTCCACTGTGCCTTATTATAGGCAAAAGTGCACAGATTTGTACTATTCTATAACGAGATGTAAGAGAATTGACGAACATCTGCTTGTCTCCTTCAAGCCAACATTGTTCAAGCACTACCCACTAAATTAGTAGGAAGCCAATTCAACTGCCAAGTTATTTCGGTTATTAGGAAGTTCTTAGATGAAATCTTTATGTAATATATTGCATATGTCCAGAATGACTCTAAAGTAGTTTTGTCACATATATAAAGGTTTATTATTAAAATATATATTTTAGTTGTCAGACATGGGTCTTAAATTGTGGCAATATCAAACTTAATGGACTGATCCCGATTGTTTTATACAAAAATCATAGGATCTGCTAGGAACATTTTGCTCTTGACCAGTTTATGAACCCTTAAAAATGGAACTAATCAGCAGTGCCATTCCTTTAAGATACGCTCTTCGCAGGGATTCCCATCAAAGACTATGAAAGGTGGAAGGAACTTTAAAGTCTTTGTTCCCATCATCGCTTTCCTAACAGTATCATATAAGACTGAGAAAATAATTACTAAAAATCTTGTGCCTGACTGGTGACACCTCAAATTACTCCATGTAAATAAACCGCTACTATACCCTGTGGCTTCGTCATGATTTTAGTCTCCAAGTAGACCAATCACAGACAGTAGCGTAGCCAGGATTTTGTTTCGGGGGGGGGGGGGGGCACACCATTGAAAAAAAAGTAAAAAAAAATAAAAATATTTGTACGTACGACCATACGTTTCGGGGGGATATGTGATCTCTGTGCGCCCTCTGGCTACGCCACTGATCACAGATGAGATATAAACAAAGGGCTTTATGATCTTTCGTAATGTAAAATTGTGGAGAAAAAGCAAGTGGGTTATTTTTGACAATTTTGGCAACATCTTGAGCGTAGTAAAGTTTTTTGTACTTTTGATTTTCTTCGTTGCTTAGCTCCTAGGAATAAAAGGTATTTGCGTAAAAACAATCGTTTGTATAATGCAATATAATTATTACCTTCCATTTATTTGAGGGAATCTTTTGTAATTCGTTAAAATCAACTTTCCTAGCACCCATCTTTCATTTTTCCTCTTTTAAAAAAAAATATACAATGGCATTTTACCCTTTACTTTTGTAGACATTTCGAATAAAAATTATATCTGAACAAAAAACTCCAGCGCGGTTATTTTTTTTTACTTTCAGCAGTACGAGGTTGACAGAAAGAATGTCTAAAATTATAAGCGACTGCTTATATTGTTTAGCGAGGATGGATAGCAATTCAAACAAATTTGATTTTAGGAGGGAGTAAATATGGTATTAATGGTGTACGTTTAGGGTTATTTACATTACCTATCTGGCATTCGTCGATATTTCAATTTCAGTATAAAGATAAATGAAAATACATTAAACTAAACTTCTATTTTTATAATTCTGGTTAATTTATAAAATCCGACGTTTCGGATGATTTTTTCAGCTTTTTGTACAAGACTTGTAAAAACCATGAAACAGAAGGAAGATTTTCTACGAAGCTTTGGATTTTATAAATTAATATATTGCGAATTTAAAACCGTTTCAAGTCTCTTTAATTTAGTATGTCATACACAATTTGGGCCATGTTAAGGCTTAAATTTTAAGAAGAAAAATGGAATTTAACTGAAATGAAACAATTGGTGTAGGCTAGCTGTAGTCGGTGTACAAGCCTGTAATTTTGACTGATATAAAAATAATTACAAACATTATTATTGTCTTAGCATGACCAAAGCCCGTAATAACTTTTTGTAATTCTCTAATCCATAGACCAATTTTTAAGATGTCGTTGGTTCCTCAGCTAACTGACCATAGAAACGTAACAAACTAACGTCAGTATGAAACGTACAATATACCTATTTAGGATCCTACGAAGAATTGAACTTCAAAATAACTTACATTCGTTTAGATATATAAAGCCATCCTCGGTTCTACCAACCACTTAATTTATTTTCCCGTTAGGCTGAGATATCGGCGACTATTTAATATTTCCGTAATTTTCAAAGTTACCAATCCATAAATATCATTTGCCCACTTTGCGGGCTAAGCAATCGCTTATAAAAATTGCCCAGCTCTGCAGAGTTACCAACCTCTAAATAGGAATATCCTCACTAAGCTTGGTAACCTACCTCCATAAAACAATATCCTCGCTAAGCAGGGTTAAAACTCAATTACTTACTTTCCCCCACGTTGCAATGCCACTAACCAATAACAGTTTTCCCAGTTTGCGGTATCATCAAAATATTTTATTTTTTAACCTTTATACAGTGATGAAGAATAAATAATCTTTTATACGATGCTACTGAAAATGTATGTTATACCGAAGTCAGTGCCGCTTGAATCAATATAGCAACGCAATCTACTAAATTTTAGCAAGAAACCAAATCTTGGCACGTACTGCATTCATTATTACCTTACCAAAAAGGCATAATCAACACACTTTTATACAACTATTAACTTTTATTTAAATAATCTATTTTTTAAAATATACATAGTGATTTCTAAATATTTATTTCTTCTAACAAATTATTATCACCCTCCCACAACATGGGAATGAAGTTGAGGGGCATTTCCTCACTGCTTTGCGAAGAAAATTTTCTTCTTCATCGGTTTCTTCCTCATCGACGTCAATGTAATTGGGAATTTCGCCGTCTTCGTCAAAAGGCCAGAAGTAATCGTGTGAGCAATTTAAGTGAAAAATGGCCCTAGATGAGGCGGAAAATCAGGCACTCCAATAACGACAAACTACCAGTATAATCGGAATCATCGTCATCGGAAATTAATATAACCGACCCAATCTCCCCATCGCCCTCGGTGTCTGACATTTTTGAATGTAAAAATAACGGCAACACCATATATAAAGTAAATGGCAAAATCACGATCCAAACTTACGGACCAGAAACCTTTCCTCCGCTTTTAACAAAATCTCAATCCTGAATTAAATTTTCAAACAACATACACTTCCTTTTATACGTCATATATCTAAATCGTGGCCACAAAATTAAACGACGCCATCAATTAACAAGCGAACATAGAACACTCACCAAGTTGGGCAATGTTACCAACAACTATCAAATTTCCCTCAATTTACAGAGTTACTATTCGCTATCTAAATTCCCCCAATTTACAAGGTTGTCCCCCACAATCTCATTCTTTCCATATTGCAATACTACCAGTAACTAACTTAATACGCCACCAACTAACTTTCCCTCTGTACATTGTCGGCGCCTCCCAAACCCTATACTTAAACACACTATGGGCCGTCTATAACGCGACCTAAAGTACAGCCTTACGCACCAGGTAAGGTCATGTGTCAAAATTTATAGCCCGGTGTACCGGTTAGATTGAAACCACACCACCGGAGATCTATCATCGGAATGCCCTACGCCGGCGTCCAGCGGGTGAAGTCAGGCGCGAAATGAGGAAAAGTCGTCGGGAAACAATTTAACATCAAACCGTTTCACAAATCATTTGTAGAATTGAGGGAGGGAGTTAACATAAAAAAACAAGTTGGCAAGCCAAAATATACCTCTTATCGGAAGAATTATCCCTAGTGGTATTAATTTCTCGAGATAACCCTTAAAGATATAATATTTGTTAAAAATGCTATCCCAGTTCTATTCCACCCGGTATAAAATTTTAATTATAATTAAAATAATTGAGACGAAACGACCAATTTTAATTTATTCAGAATATCATAAGTTAAGTAGTTACAGCAGTGAGTTAGACGTACTATAACAATGCACAATTGAATTACACCCTTTTTACAGTACAAGTTTATCAGTTGAATATAATACGAAGCAAATTTTAATGAAAGAAATATCTACAGTGGGTATTATAACGACCGTTCGCTTTTTGGTTTATAATTTTAACGGAATTGGGCCGATTTTAATTAAACGATAGTTTATCCATGGCAAATAACCCCCAGAAGGACTAGTAAGGCAAGCAAAAGTTCCTATAGAGAATTTCCCCTAGAACTGTCAAGGGCAACTAACGTAGCGCTACCTTCCGACATTTAGCGGAAACGAAAATTTAGGACAATATGGCTGCCTACTGACGTCGGGTTAATTTGAAATATTTTTGCTGTTTTTAATTACAATGACGGTAAAAAGGTGTTATTATGGAGAGTGTAAAAACGATTCCAGGCGTGAATGTAAAGGAATAACATACCATAGGTTTCCTAACCCTGAAAAGCAATTCATCAAGTTTGAAAAGTGGTTATTTAACAGTGGTTGGGATTTGGCTTCAATTGATAAGTTATATTATAAGAAGAGTGCTAAATATATTTGTTCCGAACATTTTATTGGACAATCTGGACCAACTATTTTAAACCCACATCCAGTTCCGCTAAATAGAAAGGTAATTAACCAGTATCTTTATTATTATATTATATTATATTATAATAATTAATTGTCGTTAAAGGTTATAATTTGGAATGAGCGCAGAAAACTAGTACCTCTAGTAGTGGATAAAAACCAAATTGAATCTAATCAATCAGCAGATATTGACAGTGTAATAGATCAGAACCCTGTAATTGAAGTATCTGAATCTATGAAAAGAATATCTCCTGAAACAATCGCTGAAGAAATTATACCATGTAAAAAGAAACGAGGAGACGATTCATTTCAGGTAAATTTTGAATTAGAACCTAGCTTATTTTTCTCGTATATTAAATTATATTTGACATTAAGTGAAAATATAAATATATTAAATTTGCAAAGTGGTTTTTTGGAATTAACTGTGCCAAATAGTGATCAGGTTGATATGGTTAACGTAATTGAAATAAATAAAAATTATCGTAGACATCAACTGGAGCCATCTGTAATAAATGCTGAGCTTGGGCCTACACAAGTATATAATTTTGTATTTGACTCGGGTATTAATATTGAACCAGCTCTAATTTCGATTTTTATTTTAAGGTTTCTGTTGAAAATATTACTTTTTCACTTTCATCACTAAGTCAAGGTCTTCAATGTCCTCTAAATTGGTTTAGCTACTACTGTAATGATTATGCAAAGTTTGCAATTGGCAAAGGGGACCATTTAATTTTGTCCTATTTAGTAAAGATGGATATGTAACTTCTTTAAGAGTTCTTGGAAAGGATATTGAGGCCTCACATGAAATTTGGAAAGGCTTGAAAGATAAAATAACTTCAGTTACTGATGTTTTAGATTCCCTCGCAACGCTTGATATGCATTCCACTTGCAATGGCAATTTAAAGGAAGACTTTATAGATGTTAATTCAGCTGAAATAAATGGTACATTTTGTTGAATGACAGAAGCGTTCCATTCCAAAAATTGTGACCTCATATTTAAAAAAGATGGTAGAGTCCATAGGTGTAATTGTTGCAAGAAACTTCGTGCAAATCTTCGTAAGAAAAAATCTAGACAGAGCATTGCAAGTGACAATAAGAAGGAAAGACTTAAATTTCTGACGAAGAGAGAGCTTGTTCACCATGTTAAAAAGGGACGGAAAAGAGAAAAATACTTTACGAAACAAAACCGAATTTTGCGTCTAAAATATCAAAAATTAATTTGTGAAGAAGGTCACAAAATAACCCCAGAGGATAGTGAAATTTTTCAACAAATTTTGGAGACAAACATGGAAAATGAATCTGAATTTTCAAAGGTTTTCCTTAAACAACAACTTAACTCACTTAAAGTAAATAATAATAAGTGTCGAAGGTGGCATCCCAAAGTAATTAAATGGTGTTTGCTGATTCACAGCAAATCCCCAAGCGCTTACGAAGCCATGAGAAAAACAAATGCTCTTCAGTTGCCCTGTCAAAAGACTCTTTATAAGTATTCTTTGCCTTTAAAATCAAATCCTGGATTTCAAATAGATTCATTTGCACTTCTAAAACAACAAATGGAAGAAACAGAGTGTTTTCAAGAGGAGCATAAAAAATATGTCTGCATTTTAATTGATGAAATGAAATGTAAAGAAGACCTGATTTACAAGCGAACCACTGGAGATCTAGTCGGCTTTGTTGAAATGGGTGATTCCATCAACGAAGTTAAAACTATAAACAAGAATGCAGATGATACAAAGAAAACAAAAGTTGAATTGGCCTCTAACATATTGCAAATTATGGTCAAAGGAATCACTACAAGATTAAAATTTTCACAAGCTTATTTCCCATGCAATAAACTGAATGCTGTGGATTCTAATTGTTTAATTTGGGAAGCAATAGAGAGACTCGAAGCCATCGATTGCAGGGTACTATTAATTATAGGCGATGGAGCAAGTACAAACCGCTCATTTTTCAAGTGCAATATGGTTAACAGAAACGATAGCGATGGTGATACAAGTATAGCTCATTACGCATTAAACTATTTTGCTCGCGAACAAAACCCAAGGCTTTTGTTTTTTATGTTTGACAACCCTCATCTCATAAAAACTTGGAGAAACAATATAGAAAGCAGCACCTTAAATTCAACTGTTACTAATAGGAAAAAGAAAAAAGCAGGGACTAAAGCACCAAATAAGGCCAGTGCAGCAATTGGTGAAGAAGAGGAGGTTGAAAGCGTAGAAACTATTATGCCTAAGAAAATTCTCAAGAAAAACAATAAACATATTTTGTGGGACCACATATCAAAACTGTACTACAAATACTGCCAGCGCATTCCAAGAAAGTACCCGAAGCTCAAATTTGCTCATATTAAACTAAGTACTCGTAGCGAAATGAGGGTTAAATTTGCAGTTCATGTTCTAAGCGCAACAGTGGCGACTGGTATTGAACAAGAGCTTGGAGATGAAGCCAGTGAAACTGTTAGGTGTTTGCGATTTGCAAATAAGTACTTCGATATCATGAATAGGTCCAATTTCTCAAAAGCGCACCATAAGAGGAATCCCAATCTCAAACCTTTCCAATTTTCTGACGATGAAAGATTTAATGTAATGTGGTTAAAAACAGAGTTCCTCAAATACTTTGATGACTGGGAAACCGAAGTGGCATCTTTAGAGGGATTTACAAAGGCCCAACGAAAAATGATGTTGTTAAGCACTGAAACAACCGAAGGATTGAAAATCACAAGTAAGTAATTTGGTAATGCGTGAAATAAGGAATATTTTTATACAATATTTTACCTCTAGCTCTGTCAATGATAGCGGTCATCAAATTTATGCTATCTAAAGAGGCAAAGTATATATGTACTCGAAAATTAATCCAGGATCCTCTTGAGCAAGATTTTGGGAAACATAGGAGCTTGTGCGGATCAAGTTCTAATCCAACAGTTGACCAATATGGTCAGAGTGTCGGAAAAATAAGACTTTTAAAAGGAATGATGCCCGACGTGAAAGGAGGCAACACAACTGTGGTAAAAAAAAGGTTTTTTTTTATTCCTCTAAACAATATCACAGCATTTTCAATCACAGATATATATAGAATAGGAAAGTTAAGCCATTTGATTTGTTTTTGTATGCAAGGCTTTTCGTAGACTAGGTTGGGCTTTTATCACTTTGCAATTTTCTCTTTGGTATTTTGCAGTTAGATAATTATTAAACGCTTTTCCATGCGTATTTAAATATGTGTTTATTAAGACATGGAATACTTTAGTTTTAAGTTTAATAGGAATGTCATTGCAGATATTGTCCCATTTTTGCATAATAGAAGAAGAATTTAAAATCTTGTTTTCTGCAGTTAATTTTTGGTTTTTAACTAATTCACAACCTTCAGAATCATAACATTTCGCTGGTATGATTGCAATTTCTTTAAACATTTCGAATATTTGTTCATTTATATTGCAAAGTCCTCCACGGCTAATTGCACGTGTCCAATTTTCATAATCTGGTCCACCATCCGCAAAGCTTTTGGTCATGTAATTGATAATTATGCGTAAGCAGTTGTCAGAAAATTATTTCCCCTTTAATTTAGATTTCAATGGGTTACAAAGCCCCCTACGTAGTGTATTGCCTCATCATTTAGATTTTCTTTTTTTACACATCCCAATTTCTCATTATTTTCTAGTGGTTGTATCTTTTCTATATGGTTTCATTCTTTGCAGTAACGAGATGATAATTGATGACATTAAGAAATCTCCGAATGAAAGATGCAGCAATAACACTGCACAAAATATCATCAGGGCATGAAAAACAATCTGACTAATGAAATAAAGATCAAACCATTAATATGTATGTACTTAAACTTTAAAATTATATGGAACTTACTTTTAATTTTGAGCAAATATCAAAAAGGGTTCTCCGTGTTTCTTTTTGTATTTTTAAATTTTGAAGTCTAAAGCCAATTTTAAGGTAAAATGCATTCTTTTTATCTTGAAGTATTTCAATGATTGTGTCTTTTAATACTGGTTTTAAATTAGAATATTCAGCAGAAAATCCTGCAGATTTGATTAACCTTATAACTTCGTGTATTTTTGTATCTGAAGGGCTGCTTGAAATGTCACTGATCTTCTCAATAGATTTCATAATTACTCTTTGAAATTGGGTTTCAAAAATATCTGCAAATTATAAATAACTTCAGCAAAGGCTTAAAAATTTAAAACCATTTATTTAACTTAAACTTTTAAAAAAGTTAACAATGAAGTTACATTTATTTTTTAACCATCTTACTTAATAAATAAGTATGAATGTTAACATTTTTTTATAATAGTTCTAGCTGAAAAATCATTAAAATATATTTACCATTTATCAATGCCACCTCGTTTACTCTTTTGGACGCGGCCATATTTATGTGGTGAATTTCCAACTCCAGAGACGCGCGCTGTTTGATAAGCGAGACAGAAACGGGCCACAATTTGTATGCTTGCCTTACGACTCCTTCTGGGGGTTATTTCTCGATGGTTTATCGAAATTTTGTTAAAAGAATAGTCCCTAGGGCCGCGCGATAAATTTACGAGAATAATTTCCCGTCGCCGTTATATCGAAAATTTATTTGATTCGGGGTTGCCAGAACTGTAATGTCGTGGGCGAGTGATTACCAAATAAAATGGCAACCTGAATTATGTAAAATTATAAATGTTTATTTTTATTCAGAACAGTCTATGGAACGTTCTAGATTTAACTTTCATCAATAACCCAACAATATATATATCCCTTCTACGTAATTATACAGAACTGGTACTCAAGTGTCTAAGACTAGATTTGTCTTAGTTCATCGTGATTGAAACATAAACCAAAACACACTTACTAAAAGTAATTATCATAAATTATACTGAGTAATTTTAAACTCTTGTCTTAATTAACAGCTGATAGCTGTTCGCTACTAATTACTTCCAATCTACTTAATAAGCCTCACAGGTTGAGTTGATAATTTCAAGGGTATAATTAGGTTATTTCAATTCAAAAAATAATAACAATCAATTTTATCTTACAGCTGATTTGAGTTAGTTCACAATTACTTTAACACTTAAGTGTATTCACTCACGTTCCAAACGCGAAACACAATTTAACTCTTTTCTTGACCGAATACCAAACATACTAATTAAAACCGCAAAGTTCGTCATAACTTTTGACCGACACCAGGACCCCGTCCTGTATTAGTTCGTCTGACAGCCAAGAACTAAGAAAGAATAGATCTTCTATATTGACGGCAACGGCCTTATATACTTTTATTTTGTGTTGTTTTTTACCCGTCGAGATTTGACTAAAGTTCGAAAAATTGAAGAGATTATATTTTTTACCCGGTTTGATTGATAGTTCTCCACACGGAGGCGCTATATTATTACTTTGATTTAATTTCCGCGGGAGTTTTGAATAATTATCCTTTTTCTAAGCGTTATTAAAAGGTAACAATGAACTACTTTTTGTGTTTTAACGAAATTTTTTTAAGAATTTAACAAAACAAAAAACCGTACCAAAGAATAAACAAACAAAGTTCAATAAACAATATATACAGATATTAAATTAATCTGTTTAGTAAAAAAACCCGCCTTATTATAATGGTTTTAAAATTTTTCCTAAGGAAGTCAATGGCTCGGCGATGAACTATCCGCATTGTTACAATGCGACCCGAGTTCAATTCCTGATCACTATCAAATTTTACATTAAAATACTAAAATATTTAATTAAATATAAGATTAATATAATCTATAAATATTTAATTAAATATAAGATTAATATAATCTATAAATATTTAATTAAATATAAGATTAATATAATTTATAAATATTTCACTAAATACAAGATTAATATAATTTATAAATATTTAAAATGATGTAGAATAAATTATAGTACCTAACGTTATAACTTTGTAAAGGACATTCGCCAAAGCTGTTTTTTAGAAAAACACAGTAAATTAACAAGCGGTGGTGGCTGAGTGGTTAGAGTAAATCTCTTGCACGAGGCAGACCCGGGTTCGATTCCCGGTCGGCGCCAATAAATCGCAAATTGATACTAAGACGAATACCGTGTACAATTGGTGGAAACCCTGCCATTGGACGTTGAGAGGTTGCATAACACTCAGCACTCGGTCCGTCCCAAAGTTATTAAGAAAAAGTAGGAGAGAAAACGCCCATACAAACACCACAAACTCAACACCCACAACCGTCATAACACGAACTCAACATTACAATAACTAAATACCCAATCACACTGCGTTAAAACCGTCACGACGGTGAGCGTTAACGAAAAACCACCATCGAAACCAAACCCATCCGCAAAATAATCCGTTAACGCTCACCGCCACACGGTGGTTTTGCCAACTATACGAGAAACTGCGGACGCAGAGTTTTCGAGAAATTGCGTACGCAATGATTAACCTTTGCACGGAAAATGCGAACGCGTTCGCAGCCCGGAGAGACAGACCCACAGTCAGACAGACAGACATGGTGATTGTAATACCCCTCCAGGGTACAAAGTCCCCTCGGAGAGGTAAAAAACAACCAAAAGGGAGCAAGCTAAACCGCGGAAGCCGAGAGTCGTCAGGCAGTTCGGCGGACGAACGGTTAAAGGCGTTAGCGTTTGATACGCCGCGGATCACAGGTTCGATTCCCAGTCCATTTCGATGTTGGAAATGGCTACTTTAACAAATTGAACGATTTAAAATTAGAATAATGGCGTTCGTTACTTCTTTTTCACACTTTTATTCAGTCAGTGCGTCGACGCTAGGAATCTTTGTATTAGGGTAACTAGAGCGAAAAACATTCCTCGTAGACAGTCGCCATCGTAATGTTTTTGTAGTGAAATACTGTGTCAATCAACATTCGAAACATTTAAACTGGTGTAAAATTTTGTTAAGGCGCATTTTTTCAAAGGTATTCGAGAACGAGTTTAGGTGTTTGCGTCTTAATAAGTAATTTAAATCAACCTCAAATAGTGTTTTTGAAGCTATTGAAATAACATAAACTTAAGTTCCAACGCAAGGACAAAAAAAATTAATTTTGTGGAATATTTCTCGCAAATATAAGGTTGTTAACATATAAGGTCGCGTGATATGTCCCTTCATCAGAAATAGCATTAGATTAAGTCGTAGCCCGTAGAATTTTTGGACAATATTCAACGACATTGAGGAATTTGTTTATTTCCTAAGCTATCAAAGAAGGTTTTTGAAACGAAAAGATTTGCGCTTCAAAACTGTTCGTAGTTACACAAGGAAGCGAATGGACCCGCTTGAATTTCCAAAGCTCACTTTGGATTGTCTCATCTCGTTCCTGGCGCTGCCGCTCCTTGTGCATTCGACCACAATGCCTTTTCACGTCGGAATTCCATTTGCTGCGATAACTGCAATACATGCATATTGTCACACCACTCTAAACGTAGTTTAATTTTAATTAATTTAGTTTCCGTCCTCAACATAAAATTATTTGCAAATTAGTACTTAAACTAGGAAAAACCTAAACTAAAGGATATTAAATTATAATTTAAAAATGGACCTCAGCGATTGAGAAACGGCTGTAAAAAAAGGCTCCGTATCTTATCTTTAGCCAAAAATAAGATAAGCAATCGAATATATAAGCGAAAGGTTCTGTTAGACAAAATCACATTCCGCCAAAAATAAGCAGCGAGGAGGAAGACCACCAAGGGCCCCTGATCGACCTCGTCACCGACGACGTCTGCGAAGTAATTATAACGCTACATTTGATTAACTCGTTATTCTTTACCGAAGCTTTGTTTTACATTGTGGTTTTGTTTGTTTTGGGTGACGCAGCCGCCACCAGAGGAAGGGGAGGAGGACAGTGTGTCAGAATGTAAAGCCTGGTGTACCTAGTAAAAGAGACCATACCAACGGAGGCCTATCATCATAGTGCCGTACGCCAGCGTCCACCTAGCCCGGACAGGTGACAAATCCAGCATGGGTAGTAGAACCCTACTTCTGATGGTCCCACCTTTGACGGAAGCCACTCCACCCAGCAGAAGGTGCAGCAATGGTTGGACCAATTCCCACTTCGCACACAGCAGTTGGATTTAGAGTGGATGCTGTAGCAACTCCAGCCGACACCCCACCTACGAAGGTAAGGAGCCAAACCCTTTGGACAGAGCTCCTAAAGGGGAACGACGAGCACACAGCAGACCAAGTAACCCAGCACAGCTGGCACCGGAGATCCTGGTGGACCCCAAAAGGCCGGGAAACAGGAGCGCCTTGCCCGCATATGGAGACTCGCCACCCCATAGAAAGCTACCCAATCCGCCGAGGCGGCCATTTTCCCTGGACCCTCTCCGTTAGCCTGAGCCGAAGGTCAGTATCCAGCTCAATTCTGACCAAAATAGGAGGTGGAGATAGGACCATTTGATCAGAGCTAACATCTTTTAATGCGCCACCGCCCTTATGGGTTACAAGAGCCGGACCCCGACTCCCCGGTAAAGCCACCAGTTATTGCACACTCTAACCCATTTAGGGCCCCAGGGGAGGAGGACGACGACGAAACCCAGTACGACCGGGTATTTGAAATCAATGACGACGGCGACGATTACGAAATAATTATTTGTTTTACTCGTTTTTCTTTACCGAAGCTTTGTTTTACATTGTAGTTTTGTTAGTTTTTGATGTCGCAGCCGCCACCACCACCGACGCCGCCGCCTATGACGTGGGAGAAGGAGGAGACAAGTACGTCGTCGCCCCTCAGAATCAAGGGCTGGGTCTGGAACCCTCCCCCTCCCCCTAACGCCGCAAAAAAAATAATTCTTTAAACCCCACCTAGCCAAATAAAATTTATAAACAGCGAATCCGCACCTGGCCCTTACTCTACTTGGTTTCGTTAGGGGATTGGGCAACATCGGACAGTCGCCGTCGGCGGTTCCCCAACCCCCTAGTGAAATCGCGCGCTTGGCGATACTCGCGGCGTCTACTGGTTCGCCGCCAGCCGTACCACCAATCTTACTTTTGTCCCCCTCTTTATTTCCCTTCCTTCTGCTTTCAATCTTGCCACACCTCACCGAACAAGACCTTAAATCATTTTTTTTTGTTTTTTAAACCACCGCCGGGTTTCCCCCCCCCAAACCGCGAATCTTCTTCTCGTCGGACTTGCTATTCTTCTCGCTCGTAATTTGTGTGTGTTTTTTTTAATTGTCCCATTCGTTTGGCAGATGTCGGAGGAGGGACGACGAGGGGAGACGAAACAACGGCTCCGTCACCCGGACGATCACGATATGACGCGAAATGGCGTCCCGTCCCCCTGCGGCGATATTGGCAGGCCACCAGTTTCAAACTATTATCACACATGACAAATGCCGTAACTGTTGCAGGGGACTATACATATATTATAAAAACCCAAGTAGTAGGCTTAATTGTAGATTTTGGTCAAATGTCCAATTTGAACCATAACTTCCCAAATCTTATGGTTTAATGAAATTATTAACCAAAAAATTGGGAAAAAGTCGCATTTGACTAAAATTTTTGCGTTAGTAAACTATACCTTTCTTTTGGATTAAATTAAAAAACAACTATTAATTTTGGTTCATTAAATAAGTGACCCATTTTTTGGGTTATTAAAATGCTACCCAACCGCTTGGGTAGTTTTCCATTGACCCAAGCATGTGTAAGTTTTTAAACCCAAATTGGGTTGTTTCAAGTTTACCCAAGTTTCTTGATAGGCGCAATACTGACCCAGATTTTGGTTAAAATTGGCCAAATTTGGGTAATTTTTAACCCAACCTTTGTTAACGTGTTTAATAAAAAATCAACATATTCTAAAGAAAATTATCTGTAAACAATTATATTACTCTCATCTGATGTTCTGTATAGCTATTTGGGGACATACTAGTAATTATAATTTAAATAAACTTATTCTGGAACGTTTAGGACTATATAGAAGGCCTACCACCACAAACCCATACACTGCCACTCTTTGAAAAAAATAATATTCTAAATATCTATCAAATTTCAACTATCTCTGTTTAATTTTGGCATACAAATGTCTATATAATTATATATATAATCCTTTTAATATGATTCGCATTTCTATATATTCTACTAGAAATATTAGTATCTTAGAAATGCCTTATGCGCGTACGGAACAGAAATTGAAGTCTTGTTTTATAAATGTACCAAGATTAATTAACAAATTTAATCTTCCTGTAAATTTAACTATCAATCAATTTAAAAATCTTGCAAAAAAGGCAATATTAACTAAATTGTATCTAACTATATTACTGTCCTAAATAATACAAACTTTAACATTAAAACAGGCTAAAAGTTGTACTAGCCCCTTGGCCTTCTTGTAAATGTTTAAAAAATATTTAAATGGAATAAAATTATTATTATTTGTAAGATCTGACTTTTTCTGATCTTAGTTATAGCATGGAAATAAAAATAAAAGTGGGATTATAGAGTAAGATAAATACGATAATGTCTCTTTACATAATGTTTGGTACGTATATAGCGATTAATGGAACTAAGATAAATCTTCTACAACTCGAGGTGATACCGGTAAAGTAACAGTAGATTAAATTTGACCCCCTTAAGAGGAATATTACCTACAATAGGATCTTTACGGACAACGCATAGAAAAGGCGATGCTATAAAGTAAATTTGGTCTTAACCAACTTCTTAAAATGGGAAAACGTTAAAGAAAAATATTCCTTCCAGATACTGCAGACAGTAATTAACTTACACTTTTCTAATCAAAAATGTTTTAAATAATAATAATAGCAAAATTTAAATCACCAATAGCAAAATAAGAGTAATAATGGTATTTCTTAGGAGATATGGCGCTGCAGTTCTCCACAAAGTCACGTGACTATCATCTTTTCAGCCCCCATGGACTTTATAGTAATAATAATAATAATAATAATAATAATCAGCTAGGCTAATACCCAAGGGACCACCTTAGGCCTAAGTCATCATGCGACTTTTGAAGCCATTAATTCAGGTGGTCAGGTTTTGCCTATTCCTTACAAAATCCAAGAGGCTCGCGTGCTTACAACGCCATATAAATCTAACGGCAAAGCGCGGCGGTGTCGAAAATTGGAACTCTAAGGGGGCGACAAAAATCCAAGGGGTCATATTCCCTTTAAAACGATTCGCAACTTCAATTGCAGGAAAATCGTAATTGTTGGGTTGAGTGGGAATAAGAAGCGAGCGACGATGTTAAAAAAAGCTAGAGAAACAACTTTATCAAACCGATATATTCAATCACTACGACTAAGTTTACGGGTGCCTTTAACCGAATTTGTTTACAAGAGAACTCGTAATGTTTTATTTGGATAAAATAGGGCACGCGAATAAACAACATTATTAAAAATATAAAGTAAATTGCTTAGATGAATCAATTTTATTTTTAGTTTATTTTCGATGTGTACCAGCTTTATGAAACTAAAGCTAGTAGGCCAACAATACAACTATTTGTTTTTAGCTACTTTTAAACTCAGTTATATACACCTGTCGACGCTCTTACAATCGTGATTTGGTTTCTCGCATTTTCCTTTTGACAATGTAACTGACCGTAAACGCAAACAATTACCTAATTAACAAAATTGATAATTGACTCTTTTCTCTGGCGTACTTACAACATGAAAATGAAAGTAAAAGGGGGATTGTAGCCTAATGAAAAAACCATTATGTGGCTTTTGATAATACCGGTGGCAATAGGCGAAACTATAAAGGGCAAGGGGGCTCAAAAGACGGTTGTCACGTGACTTTGTGGAGAACTGCAGCGCCATCTATCCTAAGAAATACGAACTATTATTACTTTTACTTTGCTAATGGTGGTTTAAATTTTGATCGATTCGTCTAAATAAAAAGGAAGGATAATCTAGTGGTTAATTTAAACATATTCTAAATATTCCGCGTTGGATTTATAGGCACTGCCGCAAGATATAATTGCATATTTCAAATATGAATCTATTAGAGCAAAATATACACTCCTTAATGTTGCGTATGATAATATGACGTAAAAGATATATTATAGGATGTGACCAAATTTTTTAACTGTATTTTTAATAAGTACATCCCATTTTAATCTGTGGTTGATATAGACACCTACATATTTTAGAATTTGTACATGATTTAATTATGATTTGTTCCGCAGACTGAGGAGTGAATTTTTATAGAACACCCTTTTGGGAGGTTATGTGAGTGTATAGTAAATGTATTATAATTTTTTACATTGGCCATGAAAAGTGTAGATGTACGGGATCTCTAAGTTGAATCAGAGCTCTTAATAATTCACCCTCTGACATAGATTGATGTTTTAGGTAGGGGAAGATTTGAGATCCTATGTTTTCCTCAGTGGCTGTTTGACATAGACTTATTTGAGGAGTCTGCTTTGCAAAAAATCTCACATTGTTGATTTTAAACTCTCTCTCTTTGGGGTAAGCTTAGATTATCATTCCAGCCATCAGGGATTCGTTTTGTGTCTATTTGGTTAATTATCTCTTCTACACTCGCATGCTCTTCTTCTTAATAGTGAATCATAACCCTTTTAGTTTTCCGTTCTCGTCCTTTAAAGAAGTATCCATAACGAGTCCTATGACACTGTCTATCAAACTCAAATACCCACTGGTCATATTCTTTGATAAAAGACTTATCATTGAGTAAATTTATAACATCTGGGTGCATATTAAAAGATAAAAACTTGGTGAAAAAGATGTGGTTGAATCCTCTACAATCCCTATTAGCAGAATCTGATCCTAGCCACTTATTCTGGAAAAAACTGTCCTCTATCTCTTTTGGGACTGGTCCTGTGTTATAAGTAGGAGGCCATTAATGGTGGTTTAAATTTTGATCGATTCGTCTAAATAAAAAGGAAGGATAATCTAGTGGTTAATTTAAACATATTCTAAGTATTCCGCGTTGGATTTATAGGCACTGCCGCAAGATATAATTGCATATTTCAAATATGAATCTATTAGAGCAAAATATACACTCCTTAATGTTGCGTATGATAATATATGACGTAAAAGATATATTATAGGATGTGACCAAATTTTTTAACTGTATTTTTAATAAGTACATCCCATTTTAATCTGTGGTTGATATAGACACCTACATATTTTAGAATTTGTACATGATTTAATTATGATTTGTTCCGCAGACTGAGGAGTGAATTTTTATAGAACACCCTTTTGGGAGGTTATGTGAGTGTATAGTAAATGTATTATAATTTTTTACATTGGCCATGAAAAGTGTAGATGAGCTTCATTAATCTGTTAGGGCTTGAGAGTAAACAGTGTTTCTGATTTTGGTGCTGACTTTAATTCTAGGCGGTTTTCTTCCTCAGTTATTTTGTTCGTTTTAAGAATAGGGTTGTGGAAGAATAGTGCAAGTGTTATATTTTCTCTTATAACGTTAGTTATGCGAGTATTTATTTATTTTAATTTTATTCAGGATAAATTATATTTTTATTGAAATTACTAATACAGATTATGAAGAAAAAGATGAATAATATGTTTATTAATATTAATTAAAATAACGAAAACGATTTCAATCTAATAACATTTTTTTTAATGTCGTACATTGAACAACCTTATTTATGGCCGATTACATACCAAAAAATCCGTAACTGTTGTTAAACCCAATTTTTTCGGTTGTGACGTCAATATGGATAGGTATTGCGAAGGAATTACTTTAACATGGGTTAAGTCTAGTAAATTAAAAATCTAGACATATTGTTAAGATTTCTCGACAACATTACTGTTTTTCGAACCAGAAGTAAGAATAATTGATGTCATCGTTCTCGGAAGATTCGATGGAGGGTTTACTAGAAGAATTCGAGTTGGCGATTTTCCATGTGTACGTAAATATTTATTAATATTAACCAAAATGTTATTAAATAAAATCTTTTAGAAATGTCTCAGGCTTGACGTTTCAGATCATGAAAGCCTATATTTAACTTTCCAATTTAACACCATAGTAAATGTTCTTGATTTTTTCCTTTAATTAAGGAAATATTCTGTTTAACTGGACGCACCCTCGTTCAACGATCCAATTACGTTTCATAAATGTTCAGCTGTTAAACGCGCACAGAGAAAAGTTTTGTTTATCTACCATTTTGGTTCATTAATTTTAAATGGCTTTCGAAGGTTTAGGCGTTTAACTACCTTAGCTTCAGGCTAAGCATTCGAAACGAACGGCATGGCAATCGGAGAAATGGGGTTATTTTACGATTTTAGTTGTTTAAAGAGACCTTGAAAATAACTTTCATATTGAGTTGATTTTGGCGCTAGAAAAAGTAGCTCTTAATTAAATAAATGGTACATATTACCCGTAGGTGCTGTTGACCGCCGTCTGGAGGACAAACTGCTTGAAAAAATAGAGACCCTCAGTCCTGGTTTCTCGTAAGCCAAATTCATTTTCCTTACAAGGTACAAATGCTGTTATTTGTATTATCATTTTAAACTCATTTATCGATATTTTGGAAACTCAGGGCCCTGTTGACGAAATGCGCTTTCGAGTGCAATACGATTTAAGGTATTATGAGTGCGATAACAATTGATGATTTGGATTCCGCAAAATGAGAAGGCGACAAGCGAGTCGTTCGTGTTCCCGAGTTCAAAAAGGGCCGTCGTCTGGTCGCCAAGAGGTGCCTTTTCCCGGACACGACCTGGAGCTCCCTTCAACGGTAAAATCGGGTTTGGCTGATTCATATCAAGTGACGTTACTTTGATAAACTAAATCCCATATCCTGATGACCGAAATGGATATGGCTGTCGAATGAAGGGGACTGACATGGTTATATAGAATTTAGTATTACTGATCGACCGATTTCTTAATTTAATATTTGTCTAGTGGCATTAAAGAGGAATCGGTGATTGACGTAGACCTTTACGTAGAAATTTTTCTTAGGAAACGAAACACCCCCTTTTATTAATATCTTCGGTGTCGAACTACTATGGTTAAATAAACAACGCGCCAATTTAATTTTAATTGAGTGACGTTATAGGGAAATCGACCTTTCGCTGGAACCCATTCGGAACTAGTGCCATGGTGTATGCGGAACACACTAACACCAACATCCAAATCGAAAATAAGACTTCGCCCCTTTAAATTCAGAAGGGATGAGGCTAAAATTGGTTATGAGAATGCTCTTGAAAATTCAGCTTCTTTTTTAATCTAAAATCGTTAATAAGTTAAAAGACTAGCGTATACTTTCTTTAAGAATTGAGAGATATCTTTTAATTTTCGTTGTCTTTCATAACGTAAAATGAATACCGAAATCGTTAAAAATATTTTCTGCTCATTTAGATCTACTATAGAATCAAAAGGATTTCTTTTTGTCCTGGAGTATATATCTCCTAAAATGCCAGTCGAACTTCTGTTTCCTCGACTTGAGTCAGCAGACTTGTGTATAGAATGAAGCTGAGGATGACTCTGCTAAATTCAGTCAAATTGATGAAAGGAGCTGAATGGACTAGCTCTGCACTCTGGGCCTCTGCAGCAGAGATTCTCTACATTGGGTCTAGACATATTTGGCATACTCATGAGCTATCAAATGAGAATAAAAGGCCTCGGCGCCAATAGTACGATCAGGAGTATATAAGCTTTTTGTTTACCAGTAAGTGACTCTACTTTGAATCCACAATGTATAGGAGTGTAAGTAGGTTTTCTCTCGGGATAGTCCACAGACAATCTGAGCAGGATATAACAATGCCCCATTAACCAGCAGTGGGGCATCCTGCTACTTCTAATTGTTGTAGAAGATATAAGCCATACAAAAAGACTGACTGGAAACATAAATGGAAATTTTCAACTTTTCTAGCGAAACCTCTGGCAACATCTGATATGATTGTCACCTGACTATGATATGTGACGTTGCAGTTGGCCATAGCTCCCATTTGGGAAGCCTGAGATGGCAATCGATGATTTAACTCACCAGAGTAAACTGGTCTTGTGTACTGGCTGAGCTCGTCTGGAGTTTCTTCTAAGAGTTTGGCTAACAGTATTTTAGGTGGGGTGGCGGCGGGGTTAGCACTTTCGCCTCGCAGCAAGAGGAGCCGGGTTCGATCCCAACTTGTGGCACTGAGTGAAAACTCGGAACAACTCCTTCTGCGTTGAGTTTGCAAGTTCTCTCCCCACTGGTTTAAGGGGTTTTCCCCCGAGATCTTCGGTTTCCCCTTCCATAAAAACTTGTTGAGGTTAACGGTAATAGTTAGTGTAGGGAGCTGTTGGCTCGCAGGGCTTTCCCCCACCCTCCTACGCATTGTAACCCGGCAACCTGAATTAAAGGCTTTAAAAGTCTCTCGATGACTTAGGCCTAGGGTGGTGCCTTGGGTATTAGCCTAGCTGATAATTATTTTATATTGCTAACACCAGCTACCCAAGATTGAAGTTGCAAAATTTTTATCAAGGATTTTATCATAGAAGAGACTGCCACGACTTGCAACGGAGCTTTTTCCTCCTTCACTTCTGTGACAGAACCGTAATATGAGATTTTGGGTCCTTTATACTGGAATGGTAGTGAGTTGATCGAGTCATGTACTATTAACAGAATAGATCTGGCTTGCCATTCTTTTGGAATCTTGTCCCAAGGGAGTAGTTTCCATGCTTCTTGAGAGGCCGCCATCTATTGGTTGATCCCACCCTTTTTCTCTCAAATCATGGGCGGGTTTTCCTGAGCAGCCCTCGTATAATGCACTTTTACTGTCTTCCATAGATTCTATTCTGGCTAGCAGTTCTAGCTCATTTGACCAGTTAGTTAGGGCTGCATAACTGATAGATTTCGATGTAGCAAACTTCCCTACGATTTTTTCTGCGAGTCCAAAGTTCGAGAGTAATTTAGTAATCTAGTATTGCACGGGGTCATAGAGAGGAGATCATTCATAAAGTCCTTTCTAGAGGTCTGTATACCATGGGATCAAATAACGGTTTTGTGTCTTTATTTTCCACACAAACTTCTCGACCCTCTCTAATTTACTTTCTTAACATATTGTCTGCCTGCTGCGGGAGGGATAACGGGAGACTTAGAGGATCTTTTATTAACATAGATGGGTCAGGGTTGTTCTTGAACCTTTAGTGAATACATGCATCCAAATGGAGTCTTGCTGTAGGATCTTGAGCTATAGTCCTCAACAATGATAAGTTAGAGCTTAAGGGGTCCATGATAGCTCAAATACAGAACTGTGGATATATCATTATTGGGAATCCTCCTAGGTTTCTATTTATGCAGAGAATGATAGCTGTCCTAAGTACATCTTCTTTTTTATACCGTGGATGCCTTCTACGCAAATAGAAGGCAGCTTCGAGTGTGGTCACAAAAAAAAACCTGAATAAGGATCTGCATCTTCACCAGCTGCAGCCATGCCTGTGGAATAGATGCTCGACAGATCTCCGTTCTCAGTGGGTACTACCCGATTGGCTTCTGTAGCTATTCTGCTTATCCTTTTGAGAGCAGAAGAAACTGGCACCCATTAAAGAAATACCTTTTTGAATATTCAAATAAAGTCCTAGAAACCCATGTCTCATCTGGCTTGATGAAACCATCAATATACTGGTCAGGAGGCAGATACTGAGGATCTAAGAGGGAATTTTGAGTAATATAACTTGGTTTTCCCCTTGACCCATCAATGTGGCTATAGCTCCATATTTCCAGGCGGCTCTTAATAATAGACACATAGTGACTGCAGTCCATCCTTTTTGTCATAGTCCCTCAAACCAAGCCTCGACTCCTATGAAGCACCAATTTCCAGGGAAATGCTACCACATGGGCCTTTTGGTGGATTGAATCTATCTTGTATAAGTATGGTGCTATCCATGGGATTAAGATGACTATAAGTGAACACATTTTTTAACTCAAACATATCATCAAATGTTTTAAATGTCGGAGTTGCACATTCGTATCTAATATTTGAACACCACGAAAAAATATATGTACGGGATCTCTAAGTTGAATCAGAGCTCTTAATAATTCACCCTCTGACATAGATTGATGTTTTAGGTAGGGGAAGATTTGAGATCCTATGTTTTCCTCAGTGGCTGTTTGACATAGACTTATTTGAGGAGTCTGCTTTGCAAAAAATCTCTCATTGTTGATTTTAAACTCTCTCTTTAAGGCAACCTTAGATTATCATTCCAGCCATCAGGGATTCGTTTTGTGTCTATTTGGTTAATTATCTCTTCTACACTCGCATGCTCTTCTTCTTAATAGTGAATCATAACCCTTTTAGTTTTCCGTTCTCGTCCTTTAAAGAAGTATCCATAACGAGTCCTATGACACTGTCTATCAAACTCAAATACCCACTGGTCATATTCTTTGATAAAAGACTTATCATTGAGTAAATTTATAACATCTGGGTGCATATTAAAAGATAAAAACTTGGTGAAAAAGATGTGGTTGAATCCTCTACAATCCCTATTAGCAGAATCTGATCCTAGCCACTTATTCTGGAGAAAACTGTCCTCTATCTCTTTTGGGACTGGTCCTGTGTTATAAGTAGGAGGCCATTTTTTCCGTATAGTACGTGCGAGCAAAGGTTAGCCTAAGTTGTTCAGCTATTATATCTCCTTGCTCCTATATTCCTTCTTTAAGTACTGTAGTTTTTTGAGCGAATGACTCACTACTAGCAGCCATGTCTATATTAGGATTTCCAAATATCTTCCACATTTCAGACATCTCTAATCTAAGATGACATTGAGCCTTTGTGTAGACTCTGGACGTCATAAACATCACCACCTGCGAGTGTTTAAGGGGACTTAGTAGAATGTTCTTGATAGTGTTAAGATATAACTTATAGCTAAAGAAGGGCACCACTTCATAATAGCATAAAAATCTTGTCCGTACTGTCTTATATCTGATAAAGCGTATCCTATAATTTGAGAAACTTCTGCCATAAGACTTTGTTCATTATATTTGTTACCGCAATTCCAAGCATAAAGCATTAAGGAAAACCAGCCGTCTATACAATCTTTGTAAGCTGCTAGGTGAGAGTGCAGTATAAGATAACACTCAGAACTTGTGGCATGAAACAAGTGAAGATTACCGTATGCTTTTCCGCTAAAAGATGAAGCGGTGTACTCTTGCATCATTTTAGAGCTACAACAAATTGAGGGGAATAATTCCGCTAGAGTACTTTTAGCTGCAAATATTTCATACAACAGCTTGGGAGGATTTATAACAGATTTTCTGATTATGTGTGGATTCCAATTCAATGAATCCCATTCTCCTGTCTTATTTGCAATACTTAGGAGATAATTAAACTCCTCAGTGGTTGGTGTGGAGTCAGTAAGTATTAGAGATCTCCATTGGGGGAGGCATTCTGGCATAAATTTATCTGATGCCTTTGGGCAGAGGCCTGCACGACGTCCTATTTTGCGCGTTTTAGCGCGTCTTGGCGAGCTGGCTCGTACCGATCTCAAAGGAGCTTCTAGCTCGCTGAGTTTTAAGCGCGCTAAATCGAGTTAAAAGAAACTCGGTGAGCTAAATCGTAGCTTAATCGCGGATCGTCGAGCTGAAACTAGCTCGGCGCGATAAATCATAGATCGCCGAGTTCAAAATAGCTCAGCGCGCTAAATCATAGATCGCCGAGTTCAAAATAGCTCAGCGCGCTAAATCGTAGCTCGGCACGCTAAATCGTAGCTCGGCGCGCTAATCCGTACCTCGGCGAGTTGAAAGTAACTTGGCGCGCTAATTCGTAGCTCGTCGAGTTAAGATTGGCTCGGTGCGCTAATCCGTACCTCGTCGAGTTGAAAGTAGCGCGGCGCGTAGGTCCATAGTTCGGCGGGTTGAAATTCGCTCGGCGCGTTTTTTTGTAACTCGGCGTGCTAATCCGTAGCTTGGTAGGTTAAAATTAGCTCCGTGAGATAAAATTAATAAATAGCTATGCGCAATAATTCCAGCTTGACCGTAGTAGCGTTTTAGATAGTTCGGACTGTTGATTGCGAGCTCGGCGATTATGCCGCCATTCTTAAACACGTAGTTATAATTGTAATTAACTTATATACTAGTTGTGGAGTATCCGAGTTATAATTGGTATAAGGGAATAGAACCTCGGGTTTTTTGGTTTCAATACACTCCACTCCCTCTATGGCTTTAGATATTTTGGGCGCAAGTGAGTCACTTCTTGATAGAATTGTTAGCTTAGAAAAGCATAAAAAACTGAGTTGAGGTTATATTCCCTTTAAATGTTTTATTAAACGCACTGCTATATGCTATTTCATGGCTACACTGTTAAAAAAAATTGTTCTAATTTGAACAAATTGCCGTTCAGAAGGTTGTCCCTGTAACAGAACGCCATTTTGTTCTAATATGAACAAAAAATATTCGTTCGATAAAGAACGATGGTTGATGGTTCAATATTGAACTTAGATGTTCTATATTTAGCAAACCTTCTTTGTTCAAATTAGAACGTTTTGTCGTTCGCGGTGGAACGCTTTGTCGTTCGCCGTGGATCATTTTCTCGTTCGCCACGGAATGCTTTATCGTTATCCAATACAAGGAGTCCATGAAGTATTTGCTTTCAAAATTATAGCTCATGTCTCCTGCCGGCGGTTCATCATGCTTAATTAATAAAAGTAACCTGACCTAACCCATTGCCCACCGAAAAGGAAAAACAGGCCTAAAACTAGTTTAATTAAATATAGTTCCTACCTCAACTAAAACTATCTTATTTAGCTTAAAATATCTACCACGAAAGTGATATGCGTAACATCAGGTGACATAAAAAAACCCTTTTTCATAGTGCAAAAGACATAACAATCTTTTCTCAGCCGAGAGGCCGAGAACTGGTAACGAACGATTATAGAATTTATTTATATGCTAAAACGTTAAACCAAATTGCAGTATATTACGAAATATTTTCTGTAAATTTTAATTCTGGAACTTGGGCAATTACATTTCCGAACGAATTTCGTCTACCTTGCCAATCGAATAAAAATATACTTAAAAAAACTGTGCGTGTCCTAAAAAATCGGACCTTTCACAACCCTTTTTCGTTTTCACTTCGTTAGGACACGGAGGTTATTTATATCGTTATTTGTGTGAAGTTTCTTTTCAATAGGTGGGGTAGTTTCTGAGAAACAGCGTTACAGATCTAACGCCATTTGAGTCGCTAATGAAATTGAATCTTCGGTAAATTTTCAAACACACTGTACATACAGCTACAAAAACAACTTCATTACAACCTGTTCTAACTCACCCTGTAAATAAACTATTACGAGTAATAGTTTAATCAACCAGTACACTAACTTAAAACAACATAATAATGTACGAAAAAACTACCTATAACAAAGCGCACTCTAAACCACTCATTTATTACTTTATGGATGTTATACTTGTTTGTTACTTTTGGCCATACGAAGTTTTCCGCAAAATAGTGTAACACTTATTTGTTACTTTTGGCCTTACGACGTTTTCCGGAAAATAGTGTCACTTATTTGTTACTTTTGGCCATACGTTGAAAGTGTCACGCTTACATGTTAGTACATGTACATGAAACCAATACAAAGAAATCCACATAGGATTGTGTGTAAAACCTGTTCTAAGGGGAACGAATCTATTCTATTGTGTAGTTTACAAGCCTTCCTCCAGAGGGCGAAAGAGCATTCGTTCTTATTTGAACGAAAAAATATCTTGAACACACCGTTCTCTGTTACATACCTTTAGAACGCTATCGTTCATTTTTGAACAGACTGTTCTAAGTTAAACGTCTTCTGAACGAATTTTTTTAACAGTGTAGAAACAATTTTATTTACAAAATAAAGCTTACAAACTGTGACTAAAGAACGATCGCGGATTGAAAGCTTTCTTCTGTAACTAAATTTGTATTAGCTCCAGATAAAAGGTCGTCGACGTAGAGAGACTCTTCCAGAAGTTTAGAAATAGTCGGTTTTTCTGATTCAAATTTCTTGGCGTGTAGTCGAATCGTCGCTGCTAATAAAAACGGGCTCGACGATACGCCAAATGGTACTCGTGCTATTCTGTAAATCCGGAAACTGACGTTGCTTCAGTATTGTTTACGTCCAGCCACAAAAATCTTAGCGCATCTCGATCTTCTTCTCGGACTCGTATCTGAAGGAAAGCTTTTGCGATGTCACCCGTAAATGCGATTTTGTAAACTCTCGGAACCGTATCAATATGTTGAAGAGTTCTGGATTGCGGTTTGGTCCAATTTCCAAACAGTCATTAAGAGACGCGATGAAGCATCGTATACGATTCTGGTTCTTGTAGATGCACTGCTTTCTCTTACAACTGCTCGGTGCGGTAAATAATAAAGATGATTAGTTGTTTCGAATAATTTTACCTCATCTATTATTCCGGAGTTGAGTTGATCTTTGATTATAAAGTTGTACTCGCAGAAAGTGACTGGGTCTTGACGTAACTTGTAAAGAAGGTTTGAAGTTCGTTTGGCGGCAATATTGTAGTTGTCCCCCAAGCGTAGTCTCTCAGCTTTCCATGGTAACGCCACTGTATATCGACCGTCTTCAAAGGTTGTTGTTTTTTGTAAATTATTGATTATTTTGTCTTTGGACGTGTCTGGTTCTTCATTATCCAGAACACCAAAGGATTCTGCTTCCCAGAAGTTGCAAAGTTTATTGCTTAGGTCATCGTCTTGACCGGGTACAGAAACCGTTGTCATGACTGCGACTGTGTTCACTCCTATAGTTTGAGAGGCGACGAATACTGGTCCTTTCAATGTCCACCCGAAAATGGTTTCAACTGCGGATAAGGCGGTGCCGATACGTTGACTTTTGCCGCTCGCGACCACCCATGGTAGTCGGCTCCAATAAGTACGTCTATCGCTTGAGGACCTCTTATCTCCAGCTTCTATTGTCGTTGCATCGGCCATTTGAAGTCCTCTGTTCTGGATTTCAAGAGCTAATTGGGAACTTGGAACGAAGAAGACTGACCCACAAATTTCTGGAACCTCATATGCTTAAGCGACAACTGTACGGTTTGGGTCATTTCGGTTAGCTAATTTCAGACGCACCTTCCTTCTTTTTGATTGTACTGGTCTTGAATTTCCGAAGCTTTTGATTTCCAAGATTTCTTTCACGAACGTCACATGGCTACCATTATCGAGAAGATATCTGACTTGCAGCGTTTTTCTTCCAGCTGGACTCTTGGCGCTTGCCAAGGCTGTTTGTAGAAAAACAGTTCCGTTTTCTCTCCCTTAAACTACAGCGTAGATTTGACTGGACTTAGGCGTTTCGGATTTTTCCACGCTTTTTCCACTCTCGCTACTTGGTATTTGATCGCATATGCTGACGTGATGATTTCGGTTGTATTGTCGACATTTCTTGTTCTTTGCTCTGCAATATCGAGCTTGATGTCTCTCTTTTAAACAAATAAAACAACGTTTTTTACGATAAAGTACGCTCTTTTTTTCGCTCACCGTTAGTTGATTGCAGTTTGTGGTCGTATGACTTGTTTGTTCACAGTAAAGACAATTTTTCAATTCAATTGTAGTAGTTAGAGCTGACGCTATGACTTCGGTAACGGTCGAATCTGTAATTTATCGTCGGATTTAAACTCTCGGAAGACGCATTTCGATGGTCGCTTTCGGAGTGATTTGCTCAATACTTGTGTTCATTCACGGCTTGAGAGTTCCACTTGCAAGAAATCAAGAAGGTCGTCTATCTCGAGTTGTTGTGATGAGTGTTTTCGGCTATAGGCTTAAGTTATTTCTTCAGGCAAACGTTTGGTAATTATCGGACATCGTATGCTTCCGTAAGATTTATCAATAATACCCAATGTCTCTAAACTTCGTACTTGTATTCTACAGGTATCATATAACTTTCTTAAACCAACGATATCATTCGACCTTCTAATAGTAGGCAAGTTAAGTAAGACGTTCATATGTTCACTTATGATAATATCTCCTCTACCAAATCCTTCTTGTAGGATTGACAACGCATTTTCATAATTGGCCTGGGTTAACGACAGGCCCTGTACCGCTACTAACGCATCTCCCTCCAGATATGAAAGTAAATAAGTGTACTTATCCAATGTTCTGACACCCTCGCTGGTAATTTACCATCGTATTCGTGTTTCACTGTTTCTCAATTTTCTTCGATCTTTCGGGTTAAAATGTACCTAAAATACGTCGCACAGGATTACAAAACTAAAAACCTAACGTTATTCGCGTTATAGTGTATTTTTGCATCGTTTAATAATGTAATTTCACTCCAGAAAACACCAGGTCATAGGCGTAACGCACTTACTCGAAGAGCTAGGCACCGCTGCGACACCGAGATTCGTTTTGGTTGCGAATTTCCAAGGAGTTGAAGGCCGTTTTAGAATAGTTTGAAACGTTTAATAGGAAGAATACTTATGTCTAGCCCTGTTTAAGACAAATCACATACATGATTCATCTGTCGTCTGCTAAAATTTTAGTTTTATTCCCACTTTTTATTCCACGGCCAACTTTGATCACTCGCGCTATACAGCGGCCATCTCATTCGTTGACGTTTCTGTGTTAACCTATGAGCACAAGATGTGTATGACGTGAGCACCCCTAGCGGATTACTATTTTTAGAATAGTTTTAACATTGTAGTAAATATAAAAACCGAGCGTGGCGCTGAACACATAGTACAGTTTATAGGGGGAAAATCCTTGCTCGCGGAATTTCGACGAATGTGTTGGCTGCGGTAGCACGAACATCGCGTGATCAAAGTTGGCCGTAGTTATTCTGAGCATTTGCGTTGGTTAAGCGTTACTTCGAAGTAGTCTAGCGAAAGAATATCGTATTCTTTCTATCATTTCAAATCATTTAAATAAGTAAATAAAGTTTTTATTGGTAAAAAAAGAAAGTAGACCTAGTTATTCAGAAATATTCCTGGTTTTAATTGTAAAAAAACCTTTTAAAAAAAATAACGGTAGTTAACCGCAACCCGTTAAATTATGCGGTAAATAACCGCGTAATTTACTGATTTCCTAAATTACCGTTATTAAAGAACTCTAGGCTTGCGTCTAAGGTGCGACCATCAGTAGTAGGGTTCTGCTACCCATGCTGGATTGGTCACCTGTACGGGCTTGGGGACGCTGGCGTAGGGCACTATGATGATAGGCCTCCGGTAGTAGAGAAGGACTAAATATGAACCATTTTTTCCAAGATGGCCGCCAAAACAACCCCAAATTTATTTCCAAAAACCAGTTTTTGACCTTGGAAAAAGTTATCAAAATATGTTTGTTTTCAATCTCAAAATTCACCTTGAAGATGATCCTTGATCTCGACGCTTGACCCCTGTCCACAACCCCTAAGCCTCGGTCTATCACCCCAACAAGTTTGGACACGATTGGACAAGCTCGGACCGAGATATCGGCGGTAATATGTGACCCCACCAAATACTTATGTTCATTCACTTTTGGTGTCACTTTTTTTCGTTTTTTTCGCCGTTTAAAATGCTAATTAGTTAATTGCGAGATGGGGAAACGAATTCGCGACCTTCGTTTTATAACCTTGGCAACTTTTGGACACACCCAATCACGTGATATCCAACTTATCCCTGTTGAAAATTAAACTTTATTTACTTTTAAAAATAAATAAATAAAAAATCAATACACATTTTAAAACAAATTACAATGGGGCTGGTCAATATCCACCCGAGATATAGCCACTTATGTATAACCCCGGTCGAAATAAAATACAATTTATTTACTTTTGAAGATACAAAGTTTTTACATTTGCAATACAAAGGTGTAATTTTCCCCAAACAGGAAAGCTTGTTGGTTTCAATAGTACACCAATACATTCTAAAATAATATAATCAAAATAAAAAATTCGAAAAACAATTATTTTAAAATAATAAATTAATCACATAAACAATCAACAAACATTTTAAAACAAAACATTACAATGGGCTTGATTGGGCGATATCCGCCAGAGATGTAGTCACTAATGTATTATGAAAAAAAATTCAATTTATTTACTTTTAAAGATACAATGTTTTAGCAATTCAAAAGTATAATGATATCCACCTACAATAAAACGTATTACTTTACCAATATAAAATAATTCTTACATTTTTGAAGATACAATGTTGTTTTTATTGATAATTTTGCTAGTGTTCGCAATTGTTTATTTATTATCCACAAATTTTCCGATTTATTTTAAAACGTTGGGAAAAAGAATATCATTTTAACTTATTTATGTTTTACGCAACAAAGCTTTTATTTGAATAAAAGTGGTATTTATTTAAATAATTGGCTTATTCACTTTCGATTATTCAAACATTTTAAAATTTTTATTCAACTATTGGTTATTTTAATAAATATTATTTAAATATAGCCGAGCTTATTTTATTCATGGAAAAAAATTAATCGACTGCCGAGCACTAACTTTTGCAACCCAAAAGACTATAATTTTACCCAAATAGATGTCTGGTTAATTTTTAATAGTAAAATAATATATTCTAAAGTTGGAAAAACATTTTAAATTACATAATCAATAAGAATTCCAAAACCATTTATTTAAAATAAATAAAAAATAATTAACTTTTTTAAATTAAAAATAGCAGCATTGTGAATACACGTAGATAGAATTTTCTCTGACTATACACAGTAAACGAACGGGTATTTATTTGTGGCTAAATTAAAACAAAATTAAGTTTAATAATTTTAATTATTTTCAAAATTAAACATTACTTACTTTGATTGATAATTTTAACTTTCTGTTGAACAGCGTTACCAGAAGCACGCTCTATGAAATTCTGCCGGATTGCGAGCTATCACTCTTTAAAACGCAAAAATCTTTATAAAAATCGATTTTACCCTTATCTTGTCACCTACACTGTAACACATCTCCGCGCCAGATTGAATTAATCAATAAATTATGAACGCAGAACACGTTTCGCCAGGAGACATTCCACAGAGCCAGAGAGAAGGAAAAAAGTGGTTTTTTCAAACAAACGCTAGATATTAATAAAATACAAATTATTAAATTGTCTAACTTGAAAAAAATATAAATAAAAAAGATTTGTTTCAAAACCAAGCTTATTAACATTTTACTTTTTGAAGATACAATCTTTTATTATATTTAATAATAATAAAAATACTTTTTCGCAAAAAAAATAAATGTATTGGCTACTAGGATAGTACAAAAAACTAAATAAGATTACATTTTTACACCCATAAATGTTTTTTTTTAAAGAATTTCAAATTAAATTATATAAACAATAAAGATTAAAAAAAATTACAAAACTATACAATAAAGATTAAATAAAATTACAAAACTATACAATAAAGATTAAAAAACAATTAACAAACTATACCAAATAAACTATACAATAAAGATAGAATTAAAAATTGTAAGGTTGTAAATATAGAAATATAACAAAAATTAGAAGTAATACAAAGATATAATTAAAATTAACTTAATTCGCAGAATTTTTCTTTTCTACGAAATTAGGTACTAGGTTTGAAATTCGGGGCTAAAAATTTGTAATTGTTAATTAGTATAATTAAATGAATATAATGATAAATATTAACTAACAAATTATTTGATTTTATGCTGATGTAATGTGTTGACGTAGTTAAAAGAGCGGTTTTTATGCTGAATTCCCCCTACACATTACATTTGAACAACAGCATCATTGCTAATAATGGAATGGATTTGGTTTTGAATATAAACAACATGTTTTTAAATTTAATTATTAAAAACGTAAAAATAAATTAAAACAGTATTATTTTTGTATTTTTATATTGTCAGCGTAGTTTCTATAAATCAATTATCTGTAAAAGCTTTTATTATAAATTAAGATAAAAAATATAAGAATCATTATTAAAAAATAGTCAGATTTGGAATGTCTCACTAGAATAAAGTGAATTTTCTCAAAAATACTTGTATCTTATATTAATAAATAATAAGTGTAACCTTGTACACTATCGAATGTTAATTATAAAACAAGTTAATTTTAACGTATATGTTACATAAAGGGAATTATTTACATGTTTTAACAGGCAACGTCACTTGTTGAACTTGTGTGCTTTTTCGAACGTACGGGCGCAACGGTCTTAGATTTTGTTATTCTAATAAAAAGATAAAACTAAACATTAATTAACACATATTATATTCTGTTTTCAATCCAAGGTATCAGATTTCGAACAATTTAGCTTAAATTATTATTTACTAATTAGACGACATGTTCTACAACCTGTATCATATAACCGTTTTATTTATGGATTTCAGTTTAAACAGCAGAACAGTTATCATATTCCCAATCACAAAGACAATTCAACTGTTAAGTACATAGAATTCAAAATAGAAATATTAATTGCAGAAGCATGTTCCTTAAAAAAAGAGGATATTTAAATCGATTATTTTTTGAATTTTAAACCGTGATTAACGTTTCATTATTTATTCTGTTTAATTGAAGATGTGCGTCTGATTTGATTTGTTTGTATTTAAAATTTAAATATTCCGATTTTTATGTTAGCAAAGAAAATTTTGCCAAATAAAAAGTAGAGTTAAGACGTTTTTGTAATATTTTCTATGCATTTGCGTATCGGAAAAGTATTTTAACGTATTAAACGCCAAATTAAAGTGTTTTTGTAGTATTGTTCCACCTATATTTGCGTATTGAAATATATTCTAACGTAATGAACGTAGAGTATTTTCCGACCTTTATTTACACATTGGAAAGTTAATTTATCGTATTTAAGTTGAATAAAGAGTTTAACAGTATCTTTCTGACTATATTTTTGTATAAAAATTGAATTTTACCGTATTTAAAATATAGATAAGTGGTTTTTGTCGTATTTTTATACCTATATTTACATATTAAATATTTTTTAATTTTAATTTTCCTATTTACAAAACTATCTTTAATATATAAGTTCATTCCTAAATTTATAAGCTTATTACAATTGACATATGTATCGGAGTTGTGTTATTTCGTATTAAAAGTAGAAGAAGGAATTTTTATATTATTATTCTACCTATTAACATATCGGAAATTTAATTTATCAAATTTAAAAAGGGATTTTAGTAGTATTTTTCTATCTATATTTTCATATTTGAATTGTATTTTAAAGTATTAAAAGCAGAATAAAGTTGCATACGAATTCATCTTTCTGACAAGAGTCTTACCAATCATACATACATCATCTAATCGGGAATTTATGTTTAACAAATGGATGAATTCGTGTTTACAAAAGGTTCTTTAAATCGTAACTTAGTGTATTAATTAAGTTTTTTTAATTTTAAAGCGTGATACCTAGACTATTTTTCCGAAAAAATAATAACAATTTTACAAGTATATTTAATTTCAGGTTCCGAGTTGAAAATTATCTTATAACATTGTATTATGCATTTTGAATTTTTGTTAAAAACAAAATTTGGAAAAAGTTCTGTTATCAATTTTATTCAAATAAGTAGCACTCGTTAGTTGTAAACTAGATTAAGTGTTAAAAACTAAAACCCAAAATTTGATAGTAAACCATGATTTCCAAAAATTTACATGTTAACCTCACAGAATGCAAAGCTTATCAGACAGTAAAGTGAGTCATAAAATCGATTGATTTAAAATGTATTATAAATCAGACAAAAAAGGTGTTTCGGGAAGTTAAATTGTTCTCTTAGTAATTTGTATGACCGCTTAAATATATCGGCTGCGTTTTTCAAATTTTAATTAATTTACTTTTGTATTGTCTTTAAAAATGTTAAGTTATATTTTATTAATTATATTATTAATATGTTGTATGGATGTATACAGGACTATAAATGGCTGGTTGACTTGGACCTCTACCGCAGATTTGAAACTGTTTTTACTTGGTAGCGTTATAAATTTACATAATAGTATTACATACTAAACGCTCAGATAAAACATCCCTCATCGAGGTGGAGTTTCCGAACTGTCTTAGCCGGTGGGCTATCTTGGCGTGAGGGAAAACGTTACGCGCACCAACAAAGTGCAGGGTATACCGGGAGAAAAAGCCTTACGATAAGGAAGGATAGTGAGAAACGCGCTCTATTAAAGCATTCCTGCACGTTTTATACGATCTAGCTAGAACTAAATTTACTGTGTTTTATAGCCGTTACGTTGAATTTCTAATTAACTCGTCAAAAATTGTGTATTTTGATAACAAAAAGTGTATTTTTGGTACTATTTCTCTTGAAGAATTCATGAAATACTCAATGGCTTTTAAAAAGGGTACGTTAAAACTTGTATTTTTAAAATAACTTATATTGTTTTAAAATTGTTTTTGTTGTTGTAGTATCTTTAAAATTTAGGTCGGACAGTAGACTAGTTGTAACCGTATCAATTTTTCGGAAAGAGCCCGGAATTTACATTTCCAATGGGAACCAAAACACTATCATTTCCTTGCAGACATGGGACGCCCTCACAAAATCATGGTCTTCAATTATTGAAAATCTAAGCTCTACATCAATAAAAAAGGTTAACCTGCCAATTCCGATCGTTGATCCTTATTCCGATTGTACTTTTCATCACAGTTTTGAAGTGTCTTCCGATGGTGGAAAATTTATGTGGTCATTATTACCTTTTACTCCAAAGTATTTTGAATACGAAATGAACTATTCAACCAGCCTATTACTTAGTCGAGAGCAAGTGTTAGACGAATTTAAACTGCGTATAGATGAACAGTTAAATCTGTTAAGAAATAGCATGTTTGCTGTAAACCAAATGTTTTCTGTATTGTTTGATAATTTTTCGTAATTTAAAGAGATTTATAAACCACTGGAAAAGCGAGAAGCACTCTGTGATTTCGTAGAAATCTACGCCGCCTTTCGTATTTCACAAGATAATCATGCGGAAGAAGATTTTTTGGATCAATTTATAGGTTATTGCCCATTTGACGTAAGGGAATTAATGGATCATTGTTTAAATCACGTACAATATTTAAAAAGTGTTTTCAGTTTGTAAATTAATAATGTATTCTCTGTCATCACATTTAAAGAAATATTTATTAAACCAAAATTTCATAAATTTATTACTTAACAAATTTTATATTTTCGCAATAGTTTCAAGTTTTATGAAACAGTTTACACGAAAACAAACTTTCCAAACTACCAAATTTGCAAAGTTTTTAGTCATTTACACCGTTCTCAATGAAAACAAGTTAGACAAATAATAATGTCGCACAAAATTAACAATTTCGAATTTTTAAATGTATTTTCGTGTGTAAAAAAGCACAAACCTCCTTGCCTCAGCCAAATTGTTTAGTAAATATGAAATAAGCCAGCTTGATAAAGTTTAAAAAAATTATTCAAAGTAATTTCAAAAAGTTTACAAACTTTTTAAATCATTTCAAATTTTCATTATGTTGATAGCGTTGTGTAAAAAGTTCGTACAATTTTTCCTGGGATGTTAACCCTGTAGAAATTGCATTCGGGTGCTTTTAGTAATATCATCCGATGGAGTAACTTTTCAATAAATCTTTACACATAAGGATTTAAATTATTTATATAATTATATATTTTATTGTCAGATTTTCCATTTATTTAATTCAGCAATTTATTTTGGTGTTTGACGCGTTGTGACCTATAAAAAACACTTGCTTGTAACTTGCATGGTGGCTCGTGTTTATTGTTAACTAAATTATTTTAATTGTCCGAGTATAGTTTGGTGTTATAAATTTAAAATATTTTTATATTTAGCCAAGATACAAGAATTTACCTAAATGTATTCAAAATTTCCCAATTTAACACGAATTCATGTAAAACATATTTAAGTTAACTCAATAATATAAGAAGTTACCTAATTTTATTTTAATTTGCCCTAATGTATTCAAATTAACCCATTTTATATGAAATTGCCCATGGTTTTTCAAAACAATAATAATACAGAATTTATCGCACCCAGAGATACATTGATATGCGCTATTTTGCAAAACGGTGCGGAATTTGTATCAAAAGATATAGGGTTGATTTACTCAATCAGATGAAAAAATGTTGTCATTGTATCATGTTATTTTTGATAAAACCAGTAAATCCTGAAATATTAAGACTATATTCTAAAACATAATTTAAAATAACTTCATTTGATTTTACCTAGAATAAGTCTAAAATTTAATAATCACATAATTTGCAACATGGTCTGAAATATCAAACTGATGGACTGTTACTTTTAAATTGACAATTGCATAATACATTAAAAGTCACATTATGGAAATGTTCCTTAATGCGATATTCTACTATAATCTTCATAAATACCGCAAAAATAATGTTTAATATTTTTGTAAATAGATGAGTACTACTGAAAAATGACAGAATTGTTGTAGAATAAAAGCGGTAAAGGTGTTTCAAAGTTAAATAAAAATGTTTTTCGGAAGTATATAGTGCTCACGAGCCACCATGCAAGTTACAAGCAAGTGTTTTTTATAGGTCACAACGCGTCAAACACCAAAAGAAATTGCTGAATTATATAAATGGAAAATCTGACAATAAAAAATATAATTATTATTATATCAATTGGTACAATATTATTGGAATTTACTCAAAATTGTTTATTGTTAACTAAATTATTTTAATTGTCCGAGTATAGTTTGGTGTTATAAATTTAAAATATTTTTATATTTAGCCAAGATACAAGAATTTACCTAAATGTATTCAAAATTTCCCAATTTAACACGAATTCATGTAAAACATATTTAAGTTAACTCAATAATATAAGAAGTTACCCAATTTTATTTTAATTTGCCCTAATGTATTCAAATTAACCCATTTTATATGAAATTGCCCATGGTTTTTCAAAACAATAATAATACAGAATTTATCGCACCCAGAGATACATTGATATGCGCTATTTTGCAAAACGGTGCGGAATTTGTATCAAAAGATATAGGGTTGATTTACTCAATCAGATGAAAAAATGTTGTCATTGTATCATGTTATTTTTGATAAAACCAGTAAATCCTGAAATATTAAGACTATATTCTAAAACATAATTTAAAATAACTTCATTTGATTTTACCTAGAATGAGTCTAAAATTTAATAATCACATAATTTGCAACATGGTCTGAAATATCAAACTGATGGACTGTTACTTTTAAATTGACAATTGCATAATACATTAAAAGTCACATTATGGAAATGTTCCTTAATGCGATATTCTACTATAATCTTCATAAATACCGCAAAAATAATGTTTAATATTTTTGTAAATAGATGAGTACTACTGAAAAATGACAGAATTGTTGTAGAATAAAAGCGGTAAAGGTGTTTCAAAGTTAAATAAAAATGTTTTTCGGAAGTATATAGTGCTCACGAGCCACCATGCAAGTTACAAGCAAGTGTTTTTTATAGGTCACAACGCGTCAAACACCAAAAGAAATTGCTGAATTATATAAATGGAAAATCTGACAATAAAATATATAATTATTATTATATCAATTGGTACAATATTATTGGAATTTACTCAAAATTGTTTATTGTTAACTAAATTATTTTAATTGTCCGAGTATAGTTTGGTGTTATAAATTTAAAATATTTTTATATTTAGCCAAGATACAATAATTTACCTAAATGTATTCAAAATTTCCCAATTTAACACGAATTCATGTAAAACATATTTAAGTTAACTCAATAATATAAGAAGTTACCCAATTTTATTTTAATTTGTCCTAATGTATTCAAATTAACCCATTTTATATGAAATTGCCCATGGTTTTTCAAAACAATAATAATACAGAATTTATCGCACCCAGAGATACATTGATATGCGCTATTTTGCAAAACGGTGCGGAATTTGTATCAAAAGATATAGGGTTGATTTACTCAATCAGATGAAAAAATGTTGTCATTGTATCATGTTATTTTTGATAAAACCAGTAAATCCTGAAATATTAAGACTATATTCTAAAACATAATTTAAAATAACTTCATTTGATTTTACCTTGAATGAGTCTAAAATTTAATAATCACATAATTTGCAACATGGCCTGAAATATCAAACTGATGGACTGTTACTTTTAAATTGACAATTGCATAATACATTAAAAGTCACATTATGGAAATGTTCCTTAATGCGATATTCTACTATAATCTTCATAAATACCGCAAAAATAATGTTTAATATTTTTGTAAATAGATGAGTACTACTGAAAAATGACAGAATTGTTGTAGAATAAAAGCGGTAAAGGTGTTTCAAAGTTAAATAAAAATGTTTTTCGGAAGTATATCGTGCTCACGAGCCACCATGCAACATACAAGCAAGTGTTTTTTATAGGTCACAACGCGTCAAACACCAAAAGAAATTGCTGAATTATATAAATGGAAAATCTGACAATAAAATATATAATTGTATAAATAATTTAAATCCTTATGTGTAAAGATTTATTGAAAAGTTACTCCATCGGATGATATTACTAAAAGCACCCGAATGCAATTTCTACAGGGTTAACATCCAAGGAAAAATTGTACCAACTTTTTACACAAACTTTTTGAAATTACTTTGAATAATTTTTTTAAACTTTATCAAGCTGGCTTATTTCATATTTACTAAACAATTTGGCTGAGACAAGGAGGTTTGTGCTTTTTTACACACGAAAATACATTTAAAAATTCGAAATTGTTAATTTTGTGCGACATTATTATTTGTCTAACTTGTTTTCATTGAGAACGGTGTAAATGACTAAAAACTTTGCAAATTTGGTAGTTTGGAAAGTTTGTTTTCGTGTAAACTGTTTCATAAAACTTGAAACTATTGCGAAAATATAAAATTTGTTAAGTAATAAATTTATGAAATTTTGGTTTAATAAATATTTCTTTAAATGTGATGACAGAGAATACATTATTAATTTACAAACTGAAAACACTTTTTAAATATTGTACGTCATTTAAACAATGATCCATTAATTCCCTTACGTCAAATGGGCAATAAACCTATAAATTGATCCAAAAAATCTTCTTCCACATGATTATCTTGTGAAATACGAAAGGCGGCGTAGATTTCTACGAAATCACAGTGCTTCTCGCTTTTCCAGTGGTTTATAAATCTCTTTAAATTACGAAAAATTATCAAACAATACAGAAAACATTTGGTTTACAGCAAACATGCTATTTCTTAACAGATTTAACTGTTCATCTATACGCAGTTTAAATTCGTCTAAAGCTAACACTTGCTCTCGACTAAGGAATAGGCTGGTTGAATAGTTCATTTCGTATTCAAAATACTTTTGAGTAAAAGGTAATAATGACCACATAAATTTTCCACCATCGGAAGACACTTCAAAACTGTGATGAAAAGTACAATCGGAATAAGGATCAACGATCGGAATTGGCAGGTTAACCTTTTTTATTGATGTAGAGCTTAGATTTTCAATAATTGAAGACCATGATTTTGTGAGGGCGTCCCATGTCTGCAAGGAAATGATAGTGTTTTGGTTCCCATTGGAAATGTAAATTCCGGGCTCTTTCCGAAAAATTGATACGGTTACAACTAGTCTACTGTCCGACCTAAATTTTAAAGATACTACAACAACAAAAACAATTTTAAAACAATATAAATTATTTTAAAAATACAAGTTTTAACGTACCCTTTTTAAAAGCCATTGAGTATTTCATGAATTCTTCAAGAGAAATAGTACCACAAATACACTTTTTTGTTATCAAAATAAACAATTTTTGACGAGTTAATTAGAAATTCAACGTAACGGCTATAAAACACAGTAAATTTAGTTCTAGCTAGATCGTATAAAACGTGAAGGAATGCTTTAATAGAGCGCGTTTCTCACTATCCTTCCTTATCGTAAGGCTTTTTTCCCGGTATACCCTGCACTTTGTTGGTGCGCGTAACGTTTTCCCTCACGCCAAGATAGCCCACCGGCTAAGACAGTTCGGAAACTCCACCTCGATGAGGGATGTTTTATCTAAGCGTTTAGTATGTAATACTATTATGTAAATTTATAACGCTACCAAGTAAAAACAGTTTCAAATCTGCGGTAGAGGGCCAAGTCAACCAGCGATTTATAGTCCTGTATACATCCATACAACATATTAATAATATAATTAATAAAATATAACTTAACATTTTTAAAGACAATACAAAAGTAAATTAATTAAAATTTGAAAAACGCAGCCGATACATTTAAGCGGTCATACAAATTACTAAGAGAACAATTTAACTTCCCGAAACACCTTTTTTTGTCTGATTTATAATACATTTTAAATCAATCGATTTTATGACTCACTTTACTGTCTGATAAGCTTTGCATTCAGGGAGGTTAACATGTAAATTTTTGGAAATCATGGTTTACTATCAAATTTTGGGTTTTAGTTTTTAACACTTAATCTAGTTTAAAACTAACGAGTGCTACTTATTTGAATAAAATTGATAACAGAACTTTTTCCAAATTTTGTTTTTAACAAAAATTCAAAATGCAGAATACAATGTTATAAGATAATTTTCAACTCGGAACCTGAAATTAAATATACTTGTAAAATTGTTATTATTTTTTCGGAAAAATAGTCTAGGTATCACGCTTTAAAATTAAAAAAAAACTTAACTAATACACTAAGTTACGATTTAAAGAACCTTTTGTAAACACGAATTCATCCATTTGTTAAACATAAATTCCCGATTAGATGATGTATGTATGATTGGTAAGACTCTTGTCAGAAAGATGAATTCGTATGCAACTTTATTTTGCTTTTAATACTTTAAAATACAATTCAAATATGAAAATATAGATAGAAAAATCCCTTTTTAAATTTGATAAATTAAATTTCCGATATGTTAATAGGTAGAATAATAATATAAAAATGCCTTCTTCTACTTTTAATACGAAATAACACAACTCCGATACATGATATGTCAATTGTAATAAGCTTATAAATTTAGGAATGAACTTATATATTAAAGATAGTGTTGTAAATAGGAAAATTAAAATTAAAAAATATTTAATATGTAAATATAGGTATAAAAATACGACAAAAACCACTTATCTATATTTTAAATACGGTAAAATTCAATTTTTATACACAAATATAGTCAGAAAGATACTGTTAAACTCTTTATTCAACTTAAATACGATAAATTAACTTTCCAATGTGTAAATAAAAGTCGGAAAATACTCTACGTTCATTACGTTAGAATATATTTCAATACGCAAATATAGGTGGAACAATACTACAAAAACACTTTAATTAGGCGTTTAATACGTTAAAATACTTTTCCGATACGCAAATGCATATAAAATATTACAAAAACGTCTTAACTCTACTTTTTATTTGGCAAAATTTTCTTTGCTAACATAAAAATCGGAATATTTAAATTTTAAATACAAACAAATCAAATCAGACGCACATCTTAAATTAAACAGAATAAATAATGACACGTTAATCACGGTTTAAAATTCAAAAAATAATCGATTTAAATATCCTCTTTTTTTAAGGAACATGCTTCTGCAATTAATATTTCTATTTTGAATTCTATGTACTTAACAGTTGAATTGTCTTTGTGATTGGGAATATGATAACTGTTCTGCTGTTTAAACTGAAATCCATAAATAAAACGGTTATATGATACAGGTTGTAGAACATGTCGTCTAATTAGTAAATAATAATTTAAGCTAAATTGTTCGAAATCTGATACCTTGGTTTTAAAACAGAATATAATATGTGTTAATTAATGTTTAGTTTTATCTTTTTATTAGAATAACAAAATCTAAGACCGTTGCGCCCGTACGTTCGAAAAAGCACACAAGTTCAACAAGTGACGTTGCCTGTTAAAACATGTAAATAATTCCCTTTATGTAACATATACGTTAAAATTAACTTGTTTTATAATTAACATTCGATAGTGTACAAGGTTACACTTATTATTTATTAATATAAGATACAAGTATTTTTGAGAAAATTCACTTTATTCTAGTGAGACATTCCAAATCTGACTATTTTTTAATAATGATTCTTATATTTTTTATCTTAATTTATAATAAAAGCTTTTACAGATAATTGATTTATAGAAACTACGCTGACAATATAAAAATACAAAAATGATACTGTTTTAATTTATTTTTACGTTTTTAATAATTAAATTTAAAAACATGTTGTTTATATTCAAAACCCAATTCCATTCCATTATTAGCAATGATGCTGTTGTTCAAATGTAATGTGTAGGGGGAATTCAGCATAAAAACCGCTCTTTTAACTACGTAAACACATTACATCAGCATAAAATCAAATAATTTGTTAGTTAATATTTATCATTATATTCATTTAATTATACTAATTAACAATTACAAATTTTTAGCCCCGAATTTCAAACCTAGTACCTCATTTCGTAGAAAAGAAAAATTCTGCGAATTAAGTTAATTTTAATTATATCTTTGTATTACTTCTAATTTTTTTTTATATTTCTATATTTACAACCTTTCAATTTTTAATTCTATCTTTATTGTATAGTTTATTTGGTATAGTTTGTTAATTGTTTTTAATCTTTATTGTATTGTTTTGTAATTGTTTTTTAATCTTTATTGTTTATATAATTTAATTTGAAATTCTTTAAAAAAAACATTTATGGGTGTAAAAATGTAATCTTATTTAGTTTTTTGTACTATCCTAGTAGCCAATACATTTATTTTTTTGCGAAAAAGTATTATTATTATTATTAAATATAATAAAAGATTGTATCTTCAAAAAGTAAAATGTTAATAAGCTTGGTTTTTAAAACAAATCTTTTTTATTTATATTTTTTTTCCAGTTAGACAATTTAATAATTTGTATTTTATTAATATCTAGCGTTTGTTGGAAAAAACCACTTTTTTCCTTCTCTCTGGCTCTGTGGAATGTCTCCTGGCGAAACGTGTTCTGCGTTCATAATTTATTGATTAATTCAATCTGGCGCGGAGATGTGTTACAGTGTAGGTGACAAGATAAGGGTAAAATCGATTTTTATAAAGATTTTTGCGTTTGAAAGAGTGATAGTCAATTGTTGAAAAATCCAAACTAGTTTTAAAAGGTTGTAATGAGTGGATAAACTCTACACGTGACAATAATTAAGGGGTGGTTATCAAATCAGTTTTACAAGGCTAATGCAATAGAATGTTGAACCAGACCTATCCTAGAGGTAATTTTAATTTATGAATTTAAAGATATAGCTCGCAATCCGGCAGAATTTCATAGAGCGTGCTTCTGGTAACGCTGTTCAACAGAAAGTTAAAATTATCAATCAAAGTAAGTAATGTTTAATTTTGAAAATAATTAAAATTTTTAAACTTAATTTTGTTTTAATTTAGCCACAAATAAATACCCGTTCGTTTACTGTGTATAGTCAGAGAAAATTATATCTACGTGTATTCACAATGCTGCTATTTTTAATTAAAAAAAGTTAATTATTTTTTATTTATTTTAAATAAATGGTTTTGGAATTCTTATTGATTATGTAATTTTAAATGTTTTTCCAACTTTAGAATATATTATTTTACTATTAAAAATTAACCAGACATCTATTTGGGTAAAATTATAGTCTTTTGGGTTGCAAAAGTTAGTGCTCGGCAGCCCCATTGTAATTTGTTTTAAAATGTGTATTGATTTTTTATGTATTTATTTTTAAATGTAAATAAAGTTTAATTTTCAACAGGGGTAAGTTGGATATCACGTGATTGGGTGTGTCCAAAAGTTGCCAAGGTTATAAAACGAAGGTCGCGAATTCGTTTCCACATCTCGCAATTAACTAATTAGCATTTTAAACGGCGAAAAAACGAAAAAAACAAAAAAGTGACACCAAAAGTGAATGCACATAAGTATTTGGTGGGTTCACATATTACCGCCGATATCTCGGTCCGAGCTTGTCCGATCGTGTCCAAACTTGTTGGGGTGATAGAGCGAGGCTTAGGGCTTGTGGACAGGGGTCAAGCGTCGAGGTCAAGGATCATATTCAAGGTTAATTTTGAGATTGAAAACAAAAATTTTTTGATTACTTTTTCCAAGGACAAAAACTGGTTTTTGGAAAAAAAAATTGGGGTTGTTTTGGCGGCCATCTTGGAAAAAAATGGTTCATATTTAGTCCTTCTCTACTTCCGGTGATATGGTCTTTGTTACTAGGTACACCGGGCTATAAATTCTGACACACTGTAGGTACATCCGGTTCCTCAGACTTCAATTCGGTTTCTAGAAGATTCTTCGTTTTGGTAGTCGCCGATTTCGTACTGGTTCTTTTAGCTTTGATTCTCTGATGTTTTTCCATGCTAATCTGTTTGATGGTTTTCGATGTATTAAACTATTCCTTTATCAATTCCCGGGTTTCGGCACCAAAATGTCACGGACGAAACTGACTGAACTATCTAAAGGTGTTAACTGAATAACGCACGGGTCGTAAATGCAATGAATACTATTAAGGCACGGAAAAACGATCGACACTGGTCAACATTGAGGCTCTTTCCATGAGCGCACCCAGATCGACCTTTCGGTGTCGACGCGTCTGAACGGTCATGGAAACGGGTTAGTGCGATAAAAGTGGTCGACCTTCTTGGCACGACAAAAGAGGTGTTCCGGGGAGAAAATATCGCTCCTTGTTGTTTCTTGGAAACGGTCATCGCATCGTTCTCACTACATTTTGGGTGTTTCTCTCCTTATTCCTTCTATACTCGGTGTGCCTCTTAGCCAATTTCCGAATTAAAAACAACTGGTAAATCTAGTGCTTCTAATTTATATCTGAACATATCAACCCGTTATCTTTTTCTCACATGATCAGGTACAATCTGAATTATATATCCAAACTACTTCACTAATTTCACCGTCAAATTTACATTTATATAAACGTATAAATTTGTGGCGTAAGCGTAAGTCAAATTAGTTTGGGTGAAAGTCGAGTTTGACTTAATCCACCGCATTGGGCTAGAAAGAAGATATTAGGATAAATGCTTCAAAGTGCCAATTAGTAGCACTACAAATGGAGCGGTCTACTCATCAGTGGGGGTTCGATTCGACAATGGAAACAGGCGGCGATATAGCGTCGCGTAATTTTCATGACCGTTCAGATGCGTCGACACCGAAAGGTCGCTCTGGGTGCGCTCATGGAAAGAGCCTCATTAGCAAACTTTCGTTTATTGTCTACATTTATAAACTGGGAAAATTGACATAACTAATTGTCTAAAGTCCAAACTCGGTATTAAAAACCGCTTGAAGAGTAAATCTACATGACGTTAATCGCAATGAGACGAGAACTAAAAAAGACTCTCAAACTATACAAATATTGATTATATAACCTTCTAATAAGAAAAATTAGTTTACAAAAAATGGCCTTTGAACTTTGGATAGATAACAATATCACGTAAGTCTTGAATGTTTTACTGAGAGGTTTCTTTTCGTTTTAGGTTTTACGCTAAATATATTTTTAGGCATTTTAGATTCAACAGGCGGAGGACAGTAACACCACCGTCATCGCGTAAATTGAAAAAAAAATTCTAAATATTATACCCACTTATATAAAATTACCCAAATATTTATAATATTTCCTTTTAAACCCAAAAACTAAAAACTAACCAAAAATAACGTTCAAAATCAACTGGGGGGGGGGGGGTAAAACTCTGTTGAGCTTGACTTAAGTCTGATTCCGTAAATAGACGAGAGAACAACGTAGCACAAAAAAACGAGGACAAAGAGACCTTTGAGCTTGATCGAAAATATTCGATTGGGTTAGGGCTTCATATATTTTGGAGGCTAACCTTTTCGTTCTTTAACCTCAGACCATTTTCACCTAGTAATATTTATACTGAATATATTACTTTTGGCAATTACTCTTCAAAAGTTACATGTTCTCTTTTTGTTACCTTGTTACTTTTATTAATTGCTAATTAAAAGTGCGATACTTATGATGATATAAGATTTAAGGTTTTTCTATCAGTTGTATTACGGATAGCGTAAAGGGAGGTTTGGTACGTAAATTTAAGTGGGTAACAGTGACATTACAAAATCTCGCGAAATTTCCCTCCTCGAGTGTTGTTCCGAGGGGACATCATTCAAGCAGGTATACAGGGTGTTACGGAGAGGATTCCCGAAACTTTCTCTATGCATTCTAAGGGTCTCTATGAGTAAAAACTGTCTAATAAACATGGGTCCTAAAGTGCTTCGTTTCAGAGATATGGGCTCCCAAAAAACTACCCCCAAACCCCGGACACAGCCTTAAATCTGGCAAACAATATTAATTAAACTATCAATTGTTTTTTATCCGTGAGGCGAGAAACTTTAATAACAAGTGGCAAAAGTTCATTAATGTCCTTTTAGAAGTAAAATGAGTTTGAAGACAAAGCCATTTTAATTTAGTGATACGAGTTTAATTATTAAATTTAAAGATACAAATGTCGTAAAAATTCTAAAGGAATGGTTTTAAAATTGTCTAATTTGTTTTGTAGCTAATATGGCACATTGGTCTAGGAACGCTTATTGCACGGACGGGCTCAAGAAAAATGGGTTAGAAGCTCAAAGATTCAACCAGCAGTAGATTCCTAAAAGAGTGGTGTTAGATCGACACAAAGTTTAAACATGGTGTTTTTGTGATTGGCATGTAACCTGGAGAGGTACAAATAATATTTCGACTAGTTTTACCAAGTAGACGAACGATTGAATCTTTGAACTTCTAACCCAAAAAGCGTTCTCGGATGGGCCATATTAACCACAGAACAAATTAGACAAACTTAAAAGCATTCTTTTAGAAATCTTATGACATTTTATCTTTAATTTTGATAATTAAAATCGTTTGTAACGACAAAATGTTTTTATTTTATTTGGAACCGTGTCAATAAAATTGAAATGGCTTTGTCTTCAAACTCTTTTTACTACTAAAAGGACATTAATGAACTTTTGCCACTTGTTATTAAAGTTTCTCGCTTAACGGATAAAAAACAATTGATAGTTTAATGAAAACTATTTGGTTCAAGGAAGAATATTGTTTGCCAGATTTAAGGCTGTGTCCGGTTTTTGGGGTAGTTTTTGGGAGCCCATATCTAGGAAACGAAGAACTTTAGGACCCATGTTCATTAGACTTTTTTTGCTCATAGACCAATAGAATGCCTATATAAAGTTTCGGTACTCTTATCCGTAACACCCTGTATATCAGGTTTTTTTTTATATTTTCAATCAGTTGAGAGAGGTTCGGGACACTAATTAAAATTTACTTTACTCTGTAGACTAGATTTTCTTTAAGATGGACAATTATCTAAGCAAAGATTAAGTTGTGAAACTTTTGTGCGACAGTTTTCGTTGCTTTAAAAAGACGCCCAAGACTGCCTATTTTCCGCCGGAGTCGCTCATCCAAGTGCCATATTCTTATGTCAGTACTCTTCCTGGACAGCAAATTACGCAACTATTCTTGACGGTCGCAGAAATATATCAAGCCTTTTCAAACAACACCATTAAAATGAAAGTGGTTAAGAGCGCAATTGGAATATCAGGAAAAAAGGCTCAACAACAAACGAGTAAAATTTATTATTATTATTATTTTGTTTTTCTCTCCTGCCGAAAAGTGTTGTCAAAGAAAATATGCCAAGTCTTTAACCTTGGTACAAAGATTTTGTAAATTTCCTTTATAATCACTTTGCGGCAGCATATAGATACAAAGTAATTAGTTTCATTTGTGACTTCTCTGAATACTGGTATCTACCGCTTTATCCCTTACCGGCGCTCGCGCATATTCCATCCAGTCCATTTCTCGCCCAGATTTGAGCGCTCTAGACTGTACCAAATTACAGCGTGGCGTCACTTTGTCCGTGCCAAATCACAAAACCACTTTCAATTTGTAATTGACGAAGCTTATACGGCCTTTAAGAAGGCCCGGAATGCTTCTAGGAACTTTAAAAGAAAATACGAACATGATATTACGAAGCTGATTGCGACCAATCCTAAACATTATTTTACCCACGTAAATAAATTTCGCACCACTAAATTCAAAATTGCAGAAATAATGGGCATGGATGGTATAATAAGCGATAATCCTACTTTAATGGCCACTACCTTAAATGAACACTTTATCTTGGTCTCCTCTCCGATGTTAGTCATATTCCACCAGACCCTGGTTTAACACATTTTACCTGCACCGAATCCGATATTCTAAAACAGCTCCTGGTGCTAAATTCTTCCCAAGCCGCTGGTCCTGGCGGTTTACATCCAGTCTTCTTAAAGAGGTTAGCAACTACACCCGCCCTCCATCTATTTTTAATTATCAGCAAGAGTTTTGCCACTGACAAAGTACCAACACAATGGAAATGTCCTAACATTACACCAATCCACAAGGCTGGAGCACGAAACGACCCATCACACTATCGACCAATCGCCAACACCTGTCATGTTGCAAGAATTATTGAACGTTTAGCAGATTAGCAAACCCGTTCCAATCTAGTGGAAACGCATTTCTTACACCCATCTCAGCACGGATTGCGATCCAAACATTCCTGTACAACTAATCTCCTTACGGCCACAAACGAGTGGACTACCTGGCTTGATGAAGGCAAACCTGTTGATGTCATTTAACTAGATTCCAATAGACACTATTCCACACCCCGAATTAATCGAAGCTCTTAAACCTGCTTATGTCGGTGGCCTAGCTCCCTCCTGGCTTTGTGATTTTATCACTGCCATACAGCATTCTGTGGTACTGCAAGGAAGTGCGTCTCCTCCACTAACTTCTCTAGCTGGTGTTCCTCAGGGCTGTGTGCTTAGACCACTGCTCTTCTCGATATTCATTAACTCCTTCTCAAGCGCCGTGAAAAATGCCAGCATATACCTTTTTGCAGACCATTCTAAATTGGCCCACCCTGTTCACACTCCCCTGAACCAACTTCACCTCCGCGGCGATCTGGATGCAGTGTCGCAGTGGGCTTCCAACCATAAGATGAAATTTAATATTTCCAAGTGTGGAATACATCATCTACATGTAGGTCGTAAAAACCCTTATTTAAGCTACTCCATGGATGGCGCTGTACTTCCGAAGTGTGATTCTCCTGTTAGAGACTTAGGAGTCAGGATAGACAAGTCTCTCAAGTTCAGCCACGATACTATCAAAGTGGTCAATCGCATAAACTTCGCATTCTTCTTTAGGAATCCCTAGTTAATGCGAACCCTATACACCTAATTGATTTGATTTTACCTCAAATTGATTACGCCTCTGAACTGTGGTGCCCTCGTCTGGCGGGTGACCAAGACCGACTGACTAAAGCCCACAACCGGTTCACAACACTGGCATAAGACCTTGAAAAATTGTCCCCTGAATCTAGAGACAAACGCCTCAACCTGGACACTCCGCTTCTTCGGAATACCTTAACGACCTAACCCAATTGTGGAGCATGTGGACAGGTACCTCTGCGTGCAATTTCTTTGCCCTTTTTAAAGTCGAACCCTTGCGCAAAACAAGAAGCAATGGAGCTAAAATAGTAAAACCTCGGGTCCTCACTACCACCCGTCAATGGCATTTTTCTGTTCGAACTGTTAATCATTGGAACTCTGCCAAAAGATGCTTTTGCTTGCACCACGCGTCGCGGATTCAAAATTTTTGTGCGTGAACATCTTTAAAAATAGTATTACGAACATAGTTCCTTGTAATATACCTATTGTTATATATTTTTTTTATATTTATTCCTTCCTTTTCTCCCTTTTTATTAGTAATATTTAGTATATACCTACTGTATTGTCTTGGACTTACTGCTACATATAAGCTATCCTAGCTTCGTGGTTTTTTAATGCAAATAAATAAATAAATAAACTAATTAGTAAAATTTTTCCCAGGAAAAAAAGTCAAAAATGTCTATTGCCCAATCTAAAAATCTTATTAGCTATTCAATCTGACGGGTCACTGAAAAAGAATGATTTAGTCCGATACGTCGTGGCTTACCTCGCCAAACTGGCTCTTAAGGGTTATAGTTAAAAAAAAATAAAGGGCCTTTTGGCAAATGCCTAATTTTTTTAAATCGCACGCGGAATAAGCTAGCAACGCTAGCGCCATCTGGTAAACGGTAAAAGTGTACATTATTACCGGTCACATTTAGCTTCCAGATGGTTACCAGATGGCCATTGTCACTATCTTCTTCCCCCAGCCTTCTAATATTTTTTTCAGAGGGGGAATATGTTGATGAAGGAGAAATTTTTTCCCGGTATCTGGAGGTGGCTGAGAAGGAACCAGAGTGGGCAAAACTTTTGTGTTTGCCTAACGATGAATTGCTAGGTTTCTCGAATTGCGTGGATGATGCCGAACCTCCACTCGTCGCATCAATTTCTGGTAGGTTATATCTTTTTTTTCTTTTATTTAATTTTTTATTTATATATTTTTTTAAAGACCGGAAGCGGTAGAGGTAACAGACGACGAGTATGAAATATTCCATGTGGCCCCAAAATTCCACAGGAGGGAGAAATTATCGGGGTAGGTATAATTTTTTTTCGGGCTGCTCTTATCGCTATCTCTGCTCTGAAATACCTTCCATCAACACATGTGGCAGGTATTGCTAATTCCCGGTCTCAATAGCCTAGTCGCTATTAAAACCACCTCTGTGCCAATAGCTTAATTAAATAAATTAAAATTTTCTTAATTTTAGGCGCTGACGAAGAATTGATCATGTCGCAAGTCTTTCCCTCAAAGAAGAACAAGAAACCGAAACGGGATAAATAAATAAATTTAAATATAAAGTATTTTAAAGTGCACACTATTTTAGAGTAAAATACAATTTTGTTAAATTTTAAAATTTATGTGAAAAGTTTTTATACTATAAAAATACTTTAAAATTGATTTTGATTGTTTTTCATTTAGCGTGGGAAAAACCTTTACATTGTACAGTCAAAATGCAGATAAATAAGCTCGCAAGACTTTCCAATACAGAGGTATTATCGCGCGCCATAATTGAATTTTAAGAAAGGTCAATTGCTCAGATTAGTTTTTTGATTTTTATTGAAAGGTCAAGTTCGTTTAGATTTATACACAACCACCTTCCTATTTTAGAAAATAAAACTGATTAATACGTATAAGGAAAAAAATCGCATCTCTAAATTAAATTTTAAGCATATATACTTTGTAATTTATACATTTCTATCTTTAATTTGATACCACATATTAATTACGACTGATATTCTTCGTGAATTTTGGTTTCCTATATATATTAGAGGTAACTATTTCTTACAGTGGATATACGTCGTAAGTGATGAACGTCGGTTCGTTTATCCGTAATAAAAGTTTTACCTGACCATACATAGCCGCATATCTCTTACGACATCAGGATAAATGTCGTATATTCGTTATTTCTATTTTTGGACAAACTTTCCAAATAATACTAGATTAATAGGGCCGATGTCGGGTGGACGTAGGCCCACTGCTCTACTTACGGCCAAAACTTCCTACTTGATTTAGAGTCGAGCCGACGGCGTATGTTTGACTTCTGCCGACTCTAAATATTCGCCTACTTGGTAATAAATATTATTTTAGAGTAGTGTTTAAGAATTAAAGAAAAATAATCTAGTCGAAAGCTGCGAAGAGAAAGATTATTAGTCATTTCTTCGATCACGGCGTTCGCCTGCTCGTTTTATCTTTATTCTTGTACACGATTAAAGTAAAGCAATCTAACAATGCATAAAATGTTTTCAATAATTTTATTTAAAACTATCCCTGTAGCACAAACGGGTCGGCGCGACGTCGAAAATTCCTTCAATATTAACTTTGGTTGTATCGTATGAATTATGAAGTCGCTTTTTATTATAGGCTACACGTATGTTTTAAAGTTCTAATGGTATAATACAATCTTGAGTGCATTTATTTTTTAAAAATTTTAAGTTTAAATTGTCATTATGTAAATTGTGCTTTTTTCATTTTTTCGAAAAAATATTGAATTTAGAAATGAGTTCTGAAGAATATCCTTCAATTTTTCGTTTATTGTTAAACTTATTAAACTCAAATGTTAAGTCTTTTATTTCTTGAATATTATCATTTCTTGAGTTCCATCACTTAAACTTGATAAACTCAGTAAATTTAAATAATTATTATCAGTTTCGTGTTAATTTGTAAACTAATTTGCATTTTGTGATGGATCTTGTGGCCTCGGAAGATGATATTCAGAGAATTCTTGGTTTTCTTCTTCGCATAAAGAAGCACAACTACTCGTTACGCTTTTTATAACTAACCTGGTATCTTAACAAATCTAATAAGTGAAAACAAAAACATTGCGGGAAAATACATATGTCCTGGTTTTAAAGAAAAAATAATTAAAGTATATACTATGCCGTTGTATTCTTAACTTTAAAACGTGATTCAAAATAATTCACAGTATCACATCTTGCATGTTAAAAAGTATCTGAAATAACAAAGAGTTAAGTACAAATTCAAACAACTTTTACCTTGGCTACTGTGTTGTATGGTTATCACCGGTTTCATTTAATTTTTTATTTCATCTTTAATGTTACTCATTAACACTTTCAAAATGGCTGGACTTTGAAAACTGTACAGATATATTGTAATATCTTTTCAATAAATTTCATTGTAACATCAAAAGTAAAAAAATTCAAAAAGCAAACTTGCAAGTTTTGTTTAATGTGGTCGGTTTCAGCATCATTTGTGATAATCCTTATTTTTGTCATTTTTTATATCAAAGCAAAACCTACAAAGTACAAACTCAAACAAATAAATATTTTCATAGAATTTCAACTTGCTGGCCAGTGTACGGGACCGTTTCTCCCTATCCATCGTTGTGGAAGTTCGTTGTTTATTTAATCTTTCATGGCTCTGTAGTAATGAGGCTGGGCACCGTCTTTCTCGTTGCGCCAACGGCAGTTCGTCAAGTTGTTGTTCTAGCTCAATTCTTAAGAAATCTAAATAACTCTGGCCATTTAGATTTTGCGGTAAGAACACTGGACCAATTAACCGGTTTCCAACAAGACCAATCCAAACATTCAAGCGCCCAAATTGAAATTGGTGACGGTGTTCATATCCCCAGTGTGGATTTGTGTCTTCCCAAACATTATTATTTTGGTGATTGTAAGGGCCGTCTCATGCAAACAAGGATTCATCCGAGAATAGCATGTTGCGGAAGAATTGTGGTTCGTCGTGCACCGAATTTAGCAGCGAGTTGAAAAAATCCAGCCGTTGGTGAGCGTCTCCATTTCGTAAACCGTGGTGAAGCGTTTCTCTGTAAGGATGGTACTTATGCCAATACAGAATAATAATAAATAAATTCGATTTTAAACCCCATTTTCACGCTTGCTTGTAGCGGATAAAAATTTATAATATCAGTTTCCGCTTCTAGAAAGCGTGAAAAGAAACTTAGGAGCTAGTAGCAAGTAATTTTATGTTTCGTGAGTTTGCGAAGTGGAATCGGAAAAAATGTTTGAACAGATCGACGCGGAAAATTAAAAAGCTTGTCTGAGTGAGCGTGAAATTGGCGCTGAACGACTATTGACCCTCAAATCAATTACAAAATTTACTGGCCAAACCCTACAATTTAAGTGTTAATTATATTTAAAAAATTCCATGAAGTAACAGATTCTTTCGCTAATTTTTAAATATAATTAAAGTGATATCAGAGAAATTATCGACAGAAGCTTACAAATAAAGCTGGTGCGGTTTAAACGTTTTAACTTGTCGTACAACAAACCTAGTTAGTATGACTCATTTTTGACACAAATCTTTTATGGGATGAACCAAAATATTATATCGAGTTGTAAAGTACGTGCAAACAGATAATTTCGTTTCTAGAGCTGGGCCTTTTTGATTCTGCAGATCGTCATATATAACCCAATTCCCTTTAAATACATCGAGACGAAATTGCTACATTGTATCCTAATGACTTTAATTATTCGTCCCCTTATATCCAACTGCACCACGAAGCTTCATTTGAATATCTTTGAATTTTAAGGACACCGGAATGTCATTTAATTTCATAAGGTAAACGAGTTCCCAATCTGATCTTTCTTTGAAATTTGTCAATTCGGTAAACATAACCAATTTTTAAATTACTGGAAGATAATTTTTTTGTGCATTTAAGGCAATACTCTTCACTCTGCTAAAATTTTTCGAACGCTATTTCTTGTTAAGATTTAATATTGCGGGGAGTGCATTCCAGACATAAAATGTTGTGAGTAGCTTCAATTTTGGGCTGGGAGCAGCTTGCATTACAACACTGGCTAAGAGAAGTATAAAGGGATACGCTTTAAATGCTTTCATTATTAATTCGGCTGCGGAAAATTGACAGTTGAAATATTTCAATTCGTTAGGCAGGATTTCTGGTTGGATTATTAAAAATTATCCCCTTTTTGGTAGGTATTGGCTTTTATGCCTCCCGTAACGATGGCATTCGCTTAGTTTATTATAGAAACTGTTTGATCTGTTTCTTTCAGCGCCCCACTGTCGCAAATTTACGTAGCTAATATTTGAATGATAGAATCAAAGGCGCACGTGTTTGAGAAACTTTAGCTTTCTCCTCGAATTGTAGGGGGTCGAAGGTCAGTAGTGCGATTTGCATTTTTTAAATGCCCAATTGGCATGATTTTTTTCTGTGAAGATAAATCGGCTGTAGTCATTTCGCTTATTGGGCTTATGTATGATTCACGACGTCTGGTTTTCGGAGGTGAATCTTCCAATCCTCTCCAGTTTTCATTTGCGCGTTATATTGCTTTTCATTGTTTGAGCTTTTGGAACACTGAGGGCAGTGGCGTCCTTCCCCATAGCCTTCTTCATTTCTAGTCGAAACAGAACAATTCGAAATTGCATGAACGTAATCTCATTCACAAAAATAAAATAACTAGAAACTTTTCTTATTAATTTTCCCGACGAGTTGTAATTTCGATATCACACATCGGTGGGCACCGGAATCCTCTTTAGCGCATGAAACGCAGTTCAGAAACTCTTCAGACCCTTGAAAATAATTTTAAAATGCATGAAAATAGCAACTTGTTAATTTACTAATATATTTATGTTATAAACGAGAAAAAAAGGACTCGTAGAGGGCTGCAGGGTCGTTAAAATAGAATTTAACTAAATATTTTCGTACAATTCAGTTCGAGATTCTGGGTAGATTCCTCAATTTTCGAAGTTATATTTAAAAATATATGTTACGATCTTATTCCGTTTCCTCATCTTATTATTTTCAACATGGATTCCATTCCAGGTTTGTGGAATGAATATCGTGTATATTGAATAAATTGCGTTCCATTGCAGGTTTTTAAAGGTTAAGAACGAAATCATGTAAGCTCTAAAATAATTATAATCTTAATGATGATTTTCCTTACACAGGGTGTTTTAAAATTCAGTACAAAAAATTCAAGGTGTTTGAGGGGTTGTCTTCCTAGCGATCCTCTGCAACGAAATGGATAAGCCTAAAGGGTCTAAAGGTTGGCCTAAAGACGCCTAGACACAAGAACACGGATAGGAAAGCCAATTTTAGGTGGACAAGGGAAATAGGACTTTACAAAAGAATGAAGTAAAACGTTTCCATTAGCGGAATGTAATTTTTTAAAGCAAATTTCCTTTTTCGAGTGATAGCGTAATTAGGCCAAACTTTAAACTCTTTAGCACTAGTCCATTTCTTCAGAGGATCGCGACGAATACAGTTATACAACTTTACTCAAACCATATAACTCCTTAAATTTTCAGTTCTGAATTATCAAACACCATGTATAGTAAAACGCTTTACTTATTAATTGAAACGTTTCTTTGTAATGTTGGCAGGGTAGGTGACTTTGAAATATTTCTACTTATGGCATTACTTTCACATTCTCAAGATAATTGGTATTTCAATATCAATAAATTATTATAATGGTCTAACTAATTATGCTAATAATACCCGTGCCACCTTCTTCCTCAATACTTTTTCTGATAATAGCACAGATTTTGAAGGCAGAATCTTCGTCCTTAATTTTATGCCCATTATTAAATAATGAAATTCTCAATTATATTAAAATAAAGTATCAGAAGTTGAAGGTACACACCGGCGTTAAAATTTACTAGTTTCTTTCACAAACCTCCTAAAATATGCAAGAATATGATCGTCCAGAGGTGACATCACGATGTGCAAAAATTCAGAAAAGATTACATGTAAATTTCTACGTTGATTATTTCAAACGTCGGTGTAGCCGGGCCCTTTAGCACTGGTTAAGAAAACCTTTTAAATCGCTGTACCTAAATTAAAAAAACCAGATGTTCATGTTGAATCACGTCACGTGACCAACGCTTAACTGATAAATTAACGTGTAAGAAAACTTAAAATAATGTTTCAGTGTTCTTTGTTAAATCTAAAATTGCTCGGAGAAGAATTGCTTTTGCGTTTCTAGTTTTTAAGGTTTTCTTTACCTCTATTCAACCAGTCCAAATATTTATATAAACTTACTAATAAAAGTTTACTTCATTTTTACTTAACTGCGTTCACAAAAATGACACCTTCTATGTTATCTTTTCTTTTTGGATTCGGTTACTGTTTGTGTTACTATTTAAAGACATTTCATTATTTCTAACTCGTTTGATGACGCGCCCAGTTCTCCTAAAACAGTACTGAAAGTCGAACGCCACCTAACTTTTGGTGATGCACATGCTGCCAGCTTTATTGGGCCTTCAATCGAATCCACATAGTCCGCGACAAATTCATTCACCCTTATAGGAAGTTTTTATTGTGCAAAGTTGACGTGTTTCACATCTTTAAAACTACCTTCAACTGACGTACTGCTCGCAACGGGATTTTAATCATCAAAAAATGGTGTCATTATAACTGATGTACATAATGGGATCAGGCGCGCTAAACGACGTAAATCCGCTACTATTTTAGGTTCAAATTGTTGGTTTCGTGTATCACCTTCTTTATTCCAAAGTTCCTTGCGACATTCTTCGACGAGGGTATCCATCCATTTATCAAAACTATCTGTTCCAGTACTAGTATCGTCATCAGAACCTTCCCGTCGGTCTGTATTCTCTCGAAAATCACCGTCACGGTTTTCCATTATGGAACTGAACAAAATGGTTATCCTCGTTTAACCCCGATGTTACTCGTCTAAATAGCCATTCCTTTCTAGTTTGGCAAATAGTGTGTTCTGAATTCTCGGAATGTTTATATAGTTTAAGGTTGGTGGGCATAGAAACGCGTTTTAGTTTTGCGATCTACTACCCAAATCCATAACAGGAAACCACTTTTTGAAGATAACAATTATCCGGACTAGCTCTTTGTGGTCTTCTCCATATTCAGCCTTTAGTGCATTGTTCATTGACCTGCTCATAATTTGTGTGGCCGATTTTACTTTCAACCTATTTTCCAAGTATAAATAATCGGATCTTTGTTTATGCCATTTATTAAATTGCCCGATATGTCGATAACTTTTTGGAACAATTTGCTGTAAATGTTCATGCCACTTTTTTACCCTTTATTTGCCAGATCCGAAAGCCAATCTCTTTTCTAACAATTTTAAAGCAGTTCCGCGCAGTTTTCATTAAGTGAGGGACGTCACAAATTAGGAATCAATTTCTGTTGGGATCAAATGGGTTTGGACATTTAAATGTCTGTTCTTTGCAATTTATGTTTAAGCATTTTCTGTTAGTTTTTATCCCATCTCCAACCACTTCTAAAATTTTGATCCCTGATAACTCTAGCTTCTGTATTGCTTCCCAAAGCAAGCTATCCAAAGTTTTAGCTGTTACAAAATGTGTTGCCAAGGGTTTTTGAAAGCCATTAGTCACCCCTCTGACCATAGGGTTTCTTTTTGTTTGAATTTCTGGTAATTTTTGTTCAGCTTGCATCAAATGAATATATCTTATAACATCACCAGTCTCGAAATCGTTAACTAAGTCTTATTCGGCTTTGAATTGATCAGTCAAGATAAAAAATACTCTTCTTCAGACTTTGCTGACACCGGTAAAAATTTTACATTTAATCAGTTACATTGCTAGGAAAACCTGGAGGTCTCAGAATTCCGTACCAAGGTTGTTTTCTACAGCTGAATCAGGAGACCAGATTCATTTAGAGTTTTGAACCTTCTAGGACTCTTCACGTACAAAAATAAGCACCACTGAATTTCTAAGGGGTGTCACATTTCGTCGTTTTTTTTGTTTTAACATCTTGAGTTGCTTCGTCACCAAAAGTCGTGGAAAGACAGTGATTTTCTCATTATGGTCCAATATTTTCAGAAGGTATTAGAGGTCTTGATCGGTTACTTCTTAAGTGAATTGCTTTGCCATTTGTTTCCGTTACTCTAGAACTTCAGATGTTTACTCTTACACAATTTCTGTGTTTTTAGAGTTTATTTGAAGATAAAGCTTGTAAGAATCTATATTTTCTAGTTCTTTTCCTAGTGCCTCATACTTTGCATAAAATGTTTCATCCAATTTAATACAGTCAATTATATAATTAGTCAATTTCTTAAATATATACAGCTTAACACCGTCTGGTACTTGACTCGCTGTCCACTCTTTTAGGAGAGTGAAACTCGCATGTAGATTATGCAAATTTAAAGCAGTGGTGTCCATGTTTGAAAACAATTCGGACCTTAATAACGTGTATGATGCTGCAGTCAATGTTAGAAACTTATCTTTAAAAAGTTGTGTTGAAGTGTGTCCATCTTGCGACACATGAAATTGGGAATTAAGTTTTACGGATATTCCCGTTTTCAATGAGTGGCTCCATAATATTGCTACTTAGCTCTGTAACTTAAGAATTGCGTTTCAGTATAGATACATATTCCTAAACAATAAAACCCCTTTAAAGTTAGTTATCTGAAAAAGTAACAGTAAAAATATCCTTACTGAATGATAGTGAATTGTGTAACCGCCTCGGTTGCATTCTCTTGTTTTGCTTAAAAAATTTCTAATTTTTATAACATTTTATATTTTATGTAAAGCTTGTTTTGAAATCTAGTAAGCGAAGTAAGTCTTTTTGAATGTCCCCTCGAACTTTTCGTCACTATGTATTTAAGATTAAGCTAACGTAATATCGCTATAATCAATTAGTTTCCTACGCGATAATTCTATTTTTATAAATAAACTAGGTAAAGTACCCCCCCTGTTATAATATGGAAATATCTAAATCTAAGAAATGTTAACTATTTTAAGTACAAATTTTAGTTTAAGTGATGTACATAATAAAGGTTGGCCCCCTAGTCATTTTAAAGTATAAAGTCCCCAATCTTAATTAAGTTTTGGTCAAATATTTAAGTTAAATGTAAAGTAATGTAGATTTCAGTGTTAAGCCTAGGCCCCAAATAATTCAATAGAAGGAGGCCGGGAGGAGAGTTGGTATTGTCTGTTTGAGAGAGCCCCTACGCAAAAACCTTGAAAAGTATCATAAAACCTCTAAAAATAGCCATAGTATAAATCGTGCATTGGATCCCTCAGCACCGACCTCAAATTCGTCGTCACGTAGACCAGAAAAAGCTTAGTCAAAGGCGTAAGCCACCCCCTTACGTCCTAGGGACCCAATGCCCAAAGAGAGCACCGTCATTAAGGAATGAGTGACAAGACCGAGGGTATAAAATGACCCCGCACCCTCCAAACAAAAAGAAACCTGAAGAGAACCCCAAGAGACTCGCAGTCGGAAGCTCTGCTCCACCATGGCCCAACCCTCCACTTAGAAACTCCAAACTTTTAACCAAAACTTAGAAACTTTAGCGAAGTCGAAATGAAATCATAAGGTCCTCTATCAATTAACATTCATAAAAAACGGCGTTCAGCGAGTCCCCAGACGTATCCAGCTACGAAAATCAATGAATCCAGAAAGACGGCTAATCCAAATCCCAAGAGAGCGAGAGACGTAAATCCAATCCAGAGTCCGAGAGTCCCGTTCAGGTCCGAAAGAGATATCCCGACGAAGACTGCTGGGAGCCTACTTCCGTAACCCAGAAATCCCGTCACCCGGAAGCTCCCGTAAACCGAAGAGACTACATCACAGTCGTTAAATTCCAGAGAAAGAGTCCCCAACCTTCCATTGCAACTTCGGGTCAAACGACGCATCGTGAATCAAGAGAGAAAGAGGGCCCTATAATTTTTAAGAGTGTATTTTTTGTTAAAAAGGATTAATAAAAAGAATTTTAATTGAGATCAAACTGTTTTTCCATCTGAGATTCCATTACCTCCCCTTTCCCTCTCCCCTTTTATAATCATTTTCGGTGGGAGCATATAACACCGGACTATTAACAGCCTTTGATTACTTGCCATCGAATCACCAAAATGCTCCAACCGGAGAGAGGATATAATTGGGTCTGTAAGTTGAGTTGTTGGTCCAGTTTTACTCATAAATTTTTTGGGCATAAGTAGGTACTGTAATTTATTCTACCTTAAGTTTAATCGCCTCTGTTTTACCATTTAATTCATTTCTGGCACTAACTTAAGTTTTTTTTAGCTTTGGGAAATGGTATTAAGAATACACTATTGCAAGTTGGGTAAAAACACAATTTTTCTTCATAATTCTAATTGTTTCTGTCTTATCGTTAGAAGTTGTTGTCCTAATTAAGATTATTTTATCTCGATTTTAAAGAATGCCAGTCAAACAAACCGTTAGATCTCGACTTAATAGCAGCCAAGTTTTACCTTTGAACATCAGCTGTGGCTATTGCATGAAGACGCTGACGGATATTATTTAAGATAAGGAGGATCTAGTAAGCAAAGCGTTTTATAAATATCGGGGACTAATCAGTTATGTAAAGTCACTGGAAAATTTTTACCAATAAAAATCCACGAAACAAAAACGGAAATCAGTCCAACTAATAAATGTCTTTGCAATAAATCAGTTTTCTACTTCGGTTCTCTGATAACAATAGAATGAAGTGATACATTACATGAAATTTTTAAATGGAAATTGGTAAGGGAATAATTATCAGCTAGCTAGGCTAATACCCAAGTCATCATAAGGTTATGTATTTGTACCACGCCGTTCCACTGGGCGCTACGGCGGCACACAAGACAAAGAGTCATGCCGGACAAAAATGCACTTTGCGAAACAAACGTTCGGCCAGTGAGACAGCCATAAAGACAGGCTCACATATGGCAAACAAACGCCCTCATCGTGGCCCAACAAAAGGCGACACCATGGACTGCCCTAATTTCCACCCTCGCACAGCTGAGGACTAGAGTGACTTCCTCTTCCACCACAACTATCCTCCCCAGTCTAAGTCATCAAGTGACTTTTGAAGCCATTAATTCAGGTGGCCGGGTTACAATGCGTAGGAGGGTGGTAGCAAGCCCTGCATGCCACGTGAACGAGCCAACAGCTACCTACACTAACTATTACCGTTAACCTCGACAAGTTTTTATGGAAGGGGAAACCGAAGACCTCGGGGGCAAACCCCTTAAACCAGTGGGGAGAGAACTTGCAAACTCAACGCAGAAGGAGTTGTTCCGAGTTTTCACCCAGTGCCACAAGCTGGGATCGAACCCGGCTCCTCTCGCTGCGAGGCGAAAGTGCTAACCACTCCGCCACCCCAGCAATATAGTTTAGACGAAAATGAAACGTAATTTTAATTATAAAATTATGCATTTTTACAATTATTGAGTAAGTTCATGGTTTTTGGCGCAATGTGTAACACCATATTTTAATATTTAATTAGAAAACTTATTTTTAAGGGAATTTATTAAATTATTGAAATGTCACTGGCAGTTGTTCTTTTTTTTTCATATTTACATTAAATGATTAAAATACGGCAGTCTAGAGGTTTTTTTAATAAAGTTTTCGGCAAGCGGTGGTGCAGTTTTATGGGCTTTCTTATAGGTTATTTGGTTGTTTGTATATTCCTTTTAATGTGATTAACTATAAAGGCATCTGCAATTACTTCGTAGGTATTTTCTCAGTTAAAAAAATTTCAATGGACTCTAAAGCCGTTATTCGACCTGTGCCAATGGTTCATCCGAACTACGGGACCCTCTATTTTCGGATTAAACACAAGAACAAATTGGAGACTTTGACAGCCTACTTTTCAATTTAAAAAAATATGTCCGCAACGGCCTTGTCAAGTCTAATTATTAAGGGGTATAAACTTTTAATCCGGTTCCCACTAATAAAAACGCAACCGTTCCAAGCCACTAGTAATTATTAAAAACGCCGAAGTAAAGTTCGCGAAAATATAACTTAAGGCTGTTCTCAAATTTGATCCAGCCTGTGTGAAGCTTATTTTGCTCCTCTATGTTAAATATGATGGCATTTGGCCACTTGCAGCGGTTGTCAGCAGGATTTGTAGTCTTGTTGCTTAATTAGGGTGCCCACAGTTCAACCCATCCCTGGGCCTTTTGCTATATTCAACATTGATCATGCTGTTCGTAGCTTTGTTGACTTCCTCCCTGAAATAATCTAAATAGAAATTCTAGAACAGTTTTTATTTCTACGTCGAAGCTAAAACGACACTTCTCATCTTACCTATAAATAATCCCTTATTTCTTCGGAAAGAGGTGTCCGGTAGTAGGAAAAGTTGAGCCCAACATTTTTTTTATCTCTTCGTACAACTGGTTATTTATCGCATAATATCTGAATAAAACATCTGGAATTTGTACCCTAAATCACTGTGCCTCTTTAGCGTTTTACACCTCAGTGATTAACCCAGCCATGAAGATCTATAATCAGATAAAGACTTAGTGTTGAAACGATCTATATGTAAGCTTCTGCTCTTGAATTAAGGCTGTTTCGACGATGACAAGTTTCAGTTTTGGTCTGACTTATTAGCCTCGGGCATAAGAGTTGTTGCTCGTTTTTATTTAATTCTCCTGGGAGCGCCACTAACGGCTGGTGCCATTTCTGTTTTTATTGGTAAGAAAACCCATGCAATGTCAACCTTAAACGGATATCTCGATAAAGTGTCTGTTCACCATGGTGAGTGCCCCTGTATGGCGCAACGTTCGCGACCCGTCTTCTTTCGATGCTACTCCGGTTATCCTTCACAACATTACCAACAATTATGGACTTAGCTTCTCGGAAACTGTCGTTGGCTTATTCCACTTTCCAACCATAATGAATTTATTTTAAAATTACAGTTAACCCATTGTCAGAGTTGGGGTTTCAATCCAAATGGGGTGTATATAAATTTGTTTAACTGGATCCATGAAGCTGCCAAAACTTTTATTTGCTGGAAAAAGCTGTACACACACTGATTTATTTTTAAGCCAACAATATAATTTTATATTAGTTCCCTATGAATGAGGAGCTCAAAATATTTTTTTTAATTGATAATTTATAAATTAAAATATCCCGTCAGGCATTCAAAATAGTTTGTCTTTTGTAATAACCGGAAAAAAGTTATTGTGATTGGATAATTGTCATTAGTAACTGTTGCGGCCAATAGCTTTCACTCCTTCGAAGATGTTGGAGATTGTCGATATGCATATTCCAATTAAAAGGACGTATACGGCAAAAGCCAAACTTTTCAGTTTCAGCGGTGTTTCTTCGGGAGATGATGGCGCCACAAAACACTTTTCTCCTTTCCACGTTTCTAACTGCAAGTTAAACCAAATCAATCCTCCTTCAAAAAGTTGAGAGCAACTATAATTTAAACAAAAACCAAGATTTGGTATTTTACAAGTAAATTTAATTTATTTTAACTTTACAAGCTTAAGCGGTTGGACGCTAATTTCGAAAATCTATCTAGGTTGTTATTCATAGAAGCAAACCACAGTGTAAATTGACTTATCTATACTCTTAACCTAGCAAAAGAAGAGTAAACAATTTTTGATGGTTTATTTTCCGAGTTAAAATATTCTACAGCTTAGATTCGCAATGTAATAAAATATCTGCCACAGCGGATAACTCACTTTTTATTTTCATTTTGAAATATTGCTATACCTATGTCTTAGTGTTCAATTACAAATATTATAATGAAATAAGGATTGTAATATTAAAAGAATATACGTAAAGGTATTAAAATGTAGAGTTAAATAAAGGGGTCGTCTATAAATCAATCGTTTCGTAACTTCGAAATGGTGGCCTAAATCGGAAAAATTCCATAGAACATTTTCGTCTTAAAATAATCTGTAGAACCCGTAGACACTCGGTCCTACCACCATTTAGGATACACCCTGTATTTTTAAATTTTAACATTTTAAGTAGAAATCGGTTCAGTAGTTTTTAAAATAATTTATTTAAATGATGAAGTTATAAAAAAAGTTTTTACTTTGTAAAGGTAAATCCAAACCTTTGTAAATTAAAACGAAACCATTTAGTTTACAACAAACACATTTATTTGTTTATTATTCAACCATAACCTTTTTTGTCTATGGGCAAAATGAAATTTTAAATTTAAATTTAATTTTAAAAAACGGAAACACCTTCGAAATATATCCCATTGTCATTCGCATTTTTTAAAATTAATTAAATATCAATTTGTAAACATTTCTTTAAAACGGTTGTCTATAAGTCATTAAACTGTCTCTATTCGATACCTTGACCAAAATTGGTGTATGAATGTTATTTGTAAATTAAAATTTCCCATGTAACCATGTAACAAGGTCGAACATGATTTTTTGTTGTGGATCCCGGGTCTCGCTAAGTTTTAACTAGAACTTATTATTGTTTTTTTTGAGACGCAGAAGTGGAAACTAAGCACAATAAAATAATGATTTGCGCGTTAGAACAATAATATATATCTGGCTCTCAACTAATTTTCTTTTTCCTACTCTCACTGGTCAATTTCTAGTTAACAAAAAATATTTTTAAACTCCCATCTCTTCCAACGTCTGCGTCTTCGCCATTTTATATATACATTATAAAACTAAACAATACATAAATATACTTTATGTAGTTTTAAATTTGTTCTTTTGACGTGTGTTTAATTCCTTCCTCATTGGAAATGCTAATCTTGTGGAATAACAAGGTTGTTTCGAAATGAGGAATTTGCTATCCACATTGTTGCAATCAGTTAATTGGTGAGCACCTTCCCTCAGTAGAGATTCTGGTAACATTACAAATTGAACGTGACGTTCCACCTTTTCTAATTTTTCGAAAACGCTGACGTCTTCCGTGCTCTCTACGCTATTAGTTTGACGAATTTGCTCCCAAACGTTTAGAGTGGTCTCGTCATGGGAATTCTGATCAAAATCATGTTTTTAAAATTGAAGGTTAATTTTAAAGATTAATTATAAGTTTTGCAACATAAACCATCGTAACAGGTAAATCTCGTGGTTAAGAAAATATAACTGCAAGGAATATAAACATTTCTTTAAGGTCACTTAGTTTTAACGCTAGTCATTACTATAAATTTCAACACAATATTACTTTGAAAAAGTTTTCAATAGACGTTCCTTTAGGGATGAATATTCTCATATGTTTATATTTTAAAACGTCTTTCGTCTCATCCACACGCAACCCGATTTCGGGAAGAGTCACCTTCGAAAGGAGGATTCCGGTGAAACACGATGAAATCCAGAACGACAACAGAAGCCAACTCATCAACAGAATCCGATCACTGTCCCACGATGACCCTACCAATATTCCTGAAATATAAATACGCTTTTCAGACAGGACCATCCATTTGAAATAATGTGTTTAAAGCCGTTCGATTACTTGGGTCTAAGGTAATAATAATCAAGGCACCACCTAAGGCCTAAGTCACCTAGCAACTTTTAAAGCCATTAATCCAGGTGGCCGGGTTACAATGCGTAGGAGGGTGGTGGCAAGCCCTTCACGCCACGCGAGCCAACAACTCCCTACACTAACTAATACCGTTAACCTCCACAAGTTTTTAGTGCTGAATCTTTAATATTTAACCACAAAAATTACTACTTATATGAAAGAACACAACAATACTTGTTCCTTCTTTAGAAAGATTGGTTTTAATTTACTTGTTATCCAACGAGAATTTCACAAATGAGTGAAACGGAAAATCAAATCATATTGTAAAGTTATTTCTTAAAATCCGAAATAAATATTTAAAACGAAAACTTAATTTAAACTTTAATAACATTTTACAATTTCTGATGCAAGAATAAGTAGGCTATATAATAACCTTTAACTTACCTTGGTTAAGAAGCATCTTAAAAGTGTGCCAACTGTATTTGGTCCAAATATACAGGGTCTTTTTTTTGCTCGGAAAAGTGTTTTTTTTTCAAACACTATTTATAGTACCGATTTCAAATTTGGAAGGTCAATTCTCTATACCGGGGGACATCAGTTTGAGAAATTTGAGCGTTTTCGGTAATGTTTTTCACCAATTTTGAAAAATTATTTTTCGACCACTAGGTGCGAGATAAAAAAATTCTATTATAAAGTTGTAGGCCGTCATCGAAAACCCTTAAAAATTGTTCACTCGACGAAAAACAATTTATTTATCAGTGAAAATTCGAGCTTGAAAAATTTACAAGTTGGTGAAGCCAAATTACGATTGTTTGAAACGATAATTGAAAAGGGAACAAGTCTAATACAAACGTAGTAGAGTTTTCACACTTTTGGTTTTTAAATGCAGATATTTTATTCACATAAATTTTTACAAAACATTTTCAATAATATCACCATTGGCTGCAACACAGGTTTGTGCGCGGACAATTAAGTTCTCAAACGCTTTCTCTACCATTTCTGGTGTGACGTCTCGGCAAGCACTGATTATTCGTCTAATGTGTTCCTCCCTAGTTTCAATGGGCGTGGCGTATACCTTTGCTTTAACGAATCCCCAGAGAAAATAATCCAGCGGTGTTAGGTCAGGTGACCTTGCTGGCCAATGCACTGGACCATTTCTCCCTATCCACCTTTCAGGAAACTCGTTGTTGAGGTGCTCAGTTACTTGCCGGGAAAAATGCGGAGGGGCGCCATCTTGCTGAAACCACAACTGACGTCTTTCAGCCAATGGAAGGTCGTCGATTGCGTCACTCAGTTCGTTCTGTAGAAAATGTAAATACCTTTGGCCGTTGAGGTTCGTCGGCAGGAAAAAGGGACCAATCAAACGGTTTCCAACAAGTCCAACCTAAACATTGACCCGTTCAAATTGAACCTGGTGATGATATTCAAAACCCCAATGTGGGTTGATGTCAGGCCAAAGATGGCTGTTTTGATGATTAAAGGGCCCATCTCTAGAAAATGACGCTTCGTCGGAGAACAAAACATGGCGCAAAAATTGTTTATCTTCTTGGACAGCATTTAGTAACCAGTTGCTAAATTCATAACGTCTTTGATGGTCTCCGTCAATTAGTCCTTGGTGGAGCGTAGCTCTGTATGGGTGATAGCGATTCTTACGAAGAATTTTCCACACACGATTTGCAGAACAACCCAAATCAGCAGCGGCGTTAGCGCAACTATGACGAGGATATGCCACAAAGTACGCGAGTACATTGTTCTCGAAGTCTAAATCCGGTTGACCCAATCCGCGAAACCTAGGTTGCAAGTTACCAAATTGATTGAAATCGTGAATTGCTCGTCTTACTGTATTTACAGATGGTGCTCCATTTGGATGTCTTTCTGCGAAGATTTCAGTCACTCTTCTAAGGTTTTGCGCTGCTTCTCCATAGTAAATGGCAACTATCTCGGTACGCTCAGCTACTGAATAACGAGGCATTGTTCGAAATATTATCAAACACTGATAATAATCTCCCAAAGTTTTCCTTTAAATACCCAATGCATGTTTAGGATTGACCTATAGCCTCGTGTTTTTTAAATCCGGTCGTTTTTTTAACCAAAGTTTCAACTGGATTAGGTAATTCGGTTTCAATTATCGTTTCAAACAATCGTAATTTGGCTTCACCAACTTGTAAATTTTTCAAGCTCGAATTTTCACTGATAAATAAATTGTTTTTCGTCGAGTGAACAATTTTTAAGGGTTTTCGATGACGGCCTACAACTTTATAATAGAAATTTTTTATCTCGCACCTAGTGGTCGAAAAATAATTTTTCAAAATTGGTGAAAAACATTACCGAAAACGCTCAAATTTCTCAAACTGATGTCCCCCGGTATAGAGAATTGACCTTCCAAATTTGAAATCGGTACTATAAATAGTTTTTGAAAAAAAACACTTTTCCGAGCAAAAAAAAAGACCCTGTACATACATCGGATGTTTTTACTACTATACATTTTTTCGAAGGCGGCGGAAGCCGTTACAAATCCCACGAAGCTAACAAAAATAGATATCCAAACCTTTATTATATAAAAAATAATATTTATTAGTTTGGTTTTCTTGTTTTAAGTTGGAGCGCGGACAATACAGAGTGCTTCTTTCTCACGTAAATACTTGTTTAGAACATCAATTCTTAACGACCAACTAAATAACACTCAAAACCGCAAGTATCCAGGAAGCACGTGTTGCTCCAAGGTACAGCTGGCATTTGAAACATCACACTAAAGGTTCCTTGTGTGCCTGATTATTAGTTACCGTTTCAACTTTTATTCAAGGGTTTAAAAGCGAGTTGAGCGACTTTGAGAAATCTTTTATCTTTTTGGCTACTCTTTTTCATAAGTATAATTGAAATTTATCTATGAAAAAAATGAAAGTAACTTTTTATAATTTATTAAGTAAGTTTGAATATGGATGTGGCATAAAAATTGACTTATAATTGATAACAACATATTTAAGTGCAAAGCTACAATACTAAAATTTTACTTTAAATGGCCAATGCTTTCGTTGCCGAAAATCAAGCTAAGAAAATAAATTTCAATTACGGCTGTTTGAAATATGGATATGGACGCCAGAATATTTGAATGTAATAACAAACTCTTTCCAGAACTAAGAATCATCCAACGATCTTCTCTGACAACGTTCGTGAAATCGAAGTATCGAAAGAACTCGGCCGTTATTGGTTGCAAATTGAAAGCTATGTCAGCTTCCTACGAAACAAAAACAAGCTGTTATAATTATAATAAAAATAAGAATAATATTTATTTCGCAAAGAAAGAAACTTTGCAGGCAACCACAGAGGCAAAGTCTATACGTGGTGGTTACCGGAAATTTGATCACGTACAAAATAATTCGAATGAAGGTTTAATTTCATCAATATAAAGGAAACTTTGTATTTCTTAAATTTTTAATTCGGTTTTTAATTAAGTGAAAGTGTCATCATATGATTGAAATAAATATTTTACAAAAAAAAAACATTTTATAAAATCTATACAAAACTATTTCGTCATTAAAAAACCTGAACTCTTATTGTGCTACTGATAATTCCTTTTATGCTACCATAAAAAAACATTAGTTCAATATCATATGAAAAAGTAACAACTAAGAGCCATAACATAAAAGGCTTACTAACATTTCTTAACAGAAATCCAAACATTCCCGTTCCATTTCCTGGACCATATACTTTTCCGTATTCCAGCTCATTTTCAGTGAGTAAACCGATGTAACTAATAAATAATGAAAGAAAAAAATTATACTTATATTTTTTGACGGAGTATTATGAAGCAATACATTATTAAAATAATGAATGTGTAATCTGGCATCATATTGATGAACTTATCTGAAAATATGAATTGATAAATTTTATTACCTGGAATTCATTTTCTTTAAAGTTTCTTCTACCACAATACGATAATGTCCATCGATTCCAACGGGATTCATATTGTCATACAATCCCCAAAAAGGAAGCTGCAAAAATATTTAAACCGTTTCTGATTGTTAATTTTTTAGCCTGTTTTTGAATAAAATTAGCGGTCTAATTTAAAATACTTTCATAAATATTGCTAAACTGTTTAAACATGTGAAAATTGTCGTTATAAAACATGATTAGATAACAATATTTAGGGTTGCAAAGTGGTCAGCGTATTCGCCTCAAAACAAGGAGACCGCGTTCGATCCTAGCTTGTTGGTGAAAACTTGTAACCACTCATTATGCGTTGAGTAACCCTCCTGCTTGTTGAAGAGGTAATTCTTCGATTTCATCTTTCCAAAAAAAAACTTTGCAGAGGCTTAAAAGCAAATCTTACTGGAAGGACGCCTGTTTTATTCGATCGCAGGGGTAGCCACAGCCCTTCCAATCGGCCTGTTATCCAATTTAATTCAATCAATAAGTGTAAGCATGTCGATATTTTCGCACTTTATGTGGTAGTGCTCAAATCGCGTAAAAGATACAAATATGTAACCAATAATGACTATAATTAATTTTTGTCATTCTGTCGAATAGAATCGGTCATGGTCCCGAAAGTATCATATTTTGGCAGGAAATCGGAAATGCCATTTTCTTCAACTTTTAAACGTGCATTTTTAGATTCAGAATCTTCGAGATGATATCCTCTCAAAGTTTTCCACTGACTTCGACTATTCGTGAAACGCTTAACTAGTGGATTTAGTACCATATCCTATTTTCCACAGTGTTTCGTCAACTTCTGAAACTAATTAGATTATAGAGACGCACTTCGCGTAATTGGAAATAATAACAACAAATAAAAAAGAGTTATGAAATAAAAACAGTGAAGTGAATATTTAAATAAAAGCAATAACTAAAATAAATAATAACTTCGATTAATTATGGTCATCTTTTGCGCAGTATAATTTTTTGTTGAGTATTCGAATATTATTAAGTCGAAAATGGGCCTCGCACGTTTGTCGAAACTTATAATTTATATTGTCAGAATTCTTTATTTTGAAGAAATCTTGCAGAGTAATCATAGATATTAAAGTATTTTATTTAAAAATACGTTACATGACTGATTTCGGAACCTTTCGGTTAAAAAAATACGAATAAATTGAAAACGTTTAGTAGGGAATAACCTATTATCGCGGAGGCGTCAAAGAAATTCGTTTGTTAACGCGCGAATATATTGCGGCGTCACACGATTGAAATCATCCACGACCATGCTACCCAGATCCTCAACGCTTTCCAAAATCGGTTTTTATAAGAGAGGTGATACGGCTCCCGAGATGCTCGTTTGGATTAAGTTTGGTAGACAGTGCTGGTCATTCAAGCGTATCGACGCCTGTATCCAAGAATTGCACAACGATTCTGGCGGTATGTAGTTATTGCTGTTATTTAAATATTAAACTCACTGTTTTTATGTCTTTTTTATTTTTGTTATTATTTCGAATAACGGGAAGCACGTTTCTATAATCTTATTAATTTCAGAAGCTGTCGGGACGCTGTGGGAACAAAAAATTTGTATTACGTAACGCTAGCTATTCGTTTCACGAAAACCCGAAGTCGGTGGAAAACTTTGAAAGGCTATATTTAATATACCGTTGCTCGTAGCGACGTGACAATGACTTTCGTTTGAATGATTCGATGATTCTGAATCCGAAAATACTAGTGTCAGGGGCGTAACGCCAATATTTTAAAAGCTGACAAAAAATGCATTTCCAACTTTCTGCCAAAATATGAACTTTTTGGGACATTGATTAAGTTCGACAGAGTGAAAAAAAAATTTTTAGTAATAATTGGTTCCATTATTGAATTTTTTACGCGTTCGGAGCAATTTCACGTTAAGAGCAAAAATCTCGAAATGCTTAAAATTATTTAGCAGAGTGTACCGGTAAATATTGACTACATTTAAACCGCCTTCACAAACACGGTTTGTTGAGGATAATTCTAAAGTAAAAGGGGAAGAGCATTCTGCTTTCGACGTGGTGATCCGACTTCAGCCTTTCTCTTTCTCCTTCTGCACAAGGTCAGCAGTTCACAAATACTTCCTTTACTCGCGCTAACACAGTTTTATTTGTGGCATCCATAGCGCACCGAAACCACGAGGTAAACAAAGTCTTTTGTTACCTCGGGCCTTGGGTTCCACTCTCTCTCTCTCGAGAAAACCGGTGTTTGTGTATCACATAACCGACATGACGTCATAACCGCTTCTCTATTGGTCAAAACTGGCACGTGATTTTTAGCCGAAGTTCGAAATATCAAACTGGAGTAGATACGGGTTAACCACCGATTTCCCTCTCGTCTTGAGAAGTTTTCTCTCCCCTTTTGACTTTCGGCGGGTTTTTGAACTGCCGATTTCTAACTTCGTCTTCTAGCTTACGCTTTCAACTTCAGCTATTTACCATTTTTAACGTCTTTGTGAACGCGGCTTTAAAAATCAAGTTTTCTTCTAAGAATATATATGTATTTATCTTCTGTCATTATATTTAAAACATAGTTAGATTTGAAATTTTAATTTACCTCTGTCGCACAATATCTTATTAACAGTTGGTCCATTACATTATTTGAAATATCGCAATATAAAAATTATTTAATGATTTAAAACTTATGTTAAAACTATTCGCATTCAATTTTAAATGATTATATCATGAACGAGCATTTTGATCCACTATTTCAGTTATTGTGAAAAAAATTCCTTAAACAAATCATTCGAATTGCGTTTTATATATTCTCAGCTTCATGAAAAAGTAACACCTTATCTTAGTATAACACACTACTTCCACTTAGACCCATTGTTATTGGATTCTTGATGTTTGCTAACAGAACCCTTTGTGTCGAACAATATAATTTTACTTCGTAAATATAGATAGGCTTTGTAAATAAAAATGCAGTCAATACATACATTTGATTATTTATTTAGTATTATAGTATAATAAAAATCCATTTATCTGCTGAAAATATATTTCATGACCTTAACTTTCGTTAGTGCAAAATTATTGAATATAATGTGGGAGTAGTTTCTTCAATTCCAAAATTCTTATTCATCTAGTTTATAAATCCTTTAAAAAAATCAAGGAACTTTTTAAGGTAAAAATAGGCCTAGTGCGCCTGTCGGATGACAGTGGTAACAACATGGAATTTCTATCTAAAGAGGAGTTGAAAGTACCTCCCCCCTCCAAGTTCTTAGAGTCCACTCGGTTTCTTGCGCATCTCGAGCCCATGTAAACAAACATGGAAGTCATTTCTCTGGAAATATCATAAGCAAGAACCAGTAGCGGCGCTAAGGTTTTTTCACAGGTGGGCTAATTATTTTGTGGCTTCTAAGATTTTTGTGGCCCTTACAATTTTAGTGACTCATTATAAATTTTCCAGGAAACGAGAAGAGCAAGGTCGTTATATTGTTGCGTCTCTCGTCGCGTTTACTGGACCCCCTAAAGGGCCTATGACCTTGTATCTGACCTGGAGGGGACACTTGCATTCCCGGAGTATTTCCCTAAATTCCCTTTCTTTTCTTTCTATTGTCCATTCAAATTTTTCTCAATTTTCGCTCCCATCCTCCCGATTCTATCTGTTTATGGTCTACTATCTTACTGAGTAAAAAAAAATTCTAGAGATAAATATGTGGCCCTTTTAATATAAATATGTGGCCCCTCTCAGAAATGCAGAGGGGCTAAAGCCCACTTCAGCCCACCCTTAGCGCCGCTACTGGCAAGAACGCTAGAAAACGTGGTGAGACGAGGCTTAAGCGTAACTTATACTTGGAGAGTCGATAGTTAGATTCTATAATTTTTTATCTTTATTTCTAGTAAGCACGATTGTCTGCTTTTGAGACTAGTTTGGGCGTCTAATCGATAAAACAAGATAGCTTACTCACTCACATGCAAATGATCGCCTCTTGTGATTATTTGAACTAAAACTCGCTGGAAATTATTCACTCAGACGATTATACGGCTGGAGTATAATCGTCTGAGTGATGACGCTTGACAAGGGGTCTCGTACCCGAAAGCTCGCAGTGTAAATAAAAGAAAATATGTTTTTATAAAACAATTATTCTTAATTTATTTTAAACACGCCATGAAGTATCCGTCGTCGTATATACTTTTCCAATTAAATGAACCATGTTCCATTTTTTTTTTCGTTTTCAGGCACTTCTGGCAGTGTGTCAGAATTTATAGCCCGGTGTAACTTGTAACAGAGACCATACCACCACTGTTTTTATTGAAATGAATAAAATATTCTTGACACATTAGCTAATCCGTTAAACTTTCCACCGAATCAAGAGTTTCGCTAGTTAACAAAAACCTGTTGAAGCCCTTGTAAAATTTCAAACCAGCGTCTGGAGGGCTAGCTCAGCCCTATGTGCCAAATTCGCGCGGTTTTGTTCGTACCGTTTCCGTTATCAACGGAAGTTGAAGTTGTTAAAACTATATACCTCAAAGTCGCCGCAAGGCGTTAAATCCTGATTTTTCATGGGATAAATCTCTTTTAACTAAGAGGCAGCTAGTATATTTTAAACTAATGTTGTTATAGAAATTCAACGATGCAAAATTTAGAATTTATGCCTACCAGTTGTTTCAACTATTTCATCAAACTCTGATGGAAGTGAGCCAGGACGAAAAAAATATCTGGGGGAAAATAGTGAAGCAAATGAAGGAGAAAGGATATAATTGGACTACGATATACAATAAAGGTACCTTAAAATAACGTAATTTGTTTATGGAATTTTTTTTTATTTTTGTTACAGCTACAGGAAAGTTAAAGACAAATAAAAAAAGGAAAACAAACTTAGCCCTTTTATGATGAAATGGATGACATATTTAGCTTTGACTGGAAAATAATTAGTTGGAATGTTAGTTTAGGATTTTTAAGTTAATTATCACCTGTTTTATATATAGCATCAACTAGTGGTAACCTGTCAAGATGTTACTCACCAGTCCAAAATGAATCAAATACATATTCCCTACATCCCTCATCATCGAGATTAAAAACAATAGATACAACCATTCTTGTGCAAGAAAAAAGAAGAGAGAAGTTAAACCCTCCCAAGAAGGTCTCGAGTGGTGTTTAGAGTGGTCCAAGAGATATGAGGAAATAGAGAAACTTGCTATTCAGAAAACCGAACTGTTAAAAAGGCTTGATAGCAAATATGAAACTTTGACTTAAATGGTAGACACATTAATAAATATGTGGGATCAAATTGGCAAATTATGACGAGGTGTTAATGACCAAAATATTGATTTCAATTGTACAACGATTTTAATTAATTGATTTTAAATGCAGCAAAATTTTGAATATTCATATTTAATGGTAATAGACTAATATTAGTTTAAAAATCAGTACCAGTGGTACTACCTTCCAATGCTACGTGAAATGTCATGTAAGCAGTTCTTTTAGGGGTGTTATATTTATAGTCATTTCATTATGTTTATCTTTAGCAGCATCTGCATTAGCATTGTCATCTTCTTGCACAATTTCTGCTGTCACGATATCAAAATTTTCATATTCCATCGAGTCTCAAAATGAAGTTATGTAATATGCACGCAGTCATTATGTCTTCCAAGATTTCAGCAAATAAGGGTCAAAGTTGCCAGATATACGATCATGATCGTGTTTGTACGATATTTAGACGGACGGTACGATATACGATCCGAAGGTGGGATCGAACGTCTATAATACGATCCCGATCGAAAGTACGACCCGAGATTCAGGGCCGTATTTCCGCCTAAGCATATTTAGTCGACGCTTGTTAAGAGCTTTTTTTTAGTAATAAATCTGCAGAGCTCCGACTTCTACGCTGATGGGAGCGTTTGATGGGAGCGTTTTCGAAATCAACGCTCCAGGAAAGCTCTACCGATAAGGCTATAAATATTGCAGAGATCAAGCAAGCTGGTTTTTTCGCTGAACATTATCTTTCATTTTTAATAATCGATCATTTGGAAGGTTTTCTAAAATAATGTTTTCACGACTCAAAAATTGCCCGAGACATTAGAATTAAACGAACAAAATGTAAGAGCATAGTTAACATTGTAATTGCTTACTGATGAATCAATCTGTTCAGAATTCCTGTATAGTCGTTAGATACTTTGACTATGATTCAAGGCAAATTGAAAGTAAATTTTGGGAATAATCGACAGATTTTAATGGCCAAGATTATAAAAAGCAAATGCGGGAGCTACCACTGAAAATCTGTTCAACCCAATAATAAGTTATTTCGGAGATTACAGAATTCCGGATGAAAATGCCATCGGATTCGGTTCCCTTATTAAGGGTATATCCAGATATTCGGGAACCAAAGAGATTTGGATCCGTTCTTGATCCAATGAGATTCGCATCCATTCGGGAACCAAAGAGAATGAGATTTGGATCCCGAATGGATCTAATGATATTTAGTTCCAGTCGGGATCCAGATCAGCTCTTTATCCAAAGAGATTTGGAACCGGTCGGGATCCATTTTGATTTGAATCAGCTCTTAATCCAATGATAATTGGATCAAGTTGGAATCCAAGGATATATGGATCCAATTGGGATTCAAAGAGATTTAGATCAGCTCTTGATCCAAAGAAATTTAGATGCAGTTGAGATCCATTATCCATAGGGATTTGGATACCGACTGGGACCAGCTCACCAGCATTAAAAGTACGGAATCTGGGCGGTAAGCAATACTTTGCATGAATAATATTTATTAACATTAACAGCAGATACTACACCTTCCACTTAGTCGTGTGAATATCTCAGTTCATAAAAAATTATAGCTATGAGCCCGAAAACGACTCTCATTTTCTAGGAAAAAATTCATGCCAAGAAACGATAAGGTACTATAATGAAAAGCTACTTTTTAGGCCAAAAACCTAGAAAACCTACGATATCTGCCATAAGTCGTCGACTTTGGCCTTAAATAAAGAAAGTGTTCAAAAAACGGCACGTGTATCGCGTGCTCCAAGTGCTCAAAACGCGGAAAACTAAAATAATTGAGTTAAATATAACATAAAAATTAACAAAAACATTAGATTTTATCCCCACCCAAATCCCCGGTTTTTACCCCTAGTTCCACTTACATGGTAGATTAATTAAAACAAACTAATGTAATTGGCCAGAACCGAGGGACGTCACTGCAATTTTGGGAAGGCTAACTATTAGAGAACCGACTAGAGTGTAGAAGGAAGTAAACAGACTTAAAATAAGATACGGCGTAAACCGAAACCACCCAAACGAGCCTACCTTTTATAGCATTTATTACTTACCTTGGGCGTTACTGACTAATCCTCCAGTTTCAATCGCGGCGCGTGGTCCATCGAAAAATCGTTCTAGTTACAAATTTCTATGCTTTAGAGTTTTATCAAAATGTTCCTAGTTGTTCGATAAATTTAACCATTGAAATTAAAATATATTTACTGAGATCGATATTGTTCAGGCGGTCTCGCCAGACATAAAAAGTAACCATCTAATCTCCTACCGCCTTCTATAATTATGTTTATACCATTGAATTAGGAATATATACCGTAGATTCTTGAACACTCAATTGATATCCGCTATGGTGTCTCGGTTGGAAGCACTTTCTAGAAACACTTACGGCGGCTGTCATTTATCATTATACGGTGCCGTCATCTATTTTAGAAATAATATATTTAAGCCACCGACTTAAGTTATTCTCAGTGTTTCTAGCCCCTGGCGGTAGATGACGAGACCGTACAAGATTCCAAACACGGTTACAAGTAAGTGTCCCGGCGAAATATCAATAGGCGCTTAAATAAAACATTTTCCCAGAAATTGCCAAGAAGTAATATTTTCGACAGCCAGGACTAATAAATTACTATTTATATAGTGCTTGTTGAAATATTAATAAAAAACATAACATCGGTTTTTGCTAAGCCTTATTATGCCAAAAAATGTGACCTGGTTAAAAGAAAACACTTGTTGCATACCGTACTGCAAAAGTAATACGTTTAGTTCTAAAGGAATTAGTTTTCATCTTTTTCCGAAAGATAATTTTATACGAAATGAATTAATGAAGCCTTAAAATTGCCCGGTAATATAAAAATATTCCGTATAATTTTAATTATTTATACCAGAAATGCATGTATTTCTGTTTATACCATAAGAGGATGGTAATAATAATAATATTATCTTCTTATACTTAGTTTTAATAACATTATATATTTCACCTTAAAATATATTATCGAAAATTAACATTAGTATAGTATGTTCCTTATACACGAGAGCCGACGCATTTCTTATTTGACGCAAAATTCTCATGAGGGCAAAAACGCGTCTTATCTGACGCAAAATTCTCATGAGGGCAAAAACGCGTCTTCAATTGGCTTAAATATGACTTTTTGGCTAGCCATTCTAAGCGTTTAACCGACCAACCGGAAATAGTTTCTTCCCAGATGAATTTGAAGAGGGGAGTAAAAACCGAGTATCTTTTATTGAAGCGTCCATTGAATCTAAATTTGACACAATTTTATTTGATCAAATAAATTTGGATACAAATTGTTTCCAATGCAATTTGATCAAAACAATTTAGATCAAACTGGGATCCAATTCTTAGTTAAAAGATTTTTTGGATCAAACTCGGATTCAATTTTTATTTAAAAGATTTTTTGGATCCAAATTTGATAAGATTTTATATGATGAGATTAATTTGGGTCCGACTTGGATCCAATTCTTATTAAAGATTTGTTTTAATCTAAATTTGATACAAACTTGGATCCAGTTTTTAGTTAAAAGATTTTTTCGATCGAAATTTTATCCCTTCAGGATATAGCTTGATACAAATTGGATCATGTCATTTTCGTAAGGGATACGCTGTCACCCAACACATTTCCATTAGACACATCCCTTGAGCCATTTCTGAGACATTCATAGATGGTACTAGAACGCCACATTTCGCATCGTGGACAGAGCCCAGGCCATACAGCACAACTGTTAATAAAAAGAAGAGTTTCATAACAATTTCCTATAATTACAACAGAAAAATAAGTATGATTCAAAAACTAAAAGCGTTAATTTATTTGCCTTGTAATAAAACTTAAGTTCTCTTCTTACGATTGTAACATCTGCATTAGGGTCCTTTATGTCAATATGGAAGCCATCAATATCTCCAATAGTTCCAGGAAAAGCATATTTTGTATTGCAAACTGTCATTGTAGTATTCATTTGTTACCTATGTAGGCCACGTAATGTATTGCTGTCTAAATCTTGACACATTTCTAACAAATTCCAAGAAAACATAGTGTGCATTTCCCTTGGAAAGATCAAAACGATCTCCAATGCCTCTTAGTGGCTCGGGAGTTTCCCGCAGCTGTAATGAAACTAATATTCTTTTTTGGATTGATAAAGTGATGTTATTTTCTTCAGAAGCTCCCGCTGTTCCATAAATAATGATAAATTTCTTATGAAAACAACTTAAAATATATATTTCTTTACAATATATCTTCCCATCCGTAGCGGCTATCAAATTAAATGAAGGCAAAGAGTTATGTTGAACCAAACATTAAAAATAAATATCTAACTTACTTCAACAGCGGTCCTGCTCATTCGAAAATGAGATTTAAAACCTGTTTCTGTGTATAAAAGTACTACTTTTACAAAAAGTCTGTTATTCTTAAAGGTGTGGACCGAGGCTTAGAGTTAGTGAATGTTGTGGCAATTAATGCGGCGCGATTTTTTGAATATTTAAAAGTACAACAAATATCAACATCACCATTGTCAATTATTTCATCGGTAACAAGTTCATTTACGATCAAATACAGAAGATTTAATTTTTTTTCGATTTTCTTGGCCGGAAAAATTATTTGCCACCATTTTAAAAAGAATCGAATACTAAACAACAAATTTTTACGTCATTATGACGACAGGGCTCTACGGTTACCGTTAAAGAAACAGCGCTTTTTATTCGATGAGCTCTACTGAACGTACCTCAGGTCTAGGACTATGCGGCGCTGTGGATACTAGAACCCATTGTAGCATAATAAAAGACCAATAATGTCTGAACAATAAGAGCGTCCGTTAAAGGTTCCATTATTATTTTAGAAATTTAGTCATAAGACATTGTTCTGAAAAATCAACATTATTTTTAAAATGCAGTTTGAAATCAAAGGCTGGTACGTGTGGGATATTAAAATAGCGGTAATTTGATTTCCGAATTAATTGTTAATAATTATAAAATAATTTGCAATAAAAAAATTAAGACTTGCTCGACGCCATTTACATTTCCCTCAAGTTTGACGTGTTTCGTAAAATGTCGGCGGATTGGACTCTTTTTTTATCGATAACGTGAGAGGAGAATTGCCGTACTTATAGAGATAGAAATAAGTAGAGAAACTATTGAGAATGGGGGTGCGCTCGTCCTTGATCCGAAAAACTATCCCCCCCCGTCGTGCATATAAGATGGTAAATGATTACATTTATAAGTGGCTTATGCGTTGTGCTAAACGTGAGTATATATTAGTACAGTCAAAAATTACAAAAACTTACTATAGAAATTCATTTTTCACAAGGATAAACGAAGTTTCAATCTTTCTCATACCCTCTAATTTTTTTTAAATATTTTCGTTAAAAGTCATACACGTGATGTTTAAAAAATGGAAATAATACTTGGCATAACATTCCCCGTGGCAGTAAAGCCCATACTTTGGCATTAGACGCCATGCCACAGTAGAGTGAATTTTAAATAATTGGAAATCACGCAAAAGCAACGAACGGGGAAATGCAATTTAAGCAATACCAGGGTTGCCACGAAATTTCAAAAAACAAATTCCCTGACTTTTCCAGGTTTTGCTTGACATGTTTTTGTGATTTCCCTGACATTTTTAAAGTAAAAATTAGCCAATTTTGTATAATTGTATCGTCAAAAATAGCAGACTGAGTCGAGTGGACGATAAAAAAAAAGAACTTACAGAAGCGCAAAATAATTTCATGATGTTCTGCGTATTTAAAATGCATCTGCGCCAAATCTAAAATTTACCAAAATAGCTCGGATAAAAAATTCAACATTTCCCTGACTTTAGAGATTTTTTTTCAAATTCCCTGACGTGTGGCAACCCTGAATACGATTAAATCTCAGTAAATCAAGACTTCAATGATTGTTGAAGTATACTTTTTTTACGCTGGTTACCTCGATTTGTTTAAAAAGTCCTTTTATTTATCACACAAACGCAAACTTTAATGTTCGCATTTCCCTGCTGGTTGGTTTTCTGCTTGTTGCAGCCTACTTATATGACTGCTTATTTTTCGAATGAGGTGGACCAAGGTAGATACGTCATGGTAATACTTTAATTTGAAATTTAAATTTTTTAAATTTAACTTTTTTGAAAATAAAGAATTTCTGCAATTTCTGCAATTTTTTTCAAATACATACTTTGATTTCTTATAGAGTTGAAACTTTCATAAATTTGAAGCCACAAGAAAAAATATTTCCCGGAATACATTAAGATAAAAATTTATATTTGGTCCCCTAATACAGTTTAGTGGGTTTATTCCTATAAATTTGAATTAGCTAAGGACCACACCATATCAGTCATTTGAAATCAAGGCTGTATATTACATTTCCCAATAAACGTTATTTTATGAATTTTAGATTTTGAAAATGACTTTCTACCTGTGTCAAGATGTACTTTAAATTTAAATAGAGACTTATGTAAATAAAAAAAGCATTTTATTAGGATTATCTTATAAGTTTAATAATTAATAATTATTAAGAATAATAATAATCCTATCCATGGCTACTTGAAAAATACCAAATATTGGTTTGAAAATTAGCTATTTTTATCCGGTTCCCTAAAATAATTAGTAATTTTTCGAGAAACCTGTTATATATTAACTCGTAAAGGTCAAAATTCAACCAATTCCACTCATCAGAACCATACCAAATATGGTTTGAAACTTAGCTAATTTTTCTGATTAACTGAAATAATTTGTAAATTTGAGTTAATATATAATATATTAAGCTATTATATATTAACTCGTTAAGGTCAAAATTTAACCCATTCCACTAATCCTACCCGTAAATACATGAAAAACACCAAATATGGTTTGAGATTAGCTAATATTTTCTGATTATCTGAAATAAGTTGTAAATTTGTTCAGAAATATATTAGATATATACTTGATCAGGTCAAAATTCCACTACATTACACTCATCCTTCCCGTAAATACATGAAAATTTCCGAATATGGTTTAAAATTTAGCAACTTTTTCTAATTAGCTGAAATAATTTGTAAATCATTCCAGAAACCTGCTATATATCCACCAATAATACAAAACCACATTTCTGTCTAGAAAAAATAGCAGTTTTCCCTTTCCCAAAAATTTTAAATTGTCAAATGCACAAAATGTGAAAATCAAACGTTACTCTCTGTTGACAAGAACTTAGTTTGTCAATTTCAAGTTCATTTTCAAGTAAATGCTTATAGCAAGAAACTATGAGTTATTTATTGCCTATAAATTGACCATTAAGGGCTATTGGCAATTATACACTATACTATTGCCTTAAATTAAGAGCAATTGCTGAATAAGCTGTTATTAATTTCGAGAACTTTCAACCAGTTCAAATTTTGAACTTATATTTTTAAACAAATAGTCCTAAATAAAACTTTACCAATGTTTGGAAGAAAAAACACGTTAACACAATAAACAAGCAAAGCCTAAACATTTAAAAGATCACTTTAAGCCTTATTGCGTATAGTCAATGCATCAAATTTAGTTTACAAAATAATGCAATGTTTTAAAATTTATAAGTTCATACTGCTTATATCTAAATTAAGAAAATAATTTAAAATTACCATTTAATTAAGTCTGTTATTTTTACGCAGAAAACTATTGGGCGGGTAAACGTTAAATGAATCAATAAAATCTCAATATGAAACATTTAGCAGTGTTACCAGTTTTTGGGTAGATTTTTTTCAAGTTGGGCAAAATGAAAAATCCTGCAAATAACCCAAACACACAACCCATTCACAATAACCCAAAAGTTTTGGAACAACCAAAAATGGGTAAAAATTTACGAAAATTGGGTGAAACTTTTTTTAACCAAAATATTTAACCCAACCTTTTTTAGCGCTTAGAGGCATTAATTCGTGCAATTAGGAACTTCGATATATTTTAAATACAGTTGACAAGGTATGGCACCTAAATCTTTATTGGATATACAAATTCCTAAATCAACTCGCACTGAGAGTAGTATAACAAAAATGGATGGGTTGGATAGTAAATCTACAGCCACAAATAGTGAAAATAATCCCGCAAATATGCATATTCCAACCATAGAAATCGGAGGATTCCATACAACCAGTTCGTTGAAAAATAGAAGATATGTTTTTCTCCTGTTAAAATGCGAAGCACAACTATTATTCGTTATGCAAAACCAGACCTAGCCGAGAAAGCTTCAATGGAATTTTATCTAAGAAAGGGTCTACTGGAAACCATGAACATCCAATAACTCCTAAACATCCTTATTGTACAACCATAGCCGAAGATAATAAACCTACTCTTGGAAAATCAACATTCAGTAAACTATCTAAAAGATCAGAGTTGGAATGCAAAAAAAATCAATTTCTCGAATATTTTGTGGAAAAAAGCGTAGCAGATAAAGCTAAAGATGGATATGGAAAAATTGAAGAATCAAACGTTGAAATAACACCTGAACATGTTCAAGACGAAGTTATTAACATTAGTGCTAAGATTAGAGATGCTACCATAAACTATTTTACTTCGTAACCCATGCTCATAATCAACCAAATTTTGAATATAAAAACTGATCTGTGGAAATGTTATTCCTGTCCAAAGATTTTGACAACTATGGACAAGGATGCTTGTGATAAATGTGTGAAGCCTTTACCAATACTCACGTAAACAAAAAATGTTTTCAGTCTTTTAAATTTTCACCAATATTATTATACAAATAAATTAAAGAAAAATTAGTAAAATATATGTCAAATATTTCTTTACCAAATAATACTACTGTATTAACTTTTCATTTACTTTATTTTATGTACACGACGATTTATTTTGCTATAAAAGATATTGACCGACTTACCCCTTATAGATTGAATATTACCGTTGTAAGTAACACGTTCATCAAAATCCGGGGTGCTCGGTTGCTGCAAACATTTTTCACTCGATATTAATTAATCCAGGTTTTCTGCTGGAAAAATATTTTGGTTTTTAGTCATTCCGAAGGATACGTCACATGCCCCCTTTAGAAACTCAATTTTTGTTAGAATAGTTTTTATTGTCTACGGATGTAATCAGTGGCGCGCAGAAGGGGTCGGATTGGGGGGAGTAGTGTATCGGATTTGTTGCCCGGTGTACCGCAAACATAGTGCACACCAACCGAGGTCCTTATCATATCACTACGCCAGCGTCCACAGCTTGGACAGGTGACAGAACACCCAAGGTAGGGTGAGAACCCTACCGCTGACGGTCTCACCTTCGACGCAAGCCGCTCAACCCAGCATAAGGTGCAACAAACCAACCATGGGACTACCAACCCCTCACTTCACACACAGCAGTGGGATAGAGAGTGGTTGCTATAGCAACTCCATCAGCCAGTCTACCTACGTAGCTTGAGAGCCACACCCTTCAGAAAGAGCTCCTAAAGGGAAACGACGGGCACACAGCGTTTCAGATCACCAGGCACAGCTGATCCCGGTGGGCTCCAAAAGGCCGGGTCACAGGACCATTGCGCCTCATACGGAGACCCCCGCCCCACAGCAGCGCTGAGCAGGCTTCCCAATACGCCGAGGCAGCCAGTTGGCTTGGACCCTCTCCGTTAGCCTGAGCCGAAGCTTAATTTCCAGCCCACACGTGACCGAATTTGGAGGTGGAGATAGTACCATTTGATTTCAGCTAACCTATCCCAGTGCGCCACCGCCTTTATGGGTTACAAGAGCCGGACCGCGACTCCCCGGTTAAGTCACCAGTTATTGCACACTTTGAGTAGTGGTTTTACCAAGTCTACCCGGAATTTTTCCAAGTCACAAACTAGACCTCAATTTACCGATTATATAAAACTTAGGGAGGAGCATCCCACATCCCACAAAGGAACGCCTCTGGAAATAACGATTATAATATAATAGCTTGTTTTAAGGCGTTTACAATTCTTTAAAGCCTTCAATATGTTTTCCCAATTCTAATACGTCAAGTCTAGCAGGTGGCCCACAAAGTTGGAATGTCTGCTTTGAGCGTTTTTTATATCAGCCAATATGGAGAGATGACGCTAAAAAGAGTGCACAATTAAGATGGCGTCAACGGTCCCCGTCGAGCTAAGGATGTGGCGAACGACCACCCGCTGCTTAGTCGGAGTACAAACACTTTTTTCCTAGGGGAAAAAGGGGATACAAGACCTTACGGAAGGTACTTTTTGTACTCTATACAAAGGGACATTGTGTGTGAATTTGTAGACCCCTGCACCGTTGATTGAAACATAACAGGGGTTTAAAGAGCCCACGATAAGGGCGAAAAAGATATAGAGAAAACGAATGTCCGAGCGGGAAAAACACCGGTCGCGTACCCGCGCTAGGGCAAAAATGAATAAATAATAAATAAATAGGGCGAATAATTTAAGACAAGACAAGTTATTGGGAAGGTAGGGGAATTAGCCCCTATAAGTAAGATTACGAGTCGGGAAAGATAAGATCACTATTGCTACAAATAAAGAGCCCAAGTTCTCGAAGAGAAGACAGTCCCGTTGGAGTAGAGACTAATGATGAAAGACTGGGAATTGCACGATCGACTATGCCTTCAGTGAGAGGACAGTAGCGAACATAATGGAGGGAGTCGGCGAACTCGGCCCCGCAGGCGCAAGAGTGGGTCGCGGAGTGGCCGAGCCCGTGAAGATAATTGGGAAATTTACCATGGTTGGATAGAATTTGTGATAGATAAAAATCGGTGCCAGGGCCGTCGGTATCGACCGTGGGAAAGAAAGAATGGGTGAGACGGCCGGTAAGCCCAGTCCCAAAGCCTCTGCCAGTCGCGTATAGACGAGAGCGCGAGAGAAGTGGTGAGGGACTGACGAGTTTGAAGGAGAGGTACGATAGGCGCGTCGGTATTGGTCGAGGTCAGTTTGGCGAGGAAGTCGGCCCGCTCATTGCCAAAGATGCCAACATGAGCTTTGGTCCAAGAGATAGTAATGGAGGGGTTGCGGAACAGATAGTGCTTTAACTGCACGATGGAGGGATGAGTAGCGGATCGATTACGCAGAGACATCACAGTGGAGAGACTGTCAGTGTAAACGCAGATAGGATTGGAGAATTGCTGGGCTAATAGCCAGTCCAAGGCTTGAACCAGAGCCAAGACCTCCGCTACGGAAGACCACGAAAGCGCACCCGACCGCGTCAGCAGTCTTGGAGCCGTCCGTGAAAACTTCAAGACCAGTACCCGTCGGGGCGACCGTAGGACAAAGCAGAGAAATCTTAAGGGCAGGATGGATTGCATGTTTTAAGGTGTCATAATGATAAGGGAAGCACTGAAGGGCAGTATCGAAGTGGGTGGAGGGCTGACGCAGGGTATAACTGCGGAAAATTGACGCCTCTTTGCTAATCGTTATGTGAAGTGGCATGACGCCCGTTAAGACCTGAAGGGCGGCCGTAGAAGTGGTGCGGTACGACCTTGCGATGCGGAGCAAAGCGATCTGCTGTATTGAGGAGAGCTTTCGAAGCATAGCGGAGTTGTTCTTCTCGCGGAACCAAACGCCACACCCGTAAGTTATGACGCGTTCGACCCCGGACTTGTATAGAGCCTTGAGAGCCATGCCCTTGACCCCCCAGGTGTTACGAGCGATGAGGGCCATGTGCTGGGTAAGGGTGACGACTTTGGTACGGACCATGTCGAGGTGTGGTAGAAAAGAACGTTCGCTGTCAAAAATGACACCGAGAAGTTTTAGAGAAGAGACATTTCGGACGTTTTGGCCAGACAAGTGAAAAATAGGCGGCCGATCCTTGTGGCAGCCAGGCCGAACAAAAGTAAGGGCATTAGTTTTTTCGGTCGAGAATTTAAGTTTATTTTTAGAGCTCCAGTCTACGAGAGAGTCAAGTAGAGCGGTCCCAAGGGCCTCTAACTGACGACGGGATTTGGCCCAAATAATCCCGAGCAGGTCATCCGCGAAACCCTGAAGGTCCGTCTGATGGTGAAGCGGTAGGTCGAACACAGAGTCACAGGTGACATTCCAGAGAATCGGGCCGAGGCAAGACCCCTGAGGGACACCCCGTTCGAGACCCTTGGATAAAGAACAATTTGGGGTCGAGTAAGTTATATGACGATTAGAGAGATAGCTCTGAATAAGCTGGTAAATATTTTTAGGGCAACCCTTGAGGCGAAGGGAGTGGAGTATCGAGGGAATCCAGACATTATCGAAGGCTCCTTCGATGTCAAGAGATATGAATGAGGTGTGAAACCCCATCACTTTTATTGGCAGGTATGAAAGAGTCGGCCCCAATTACAATATCAACTAAATTCTACGCCAAAGAAATGCGGGGGTAATTGGTTTTCACTGCAACTAGATAGTTTTTTACATACAATCCCTAAGGTATTTCTTTCGATTGAATATAAAATAGCTGTTTTTGGGATAATAATATGATGTAAAAAATCTGGCACATTCTTAGGTTTAAAATAGATATTGGCGGTTTTTAAAAGTATTTGGATCAAGTTTTTCTTACAAATGACCTAATGGCCTTAACGGCATTATTTAGTTTTTAAAGTAAGTCTTCTGACGGATTTTGTATTATTATGCCCACACTCTATAAAGTGATAATTGATGTTTTTTATACGGTCAGTTGAGTTTTTTTTATTAGTGCTTTTACTGTTATTAAAGTAGTGTTTTATAAGACTAATTTCCTCAATTGGTTTTTATAGTTACTTGTACGTCGTTTGTCAAACTAAAACAGAACCATTTGCTTTTCATCAACATACAAAATCAACCAAGTTGAGCTACTTATTTCCCGTTTAAAGTTTTATTTATATTTATTAACACACAATTTATTAAACACAATCATTAATTATTTATAATGTCCTATAAAAGCTCATTTTTATTGGTAGCATTTAGCCCTCGCCTCTATTGTCATTTAATCTAAGCCTTTTTTTGCATTAAAATGTCAAATAATAATGGCCTAAAATATCACGATATTAGCCTCTTAAACTGGAATGAGAACAGAAAATTAAGTTTTCAAATTTCTAAAAGCTCGTATCCCGCAACAGTTAATCACGCTAAATATGTTTAGAAAATTGATTATATTTATTTTTGTTTTTAAATTGTTAATATTCCCTCGCTAAATTCACCAGCTCAGTCAATATCAAAACCTTTCTTACCTACAATTTTCAATGGGTAAAGATGATCTGCACGCTAGAAAAAACGGTAAAAATATTACAGGAAAGTAGACCAAAGGACTAACGTATAGGTCTATTGCACCTTGCACCTACCCAATGCATCCACTTATCTCGAGCTTTTTGGATATCTGGACACAGGTGGTCTGCAGACATGGCACTTCGACCATTTCGAGATGCTGAGGAGGGCCTAATCTTTCACGTGCTACCTAAGGTACTTGCCGCAATAGGTTAGATATCACAAAAGTGGATATTAAAACAAAAAGTATACTTTGATGTTCGAATCCAGCCTTTGGCCGTACACCTCTTGTAATCTGAGGCCTCCCCTTTCTCCCTATTGGAACTAACCAATCAGGCTTTAGCTTTCGCACGTCATATGTTTTTTTTTATTTTTTTCAAAATAGTACGATCCGACACTAGAGATCCCAGCGTAGATTCTTTGCAATATCGTCCGTTTGAATTACTTTATCGAAGTCTTTGCTATTTGACGTTATGACTTATGAGTTATGACTGCCCTAGTTTCAAAAATTTGTAGTCCTACATCACGAATATCTTTAAAAACTATGAAATTGTTACATTGAGTTTGCTGGTTTTTGCAATCCGAACTTTTCTTCCGCGGCATTTTATTAATATAAATTAATTTCGCGAATCGAAATCCTACTTACAGTAACCGACAAAGAAAATATTTTTGATAAGACACGTGACCAATATCGGCGAATAGTTTTTTAAAAATTGTAAATAAAAATAAAAATATTTTTAATTCTCTAAAGATTAAATTTATATATTAACTCCGATTCAATACGAATTTAAATTTAAAGGCGATTTAGTTTTTCTTTAATTCTCCTAGGAAGCAATATCTATCGGCTCTATATTTTAAAGCCTATTTTCGCATGTTCCTGTGCGATGACCGTCAATAGTAACCTTACGCAAAGGGGGATGGAAGCAATTTGGCCCTGAGAATGGATCTCTCAGGTTACATGGAGCAAGGAAAGGGTGACGAAGTATACTTTTTGTTTTAATATCCACTTTTGGAAATATTGAGCAAAATAAATTATTCATAATAAATTGGTTCTTCTGAAATGTAATTTACACTTTTTTCCAAGACGAGTTAAACTACATTGTTAAGTTCTAAATGTAAACGAGAGTTAATTGGTTGAGAAATCAAAAATAAATTTAAATATAATCCCATCTTAGCAAACTATATACAAGGTTAATATTAACTTAAAAACAATTAGGTTAGTATTGTTTTAAGTATATTATTTTTAGCGTTTACATTTTATTCATTAATATGTTTCACAAATTATATATTTATATTCACATTTTTACCTCTTCGAGGTACTATGTATCCTAGGAGGGGTTTTACAATCACCGTGTCAGTCTGTGGGTCTGTCTGGGCTGCGAAAGCGTTGCGTACGCAGTTTCTTAGAAGTGGGGAAAAGGTTTTTCCAAAAGCGTCCTCTGTTTGTTGTCATTGGGTGTAGTATAAATATTTTTCAATTAGTGTTATAATCGGGTGAGATTCAAACCCGAGCCCTCCTGCCCGACAGTTGAGCGTTCTACCACAGAACCACGAATACATGTTAACATTTACTGAGAATTTAAAACTCTTCCGAGGAGAGGTATATTTATGCTTGCCAACTTGTTAGCTATACATACTGAGACAACAATATTATAGATTTATGTTTACACTAAATACCAGTATGAAGGTGAAAGGGAGAACTCGCTCGAAAGAATAGCCGAACGTACATCCTTTTCCGAAAATCAGAGGCTAAGTTTTCAGTTTCAACAATATCGTTACTACTTAATGTCTTAGAGAAAATGAACAGTTTCCATCGTCCTTATCCTGAACTGGCGCTACGACTTAGGCTCTGCTATGGTATTGAGACTATTATTGCAGTGAAATATGTTTTCTTGCTCCATTATAATCGATTTTACACTCTAATAGCATACCGTCCAAAACAGTGTAAATGTAATGGTTTGAATGATAGCAAGCTTAAGGTTAGACGACGGAACATACGACGTTTTCGATTGTGGTCGAAACTCGTGTTTGATAGTGCCCAACTTTCACCATAAAAAAAGAAAATAAAACAGCATCTTACAGTATAAGCATTGTTAAAAATCTGCTTATTAACGGTTAATAAACAGCGTTTTTAGCATTCCGAAAACTGAATTAACTACTAAAAATACGATACCTCAACTAACCGTATATAAAACATCAGTGAGCATAATACAAAATCCGTCAGTAGACTGATACCGTAAAGGCAATTTAGGACATTTGTAAGAATTACTCAATCCAAATGTTTTTAAAACCCCAAATATCTATTTAAGACACGTGTGTATGCCAAAAGTTTTACATTATATTACTACTATGCAATAGAAAAAAATAGGGATTGTATGTAAAAACCATTAGTTTCAGTGAAAACCAATTACTTGATTTGACACTGTTTACAAGTCACTACGTATAGAGTTCCAAAAGTACTTTCATTAGGTTTTACATCCCCTTTTTCACCAAGGAAAAATGAGATGTTTGATCACCGACTAACCACATCCTCAGCTCGACGGTGACCGTTGACGCCATAACTCTTTTTTAAGGTCACCTCTCCATAAAGGCTAGTATAATAGGGGATGGGGGAAGCTCCCCCCCTAAGTTATTGATAGTCGGTAAACTGAGTTGTAGTTTGTGACTTCGGAAATATCCGGGTAGACTTGGTAAAACCGCTACTATCCTCCCAATCCGACCACTGATTACATCCGTAAACAATAAAACATAAGTCTAACAAATATTTGGTTTCTTCAATTTAGCGAAAAGAAAAAAGTCTAAGTTAAAAAAATGCATAAAATTAAACCTTGGATCTCGAACGGTCTTATCACAAGTATTGGTAAGAGAGAAGAATTAAGAAAACAATTAAAAAAGAACCTTTCAATGAAAATCTCGAGCAAACATAGTTGAAATATAAAAATACATTAAAATCTCTTATTAAGACTGTTAAGCAGAACTATTATGCTAAAACAATTGATAATGTGGTACACGATAATGCAAAAGTTTGGAAAGTAATACGGGACATTTCAACCCCCGACTATAAAAAACGAAATGATATTGAAACAATTTTTGTTAAAAATAAGCATTTAAATATGAAAAATGATTCTAAAGAGATTTTAAATTCTTTTAATGAATATTTTGCAAATGTGGGTAAAAACATTGCTAAAAATATAGATGGCAATACTTACCAAAATATAAATTCTAATTACGCTCATTCGTTCTTTTTAAAATCTGTAACTCTAGACGATGTTAAATAAGCTATTGGGGAATTAAAAAATACGAAATCGCAAGGAATTGATAAAATAACCTCTAGTATGTTAAAAAATAATATTGATTATATTGCTTCCCCATTATCGCACGTTATAAATTTAAGATTTTCCTCGGGAATTTTCCCAAATGTTTGTAAATATGCAGAAATTGTACCAGTGCATAAAAATGGCCCTAAAGACATACTCTCTAATTATCGACCTATCTCTATGATCTCAAATTTATCTAAATTAATTGAAAAATGTATGAAGGATCAGTTGGTTTATTACTTCGAAAGCTTGGGTGTAATTTCTAAAAACCAATTTGGCTTCCAAAAAAATCTATCGACAAATGATGCTCTAACGATATTTTACGATTTTATTTTTAAAAATTTAAACATTGGTAAAAAAGTATTGGCTATATTTATCGATTTGGCAAAAGCCTTTGATACAGTGAGCCACAATATTTTAATAAGGAAAATGTGTAATATTGGTATTCGAGGCCTTCCTCTTTGTTGGTTTAGTAGCTATTTAACCTCCAGAAAAGCCATAGTTAAATTTGGTATTCAACGTAGTGATGAAAAGGCCTATAACTGTGGGGTACCGCAAGGCACAGATCTTGGCCCATTGTTATTTCTTATTTACACAAATATGATTTGGAATACTACTGATGCCGATAAGTTAGTCTCCTTTGCAGATGATATGGTAAATTTGTATTATGGTGACACATGGTCAAGAGTTAATAAAAAAGCTAATACCAGCCTCAATAATCTAAAATGTCTATTAGACGAACATCTCTTAAGTTTAAATCTTGTTAAAACATGTTACATTACTTTTTCTTTAACGATCAGTGGGCAACCCACAGATGGAAAGTTAATAATTCATAAAAAAATCTGTAATAGATTAAACACCTGTGGATGCCATGTTATTGAAAAAGTAGATAGTACTAAATACCTTGGAGTTTATATTGATAGTACCTTAAAATGGGAAGTTCAGATCAAAAAAATTGTGAATACATTAAGACGTTCATTGTTCACTCTGTACCAGCTGAGAAATATACTGAATCACAACACATTAAGGACAGTGTATTATGCCATTGTAAATTCGGTTTTAAGCTATGGAATTATTTGCTGGGGCAGTGCAACTAAAATGATATTAAACCATCTTATTAATTTACAAAACCGAATAATAAGAATATGCCTCAAAAACAGGGGTACTATTCAACTGCAAAATTATATGACGAATTCTCGGTACTAAATGTAACGCAACTTTATATTTTAGCAGTAGTAACTGCATATTTTGTACATCGCAATACTATTGAATCTGATGAAAAAATATACTTAACCCGGTTCCTTGATAACCAAAATGTACAAATTCCCAGAGCAAACTTTACAATTATCCGAAGAAGTTTACAATATCTTGGACCAAAATGGTTCAATTTGCTGCCTTTAAAATTGAAAACTGAAAAATCGCTTCATCAATTCAAAATCCAGCTAAAAACACTAGTAAAAAATAACTCGATATTATTTTAATACCTGTTCTGATTTAACATTGATTTTCTTGATTTCTTTTTTTGTAATACCTAATTTGAATCTATAATTTAACCCGCAATTTTAAAGATCCTATCCCTGGTTTACGGTCTATTCTATCCAATTGTTTTTCTTATTCCTTTATATTACTCTAAATATATTTTTTTAATTTTTGCAATTAGTATTGCGCACCCTCTGTTCCGCTTTTTATTTAAACTATATAACACCCAAATCGATGAGAAATTATAGAAAAATATTCATTCCGTCACTGATTATAACAATTAAAAAATAAGTCGTGATGATAGAAAATTTAGAATTTTAAAACGTAGGCCTCCCGCCGAGTGAGCGGTTGTTGTCGAACAAACCACCCGGTCGCTCACCGTGAATGAGATCCGTCAGCCTTAAAAAGCGAATTCAATCGCTCGGGTAGATCTCTCTCGACTCTGCGGCCGCGCTTTCTAATGAACGAACTATTTGAACGCTAGACGACGCGGTGCTCAGAAGTGAGCAAGCTAGCGCGTTGATCTCGCTCAACGTGCCGTGAGCGATCCGTGACTGAGATAACTTTTTGGCGCTTGGCCTGAGCTGGCTCAGTTGAAGAAAGATAAAATTGCGTCACCTGCATTGAGCACTCACTCTCTTGATCACTCAAATTAAAAACGTCTGAGCGTTCGTTTCTGAATTCGCTCACAAATTTTGGCCACCTCTGCAAAACAGTACGCTTGAAAAAAATGGCTCGTGTGAAAAGGTCTTAAGTTGTAGGTGAGTTGGCTGTAGCATAGCAGCAAAACCACGGAAGATTCGAGTCATTTAAGTTATCTATGAAATAAGCCATTAATAATCTTTTATTTAATGGCTGATTGTTAGGATAACTTTTCCTGGGGATAGAGCATGGTGGCAAGCAAAGATTGTCCAAGTCATTGGCTGCATTTAAACCAGAAGCCAACGTTGACAACTGAGGTAATAAAGTGCTAACAACCAACGACTTTGACTTTTCCTCGACTCCCGAAATTTCTTTTATTTCTGGGGTGGTTTTGAGGCCGGAACTACCATGTTCGGTCTTTAGTCTTTTGGTATTAGGCGTGCAGTTTTCTGTCGAAGTACCATTTACATCTGTATTTAAACTATTTAAAACTCGTTTGGCCATTTTCTGTTCAGGTGGACCTTCCAATGTAATGTTTTTAGAACCGTAAGGCTTAAGTAGTAAAATAAAAACGTCAATGAAAACGACGACAGCGTATCTAAGAAAATAAGCAAATCATTTCAATTAGGTTGAGTTTCAAGAATGTCAAAAAGTCAGGTATGAACAACAAATTACTTTACCAAACGGTAACTTAACTAATCTGTTTATTACTAATTCAAAAGCTACGAATCACCATTAATTTTGTAGAATGTCAAAAGTAAATGAAATAACTAAAGTTATTTTAAGCTCTTGCGATTTGCCCAAAGACACTTAATTAATTTAAGGGTATTTCGCGCACACTCTCTCCCAACCAGGTAATCAAGAACACATTTTTCGATATTCACAACTTACGCCATTTCAATACATTATCAACTTATTCTGTAGGGTATGTAAAACACGAGATAAAGATAAACAAGGCCAACCGGAAAATATATGCTTTACTTAGATTAAAGTACCGCATAAGTGTCTCGTGACGTCACTCTTTAAAACAATCGAGATAGGCGGAGATTAAGATAAAGCAAAATAAGCTGGTCCTGAACACAACATGTTGATATGAAAAAAAAAACAATCGTCGCGAGAAATACCAGAAAATACATCGACTTTCCAACGATTTTACCCTCATTTCACATCTAAAATGCCGGATCCTGATCCCGGGATCATAGTATCTACCTTACTTTCCCTCTACTCGTCTTAATTGAATAAAATGGTACGAAGTTTTTTTTGAACAGCGCTAACATGTTGAATTTACCACAAAATTTTATTTTCATTACGAAAAAGTCTCATATATTTTCCGCACATTCGCTGAATTTCGTAGCAGAACCAGCCGTATAACATTTCTCCACTATGAAACCATAGTACATCGTGTGCAATTCCCGGATGACCACATTGAAAATCTTTAGTGTGTACACCGAAAGATCAAATTGGCTCTGTTTGCTCAATTCTTGAAGAATAGGGCAAAATTAATAATAAGGGCTCTAGTTTATGTGGGTGTCTAAAAAAGGGACATTTAAACACAAATAATCTATATGGCTCGATTGAAAATTTTGATTCAAGAAATAAACAATACTCCTCTAATCTTGTAGAAATATTTTGTGTTTTTTAAAAGATTGTAATTTCTTACTATTGGTAGAGATAGATATTTTAACGAAAAAAACTAGCGGCGGCTAGTTTCTACTATATTCAACATGGAGATGGAGTACGATGTTACAAGTGCCACGAAATCTTTGAACACTGGGAATCAGGAGACGTACCCGAACTTGAACATGCACTATTCTTCCCACGCTGTCCGTCGAGTGATAATTCACCCTCGAAAAAAAGGACCTATCACAAGAATGGGACATTCCACCTACGCCAAGGGCAACTACTGTAATTGACAAATGCATCTCACCTATACCTGAAGACGACGTTTGTGACTGTCCCTCATCTGACAGAAGGTACTGCTGTTAGACGCTATAAATACGTAAGGTAGAATTTTATACAAGTCGCGCTCGCATTAGGAAGTTCGTTTTAACCCTTTGAATGAAATTGATTATTTCACTTTCGAAGATCGAATTATTTACTATTATATAGAAAAATTATGATATAAACGTGTTATGTATTATGTCGGACTAGTCGTAGAACCAATTTTACGTAATCATGTAAAACAAAGTTCTAAAATTAAAAAAAAATTAAATAACTTGTACTTATTAATTATATTCTAGATAACAAAGCATTTTATAGTATTAGGCATAGGAAATTAGTCTTACCCAAAATGCATTGCTTCCGATTAATTGAACCTCAGAAATCGGTCTCCAAAACGTCGAAAAACGTGCAGTTTCTATTATTCCATGGACCCAAGAGTTCCCTTTTACTTAGCATTCGTTTATTTGGAAAAATAAAAAAGCGATAATTAGCAGAATAAGTGTGTACATTTCATTTTACGTAAAACGAAGGTGTTTTGAAGTGTCACCGTTGTTAAAATAAGTTTATAAATGAATTTGGATCTTTTTATTCTTAATATGCCCTGAAACACGTACAAATGTTCTTGACACGCATGGGTCCATCGTGCAAATGATTCTTAAGCCCGTTGGAAGATTCCTGGAATGTTACGAGTAGTTTCACAGGCATTAATTATTCGCTGTCATCGGTCATCAATGTCGCGAACTTAAGTCTTGTAAAACAAGTCTACCTCGAAATAACATGTAGCACCAGCGAACTCAACCATGGATGTGTCAGTGGGGGCGTCGAAGCACAACAGAAAACGGGATACTTTTGGCAGGGCGATTTGCAACGCGCAGTTAAATGCGGATCCGTCGCGTAACGTCATAAGTTTCGCAAACTGCAGCAACTTTGGCGTGTGTTTTGTTTATCAAAGACGACTAATTCACGAAAAAAAAATGTTCCACTAGTGAACTTAACCACGGATGTTTCAAAGGGGGCGTCGAAGTACGGCAACTTTCCGGCAGCAAACGTGATCGAAAACCTCGTAAACAATAATATCGTAGATCGCTATTATTTTATTCATTTAACGCGTTTGTCGATGAAAAGGAGAGTATAAAGAATTTTGATTTAACACCGTTCAGTGTCAAATTTCGTAATAACAATTATATGAAATTGGCTGGAAACTGAAACACATGTAAAAAGCATTATGAACGAGTATCTGAAAACTTACATTAAAATGATGATAATTTTAATATTAATGTACAGGGTGGCCCAATTTGCACTGACCATGCATTTTTCTCAACACCTATTTGATATAAAATCTTGAAACTTTCATGGTATGAGAATTGCGTTGGGAAAGTTTCAAGATATAAATTTGAAGACAATCGAATAACGTTTTTCTTAATTTTTGACCGATAGGTGGTAGGTAAAACTTTTCAATGGGGAAGTTGAAGAAAATACCTGAAAACCTACAAATAGCGTTGGTTTGATCGAAATCGACCTAATTTATCCCTAGATAATGAAGGCAGAAAAAATGTCTCCAATCAAACAAAATCATTTCAATCATTTCTAACGAAGAAAAGGTTGCGAAATTACCAGAATGGTCCAATAATTCCTTCGTCTGCAGCGATGTATGTTTCAGCGCGATGAAGCATACTTCGGAATGCACGATGGTTCATGTCGGGAGTGATCAACTGAAAGGCATCGATGATACGCTGACGTAATTCGACAACGCTCGTAACAGGCGTCGCATAGACATTAGCTTTAATGAAACCCCACAGGAAGAAGTCCATAGGTGCGAGTTCAGGCGACCTAAGGGGCCATTGGACGGGTCCGTTGCGGCCTATCCATTAGGGTGGTTCAAAACAATATTTTTTCAGATAGATTCAACGCACATGAATTGTTTTATTCATTTTGGTGAAGAAACATTACATAAAAAAATAAAGGCAATCGGAATAAATTTACTACTGCCTCAACCACCTTAAAGTTTTACATTATAATATTACCTAATAATACATCTAACAATTATTTTTAAGCATCATTCAGATATACTTTGTAGTTACCAAGAAATTAACAATAATTTTCTTTTAATTCTTGTCCAAGAGAGTCCCTTTTTTAGAATTCGGGTACCTTTTTCTGTGGCTTTCCACAACTGGCGACAGGTATTGTTTCTGTTCTTCTTGCCTGGTAATGCTTCCGTTGAATGTTGTGGCTAGTGCAATTGCTCGTTCGGCTGTGTCGTTGACAACTTTTAGCGCCCGGGCAGTCTTTTTTTGCTTCTTGAAAGGAATGGTTTTCAGACCAATTGGCTACATCCTCGTCTAAAAATGAAATAACCAACTGCAAAATATTGAAGAAACCCGAAGCTGACCCGACGAAAGCGTCTAGAGATTTGTTGCTAAGGTCGTCTCTTTCGTTATAACTTATTGATCTGGCAACCCCTTCTAATTCCAAGTCCAAGACATCCTTAAGACGCGCCACCATATTCTGCTTGGTCTGAGATGCTATCTTATCGGAGAAAAGAGCAAGCGGAACCAATTCTTGGCTAAGATACCACAAATGACGATTTAGCGCTTTTATTGCTGTCTTGGAAACAATGTCGGAATATTTTTGGTATTTGATGAGACTTTGAATCAGATACAGGTCGTTGATTGGAGCATCACAGGAAAAGGATGAAGTGATCCAAGCTTTAGTATAGATCAAAGTTGTAAATAAAGCGAATTCAAAGCAGGACTTGGTTTCGCGTTTGGTTAGCTTGAACTGGTTTAGAAACATTCTAATCTTGAGCACATAAAGCAACTTTGACATCCAAGGCTCCAGGAACCCGGAACCGTATACCACGTAAAGGCGTTTCCCCAAGAAAGATCAAAGTCAATTCCATCAATTTTCTGTAATCTTCTCTCGGAACTTCGCCGACTTTTCCCTCTAACACATCAAAGGCCCACTTTGTTGCTTCTGTCTTCAGCTCCAAAAGATCTTCACGTAGACGTTCGTCGGTGCAGGGTTGAAACTGAGTTTTGTCAATGGTCAGCCATTGTTTCTGGAATCTCTTAAAAAGAAAAACCTCGGGACCAGATGTCGCTCCAAAAATAGCTTTGAACACGTCTCCGCAAACAACTTCCAGTACGTGGTGTCGACAAGCTAGCCAAAGAAGTGGTTTATCGAGTTTCTTCTCAAGAATAAACAGGCGCCATTTTTATTTCCTTTATTTGCTGCAGTTGTATCAAAGGACAACCCTACAATCTGATTCTGAATATTCCAGGCAGTTAGTGTCTCAAAAACCTTTTGCACCATTTATTCTCCAGTCCTTTGGGTAACTTTTGGAACTCCAAGCAGATTTTCCATTTCGTAGCCTGAGACTAGGATTACCAAACGGTCCTCCTTTTTCACACCGCCAGAAATTGCTGGAAGAAGTTTCCCATCAAAGTGGCATATAATCGGACCGTCGTGAGTGAATCTTGCTTTGGTGTCGGTTGCATTTTTAATCCGATACTTAATCCTGCTTCTTCGAATACTGCTCGTAGACAAAGGAAGTTCGGAAGAACTTTGACAGCTGAATGTTTGTGCAGCAGAATACAGAAGGAATGCCGCTGTTCTGTTACTGATGTTCGTTCTATCTAGCACGGCTTAAAGGTCTTGGGAAACGATCTCTTCAGCTCTTAGTTTTGACTTCTTGGTTGGTTTCTTATAAACCGCCGGTGCTTTATGTACGAACTCATCGTCTTCACTGCAATCTTCATGTGTATCAGATGAAGCAAACTCTTCTGCGGCACTTGCACTGCTTACAGTTGTTTCAGCTTTCCGCTTTCGCAGTTCTTCTGTCTTCGGCTTTTTAACCTCCATTTCGAATCGCTGCTCCTTTCTCTGCTCTTTCTCGGTAAATTTCTTTTCCACTGCTTCCATGACGTACTTCCTCTCCAACCGTTGATCAATTAAGAACTTCTTGTCTTCTTCAATTTTCAGAATATTGATGGCATCGTGATGGGCAATATCAAATAAACGGGTTACTGATTTAAAAAATTATTCCTCTTTTGCAAGTTGCACTGACGTTTTACGGTTTTTGTTGCGACTAATGTTCCTGTACTTATCGAGTAGTCCATTTAATTTTCTTATAATGCTTCTTTCTTCACATGTTGGAACTCGAGCTTTCATCCAAATCTCACCAATCTCCTGCACGACAGCTTTTATTGCATCTGTTCTTGATTCATTGCCTATTTTATGCCTATGAAAGTAGACTTTTAATACTTCAAGCCCAGTTGATAGAACTTTGCCGTCAAATTTTTCCTGCCTTTTTCCAATTAGATATACAAAATAATTAGAACGCGTTTTAAACATCTCTACTCCTATCAGCAATGTGAAAGGATGAGAAATAGTGCGAATTGACGGAGCCGCAAGACCAGACAGGCTACTATATTTTGTTGCTATGGCGATTTGAAATATTATTGCTTGAATTTGAGGAGTTTTAATTGGGAGAGCAATTAACTGACCATAAATACTAGCCGACTGAAAAACTAGGATTTAACAAAAGAAAACGAAACTAGGCTTAACAAAACGACAGTTAAACTTTTAATTTTTGTTACACGAGAGAGAAAAATCAAAAGTACCGCTCGCAATGGATTTCAAAACAATACAGAAAAAACGACGCGCGTTCTCTTTTTTAATTTTAACAAAATGAGTTTAAGCTATTTAGGAAAAGGAAACACTTCGCGGTGTTCAAGTTGGTACACGGTCAGTGCATATAGAAACTGGTACAATTTCATCGATCGGACATCTGGTGGGCTGCGTATTAAGTCCACCCACCAGTTAATATTTAGCTATAACTTTGTAGCGGCGGTGGTGTAAGCTCTAATTTTGGTGGTGCAAGGTCGGTACATATAGAAACTGGTATTATTTCCTCGATTGGACCTCTGGTGGGCTGTGTATTAAGTCCGCCCACCAGTTAATTTTAGCTATCACTATAAAAGCGCGGCGGTGCAAGCTCTCATTTTGTTGGTGCAAGTTGGTGCACGGTCAATGCATATATAAACTGGTACTATTTCTTTGATCGGACATCTGGTGGGTTGCGTATATGCAAAACACTTACATATATCGTCCATGCCAAAATTCAAATCCTCATAGAAAAATTTATAGATTCAATTTCAAGCGTGTTAGGTAGTAAAATTATGACACCTAAATTTCATTATGCTAAAGCGTTTCTTATGTATGGGCCTCTAAAAACAATTTCTTGTATAAAATACGAAAGCAAGCACAGTTATTAAAAAAAAATCTAAGGCTTCCAATAATTGCAAAAAATATAACGAAAACCTTGGCCTTTCGTCATCAGTATTTAAAGTGTTACAACACGTTAGACGAACAAATAGTTGGAGTCCAAAGTACCCAGCAAACACAAGAACGTCCTTTGGACATCCGAAAGACGTCACACTCGGATCTTGAATTCGTCCGTAGGACATCCCAAAATCCGGGATTGACGTCGGTTGGACGTTAAAGGACGTCCAAATGTCCGGTTTGTCTATAGCCGTAGTACGTCCCGGGGACGAGTTTTCGGATGTCCAACGGCGATTACGGCGGTCGTCCCCTGGATGTCTTTCTATAAGACCTAGAGATGTCTTTAGGCCTTTAATTTGGTTCAATCATGGCTCAATAGGGATGAAACTAGGACGTTCATTGGATATCGTATTCTGAACAAATAATTTAAAAAGCCAAACTTGATATTAAAATTTTATTCAAAACATTAAAATACAAGATAATGGAAAAAATCCAGCAACAAGTGTACAATTTGATTGTAATAACACGAACTCTGCATAGAAATTAAGAATTTAAATTTATTATAAGGTTATTAAATTTTTACGATAGGTTTTCGAAAGTTGGAAACTCAAGTTTTAGCAGTTAACATATAAATTACAAAACTTATATAGTTATTTAATTTTTATAAAACAAAATAAATTTTGAATTTAACTATTAAAAAATTAAATAACCTTCCTTATGCAAATGTAAAAAACAATAAAATTAATTTTAAAATCAGAAGCAAAATAAAACTAAGCCATTTAATACTATTCTTTAAAAAAAAATTAAGACTATGGGATGAAAAATGTACTCTAGAAATTGCTGTTTCTCGAAGCTTAATTTTAATATCTATCCAAATCTTACTTTTGGAATTACAATTTAACTATATAAAATATCACAGTATGAAATAAAGCTTTAGGCGAACCGTTCAGTGAGAGTAATGAATAATAAACTTAAAAAGTTAAATTGAAACATGTACAGGTCCAAAATGAACTTTAAAAACAGCGAACCTTCCCTAACTTTCGGAGAATTCAACGCAAATCTTACTTTTGGAATTCCAAATTCAATATATAAAATATAACAGTATGAAATAAATCTTTTGGCGAACCGTTCAGTGAGAGTAATGAATATTAAACTTAAAAGGTTAAATTGAAACATGTACAGGTCCAAAATGAACTTAAAAACAGCGAACCTTCCCTAACTTTCGGAGAATTCAACGCAAATCTTACTTTTGGAATTCCAAATTCAATATATAAAATACAACAGTATGAAATAAAGCTTTAGGCGAACTGTTTAGTGAGAGTAATGAATAATAAACTTAAAAAAAAACAAAATAATTTAAAGTCGCGCACTTGTATCCAAACTGGTTATCAACAATATAGTTTTAATATGTATTAGTTATTCGTTTGATAAGTAGCAATTAGCCCTAAATGTACTTAGGTTATTGATCTCGCAGTCCTCTGACATAGGAATAGGGCTTGGGTAGTTTATGTGCCGGGAGCTTATGAAGTCGGTGGCTCCTGCGTTGACTGTTGGAACGGAGGACTCTTCTGGGCAACAAACATTGTCTGGCCTGATGTCCACAATGTCCGCACTTGTAGCAACGTCCCTTGAATTCCCGTTGATATGATTGACGTGTATGAACTCCTCGTAGCACTGAAACTTCATTCTTGGATGGAGGAGTAGAAAAGCGCACAATCCTTTCCTCTGGGCTATCGGGTGTATGCACAAATTTCACCCTGGGTGAACTTCCCCGACAGGATACCGGTTCTTCTTCCTTTTCTGCTGCATACTCGGACGTGTTCTTTTTATAGCCATAGGGGGTTAGCAACTCATATTCCACGGCAGTATTGTATAAAAAAGGGATGTCCAGGGCAAACTCAAGTGATTCCGCCGTCGGTGAACATGGCAGTATCCCCAAAACGCACGTCCAATCGGGTCCGGAAAATTACGTTTTTGACTCCATACCTTCCATAAAATACCAGGGGATCCACAGGATGTTCTGCTTTTGCTTCATCAGGATCCAAAAGACAATAGATCTTGACTGAGAGTACGGGGAAGGGCAAGTTATCAACGAGTCTACCGTGCACAGGGATTTCCCCCTTTCCAATAAATAATTGAATGATTTGGTTAGCCATTATCTACAAACGAAAAGAAACAACAGTTAGTAATTTTATCGGGCTGGTCTCACTATCTCCTGATGTGCCAGCGCTCCAGGTATCGGCTCTGGACTAAAATGGAAGTAGTCTGGTTGCAAGCCATTTACTAGACCTGCTGACATTAATGATGTCCACGCTCGTTTTATCTCTTCCCGAGATCTATACTTTTTAACTTGGGGTTGTGGTGAGTAGTAGTATATAGGAAAACTGTTGAACTGCCTCCAAGGATTGATGTAATTCCTGAAGTGGTCCTCTCTCATATGCTTCTATCGTAGACTCTTCAATTTCATCTGCTACTAGGTGCTTTTCTTCCTCCCATGGCATTTGCGGTTCACGTCCATAGGTCAAATAGAATGGAGGCGTTTTAATAGTTTTATGATGTACACTATTAATAGCAAATTGATGCAACTCCAGTCCAATATCCCATTTGTTATTGGCATTTCCCACATACATACTTAGTAATTTGCCCAGAACTCTGTTTACTCGTTCACTCAAATTGGTTTGAGGATGGTACGGTGTGGTAAAACGTGGCTTTATTTTCATCAGTCGACACATTTCTTTCGAAACTGCTGAAGTGAATTGTGAACCATTATCGGATAGGACTCGTTCGGGACCTACATGTCTCGAGACGTATTTAAGGAACACATTGGCTACAGTGCAAGCGAAATATTACGAATAGCAAATAATTCCACATATTTTGTAAAGTAGTCTACTATTACCACGATGAATCTATTGCCTTTGGCAGTGGTTAGTAGCGGTCCCATCATGTCAATACCAACTAATTGAGGTGTTACTGATCATTTTACCAGGTGTCTTCAAGTTCCTCGCTTTATATTGCTGACAGGTATTACATTGTCGCATCCAGTCATAAATGATCTTCCGGAACTTTGGATAGAAATATTTCTTAGTTATCTTATGTTCAGTTATGATTTTACCGCGATGTCCAGCGGTAGGATGATTGTGGAATTGATCAAAGAGACGTTCATGGAGGGATTCAGGTACCAACGCTTTGGAAGGTTTTTGTGGCGTTGATTTGCGATATATTATGTCTTTGTTCAGTTCATACTGGGCATGGTCATTACCATTACGTAAGGACTCCAGAATACGGCTCCAGACCTCGTCTTCCTCTTGGGCTTTCTTGATGTCATCTATAAGAATAGGTTCAAGTGCCTTCTGACCCGTAGCTAAATAAATTGTTAGTAATTGCTTCAAAGGAATAGTTTTATCCCGTTGCAGTACTTCAACGGATCTTGACAACGCATCTGCTACCCTGTTCGTTTTCCCAGGTATATACACAACGTCAAAATTGTATTCCTGTAAAAGCAGAGCCCAACGGATCAGCTTGCTTTTGGGAATCTTTAGGTTGAACAGCCAAGTCAAAGCTTTGTGTTCTGTTACGACTGTGAACTTCCGCCCATCTAAATGATACCTGAACTTTTCTATTGCATAGACTATCGCAAGGCATTCCTTCTCCGGTATGCTGTATTTCTCTTCAGCCCCCTTGAATATACGACTGGTATATGCCATCGGAACTTCCTTTCCATCTTGTATCTGAGAAAGCATTACCCCAATGGCATAATCACTGGCATCGGTAGTCACTATAAATGGAAGATTATCATCGGGGACATGTAAGATGACTGAGTTGGCTATACTATTTTTAATGGTTTCAAAGCTTTTCCTTTCGACATCGCCCCACTTCCAAGGAACACCTTTTCTTTTGAGACGCTGAAGCGGTGCGACCATGTCTGCGAAGTTGGGAACAAACCGTGTGTGGTAAGTGACCATGCCTAGGAAGGTTGCGAGCTCTGCAACATTCTTCGGTGCGGCATATTGCCTGATGGTCTTGACTTTACCTTCGTTGATTTTTATCCCTTCGTTGCTTATGACATGACCCAGCACATCGACCTCTCGACAAGCGAAAGCGCACTTGGATGGTTTAATTGCTAATCCGGCCTTCTCTAGTTGAGTGAATACGAACCTCAGTGCCTTGAGATGCTCGGCCCAAGTCTGGCTAACAATTACGATATTGTCGAGATACCAATACACTCCTAAGCGATCACCATGTTTGAGAACTCGATCCATTAATCGCTGAAATGTGGAAGGAGTAGTCTTAAGACCAAACGGCATCTTCTTAAATTGATATTTGCCTTGGTCGACAATAAAACCAGTATACTTCTCACTTTCCGGATCCATGGGAACTTCCCAAAACCCTGCTCGTAAATCCAACTTAGTTATATATTTCGGGTTCTTAATTTGGTCTAGAATTTCATTGACTCGTGGTAATGGATATGGGTCATCTTCAATTAGGTTGTTTATGGGTTTATAATTAACGCAAACTCTCCTACCTCCATCTTTCTTTCCTACTATATGGATCTGGCAAGCCCAGGGCGAGGTTGACGGTACAATGACTCCTTCTTTCAGCATATTCGATATCTCCTCATCGACAACCTGTTTCTATTTCTTTGTGAACCGTCTAGGGCGTCTTTGTACTGGTTGTGCCCCTTCCTTTAGCTTGACTTGGTGTTGAATCCAATCGGTTTGCCCGATGCGGTCAGTTACAACTGTTGGGAATTTTTTTAAGTAAGTCGACCAATTCACCTTTCTGCCTCGACGTAACATTCTCAGCATCAATGACTTTGTGAACATCCTTCAGAACGTGCAAGGGGACATCTCCCTGCTCTGATTTCAATTCACTGTCCATCCGGTGAAGGCCGGTCACTTGATTACTCCAACGCATTTCCTGGCGACTGAAATCAATAACGGCTTTAATGCGGGTTAAAAAATCCGTACCTAGTATGACGGCACAAGGAAGAGAGCCAACAACTTTAAAATTGAGATTCCCGGTGTCAATCTCGTTGATGTGCGTAGGAAGTAGTAGTTGTCCAAATATAGGGACAGTTTCGCCATTGGCCTGGAAACAGTTCTCATTATAGTTAGTTAGATTGTTCGCTACCCCCATATGATCCAGATATTTTCGGGTAATAAAACTGGCTTCTGCACCCGTACGGTGCAGGCTAAAAGTTTGTTAGTATTATTCAAAGTTAAAAACACTCCATACGACTGACTCATCTTCATAGTTAAAAGAACAGGACTTTGCAATGCAGAGGACTTAATTCCTGCTTCATTCAATCCTGATTGGAGTTTTCCTCTTTCAGAGTCCTTTCGTCTGTTGGTTTGGTTGTTTCAACTTTCTCGGATTGCTTCCGTGAGTTTCGCCGTCTGGTTGGATTCCGTTGGGTGGTCCACTGACACAGACTCGGTGGATGGCCTACGTCCCCACAGTGCACACATGGCTGATTGTAGACTGTGTTAATAATGGTCGGGACAGTTGCCATCTGGACTCTTGGTCGCCAGTCAGGAACTCCCATCCGTTGTTCCATCTCTTCCAGCTTTTGTCGGAACTCATCTATATCTTCTTTATCATAGGTCATTAGGAATTGCGAATACATGGGTAAAACATTATTTTTCAACGTGGTTACCAGTTCGGACTGTGGTATGGGTTGACTTAACATCAAATTTAGTTGGCCTACTCGGTCTATAAATTGACTGACCTTTTCGGTGGACTCCTGTCGGGTATTTTCAATCTGGAATCGGAGACTTCTTTCCCGACCTTCTGGGATAAATCGTTTTCGAAAGGACCGCTCAAACAAATGCCAGGTCCAAGTGGCCAAGTCGTACCTGGACTCAAAACCTTCATACCAGATATGAGCGGAACCTTGGAAAAGGGCCCTTGAGATAGCTGCGAGGTCAAACACTTCCAACTGTTTCACCACCATGTATTTCTGCAATTCCTTCAGAAAACCTCTGGGATTCTCATCTACACCCGTAAATGAGGGCATAGGAATTTTAAGATTACTCACGCTCATGCTCAGCATTGTGGTACCTCCTTGCGTTCCTAATGAGGGTCGTCCTCCGGAACCAATAGTTGACCCAAACGACAATCGACTGGATGGCAAAGGTTGGATACCTGGAAATTGGCCAAGAGGACTACTAAAGTGAACAGACCTCTGTTGGGGATTACACCCTGTCGGTCCCCATACTGAAGATGCTCCATGTCGGTTAACTTGGGAGTTAGTAGCGGTCCTCGGTGGTGTGAAAGAGAGGGAGGCGGAGCTGAAGGTTGTTGTAGCGGAGCTGGAGGTGGTTGTAGCGGAGCTGGAGGTGGTTGTAGCGGAGCTGGAGGTGGTTGTAGCGGAGCTGGAGGTGGTTGTAGTTGGTTCAGACCATCCTGAATTACCTTCATGAGATCGGCCAACGTGTAAACTGGCTGTTGGTTACTCGTTGCTGGGGCTGGGACAGCAATAGTTCCAGTACCACTGGTGGCTCCCTGAGACGTGGGGTCAGTAGGCGTTATGCTCCAATAATTCACTTTGTTATGTAACCCATCGAGTTTCCATAAAAGAGGCATTAAACAGTTAGTAAAGACTAGTCCACCAACCATACGCAATAGCGCCACCATAGACCAAGGCAGTTTCAGGAAATTAATCCACAAATTCAACTTAGACCTAGGATTATTACCACACCTCCTGAATTTCTGAATAGCCAGCAATACACCCAAAAGTGCACAATTACCTGCGACTTCGACGCTCCAAATAAACCAATATTCTAAAAACTCCATTAAAAACCACATTAATTGCGTAGATAAAAACATGCTGACGTCAGGTAAAGCCAAGGCCCGAATACGTAATTCAAATGTATAACAACTCGGTAACACCAAACTCGATAAGTTTTAGGCTGATTAAACCGGTGCTTATTATCTGATTTGAATATTATTCTTCTTAAGCTTGTTGAACGCTTACCTTGTCAATTAGGTTTATCAATATTCACGGAGCATTGCAATGGCGATGTTCGGACAATGGCGACCGAAAACGGAATGGCGGATCACTTGTTGTTTCGTCGACTTCCAATGGCCAGCCGGCCTCCCAGACGCTGATTGGCTTGAGACGCCAAGTGCCTAGACGACTCACAAATTTGGCGCGAAAATAACGGCACAACAAATATGGCGACGCTGTTTTTCAAACCCCGTTTTCCTTAACGAACAAATCTTGGAGAAATATTAAGTTCGTTCAAATTTCTATGACTTGCCAAGGCAATTAATAATCATATCCTCACTCGGGGCACCAAAATGTAAGGGACTATTTTTACATAGGCAAATAATTCAACTAAATGATTAAAAAACAAACAAAAACCCTTTTAATATTTCTCACCAAAACTTCTTACTGGTCTGCGGTTAGTTCTATCAAGGCGGTCTCAAGGCTATACGTCTAAATTGGAGGCTCTTACTATAGATTCCGAGCGCCGTTCAGCTCCGACTACATCTAACGCCTCCCCTTCATGAGCTGATTCTTTATATTAACCTTTTCTATAGTACTCTAGCGCCACCTGTGGCCGTCAGTTAGCCAAAACCAGGCCTTAAAACAGTATGAAATAAAGCTTTAGGCGAACCACTCAGTGAGAGTAATGAATAATAAACTTAAAAAGTTAAATTGAAACATGTACAGGTCCAAAATGAACTTTAAAAACAGCGAACCTTCATTAACTTTCGGAGAATACACTGCAAATCTTACTTTTGGAATTCCAAATTCAATATATAAAACATAGCAGTATGAAATGAAGCTTTAGGCGAACCGTTCAGTGAGAGTAATGAATAATAAACTTAAAAAGTTAAATTGAAACATGTACAGGTCCAAAATGCACTTTAAAAACAGCGAATCTTCCCTAACTTTCGGAGAATTCAACGCAAATCTTACTTTTGGAATTCCAAATTCAATATATAAAATATAACAGTATGAAATAAAGCTTTAGGCGAACCGTTCAGTGAGAGTAATGAATAATAAACTTAAAAAGTTAAATTGAAACATGTACAGGTCCAAAATGAACTTTAAAAACAGCGAACCTTCCCTAACTTTCGGAGAATTCAACGCCAATTTTACTTTTGGAAATACAAATTCCCTAAACTATTCACGGAACACATTTGAGCTATAAGTCCACCATTCAGTGAGAGTGAAGATGAATACTCCATAAAGGTAAAGAGTCAAAATAGACTTTGATCAAACATATTTTCTTCCTACCTCTGTAAAAGACACATAAAAAAATCGAGTTAAAATCATTAAAAAAATCAAACAGTTTTTTAATAAAATACTTACTCTTATGATATATTATCAGCAATACTAGAGATTACTATGTTATAATCTTTAACGTTTGTGTAGAACGCATGATGGACTTTATGGTGACCGATTCCAAACTATCGAGTAATGGCGTCGTACAAAAGAAACTACAAACTGGGCTACCAGATATTTTAAAAGGACTTTAGCGCGGCCAACTTAGATCAGCTTTTTCGCAGTAATTGGCTGTGATTGTAGAAATGATTCATCAAATGAAAATAATGGAAATAAAAATTAAGAAAAAAATAATATAAAAAATATAAAAATTAAGAACAGATAAAATTAATTAAATAATTAAGTAGTTTTGATTTAACACGTAATTTCATTAATTCACGTTAAATAAACTCGTAAATTTAAATAATAATATTAATATATTGTGGTTCATTAATCATTATCAGCTCAAATAGAAATACACGTGAAACAAATTAAAATTGACTGCTGATAAACGCGCCTCTAGATAGCATCGATGGACGAAACATTTCGGACGAATAGTGGAGATCTATGCGACGTCGATTGGGCTGAATATCGGATGTCGCGAAATTGGTACTATGAGGACTAAAATGGTACGTCCGTAATTAGCCTTTTCGGCTTAAATAGAGCCACCAAGTGGCTAACTAGAGAAGCTACCCAAATTGCTGGAATTTCGTCTGCTACGGTCGTCTACTTAACGTTACGCAAAGGCTAAACGTTTTAAAACATTCTTGACGTATAATTATCGCCGTCGTTCGGTTGAATTATGAAATTAGTATAGCTAGGTGTTTGTTTTTGTAATTCTAATGAATTAGTAAACGTTTATTGATAAATTCGTTGGTTGATTAGAGGTTTTTTAAACTGAAATGGCAAATTTTTCAAACCACAAAGGTAAATTCTTTTGATTGAGTTCAACTGATTTAAAATAGCAAAATAATCTTAGGTATTTATACTTGTTCTACGCCTTTACCAAAGGAAGGACACAGCGAGGGTTTTACGGTTAATGTTATACCTTTGAAGCTATCTCCTCAGCTTGCTTTCAAAAAGTGAATATTAAATAATCAGTACTGTGTGCTTAGTGTTTATTTATTGTTTTTTTTAGATTAGAAGCTGGTTTAGTGTTGAAAAATCAAAATAGAAGCGCTGTAAAAACAACTGGAGGAACTTCTTGTTGTGTTCAGGGGTGTAACAGCAATGTAGTCAGAAATCGTAATTTGCATTTTCACTCATTCCCAAGATATAGTAAACTAAAACAAGCCTGAATTGATAGAGTACTCAGTAAGCCTTCAAAGACAAGTTCAACTCTGTGGAAGCCTACCCCGGCTAGCAGTATTTGTGGATTGCATTTTAATGTATGTGGAGTGAAGCAGAAAGGGGACTCTATTCCTCGTATATTTCCTTGGAACACATTTCCGGATGGTACAAATATAAAACCCTCCAGGAAAAGTATGAAAAAATTTATATTAGTGTTAAGTATTGAAAATTAAGTAATTATAATTTTTCAGGAAGGCGTCTGTTTAAAGCTGATCAATCAAACACTAAAAAAACCGACCACTATTTTATGCCAGACACAGTGATAATTCCTATAAATGACCAAGAATTATCTTTGTGTGCTACCTTTGAATATTCAGAATCGGATATAAAGAAAAAAAAGAATATGAATCAAATTCATAGTCTCAGTTTACATAAAGGTTAATTTTAGTTTTAAACTAAGGTACAAAATATTATTCGCTCAATTTACATTCTTATTTTACAGATCATTCCTATTGTGCCGTTTATGGACAAGAAAGTAAAGCCACCCAACAAGGTGAAATTATTGACAGATAAAACACTTGAAAGAAACCATTTCATTGTTACATCAGAAAATGACAAATTATTAGCCAAGCAGGACCAAACATTAGCAGAAAAAGATATAGATCTGTTTGAAAAATCAAAACAAATTATTAATATGGACTTGAAAATAATAATTCTTAATGAAACTATAAGGAAAGAAAATTCTAAATGTTTTTCTGTAGAAAATGTTCTAAAAATTGAAGACGCCCTTAAATTTTATACTGGATTTCAAAGTAAAGAACGTTTTTTGACCTTTTACAACTTTGTAATGGTGGACTATGATACCGCTTACAATAACTACAAAAATTTAAATTGTCAACCTCCGAAATCAAACCGGAAACGCTCACCCAAAATCAACACTATTAACCAGCTGTTTTTGGTCTTGTCTAGACTACGATGTGGTCTCCTAGAATTTGATCTATCTTATAGGTCAGGTGTTTCTACTAGTACCATAAGTGGAATATGGAGTTTTTGGATTGCTTATCTGTCAAACAGGCTCGTACAAATTAATATTTGGCCTAGTCGCTCAATAATTGATAAAAGAATGTCTCAGCAATTTAAGTATCTGTATCCAACCACGAGAGTTTTGTTGGACTGCACAGAGATATTTATTGAACGTCCATCCGACTATCAAATCCAAGGTGTCACCTACTCCTCTTACAAATCACACAACACCGCCAAAGGATTAGTTGGGATTACACCGAATGGATGGATATCGTTTGTGTCAGATCTTTATGGTGGAAGCATATCAGATAAGGAGATCACGATCAAATCTAAAGTTTTAAATTTATTGGAACCTACCGACTCATTAATGGCAGATCGGGGCTTTCTTATCGAAGATGAATGTAAACAACTCGGAATAGCCCTAAATGTACTACCGTTTTTGGGGGGTAAACCCAGCTTAAACGAACAAGAAGAAGAAATTACTCGAAAAATAGCTTTTGTAAGAGTGCACGTTGTACGTGTTATTAAACTGGTTAAAGATTATAAAATTTTAAGTGAAAATTTCACAAATTCAATGTCCGATAAACTAAATGGAATTTGAAAAGTTTGTTGCCATTTGGTAAATTATACTGGTAACCCTTTACTAGAACGAAAAGTGTTATCTGATACCTTAACAACAATAAAATAAGCTTTTTAAGTTTTATCTTTAAACGTTAATTTTTTAATTTGTATAAACTTTGCATATTTTTTTTTTGGTATTTAACAACTTAAATATCTTCAATTCTGTATAAGTATCACAGTAATTTAAGCAATTTATAAAATATCACACTGAGATAGGAAATAATTTTTTAGGTACTTACTACTTAGAATATCACTGCTGCTTTTAGGGTTATATTAAATGTAAAATGTTAAGCTCGATAACTACTGTTAAGTTATAATACACATGACAAGAAGTGATCAAAATAAAACTCGTTTAGTTTTGGCAAAATTTCATTAGACCATATTTCCTTATTGAAACTAATTATTTCTACTATATAATCCTTTCCACTGTAAACTAAAAAGTCACACCATTTTTAGCCAGTTATGGCTAATTGTCCTTGTGCTTGGTAGAAAAATTTGTGGGTTCTTTTTAATTTGATATTGCCATTTCTGTTGGTTAGATAAGGTACATAAGTAATTCCACCGCCTCCTTTACACTTAAATTTTCTTCTTGGCCCCTAGCTAAAGTCTTAATTTCAAGTAAACCCCATTAATTAACTGAGCTGTCAAATATTAATCTATCCGGTGTTGCACCTAAGTAAGGAATGGCTGGATTCACACAAAATCCCACATCTGCACTATACTTGATTTTAATTTCTGTTGATTGATACATTTTCAATGCTGACTCTTCACATTTTAACCCGTCTTCCATATATTTGGTGCTAATAGTAGTTCCCCTTTTCATTCTTTCTATGAACGCATCATCCACCTGTTTTTTCCTTCTTACAATTTCCCCAAATTTTGATGCTGTTAGCCGTTTACTTCTTTCAATCAACCACACATCAGATTTGGACTGCTTTCTTGTATTTATCTCTAACTCCCTGGCAACTTCCATAGTTAGTGCAACGTCTTCAAGATAATAAAGATCAGTTGAAGTTTCTAGTAATTTCAGTGGTAATGATGGAGGTTGAATTATGATACCTTCTGACAAGGTTTTAATTTCAGGCATTGCATCTTTAATTAACTGAATAGGTTGACATTCACTTTCAGACAAAATCTCACTAAACATGTTTCCAGGTTCCACTGTTTCAAGATCTTTGGCAAAAGTTCTGAGACTGTCTTCAGACACAGGTATATTAGTGCATTCAAATTTCAAAAGTCTTTTACAAAATTTGGCTTCTGTTGCCTTTGTTTTCTTGTTTGGGTCATGCTTCGTGAAACAATATTTGGAGAATTCACTGCTAGGTTTTCTGATTTTCCCTGGTTTGTTCCACTCACAAGGCTTTTCTGTACTCGATTTATAAGTGTCGAATATGAAATTATTTTGTAACATGGCATTGTCCAATAATACCCAGAAGGTCACAATGACATGTTTACAAAATCCCAACTGACCAGCTTTACAATAACAAAAAGCTCTTAAAATGTCTCCACTGTAATTTATTTGGGCTGCTACATTGTATTTTTCACGTTTGTTTGAAGCTTCTACAACTGATTTTATAGTAATGAAATGCTCTCCATAATTCAATAAAATATCACACACCTTTCCACTCTTAAACATACGGTACCCAGCGGTATAATGCTTTTTCCCATTAGTTTTACTATGGTATGTTAGAATATTCTCTTCTTTGAAGGTAGTTGGGAATTTCCGTAGCTGTTTTGTAAAGTTACCTTTAGGTAATGGTACATTTGATTTCACAAACTCCTTTGGATTTTTATTATTTGATGAAGTGCCTTGCAAAGGAAACTTATTCAGAGCATCATTGGAAATTAGTTTGAATGGAGACCTTGTTTCTTGAGTTAATGACGTTGATGAATTTGATATGTCATTACATATTTCCTGCAAATTCAGTACACAGTACTGATTATTAATATTCACTTTTTGAAAGCAAGCTGAGGAGATAGCTCCAAAGGTATAACATTAACCGTAAAACCCTCGTTGTGTCCTTCCTTTGGTAAAGGCGTAGAACTATACATCGCAAAATATCCCTTAGACTATAAACATTAACACCACTGTCTTCACTTTAGAAAAACACCTAATAAGTATAAATACCTAAGATTATTTTGCTATTTCAAATCAGTTGAACTCAATCAAAAGAATTTACCTTTGTGCTTTGAAAACTTTGCCATTTCAGTTTAAAAAACCTCTAATCAACCAACGAATTTATCAATAAACGTTTACTAATTCATTAGAATTACAAAAACAAACACCTAGCTATACTAATTTCATAATTCAACCGAACGACGGCGATAATTATACGTCAAGAATGTTTTAAAACGTTTAGCCTTTGCGTAACGTTAAGTAGACGACCGTAGCAGACGAAAATCCAGCAATTTGGGTAGCTTCTCTAGTTAGCCACTTGGTGGCTCTATTTAAGCCGAAACGGCTAATTCGTCCCGTAGGACGAATTTTGGACGGGACCAAGCTGGGCTCTATGGACCATGCTGGGACGTCCCAGGGACGATTTGTGTTTGCTGGGTACAACTGCGGGGAAATTTATTTGTTAAAATAACTTGCCTTACCATCTAAAAAATATTCTTAATGCAGAATCCCACGAAAAATTTATTCATTTAAACAGGCTAGTTTTGAAAATGTGCATTATTTTACAGAATGCCTGATAGTTCACGAAACTGAACGTAACGAAATTAAATCTTGCATGAGAATTAAATTAATTTTATACCTAAACATGTCTCTTACTATGGCAGGAACGATATAAATGGTTAATGTTTTTAATAAACATTTACACGCTTACGAAGTTATTGAGAAGCCCGAAAATTGGGCATTAATTAAAGCTGGAAGTAAAAATCGGTATAAATTATCGAATGTATATAGTATCATAAGTTAATGATACCTCTAAGTAGACAAATAAGCCCTTTCAAGGTGGAATCTTTGTCCAGAAAATGTGTTGTCAAATCTTGTCTCTCCGATTCCCACGAAAATGAAAGTTTTGAAAAATATCTCGGGCCCAGCGCCGCTGTGCGGTCGAGAATGAAACTCTATTGGGCTGAGAGAAATAAACCAATAGCAAAAAAAAACGTTCTTTGGCCTCTGCGGGGGGAATGAATTTTCTAAGGGAATACCGAAATTTATCTTTTTGGGGGAAGTTCAAGCTAGCCTTGCACCAAACGGGATAAAAGAAACGTCAGCTTCGGCAGTTCCAAGTCTATGTTAAGGCTACTTTGATACGCATTACGGAGAGACATAGGTCAATTTGGACAAGCATATCCGCCATAGGCAGCATAGCCATTTGTCTACTTAGAGGTATCATTAACTTATGATAGTATTAATTAAAAGTATTATGTCGCTTTAGGATCTAAACCTGTAAGTTTTGAAAGATAATATAATTAATACATTTTAAGAATATAAATTATCATGCCGCATTTTATTTCAATCAGTAATTTACGAAAACCATGTTTAAAACACACACATAAACTGTTTTTTAAGTAAATAAATCTTAATTTTTTTAGAATAAATAAAAATGCGCTTACTTTTTTATCTACCCGCGAAAAAACCGTGCTAGTGAAAATCAAGGTCGGGTTTTCTTCAAAAATAGAGTTGTTTCGCTCGGTGCCAGACATTTCATACCTGGACTTTCATTTAAATGAGAGACTTCTCAATGTCGTTTTAAATTATGACGATAAACACTCCTTAGAATTTTTAAAATTAGTGTCGTACTTCAACAAATTATAATAAAAATATTTGAATTTTAATAAAGTTTATTTCATCGTTTCATTGTGTTTTTTTCAATGGGGGTGAAATTTCCTAAGAGACAATATCTCCAGGGGCACAATGAAAGGGATCGAACCGTCCCGCGACGAAAAATCCTACACTCGTTTCGCTGTGCTACCTAGATAAAATTCATTTTCCGAGACTTACACGTACTTTTACGACAATATTACTTTATAGTGGGAGTCTTACAAATAGCGAAGAGAAAATGGAAAAACCCCAAATTGAACTAAATATTGAAAGAGAGGAACTGCAAGCTGCATCAGCAAGTAGCGCGCGAGAGGAAGGTGTGCTGGTGCACATTGAGCATTTGATTACCTGCTGAGTGTCAAGATACGGAAATGTACGAATTTTTCAACAGCGAGTGACGGTGGCTCCATCTCGTATGGAAAACTCTCTAAATATTTAAATTTGTGGTCATATTACAAATTTACAAACCTTCTGATTAAAAATTTCTTTGTTCTTTTTTATTAATGAATTAATCTTTAAAATTGATAAACAATTTTTCTCTTAAATTTATTAATATTCAATACCTCAAAAAGTTCATCTGCGGGTAGAAATTCAAACCACTTTCCTAACAAAATCAATGAAGGTGTTTTTTAAACCCATTTTCCACCATATGTGGTTTTAAACCAAACCCTTAAGGGTACCTCAATCCTTAACCTACCATTTTCAAAAAACTAATTTTTACTATGTACCATTTATTATATCCTAGCTTTACTTAAAAAATCCCTTTATTCTCACGTATGTAGTATATCAGAAACATCGGGATATCTTGAAGGCAGTTTCATTAATGAAAGGAAGAATTCCTGGCTCATTAGTAATCTACCGATATTCGTGATAATACAAGTGAACAAATACATAATTGCGTGATTACAGGAGACGGTGGTTATCCTCAAATTTTAAATGATGAGCAAGGGCCTTCTAACGAGAGATTTACGCAAGCTTGAACTAGTTCTTGGTCTCTGACAGAGAGAGCCATCGCGGTTCTGAAAATGGTTTTCAGATGCCATAGAAAAAGCAAAATCAAGTTTGTTGGTGTAGTTAAATACGCTTTGACACAAGAACTGTTTTTTTAATCCCGCCAAAGAATATTTTAAAATTGCTCAGAAAGTGATCCTGTAAAATAATTTCTTTAAAACGTGGTAGCTAATTTATTCTCTTATGTATGGTTCCTCCAATACTTCGATATTTTCCTTCATATTTTTTAATAACATTCCTTTGTAAAAAAAGTGATAGAACCGAACTCATTCGCTTTGAGTCACGGCGATTATTTATAAACCAGATATATTACGAACCGTATTTCTAAAAACTAGCTAAACGTTAATCAACAGAAAAAATAGTTCAATTAATTCATTTGGTGTAAATATCAAGCAAACTGCAAACGCAGTGCTTCCACTTTGACAAACTCATTTCTCCCTTTGTCGGTTCTAATAAATACCTTTTTATCCCTTTCACAATTTTGTTAATTTAGACAATAAGATTTATAATTTTTAGGCCTTATATAAAGAAATAATTCTTAAAAATATTTTAAAATCTATGACACAGTTCCGAATCCCAGTTAATTTCATTCTTGGATTCCAATAAAGGTAGAGGTGCGGTATTTGATGTACTAGACCAAAAATATTTCTAGGGAAAATTGGGAAAATTCCTAAAATACTTAATTTTTTAAAAATCCCCTAATTTCCCCTTTCCCCCTCTCTTTCGAAATAAAATCCCTTTTAGGTCGGAAAATCCCTATAAAGGGATAAAATCCCTCAAAGTGGACGCACTGGGCAAACCTTTCATTCTTTTACATTAACTGGATATTGGAAATTTATTACCGAAAAATATTCGATTTTACAAAAATCTACTTCAATTTTGACTAAATTTAAGATAAATCAGCTAGTAGGAATCTGTTGTAGGTTAATAGCTTCACTATATACACATTAATATATTTGTTAATTATACATGAGTTCTCATTAAAAACAATTAGAAACGTGTTATACGAAGCAATTCTCGTAAAAGGCTGCTCTCTCATTTTTATTACTTTAAGTTAGTGTTATTTTTAAGTGTGTATAAGCGAATAAAGTCAAGTTCTTTTGTTAAATGATTGAAGGAAGGTTATATAAATTCAAACATTTAAAAAATATTGCAGATAATTATTAAAGCGATGAGTAATACGTTTATAATTTTGGCTACCATTCACTGAAAGTATCAATCAAAATTTCACTGAAAATAACGAATGTTGAAATGGAAATTCCAAATAGCCAGCATTTGAAAACTGGATACAAAAACCACAGGCTAAAAGATTTCACATTTCCGGTACTTGATTCTCTCTTTAACTGACTGTTCCTGTGGGTGAACAAGTTTCTTCTCTTGGCCGGGGTTTCCATTCCAGAGTCGAAAAACAACAAACACCTTAAAATCATATTATACAAAGTTTAATTTTTGATTTGAAAGTAATTAATTCTTAAATTTTTAAATATATAGGTAGAGGTAAGTGCAAATGCTGTTTATTTTAAATGCCACTTTTAAGTCGTTATTCACGTTAAAATAATTAACCCTGACTAAATAGTTTGCTTCGTAATAGCTCAGAAATCAAATTATTTATTGTCTGCCTGCTGTTGCTTCTTTTATCAATGTACTTACAAATGGTTGGTCCTTTCTTTTGTATTCATGGGTAAATTTTTATTCAAAATCAGATAAGAAAATTTGATTTCATATTCGTGAGATCCTTCATGAATTTTAAAATGTGTAATTCCTTTTTTTAAATATTTTAAATAAATATTTTCCATGTAATTCGCCCAATAAAAGATTACACCTTTCTCATCCAAAAAGAAATCAATGACTTTATACAAATCCTCGTGTTTACACATTCCGCTTTTTAATTTGGTTCGAAGTATTTCTCCCTGAAATGGAAAGCAGTATAAATGTTTAATAGTTCGTGTTGGCTTTAATTTACTTTTAAATGCGCTCTTTTCCACGGATTTTGGAAAAACCTTGACCTGTTCAGTCTTCAGCTTGTTGGTTAATTTTCCAACCTATTATTTGACTGACTTATGTTTGTAACAGAATATAAAAGAATACAAATACTACGATTACGATTTGAGCTCAAGAGTTTGAGTGTAGCTAGGTGTCCCGAACTTGTTTAAATCATCCCCTTCCCACCCCCCTTTTACTGCGGCAAACGGAAAAATAATTCTTAATACGGCGCCACCTTTCGTTTATTCACGGCACCAAATATACGCAGTTACGTCTTGTTTGAAATATAACGGTTTTAAATATATAACTACAGGCGAGCCAACTCAGCAAAGGGTTTATGTTATTTCTAAATTAAATACAAATTTCGTAATTGAAAGGTTTACCCGATGATAAATCTGAATAGGAAATTTCTTTGGCATCGTTCCATGAGGACTAACCTAATGTTTTATAAGTATAATTCGAAAACATGTGAGAAGTGTTTATTTTTTATTTAAGCTGAAGGGGGTGTAAGTTGAGAAAGATGTGACGCATTGGTAACATTCCATTATTATTATTATTGTTATAATGCTATTCTTTAACTTTGTTTTTTTTCCAATGATAATGTTTAAATGATTAAACTTATATTTGGGTAATTAAAAAACACTTAAAAATCTCTTATTCCAGTCCAATAGTGGGCGTAGTGAAAGACTAAGGGTAAGCGATGTATCACTTTTTTACTCAATGCAGCTGAGGTTTTTTCTAAAATATATGCCCCTTCTTCAAAACTGCAGTGATAAATATTTTCAAAAAAATTAAAATTGGTTTATAAATAAAAATTAAGGGCTGAAAAATTTAAAACTATTTTTAAAAAGTAGGTTAGGTATTTAGCCCTAAAAGCCCTTTTCTTGCCTAAATAAATAGAGTCTAAGGAATTGCGAGATAATCTTGGTAAGACCTGGTCCTAGATTTGCAGTTTCGTGGAATACTAAGTCCTATTGGGTGATTGTCCTAGACAGTTAATATCCTGTAAAGCACAGTCTTCGAGAGTTAAATATAGGTAAAAGTTAGATAATAAAACGTTTAGCCACATATAATGTTTGCAGCTAAATTATTAAGTTGGAGGGATTAATATTCTTGCTGTAAGCTAGGAGCAACAAACACAGCACCCCCACCCAAGGAGAACGCAACCCGTCAAAAGTCGTGCATTTAAAGTGGAACGGCCAAGCTTTTCCAAATATCGCCTTATTTGCGTATCAAAAGATCATCAAGACGTTCAATATACTTACCCGTACCTTATTGTCTTGTAAAAATAGTTTTTGGCCTAAGAAGTTGAAACGCTAAATAATGCCAAGTATTTGGGTTTAAATTTTCGCCGCCATCTTAAGGTGTATCGCCAGCGCAGCTGGACCTAATTAGTGAGCGATTTGCGAACAATCCTAAAATTATAGAAACTGCAAAGCTGAACCAAAGGACTGGTAGAAGTACCCAGTTATAAGTTTCAAGTTAACAAGCCAGTTAACTTTGTAAAATTGGTACCACATTACAATTCAGTCTAAAATATATATTAGAGTGGTCATTGCACATTGAACAAATCGGTTTTTAAATAAAATCTGAGATTTTAAAGGGGGTTTTTTCTGAGGAAAGTTTTTGGGTCGGGTTTTTGGTTTTCGAACCATAAAAAATAATATATTTAGATAAACTATCTTAATTTTAAAGTTTTGTTGCCTGAACTTCATTTTTTTTCTAAACGAGCTTCGTTGCACACCCATACGGCAGAGTCATCAAACCTTCCGCCTTAGCACTGTGGACTTCATAAAACTCATTTACAAATCGTGCTGAGATACAAATTACCGCAAACATTATCATTAAAGCGTTACTTTGATGTGCTAGAATAAATAAATATTTAATACGATATTAAGAATACTTTTCAAATATGTTATTGAAGAAAGTTAACTTTTGATGTTTCGTGTTTAAAAATAGGCCTTTTTGAATGTATCTAATTTTACTTTTACGTATTGTATTATCTTCTTCATCGTTTTTCTGAACACACATTTTTCAAACACCAACCGCAAGAATAAATAAAAAATGGAAACCATGAGACTAAGGACATTTGTTAAGCCGTTGATTAAAATAGTTAAATTATTATTAAATTATATAAAATTGGATATTGTTTAAAGTCATTCGCTGGCAATAATGTTGAAAGATTTCGTTTTTTTACACAAGTAGGCTATTCCAACAACAAACAATTTCATAAGACTCTTCACCAGCGATTAAAAACTTAATACAGCTCTTTTTTACACTAACTTCGAATTTCTTGTTAGTAAAAAAGTATTTCTGTCTTTTTAGGCAGTGAAAGTAGTTTTAATTGTGAAGTTAGTTCCTTACATGCGAATAAATAGCCTTTCTATTTGTTTCTCCAAATCAGTATTCTTAAAAACAGTCATTCCTCCTCTTCCTATGTGCTGTAAGCATGGAAATTGAAATTGACCTGCTTGACTGCGAAGATTGAAACTAAAAAAGACTTGGTTCCAGTTGGATTGAAATTTAGAATCCGGTTATTTGTAATATAATATAATTTTATAAGTTCTATTTCAAAATCTTTTTCAGAAGAGATCATGGACAATAAAATGTTGAAGTCACAATACAAAATTTAAAATAAATTTAAACAGCCCTTTTTTCCTAAAACTCTGTTTACTTGTACTTAAAGGTTGAAGATGCAACCCGACATCCGTTATTAAGAAATCATATTTTTATGCTAAGATTTCTAGTAATAGGTATACTTACTTCACTCAGTTTTATAATCATGTTAGAGAATCTTTGTGAAACCTCCAACCGACATTGCAGATTTGGATGAAGCAGCAGGTCTTCAATCCTATTGATTCGGGCGGTTTTTACAACTGTGAGTTCTCCTTTCATATTACCAGAGTACGATTTCGTTATGACCAAACATCCTAATAGCCACCCAGTGTAGAACAGCTTAGTTATAAATAACTTCTCGACAAATGAAACGGCTTTATAAAAATATTTATTGTTCATTAATCATAAAAAAATTAAACTATGAATTAACCTAAGAATAATGGTAAAGTAATTCAAATTTGGAAAGATTTCCAGAATGGGCAATTACATTTTATTTAAAATACCTTAAATAATATATTGAATTAAATACTTTAACAAAACCTTTAGTCATTTTATATATGTAGAAATAATATTATTGTTGGTTTTTATCGCTAAGGAAACACATAAAAATAGGCCGATTTCGCCAGTTTCTAATTTATTTATGTTTTAAAGTATTGTCTATAACTTTCCTATTGAAACGGTTTTGCGCCTTAAAATGTATTTAAGATAACCAAGGGTTACTTACTTATTTTCTCATAACTTTCTATAACAAAATAGTTTTAATTCAAAAAGTCTGATTTTTTAAAATATCTTATAAAATGTTCTTAGACTGTTCATTTTGAAAGTGTTATATAAACTGTCTTGGATACTCGTAATTTAATTTTTCGCTTTCTTAACGAATCTCAAAAAGAATAATCATTTTATCTTTTAAAAAATTTATGCATTGTTGAGGGAAAAGGACCACAAAAAATGAACATTGATTTTGGTTCCCGGTGAAATTTCTTCAAATTTGGATATAATATTAATTAGGTGACCCCGAACAATGTTTCAATGGAGTGAAATTTTCTAAGAAATACAGTTTGCCCGCCAGTGTGGCGCAAAAGTCGTCGAAACTGAAAATTAGAAAAACCATTCCTCCTAAACGAAATTGCCGTGCGTGTTTAAAAAAATTTATTTACCGATAAAAATATTGAAATTCTCATTTCTACAAGATTTAAACCTTATCATAAACTCATGAATTACCAACACAATATCTCAAAATTATTGAAGTAAACTAAATGTTAATTGTTTATATACTGAGAGGTTGCAATTAAGACACAATCTGTAACCACTATTAGGTTGACCCAAGTTAGCTCGTCTTGTAATTTCGATTCCGCGTTTCGGGCCATGGTCTCAACATCAATTCTCACCATCTTCTGTATATTCGATCGCGAATCACGTATGAAACAAGCACGAATAATGTTTGCCATAATTCAAAAATATAACCCAAGAAAAACACTTCAAAGAGGAGATAAGAATATTTAAGGAATATAATCGAAAAACGTCGGGTGACTAAATTATTTGCCGAAAGATGTTAATCTGAAGTTAATCCCACTCAAATAATTTCAATCGTGGTCTTATAAGAAGATCACTCAATCCTTATTGAATAGGATAAAGGGTGTGCAGATAAACGTTTTGATATAACACACTACAAAATTCAACCATATGATAACAATATGCTATTGGGTTGCTTAAGCATAGAATTAATTAGAAGATTTTCAGATAATCGGTTTTGAGGTAATAACTACATTCTCCGTTTAAACAAATAGGTGCCCCTTATAGTGGTTTTTCCAATTTTCCACGATAATAATTTCAGGTATCAAGAGGAATATACTATGAAAAACTACCTAGAAGCAGATAATATCATTATGTGGAACTCTAAAGATTCAGATAGATTTCGTCTTTTTATTTGTAGCCACATCAATTTCGAATTTAATCCCAACGCAGCAGGTGATATTGAAATTATAATTTCAATATTATTATCGGTAAATATTATTATTTTTTAAACATGCACGACAATTTTGTTAAGAAGAAATGGTTTTGCTATTTTTCAGCTTCGACGACTTTCCCGCCCCTCTGGTGGGTGAACTGTGCGTCTTAGAAAATTTCCCTCCATTGAAACATTGCTCGGGAGCATCTTATCTGTGTTATTTAAAAATTTGAAGAAATTTAACCGGGAACCAAAATCAATTTCAAGTTTGCGGGGTTATTTATCCTTTTTCAATTAGTGTGCCTTCCTCCAAAACGCAGCATATTTACTCATTTTCAAACAAGACCCGCTTTTGGTGTAATTTAATTACGGAGATATTAATTAAAATCAGCTAATCTGCCGTAAAAATAATAATAATTTTTTGAGAGCATATTAATTTGATTTTAATTGTAAAATAAAATCTTGGATAAATATCTCAAGAGAAACAGAAGAGATCATCAATTTGTCTATTTCAAATATTGAATTTTAATGATATCGTTTTTTACATATTTCTCGGAGGAAGTTAGTTTCTTATTTCGTGCATTTCCAATGCAGATGTCATCGTTGAAAGATTGGCACTCGGATTGTCGAATAATGGGTTAGAGTGGAAAAATATGTTTTTCTTTCAGTCCCAAAATCTAGATATTCATAGTGAAGTTTCCTTATCCACAATAAGTGGTAAACTTGTTGCTAACCTTCCTAAAAACTATTCCAAAATATTAAAAACTACGTTCAATTTCTTTTTGAAATGGTTAAATGATAATTTAAAGGACATTTAACCAAAATATATTTGAAATTATTTAATTAAATTTTTATTGCTAGCAGTAAATCATAACATGTCTGCTCGGAATCGCTAGTTCAAAGTCAATTTCAATAGGAAAAAAGGATATAGTACAAAACATGACCTACGATTTTGAAGTAAATCTCCGATGAAGATCCATAAGGCATTAAATAATTTCAAGAAAAAACCGGTTTGTTTTTTTCTTAATCCGGTCACTTTAACAAAGAGTACAGATAATAATAAAGTCGTTATTGTGAGTGCCAACCAGACTTCTACGTTGAAACCTGAAATGTTGAGCATTTCTTTGGTTGATTTAGATTGCGGGTCAACGGCGGAAATAATAATTGTAGAGCTTCTGGTAGATTGAGGAGAAACGTGAACTACGCTGGTTTCAGTGGGTTGTATGTTGCAAAAACGCCAATATAAATGAAAATACTGTAGTGTTAGAAAAATTTAATTATGTTGGTATATATTTATATACAGGCTGTAACGGATCCGTATGTAAAACTTCAGTGGCCTGTTTAACTGAGTATAAAATTTCCAATGCTCATGGTTCTTAAAATGGCTCGTTTAAGAGTTAAATTTACACCTCAAAACAGGTACACAGGCTTAAAATTGACATTTTTTATTTTCAGTGTAGTGATATAATTTTCTCTAAACGAATGATTTTTTTAACAAAATGAAAGGTACGAGTGCCCATAATTTCCTTAACGATCTCAATTAAAATATTTTAATAATATCTTAATCTAATATGGTATTTTCCCCCTAAATACGCTTTAATTACGGACGAGTCAAAGGATATGGTCTTGAAGCTCAAAGATTGATAAAGCAACAGATTCCTCGAAGATTGTTGCCAGTAAAACACTCATTCGAGGATGTAGATGACGCCTATGATAGAGGGCTGGGAAGTGCAACACTTGTTATAACTCGATTTAAAGCGAAAGACATGCTAGAAAACGTAGTTAATAAAGTACACACAATTAAGATGCTACTCAATCTATCTTTTAATTTATATTATTACTTAAACACCATTTTAAAGATGATTCCGGTTATGGACCAGGCAAGTTATGCAGAAATTAGGTGTGCAAATTATATAGAGAAACCATACCACCCATGCCAGCTACAAAGAGGACAAGCTTTAAACGATGCTGACTATCTTCGTCAAATTGACTTCGTCCGTGGGTGGTTGACCTGCAACTTTCCAGAATTCGGCTGATATCCAATAACGTAAATTTTTTACCGTGACGGAATAATAATTTTACATAACTATGTTAGTGGAGTTAAATAAACCCTCAAATTCCAGGTGTTAGGTATAACCAACAGCAGCTTCGCCTTTACAACTGGTTGGGTCGTGTTTGCGATAATTTCATTGGATCATATGTTCTACCATCCAGGCAAAATAGCGAGGTATACGTTCATAATTGGCAAGTCTGCTTTTTGGAGTTGCTTGAAGAATCAAACTGACGCCATTTTGACAGTGAAAAGAAAACATGACTACGATTTTTTTAAAGCTTGTTATCCTTGTCAGACATTTTATTTATATAAACAAAATATCGAACGTTAGCTTTTTGTTATAATTTTTATCACTTCACTAATTAAAAAAACCTGATCAAATTACGAAGGCCGTTTGGTTCAGGGGTAAAAAAAGTTCGTATTTTTTATAGCTGGGTATACCAGTTTTTGAATTTGATTTTTTTAAATCACTATCTCTGAAACAAAGCACCTTAGGCTCTTTTTTCCGAAAAAAATAATGCGTTACAAAATATTTATAAGTTATTGATTTCCAAATATTACTTCAAATCGGGTACACAGCCTAAAATTTGATGAACCTTATCCTTCCCTGAACCAACATGCATTCGGAAAAAGATCACTTCTTTATCTTTAAGAGCACGAAACTTATTTTTTTAATTCTTAAAATTAAAATGTGAAAGTTTTTCTTAACTTCTTATGAAGTATAAAAAGGCGCCTTTGCGTAAGTTGACCTACAAATCAGCAGATATGGCAGGACGTAAAACGTTAACTTACATTATTCAGAAATCCAATGTGAACCATATGTCGTTCATTTTGATATTTGATATTTTTCTTGGTAAGAAAATCGCTAAACCACTTTTGGGTCCAGCCTTGAAGGCTAAATGCAATTTCAACGATTGAATATATACACAAAATTGACATCTCAATTGAACATTAATTTAAGAAAATGACGTAGCTTAGAGAGCATAAAACTGTGCCGCATAACAGTTAACCTAATTTCTAATAGCTATAGCAGATTTTTTCGAAGCTACTAAGTACATAAGTTAATGGGTGAAGTAGTAATCAATAATTTTATTTAAATTATTTGGTTTTCTTTAATAATATTAAGATACGATGGATATTGAAGATTGTTTTATAACCATAACGGAATCAGAGCAATACATGATTATGGATTTTTAAAATCTAGCACCCTCAGTTAGTACTAATGACAATAAGCGGAAATTGAAGAGAAATTAAATTAAATACTAAGCATGAAAAGAAAACTGTGGTTCCCCCTAAAGCTACACGGTAGTTTAAACTAAAACACAAATGATGAGATTCACCAAGAGTTTGCCTAATCAAATTCTTATCAAATCAATAATTTTTTCGATTGATAACTCACGTTATATTTTTAATATTGTGAACAACGTATTTAAGCAGCGCGTGTGGTTGATATTCATATGGATTATATTTCTCCGATAAAAAATTCCCCAGCCATGGTGCAAAATTCTAAATATGTAAAAAGTCAAATATTAAAACCTTATTACATTTAACGTTAAATATTTAAAAAAAAACATAAATTAAATTTCTTACATCGTTCATGAAAAGTCCGAACTTGTTCATTTTTATAGCTTCGTTAGAATATCAGATAAGATAAATATTACAATTTGAATTCTTAATCATAAAGTACACACAGAGAATAAATAAATAAAATGTTTTACGGCCAACCTTTTTCGTGTTTGAAAATAGAAGCACGATTAGAAGTTACGTGTGCCGACGAAGTTAAGTAAACTTCGGGCTGCGGCCTGTATGTGTCAGAGAAAGAAACAACGAATCATAATTTTTAAAGTACAATGAACGAGAAAAATGTATTATCCATAAACAATCGATTATTTAACGCTATGTGTCAACCAACCAAACCGGCAAAAAGAGCTCTACTTCTCTTACAATAAATGTAATCAGTATAAAAGTGAGTATGGTTCACGTTGTAATAACACATTCTTTGATAAACAATGTTTTGTTATTCAGTGTTTCATTTTGAATCGTTAAAGCAGCTAAGAAATTGCAGTCACTTAGAGCTCAACTGCATACTCATGAAAATTGATTAAACACTCGATAAAAATGTGAAGGAAGGTCGCTAAGGGGTAAAGTCACAGATTGGTTTAAGACCTTCAACGTTTCCTATTTCCCTTTTGAAAAGTGGTGTTCTTTTGATTTTATCGAAGAACGGGAAAAACGTGCGAAATGGATTAATGATTGACTACATCTTTTAAAAAATCGGGTGTGACTAAAACGCAGTTGAGCCTGGACAGTCTGGACTGCAGTGTATGGTAGAAATCTACTTTCCTACTAAACGTAAAATTACTGTGCCACGGGGACAAGTTCACATATGCTAAACGGCGTTCAATATTCTGGACGAAGTGACTAAAATGCAGTGATGCAGTAGTCTGGACAAATATTATTTTTCAAATCTAGTTTGGACGAAGTGACTAAAATGCAGTGATGCAGTAGTCTTGACAAATATTATTTTTAAAATCTAGTCTGGACGAAGTGACTAAAATGCAGTGATGCATGCAGTAGTCTGGACGAAGTGACTAAAATGCAGTGATGCATTAGTCTGGACGAAGTGACTAAAATGCAGTGATGCAGTAGTCTGGACATATTATTTTTCAAATTTAGTCTGGACGAAACGACTAAAATGCAGTGATGCAGTAGTCTTGACAAATATTATTTTTAAAATCTAGTCTGGATGAAGTGACTAAAATGCAGTGATGCAGTAGTATGGAGAAATATTATTTTTCAAATCTAGTCTGGACGAAGTGACTAAAATGCAGTGATGCAGTAGTATGGACATATTATTTTTCAAATCTAGTCTGGACGAAGTGACTAAAATGCAGTGATGCAGTAGTCTGGACAAATATTATTTTTCAAATCTAGTCTGGACGAAGTGACTAAAATGCAGTGATGCAGTAGTCTGGACATATATTATTTTCCAAATCTAGTCTGGATGAAGTGACTAAAATGCAGTGATGCAGTAGTCTGGACGAAGTGACTAAAATGCAGTGATGCAGCAGTCTTGACAAATATTATTTTTAAAATCTAGTCTTGACGAAGTGACTAAAATGCAGTGATGCAGTAGTCTGGACAAATATTATTTTTCAAATCTAGTCTGAACGAAGTGACTTAAATGCAGTGATGCAGTAGTCTGGACAAATATTATTTTTAAAATCTAGTCTGGACGAAGTGACTAAAATGCAGTGATGCAGTAGTCTTGACAAATATTATTTTTAAAATCTTGTCTGGACGAAGTGACTAAAATGCAGTGATGCAGTAGTCTGGACAAATATTATTTTTCAAATCTAGTCTGGACGAAGTGACTAAAATGCAGTGATGCAGTAGTCTGGACATATTATTTTTCAAATCTAGTCTGGACGAAGTGACTAAAATGCAGTGATGCAGTAGTCTGGACAAATATTATTTTTCAAATCTAGTCTGGACGAAATGACTAAAATGCAGTGATGCAGTAGTCTTGACAAATATTATTTTTAAAATCTAGTCTGGATGAAGTGACTAAAATGCAGTGATGCAGTAGTATGGAGAAATATTATTTTTCAAATCTAGTCTGGACGAAGTGACTAAAATGCAGTGATGCAGTAGTCTGGACAAATATTATTTTTCAAATCTAGTCTGGACGAAGTGACTAAAATGCAGTGATGCAGTAGTCTGGACATATATTATTTTCCAAATCTAGTCTGGATGAAGTGACTAAAATGCAGTGATGCAGTAGTCTGGACGAAGTGACTAAAATGCAGTGATGCAGCAGTCTTGACAAATATTATTTTTAAAATCTAGTCTTGACGAAGTGACTAAAATGCAGTGATGCAGTAGTCTGGACAAATATTATTTTTCAAATCTAGTCTGAACGAAGTGACTTAAATGCAGTGATGCAGTAGTCTGGACAAATATTATTTTTAAAATCTAGTCTGGACGAAGTGACTAAAATGCAGTGATGCAGTAGTCTTGACAAATATTATTTTTAAAATCTTGTCTGGACGAAGTGACTAAAATGCAGTGATGCAGTAATCTGGACATATTATTTTTCAAATCTAGTCTGGACGAAGTGACTAAAATGCAATGATGCAGTAGTCTGGACAAATATTATTTTTCAAATCTAGTCTGGACGCAGTGATGCAGTAGTCTGGACAAATATTATTTTTCAAATCTAGTCTGGACGAAGTGACTAAAATGCAGTGATGCAGTAATCTGGACATATTATTTTTCAAATCTAGTCTGGACGAAGTGACTAAAATGCAATGATGCAGTAGTCTGGACAAATATTATTTTTCAAATCTAGTCTGGACGCAGTGATGCAGTAGTCTGGACAAATATTATTTTTCAAATCTAGTCTGGACTAAGTGACTAAAATGCAGTGATGCAGTAGTCTGGACATATATTATTTTCCAAATCTAGTCTGGATGAAGTGAGTAAAATGCAGTGATGCAGTAGTCTGGACAAATATTATTTTTCAAATCTAGTCTGGACGAAACGACTAAAATGCAGTGATGCAGTAGTCTTGACAAATATTATTTTTAAAATCTAGTCTGGACGAAGTGACTAAAATGCAGTGATGCAGTAGTCTGGACATATATTATTTTCCAAATCTAGTCTGGATGAAGTGACTAAAATGCAGTGATGCAGTAGTCTGGACGAAGTGACTAAAATGCAGTGATGCAGCAGTCTTGACAAATATTATTTTTAAAATCAAGTCTTGACGAAGTGACTAAAATGCAGTGATGCAGTAGTCTGGACAAATATTATTTTTCAAATCTAGTCTGAACGAAGTGACTTAAATGCAGTGATGCAGTAGTCTGGACAAATATTATTTTTAAAATCTAGTCTGGACGAAGTGACTAAAATGCAGTGATGCAGTAGTCTTGACAAATATTATTTTTAAAATCTTGTCTGGACGAAGTGACTAAAATGCAGTGATGCAGTAGTCTGGACAAATATTATTTTTCAAATCTAGTCTGGACGAAGTGACTAAAATGCAGTGATGCAGTAATCTGGACATATAATTTTTCAAATCTAGTCTGGACGAAGTGACTAAAATGCAATGATGCAGTAGTCTGGACAAATATTATTTTTCAAATCTAGTCTGGACGCAGTGATGCAGTAGTCTGGACAAATATTATTTTTCAAATCTAGTCTGGACTAAGTGACTAAAATGCAGTGATGCAGTAGTCTGGACATATATTATTTTCCAAATCTAGTCTGGATGAAGTGACTAAAATGCAGTGATGCAGTAGTCTGGACAAATATTATTTTTCAAATCTAGTCTGGACGAAACGACTAAAATGCAGTGATGCAGTAGTCTTGACAAATATTATTTTTAAAATCTAGTCTGGATGAAGTGACTAAAATGCAGTGATGCAGTAGTATGGAGAAATATTATTTTTCAAATCTAGTCTGGACGAAGTGACTAAAATGCAGTGATGCAGTAGTCTGGACATATTATTTTTCAAATCTAGTCTGGACGAAGTGACTAAAATGCAGTGATGCAGTAGTCTGGACAACTATTATTTTTCAAATCTAGTCTGGGCGAAGTGACTAAAATGCAGTGATGCAGTAGTCTGGACATATATTATTTTCCAAATCTAGTCTGGATGAAGTGACTAAAATGCAGTGATGCAGTAGTCTGGACGAAGTGACTAAAATGCAGTGATGCAGCAGTCTTGACAAATATTATTTTTAAAATCTAGTCTTGACGAAGTGACTAAAATGCAGTGATGCAGTAGTCTGGACAAATATTATTTTTCAAATCTAGTCTGAACGAAGTGACTTAAATGCAGTGATGCAGTAGTCTGGACAAATATTATTTTTAAAATCTAGTCTGGACGAAGTGACTAAAATGCAGTGATGCAGTAGTCTGGACGAAGTGACTAAAATGCAGTGATGCAGCAGTCTTGACAAATATTATTTTTAAAATCTAGTCTTGACGAAGTGACTAAAATGCAGTGATGCAGTAGTCTGGACAAATATTATTTTTCAAATCTAGTCTGAACGAAGTGACTAAAATGCAGTGATGCAGTAGTCTGGACATATATTATTTTCCAAATCTAGTCTGGATGAAGTGACTAAAATGCAGTGATGCAGTAGTCTGGACAAATATTATTTTTCAAATCTAGTCTGGACGAAACGACTAAAATGCAGTGATGCAGTAGTCTTGACAAATATTATTTTTAAAATCTAGTCTGGATGAAGTGACTAAAATGCAGTGATGCAGTAGTATGGAGAAATATTATTTTTCAAATCTAGTCTGGACGAAGTGACTAAAATGCAGTGATGCAGTAGTCTGGACAAATATTATTTTTCAAATCTAGTCTGAACGAAGTGACTTAAATGCAGTGATGCATTAGTCTGGACAAATATTATTTTTAAAATCTAGTCTGGACGAAGTGACTAAAATGCAGTGATGCAGTAGTCTTGACAAATATTATTTTTAAAATCTTGTCTGGACGAAGTGACTAAAATGCAGTGATGCAGTAGTCTGGACAAATATTATTTTTCAAATCTAGTCTGGACGAAGTGACTAAAATGCAGTGATGCAGTAATCTGGACATATTATTTTTCAAATCTAGTCTGGACGAAGTGACTAAAATGCAGTGATGCAGTAGTCTGGACAAATATTATTTTTCAAATCTAGTCTGGACGCAGTGATGCAGTAGTCTGGACAAATATTATTTTTCAAATCTAGTCTGGACGCAGTGATGCAGTAGTCTGGACAAATATTATTTTTCAAATCTAGTCTGGACTAAGTGACTAAAATGCAGTGATGCAGTAGTCTGGGCGAAGTGACTAAAATGCAGTGATGCAGTAGTCTGGACAAATATTATTTTTAAAATCTAGTCTTGACGAAGTGACTAAAATGCAGTGATGCAGTAGTCTGGACATATTATTTTTCAAATCTAGTCTGGACGAAGTGACTAAAATGCAGTGATGCAGTAGTCTGGACATATTATTTTTCAAATCAAGTCTGGACGAAGTGACTAAAATGCAGTGATGCATTTATAACAACAACTTGACGAAATGCCGTTAGCGCAACGAGCAAGACGGTGCCCCGCCTCATTACCACAGAGCCGTGAGAGATTACCTAAACAACGAATTTCAACAACGATGGATAGGGAGATACGGTCCCGTACACTGGCCAGCAAGGTCGCCCGACCTGACTCAGTTGGATTTCTTTCTTTTGAGCTTTGTCAAGGACAAGGTGTACAGCTTACGAATTGTAAGCGCTTGCCGGGAAGTAACCCCGGAAATGATTCAAGTCGCCTTCGATAATATGATTGTTCACGCTCAAGCCTGCATCGCAGCCGAATGTGGTATTTTCGAAACTTACTTATAAATTTTGTATGTAAGTAGATAAATTAAATATCTTGATTATGATATTGATATTATCGGTATTACCGAATAATCGTTAGATGATACAGTGCCAAATTTTGTAGTGCATATTCCAGGTTATTAACTACTCCGCCGTGATAGAACCGGAGAACGAGGTGGTGGTGTGGCTTTGTATTATAAATAATTTTTGCATTTGAACTCTGTCAGTGAACATGTAACGAATAATTTTGAGATTTTGACTTGCAAACTCTCTCGAACGTGCACTCATACTGTATACATTTCTACAGTTTATATCCCTCCAGGTTCCCCTGCAGAATTCGTAACTGAGCTTGGTGCTCTAGTAGATCATATATTATCGAAAAAAGAAGGGGATTTAATATTTAGAGATTTCAATACGGATTTTGTAACATGATTTTTATCCCATTAACAATTTATTGTAGCTCCGGGTACTCGCTTAACTGGCACTATTGGGGTTAGCGGGATAGTAACTTTTACTTGGCTCAAAAATCTTAGCTACTAAGGAAATTAAACTATTCATTGAGAATTGCCATACACTCTTAAAATGGTTCGGTAAAAAATATTGGGTAAAATATTTTTTATCCATTCGGGTTAATACAACTTTTTTGGGTAGCTGGGTTCATCAAGGCTTTTGGGTTATTTATGGATTATAGCACCAGCCCAACTTGTGTTATTTTCTGCCCACAAAGTAGTAAAATAAATTTGATCGTCTTTTCAACTTTCTGGTTCATAAAATAAAAGTGATTTCCCACTTTTTCGAATATTCGTTACCCGCCTCACAATTAAACTAGCTTTTGCTTAAGGGTAAATTATTTTATCGTACTTAAGACTGCTTTAAGAATTAGATCCGACTTATAAATTGTTTATTATCAGATTTAATTTGCATAAATCTAGCCTGTTGACAAGTTTCCACCTCTTCACCAGCCGCTTTCCAGACTGTTGTAATAAGCCAGAGTTCTTTAAAAGCCTAAGATTTGGGTCTTTGAACTGGTTGATTTGCTCAAGAACACGTTCTATTAATCTTCTTTACTATTAGATTCCGTTAATAATTAATCAAATCAAAGATTTAAAGTGCCCAACTTAAAATTGACGTTACGTTGTTTATTATAATTATATAAGACACGTTGGTTAAGTTAGCATGGTACATCAGAGGCGAGCAAAAGTTGCAAGCACATGCTTTTTTGGAAATCTCCCACAATGAGCGCGCACTTACGTTTAAAAATCATCAGTGAGGAAGCCCGGCTGAGCAATTCCTATGTGAACGCTAATACTTTCAGAATGTTAATGAGCGGAAAACCAAGGTTGGTATTTTCTTGTAGGTGTGGACAAAATTTCGGTCATATACCGATATCACCTCTTTACGGCTAATGAGCACTGAGCAGGAATTCCGTCTTTACTCGGAAGAAGCTGCCGATATCAGTAAACTGATATATATCCAAGGTGCCCTATATAGTACGGGTAAAAGAGGCCCAAAAAGAGGTCTCCCGCGGCAAAATTCGTCCCAACTTGCAATGTTGCCTAAAAATTCTATTTTGATGTCTACTTTGAGGATCCGATGAGTCCGCAGTGATGCGGGGTGGACAACACAGTTTGGGGGGGCAGGAGGGGGCCGTTGCCCCCTAAATTTGCTTTCACCGAATTGAGCCGTGTTTGGTGTTGTTCCCGATGGTACATTTCACCCCGAGTCGAATGCGACCAACCACATGCCCGTAAGATGAACCGTTTCTGAGTTATGGCCGAATTTGTACTGAATCGCGTGGTTTTTTCTCTAATATTAAAAATAAATCCCCAAATGTTAAATTTAACAATCAGGTCAAGTTGGGTATCGTTTCTGTAGTTCGATTTAACGTTAAGTCGAATGAGACACGCCGCGGATCGCTGGGACTAATAGTGTCGGAGGTATGACCAAAAGTACACTAAACAAAGGGTTTTTTTTTGGAATTTCACTAAATGTTGAAAAGGTATATCAACCATTTGGCCCATACTTTCGGATCGTACGTATTATTTTGTGCCCAATCGAAAGAGACCAACCGCAATTCCGTAAGATGAATATTTTCCGAGCTATAACGAAATATGTGTGAACCATAAACGGTGTTTTTTTTTCAAAAAGTTCGAAAATATTCATTGAAACCACCACCCGTGTCTACAAAATTCTCCCCGGACGACCATAATGTATTCATCTTACAAACTACTAAGTGCTGAATCGAATGAGACCAACCGCTGCGCCGTGGAATGAATAGATAAAGAGTGATGACGGAATTTACATTAGATAATTGACATTTAATCCTCAAACAGGTTCGCAAAATGTTTTTTTTTCCTTTTTTTAATTTATTAATAATTTATTTTTAAACATCATTGTATTCGATTAATGTTTACTACCAAAAGCATGTGTCACGTTGCAAGACGTCATATTGATATTCTTTAGTCGGGCCATCTTCGTTTTAAACGTTTCTACTTGAATTTTTTATTGCCCCAAAAAATGCCATAGAAATTTCAGATATATTATTTATTCTATTTAGTTGTATTGTCTGATGCAAATTTTAACTTAGTAAAAATGTGTTCGATTGTACCAGTTTTTAAACATATCTTCATCATTTCTTGTAGCAAACACACAACAATGATGTTACAAATTAACTTAAAAAGAAAAAACACATTTTCAGAAACTGTTTGAGGATTAAATGTCAATTATGTAATGTAAATTCCGTCATCACTCGTTATCAATTCATTCCACGGCGCTGCGGTTGGTCTCATTCGATTCAACACTTAGTAGTATGTAAGATGAATACATTGTGGTCGTCCGGGGAGGAATTTGTAAACAGGGGGGTGGTTTAACTAAATATATTTTCGAACTTTTTGAAAAAAAAAACACCATTTATGGTTCGCAAATATTTCGTTATAGCTCGGAAACTATTCATCCAACGGAATTGCGGTTGGTCTCATTCGATTCGGCACAAAATAATACGTACGATCCGAAAGTATGGGCCAAATGGTTGATATACCTTTTCAACATTTAGTGAAATTCCAAAAAAAACCCTTTGTTTAGTGTACTTTTGGTCATACCTCCGACACTATTAGTCCCAGCGATCCGCGGCGTGTCTCATTCGACTTAACGTTAAATCGAACTACAGAAACGATACCCAACTTGACCGGATTGTTAAATTTAACATTTGGGGATTTATTTTTAATATTAGAGAAAAAACCACGCGATTCAGTACAAATTCGGCCATAACTCAGAAACGGTTCATCTTACGGGCATGTGGTTGGTCGCATTCGACTCGGGGTGAAATGTTCCATCGGGAACAACACCAAACACGGCTCAATTCGGTGAAAGCAAATTTAGGGGGCAACGGCCCCCTCCTGCCCCCCTTGCCCCCCCAAAAACTGTGTTGTCTACCCCGCATCGCTGCGGACTCATCGGATCGTCAAAGTAGACTTGGAAATAGAATTTTTAGGCCACATTGCAAGTTGGGACGAATTATGCCGGTGAGCTACCCTCTTTTACCCGTACTAATATGTGAGCCGTCGATTGAAATTTATAGTGAGGTTATTCACCTATTATTCCATGACGGTCGCTATGCAGCCGACAGCAATTATGCTAGAGCTTCCATTTGTAAATCAAACGTTCAAAATTGTATCAAATGTCAATTTATTTCAGAGAAAAGGGCGAGCCGGTCTACTGTTGGAATCTCTGGCTGAAATTTTCATATAGTTCTTAACGTTAGATTTTCAAACGGGAGCCCGAGCATACAAGTTGTCTGCTGTAAAGCGTCCGCCATGCAATAATTGAATATCTTCACTATAAATGGTAATGGACTGCTCACACCCTGGATGTTTAATGACTTCAGCAGCTTAATCTGAGCATAGCCTGAGTTCCTACACAGTGTTAATTAGCCTCGAATAATTTCTGACTGTAATTTTGTCTTTTGGTAAATTTCTTAACATGGGAGTTTCAAATAGAAGCCCGAGCTTTAAGGCTGTCAGCTGTATAGCGACCGTCATAAAATAGAATGTGAATAGCCTCGCTATAAATTTCGATTATAACTAGGGCACCCTGGATGTATAATGGTTAGTAACAGTGGGAATAATGAAATTAGTGCATGTATATAAACATTTTGATGGAGTAATCCAGTTCTTTGAGTCAATTATATATTTAGCTCTTTTAATTGGGCCTCTTATTCAATCAACCCTTATAATTGGATATTTTAAACTACCAAGATATTTGGGTTAAATTAACAATGGGTTATATTCAAAATAGCCCAAATTGTAAGGTTAAATTAACAATTTAACCTTACAATTTGGGCTATTTTGAATATAACCCATTTTTTGGGTTAATATTGTAATACCCAAGGTTTTGGGTAATTTCAGATTGACTCATTTGGGTAATACTTTTGGCCCAATTTGGGTATTTTAAGGCTTGTCCAACTTCTTGGATAGGTGCAATAGTGACCATAGTTTTGGGTAAAATTTTACCCAACCTTTTTAAGAGTGTAGGTAAAATTTAATAGAGGGCTCCAGATATGGCTCATAGGCCGTGAAAAGGTTATACACTCAAGTATGTACATAACAAATTAACCCGTAGGGCTAATGCCGGCCAGAGGCATATAAATATGGTAACTTGACCAAAATACTAAAATAGCTTAATTACTAAAACAACATTAACAATGTTCTACGACCGAAGGCCATTGAAAGTTTTTGGGTGCCCTATTATCGGCTTATAACCCGATTGCACACCGATAACCATAGTTATTGGTTAACGCGGAAGTAGTGACGAATCGCCATTATGAGTTAAAATTATACGCAAGTGATATAAACAAGCGTCCAACAAGGTAGTCCGTCGAGAGGGAAAATCGTCGGCTCCTGTTATCGCGGACCGCACATAGTTAGAGTTGGCGTCGAGGAACCGCTACCGAGAAGCACCGGTGATCACTTCTTTTTGTAACCTTATTTTGGAGCGGTTGGTCGGTTTATCTTGGACCGAGAGCTAGGAGAGAGAGAGAGAGAAACTCCAACTTCTGCTTTTGTTTCTAGTTTTCGTTCTGGCTCTCTAAACCACTGACTTCTGGTTTTAATCAAAAGGGGGCCGCGACCTATTTCATCCGGGTCGGATATAGTGTCACTTGGACCCAATAACCTCTTGGCATCCATATTTAAATTGCCCAATAGGCCGAGGTGGGATTTACCAAGTCTAATGACCAAGGGGGCACATAGTCTTGATAACCCCCGGGTCAGAGGTCGGGACACTTTCGCTGGAAGTCGTTAAGTCCCGCACACCAAGGTCAGAGACCATAAATAACCACTTTAACTTTGACACATTCATTTTTTAAAAGTAATATTACAAAAAAAAACTTTAACATTAAAGAATCGATACCGATGTACACATTACTGGTTTTATGGCAATTCTAAATTCTTGGAATAAGAGTTCGAAATTAATAATGAAAGTAAGGAACTTTATAGGACTAACATTTGGGAACGGGTGGCTTATGACAATGCCTCAAAAGAAAAAAAACAGGGGAAGGACTATCGGACCAAGGGCAAAAACGGGGTCGGGGAATAAAGACTATGCGCACTAGTCTTCTAAACCAATTTAGGGACGACTCTGCTACAGCGCCTTCGCAGAACTCCAACTAAGAATATACAATCGTCAGAGCGAATGGCCAGCATTCAAACTCAGGAAAGGTATTTTAAACGAAATGTAAGGGGCGAGAAACGTGAGAGGGATAATTGTTACTAAAAAAACTTAACGAAAGAGCAATATATTCCAAAAATTAATAATTGGACATTACAATCTTCTACGTCCTCTTGATGCTAGAGGAAAGCACCTCAAAATGGCTACTCTTGGTCTCTCTCAACTCATAAAACAAGCGACTCGCATCGTTCCGTTATTCCGCTTGGCTTATCGGACCATGATCTCATACTCTGCATGCGACGGGCGCCGAAACGGACCAGACTCAAAAATTTCCGCTAACTCGAACTTATCGCAACTTTGATGCGGAATCTTTTACTACAACCCTGGCGGAGGCTTTAACAGAGTTACCTGATGGTTTGGTAGATGAGATGTGGCTCTTCATTCAGAGCTGCTTGACTTCCACCCTTGATCAATACGCCCCAACTATATCGCGACGTTGTACTCTGAATAATCCACTTAGGTTCATTACAACAATCCGCAGATTGTCGTACCATCGAAATCACCATAGATCGCGTCGTACTGGAATGAATTCGGAATTCCACAATGAACGATAATGTATAGAAATATGGTTAATAATCAACTCAAATCCTCTACAAAAGCCTATATTAGATGCCAAATAGAACGTTGCGAAGGAAACTCCCGTTTCTTATGGAAGACGTTCAAGAAACATCTTACAAATCCCCGATTGCCAATATCACAGTTATTTATTGGAAATAGTATTATCATTGACCCTCGTGACCTTGCCTGCGCATTGAATCGACATTTCACCCAAATCGAGCCTTGGCCTAGCGTTCTTTCATCGCGAACCGTTGAAACTGATCATACCTTTTAACTATACAACCAGTAACGATTAAGCAGGTGTTGGCTTTATTGAATAAGCTTTCTCCAAATAAGAGCACTGGGTCGGATGCAATTTCATCAAAGCTGTTAAAGGGGACAGTCATTTAAATAGCTGAACCTTTAACAAAATTAATTAACTTGAGTTTCTTGACTGGGGATTTTCCGTCCGACTAGAAAGTAGCCCGTATTTGTCCTCTGTACAAGTCTTTGGTACAAGAACTTAAGATTTATATACCCCCGTACCGTAAATTAATACTATGGTGACATTTTATCACGCTGCCTCGGAACACCGCCTCGGATCGCTTCAAATTATTCAAAACAGAGCCAAGAAAACTGTCCTTGGTGCTAGCCGGCGGTCACCCGCTACGCAAGCTCGTAATACCGTGAAGTGGTTAACACCTAACCCTTACAAAAAAGTCTTAAGAATTCTTAAGAAATTTCAAGGGGGTTTGAAGGAGCTTTTGTTAGTTTGAACGTTGGGAAAAAATTTCCCAAGAGTTCTTAAGAAAATTAAACGGAAGTTTTGGGAATATCCGTCTTGAGAAAATTAAGTAATTTTAGTATGAATAATTCTTAAGGAAATTAAAGGGAAGTTATGATAATATTCGCCTTGGGAAAAATTGGTAATTTTGGTATTAATAATTCTTAAGGAAATTCGAGGATAAGTTTTGTGAATTATCGTCTTCGGGGGAATAAGTAATTTTGGTATTAATAATTATTAAGTTATAGGAATATCCAAGCACCTTGGAAAAAGTAAGCATTTTGTGTTAAAAATAATAATTCCTGCGAAATTACCCGCTTTTAAAAAATTGGGTTGCAAAGATTGTGTTTTACATAGCTGGTATAGATATTAAAATAGAAAGAATAAAAAGCTGCTTAAGTTTTAATTTTTTATTTTTAAACATTCGTTTTACGACAAGGAAATGACTTTTAGCTTAATCGAATAAATTAAAATTTTTGTTAAATAAGCTTCACATATAAATTTCCATCTAGTTCTAAGTTAATTTTAACAAATTGGCAAGCTTGCCAAAATCTACCTCTCCTCGGAAGAATTTGTCCCAGGGTGTATTAACTACTGAACACGGTACTCAATGATATTCCGCCATCAAAAGGATCCTCCAAAAAATATCCCGGTGCTATCCCAACTAGCAAATTATTTTTTATTTTAATTATACATATTACATATGTTATTGTATTAAACATATTTCCAATATCAATAGAACAAACTTTAGACCCAAAACTTTTTTAAATTGCCAAAGCAACAAAATGAGAAATATAAAATACAAATTTAAAATTATTACAACGCTCACGAAACGTAAAATATACGTGCAAAAAACTATTTCACAAAGAAAACCAGCCCATTATATTATAGGTCTTAAACAATCAAATTTATATGGAAAAAACCAAAGTTCACAACTATAAGTGAAAGCACTATTAAAAACTGCGAGGACAACCAAAGCCGATAAAAATTAATGCAATTAAAAAATCTTAGACATGAATTATCCCCCACATTATCAACAAACAAGAAAAATAACCAATAGAAAAATATATAATAATTACCCCACTAAGTAACAAGTTAATTAAAATACTTAGGAATCAAGAAAAATCAAATATAAATATCCACAGTAATAAACATTGTATTCACAGAAATATGTAATAAAATACTTAGAAATCCAGAAAATGTCAATCCTTATACCCACGGTAAAGAAAATTGTAATAGAAAAAACCAAACACACCTTAACGTTAACAATTCCCGGCTTATAACGCACACAAAAAAACCTTAACTGAATAGTGAAGGCTAAACAACAGCACATCTCAAAATATAAAACCAACGTAACCACATTAATGAAAAATGTATCACACATTTAAAGCCGATAAGAAAAAACGTAAAATAAATTAAGAAGTTACGAGTAAAGTAAGCTAAACGAAAAAAGCACGTTGTATACCACTTGAAATTGTATTTTTAAATGACCCTTAACGGTTCAAAAGCATATCAATAAACGTCAAAAGAACGCCACCGCATTAATACAACTATATCTAAGTCGATATGAAAACCCGTAAATAAATTACAAAAAACTACCTAAGTAGACCACCCCCGGGTCTAACCTTTAACCATCTTATCTCTGCTGACTGCGCTAAAACAAGATTTGACCTTTACAATTTCATACGTAAAAAAAGTTGTTTTAAAAAACAATAAATATAATCTTCCGCTTCAGCTGAGTTTATAATTTTCATCGAACCGTAACATGTATCTGTGGTAGAACGTCTGCCTGTCATGCAGGAGGACTCGGGTTCGAATCCCGCTCGATGCAATTGCAATTTGATACTAAGATGAGTATCGTGAACAGTTGGTGGAACCCAGCCAGTTGGACGTTGATACGTTAACCGTAGCCATCAGCATTCGGCCCATCCCAAAAGTCAATAAGAAGAAATTGAAGTGAAAATACCCAAACGGACACACAAGAAGCTTATCACCCAAAACGAAATTTCCCCTGACCAAGAAATTACTCCAGACAACGAAGAATCAAATCAACGAAGCATCATATTTTAAACATTTCTTTTTAAAATTAATAAACATTTTTGGAATATTTGGTTTTGGAAACCAGTAAGGGAAAATTCTTGGAAAGCGAAGGTAAAATCCGTGTGAAGCGAAGGGAAAATCCTTGGGATGCGAAGGGATACCCTTGGAAGGGCAACGGACAATTCTTAAGAAGCGAAGGTAAAATCCATTGGAATCGAAGGTAAAATCGATTGGATGTGAAGGGAAAGTCCATGGGAGGCGAAGGGAATTTCTTTGGGAAATTTCAATGTTAAATGTTACGAATTCCTCTTCAAACACTCTTAAGAAATTTTTAAGAGCGATCATGGGAAAAAGGTGCCAAACTTCCCAATGTTTCCCAAGGGGAACTCGTAAGAAATTATCAAACATTTTCTTTACAAATGTTCTTAAGATTTCTTAAGATATTTTTCGTAAGGGCGAAGTAGTCCTTGGGGTAAAATATCACTTCGTCCATGAACTTTTCAACGTTGTACATCGCACTCTAGCTTTCACTCATTTCGAAAATATACTTTCAAAACTGCAATAATACCTTCAAAATGAAGGTGTCGTTTCACCTCAGGTATTAATGACTTGTAAATTCGTATTTATTGCGCGGGAATAATGTACAATTGAAGAAATATTTTTAATTCAAGGAATACATTTTGCATAATACAAAAATAAGGGAATAAGACAAATCGTTTCATCTTGGGCTGGAATCGAACCTACGACCTTTGGGTTACCGTCCCAACGACACTTCTATTGGCCTCGGACATCAAATGTCAGAAAAACATAAGCGAACCAGATCGAGTCTTTGCGAAATTAAACGTCTGAGGCCTGTTGAACCGTGGCCTCAGTAGTTCCATGGAAGTCTCGTTGGGACGGTAACCCAAAGGTCGAAGTTTGATTCCTCCCCGATGCGTAATGATTTGTCCCATTCTCTCATTTTAGTCACTTCGTCCAGACTAGATTTGAAAAATAATATTTGTCCAGACTACTGCATCACTGCATTTTAGTCACTTCGTCCAGACTAGATTTGGAAAATAATATATGTCCAGACTACTGCATCACTGCATTTTAGTCACTTCGTCCAGACTAGATTTGGAAAGTAATATATGTCCAGACTACTGCATCACTGCATTTTAGTCACTTCTTCCAGACTAGATTTTAAAAATAATATTTGTCCAGACTACTGCATCACTGCATTTTAGTCACTTCGTCCAGACTAGATTTGGAAAATAATATATAGACATCGTTTATTTAAATTACTAGCCAAACAACCATAATTACAAGTACGTTTGTTTGAGAATTAGTTTAATCAATTTTATGTTTACATTAATTGCCGATATTATAACCAAAATGCCTTTCTGTAAAAATTTAATGCTTTCGTGAGTGAAAATGTTGATTTGTTTCACAGAAAGAACAAAATACTGAGGAATTAAAAAGCTGATATTTTCTAATAATAACAAAATTGATTTGTTTGGAAATTCACTGACAAATAAAAAGGCGAAAAATACAAAATTTCTATTTGTATATTTGAAAGTTCTGGAACTTATAAAGTTTTGAAACTTAAAAGGTCAATTCTTCCATAAACATGTCTACTGTCTTTACGTTTGTTTTATTTCTTAATTTTGTGTTAACGCTTTTAATTTTAGTTCAATGTTAATTTTAAATATTGAAATACTTCTCAACGCTTAAGAAAGCTAAAAATAAAAAATATATATATTATTTTTATAAAAGTAGCTCAAATCAAAAATAGTAAAATATTTGGCTCGAGTTCTTCGAAACGGTCTTTCGTTGCACCCGTTATAAGTCTCTATAGTCTTAACACAATCGGGTGCCTAGCCTAAGATGTCATTGGTCAGAAAACTCACGGAAAAGCATTATATGTCCTTTAATTTTTAAGAGCAGGAAAATCATCTTAAGCGGCCATGAAAGAGAATAGGCATTTACTTTCTTATTTTTAAAAATATTTCGGTAAAAGTTTCCTGGTTTATAGTAAATAAAGGATACTTAATAGAAAATAAAATATAATATACACTTACGTCACTTATAGCTGGAAGCTGTAAAATATATTGGATATGACCGTTGTAAATTTTTCACACTAAAGCAAAGGTGATTGTAAATTAAATGGTATCCATTTATAAAATGTTTTTTAAATCAATTAAAAACATTTTAAAAATTTGTAGGAAATAGCCGGGTCCTAATGTTCGTAATTGAATTCATAGCCGTACATACAATACTAACGTAGATTAGATGAACCATTGCTGTGCGCGTAAATCTACTTTTTCTAACAGTTACTTGTGAAAAGATAGGTTTTTGTTTGAGTGATTACTCCTTAAAACATTTTATTAAGCAATTTTTAACCATTCTTCATTTTATATTTAAAAAAACCTAGCTTTCTATCATTCTATTATTTGAGAGAAACTCGTTTTTAGTGCGTTCTGAGCGATTGGAAATTATGGTAAAAAGAAAACTATTTCTAACACTAAACTGTGAAAAGATATGTTTTCTTTTGTGTATTTACTCTTACATGATTTAATTACGCAATTTTGAGCCATTCTTCAACTTTAATTAAACATAAGTCGCTTTAAAGAAGTCAAAAAAATTGCGTTATCGTCGAGTCAAACGAAAAGCATGGGCCAAAGGCAGGGTTTTTTACAAGTTCTAATCGGACCACGCGACAAATTTTCTAAAATCGTTCTAGTTTGTTATCCGATTTCTATGAGTGTACCATGTACAAATTTTAAAACAAAAATTCCCACATTCTCAGATTTTTTTAACAAAAGTTTTGAACCTGTTATATCTTATTATAATGTGAATACAAGTTAACTTACGGGTTAGAATAATACAAAGAAATAACTGACAACTGACTCTGGATTAACTCAGGTGCCATAAGACCGAAAAAATGTGTATCGGATATGTCATTAGCTGAACTTCATGCCGTACGCAGGGCCTTTGCTAATTGCACGTCCCTTTTGGATTACATATCGCGTTGTGGAGTCTTTCATTAGGTGTGACTAGAGGTCGGCATTATCTGACCGTTATCCACGTTATTTGGGGTTATCTATGGATAAGTATGAAAGTCGGATAATTTTTTTGTTTACATAACGTAGTAGAATTAATCAAATAAAATAGTTGTGGATGTAGAAGATTACCATTTCAATCAAAACATTTTGCGTTAAATTTTTTTAGAAATCTCTGTCGACAAATTAAACTTTCGACAGAGAAACAAATGTTCAACTAAGCAAAAACAAAATAAAGAGACAAATAGATAATTTCCGTAACATTTATTTTTTTATGGTTTTTAGGAAGAACTCGATAGATAATTGTTTATGGAATTGTTTTTAAATGTTTTTAGACTATTTATTACAAAAACAAATATTTTAATTTGTTGAATCGTTATCGTTCCACCATAACTTCAGAGACATCGTGGCCGTAATTGTATCCGCCTGGATACTTTCCCTCTTAGTGGTAATAAGATCACTTCCAGAAGAAAATACTCTTTCGGCTGGCACTGATGTTGCTCGTATGGCAAGATAGTCTTTTGCCATTTCACACACCGAAGGATACATAATTTGGTTATCCTGCAAAGAGGACATCGTAATTAAGGATGTATTGGTATTAGGTTTGCCAGATTGAGTATGTAAACCTGTTTGTTTAGTACGGTCCAAATTTGGTTTAGTCTTGTATCAGGTACTTGATTAAGAGAATATTATTCGCATAGTCAAGTTAAGAAGCATTTCCGGTTACTCGAACGAGTTTATTTAATTTAGCACTTTCTTTACGCGCGAAAAAAGATCTATATGTGTCAAAACTGAGGAACGCGCTATCGCGTGCTAGTGGTAGGAATTTTTCGCGATTTCGCACGCTATGCACGCATAATCTCTTGAAACGTGTCTCGTCCACACGCGAAAATTTTGAAAACTTCCCGGGTGAACGAGATGCGTTTCAAGTGATTGTACGTGCAAAGCGTGCGAAACCACGAAAAATTCCTAGTGTGAATCGGCCTTAACGCGCGCGATGGCGCGCGCCGGATGTAGTTGGGGTTTTACTCGCGTATAGAAAAATACATTATGACGCGTGTTAGTGGAAATTAGGCTTTATGCTTGTTTTTCACTATAGTGGGCGTAACGACGCGTTTCTCAACTTTAACACATACAAATGATTTTACGCGAGTAAAGACATATGACGCGCGCTAGTGGAAACTAAGCTTTACAGTCGAACGATAAAATCACGCAAATGCTTTACGAACCGTTTTTAGTTTCAATCAGTCAAGGTCGTGGAACAGCGGATATTCCTCGATCACTTTTACTCCTTAACCGTTAAAGCGAATATTGCCGATAGAAAATCTCGGAACTAGCGTCGCAGCGAGCTTATAACAAATATCCAAGGCAATTAGAAAAATAATAAGTCAGCTTATTCTGTTATTAATAGATAAGGTATAACTTTCCTAATCTCGAAGAAACGACTGTAATCACAATGAAACCGTTATTATTACTTACTTTCCACCATTGAAATATGTTGGTTTTTGGTGACTGGAGGTCTTCCTAGAAGAACTTCAACAGTTCAGACCCGCGAACGAATTTGGCTGGGCGCTTTGGGAAAAAACGCGAGAATACCCGCACGGTCTTCGTCAGTGCATGCAGCGTTTGAAGTCTAGGCTAAAAATATTTCAAATCATGCTCTTAAAGGATTTAGCTTGTGTTTTTTCGCAATTTGCTTGGATGAAATCCATTTTTAATGTAGGGTCCAAAGCTAAAAAAATGAAGAAATTTTATTATACCCTCCAAAATAACCTATAAACAAATGTAAACTGTTGATTTGGGGGTATAAACAAATAAAAAAAATACATACAGAGCTTAAGAATAGTAGGAACATTCAGCTACTCGTATTTGTGTTATGTTTCGAAATAATGGCAATCATAAGTTACAAGAGTGTGACGCTTTCTAGTTGTACAACGCAACGTTTTTAATTGATAGCAGGTGAAAACTATTCGCCAGTCCTGAACCGTTCGGACTGTCGCGACGCCGGCTACTTGCCGGATATAGAATTTTCGGACAGTTCGGGACAGACTGTTCGCTCTCGAAAACAGGTTTTCGGATCGTTCGGGACTGTCCAACCAGGGGCGCTATTCTGAGGCGTTCGTTAGTCAGTCAAGATAACGAACAAAAGTTTTCGTTAAGACCGAAAATTTTCGTTATGGGCCATAGTTGCGAATCTGAGCCGTTCGGAAGAGATTATTTTCGGAAACCACCACTAAAAATTGTCGGTAAAGTAACGAAAGGGTTTGGGCTGTCGTTAAGACTCTACGACAGAAATTTTCGTTTTAAACCAAATTTTAAATGGCGGCGGGAATGCTTCGACGCGAAATATTGAGATTGGCGATGATTGCGGAAACATTGAAAAAAGCCATTTCTGGCTCTTTTGCAGCTGCGCCGTATTTATCATCCCTGAAAAATCTTAGTTTAGTCTGCAACTATTAATACAATCGTCGCGTACCCTACGTCACTCAAAACTAGTATTGGGGCAGATGTAAACTACAGCCCTTTAGGTTAGTGAAATCAAAAATAAGAGGCTCTGTTTAAAATTCATTATGTTTATTTAAAATTTAACTCAAAACGTTTGAGCCAAGGACATACACTATATTATCTAACAATATAAAGAAAATATCTCGGAACTTATTTATCACTAAATAACAATGATACACATTTTGCTTCTTCATTTATCAAGGCTACCATCTAGCATTTTCTGAGCTATTCCTGACAACGCTTCAGCTATTTTCTCTAAAGAACTAACTTTTTTCGTTCTATTAAGACTCTTTCCTCCCGTGCAGTTTGTATTCCTCTGTGAATGCTGTTTTTTGTATCTTCTATATATTTTAAAGTTTGTTGCTTTCTCATAATTATCATTATTTTCTGTCCGAGCATACTTTCCTAAATTTAAAAAAGATTAATATGTTTCCTTACTTTAAAAAATGAGGGCCGGATTAAGGCGGTCAGCGCCCGGGGCACTCATCACTTTGTGCCCACTTAAAAAATATTTTACATTATGGGTTTCTTAGAAATTTTGATGCGCCCCCATTTAATCCAACACTGAAAAACACTTGTAAAAATTGAAAATAACTTTTTCTTTTGTAAGGAGTGCAATGCTGGTCATCTCTTTGCATAGGGGTTGTCTGCTCTGCGCTGATTCCTGTAATAACACAATTTCAAATATTAATACTTAATTTCACCTATTTATTATCTTACCACTTTGTACTGGTTTGCTACCATTTAAATTAGCACTACATTATAATAAACTTGGGTCAGGGTCACATGGTTCAACAATATCGAATGTTTCAAATCTAATTATAGACTCATTTCCAGTCCCATTGAGTACATGGGGAAACGACATAGGCCTCTCTACTTCATTATCATCTGAGGGTACCACTACCTGTTGGAAGGTTTTTTAAGGAAATTTACTGAATCGTGATGATTGAAGGTTCACAGAAATATCCCTAGCCCTTGCTCAAAGATATTTATTCACCAAGGCGGGGGAAGATGCCGACAAAATGCGAGTCGTGGCCTTATCGTGAATTAAATCTGAGAGGGGGTTACATACAGGGGAAAATAAAAAAAGGAGGGGGGAGAAACGAATTCAGAATGGAAACCCTTTGTCGTTAATCAATCACAATCTGTATTTAACACTCAATTTTCTAAAAGAACACTAAAATATAAAACAAATTAACAAAATTGCGGGGGGGGAACTGAGGGGATAATCTTACTTTGTTTCTAGTGGTGGTTAGGCCATCTCTTCTATGGTTCTTTTAGCTTGTCAAACATAATGGGGGAACTTAAATCTAAAAATACACTCTTGACCTTAAATTTGTGAATTAAATTATCTCTTACTATTTTCTATGGGATTGGTTCCGGTATCCCTACTTTCAGGCATCTTGGGCTCAAGGACGGAGGGGACAGAAATAATATACACTTACACTAAATAATAATAAACACTACAATTAAAATACAACAATTAAAGATTCTACAATTAAACAATGACAATAATTAATAAAAACGAGGGCAAAACGCAAACGGAAAAGGTAATCTGAACTGTACAAATACAAGAAGTAGAATGAACTGTCAACCTCGAGGGGACCTGTCTTAAATCCTTTTCTCGGACAATAGCGAGGGATTAAACTTTCTTTTCAAGACTTTTCTCTACTTTTCACTGGCTACTTCGTATTTCGACCCATGGGTACTCTACAAGGGGGAGGGGGGTTATGATGGAAATTCTACTCATCACTTGGTTTTGGTATCCTCCGCTACGTTATCGTCTCTCGGTTTACGTAAGATGCCCAACACACGCACTTCACAGAACGGGACATGTTTGGGGATTGCTGGTTTACGCGTTTTTTTATTCACACTTTTTTATTTCTCTTTATTTACTAGTCAACGGTTTGGCGGCCGGGTTGCGGGTTTCTTCCTACATTCTTTTACTTCACAAGCTGACGGGGGCGTAGGTTCTTCGGGTTTCAGTCTGAAATGTCCGGCTAGGCTAGGGAATCGGTCTCTGTCATCTAGCTGTATTCTCTCAGAATGGCTAGATATTGGGTGATCAACAGGTCATTCGAGGGTGTTGAGGGCATTACGCTTCTCAGACTTATTACTGCTTTTCTTATGTTCTTCCGATCGGAATGTCCTGGTTGTGGGTCATCTGGGCAATCATTGAGGGTTGTTCCGATCATGTGGTTTGCATTGAGGGTTAATTAATATTTAAGCGCGACTTCATCGCACATTATTTTATTTTATTTCGACATGGTTTCTCCGGGTAATGCAGGTGGACTTCCTTCCTGGTACAAGTTGAGTTCTGTCGTGTTTTGTTAAAAGCAGAGTTCTCTCCATTTCTGGCACAAGCCGGGCTCTGTCTCTTGGTTTTGTTCCAAGGATTGTAGGTGGAGTTGAAATAAAAGTAATCAGTGACCTCCCTTCTTACGTGGGTCATTGGTGCACCTAAGACTCGTGTCCTATGATGGTACTGATGAGCTCGTCTGATCCACAAAAGGTCGCTCGGGGTTGCGGGGGGGGATGCCAGGGAGTCTCGAGGTTACCTTCTTTTTGTCTCCAAGAGGAAATGTCCAGGCGCCCTCGCGACCCTATGGCGGCAACCTTAGTAGAAGGAAAGTAAGGTCGACACTCCGATCCCGGGATCGGGATCCAGGATTTAAGGGGTGAAATGGGGGTAAAATCATCGAAAAGTCAATGTATTTAGGGTATTTCTCGCGACGATTTGTTTTCTCATATATCAACATATTATGTCCAGGCCAACTTGTTCATTTATCTACGCTTATCTCGAAAGATACTTGAACGTATATCTTATCAAGCTTTATCGTACGGACTAAGTTGAAATGATGTAAAATTTGATAGCCTAGGCGGCGTGCGCAGATTACCCCGGAGGACGCGGTTAATTTGAATTTAAGAGTGTTTTGACGTCATGGAATATTCGTTGTTAAAGTAGAATGGAAATATTTTTAAACTTCATTTTAATATCATTGTAGTACTTAAATATGCTTGACACTTGAACCAATCTCACGAGTATTTCTTAAAACGAATATCTCGAACGCGTTTTATCGTACGAAATAAGTGGAAATTATGTAAGTTGTATGATACTTGATAACCTAGGCAGGAAGATAGCGCGCGCGTGCGCGGATTACCGGGGAGGCGCGGATTGCCCGGGCGCGCGGTAAATTTGAATTTAAAACATGGATTCCCTCTCCGAAATAATTTATGTACCCAAAATTGGACCGCAAGTTTTTTTCTTTTAGGGGAATCTCTATGGGAGTTTAACATTACAATAAAGCTAATAGGTCCAGTTTGGGGTACTTTTGGTCCGAAATGGGGTACATAGGGCCGAAAATGGTGACTTTGGTCGTTTTAAGGGTACTTTTGGTCTACATCAGAAAAGCAGTTGAAAAAACGAAGAGCCTTATTTTTTTTCCACCCATCTCCAAACTCCAAAAATTTATTGCTATAATTTATTTATCCCTTCCGTAGGTATAAAATAAGATAAAAACCACTTACCTATATTTTAATTACGGTAAATGAAAAATACTTAATTAGTGTACTAAGTTACTTTTAAAAGAACCTTTTGTAACAATTCCAATATGTAAATATAGGTATAAGGATTGAAAAAATACTTAAAGTGGTTTTACTGATAAACTCTAAAGGAATTTAACTTTAAAGGGTATCTTAGATTATTATTTTTAATTTTATTCAAGTTGAAAACGTATTAAGAGTCCTTCAAAGTACTATAAAAGGATTTTATTTACGAACTTAATTCATATTTTCTTCAAACTTTCAATTCGCTTTTATTACTATTTAAATACGGTAAAATATAATTCTTATACACAAATATAATCAGAAAGATACTATAAAACACTAAAATTAAAATTAAATTAAATTTGTGTGGATAAGATTTGTAAATATCATTTTGAAACTAATAACTTTCACGCTTTATTTAAGTCAAGCCAATAAAAACAATTACCTATATTTTAAATACGGTAAAATATAAATACATTTCCGATATGCTAATAGGTAGAATAACACTATGAAAACTTCCTTTTTCTTCTTTTAATACGACAACACACAACTCTGATACGCAAATATATAAAGAAAATATAAAAAAAATTACTCTACGTTCGATACGTTAAAATACATTTCCGATACACAAATATAGATAAAGAAATACTATAAAATGTAAAAAGGTAGAAAAATACTACACATTAACCATTATGAATTTAAGCTTACAACATCCTTCACGTATAGAGCATAACATATATGTTCAGAGTTAACTTGTTTCCTCGTTATCTTTATCGCATGTGTTTTAAATAGCGTATGGAATAAGTTAAGAATGTACTAAAATGGTGTATGTTTAAACCTCGTAGAATAAAGAGTAAAACATATGTTCAGAGTCGGCTTGATTACTAAAGCGAATAACACAGAGACGTTTCCGGTGTAGTCACGTAGGAAGAAAAATACTACAACACTCTCTATACTCTACATTCAACACGTTAAAATATACTTCCGAAATGCCAATATAGGTAGTAAAATACTACAAAATCTCTATACTTTACCTTCAATACGTTAAATTACATTCCAATATGTAAATATAGGAGGAAAAATACTACAAAAGCCTCTTTTCTTGGCGTTCAATATGTTAAAATAGATTTCTAAAATGCAAATGTAGGTAGTAAATACTACAAAATCTCTATACTCTACCTTCAATACGTTAAATTACATTCCAATATGTAAATATAGGTAGTAAATACTACAAAAGCCTCTTTTCTTGGCGTTCAATATGTTAAAATAGATTTCTGAAATGCAAATATAGGTAGTAAATACTACAAAAGCCTCTTTTCTTGGCGTTCAATATGTTAAAATAGATTTCTGAAATGCAAATATAGGTAGTAATTACTACAAAAGCCTCTTACTCTACGTTCAATACGTTAAATTAATGATATGCCTCCGATCGAATCGTTTATTTTTTCCTATTTAAATATACGCATTTAAATTAGAATTGCTTCTAGTGTTCGGCAGTCGATTAATTTTTATCCACAAATTTTCCGATTTATTTAAAAAACGTTGGTAAAAAGAATATCATTTTAACTTATTTAATTGTGTTTTTTACCCAACCAAGCATCTATTTGAATAAAAGTGGTATTTATTTAAATAACCAATAGTTAAATAAAAATTGTTAAATGTTTAAATAATCGAAAGTGAACAAGCCTATTTTTTAAATAAAACAAACTGACTTTAGAGTTGATAAGATTTGTAAATATCATTTGAAACTAATAATTTTCACGCTTTATTTAAGTCCAGCAATTACATTTTTAAAAATGAAAGAAGTTAAACAATATAAAAATTTGTAAATATTGTAAATATTTTTAGGTAATAAAGAAATTAAGAAATGTTTTAATTAAAATATCTTTCATTTTCTACTACATTTTTAAAAATGAAAGAAGTTTAACAATATAATTATTCTAATATAATTTCAAAATCAGGTATTATTTAAAGTACAAATGCATAATTTAGTGAAGCAATTCTTATTTAAATACTTTTATTTAATTAATTTGTGTATCTGAAATGTATTAATTGAAAAATAAGTGGGTTTTACTATTTATCACGGTTTTTTTTATATATATATATATATATTGGAATTGTTACAAAAGGTTCTTTTAAACGTAACTTAGTACATTAATTTATTTTGGAAGTTCAAAACGTATTAAGAGCCCTTCAGAGTACTATAAAAGGATTTCATTTACAAACTAAATTAATATTTTCTTCAAACTTTCAATTCGTTATAATTTGAATTTAAATGAAAACATCATGGATTATAGGTGCGTAATCTACTATTAGACCGAACTAATTAAAAAAATACTTAAAGTAAGTGGTTTTACTGATAAACTCTAAAGGAATTTTGGAATTTTCTAGAATAGCAAAGTAAAACTAAAACGTAAAACAAGTTTAAAACGAAACTAATAACTGGGAGAAAGGTTGAAGTAAGTAATTTTTTTGATTTTTCGTTTTTTAATTTTTGAGTTCCCTATATTATTATAAAGTAAATTAAATATAATTTTTGAAAATTTGTGATAAAAGAGCTGCTCCTTCGTGTTTTACATATATTTAAAAACTCGAGATTTTAATGAATTGTTTTCAAAGCATGAAAAATATAGCAGATCCTTTGATTTTAATTGTAGTTAGTAGTTACTTAAAAAAGTCGCTAGCTGACTTGGAGCTGGTGTAGTTAAATTTTAAAAATGTGTATTTTAAATTTTGTTTGTAAAAGTTTTTTTTGAAAAAGTTTAGTATTATAGTTTAAATTTATTAAATAAAATAAAATATAAATTATACATTTGGTTTAGTATTTTACTATTGCAAGTAAAATTAATAGTAATTTCAATTACTTTTTTAGTTTTTTTTGGCAAATATGCAAACTATTTAGTTATTTCAAAAACAAATACGTCGAATTATTTGGTATTCGAAATACTATTGGTTAGTTTTTATATCTTTAATTTTATTTTTCAGAACAATTTCTCTTTGTCTAGCTTCTTCTAACTTTAATTTAGATGGCCTTAAAGCCAAGTATTTAACAAATTTTGTAACCAAGTAGATGGAGCTTTAAACAATTTTTCAGTCATGTAGTCAAGGAAATGTTCAAATATACGTGTATTTGGTCATTTTGATGGTCAAATAGCCCAGTATGGAACTGCGAGATGATAGTCAGACATTGAGACGCGGGTTTAAAATTTAACTACACCAGCTCCAAGTCAGCTAACGACTTTTTTTTTAAGTAACTACTAACTACAATTAAAATCAAAGGATCTGCTATATTTTTCATGCTTTGAAAACAATTCATTAAAATCTCGAGTTTTTAAATATATGTAAAACACGAAGGAGCAGATCTTTTATCACAAATTTTCAAAAATTATATTTAATTTAGTTAAAACGAAAAATCAAAAAAATTACTTACTTCAACCTTTCTCCCAGTTATTAGTTTCGTTTTAAACTTGGTTTACGTATTAGTTTTACTTTGCTATTCTAGAAAATTCCAAAATTTCTTTAGAGTTTATCAGTAAAACCACTTACTTTAAGTATTTTTTTAATTAGTTCGGTCTAATAGTAGATTACGCACCTATAATCCATGATGTTTTCATTTAAATTCAAATTATAACGAATTGAAAGTTTGAAGAAAATATTAATTTAGTTTGTAAATGAAATCCTTTTATAGTACTCTGAAGGGCTCTTAATACGTTTTGAACTTCCAAAATAAATTAATGTACTAAGTTACGTTTAAAAGAACCTTTTGTAACAATTCCAATATATATATATATATATAAAACCGTGATAAATAGTAAAACCCACTTATTTTTCAATTAATACATTTCAGATACACAAATTAATTAAATAAAAGTATTCAACTAAGAATTGCTTCACTAAATTATGCATTTGTACTTTAAATAATACCTGATTTTGAAATTATATTAGAATAATTATATTGTTAAATTTCTTTCATTTTTAAAAATGTAGAAGAAAATGAAAGATATTTTAATTAAAACATTTCTTAATTTCTTTATTACCTAAAAATATTTACAATATTTACAAATTTTTATATTGTTTAACTTCTTTCATTTTTAAAAATGTAATTGCTTGACTTAAATAAAGCGTGAAAATTATTAGTTTCAAATGATATTTACAAATCTTATCAACTCTATGTTTGTTTTATTTAAAAAATAGGCTTGTTCACTTTCGATTATTTAAACATTTAACAATTTTTATTTAACTATTGGTTAATTAAATAAATACCACTTTTATTCAAATAAATGCTTGGTTGGGTAAAAAACACAATTAAATAAGTTAAAATGATATTCTTTTTACCAACGTTTTTTAAATAAATCGGAAAATTTGTGGATAAAAATTAATCGACTTCCGAACACTAGAAGCAATTCTAATTTAAATGCGTATATTTAAATAGGAAAAAATGAACGATTCGATCGGAGGCATATCATTAATTTAACGTATTGAACGTACAGTAAGAGGCTTTTTTAGTAATTACTACCTATATTTGCATTTCAGAAATCTATTTTAACATATTGAACGCCAAGAAAAGAGGCTTTTGTAGTATTTACTACCTATATTTACATATTGGAATGTAATTTAACGTATTGAAGGTAGAGTATAGAGATTTTGTAGTATTTACTACCTACATTTGCATTTCAGAAATCTATTTTAACATATTGAACGCCAAGAAAGAGGCTTTTGTAGTATTTTTCCTCCTATATTTACATATTGGAATGTAATTTAACGTATTGAAGGTAAAGTATAGAGATTTTGTAGTATTTTACTACCTATATTGGCATTTCGGAAGTATATTTTAACGTGTTGAATGTAGAGTATAGAGAGTGTTGTAGTATTTTTCTTCCTACGTGACTACACCGGAAACGTCTCTGTGTTATTCGCTTTAGTAATCAAGCCGACTCTGAACATATGTTTTACTCTTTATTCTACGAGGTTTAAACATACACCATTTCAGTACATTCTTAACCTATTCCATACGCTATTTAAAACACATGCGATAAAGATAACGAGGAAACAAGTTAACTCTGAACATACAGGGTCTTTTTTTTGCTCGGAAAAGTGTTTTTTTTCAAAAACTATTTATAGTACCGATTTCAAATTTGGAAGGTCAATTCTCTATACCGGGGGACATCGGTTTGAGAAATTTGAGCGTTTTCGGTAATGTTTTTCACCAATTTTGGAAAATTATTTTTCGACCACTAGGTGCGAGATAAAAAAGTTCTATTATAAAGTTGTAGGCCGTCATCGAAAACCCTTAAAAATTGTTCACTCGACGAAAAACAATTTATTTATCAGTGAAAATTCGAGCTTGAAAAATTTACAAGTTGGTAAAGCCAAATTACGATTGTTTGAAACGATAATTGAAACCGAATTACCTAATCCAGTAAAAAACACGAGGCTATAGGTCAATCCTAAACATGCATTGGGTATTTAAAGGAAAACTTTGGGAGATTATTATCAGTGTTTGATAATATTTCGAACAATGCCTCGTTATTCAGTAGCTGAGCGTACCGAGATAGTTGCCATTTACTATGGAGAAGCAGCGCAAAACCTTAGAAGAGTGACTGAAATCTTCGCAGAAAGACATCCAAATGGAGCACCATCTGTAAATACAGTAAGACGAGCAATTCACGATTTCAATCAATTTGGTCACTTGCAACCTAGGTTTCGCGGATTGGGTCAATCGGATTTAGACTTTGAGAACAATGTACTCGCGTACTTTGTGGCATATCCTCGTCACAGTTGCGCTAACGCCGCTGCTGATTTGGGTTGTTCTGCAAATCGTGTGTGGAAAATTCTTCGTAAGAATCGCCATCACCCATACAGAGCTACGCTCCACCAAGGACTAATTGACGGAGATCATCAAAGACGTTATGAATTTAGCAACTGGTTACTAAATGCTGTCCAAGAAGATAGACAATTTTTGCGCCATGTTTTGTTCTCCGACGAAGCGTCATTTTCTAGAGATGGGCCCTTTAATCATCAAAACAGCCATCTTTGGTCTGACATCAACCCACATTGGGGTTTTGAATATCATCACCAGGTTCAATTTGAACGGGTCAATGTTTGGGTTGGACTTGTTGGAAACCGTTTGATTGGTCCCTTTTTCCTGCCGACGAACCTCAACGGCCAAAGGTATTTACATTTTCTACAGAACGAACTGAGTGACGCAATCGACGACCTTCCATTGGCTGAAAGACGTCAGTTGTGGTTTCAGCAAGATGGCGCCCCTCCGCATTTTTCCCGGCAAGTAACTGAGCACCTCAAAAACGAGTTTCCTGAAAGGTGGATAGGGAGAAATGGTCCAGTGCATTGGCCAGCAAGGTCACCTGACCTAACACCGCTGGATTATTTTATCTGGGGATTCGTTAAAGCAAAGGTATACGCCACGCCCATTGAAACTAGGGAGGAACTCATTAGACGAATAATCAGTGCTTGCCGAGACGTCACACCAGAAATGGTAGAGAAAGCGTTTGAGAACTTAATTGTCCGCGCACAAACCTGTGTTGCAGCCAATGGTGATATTATTGAAAATGTTTTGTAAAAATTTATGTGAATAAAATATCTGCATTTAAAAACCAAACGTGTACATTTTTTCAAGTGTGAAAACTCTACTACGTTTGTATTAGACTTTTTCCCTTTTCAATTATCGTTTCAAACAATCGTAATTTGGCTTCACCAACTTGTAAATTTTTCAAGCTCGAATTTTCGTTGATAAATAAATGGTTTTTCGTCGAGTGAACAATTTTTAAGGGTTTTCGATGACGGCCTACAACTTTATAATAGGACTTTTTTATCTCGCACCTAGTGGTCGAAAAATAATTTTTCAAAATTGGTGAAAAACATTACCGAAAACGCTCAAATTTCTCAAACCGATGTCCCCCGGTATAGAGAATTGACCTTCCAAATTTGAAATCAGTACTATAAATAGTTTTTGAAAAAAAAAAACACTTTTCCGAGCAAAAAAAAGACCCTGTATATGTTATGCTCTATACGTGAAGGATGTTGTAAGCTTAAATTCATAATGGTTAATGTGTAGTATTTTTCTACCTTTTTACATTTTATAGTATTTCTTTATCTATATTTGTGTATCGGAAATGTATTTTAACGTATCGAACGTAAAGTAAATTTTTTTTATATTTTCTTTATATATTTGCGTATCAGAGTTGTGTGTTGTCGTATTAAAAGAAGAAAAAGGAACTTTACATAGTGTTATTCTACCTATTTACATATCGTAAATGTATTTATATTTTACCGTATTTAAAATATAGGTAATTGTTTTTATTGGCTTGACTTAAATAAAGTTATTAGTTTCAAAATGATATTTACAAATCTTATCCACACAAATTTAATTTAATTTTAATTTTAGTGTTTTATAGTATCTTTCTGACTATATTTGTGTATAAGAATTATATTTTACCGTATTTTAATAGTAATAAAAGCGAATTGAAAGTTTGAAGAAAATATGAATTAAGTTCGTAAATAAAATCCTTTTATAGTACTTTGAAGGACTCTTAATACGTTTTCAACTTGAATAAAATTAAAAACAATAATCTAAGATACCCTTTAAAGTTAAATTCCTTTAGAGTTTATCAGTAAAACCACTTTAAGTATTTTTTCAATCCTTATACCTATATTTACATAACTTAGTACACTAATTAAGTATTTTTAATTTACCGTAATTAAAATATAGGTAAGTGGTTTTTATCTTATTTTATACCTACGGAAGGGATAAATAAATTATAGCAATAAATTTTTGGAGTTTGGAGATGGGTGGAAAAAAAATAAAATGGACCAAAATAGACCAAAAGTACCCTTAAAACGACCAAAGTCACCATTTTCGGCCCTACGTACCCCATTTCGGACCAAAAGTACCCCAAACTGGACCTATTAGCTTTATTGTAATGTTAAACTCCCATAGAGATTCCCCTAAAAGAAAAAAACTTGCGGTCCAATTTTGGGTACATGAATTATTTCGGAGAGGGAATCCATGTTTTAAATTCAAATTAACCGCGCGCCCGGGCAATCCGCGCCTCCCAGGTAATCCGCGCACGCGCGCGCTATCTTCCTGCCTAGGTTATCAAGTATCATACAACTTACATAATTTCCACTTATTTCGTACGATAAAACGCGTTCGAGATATTCGTTTTAAGAAATACTCGTGAGATTGGTTCAAGTGTCAAGCATATTTAAGTACTACAATGATATTAAAATGAAGTTTAAAAATATTTCCATTCTACTTTAACAACGAATATTCCATGACGTCAAAACACTCTTAAATTCAAATTAAAATCTGCGCACGCCGCCTAGGTTATCAAATTTTACATCATTTCAACTTATTCCGTACGATAAAGCTTGATAAGATATACGTTCAAGTATCTTTCTAGATAAGGGTAGATAAATGAACAAGTTGGCCTGGACATAATATGTTGATATATGAGAAAACAAATCGTCGCGAGAAATACCCTAAATACATTGACTTTTCGATTATTTTACCCCCATTTCACCCCTTAAATCCTGGATCCCGACGATCCCGGGATCGGAGTGTCGACCTTACTTTCCTTCTACTTACCTTGGAAAACGTGCGCTTTTCTAGGGATTTTACTACCTGATAGTTAATATGAAGCTTGTGGACTTGAAATGACTTCATGGGATCGCTGTGAGCTGAGGGGATTTAACTGGTCTAGTCGGAAAGGATTTGGGAAAACCTGGGTGTGGACGGCTCGAAATGTATTGCACTTTGGTCTTGTGATCGAGAGAAAAACACTTTCATTAGCGAGGGATTAATATTAACGTTGCCGAAGGCAGGGAATTATCTTATAATTTATATTGAGAGAATGGTTTAATTTATTATTTTAATTTTATATTTTATCGTGGGGTTTGATCTAGTTCTATAAGGCTTATAAACAATAATTAATTTGTATGTATGGTTCAAAAGTTATTTAAGTTTTTAATTTATAATTAATTTTAATTTATATTTAACACTGTGATTAGTTTTATTAAATAGAGCTCAAAATTCTTAAGATATTTGATGTAGGGGGCTTAAAGAATACTTAACAATAACTGTCAATATAGAGGGTCAAGAGGGCGGGGGAAAATGTAAGAACAAAAGCAAATAAAACACAGAAAAAGTAAGTAAGTGGGGGAAAATGAACCTGGAGGGTTACAAAATCCACTATGGCATAGTTTTAAAATAAATAGTGGATTTTTCTTTAAGACTTATATACATAAGCAATAAATCGCTTAGGTTGTGATGGCCACTGAGGAATTTTATATTCGAAAACAAATGATAATTTTAGCAAATTTTAAGTTACTTTCTAATAAAGGATTATAAATATTATTTTGGATATGTATCACAGATGTTACTTTCACCATCCAATTAAAAAATAAGAATATAAGAACTACAAGAAATGTATAAGTAGTTCCCGTGAGTTCGGAGTCTTAAAATAATACTCATTGAATATATCATGGGGTTCATAACAGTTCAAATTAGAACTAAGAATTTAAAGAAATATTTAGGGCGTGTTTCACATGTGCCTTAAAAATTATCTATTCCTTATCGTCTCTATTTTTTCGTTCACCCCTCCCTCCTTCTTGATCCTTTGTGTTTCACCCAAGCTTTCATAACTTGTTCGACATCATATTTCTTTGTGGAACTGAGCTTGGGGATGTTACACACTGCGTCTGAAATTAAATAGAGGCAGACAGCTTGAATATTTATAACATTTTGACAGATCATATTACCAATGATAGCGGCCTTTAGTTTTAATTAACGGAAGGCAATTTTGCTAATAATGAACAAAAATCGTAAGTAGTTTTATTTCGTGATATATGTGTATTATAAATCAATTGTGGTGGTAGGTTGAGAAACATTTGTTTAAACAGCAAAGGACAAATTGTTCAATGTATGCTACAAAATCCGCCAAAAAATTAAACAATATGACCATACATACAGTTAACCTATAAAACAATTTGAAGAAATAGAAAGTAATGATGATCAACCTACAGGGCTAAAATCAAAGAAAATTGTATCTAAAAAAGAAAAAAGTAGTTGAAAGATCAAGTAGTAAAGTTCGTGAATCAAAAGCAAGCTGCAATAATACTACAACAAGACTAAAACAAAATATTAAGTTTCTCTTGAATGACTCGGATATAGTTAATATTATTGAAGTCAAATCACTTTTGGACAAACTTATTACGGATGTGGAAAACATTTATACAAGAAAGGAAAATGTAGTTGAGACAATTATTTCACCAAATTTAAACTACTGTTTAAACTTCAATGAAAGCAATAATGAATATCAACAAAAAATACCTCGGAAAATCAAACTGCATGTACCTCTAGTACTGAAAATGACCCTTTGAACCATTCTACAACCGAACCTATGTCCAACTCTGAAAATGAAAGTAAAGTCCATAGTGTTCACCTACATACTCAACCAACCACAAGTACTCCTTCATATAATGAAACACAAAAGAATAGTCAAGAAATTTTCATCTTAAATAATATCTTATTGGAAGAGGACGACCACGAAAAAGAAGACAATACTCTTTTCCTCAGCCCAGATTGTTCTGCTATATTCCATAGCTCAATTAATTCTTCAACAAACGAAAACAATTCTCCAAGATGATGCCGAATGTTTAGATAATCCTAGAGACGTAATATCTTTTACTCCAAAACAACGCAAAAGATTAAGAGCGCAAAAAGACAAAGAAAATCGTAACAGAGATGATCATCCTATTAGAGTTCGTTGCAATCATGTCCACAAAGATAATGAAAACCCCTTCAAATGCAGCGAATTTTCTGAAGAACAGAGGAAAACAATTTGGAACGCATTCTGGCAACAGTCTTATACAGAAAAACCCTATTATTACATATCAAATATGTTGATGTGAAACGACGGACAGTTCCTAAACAACCTGATGCCAAATTTAAAAAAAAATGAAAGTCGGCAGTATTTCTTTAAAAACAACAACAAGTTAGAGTCGCTTCAAATTTGTAGAACATTTTTCTTGGATACTTTGGGATACAAAAGCCCATCCGTTTTAACAGCTCTAACCAAAGCTGTCAGAGATTCTTCTTTTGGAGAGGAAGTTAAAGAAAGAAGAGGTGGCATAATGAATAAAACCCATGCAATTAATGTGGATCTTTTAAAATCCCACAGAATTATTTCATTCAGCCCAAGCGCATTATAGAAGACTAAACGCACCTAACGTAAGATACCTCGCAACAAGCCTATCTATGAAATTTATGTTTGATGACTTTAAAGAGAGATATCCAAGTGAAAAATGTCAAGTTGAGTCTTATAGGAAAGTGATAAACCGCTTATTGTATTATGTGGCATAAGGCAATTGAAGGTAGAAAAGCTGACGCCATAACTTCAGCTGTTTGCAGAGTGATAGAACTACAATCAACGAAGACGGTTTGTACATTGTATTGCGATAACTGCTCAGCGCAGAACAAAAACTGGTGTATTTTTTCCTCTCTCGTACAAATGGTAAATAGTGCCGAAATGGGACACGTGGAAAAAATCACACTTCGCTATATAACCAAGGGCACACTCACATATCATTTGACGGTGTCCATGGAAACATCGAAATTTCATTAAAGAAAAATCGAATTATTTATGATTACGACCATCTACTGGATGTGATTCGTTCGTCCAGAATGAACGTTTTAGCCAAAGCCCAAAAGGTCGAACATTTTAGAGAATGGAAGAGTTCTAAATCATCGAAAAACCTTGATATCAAGATTACTGATCTAGTTGAGGCAGTATTTTTGCGAGGAAAAAACATAGTATTAGCTAAAATGTCTTTTGATGAAAAAGCAGTCGAAATTAACTTTTTAAACAAAAAATTTGACAAAAACATATTACCTAAAAGGAAGACTCAGCCCACATGAATGTTGTGAAAAAAGAAGCAAGAAATAATTAGTGTGCTTGGAAGACAAATCCCAGAAAGTCGAAAGATTTTTTGGATTTACCTTCCAGAATCCAAAACATCAGAAGATTTGTTGAAATCCCATGCTGCCGAAGCTTTTTAAATATTAAAATTTATTCAGAATCTTATTTTAAAATTTCGCATTATAAACTTAACTACCATAAATGCAATAGGGAGAACGGGATAGCCGAACACATGTGGAGTTCTGGCGGCGACGGACACGCCATCAAGTGGGAAGAAGCGAGAGTGTTAGAAAAAGAAAGAAAAAGAAAAAAATTGGTTCAGACGGACCTTCAAAGAAAGCATTTTTATTGCTGACAGAGGGGGTATGAACCTAAACGGGGGAAAGGTGAAAGTGAGTAATTGGGGCAGTTTTAAAAGGTTTTTAGGCCATAAGAGCGCGTTCAACAAAATAACTGTACGCTGATTTTGCTATCTGTTTGTATTTGGATTTTTCGCCATTTCTATCTGGGTTGAAAAGGAGCGAGTGGGCTCGAAAAGCTTCCCCAATATTCTTTTTAATAAAAGTTTATTTTAAACCATGAAGTATCTGTCTCTATAGTATATTACTTACTATTTACTAGTTTAAACTTAACTACCTCGCTATTTGGGTTTTAAACTAAATAGTATTTCATAAAATTGGCAATTACTTTTTCGTTTATCGCAACTTAATTGTTAACTAAATGAGTCAATTCATTTTTGAGTAAATTTAGTTTATTATAATCAAAATTAAAAAAATATTTCAAATCCAAAATGATTAAAGGTTATATATTACAAAAAGCGACTTGTGATTTATACAAAAAGGGTTTAATGATATAAACCTTTCAATGTTTTATTTTAAGTTTAAATGTAGTAATTGATGAAACGCAATGGAGAATGAAATAGCTTTAAACCATAATTGTTTTTAATGATGTACCTTTTAAAATAAAAACATTTTATACTATATTAAATTGATGTTTCTTTACTTAAGTACCACAATTCACGTCAACTTAAAAATTCATACTAGATGCAAATTTTATTTTGAGCTTGATAAATAGTTATGAAAAATTTACATATTAAAACAATTTCACTAGTAAATAGAGTTATGGTTTATAATTAGAAATGTTTACCACAAAGGATGTATCTGGCACTTAGAATGGTTTAGTTACAAGATTGCGCAAAATGTTTAGGTAGAAAGTCCACGGAAAGACGATATATCTGGTATTAAGGTCGTTTAGCTATGGGATATTAAAAATGTTTAAGTATAAAGCTCACGGCAAAACGATATATCTGGTATTTAGACCATTTTGCTATGGATTATTAAAAATGTTTACGTTCAAAGCCCGCGGCAAAACGATGTATCTGGTATTTAGACCATTTTGCTATGGGAATATTAAAAATGTTTACGTTCAAAGCCCGCGGTAAAACGATATATCTGGTATTTAGATCGTTTAGCTATGAAATATTAAAAATGTTTACGTTCAAAGCCCGCGGCAAAACGATATATCTGGTATTTAGATCGTTTAGCTATGAGATATTAAAAATGTTTACGTTCAAAGCCCGCGGCAAAACGATGTATCTGGTATTTAGACCATTTTGCTATGGGAATATTAAAAATGTTTACGTTCAAAGCCCATGGCAAAACGATATATCTGGTATTTAGATGTAAATGCTTACATTAAATAATAATCAGCTAGGCTAATACCCAAGGCACCACCCTAGGTCTAAGTCATCAAGCGACTTTTGAAGCTTTAATTCAGGGGGCCGGGTTACAATGCGTAGGAGGGTGATGGCCAGCCCTGCAAGCTACGCGAGCGAACAGCTCCCTACACTAACTGTTTCCGTTAACCTCAACAAGTTTTTATGAAAGGGGAAAACCCCTTAGACCAGCGGGGAGAGAACTTGCAAACTCAACGCAGAAGGAGTTGTTCCGAGTTTTCACAGGAACTAAGCAATACCTAGGCTTTGATATCTTAATTTAAACCAATTTGAAATTGTGTATACGAATTGTTTATTTTTAAATAGATTAAGGTAAAATATTAGTCAATTCAAAATTTAATTAAATAAAGAAAAATTAAGAACCACTTTGTTTACGTAATACAAATTTTAATTAAAAACAAATTAAAATCGACGACTAGTTTCGCTCTCTATACAGAGGCATCATCAGGTATAGAGAGCGAAACTAGTCGTCGATTTTAAATTGTTTTTAATTAAAATCTGTATTACGTAAACAAAGTGGTTCTTAATTTTTCTTTATTTACCTTATACGTAAGTAACCGTCTTAGATCATTAATTCACAATTTGTTTAATTATTTTAATTAAATAAATCTTAATTCAATTATAAAGTAACTACTTTTAAAAATCATTTTGAACGTCAAAATATGTTTAAAACTATAATTGTAACTATGTTGAAACGTTTGTTGTACTTAAATAAAACAACTTAAGTCATTCTATTTTTGGAATAGATGCATCATTTTGTAATTTGAAGCGAGATTTTTTTAAATACAATGGCAAAACGATACATCCAACTGAGTTTCGTTTTGCTATGGGGAAATCGAAAAAATAAGTAACTCCATCCCATTACAAAAGAGATTATAGATGGGCGTTCCCTTACTGCCGTAGAGATAAAAAAATAATTAGCACCAATGAGTTGCTCGTTAAAAATATACATAAGATAGACCTTACTTGAAAAACCATTGACCTCGTATATCGCTTGCGGGACTGAAAACTTGAAATGTTGAATTTCTCAATTTGTATACTTTGTTGGATATTTCGTTTTGCCATGGGACAGCCGTATTTGGGAGTTAGCTTTCTACCTTTATCCCCCTACCCGTGCTGCGTTGTGCGATAATTTTAACCCGTTGTTAGCCAGTTTGGTCGATTCGCGGCTTGAGTCGGCCCACATCTCCGGCTCTGCCATTGAGAAAGACGCTCTGATCGCTCGGTTGTTGTCGCGTCCGGTTGCCGTCCCCTCTGTCGCCGTGCCTTCGGGCTCTACTGCCGTTGTTGATCCTGAACCTGCCTCTAGTCAAACGGCTGTCAGATCCTTTGTTGGTACATTGACCTCCGACTTGCGTCCCTTTGGGCAGCCCGCTCCGCGTCGTGTGGCCACTTCCCTAGCTCGCGCTTCCGCTAACTTCGATTGCCCTCGGTTTAAGCTTGTCTTCTTTCAGAAGGATACGTCCCTCACAACCTACACGTCCTTTTTTTGAGGTTTTAGGTCTTGACTATGGCCTGTCTAAAATTAGTCCCATCCGTTTGCCGTGGATGGCGACCTGTAAGCCATGCGATGGGAGTCCTGGAGATTGAGTTTGTTGATATACTGCGGTTAGTCTCCAGGAAACACGCCTCTTCGGTCCTTGAGTGTGGTTAGACAGGTGGTCTACTCTGGTCCGATGTAGATCAATCGGCTCCTATACGGGGAATATAGTTCCCGATAGTAAGGACTAACTGGGCATCGTGATACTGCTAGTTATTCGTGCCTGGGTATGTCTCTCTCATATCACTTATCTTGCTTGAAAGATACCTATGTTGGTCTCCGTGGTGGGCGGTGAGTGGGATTGATGAAATTTTTTGTTTTTCTCTATGGCTACCGAAAACCACTATCTTGAAACTGGATTCCTCGAGTTTCAAGAAATTTCCGATTCGGAAGAAGCTGTCTTTCAGAGGTCCAAGCGACCTCGAAATGACTTTCCAGAGGTAGAAGAGGTGGTTAAGGAGAGTGTCGAAGCTACACTCGCTAGGGAGTTCCTCGAACTAGATAGAGTCCTTGGCAACAAGGACAACAAAGTGCAAATGGCAGTTGCACAGAAGATCAGGACGATCTTCAAAGCGGTGGAGACCATGGTATACGCCAGTCACCTGGAACTTGCCAGGGTGCAGGGTGCTTAAGAACCACTTAATGAGACTGTGAAAGATCTCAGAAAGCAGAAAATGAGCTTCGCTACTGTTACAGCCAGTAATGCAAGCTCAAAAGTTCCTGAAATTTACAAGGGCAGGAAAAAGTCACCAGCAAGAAGGGGGGACCAAAGGTCCCGCCCAGGGGGAAGATCGTGGTGTTGCTCTATCCCACAGAGCAAGGTGAGACTTCTAGTTCTCTCAAGAAGAGACTAGAGAAGAAGGTGGATCCCTCCAAATTGCAAATAAGTGTTCAAAGTGTCCGGTCCTGTAGGAATGAGGGTCTGGTGGTACAGGTTAAAACCGCTGAAGATATGGAGAAGCCGAAGAAGCGAATCAGCGACTGTGCTGCTTTGGCAGACCAAGTCAATGTTAGAGCTCCAAAGCTCAATTACCGTAAGGGTTATCCTTTACGGTGTGGACGAGGACATCGTAAAGGATGAAATTGTAGCAAAGCTTATAAGCAACAATAAGCTCTCCTGCAAGGAGACAGATATTGTCCCTAAGTTTTCCCTGATGAACAGAAAGGGTGGTGTTAATTGGGTGTGGGAGGGGCCTCCAGCCCTGCTTAATTCGTGGAAGGCGAAAAATAAGCTCAATCTGGGCTACTCATAAGTTGGTGTCAGAGAGTTTGTGTATCTTCCAAGATGGTTTAAGTGCATGAAGATTGGGCACATAGAAGGTGGGTGCATTGAAAATAGAAGGTATAGTTCCCTATGCTCAGAGGATCACAGCTACAAGGATTGTAAGAGTGATCTTAAAACTTGCAGAAACTGTGCCCTGAGTAATAGGGACAAAAGAACCAAACATAACACTGCGCATTCTGCCCTGGATGTCCAGTGTCCTGTGTATAAGAAGGAGTTGGAGTTCCTAAAGAGTAGAACCAACTATGGAGGAGAGTAGGAACCTAGGTTGTCTGCAGGTCAACTTAGGCAAGGGCAAAACTTTAACCTCTGCGCTTAGACAATGCTTCCAGGAAGGCTCTATAGACATTGCCTTACTTCAGGAACCTTATACGATTAATGGTCGGGTAATAGGTCTACCCATTTGAACAAGGATTGTCTGCTTCCAAGACAATCCAAAGGCAGCTGTAGCTGTCTTCAACCCTCAGGCACAAGTGATCCTTCTATACGAAGACTCTTACATGGTGGTGGTGGATGTTATTTTGGGGAATCTAAGCTTATGCCTGTTCTCCATCTACATACCACCGGGCGATGACATTACGAATCAATTAGGAGTACAGAGTGGCAAAAAGGTTATCTTGTGTGGTGACTTTAACGACCATCACGCGCTTTGGGGATCAAAGCACCACGATGAGAGGGGTATGTTGCTAATCAACTTCTTCAACTCGTTTGATTTGAACGTCGAGAACGACCCGGGTAGTGGCCTGACGTTCTGGACCGTTAATGGTGAGAGTGGGGTGGATCTCACGGTATCCAGTATGGCAATTGCGAGTAGAGTAATTGAATGGCGTGTCAGCAACGAGGAGAGCTGCAGTGATCACAAATACATTTTCTTCGAAATTGGTGATCTTGTCCTGGAGAATGATTCGAATGCAATTCGTATCAAGGATATTGATCTTGAGAGGTTACAAGATAATATCAGGTCTGACTAAGAGAGGTTGATGGAGTCTCCTCTCAACAATGAGGTTGAGGTTGAGGCATGTGCAGTTCAGATTAATAATCTCATTATTGAGCGTTCGAAAGAATGCTCAAAGCTGCGTGGAAGTAAGGGGCACAAGTCTACTCCCTGTTGGACGAGCGAACTCAATAAGAAGAGGAAGGAGTTAAGAACGCTCAGGAGGAGGTTTCAAAGAACCAAGGACCAAGCAGCCTGAGAGGCACTTAAGGCCGAGTATTGTCGCGAGTCAAAAAGCTATAAAGCACTTATAGCAGACTCTAAGCTTAAGTCCTGGCAAGACTTCTGCCCGAAGGTTTCAAGGGAGGATCCTTACTCCCTACCTAATAAGTTGGCCACACAGAAGGTCAAGTGCAAGAATGTATTGAATTGCATTAAAAAACTGGCGGTTCCTTAACCCCGGGTATTGAAGAGACGTGGGCTACTCTGTTGGATACTCTTTTTAAAGAGGACTCCATGGATGATGATGAAGAGATTCATACGGCAATAAAGAGTCATTGCACGAAGGCTTCATGAGTCAGAACGATGAACCGTTTACGAGTGATGAGGTCTTGGAGACTATCAACTCTTTTAAAAAGGGCAAGGCTCCTGGTGAGGATGGTATTACCATTGAGCTTTTCAAGATTGTTTTCTTAGCTTGCCCAGCGTTGTTTGTCAGGATTTTCAATACTTGCCTTAGCATAGGATACTTCCCAAAGCTTTGGAAGGTTGCTTAGCTAGTTTTTCTTTATAAAGAAGGCAGAGACAGGCAGGACGCTACGGCCTACAGGCCAATCTCGCTACTTTCTGTGGTAGGGAAGGTGCTTGATAAGCTGTTGTGAAGAAGGTTGTATTACTCTCTGCACAGCAACAAATTGCTTAGCGAAAAGCAATATGGGTTTAGACATAGTCGCTCCACGACTCACTGTCTTACCAATATGGTGAACCGAATCAGGGATAACAAGGCGAATAATTGTCACACCAGTCTGATATCCAGGAATCTTACAAGGTTTAAGACACTTTAAGTGTCCCAAAAACATTTATGAGGTTTATGTTAACTATCTGAAGGATAGGCAGGTAGTACCTGTGTACGGAGAGTACTGACCCGCGGCTGCCCTCAGGGTTCATGCAGTGGACCTCTGCTATTCAATGAGGTAATGGATAGCGCACTGAGGATTGAGTATCCAGAATATTCTCAAATCCAAGCTTTCGCGGATGACTTGCAGTCATTATTTTGGGGCACGTCCAGGCGTGCTCTCGAAACCACGGGTAAGGTGATCGTGGATAAATTGACTACGTGGAGCCAAGTCTATAAGCTGAGATTTTCCATAAAAAAGTCGGCGGGAATCACCTTCGCCGCAAAAAGTGTTATGAAAAGACTCCCAATCTATAAGATGGGAGTCGTCAACATTGCAAATGTTGACAAGTTGAAGGTTTTCGGTGTCACCATCGACAACAAGCTTACCTTTCTTCCTCACCTCGAGGAAATTAGTGTCCGGGTGACAAAGCTTGTGCAAAACATTGCCTGTTTTCCAAGGGTCGAGTGAGGCCTCGATGATAAAGCGTTAAGGACTTTCTACAATGGCTGTATTGTTAGAGTGGTGGCTTACGCTTGTGGTGCTTGGTGGAAGAGCACTCAGAATGGTGCAATGGTGAGGAAGTTGAGCTCAATACAGAGAATTGCTGCCCTTCGTATTACTTGTGACTACCGAACTGTCTCGAGTGATGCACTGAGGGTCCTTGCTGGTATACAGCCGTTAGATCTGGTGGTGAGCCAGGAATGCTGCTGTTTTCAGGTACTTCTCCTTCAGAGAAGACAGCAAGCACTGTGTGGTGGAGTTACGAGGTGGTAACTACCTCTACCCAGGCGACCCATGGGAGGACCACCCAGCGGTCAGGAGTATCATAAACATCGTAGAGCAACTACCCAATGGCAATGGGGTAGAGGTGTTTACTGACGATTCGTTGTCCAGTAGGGGTGCCGGGGTGGCATTTGCTGTGTACATGGAAGGTGTAGAAGTGTATAACGAGGTCACTCGCATTAATGGTAGGGTGGATGCGTTTTATCTGGATTTTTTAGCAATACATCAAGAGTATTTGCTGGTTAAGGACGCATGGTCAACGTCCTGGTGATGGTGCAACGGTTTTTACGGATTGTCTTTTTGCTATAAACGCAATAAGCAATTATAAAAACACTCATGGCCTATTCCATAAAATCCGTAAGGTGTTGAAACGGATGGTGACGCAGGTCACTTTTACTTGTATAAAGTCACACACGGTTTGTGCAGGGAATGAAAGGGCAAATCCCAAGTGGACACGGTAAGTTCCCACTTTACCTGTTCAACTTGGGGCATATTGCATCCCCCAAATGCATATGCGGTGCTCTGGAAGCAGACTCAGAGCACTATGTTCGTAATTGTCCCAAAACGAACCATTTGATAAGAAGACCACTCCAAGCGGATAGCCTTCGGAATCTGGATAACGAAACGATCAACGATCTTGAACGCGTAATGCGTTATATCGTTGTGAATTTTGACGAACTCACGAATGAGTCGTGAGTAGGAGTTACAAATATACGGGTTATATTTGTTTTGTGTACGTCGTTTAGGAAGCTTTTCACAATTTTGTATACAGGTCGACGGCTCAGCCGGAACAAATGCACGGGGTATACAAATACAATAGTCTGATACACGTCCGGTGATGTCCGGGTTGCTATTCTTGGCTCTTTGGACCCGAACGTCCTCTGTGTTCGCATTGTGAGCATTCGCGCGGTCTCGGGTAACGGCTCTCTCTTTGAGTTTGCCGACCAGGAGAGTTTGGATCGCCTTCGCGGTGCTGTCCTGCTCTCTGATTCTTTATCTGCCCTTTTGCGCTGTCATGCTCCTCTGCCTTTGTTGCCTCAGTTTCAGATATCTAATATCGAATCTAAGCTTCATCCCTCTGTTATTCCCGAGATGCTGGTCGATCAGAACCGCCTAGAGTGCGACCTCTCGGACATAGTTGTTAAAACACTTTCGCGACTCCGGTACTCTGCGCTATTCTCGTGTCCCAGAAGTTTTTTCATTGCCTTACCTCGCGTACCTTTGTCTTCTTGGGCTTTAATAAGTGCCCTCTCCGCGAACGTGTGCCTATTGCCCGTTGTTACAACTGTCAGGAATATGGTCATTTTTCTAAGTCTTGTCCTCAGCCGTTTCCTATCTGCGCTTACTGCGTTCGTCGGCACAACTCCGAATCCTGTAAGGATTCCTTTGCCCAATGCTCTAAGTGTCTGGCTCATAATGTTCATGCCTCCCATTAAATTAAAGTTAATCATTTTGCCTCGAACTCCCGTTGCCCTGTTTATTTGCGCTTTGTTAATGCCCATCGTTCAAGCACACACTTTGATTAAATTTCTTGTTTGTATCATTTTTTTTTAACTTATCATTATGTATTCTACATTTTTAGATAATGCCGTGTCTCCCCTACCTGCTTCTCGGGCCATTCTTTCAGTTGTATATTTTTATCCACTTATTAATCATATTGTTTGTGCCGTGTGTCCCAGGACCTTTTTGGACCGTAGGACCTGGTAAAATCATATGCTCGGCCACGGTGTCGCGCGTACCAACATCGTGTATCGTTGTCGCTTTTGTGACCGTTCGTTTGCTCCGCTGTTCGGTTCTTCTAGTCATCTGCCTTTTGTCGTGTTCGTCCGTTGCCTGGCTCGGTCGGCTCCGGCGTCTCCCTGGTTTAGCCCTCGCTGTCGGCCTCTCCGTCCCTTCGTACTGACTACAACTGTACTGTCCCGGTTTCGTTTGCCTTTCTTCGTGGCTTGTCGTGTCATCAGATGCGTATACTGAGTTGTATGCTCCATCGTCCACGCGCGCCTACCAACGTTGGTCTGACGAAGCTCTCAACACCCTTGCTCGCCTCGAAGCATCTTTTGATCCTGCTGAGCCCCATGTCAATCTCGAGTTGGCCGCTCTCTTTCCTTATAAGTCACATATGCAAATTAAGGAAAAGCGTAAGAAGGATTTGATATACCAGGCTCTGGTTACGCAATACCGTCTCTCCTTGTCGGACGTGGGGATCGCTGCCAGTTCTCCCATTGCGGAGCTTTCTACCGATATCCTAGCTGACATTACCCGCATCTCTCTGGACCTTATGCGTCTCTCACCAACTCCCCGTCCGATCAGTTTACAACTTTTTTCTCGCCTCGGCGGATCTTAATCCCGTGCTACGGCCGTTACTCACGAAGGCTCGAGCCAATGATTCCTCTGTCCTCCTTGACGGGTCTGCTCTCGTCGTGGCCGCTTCTTCTCACGCGCCTTCGCCTCTCTCCTCTGGTGTTCATCCTCCGCCTCACACGCGTTTACCTTGCAATCGGCGTGTAACCGAACGCAAGCTTTTCGAAAGATACCATAAACTGTATAGCCAACACCGTAAGAAGCTCTCTAAGGAGATTTTGCACCCCCCTCCGACGACTCGTGGTCCCCTGGGGAGCTCGACATCTCAGACACCTATGACGCCTTGTTCTCGAGACAGTCGCTTCCTGATTCTTCTGCCGTCGCTGTGTCCAAGCGTCGTCTCCAGGACACCTATTTTCCTGTCTCCCAGACGGATATCGACTCTGCCCTTAAACGTCAATCCGCTTCTTCTCCTTGTCCTGGTGGCTTACTTCTTCCGGACCTTCTTCTTTTGAAGCAGGATCTTTGCGTTTTGTACAATATCTTGTACTATTTTAAGGCGTGGCCTCCCGAGCTTAAGATTTGCCGTACCGTTCTGATCCCGAAGAAGGGTGACCTCTCTCAAGCGACCAACTAGTGACCTCTCACTACCATGTCGCTCTTCGTTCGAGTCTTCCACAACCCCTTAGCTCGCCGCCTCGCTTCGGCTCTCGATCTCCACGGCGCCCAGCAGGCTTTTATTCCCGAAGAAGGTTCGATTTCGCACACTTTACACCTCGACTACCTTATTCACAACGCTCGCAAACGGCGCTGCGGCCTCTCGATGGTTTCTTTAGACATCGCCAAGGCGTTCGTTTCGGCTTCCCATCATTATCTGCATCGCGCTCTTTGTCGTCTCGATACTAAGCCTTCTATGATTGAGTATATCCTTGATACCTACGTCAAGGCGTCTACTATCATCTCCTGTGCCGGTTGGTCTCTGGGACCCTTTGCGGCGTTAAGCAGGGCGATTTGCTCTCTTCGCTCCTTTTTAATGCCGTTATGGACAAATTTCTTGGTACCCCGCCGGCAAACATTGGCGTGTTCGTGGGTACCGCTCGCGTTATCGCGCTTTGTTTCGCCGATGACTTGATCCTGGTGGCTTTCAGTGAAATCGGAATGCACACTCTACTTCGCGCTCTTTCTTCGTTCATGGACGACCGCCATCTCGTCGTGAACGCTGCCTAGAGCCACAGCCTCGTGTTGCGCGCCTACCGTGGCCAAGTCACTTCGCTTCTTGCCCCGGTGTTTTCGCTTAATGACATTGACATTCCTTGTCTACAATAGCCCCAATGGCAAAGTGTTTCCCCAGTTGTCCCGCCTTGATGCCTTATTGGCCATTTTGCATCGTGCTCCTCTTAAGCCTAAACAAAAACTTGTTCTTCTCCACCGTTTCCTTTTGACCCGTTTTGAACATATTGTGTCTTTATCCTTAATGAACTTAGAAAATTCGATTCTTATTTTGGATTGCCCTGTCCACGATTGTGGTTCCTTGTTTCGTTACCTCTATGCCTTTGATTGCGTACCGGCGTCTATCTTCCTTGTCCCTTAATAAGTGGGATGTTGTTCGTGGATTAGTCTCAACGCCTCTAATATCAGGTTTGTCTAAACACCTTTTATCCTTTTTGGGCGATATCGTCGCTACTCGGGCTGCTGTTCATGCTCGCACAAGGTCTTCTTTTCAGAACACGGTTTACGATGCTGGTCTTTGCCAGGGCGATCCTCGGATTTTTAATTTCTTTCTTGGCGATTACGTCAAGTCTCGGGACGCCCGTACCTATATGAAGTTCTTGAAATAAGGAATTAACATTCTTCCTTGTCGCGGCAGCCCGGCTAATTGCGGTAACAGGTCTTGCCGCACCTGTCCGCGTGTGAGTCCCTCTCCCATATTTTGCAGACATGCCATCAATCGCACTCACAGGTTTTCAGCCGCCACGATAAAGCTCTTCGTTTCCTCTTTAATTCTTTTCGTAAATCTGAGTTCCTCAAAGTTCTTGAGCCCCGTATCACTGGTACTCACCCTAACGGTCGGCCTGAGCTTTTTAAGCCTGAAATGGTTTGCGATGTCGGTATCTGTTGGGAAACCCCTCGGTCACTCAATGACTCGTACTCCGCCAAGGCCAAGACATCTGAAAATGACGTTTTTCGTGCTGCCTTCTTTGTAAATATCACCACCATTCTATTTTTTCTTTGCCGTTACGGTTTCCGCCCTTGGTCTTTGGTGTTCACTTAACAATATGTTTTGTTCACTTGTGGGTCTTGGGCGTGGCGCTCAGATTAAATGCTGCGAGATTGTGATGCAACAAAGCATTTTAATTTATCAATCTTTCATGTGCTCTTTCTAACCTTGGGATTTTGAATATGCTTAGCCAATCTACTCTCTCTAAAAGAGTAGGCACCTACAAATGTAGGGGAACAGCTCCTATTTTAGCTATTAAAGCTAGTAGTGTAAATGGTTAACCTATAAATTCCTAGAATTAAATAAGTTAAAACGGTGTTTAAGATTTTTTTAAGTCAAAATAAACCACGCAAATATAATTACATGGTTAAATTGGGGAATTATAATCCAATTGAAGTTGGCACATATAAGTTCTAGGTCTGTGGTTTTACCCAAAACTATCATGGAACAATTATATTGAAAAATTAGCTAAAAAACTTGCTACAAATGAATAGGTATCGATTGGTCCTAAGAATTTTTTTTATTACAATTCACTTATTTATCCACATATCTTGTACTGTATATATATTCGGGGTAACACTTCATTATTTATTTCTGTGTTCTGTAATTCAACGAAAAAATTTAACCAACTGAATATATCTACCAGCGAAGGACTCTCATTTTTTAAAAACGAGGCTAAAGCTCATGTTATAAATATGATACGAGTGTAAAACTGAATTTACTATAAATATACCAAAAGTTATTGTGTTTTCAGGTTGTCCCCATTTTTTAAATTGGTCCAATTTAGTCGAATTTATCTAAATAAATGACTGATTTTTTTAGTCAACGTAATCCCTAAGTTTAGTAACAATCATTATAATATACTAGCCTTTCGTCTTCGTACCTCTCTCTCTCTCTGCATCCCGCTCAGCAGGCATTTATCGCGGAGGACGGCTGCATGTCCAACACCTTAGTTTTAGATTATGTCGTCAACGCCGCCAGGAAACGCTTGAAGTATGTCTATATCGTGGCTGTAGACATCGCTTAGGCCTTCGATAGCGTGTTTCACGCCTCTGTCTGCCTCTACTTCACCTCAACACCGAGCCTGGCCTTATAGCCTACATTTTTGCCACTCACCAAGACGGCCGAGTCTCTGTTTACCAATGGCAACTGTACGACCACTAAGGCGCTCTTCTGACCTCCCTTGGGAAGGCTCCTCTCAAACCTAACAAAAAATGGGTCATGCTTCGGATGTTCTTGCTGCCTCGCTTTACTCATGTCTGGCAAACTACTTCATCGCTTTGATGCTCTGACTAAGTCATTTGCCAAACGCCACCTGGGCCTTCCTTTTTATACACCGGATGCGTTTTTCTTCTCGCCCCGCTCTAAAGGCGGCCTTGGACTCCTGAGTTTTGGGCACTCGATGCCGCGGAACTTTTTACACCGGAAAATCGCTGGCCTGTGGTTCACGCTGTTGTTGTTTCTTCGATCGTTACCTCTCTTCGTGCCCATACCACTCGCCTCCTTGACGGTATCCCAAAATATAAATCGGCTTACAAGTCTTTTAACAGCTCTGAATTCTATAATACCGTTTATGGTAACGGCCTCCACCAGGGTGACTCTACGATCTCGAACTTTGGGCTCGGCAATTACGACCAGTCCACCGATGGCCGCTCTTTAATAAAGAAAGTTAAACTCCGGCTTAGCTTTTAACCTTGTCGTAGGACTCCCGTTAATCACGGCTGAGTCCCTATCCCATATCCTTCAATCTTGACTGATCTCTAAGCCTTACTACGTTTACCGCCATGACAAGCTCCTTCAGGTGCTCTACAACAACATCCGCCATGCTACGACCCCAGATTTTAAAGAACCTCGTAAAGAATACTCTGACGCTGGCGGTGCCTATCAGTAGTTAAAACCTGATTTGCTCTGCGTTACGGACTCCGCCGTTCTCGTCTGCGACGTCGGCGTCTCTTAGGAGGGCCATCACGTACGACAAAAAAAGCCGGCAATATCAAACCGATCGGTTCACCTCGCGCATCCATGAAATGTATCCGGGCGCTGAAGTTGAATTTTTGCGTTCGTGATGTCCGCGCGTGGCCTTTACTGTCCTCGAAACGATGACTTTTGCCTTGCCGTTTTCCTCAGTAAGCCCTTTAAACTTTAATCCGTCCAAATTATCCTCGAGCAAGGGGTGTATATATACCAGAACTTCATGAAGGCGATATTTACTGCAAGCCGTAACTGATCATATTAACTTTGTTTTTTATGCCAATTGTTATTATTCGTTGCTCCTGTCCATTGTTATAGTCCCTAGGTTGTTCTTGTTCGGTTGATCCCTACTTACGCCTTTTTTGTATAACTACTTCCCCTCCTCGTGCAGCTTTATGCATTATGCTCATTAAGTCGTCATCTCTAGCTCGGGGCAGGAGTAATTTTTTAGGCCTTTTTAGAGCTCTGGCGCGGCTTGGTTTTTATTTCGTTGCCCCAAGGGGGGGAAACGAAATTATAGTTTCCCCCTGGATAGGGGTGTTGGATAGGATTACCTCACCGTGTTCGTAAAGGCGCGAGTTCAGTGGAGTTTGCGGTTGAGGCTGTGAAGGTCGCTCCGGGGGTAACGTCAGAGTCTTGGCCGACCGATCAAGGGGTGGAGGTGGGAGGGAGCAGGTAACCTCGAACTAGCCGCAAAGGCATTTTCGTGGGTTGGAGTTTAACGCATTAACTTTGAGGTAAGCCTGCGCCCTCCGCTTTTCGTTCCGCTTGGCTCCATCGTTTCACTTGGCGCCGTCGCGGCGGGTTGGCCTTGTAGAAGACTATGTTACGAAAGTTTCAAAAATTCTCCGCTAACACCGCCAAAGCAGCACTGCGGTTGTGAAATCGCTGTCATGTTTATTACTTAACTTAAATATTACTTAAATATAAAAGCTCTTGGTTTAAAAGTTATTAGAATATTTTTCAGTAACGTAATATCATTAAACATAGATGGCGATAGCGTCACTAACTTTTCAAACTTTATCTCGCGAACGTGTTTCCTGGTCAAGGGGTGATTTCATAGAGTTTATAATACAGGGAGTCGAAACTTCCCTCCCCCTTCTAGCGTTGAGCAGTGCTAAGAAACCCTAGACAGAATTTGTCCTCAAAAAAGCCGAGCCTATGTAAACAACAAAGATGGCCGCGATTGCAAAATAAGCCTAGGATCCCAGCTCAATTTTTATTTCGTTATTTTAATTTTCGTCGTAACAAAAGTAAACTACAAATACTAAAAAGGTAAAATGGATAGTAACGTTAGGAAAGGGAAAAAGAAGAAATGCGTGTGCGGTAGTTGTAGGAGTGATTCCCGGTACATGAAGAACAATGATATTAAGTTTATAATTAGTGCCTGGTAGCATATCACGGATTTATAAAACGTTTGCGCGGCCTGTGTTCAGTGAAGTGAGTACTGCGTTGTGAAAGTCAATATTTGGCCAATGTGTGTTGTCTTCTCACGAGGACAAGCTGGAATTTTGATGGTTTAAGCCCGTCATTTAGGCTGTATTTCTAATACTTCATTTGAAACAGGTAGTTTGGTTTTTATACATTCAGGCTGTATTTCTTATACTTCATATGAAACAGTTTGGTTTTTATATTTTCAGGTAGTTTGGTTTTTATATTTTAATTTTTTATTTCTATTTCTATTTTTCATAATTTGTTTTCCGTTGTTTTTGGATTTGTCTGAATTTTTTATTCGTATTTCTATAGCGTTCTGATTTTGAATTTGTATTTTAATGGAATTCAATTGATATTTCTGCTAGGAAATAATTTAGAATTTTCGATAATGTAAGCATTTTTTTTACTTTAACAGAAAATGGTTAAAAATGACATTTTTAATATTTAATTTTTGTTTTAAACCCGTCAAAATTTGTCTGAATTTTTTATTCGTATTTCTATAGCGTTCTGATTTTGAATTTGTATTTTTATGGAATTCAATTGATATTTCTGCTAGGAAATAATTTAGAATTTTCGATAATGTAAGCATTTTTTTACTTTAACAGAAAATGGTTAAAAATGACATTTTTAATATTTAATTTTTGTTTTAAACCCGTCAAAATTTTAAATTAGGAGCAACTAGATTTCTTTTGAAAGGTGAACTACATACGTTTTCAGTTTATCACGCAGACTGCCAACTTATATTCTTCCAACAAGCCAAAGGCAGAATAAATAATGTAGTCGAATTAATTAGCGTTATTAATTTTACTGGTTTGGTTTTATTTCCTGAAATCGATCATTTTCAAGCCTGGTACAATAATTTTATTTTCACGATCTGGCAAACGCTGAAAGCTTTAGCGGTAGAAGTCGGGAAAGTGATATGATAAATACCGTGTTCCCGTCCTTAATGTGGCTTTCTGTCAATAGCTTTGCCTTCTACAAGGTGCTATTTGAATATGGCAAAACGAAGAAACCACTCAAAGCCAGCGGGAGCTAAGCTTTTAATGGTTTGAGGACTGTATTTTTTTCTGACCAGTGACGACGCTTTTATCTTTATAAATCTGAAGCGGGTTCAAGCGGGTAATTTCTGTGAGGTGAGCGAGCCGCTTCCGTTGTTTTGTATGCGCTTCACTATGTCGTCGATTTTCTTGGGCCTGAACCGTTCCAACGAATTCGGCTGATATTCGTGGCGCCTATTTCTCAGAATTTAGTAACTCCGGAAAGCGTTGGCACGTTCTTTTTCTGCACCGATTTTATAACACACAGCTATTTTGATTTTCTGGAGCTCTAATCATGATATAATCTTTAATCATGATTAAATCGGATTTAATCAATATAATCATGATTAAAACGAATTTAATCGATATAATCATGAATAAATCGGATTTAATCATCTGAGGGGTGCGTCGTTAATCAAGGAAGTGACCTGCCCTGGAATAATTATTAGTATAATTAAAATCACCTTTTTATGTCCTCGTGATACATTTGTACTTAAACTAAAATGAAAAGTGTTGAAGTGGGCTTTTCCTTTGGGTTTTTCAGTATTTCCCAATATTTTAAGAAATTAAGGTACCATAAAGAGTTCGCACGCGCATATGTTCTCGGAACTGGACTTCCCGTAATCCGTCAATTGTTCGCACAGAAGAGAATTATTAGTATATCACCCCCTTAGGTGATAACAAAACCGCAGGCGAACATCTTCGAAGTCCGCCTCCGCTTTTTTGGTCCGTCTTTTCGCCGAGCGTTCGGACTGTAAAAATGTTCACCTATAGGTTATTGGACCCTCCTAGGTTACCCTAGCGTCTCCGTGCGAACAGGGTATTCAATTAGTAAATAAAACCGAATTCCGACTGAGAAAGTTTAACAGGAAATATTTCTTTGTTTAGCTTTCCCTCCGACGCCAAACTTTACCAACTAAATTTTCGATAGGTTAATTCTAACAGATTTTTACGAAGAGTTTCTGAAAAAAATACAATAATTTGGCGAATGAAACCCAATAGAATTTTTTAAACGATTTTTGTAACAACTGACCTTTCTTAAGAAAGGCTCGGTAACTTCGGTTCTTTTAAATCTGATAACATAGGTAACGAAATAATATTATCGCCCTTGGCGAACTTGTTATAACCTTTACCACCGCTTTTTTATCACTTCAAGCAGTTTTTCGTCTCCCCCGTTCCGCGGCTTTATCATCCCCCATCCGTTACCGAGATGGAAATGTGAATAAATTTGTTTAATAGCCAAATCTAATTAGTGACGCGCATGAATGTATTAACGAGATTCCCACAGTCTCTATCTACTCCCCCTGGCCGTGGGTTAGGGCTAAGCTGACGGCGACTGGTGGGTCTTCGATCGCCAGAAACCGGATGTGTTCCCTTAACTACTGACTAAACGCGATCTGGTTCCCCTGACTGTCACGCCTTGCATGGTGGGGGGCTTAAGGTTGGCGCAGTTGACTTGTCCTGTGTCCAGCTCGTCCCGGCGGTAAGATCCCCGACGGAAGTGACTGATCACCTATTGGTTACGCCTTGATGCTGGGAGGCTGAATGGAGTTGCCTGACGTGCGGGCCATGCTGGGTTAAGACTTCCTATACCAGATTGGTCGTGCTTAGACTCCCAACCGAATGTAACTACCCTCTGTTGAGGTTTCGGGCCTGGACTATGGCCTGGCTAAAACTAGTCCCACTCGTTTGCCGTGATTTGCGTCCTGTAACCCGGATGAAGGGGATCCTGGCGGTTGAGTTTGAGGATGCAGTTGCGGTCGCTCAAGGCCCAACGGTCCCGAGACAATTCACTGCTTCGGCCTCAAAATCCGGGGTAGACAGGTGGTTGCTATTGGCTGATAGCACTCAAACGGCTCGTCCTTCGGGGATAGGTCATCTGGGCTCCGGCCACGTCGTGTTGGTCGGGTCCGGGTATATCCGTCCCGTTACTCTGGTCAAGCGAAAGCGATGCTAGATACCCTTGTTGGGCTCCGAGGTGGGTGGAGAACGTTGTGGACGAACCTTTATGATTTTCACCATGAATACTATTGACCCAAACACACCCCAAAGTCTTCAGATGTAACTCCAATTAATTTGGATACCTTATCCAAATTAGACAGTGTTCGCACTGATGTTGATGCTCTTTTAGAGCAACGTGACGGTCGTCTCACGATCGAATTTCGGCGTGAAATTCGTAAGAGTTTTAATGCTTTGGCTTCTCTTATCGTACAACAAGAGCATACCATCGCCCGTCTTGAAGCTGAGCGTGATGCAACTAGTTCTGTGATCGACAAGTTGTTGAACAAACCCTAATTTTCTACTACAGTCAGCCATAGGCCGGGCTCTTCATATGGTGCGACAGCCACCAAACTTAAACAGCTGGAACGCAAGCGTTCTCAGCCGCGCTTGCTCCCAAATGAACACGTCATTTCAGTCCTCCAACCGATGCAGCTGTGACCGCTGACGCTCTTCAAACCACAATTTGCAAGGCTGTTGTTTCTCGAAATGACAAAATTTGTATCCAATCCATTCGGCTGGGCCGCAACGGTCTGGTCGTACGGTGCATTACGGCTGCTGACGCCGACAAATTAAGGCACTCTGTTCACCATTCTAAGGAATTAAAATAGGTATTTACGACTGCTACTCCCAGCTAGATCTCGTATCTAGAGCGACCGTTTCGGCCGGCGACTAACAGCCAACTCAGAGCTGGCACGGACCAGTGGAATCCGACTTTTTTACGGTACGGGGGTATATAAATCTATGTCTTAGTTAAACATGGCCCTCAAGGGGTCGGAGTGTGCAATAACTGGTGGCTTTACCAGGGAGTCGGGGTCCGGCTCTTGTAATGTTCCTATCTCCACCTCCGACTTCGGTCAGGTGTGGGCTGGATACTGGGCTTCGTCTCTGGCTAACGGAGAGGGTCCGTGCAAACTGCCCGCCTCGGCGGATTGGGTAGCCTGCTGTGGGCCCCCATATGCGGGCACGGCGGTCCTGTATTTTTATACCCCCGTACGGTTTTAAAAGACAGTGTCAGAATTTATAGCCCGGTGTACCTAGTAACAGAGACCATACCACCGAAGGCCTATCATCATAGTGCCCTACGCCAGCGTCCACCTGGCCCGGATAGGTGACAAATCCAGCATGGGTAGTAGTACCCTCCTACTGATGGTCGCACCTTTGACGCAAGCCACTAAACCCAGCAGAAGGTGCATCAATGAGTGGAACAATTCCCACTTCGCACACAGCAGTGTTATTAAGAGTGGACGCTGTAGCAGCTCCAGCCGACACCCTACCTACGGAGGTAAAGAGTGAAACCCTTTGGAGAGAGCTCCTGAAGGGGAACGACGAGCACACAGCAGCCCAAGTAACCCGGTACAGCTGGCACCGGAGATCCCAGTGTGGCTCCAAAAGTTCGGGAAACAGGACCGCCGTGCCCTCATACGGGGGCCCGCCGCCCCACAGCAAGCTACCCAATCTGCCGAGGCAGCCAGTTTGCACAAACTCTCTCCGTTAGCTTCAGCCGAAGCTCAGTATTCTGCCCAAACCACCCTTATGGGTTACAAGAGCCAGACCCTGACTCCCCGGTATAGCCACCAGATATCGTACACTCCAACCCATTTAGGGTCGTTTTAATTAGACATAAGTATATGTATTTGTACGCCGTTGCTCCGCCTTAAGCACTACAGCGGCCACCTAAAACAACCAGCCCCGGACAAAAGTGCGCTTTGCGAAACAACGTTCGGCCAGTGAGACAGCCATTTTGACCGCCTCACATATAGCAAACAAACGCCCTCATCACGGCCCAACAAAAGGCGACACCATGGGCTGCCCGAGACCCACCCTCGCACAGCTGAGGACTAGAGACATCAGATTGTTGTATTTATATACCCCGTGCACCGCCAAAGCATTACAGGGGTTACTCATCATCTGTCCCGGCCGAGCCGTCGACCTGTATACAAAGATAGGAAATGCTTCCTAAATCACATACACACAACGGTATACACCCGTATACCTGCATCTCCTACTCACGACTCACTCGTGAGTTCGTCAAAATTCACAACGATATAACGCATTACGCGTTCAAGATCGTTGATCGTTTCGTTATCCAGATTGTGGAGACCATTCTCGCGGATTGGTCTCCTTAACAAATGGTTCGTTCTAGGACAATTACGAACATAGTGCTCTGAGTCTGCTTCCAGAGCACCGCATATGCATTTGGGCGATGCAATATGACCCAAGTTGAACAGGTAGAGTGGGAACTTACCATGTCCACTTAGGATTTGCGTCAAATAGTAATTCGTGTTGAAGCTACCATTGACCTTAGGAAAGTACCTCTTAGTTACCTTTCCCTTCTCACTCTCATCCCATGACTCCTGCCACCTTTGAGTCGTCACCTCATTGAGCCACCTTTTAATCACCAACTTAGTTGGCTTCATCTCCTTCTCCTCGGGAAGATCGGTTGCTGATTTTGCAAGAAAGTCAGCCCTTTCATTCCCTACACACCCAGTGTGCGACTTTATCCAAGTAAAGTTGACTTGAGTCTCCATCCGTTTTAACACCTTACGGATATCATGGCATAAACCATGATTGTTTTTATGATTGCTTAATGCGTTAATAGCAAAAAGACAATCTGTAAAAACCGTTGCACCATCACCAGGACGTTGACCATGCGTCCTTAACCAGCAAATACCCTCGTGTATTGCTAACAGCTCAAGAGAAAACGCATCCACCTTACCATTAATGCGAGTGACCTCATTGTACACTTCCACACCATCTCTGTACACAGCAAATGCCACTCCGGCACCCCGACCGGATAACGAACCGTCAGTAAACACCTCTATCCCATTGCCATTGGGTAGTTGCTCTGTGATGTTTATACTGCTACTGACCGCTGGGTGGTCCTCCCATGGGTCGCCTGGGTAGAGGTAGTTACCACCACGTAACTCCACCCCACAATGCTTACTGTCTTCCCTAAAAGAAAAGGACCTGAACACAGCAGCTTCCTGACTCACCACCAGGTCTAACGGTTGAATACCAGCAAGGATCCGCAGCGCATCGCTCGAGACAGTCTGGTAAGCACAAGTAATACGAAGGGCCGCAATTCTCTGAATTGAGCTCAACTTCCTCACCATCACACTATTTTGCGTGCTCTTCCACCAAGCACCGCAAGCGTAAGCCACTACTCTCACAATACACCCATTGTAGATAGTCCTTAACGCTTTATGGTCGAGGCCCCACTCAACCTTTGCAAAACAAGCAATGCTTTGCACCAGCTTCGTCACCCGGACACTTACTTCCTCGAGATGAGGAAGAAAGGAAAGCTTGCTGTCGCTGGTGACACCGACAACTTTCAACTTGTCAACATTTGCAATGTTGACGGCTCCCATCTTATAGATTGGGAGCCTTTTCATTATGGATTTTGCGGCGAAGGTGATAGCCGCCGACTTTTTAATGGAAAAACTCAGCTTATAGACTTGGCTCCACTTAGTCAATTTATCCACGATCACCTTACCCGTGGTTTCGAGAGCACGCCTGGACGTGCCCCAAAATAATGACTGCAAGTCATCCGCGAAGGCTTGGATTAGAGAATCCTCTGGATACTCAATCCTCAGTGCGCTATCCATAACCACATTGAATAGCAGAGGTCCACTGCATGCACCCTGAGGGCAGCCGCGGGTCAGTACTCTCCGTACACAGGTACTACCTGCCCTCACCACTGCAACTCTATCCTTTAGATAGTTAACATATGTCTCATATATGTTCTTCGGACACTTAAAGTTCCTTAAACCGTGTAGGATTCCTGGAATCCACACATTGTCAAAAGCACCCTCGATATCTAGAGATATCAGACTGGTGTGACAATTATTTTCTTTGTTATCCCTGATTTGGTTCACCATATTGGTTAGACAGTGAGTCGTGGATCGACTATGTCTAAACCCATATTGCTTTTCGCTAAGCAATTTGTTGCTGTGGAGAAAGTAATACAACCTTCTTGACAACAGCTTATCAAGCACCTTCCCTACCACCGGAAGAAGCGAGATTGGCCTGTAGGCCTTAGCGTCCTGCCTGTCTCTGCCTTCTTTATAAAGAAAAACTAACTTAGCAACCTTCCAAAGTTTTGGGAAGTATCCCATACTGAGGCAAGTGTTGAAAAGCCTGACAAACAACGCTGGGCAAGCTAAGAAAAATATCTTGAAGAGCTCGATGGTGATACCATCCTCACCAGGAGCCTTGCCCTTCTTAAAAGAGTTGATAGTCTCCAAGACCTCATCACTCGTAAATGGCTCATCATTCTGACTCATGAAGTCTTCGTGCAATGACTCCCTTATTGTCGTATGAACCTCCTCATCATCATTTAAGGAGTCCTCTTTAAAAAGAGTATCCATCAGAGTAGACCACGTCTCCTCAATACCTGAGGTCAAAGAACCATTCGGTTTCTTGATGCAATTTAATGCATTCTTACATTTGACCTTCTTTGTGGCCAACTTATAGGGTAGGGAGAAAGGATCCTCCCTTGAAACCCTAGTGCAGAAATCCTGCCAGGACTTAAGCTTTGAGTCCGCTATAAGTGCTTTATAGCTTTTTGACTCACGACGGTACTCGACCTTTAGCGCCTCCCGGGCTGCATGGTCCCTGGTTCTTTGGAACCTCCTCCTGAGCGTTCGTAACTCCTTCCTCTTCTCACTGAGTTCGCTCGTCCACCAGGGAGTGGACTTGTACCCCTTATTCTTACGCAACCTTGAACATTCTTTCGAACGCTCAATAATGAGATTATTAATCTCCACCGCGCATGCCTCGACCTCAACCTCATTGTTGAGTGGAGACTCCATCAACCTCTCCAAGTCAGGCACGATAATATCTTGTAACCTTTCAAGATCGATATCCTTGACACGAATTGCATTCGAATCATTCTCCAGGACAAGATCACCAATTTCAAAGAAAATGTATTTGTGATCACTGCATGTTTCCTCGTTGCTGACACGCCATTCAATTACTCTACTCGCAATTGCCATACTGGATACCGTAAGATCCACCCAACTCTTACCATTAACGGTCCAGAACGTCGGGCCACTACCCGGATCGTTCTCGACATTCAAATCAAACGAGTTGAACAAGTCGATTAACAACCTACCCCTCTCATCGTGATGCTTTGATCCCCAAAGCGCGTGATGGGCGTTAAAGTCACCACACAAGATAACCTTTTTTCCACTCTGTACTTCCAATTGATTCGCAATCTTATCGATATGGAATTCAATGTCATCATTTGGTGGTATGTAAATGGAGAACAGGCATAAGCTTAGATTCCCCAAAAGCACGTCCACCACAACCATGTGAGAGTCTTCGTAGAGCACGATCACTTGTGCCTGAGGGTTGAAGACAGCTTCAGCTGCCTTTGGATTGTCCTGGGAACATACGATCCTTGTTCCCATGGGTAAACCTATTACCCGACCGTTAATTGCATATGGTTCCTGTAGTAAGGCAATGTCTATAGAGCCTTCCTGGCAAGACTGCCTAAGCGCAGAGGTTGCAGTTTTGCCCTTGCCTAAGTTGACCTGCAGACAGCTTAGCTTCCTACTCACCTCCATAGTTGGTTCTACTCTTTAGAAACTCCAACTCCTTCTTATACACAGGACACTGGCCATCCAGGGCTGAATGCGCAGTGTTGTGTTTGGTATTCTTGTCCCTATTACTCAGGGCACAGTTTCTGCAAGTTTTAAGATCACTCTTACAATCCTTGTAGCTGTGATCCTCTGAGCATAGGGAACAATACCTTCTATTCTCAATGCACCCACCTTCTATGTGTCCAATCTTCATGCACTTAAAGCATCTTGGAAGATACACATAACTTTTGACTCCAACCACAGAGTAGCCCAAATTGAGCTTCTTTTTCGCCTTCCACGAATTAAGCAGGGCTGGAGGCCCCTCCAGCACCCAGTTAACACCACCCTTCCTGTTCCTCAGCGAGAACTTAGGGACAATATCCGTCTCCTTGCAGGAGAGCTTATTGTTGCTTATAAGCTTAGCAACAATTTCTTCCTTTACGATGTCCTCATCAACACCGTAAAGGATAACCCTAGGGTTATTGAGCTTTGGAGCTCTAACACTAACTTTGTCTGCCAAGGCAGCACAATCACTGATTCCCCTCTTCAGCTTCTCCATATCCTCAGCGGTTTTGACCTGTACCACCAGACCCTCATTCCTACAGGACCGGACACTCTGAACACTTATTTGCAGTTTGGAGGGATCAACCTCCTTCTCTAATCTCTTCTTGAGAGAATTAGAAGTCTCACCTTGCTCTGTGGGATAGAGCAGTACCACATTTTTTCCCCTTGGCGGAACCTTTGGTCCCCCTTTCTTAACGGTGGACTTTTTCCTGCCCTTGGTAATTTCAGGAACCTTTGAACTTACATTACTGGCTGCAACAGTAGCGAAGCTCATTTTCTGCTTTCTGAGATCTTTCACAGTCTCATTAAGTTGTTCAAAAGCACCCTGCACCCTAGCAAGTTCCAGGTGACTGGTGTATACCATGGTCTCCACCGCTTTGAAGACCGTCCTGATCTTCTGTGCAACTGCCATTTGCACTTTATTGTCCTTGTTGCAAAGGACTCTATCTAGGGCGAGGAATTCCCTAGCGAGTGTAGCTTCGACACTCTCTTTAACCGCCTCTTCTACCTCTGGAAAGTCATTTCGAGGTCGCTTGGACCTCTGGAAGACAGTGTCTTCCGAATCGGAAATTTCTTGAAACTCGAGGAATCCAGTTTCAAGGTAGTTGTTTTCGGTAGCCATAAAGAAAAACAAAACATTTCATCTACCCCACTCACCGCCCACCACGGAGCCCAACATGGGTATCTTGCAAGCAAGATAAGTGATATGAGAGAGATATACCCAGGCACGGATAACTAGCAGTATCACGATGCCCAGTTAGTCCTCCCTACCGGGGACTACAATCCCCGTATAGGAGCCGATTGATCTACGTCGGACTAGCGTAGACCTCCTGTCTAACTACACTCAAGGACCGAAGAGGCGTGTTGTCTGAAAACTAACCGCAGTATGTCAACAAACTCAACCTCCAGGACTCCCATCGCATGGCTTACAGGTCGCCGTCCACGGCAAACAGATGGGACTAGTTTTAAACAGGCCATAGTCAGGACCTGAAACCTCGACAGAGGGTGGTTACTATCGGTTAGGAATCTAAGCACGACCAATCTGGTATAGGAGACCTTAACCCAGCATAGCCCGCACGTCAAACAATTCCCTTAAGCCCCCCACCATCAAGGTGTAACCGTTAGGGGGATCAGTCACTTCGGTCGGGGTCTCTCCGCCGGGACGAGCTGGTCACAGGATAAATCCACTGCGCCAACGGCCCTTTGTGTCAACAACCACCTTAAGCTCCCCACCATGCAAGGCGTGACCATTTGGGAAAACTGGGTCGCGTTTAGTCTGGGGTTGGGGAAACACATCCGGTTTCTGGCGTTCGAAGACCCACCAGTCCCCGTCAGCTTAGCCCCAACCCGCGCTAGCCCCCTTACCACGGCAAGGAACTAGAGACATGAAGTTATGTATTTGTACCCCGCCGTTCCGCTAGGCACTACGGCGGCCCACAACACTCAACCAGGTCCGGACAAAAATGCGCTTTGCGAAACAACGTTCGGCCAGTGAGACAGCTATAAAAACCGGCTCACATATGGCAAACAAACGCCCTCATCACGGCCCAACAAAAGGCGACACCATGGGCCTGCCCGAGAACCCATCCTCGCACAGCTGAGGGCTAGAGAGACTTTCTCATTCACTGCAATTACCATCCCCGATAAGGTTATCAAATGACAGGTATGGAGCGAACCATCGCGCGAACCCAAAATCCGAGCCCAGCAACCACAAACACACCCGTCCCCCCTCCGGCAGGCGGCGAAGGGGGCGATGCGAACTGGCGCGCAAGCCCAGAAATCAGGCCCGGCAGCCGCGAACGACACCAGTGACCCCATTAAGGACAATCCGGATAGGGACAGTGATACCTGTGCAAATCAGCCGCAGGTTATTAGCCATACGTTGCCCGGCTCTCGCCACGAGGAGGCTTTGCAGTCAGGATTTAAGAGAGCCCAGTCAGGATTTAAGAGAGCCAGGAACTAGAGACAGTCGGATTCCCCTGGTCCGTGGCAGTTCTGAGTTGACTGATAGTCGCCAGTCGAAACGGTCGCGCCTGATACGAGATACAACACGCCGCGCAGCTGAAGCATTCCACGGGAAGACCCCTACGCTGGTTCGTGCTCAACCAAACCGTTGCCGGCCAGTCTCGCCCAGTCCCGGTGCAGTGTCAGACCCGCTTCGGACCTCAGCCCGAAGGGCCCAGCCGTCAGCGCCAATCCTTGTCCCGAAGTTAGAAAACGGTTTTCCCAACTACCCTTACCTACATTTTCTATCGACTAGACTAGAGGCTATTTACCTTGGAGACCTGCTGCGGATATGGGTACGGTCCGGAACTAAAATCAATATTTCTTACTCGGATTTTCAGGGCCAAAGAGAGTGCACAGGACTCCGCAAGAGGCGCGGAGCTTTAGGGAAACACCATCCCTATCTCCGGGTGAGCCTATTCCAGGGAGTCGAATCCTTACACCCACCCATTTGGTTCAAATGTACCAAAAGTTCACAAATTTTATTTTTTTTCGTAAATTTTTATACATTTTTGCATTTTCAAACTATTGAATAGTAATAAAATTTGTCACATTATTATAGTATTTATATACCCCCAGTTCCGCTAGGCACTACAAGATATACGAACTTATTTATATCGGAAAAATGCCCTATTTTTCTTTTTTAAATTAAAAAAGTATAAAAACAACATAAAAAACATGTATAAAAAGGGTAGGAAGATAAAAATAAATAAAACGGCGATTATAAATAAAATCTATAAAAAGCGAGCAATATGTCCCCGAAGTTGTTGGTAATAAAACGCATGATTTTCTCGAATACAATCATCTTGTCTGCAAGTTTCGCAACACCAAGGTTGTCCCTAGGTACTAGATGGAGTGTGAGTGGACAATAAACTAAATAGTGCTCAGAATCTCCTGTTCTGACCCGCAAACACAGGCAGGACTGAGAACCTGTCCTAAACTATAAAAGAAGCTAGGAAACTTGCCGTGACCACTGAGTACTTGCGTTGAGAAGTGGGTAGGGTTGACCGCAAGGTTGCCCACGTTAGGAATACAATTTCTCGTAACATTGCCTTTATTGCTGTCGCTCCAACTACTCTGCCAATGCCTCTTGGTAATGCCCCTCAAAATGCTTTTTATACTACCCTTATCGGGTTCTTAAGAATGGAGCACCTGATTTGTTAATGCGCCCTTAGCCAGCGCATCCGCTCTCTCGTTACCTAGAATACCACTGTGTGCTTTAACCCAATTAAGGGTGATTCTATTGCCATGATTTTTAATCAAATCCCTAATGTTAGCACACATTCCATTAAGGTTGGGAGGATTTCCAATGGCTCGTAGAGAATATAGACTATCACAAAAGATAGATAACTCTTCATCGTGGGGTCGCTCCCTAGCGAACCACTTAATCATCTCCAGTATGGAGTAAAGCTCAATGTTATAAATACTAGGATTATAACTCATGCCTGGACGAAATGTCTTTGACACGAGTTCCAATCCGTTTAAGAAGACCACAAATGCGGCAGAAGCGGCATTCTCTAATAGCGATCCATCGGAGAAGATCTCTTAACCTGCATTAGTAGGAAGAACTTCTCCAATTGAAATCTCTACACGAGAGGCTGGGTGCCTTTCCCAAAGGTCGCCCGGGTAAAGAAAATTTCTGCCTACAACATTGCTTCCTCACTTACGTTTTCTATCGGGGTTAAGTTGCTAATTACCAGTAACGCATCGGTATATATTGTACGATACGCACAGCAGACTCGAAGAGTTTCTATTCGTTGGATTAGGATTATTGCACTTTTCTGTTAATATTCATACTTGCTATTGCTAGTACACTGAGGGTCAAATTAGTTTTAGTTAGTTAAACCAATTAAGTAACGAAATTAAATTTGGGCTTAATACAAACAACACTATTATTAAGACAAACAAAGTGATTAGGAAAGAAGGAAAACAAACAGCCCAAAGTAAGGATCAAGTCCCATATAACTCCTACTGTGAAGAACAAATATTCTAATAATAAAAAGAAAAAAATAATTAAACCTAATCAATCAAACAATATCATAAAGCTAATTCTCACTCTCATTCAATAATGATTTGAAACCGGCGCGAGCGGTCGCATTACTTGTTCTCGTGACACTTTTTTTAATTATAATTTGAGTTTTATTGTTAGGGTTAACAAAAAATTTCTTTTTCGTAATACTTTTAGGGTTAGTGAGTAGTTTTTGGACATAATTTTTTTTTCTAAATTAGCTGAGTGGTCTGGATTGTGGAAATGAAGCCTCCTTTTGGCGCCTATTTCTAGTACTAGGTTTATTTATCCCGTTGGAATCTATGGACTGTACCTAGGTATAACGTTGGTTTATGTCGCTGTTATCCTTGGTGAAGGAACTTGCGTTCGGTGCTCTGGCTAACCTGTTTTGGATGAGACTTTCCGCTACACTTCGTGGTCGGATTGCTGCTCGGTTCGCGCAGACTTTGAACTTGAAGATTGCCGCCGTTTTCGCTCTCATCCATGCTGACTATACCATGTCGCCATTGATTGCTGTATGGTTTACGACCCTTCCTTGTTGCGGGGACGTTGAAACTAATCCTGGACCAGCATTAAATGTGAAATGGCCGTGTGGAAAACCGGTTGACAAGAACCAAATGGAACTATTCTGCTTTGGAGATCATGGACAAAGGGGGTTTCATGTCAAATGCGTTAATATGGAGCGCCATGAATATCAGCGTATACGTTCCACGAATGAAGAATTTATCTGTCCAACGTGTGCGTTACCAGCGTTCAGTGATTCGTTTTTCACTGTTACTGACTCTACGCTTTCGACTTCTATGCTCGTGAATGATTCACCATCGCTAACACGTCCAAAACGATCTCGAAATGTAAATTTTTTACTTTCAAACTTCGGAGCTTATGCAACAAGATCAAGGACTTAACAGATTTAACTCTGACCATTTCGAAATTTTTGGACTCACTGAAACGTGGCTTGACTCATCGGTACTAGACTGAAATCTTCCCTCAAGATTACGTTACCTTTCGTTAAGACCGTCCTACGCGTGGTGGTGGTGGTGGTGTTCTGCTTGCCATTCATGACTCACTACATCCTCTTCCGGTTATAATTCCCGATGAGTTTCTCACGACTGATGATGGAGTTCCTATAGAGGCAGTTTTCTCGACGTTTACGTGTGGTTTCCGAACTGCTGTGGCTGGCTACGTATATTGCCGCGGAAAATTTTCCGACTTACAACACTAGAATTAATCGTACTGTTCTCAAGTACAAGGAACGTTCTCCAGAAGACCTTGTTGCGACTGTACACTATGCTCCTAGGGACATTGCGTTTTCTTCGTGCACTATTGATGAGACTTGATATCTTTTGGGCGTGCGTTAAGGACAATATTCCTTCCGTTGCCGTTCGAGGAACGAAGCGTTGGCCCTGGATTACGGGTGAACACATTAACGATAGCCACATTAAGAACTCGCTGTTTATGAAAGCTAAGAAAACCGGGAAAGATACTAATTGGAAACGATATAAAGACTTTAACAATGCCTTACGAAGAAAGACTAGAGAAGCTTATGACCGGTTTGTGTCACTTTTACATGATACTATCATTGCTTATCCAAAACGGTTTTGTAGTTTCGTTCGCTCGAAGTCCCAGCTTCCACCTCCGTCGTCTTTTAAAGTCCAGGACAGACAACTACAATGTCCATTGGCCATAGCGACGGCTTTTGGTGATTTCTTCTATCGTAGCTTTACAAAACCGGACCCAGATCTGACTCTTCAAAGTCTTGAACCGAGTGCGAATACTTTCTCTCTTACTTCTATTGACTTTTCAGAATTTGCCACTTCGTAAATACGTATGAAGTCTGGATCTGCCTGTGGGCCTGACGGTTTAACACCCAGGCTTCTCAAAATAATGTCTCCTTCTATAATTGACCCGTTGGTCAAATTGTTTAATTTGTCACTCGCAACGTCGTCTCTCCCTTCGGCCTGGAAACTGGCTAACGTCGTTCCTGTCTACAAAGGATCGGGAAAGCGAAATGAGATATCAAATTACCGTCCTATATCTCTGACCTCTGTTGGCAAACTACTAGAGTCGATAATTTATGAGAAACTGAATAAGTACCTTGAAGATAATTCAGCTACACCTGCCTCAGAGTATGGTTTGCGCCAGGGTCTGTCGTGTACGCATCAACTTTTGCACTCTTTCCACGAATGGTCGACATAACTAGATGAACGGAACCCTCCCGACATTAAAGTGGTTTCGTTTGACTAGTCAAAGGCATTGGACTCTATTTGCCACAAACGGCTGTTGTTTAAACTCGAAAGAGCGGAAATCAGTGGAGTGCTTTTGAAGTGGATTAAAGATTTTTTACACAACCGCTTCCAGCGTGTTGTGTATTGCAGTGAATGCAGTTCTTACCGACCAGTTCTTTCTGGCGTGCTTTAGCGATCAATACTCGGACCCTTACTTTTCAACGTTTTTGTCTCTCAGTTACCATCGGTTCTGGCTCACGATTGGTCTCTTTACCAATATGCTGATGATAGCTACATCTCTCTCGCGATTCGTTCTGCGGCTGACCGTTTATCGGTGCAGGATAATGTATTTCGTATCTTCCAATGGGGTTTGCCAATAACATTTCCCTAAATATCAAGAAATGTAACTTCATGATAATTAGCAGAAGAAATTCTAACGTAGATGTCTCCTATGAGATAAATGGTGTGGCTATTGCTCGCGTTTTTACTATGAAGATCCTCGGTGTTTTCATTTCGAAGGACCTAAAATGGGCGTCTCATGTCAACCACGCTTGTAATCGCGCCCGACGTTTATGTGGACTTATTCGCCGCACTTCTGGTTATACCCAGGCCTCCGTCACGCTCTTTCGTTCGCTGTGCTTACCAGTACTTGACTTCGCCTCTCCGGTTTGGAATCCTTCACTTAAAAAGGACATTGCTTCTCTGGAACGTGTTCAGCGGACGTTCACTTGTTTTTTTTGAAGTCTCCGCGTGCTAACTTACCTGTATATGTCTCGTACAGTCAAAGACTAGCTGACATTCATCTACTACCACTATCTGTTCGCAGAGACGGTGATATGATCACACTCTTGAAATTAACCAGGTCAGTGACATTCAATCTTTGCGATTACATGACATATAGTACCCGAAAAGTTTGCCCGATGATTGGCCTTGGAAAATACATTTTTCATCCGGAGTGCTCGTACATGGAACTCGTTGCCCGCCGACATCAGGGAGAAGTCCACTCAGTTTTCTATCGTTCCTTAGTAACGGAATTTGTTTTTGGCATTTTCTCTCTCTTACGTTGGATTTGTATTTTATTTATTTAATTTTTTTGCGTTCTGTAATCTAATTTGTTTGTATTGTCCCGGTAACCACCACATATAGGCTTTGCCTCGGGTTGCCTGCAAAGTTTTTCGCGATCTGTTATGTCGGATCTTGAAACCAATGAACCGGGAGCTTTCCACTCTGGCAAGGACCCTCTGGATAAACCTCAAAGAAAGCAACGTCCACCACCACCAGCGGTGACACGGGAACAGGCCATCATTTTTTAGGCTATACCCCATGTCCCTGCCAAAATCTACCCTCAAGCTATCAACCAAATAATTGGAAAAGGTAATACTTAATACATTTCTAGAATACCCAAATCCAGAATCTGTGCTTATCTCGCAACTCCTGATATGGTTGAAAAGTTGTGCATACAAGGATTTGACTTTGACGGTGAACACGTAAATTGTGAGAGGCGGAAACGCCCATCTGAAAAAATTACGATATCAAATTGTCCCCCTGACATTCCTAATACCGAAATTATAAACAGACTATCCAAATATGGAAAAATTACGTCTAATATTATACATATTGATGTAAATCCAGAAGAAGACTCCGATCTAGGAATGCTGTATAATTTTAAAAGAGTAGTGTACATGCTTCTAAAATCTGAAGTTCCCAGAAGCCTCAATTTGCAGTACGACGCCGAAAGTGTAGTTATTTTTCTCGAGAAAGGAAACGTTAATTGCGACAGGTGTGGCAGGTGGGGTCACACCGTCGACCGCTGCCATGAAAAACCAAAAGAGACTAAGAAAATTGAAAATAAAGATGGTCAAAATTATGCAAATAAAGAAGCAACCCCCAAAATTATAGATTTACCTAATACTCAAAAACGTACTTATGCGTCAGCCGTCGATTCTAGCGGTAATCTTTCGTTGGAAAATTTTCCCGAGCTTGGTGTTAATACAAATAACAATAAAAAAAGCGAAAGTCAATTCTAATAGTAACCCGAATGAATCTTCGATAAAGAATAATGTCATTTCTGATAAAACGGTACCTATTACGCATGACGCTTTGTGCGAAAAGTCAGATAATACCCAAAAAAACCAAGTGTCTCCTGACAAACATCATACAAATACATGTGAAAATCAAGAAAATAGCCAAATTAGATATCGAGTTAACGAGGTTTGCACTTCAACTCCTAAAAAACTTAGACAATTTAGCCAAACTTCAAATACCACCGATGCTTCGGATGACAGCATTATTGAAAACGACCATAGGACTGCACATTTAGGCCATCCCGTTTCGGGCCGGCCAAGCGACGAAAGATTTAAAATTTTTCTAGAAGAAGTTCGTGGATGCAAACGCGTTAAAAAATTTGTTAGAAGTTTTTTCACTACAGACATACCGTCCCTATACAGTCAAGTCCAAAATTATATATCAAAGGATTTAGGACCCATCAAAATTAGAAGGCTCGAAAAACTTTTAACAAAATTAGCAAAACCGTGATTTATTCCCTTTTATTTTTAACAGTGTGTGTTACATTTTATTCCCATAACGCAAGAGGGCTTAACGATGCCTTAGAATAATAACGAGGCTTTACTAATCACAGAGCTGGTGTAGCGTTTTCCTACCTTTCAAAACTCCATTTAAATAATAATCTTGACATTATGGTGTCCGATATTATTCCGGGCTTCTTACAAAGAGTAAAACTAGACTTTCGTATGTGTAATCTTAATATTATCCTATATAACTGTTATATGTCAAATTAGCAATTGTATCACTCGATCAAACTAAGGCGTTTGATAAAGTGTCTCATGAATATTTGTTTTCAATTTTAGGCCACATAAATATTGGTCCCATACTTACCAAAGTGCAGAGGCTAGTATAAAAATAAATAATATTGTAACTGCAAAATTTCTAATAGGCAAAGGAATTAGACAAGGAGATCCCTTGTCTAGTTTCCTATTTAATCTTACCCTCATAAGATGAGTTTCCGAGTGTTTTCTTTTAAAAACATAGATTTTAAGTTCGATTTTTTATCTAGATTTTATTTGGATTGTTTTAAATTTCTATACGCCCTTTCCTTTACGTCTGAAAAACCTTTAACTGCATTACAATTTTTAAATATGCCTATACAGAATAATCCGTTTATTGAAAATACAGAATTCAGTATAAAGTGTACAGAGTGCAATATTTTATATATAAACAAATTTTTGACTATGAAACAAAACAATTTAAGAACCCCTTTATGTGATAATGAACTAACATTGTAAATACACCATCTTTAAGATTATTAACTCGAGAATACAACCAAGTTGTATCAAATATGTGCAAAACCTTTCAAATTAAGGAAATTTATATATAGGAGGAAAATCAACCAGATGAACTAGACAACTGTGTGAAAATTTTTAAATAATTTCCAATTTTAACTTTTAAAATTTTTTCGTAGAATAAAAATGAAAGGGTACAATTAGTAAAAATGATAGAAAATGATGATAGAGCATTGGATCTTTTCAATCTGAAAAAGATGATATTAAAATCAATTATAAACCCATTTGGAATAACCATTATAATGGAAAAGAGTGTAATATTTTATATCCTCTTTTAAAAGGTAACGTTCTAGCCCCTGATAAAGCTCACCATATTTTTAATTTGCTAATCCTTTGTCCTTTGTGCTTGGAAACAAAAGGCACACGTGAACATATTTACTTTGAGTGTACAGTAACCCATTAGTTTTTAATACGTGTCTCAAATATGATTGCAACTTTTATACCTTATTTTCACCTTAAAGACCATTTGTTTTTATTTTGGTTTAATGTGTTTGATGTTAACGAATATACGAAATGAATTTTGCTTATGTTAAACCTTTCTAAATTAGTAATATATTTGGCTTACCACGAAGAGATGAACCAGAATAAACAAAATATAAAGGAAAAAAATGAGAAATTATTACTTAATCAAACTCCTAAGGTGTTGCACATTCAGTTTCGAGTTAAACAAACGCAGAGAAGAAAGCATTTTTAAAGACATGATAAAAAGTAAAATATGCTGTGTAAATAATATAGGTGAAATCATATCGAATCCGTTATTTTAATGATGTTGTAATGTTAGCGCGTTTTGTTTTCTGTTGTTTTTTTCTGTAAAATGCAATTAAAAATCAATAAACGCTTACCTGGTTGACAGGTAGGCTTAAAAAAATAATAACAACAAGCTGTCGTCTTTGAAGGTTTTCTCCAAATTGACAGTCTAGACTACAAGAGTACCATTGATGCAGCCCTCGGACAACCACACGCTGCCGTTTTCGTTCAAAATAAGTCCCACAATAAAATCTGGGCATACCTATCAAACGAAACTTTAGTCAGCGACTTAGTAGCAACTGGTTTTGACATTAGAGGAATCCACACCTCCTGCCGCAGTCTCATCCGTACCTCCACCAAACTAACAATAACTGGCCTATGCCCAGAAGTACCACATGGATTTATAAAACCGATGATTGAAAGGCATGGGAAGTTAACAGCAGAAATTCTTTTTGTACCAATAGTCTCCAGTTCGACTGGTGATTATTGCTTTACAGGAATACGACAAACATTCATTATACCAGACCAAGATAAATTACCACCAGAAAATATCGCCTTTGAATACGACAATATTCCCTACACTATGTTCCTACTCTTCGGCGAAGAGAAATGTGAGAACTGCAGAAAAAGAGGTCACACTGCTGATCGCTGCCATAATCAACAGTCAACTAACAACATCGAAAAGGACACAAACACTCCTACAAATGACCTCATCTCTCTACGTCCTCGTCAGAATGAACAACCTAAAACTCCAATTTGCCAAAACACAACTGAACCAAAAACTTTATCTTGCAACGATGACTGGAAAGTAGTCTCCCCTAGAAAATCCCTCAAAACCTCGACTAGAAACAAATCCTCACCAGACCATGATTCCAACTTCTACGCAGTACTGTCCCGTGACGACGAGGAACAGAACTACATCCCCAACCAAACAACTCAATTAGAAAAATCTCAGGAAGAACAAACAAACCTACTAACTGAAAATTCTGTAAACCTACGTGACCAAACCGCACTAGTAAACAGCTCCATTCACCTAGAACCTCATACATCAAACAAAGAACCTTCTCTAAATACGACTTACGAACAGAATCAAACAACTCAATTAGAAAAATCACAGGAAGAACAAACAAACCTACTAACTGAAAATTCTGTGAACCTATGGGACCAAACCGTACTAGTACACAGCTCCACTCACCTCGAACCTTCCAAACCAAACAAAGAACCTTCTCCAAATACGACCAATGAACAGAATCAAACAACTCCAAAAACCGCCGATAATCTCACAGCTACCTCAAAGGACATGACCCAAAATCTCGAACAATCACACTCCGGACATCAACCAACCAACACCTCAGTTACAAAAACTTGAACAACAACTGAAATACAACAGAACCCGTTTAAGTCACCAGACAATAATAACGGAACACCCTCAAATCATGACTCAATATAAAATTCCATTCCCAAACGAAAAGCGGCCCTAAATGGGTTAGAGTGTGAAATGACTGGTGGCTTTACCGGGGAGTCGGGGTCCGGCTCTTGTAACCCATAAGGGCGGTGGTGCACTGGGAGATGTAAGCTCTGATCAAATAGTCCTATCTCCACCTCCGACTTCGGTCAGGTTTGGGCTGGATACTGAGCTTCGGTTCAGGCTAACGGAGAGGGTCCAGGCAAACTGGCCGCCTCGGCGGATTGGGTAGCCTGCTGTGGGGCGGCGAGCCTCCATATTCGGGCACGGCGGTCCTGTTTCCCGGCCTTTTGGAGTCCACCGGGATCTCAGGTGCCAGCTTTGCCGGGTTACTTGGGCTAATGTGTGCTCATCGTTCCCCTTTAGGAGCTCTCTCCATAGGGTTTGACTCCTTACCTACGTAGGTAGGGTGTCGGCTGGAGTTGCTATAGCATCCACTCTTAATCCCACTGCTGTTTGCGAAGTGGGGATTGGTCCACCCATTGCTGCACCTTCTGCTGGGTTGAGTGGCTTGCGTCTAAGGTGTGACCATCAGTAGTAGGGTTCTGCTACCCATGCTGGATTTGTCACCTGTCCGGGCTTGGGGACGCTGGCGTAGGGCACTATGATGATAGGCCTCCGGTGGTATGGTCTTTATTACTAGGTACACCGGGCTATATATTCTGACACACTGCCCCAAACGAAAAGCCTTGGACGCATTCCTCTCCAAAGTAAAAGGGCGCAAGAAGAACCATCGAGACTTTGCATTTACGTATACTAAAAACATCCCTGAATTGATTAATCAAATAGAAGAACGGAAGAAAATGTTTCCACATATGAATCAAGAAGACTGGACACCCTAATCGGTAACATCAAACAGAAATACTAAGTACAATTTATATAAGTACCCACAATGTCCGGGGTATGCATACCCCTTTAGAATTCGTAAAAGAAATTAACTTCTTAAAATTAAATAAGATTAATATTGCTCTCTGTCAAGAACCGTACATTACCAATAATTGTAATAAAATAAAAAATCTAAGCCACCCCTACTGTACCCATTACTCGTGATACACTAACCACCAAGCTGGTGTCTCTGTCTTTGTTAAGAACCACGAAGCATACACGATCCATGAAGCCATAGAACTAATACCAGGATGCATTCAAAAAATTTCATTAACATTTTCTAACTCGAATTTTCTACTCACATTGTATAATTTATATGTCAGGCAATTAGATTCCCACGCCATTAACGCCCTGCTAGTAATCCAATCCGATATCCTATCAAATAGTATCAATGACTTTGCTGTCCTCGGGGACTTTAACTGCGTCCTAGACATGACTAGGGATCGTTTTCACACTAACGAACACCGGCCCCATCTTGTTCGAGAGTTATCTAGTCTTCTAAACATGTTTAACCTACTTGACGCCTCTTTGATATCTAATAACCTGAGAATGACTTGGTAAAATTTTTCGAACATTTCGCAACAGGCCCGACTTGACCGTATTTACGTGTCCCCATTCCTTGTACCTTACGTACACGGGGTCAAGACACTGGACGGCGGATCGCAGTCCGATCATAAGCCCGTAATAATCAGACTTGAATTTACTTTTACCTCTCAAACCATTAAAAATATATCAGATCTGTGGGTTTTTAATAATTCCCTACTGAACAACCACCTTTTTAAGATTTTATTTAATCAATTCCTGATTTCGGAAATAAAATCATTTCCTGGCTTATCCCGTGAAAGCATTAAGTGGTGGGATGTTTTAAATCAAAAATTAAAAAATTTATTAAACGGTTTTCCTATAAATCCAGTAAACTAGAAAATCACGAAATTTTGAATCTTGAGAGGGAAATTTTGGACTAAAAGAAATCCGCGAAGATCGCGCTACTTTAGAAACGAAGCTAAAACTACTCGAAGCTAAAAAATCTGAAGCAGTCCTTCTACGCAGCAAATTAGACCATCAGGCCCTGTCAAATACCCCGTCTGCTTATTTATTTAACCTTGAATACTCAAAAAAGAGTGTTAACGTAATTAAATCCATCAGGAAGTCGGATGGTAATCTAACGTCTGATCAATTTGAAATTCTCTCGGAAGCTTCAAAATTTTACATTAACCTCTTTCAAAAATCTCAGATTGATCGCTATAAAATTTTGGAATAAACACGAATTCTACCAAAATTTTATACCATTAGCAAAGCCCCTTGTAACAGTGACTTAACTATAGAAGAAATTGGCAAAGTACTGAGCAACCTAGAAAATAATAAATCGCTAGGTTCAGACGGTATTACAAATGAGCTTTTAAAATTTATGTGGCCAAAAATTCATATCAACTTCTACACAATTTATAAAGCTTCTATCCAATACGATACTTTACCCGACAGTTTTACATCATCAATAATAACTTTAATTTATAAGAAGGGTGATCCCCATGATTTGAAAAATTTCAGACCAATATATTTACAAAACAATGATTCTAAACTACTTTCCAAATGCTTCTCGTTAAAATTAGGCCCAAACTTACAAAATATAATCCATGAAAACCAAACTTACTCGCTACCCAATAGAACTATATATAGCAACATAAACACTTTAAGAGACGTACTAGATTACATATCCGACAACCCTGATGAAGAACTAGCCATAGTATCTCTCGATCAGGCGAAAGCCTTCGATAGAGTGGATCACGAATACCTACTAAGCATTCTCTCGCACATAGGATTTTCCGGTAATCTGTTTAAATATATTCAACTGAGTTACAATAACGCCGCAGCGCGTCTTAAAATTATCGGTACTCTAACCCCCAAATTTGCAGTTAAATCCGGCATCAGACAGGGTGATCCACTGTCTAGTCTTTTGTTCAATTTATCGCTTGAGCCATTTCTACGAAACTGCAGCAAATCTCTCGCGAACCTAAGCTTTAAGCCACCTCTACTTTCTAAAGAACTAGTATACCTATGCTGATGACCTTAACTTACTCATAACAGCGAACGAAGGCTTCATTGCGCTAAACAAAGAAATATCACGTTACTGCGCGGTAAGCAACGCTCTTTTTAACATGGAGAAAAGCAATGGCCTTTGGCTAGGTGCGTGGTCATATAGAACAGACTCACCCCTCTCTCTTTCTTGGTCCAGTGAAAAAAATTCAAGGAGACATCCCGAAGTGTAACCCACCCATTTCTTACAAATTGACCAAAAGTTCACCAATTATGATTTTTTCGTCAATTTTTATAAATGTTTACTAATTTTAGCATTTTTAAATTATTGAATTGTAATAAAATTTGTCACAGGGGGGAATCGGTTAGAATCCCATATTATCTGTTACAAAAACATTTTGAGTCACCATAGCAACCGAAAAGGTTTTACCAGTACCAAATCCATATTTCTTTATGTGATTTAACATGGGAAAATCACATATTTCAAGGGTCGCCCCCATAAAAAAACAAATTTCCAAAAAATTCAAATTTAAATAAAATATATAAATTGGGACAATTTTTGTATTTTTGCGTAAGAGAGACTTTTTTGAATTGGTACGTCATTTGGTAAAAGCGAGCGAGGTAGGGTAAATTGAGGTTAGTTTAAATATTTGTGAATAATTGCTAATTTAACTAACAAAATATAAATTTATTTAGATAAATTCGACAAGATTGGACCAGTTTAAAAGAATTTGGTCAACCGGAAAAACACAATGCTATTGTCTCTATGGAAATTAAGATAGGGAATGACTAGTTCATACTCAAGAAAATAAAGCGGCGGGGGGGGGGGGAATTGGTGAAACTGACAAGGATTAAAACAAAACCCCAAAAAAATTCATTTTTACTAACCTCGACGGCTGCGGAGAAAGACTGTACAAATTGATAAACTCCAAAGCCTGATCAGGAACGCTAAAGCACTTTACCCTTACTTTTATATAATAATAAATCTATGAACCTTAAATACCACAATGTTTTTCAAATCTAGTAAAATAATATAGAAAATAACAGGGGACAGTCGAAGGCTTAAAGGGGGATTACAGGGTAAATAAAAGTCAAATTTAAATATATTTAAAATGAAATGTAAAAGGAGATTTTTTCTGTAGGTTTTAACACTAGCCAACTAGCCCCTAGCATTCCATTTTCTCCTCCCCTATCCTACTAGCCTTTTGCCTTCCATTCTTACACTCCTAGCTTCAAGCACCTAGCCTATTAACGTTCTTTTATTTCATCACCTAGCCGAATTCTTAAATGGATAAAAATTATAACTTTTTCCTAAATGGTTAATATTTCTCTCGATTGTTTAAAACCGATTTTTAAAGTAAGACCTTAAATAATTCCAATCGCCAGTTTAAATTGTTATTTTATTAGAAATATTTTATTCAAAAACATTTCTATCAGTTTTTGGCGACTGTAATGAGAACGAAAATTAATATCAAAACGTTCAACTCCTTTTTATGTTACTTACGATTAAGCTCATTTTCAAGTCTTCCAAGTCCTTGTTAATTTTTGTGATCGTTTTAAGTATTTTATTTTTATACTTTATATAAATCCTCGTAGAATTTGCTGAGGTGGTTAGGCTGGTTAATACATTTACAAGTTGCTTTCTCCACGAATTTAAATATTCGATTTTATTAACTATATCTGGTTTCCGAGATCTTTTAAAAAAGGTATTCGTTTAGGCCAGTTCTCAAAAAATAGCGAAGAAATATATTACCTCATAACTATTGAAAATAATTCTACGTTGTCACAAACTTTCTTCTTATTTATTTTTTCCAATTTACTGGTTTAAAAAACTTTTCGAAAGGCATCGTTATAAATGTCTAATGTATCTCTTGGAAAATTTCCAAGGAATAAAAATAAAAATATCGCTTCTTCGAAAACCTGGTGGCAGCCACGTTATTGGGCAGAACTTTTCCAGACGCTCTTTTGCCCCGGCGTCATATTGTCGCATAACAAAATGCTTAGAGGCATTAGTCAGGCAGACTCTAAAAGCTATGCCATCGGCTTCAGCCGGAAAATCACCTTAAACTAAAAACAATTTATTATAAATTGGCTTTTTGTTAATTGGAAATTTATCTATTATTCACATTGGTCAAATTTTAAATATTAAAAAAATCTCTGACGGAAATTAACCGAAATATGACATTCTTACGGCTAAGGATTGTTTAATTGATTAAAATTACCTTTCTTAAACAAATATTATTAACTAGCAATTTTAATGTTATTAAGTAAATTTTATTTCTAACTTAAAAGCGAAATGGCCGTGTGGTTATTTTCTAAATCATTTGTAAGTAAAATATTTATTTTGTTAATCATTTTCAAAAACTAAATACCTAGTAAAATTGAATAATAACTTGTTTTACCTCTTTTTATCACTTGACACGCACCGTAATTTTAGCAGTGGTTTTACACTCGCTTAATCCTAAAAAATAATAATTTGATTAAATTGCACTTTTGCATTAAGTTTAAAACGACCTTTATTGATCATTTGAATCATTTATAATGCTTCAAAAATGAACGCACACATGTTTTTTCTCAAAAATAATTTATTTTTAAAAATACGTGTAAAGTTGCAATAAGTTTATTTAAGCTCTGACAGAATGTAAGGCAATTATCAGGTTAACGCACACCTCCGTTTTAGTATAAAACCATTAATTGTAGCTTAAATATTTGCAAATTCTCTGAAAATAAAAGGCCCTTTATAAAGGAACTTGTTATCATTACTCAGTACTGTTTATTTTATATCTAATTTATAAATTCGTTTTGTAATTAAGGAAAAACCAGATCAAATTTCACAAATTACGTCATCAAGTAAAACGTGATTAGAGGTAAACAGTATTTTAATAAGTGCCAGAACTTAAGAGGTCCTTGTAGTTTAGTTTCTGAAATGCAATGAATATTTCCCTTAATTTAAAATTAAATGATATATACGTTAAGAGTTAAAATAATAAAAAAAATATTTTGCATTTAAAACCCGTTTACTACCTTAGCTTTATTAATGTTAAATATAATTTATAACAAACTTATCAAAAATTAGTTAATTACATTTCATTTTTACATAGTTTGAAAAATACGAAATTATAGAAATCTAAGGGAAACGATTATAAATTTCCAAAACTTTCAACAAAGGAATTTTCTGACTAGCGCGCTTTTGCGTTTTTCAATATAAACTATATATTTAGTAAATTTAAGAAAATGTGTGGTTGACATATTTCTTAAGAAACACTTTATTTTAGAATATCAAGGGTTTATCAAACACAATAAATGTCTTTCACCATCCAAAACGGAACTTCATCGGGGTGTGAATCTCTTCTATTGTAATCCGCGAGGATTTCTATAAATGCTAGAATTTTTTTGCAGACAGGAAGAAGAGGCGAATACAACCGTTAGTACTGCTATCACATGGAAAATTTTCTGCTGTGGTTCACCAGCCTTCTGATGGTCAGTTCTGTCTATAGCAATATCTTGCCGTTGATTGTCTCTCAGAAAGTAAAAATAGCAAGCACCTTCTTTATTTTTCCATCTTCTTTCTCCCTCCTTGTTTATTTTCTCTTCACAATACTCGCAGATAAATTCTACTGAAAGTTGTAAGCACCCGGTTGAAACTTTTGGCTAGGGTTTTCGAATTTCACAATGATATGATATAATAGTTGGTTGTTACCTTGTTCAAAAGTAGGAGATTAGAAAACGCCTAGTCCTTTTGACTTTGTTTGTCTGGTAGTGAGACCGGTGCTAATTCCTTGGCGGATGTTTTGATCAAGTTCATCCTCAATTTCTTTGATAGTTCTTCTGGGTAGAATTCTCTGAAATAAATTGCTTTAAGTTTTATCTTACAATTTTATTCCAAAGGTATAGCACTTTCTGCGCAATCCCTTTGTTTCCCATTTTTTCCCAGCAACTGGCAGACATCCGCCATCGACGGAGTGGCTTTCCCGTACTTCATTTTTGATATAGTAAAATTGAATTATTGAAAATTGTAAATATTGTGCTTTCAAAGCTCAATAAATACGAAAATACTGGAACACTGGTTTCCAGCAATTCTATGTGACTTTTAAATGTTTAAGAACCTTTAAGGTGCTTATAAGTAGCCATCTATGAAATCTGCAAATACATATTGGCAAGTTCTAGGGCCCGTTGTTCACATTACTGCGAGTACCAGAGGTCCCTTAAATTTTTGAGCCTGTTATCTTTGAGATTAACATTAATCTTTTCCTGGATTTCATTTCGAAATGTTTCTTTTGACGGAAAACGTGATCGGGGACGGGGGGAACAATGAAAGAGTTCCTTTCTGATACTTTGGTATTTTTCTTCGTCTAAAAACCAAAAAATATATAAAATTAACCAATTTCTTTAATATAACAAGATATTGTAAATAGTTTACCAGAGACGGAAACATTTTCAACGGAAGAGGTAGAACCCTCGGTTTTCTCACTTCTAAATCATGAAGGAGTTATTTAGTAAATCCTACCCTGATTCCGATTCTTGAATTTCTACCCGGGAACGCCCTTCTGGTTCTTTTTGACCGGTTGGTAGTTGAGTTACTATCTCTTTCTGTAACATCTAATCAAAGTATTTAATTACACTCAATGATATAGAACTCAAAAATACTAAAACTTTAATAGGTAATGTTTATTAAATATAAATATTTCAGTGTTTTAAGGGAAACGATAAAGAAAGTAAGGATTCTGAAAAACCTTACGCTAAAGGTCTAAGTCAAACGAAACGATATGGTTCTAAGGAAACAATACGATAAAGCAGAAATGATACGAAACGATATGGGTCTATGGGATACGATATAGTAGTGGTCTCTTTACGATTTTCAATTTACTTTAACTCTTATTATTAAGTTTAAATTGAAGTTCGAATATGCATATACATATCTCACCCTGTTGTAAATCCCGCAACACGGAAACCGGCTCTGCTACTTTCCCCACGGTGTGGTGCCGATAATGGCGATTAACTGTGGCATTTGAATGCGCAAGGAACCCACTGACAAGGTTTTGCTGTTCATGCGCCTTGTTGATCATGGCGCTTTGAATCGCCTTTCAGCAATTTGTAGCCTAAGAATAGAATGGTTATTTTTATCAAACAAACTATTATTCTTAGAAAAATTCTTACTGGTCGATCTCCTTTGCAGCGTTTTTTATTGAACTGCCATCCTTGGTCACGAAAAACCTTTCACTTTTTTGGCTATTCGGCATTATTTTGAATAGCGTAATACCTAAGATATAAATAGAATGTAAAGTTACATTTTATTCATTGCTTACTCGTCAAAAATTCTTTAATTTGCAATCGATGGCAAATTTGCCATTTGTCGTTGCAAAGGTTTTGTGTTCCTTCACATTCACAATGAAGTGATGAATACCTTTTTCGTCACTTCCCCAGGATCGCAAATCGAATTCATTTAAGGTAAGATTTTGAGGTATTCCGGACCTCTGCCGTATTGACGAGTGCAGAATAGGCAATAATATATCTGAAATTTCAAACTTAAATATGTTAACTAAGTTACAAGATATTTAAAATTTTATGAAATACGAAATTGGTATGGACATGACAAACGTACCTTCTCAACAGGCAGAAAGCTTCCACATGGAATTCTTGTTTGCACATTTTAAGGGCTTCGTTTACGCGTTTCATAAATTCGGGTCTCGCAAAAACTCAGGGGTGTAGATAATGAAAGGAATTTCAATATTAACGCCAATATCATCATAGTTCCCAACGCCAATGACCACCTATCCCGGACGTGTGCAAAATCCAGCATGGGTAGTAGAACCCTACCACTGAAGGTCGCACCTTTGTAGCAAGTCACTCAACCCAGCAGAAGGTGCAGCAACGGGTGGACCAATTCCTACTTCGCACGCAGCAGTGGGATTAAGAGTGGATGCTATAACAACTCCAGCCGTCACTAAACCTACGTAGGTAAAGAGTCAAACCCTTTGGATAGAGCTCCTAAATGGTAACGACGAGCACACAGTAGCCCAAGTTACCCGGCACAGCTGCCACCGGAGATCCCGGTGTGACTCCAAAACGCCGGGAAACAGGACCGCCGTGCTCTCATACGGAGGCCCCGGCCAGTTTGCACGGACCCTCTTAGTTAACCTGAGCTGAAGCTCAGTATTCAGCCCAAACCTGACTGAAGTCGGAGGTGGAGATAGGACCATTTGATTAGAGCTAACAGCTCCCAGTGCACCACCGCCCTTATGGGTTACAAGAGCCGGACCCCTACTCCCCGGTAAAACCACCAGTTGTGGCACACCCTAACCCATTTAGGGCCGAATTTATTTGACAGTCCAAAGAATCAAAAAAATTTCGAAAAATGTTTTTAAACCCCAAAAAGGCACCTATGAAACAATTGAACCCGCGATTCGCCCAAGTTGTGATTTCCCGATAAAATGCCAGTTGCCCCAAGAAAAACGAGACGTCGTTCAGGATGGCTAATTTAACCTTTAAATGAGGTTGCCCACGCTTGGAAAACATTTATCAAACCAAACAAGTGGAGTCAATGATTTGGGTGAAATACCGATTTCATGAAGTTTTGTAATATATAGATAGATTGTTGCATGGTTATGTCAACGCACTTAATTTTAATACCGAGACCCGCATATTCAAAAAAGGCGTTTTTTTCACGCACCACAAGCCACGCGCAGAGAGGACGGTCGTGTAAAATCGAATTTCGCATTCCGGATACAAGGATCTAATCGCGGCTCGGAATGTTGGATTGTCGTATCTTGACGCTTTCGTGTCATATGATTCCGAAATTGTACGTGGCGGTTCCCAACAGATACCAACGTCACAGACGAGGACGCTGTCAGCCGAAACTAGAATGAGGTCGGGGTGGTATCGTTCAGGACGACCGTCATGATGGACCCTGGCAGTGATGTTTGGTTCCAAGAATTTAGCGTACTCGGATGTGGCGATTGAATTGAAGATGAAGCGCAGGACCAGAAAGAGACTCGGTATGTGGGCAGGCGCGACACATACGGTTCCCGCGCTTCGCTGGACTACCTCGACAAGGAAGGATGTTGATGCGCAGCTTCATAAATATGATAAATGTGCGAGGATCACGGCATTTGCAGTTGTCGCTTAGGAAAAAATTGGATATTGCGACGTCCCCATGGCATAATCCTGCGCCGTAAACTATTTCTGAAGGCTGTTTTAGTCATTGCACGAAGAACCTCGGAAGTTGGTTCTAGACCGTCCAAAATGCTGAGACGTTTTTTGAAAAGTGACGTAATTTTGTGGAGTTGTCGTGAGTTCTCGTATCACGTCCCATTGGTTAGTTTGCAGAGCTTGTAAGCGATTATGGTCATCGAAGAGGTAAACTGCGGAATGCCGAGACCACACTTTTAAAAATAAATGTTTATAAAACGACCAAAATTTGACTTTTAAAACCATTTGGTTAGTAAAAACGGTCTAATCAAATATGTTAGACCCATTTTACTCTTTCATGTTTAATGCAATACCTTTTGGGATATTGAAAGGGAACAAGCCCTAAGAATAAACCTTTTCCAGTCCTGGTGGTAAAGTTATAAAAAAGTTATGTTCTAACATTTAGTGCTTTAAAATACCCATTAAATTCCCTTAAACGAAGAAAAAAATAATATCAACCGATTTCGAGACTAGTATTTGAATACTAAGTTATTTAAAATAACAATGCGAAGAAATTCCAATTACCAGGAATATTTAAAATATAGGGGATATTGATTAAGGCGTCAAACTAAGATAACCCAAATATCAGCACCAAATAATTTTTGCTCTGTGTATATCAAAAACTGAAAGTATTAAATGATACTTTACGTGACAAACTCCCTTCGTTCAACGAATTCAGGGACGCTCATTCGGTTATTTCCCAATAACGAAAACCCGCCTAATCTGGCCATGGTTATTGTTAATATATTAAGTCGTATTGAATAATAATAAAAATAATTAAATAAGGGCCTATAAAGGACTAAACTCTTACTGTTTATGAAGTAAAATGGATTAAAAAAGTGTAAAAGTACTTAAACACTCCACACAAGGACTGCATTTGGGGATCAGAAGGTTTAAATATGTTTTATGATAAAACCCTAAATGGTCTTAAATATTGGAAGAAGTTTTAACCACTTGAGAGGTCTATCATAAAACCTTCATTTTAACAGTGCACCCTCACGTGAAGGTAAGTATATAAAGGAGTCCGGCGTGTAATGCGGTAACCGAAGGGTATTTTTGATGAAGTGGCAACTTTAGCGTCAAAATATTTTTATATTTTCTAGTTATTAGGGACAAGGAGAGTATATGGACAAAGTGTGTTAAAAGGAATCTACGGAGTATAACTAAATTCTGGTGAAGTTTCATGGGTGCTTTGGCCAAACGGCTTAGCAGGACTTCTAGGCGAGAGACTTGGGCGGTGCTTTTGCCATTAGGGCAGAAGGGTAAACCAAGGTAAGTTAACAAGTTGGTTGACGTGATTCAAGGAATGAGGACATCGTTGATCATTAAAGTTGGCTCAGTGACTGATGGTACGCGAACGTGGCAAGCTCGTAAAATGAGTCTCTGGCTTTTGAGGGGTCGATTGTCAGGTGTGAACTCAGGAGGCGTAGATTGAAAATCTAGATATGAGGACGTAAATTTGTCGCAAGACTACTACTTCTAATTGCTAAGGCCAATTCGTGAAAGGTCTTCTTACGCGGGATCGTAGGTATGTGTGTCAACCAGGTAGAGACTGATCAGGATCGGGTGAATTGCGATATTGGATAACCAATGCTTGGTATTTGAAATCACGTTTACGCTTGTCAAGTATTTGTTGTCTTGATTTGTATGGTAAAAGCTTCGAAAGGTAGATGTTAGGAAAGGGCTCTTTGGGATCCATGGCAGCCTCGAGTCGTGCGAGCGTATCTATAGCCTCGTCGAAAGTGTCCAACAGAGTAGACCACGTCTCTTCAATGCCTGAGGTTAAGGAACCATCAGGTTTCTTGATGCATCTTAATGCATTCTTGCACTAGACCTTCTTTGTGGCCAAATTATAAGGTTTTAATTAGACATTCGTTATCTTGATTTGTATACCCCCGTACCGTATACGGGTGTAGGATAGAAGGAATGATTTGCCGATAAAGTTTATGAATAGAAAGATAAATCGAAAGCACAGCCAATGGAACAGACCAGCAACGACAACAAGGAAGGAGCACCCCACGAAAGCACGATGCCACCCGAAGCAGCCGGTGAAGTTTATTAAGAACGCAGTAAGTAAAAGAGAGTACATAATTTCATCATAATTTTTTTGGCATAACATAAAAATTGATAAGATGAAAAGTTTTGAAAATTCTTGAATTTTTTTCTTATTCCCTTTAGGTGAAGACGACGATGATGAAGAAGATTATATTTGTAAGAAGTCCCAGGAGTTTGAAGACTAGGATGATGAGAAGATCTGGAAGGCAAGTTTATTTTAAATTCCTCGATGGGTATGTCTTTATAAAGGTCTTGAAGATTATAAGTTTGTTTGTTTATGAGGGTTTTGAAGAGTATGTATTTGTTTGATGGAATTAAATGCATGTTTATTTGTGAAGGTCTCGAAGATTGTTTGTTGGTTTATTTGTGAAGTCTTGTAGAGTATATATTGATTTGTGGAGCTCCCCAAGAGTATATATTTGTTTGATGTAGTTATACGTTTGTTTGATTGGGAAGGTTTCGAAGACTATATGACCGATATTTTGAAGGTCTTGATTTTTTTTAGAGTATCGAAGAATATTGGTTTATTAATTAATGAAAATTCCGAAAATTATTTGTTAGTGATGGTCTCAAAGATTTTTTTAGGTTAAGATCTTGATGATAGTGTTGTCAAGAATGGTGATGAAGGAGGTGATAAATAAAAGAAAGCCGAGGGACATGGTAAGTGTGATGTGAGGTATATAAAGCCCTCGAAGGTTGTTTGTTGTTTTTTTGACGGTGAGATGAGGACAACTCGAAAAAGCCGATGAAGATGTGTTAAGATCTTTTTTGGGTGAGGGTGACGACGAGTTTTTACAATCGATGAAGTTGGAGAAGTGTGAAGTGGAGATCGATTTTTTAGAGACGATCTAGTGGAGATCAGTCGAAGGTCGATAAGGACGTCACGTTGAAGGTAAGTGCAGAACTGTTTTTATTATTATTTTAATTTTTTTTACTCTTGTTTATTTTAGCAATAAAAGAAGCTACACCGGGTAATATAAGGTGTGTATTTTTAGTGAAGATCTAGTGAAGGTAAGTGCAAAACTGTTTTATTAGCAATAAAACCAGTGGCGCAACAAGCCCAAGCAGATTCCGCAGATGCGAGGAAACCTAAAATCTCCAGCGAAAGAGGGACCCTTTGCGGGTAAAGGAAAGCAATTTGCTCTTGCACGACCTTTTAGCGGGGTGGGGGAAATTGTCGCCACATAACTGCTATCACAGTGTTGCGCCAAAGCTTATTTCGAAGTACGTTTAAAATTATCGTTAGCTGGCCTTTGCATAACCTATCTAAATGGTTTTATTTACAATTTTACTAAGAATGTGTAAATAAATTTAAATTTTTCAAGTACTCATCAACTGCATTTCATGTTCTGTGGAAACTTCCGGTGCACACATATGCGTCTTTATCAGTTATTTTTTTGAAAGACTTCCGTACACGTCATTTCAGTTTGTTCTGTTTTTGCTGGAGGAGAAGAAGGCTATGGCGAAGAACGATACTGCCTTAAATGCTTCAAAAGCCTTAACAAGAATAAGCAGCACACTCAAGAAATTAGAAATGATCTCACTTGAAAATTGGAGGGGATTAGCAAATTTGCCTCCAAAAATAGAAGAAGGGATTATTATTTGAATCCTATAACAGAAATGGCTACCGCGGATTATACATCCCAAAAAAAATCATGCGCTTTTGATTCAATTGTGCAAGTTTTAGCTACTTCGATTTGCGATAGCGATGGAATTAAGCAAGAGATGTTTCAGCTCTCGCAAATCCCAATTTTCAGCCTAGCCAATTCCATCGTCACTGATTCCGTAAAAGCCAAAACGTACCAAAGAAGGGGAGAAATACTGTCCGAAATTGTTCCACTTCAAATTCTCCCCAACAAATTAAATTTTTTTAATTGCGAAGAGTCGGTTCCAATAGTAATCAGAAGAATTTTTGAAAACTATCCATTATACATTTTTGAAAGCCTCTGTTCAAACGCAAGCTTCGCCCTGCCCGTAATTCAAAAAAGTAGGGGAATATTATCCCTCGAATGCAGACCCAATGACCTTGCACCTCTCTTACAACAACTGGTGGACGAAGAATTGAATCAGAGTCCGATCTACTGATAATTTGAAGCCTTTCATGATATTAGAACTGACAAATTTAAATGAGAGAGAGGATAACGAAGGTGTATATTTCGTTGTATTATCCACCATTCCAATTTCATTAAAATTTAAGGATGTAGATATGAAGCTAAGGGGCGTAGTTGGATTTAAAGGTAAAACACCAATACTTCCATGGGGCACTATATATGCTACTCCTGTCGAGATGATGGTTTCAGAGGGAAATGGGAAGTATACGATGACTTGGCCCAAAAGAAAAGAGACTGCTTTAGTGAAGAAGAAGTCTGTGTACATGCTGTGTACTACTCAATTTAATATTTTGTAAACATATCTTAAAATTTTAATAGTTGGTAAAAAAACCGTCAAATTACTAGAGTATATCGTTGTTGAAAACAATGTTTACGAAATATATCCTAATATTAAAACTCATTTTTAAATAAACCAATGGTATGACAATTGTTTTTTTTATTGTTCGTATATAAAGTGGTAGATAAATTCATAATTTATTACTAGGCTAATGATACTCCTACACTTATGGGGGTTGTCCTAATTAATTTTTGATTTTTCTACGTTATCAATTCGGTTTTTAATGTGTTATACTTTATGTCAAAAAGTAAACCGTTACATCATAACAAGATCAAATCTAAACTGTTTTATTTTAACCTTTCAATCTACGGTCACACGAACATCTATAAAACAATTTGGGGTGTTTGAAGTGTTGTGGGATCGAGGCGCCTCATCGCTTAAAGAGAACTCGATTGCTGCTTTTAGAACAAATATCAGTCGGTCAAGATCCCTATCGCTCAGATTGAGCGCGCTCACTTAGAGTTGAACTCTTGAAGTTGAGTTGAATTTTCACGGATCACGTATGGCTCACTCTGAGCGAACCAGATAACATTTGGTTTTATTTCGTTCGCTCTCAGAATAAGCGTACTACAATGGGATATTTTATTTCTTATTCATTGATCGTGTTTTCTAGTTTTTGAACACTCACAATTTTTGCCAACCTCTGCACTCGATTGGATAGGGTAAGCGTCGCGGTTCTTCTCAGAGAGAGATAAATTCCCGAGACGGACGGACGGACGGGGCGCGGTGTGGAGAAATAGCTAGAAACATTAGGTCTACTAAGGGCGGGTGAAATGAGGAAATCGGAACCCCAAAAAAAGGGGCAGGTGCCCAAATTATTTTGAGGGTTGAGCGACGAAAAAAAACCGGTTGAAGAGAGCGTAGTCGGGTTTATGGTCAACATTGTTTAATCGATCCTTTAGTATTCGTGATATAAAAAACGAGTTAGGTGCCAAAAATAATTTATTCGCAAATTAGCGCGCACAATAGCAACATCAACGAAGGGGCTTAATCGAAGAAAAGGGGCGGGGACATCTCCTGGGCAGAAATTTCAGCTGCGGGTGGTGGTGGTGGCGACGACGGCGAAAACCGAAAGTCCTCGTCCCAGCCCGAAAGTAAATCGTCGAGCAAGGGCGCAGTATCATCATCCGAGAGGGCAACGGGATCGGCGGCAGGTGGGATTCCGTCCATGTCCTCGGCCGGGGCGGCGGCGTGGATGTCGGTGAAAGTTAAGCCGTTAGCCAACACGATCTCGAAGCTGCGAGACGGGGAAACAAAGATAAATAAACGAAAACCCCCATACACACATCAAACGCACATTGGCAACACCTCACCCACAAATTATGCAACAAGGCCTGTCGGTTTCGAACGTAGCTATAATGAAGAAATAGACCCAAGACTACGTTTAAGTGACGCCTGTCAAGTAGGTGAGAAAATAAAAAATCATCGCGTGATTTTAAACTCGATAAATATTGTTAAGCGTTAGGTGGCGATTTACACGTAGTACACCAGGGATACGGGCATGGTCTATAATTATATACCTTGATACGAGGTTGTCTGCAAGTTCTCGCTCCCGTATATTTTAGGCTAATAATAATCCGCGAAAGGTAACTATTTCTTAAATATATCTATGGTCTCGAAAAGGAAGGGTCTCACAAATTTACCAAAAATATTTTCTGCCGAAAGTTAAAAAACTCACATGGTCCTTATCCTACTATGCATCGTTCGACAAATTCCATATTTTACCCAAGAAATATTTTGTTTCGGCAAACTCAATATTTACCCTAAAAATATTTGTGGACGAATTTTGCCGAACGACTTAAGATTTGGTCACACAAGGAGACTTTTCGGTAGTTCCGCGTCAAATTTCATTTTCGCTGTAGCTTTGCGCAAGAGTCAATTCGTCTCACACAAACTAAATTTTACGGTAAGTGTTACTTAGGCTTCAAAGGGACGTTTTAAAAAAGGTAGCGACAGTAGGATCTGTTTCATTTTACAGTTACCTCTCACCCGAAATTTGGCGCTGAGTAAGATACCCGTCAATGTAGAGAGATTTCTTTTCAAAGTTTTGATATATAATTGGAATTAAAATGACAACAATTTCTTCTAAAACTCCTACAATTTAACAAAAAGTGCCCAGATTAAGGATTTTTTATTTTACATCAACGAACCAAACCGTGATGAAAAGTTTATAATATTAACCAAAGTTCAACGAATTTTAAACAAGATTTGATCGGTTAATTTTTGATCATCAATTGGTCAGATTGCGATCAAACCCTTTCTTAAGGATAACAGATACTACCAACAGCGCCAACTAAATCTTTAAAAAGTACCCCAACTTTAATACATAAGAAAATGAAGAATTCCCACCTTCAAAACATTTATTTCAAAATAAAATAAACTGTAATAGATAATTTTATCAAACATATATGCTAACCTTTTGGTCTATATGAACAGCCCCTAATGATAAAACTTTAAAAATCTCGCGTATTATAGAAACAAGGTCCCTTTTTTATATTTAAAAATAGCATGAAGTATGTTTTTCTTAAGAGACGACCCCTACTTTAATTTCCATATAAACCGACGCTACTAGACAGTTGCCGAAAATTACAAAAACCATACATAAATAATAAACTGAAATTAATAATAATCGTATTATGAAAGCGGATTTATGTATTTAGCATTAAAATGTAAGACCGACTTTCGGTGGCAAATAGCACGGTAGACTTTTTACCACCGAAACGAAAAAACTTCAGATTTTGGGTGGGAAATAGCTTTGGCCGCGCGGCTACGCTATTTGCCACCGAAAATCAAGCACCCCCGATTTTCGGTGGCAAATAGACTCGATCGCGCGGCGGTTCCTATATGTCACCGAAATTCCCGAGCCCCGACTTTCGGTGGCAAATAGTCGTGGCCGCGCGATCGAAACTATTTACCCTCCACTTTCAGTAGCAATGACCGCTCGGTTGCGCTATTTACCTCCGATTTTCAGAGGTAAATAGCAACGGTCAATGTAATAACCTGAATCCTGCTATCGTTCTCATGTCTCTTATTTATTCTTCTTAGACAAATCAATAACAATAATTTATCCATAATCACGCAATTTCCAATAAAAGAGGTGCTTGCTCTAGAAATGAGAGGGTAATGACACAATTTTTGGGGGTTAATAGAGAGGGCGTATTACATTGAGCTGGAATTGTGGCCCCTAGCCGATTTTTTTTCCTGACTAGTGGGGGTAGATTAAACAAGGAGTAAAAACTAGTTTTCCACTTAAACCTAGTTTTTATTTCAAAATTTTTTAAAATGAAATAAGCTTTAATGGATACATCGGAGTTAGACTTTCACAAGTTTTTCCGCTTGTTTCCAGAATATGATTGGTCGTATCCGCACGTGGTAAATCCGGGCTGAATTTTGTAAATGATGGTGTGGCTCTTTAAGGTTAAAATAATTTTTATTTTACAATATGATTCGCCTAACAGTTTAGTGCATGACAATGAAACTTGATTTTCCAACTTAAGTCATCATGGTTTTCGACCCAGGGGGCCTATTCTTGTCTCGGTTACGACATAACGATTCCGCCTTATCACTTCGCCATACCGACATTCTAGATAACGACATTCGCTTGGAACCTTATTCTTGTCCCCCTGTCGCTATCAGAAATGTCGTAAAAACGAAAATACCGCCAGGCGAGTTGTGACGTCAACATCCGGTGACGTGCCCCTCTAATCGTCCAATACGAATCGCACTTATTTATTTCTGTCGGCTGCTGTAATATTTTTGCGTTTGTTTACGTTTTCCCAGTTGTCATTTTTGTTCTTCGTTGGTAGTTTTTTTTAAAAAAACATTTGAGTCGCGCCACAAAATTCTGCGGAAATCTCAAGGTTTTAATTTTAGAATACATGGAGGCTACTGAACGTTTCGTTAGCCGTAAGTTTGATGCAAACTGTACAAACGAGGCGTTCAGTACACCGCGATGTGCATTAGTCTTGTCCAAAGGCTTAATGCTTGTGGTGGACCGTACTGGAGGTGCAGTAATTTTTTTGAATAGAAATACTGTTACTTCTATTACTTATGCATAAATATTCCAGAGTTTGGCTGACTGGAACTTCCCAAACTAGAACTAAGACAACTGAGGAAGGTCGAGTAAATGCTGGGCAGCTCTCGTTTATTGAGCGGCCTAGGGGGTACATTTGGCCACTACGAAGTACCAGAAGCTGGTTTTGGGGTAAGTATTCTTTCATGAATACATTTCATGCTAACATTTCTTGATTTTAACAACAGATAATTGAAGAAAATGGATGCGGCATTGGCTACTTTTGATCAAAGTCCCGCAGCTTCTTCAACAATGGCTCCTCCATATTCAGTCACTATCGCCCATTCTTCTCCCACTGGCTCCCATTCCCGCAGATCTCCAAGATTTAATCATAGTTCACCAATAGCGTCTGTGAGTTCTAACAATGAATATAAAGCCCCAGGAATGGAAGGTGTAGCTCCGTCTAGTGGAACTTTTGCGCCTCTCGTTTTCAAAGAGAGACCTGGTTGCGGTAACTGTTTCCAGAAACTCTGATTTGCTTTGCCGGAAGTTTCTAGCTCGGCCAAAACACGCGGCCAATAATATCAATCCTTCCATTCCTGGGGCTTTATATTCTTTGTTTCTAATCACTCCCAAGGTAAAAATATTTCTCCAGCTGCACGAGGTAAGTAGAAAATCATTTACTTTAAAAATATTTAAAATTTTGAAAAGATAATTTGGCTTAAACTGTTTAAAGGTCACAACCAACAAAGGCAACAGGGCCATATGCGAGGGCTCAACAATTTCTTGAGAAAATAAATTCAGATCTTGATAAGCAAACTAAGATAATGGAAGATCAGTTAGAAACTTGGTGCCATATAGCTAGTTCTCAAAGGAGAATTTGTATTGTAAAAACTATTTGAGTTTCATATGCTTAGTTTTAAAACAAAGTAAGTGAAAAATTCAATTTTTTTATTTTGAAGAATCTTTTACAATTTCACTAATAAAGTTTTGAAAAGAAAAATAGTTGTTTTTCTGTTACCTATACACCCTCATACTTACCTTTATATTGAGAAGTTAATACTCAAAACTTACCTTAGGAATGATCTCTAGAGTTCTTTGTTGCTAGGTAACTTTTTTCAAAGATATCTTGAAACCATTGATGCCTTGTATATGTGGGCATCATGAGTATGCCCAGGAAACTTGGCTTTGACATTCAAAATTACCAAATCACAATCGCAAACCTATAAAAACTATGTAAATTTTTGAATGTACATGTATATTATTTATTACTATAAATAAAGCTTACCAATTGCACGTTTAAGGAATGGTATCCTTTCCTGTTAATGTACAAATGTTCACGATAATTTGAATCTCGTGAATTTGGAGCAACATTTGCAATGTGCGTACAATCTATTGCAGCAATGGCCCCCGGGAAATCTGGTCTTCTCCATAAATCTATACGCATTGTTAAATTAATATTTCTCTGCTATGAGAAGATTTGATAATTACCTCAACTTTGTGGCTTCCCTTTACTCGGTGGAAATTTTATCCATTTTGGCATTAAAATGCTATTTATTGTATCGGTTTCTTGATGCAGACAGCGACTGACCGTGGCCTGACTGACATCAAGAAACAAATCTTGGCCAACTGCTTTCTGGTAAGCATAAAATCGAACAGCCACTAACGCCTAATGAACCATATAATTATTAAAACGCTAATAATTACGAAATTTAATTCTTAAATTCATGGCTCACCTTTCAATCTACAGGGAGATCCGTAACTCTTACGTTAGACGCGTTTGACTCTAACGTCGCTTTTAGATGCTCACAAATCTCTATTACTAAATACTTATCTGGGTGAAATAAACTTCTAAACTAATTTTCCGAAAGTTCAAAAGCTTTTGATCTATCTCTTAGAACTCTCTCCCACCCCAAACTCTTCGTTTCTTCCATTTCTGACAGACGCCAAAACTCAAAACATGCGAGCTGTAAAGCAGCCATTTTGAAAATACCGCGATTCGAAGCGAAAAATGACGTCATAACGACAAAGAAACGCGATTCCGACATCCCCAGCCCTGTCGTTATAATTCGCTGGCGATACGGCGATGTCGAAGTGAGTTTTGGAGACAAGAATACGGTTTTCGCCGGTCGATGTCGTTATGGCGATATTTTATCGATTCCGTCATAACGACATGCGTATCGCCAAGACAAGAATAGGCCCCCTGGCAATAACTCTTATTCGTTTATAAAAAATTATATCTTTGAATTTGTTGTGCTTTTCAGCATTCAAATGCTTTTACTTGTTTTGTGTGATGTCATGCAAAAAAATGTATAGTTGACAAACCTATTTAATATAAAGTTATATAAATTTCATACCGAAATAAATATCTTACCCATAAGACATTCTTAATTCCTACATATATGCACATAAATCGGATTTTCATAAGTATATAATATGTTGTTTTGCATTGGGCCGTTTCATATTAATGATGCTCAGAAAACACTAAATTTTATGCTCTTTCTATGTTCGTATCATCTGATACCTCATTTAGTTAAGTTAAAAATATGCTAAAAGCAGAGTCGGTCATAATTTTGTCACACTTCAACGCGCTGTTGAAGGGGAGCTGACGACGAGTAGGTCTGTTAGAGCGTCAGAAGATGCTGAGAGTTGGAGTAAATCATTTCTCTTTACCAAATTAGTCTGGAGGTTTTGGCATAACTGCAGTACCTTTACCGAGATGGATTCAACATTTGCGATACCGAAAGTGAGTGCATTACCACTGTATTTTAGATTCCAAAAATCCGACTTTTTTATCGGGACAAAATTACAGATTACCCACAATAGTCCTTGTTAACATTTTAAACCAGGTAACAAAACCAATACTACAAGAAACAAGTTATTTCTTCCCTTAAGGCCAGGCTCGGCTCCTATATATTTCGAATTGCAGTCAATAGATGTCGACTTAGTACAAATCTAAACAAGCTGCTAAGCTACAATGGATCCTTAAATTGTAAGGGACTAAATTTCTACCACTGGGTATCCGTAAAATAAATAAATTCCACTAGAAATAATTAGCATTACTTTTAATATACTCAGGGGGACTCCCCACGTTCTGCCCTGTGCTACAGCTTTACTCCCTCCTTTATACTAAGGTTATAGGGGGCGCTTTAGTCACTATTGGCTTGGCGCCAACTTTGGGCCTTACATCTTCCACTAAATCGCCTTCAGAACCACTGTACAAAAATTGTCTGCTTATATACAATACAAAATAAATAAGAAATTACACACTTCTTAACTGATAATTAAATTCATAAGTTGTTAGTTTAAGTGTGAGTTCGCTAACTACATATTGACATTCCCTACATATTAACCCTGTATTAAAAATGAACCACTTCAGTGGAGAAGACTGCTTAGGATATCGAAACTGCGGAATGTTTTCTTTGCTTTGGGCCGTTTTTGTAATCTGTTTCAAAGATAAGGGTGCTTATGATGGTTTGACTGTTGGACATTAGAGATCATGGCTATGATATGTCACTGTCTTGCATCGTAGACCTCTTTTACTTGAACTATGATCAACGGGAACCTGTGTCTGAGACTAATGGCAATTGGAAGAGTTTTCCCAGATGTCCAGCAATAATTCCTTAATCTCGGTTTGTTCACCCAATACAGTCTATAACATAATGGTATTAGTATTTGGCAAAGTTTTGAAACAAACGACCTTGATTGAGTTGGGCTGACCAACTTAGGACGTCTTCGTAGGAATTTGGCCATAAGACCATCGGACCCGGGCTTTTATTCCAAAGACCCCTTTCTCGATCCATGTTTGAATTCGTAAATAGATGAGGCATCTATCGTTGTTTCCAATCCCAGTTTCTTGCGGAACCGACTTTCTTACTAAAGGGATTGGTTCCGGTTTATGTGGCTGGCAAGGATGATCGCCGTTGGAATACTGTTTTCTAGCCGGAACGACCTCAGACTTGTTTTGAGGGTAGGCATGACGATTGGTAATAATACTTCGAATAAGCTGACCCCAGTTTGGATAGTAGTATTTTGCAAAGACTTGTTGTTTCGTAGACCTCAATCCAAGAAGTCCCTTATCACCGTGGATATTGGTGACCAATGTCTCATGTAGCTTCCTTGGTACTTCCATCAGAGCTTTTCGAAAAATTAGGTTTTGTTTTAAACAATACATTACATTACGTCTTTGCCTCCTTTTCTCAAATGAGCTAGAAGTCCACTCCATTCTGAATCAGTTTCTTGAGCCTCCTTAACGTCATTCAATGCAACCGGATATAATCTATTCAACCTCGAACGACGTTGATGGTTCGTAGTTGGGCTGTGATTTACATTTTTTTCAGTTGTCTTCGCTGGTCTTGTATTGGAGCCGCTGTTCTTTACTTTTGAAATTTCCTGGATGGTTTCCTGGTGGTTAGGGTTGTTCTCTGTTGTAGTTCCGGTACACGCATCAACTGAATTCGTAACAACTTCGACATCCAGTATCACGTTCTCTGTGATAGTACTGCAAGTTGGAGTAGCTGAAGCAGGTTGACCCTCTGGAGTTGTAACTGTTGAAACGTCCAATCCTGAAGGCGTTTGAGCTGAAGCAGGTTGACCCTCTGGAATTGGAACTGTTAAAACAACCAATCCTGAAGGCGTTTGAGCGTTTTCACTTGACACAGCTTCAACCAGAACTTTAGTAGTACTATCTGCTTCAGTACCGCGGAGAACAGCGACATCGATGTAACTGGTGGATTCTGGTTTACACGGTAGCCTAAGAGCTTGATTTTATCTCTTCTGTTATACCGTACGACTTCGGCTGAGAAAAGACGGAGAGGAGAAGAAAACCCATCTTGGTCCAACATAATCCTGTTAAAAATCAAATTGATTTGTATACTGTAAATATATTTGTTTTCAATTAGAATAGAATGTTGTGAATTTTGTATATAATTAAAATTGTATATTGTATGTATTTTTTGTTGTATATATTTCAAAAAGTGTTCGGGAATATTTTACTGTATTTTCTTGTATGTGGCAATCGTCACTTAAGGGTTTTTCCTTTCATTGTAAAATTTTTTAAGGATTAGTGGTAAAGCGAGGTAGAAAAAGAAACCCCAAGCTATTTTTAACGCCGGGTTGTTAGCCCGTAGACTTACGGCGCCACCTTGAATTGTATAGTTGGAAAGGAAGGGGCTTGGGCTGTTTTCGGGTAATTTTCCGAGTGTCCACAATTGTATGTGCGGGGGGGGGTGAAACTCCTAACGGGTCCCAACCCGAGTTTTCGTGTAAGCCCGAAAAATATAGAAGGGCAGAAGTTCTTAAAGATGAATATTGTACGGTCTAGGCAATGTGCGCCGGTCAGCAAAATAAAAGTAATTTCTCAGATTTGATCATTTGTAACTTTAAGACTAACGTGCAGTCTAATAATAAAATGTTGTTTTTGTTATAAGAAAAGTTCGTCCAATTTTTATTATTTACCCGCGAGGTCTAACGTGCTAGGTCCCGGTTTACCCAGTGCTAGTTAGGGCGGTGTTTCAGTCCGCTGTTCTAACTCAAAACTTTTACGCGGAGCGGTAACGAGAATTTGCAACCTAATTAAAGATGAACTCGAGAAAGACACGCTCTTATCGGAGCGCGAGCTAAGCGATTGCGTAGCCCAGCTGGATTCGAGAGAACCAAAGTTGAACGCCTTAGATGACCAGCTACTTTATTCGAAAACGTCGGAAGAAGAACAAGATAAGGAGCTCGCCGATATGGAGCTATACAGCGACAGACTCGTCGTTTGGAGGAATCGGTTCAAAGCGTGGATTCACGAGAAGAACACACAGGCCACGGTCACGACGAGGGTTGAGAACGGCTCATCAGGATCTCAGCATTCCGATCAGGAAACCATCGTTTCACCTGCAGCGGCAGCAGTTCGACTCCCTAAATTGGAGCTAAAAAAGTTCGACGGACAGTTAGACAAATGGCATGGATTCTGGACCCAATTTGAAGGAGCAATCCACAAAAATAGGCAATTATGCAATGTCGATAAATTAAATTATTTAAAATCGTATTTAAAGGGAACAGCCGAAACTGCTATTGTACGTTTAAATTTAACGGCGGAAAATTACGAGATAGCCATTGATATTTTTAAGAAACGTTTTGGACGTGAAGACCTGCAGGTTAGCGCTAGATTGAATAATTTTTTGAAGTTAACACCCGTTACTAAGTCTTCGGACGTAGCGGGCTTAAGGCACCTGCACGATACGTGCCAAATAGAAGTTAGGGGTTTGACCTCTTTGGGTCATATGACAAATAATTATAACGAACTATTGGCCCATATTGTGGGAGGCCTGCTGCCGTTAGATCTGCTCTAATTATACAATCGAGGCGGCAGCCAGAGTCGGCCGCTCAGGATAGTCGAACTATTGTCTTTTTTAAATGAAGAAATCCAACGTCGTGAACGAACCCAAGCCGTTCATAGAGCGGGTCCCTCGCAACCTAAGGCCAGTACTACGCTAGATAAAACCTCTAAGTGCGGGCAAAGCTCTAGTTTAGGTGGGAATTAAAAATCATTTTCGGCAGCCGCACTAAATACGGGTGTTCAGAGTAGTATTAAGGCATGCGTTTTTTGTAACAGTACTGATCATCCCTTTTACATTTGTACGGGAATTTCAATACCAGATAAGAGGGCTTTTGTGATACAAAAGAGATTGTGTTTCCTTTGCATGAGGTCGGGGCATTCCTCCCACCAATGCAGGGCAGAATCCAAAGTTGCAAAAATTGTAGACGTAGGCATACTTCGGCGGTGTGCGATCAACTTATAGAGAAGTCCGCGGACGAGAGGAAATCGGATCAGACCGATGCCAAAACCGTTAAAAACGATAAAGATAAAAAACCCCTAGTAACCAAGACTCGGTAACCCTAGCCACAAATGCGGATAGTTCTAAAGTCATCCTTTTACAGCTCGGTCAGAAATTAGAGACCAATTTAAAAAGAATGTGAGAGTAAGGTGCGTCCTAGATGGAGCCAGTCACCGTAGTTTCATTAAGGAGGAACTGTCCCGAAAGCTACAGTTGGAGGTTGTTGGAAACGAAAATTTGAACTTGTTCCCTTTTGAAAGCGAGGTCCCTATTAGATCGACGAGAAGAAAAGTTAGGGTTACTCTTAAAAACGTAAACCATGGGGAAAAAGTTGAAATTTTAGCGCTTAAGACTCCCTCTATTAACGGGGCTGTATTCGCGGGGCTGTATTCGCGATGCCCGACGACCAGGTGAAGGAACAGATGAGGAGTAGAAATTTAGAACTTTCAGATTTGGTCGGTCTAGAGGGCGCGGAGATAACTGTCCTATTGAAATTTTAATTGGGGCTGATTACTTCTGGAAAGTTTGCACTGACCAATTTGAAAGGTCCCCCGATTTAATGACAATTAACACTGTTTTAGGTTGGACGGTACAGGGAAGGTCCGGCGGAGAAAACGTTTCTTTAGGGGTAAATACCATAGCTGTTATGCACGTCGTAGAGCAGTCTGAAGAAAAATTAGTTTCAGAGCGATTGCACGATTTTTGGAATTTAGAATCCATGGGGATAATAGACAGTGGGGATAGCGAATCCAACCAAATCGAGGCTACGTTGAGGGATTTTGAGGATAATATTAAGCTGAAGGATGGGCGCTATGAAGTTGCTTTACCTTGGAAGCCAAATATGGAACAATTAGGGAATAACCTAGAAGTAGCTAAGAGAAGAACTGTAAATTTAGTACGAAATTTAGTAGCTAAACGCAATGAAATAGAAAAATATGACGCTATCATAAAAGAACAACTTAAAACTGGGATAGTGGAACTAGTCGAGGAAAAAGAACTTAACGGGGAGCCTAAAAATTGTTACTTTTTGCCCCACAGGGGGGTCAACCGTGAGAGTAGCGAAACTACGAAATTGAGGATCGTGTACGACGCGTCTTCCCACGCGAAGGACACGCCCTCTCTAAACGATTGTTTAGAATCTGGCCCAAATCGGTTACCAAAATTGTTTAAAGTGTTAGTGCGTTTCCGGACGCATAGAATCGGGTATACGGGCGAAGTAGAAAAAGCCTTTCACCAAATTGGAGTAATTAAAGAAGATAGGGACGCCTTTAGATTTTTTTGGATTCAGGATTTAGCAGGGGTAGATAAGTACGAATTTATTACTTATAGATTCGCGAGGGTCCCTTTCGGTTGTACGGCCAGCCCATTTTTGTTGGCCGCCACTATTAAATATCACGCTAAACAGTTTAAACAATCTTTCCCCCAGGCGAGCGCGGTATTAGAAAAAGACCTTTATGTCGACGATTTAGTTTCGGGTGGAAAAGGGGTAGCGGAGGTCGACAAAATTATAGGAAGGACAAAAAGCATACTAGAAAAGGCCGGAATAAAATTACGGAAGTTCCATAGTAATTCGAGGGAAATTCGCGATAAGTGGGGGAAAAGAATCTGAGGGAGGACGTGCAACGATTTGATACCCCCTATAGCTTCACTAAACACACAAAGTTCTGGGCATGACTTGGAATTATCAATTTTTTATCGAATAAGGACAATACTAAGCGTTGGGTTTTGAAAGCTGTCACCAGAGTTTTTGACCCCCTGGGTCTTTTGTCCCCTTTCACATTAAGAGCGAAGCTTATTTTCCAAGAAATGTGGAGTAGAGGGTTGAAATGGGATGAGCCGTTACCTAGTGATTTGGCGCGAAAATGTGAAGCGTGGTGCAGGGAGCTTCCAGAGATAGCGACAATACAAATACCTAGATATTATTTTGCTAGAGAGCCCGCTGATTTGGAACCCCAATTGTACTGCATTGGGTGAAAGAAAACGCATCCAGGTGGAAACCCTTTGTCTCGAAAAGGGTAAAGGAGATTCAAAATCTGACCGACCCCTCCGCTTGGGAACACGTTGCTGGCGCGGAAAACCCGGCCGATTTTCCCTCGCGCGGTAAATCAGTCGAGGAATTAAAAATGTCCCGACTGTGGCTTTACGGACCCCCTTGGTTATTGGAAAACGGTGAATGTGAGGTGAAAACCATACCTGTAGATGATGACCCTGAGTTTGTAGTGGAGAAGAGAACGAACGGGGAAGCGACATTAGCAATTTCCATTGAGGAAAGGAACAATGAAACAATAATAGACGTGAATAGATATAGCTCCGCTAATGTAGTTTTTAGATTGACGGCTTATGTTAAGCGTTATGTAAAGAATTGTTTTAATAAGTCTAAAAATTTGGATAAGATTTGTGGCCCTCTAACTTTGGACGAATTAAACGCCACCGAAAAATACTGGGTCAAAATAGCTCCGAAAGACGATTACATTAGCGAAATCAACGCCCTAAAAAATGGAATTGGAATTCCCAAAATTTCAAAAATGTTCGCCTTGTCACCCTCATTAGACAAAGATGGTCTATTGCGTGTAGGTGGTCGGTTAGACGCGGCCAATATCACATACCAGGAGAAGCATCCGTGGATACTTTCTCACCAACACAGATTAACGAAATTGATTATTGACGATTGCCACATTAGATTGAAACATGCCGGCGTTGATCATATATTGGGTAATCAAGGCTAGACGACAAATTAAAAGCGAAATAGGTAGCTGCCCAAGGTGTAAAATATTTAAAGTGAAAGCGCCTGTAGCGGTTATGGCACCATTGCCAGAGGCCCGAATAACGCAGTCCCCGCCGTTCTCGGTGTGCGGTATCGATTTTGCATTATACACCTGCGGTATTACGCGTGCCGTACACTTAGAGATGGTTAGCGATCTAACCACCGATAAATTTTTATTGTCATTTCGGAGATTTGTGGCTCGCCGTGGCGTTTATTCTATTATTTATAGTGACAATGCGAAAACATTTAAGACGGCCGAAAGCGATTTAAAACAACTGATTAAAAATATTCGACACCCGGACGTTACAAAACATTTTGGATCGCTCAGAATCGAGTGGCGCTATATAGTGGATAGGGCGGCTTGGAGGGGAGGGTTTTGGGAACGGATGGTCCGTTCGGTGAAACCGGCCCTTCGAAAAACCCTCGGTCTGACCTCCCTATCGTACGAGGAGTTAGAGACCCGCTTGATTGAAGTTGAGGCAACGATAAACTCGAGGCCCATTACATATGTATACGAAGGAGCGGGGGAACCGGCTCCATTGTGTCCGGCCCATTTTTTAATTGGAACCAGATTAACTTCCCTTCCATCAAGAGTGTTTTCCGATAGAGAGGTACAAAACGTAACGCAGCGAGCGTTAACTAAAAAAATAAAATATCGTCAAACACTTTTAGACCGATTTTGGTCGCGATGGAAGTCTAGTTATTTGTTAGAATTGCGGTCGGCCCATCACAAACCGTCCCGCAGCCCGTCCAAACCTTTAAAGATAAATGACGTTGTATTGGTGGAAGAGAAAATACTTCCTAGATTAATGTGGAAGATGGCGGTAGTTGAAGGAGTCCAGACGGGCAGGGATGGTATTGTGCGGTCGTACGTAGTGCGGCTGCCGAATGGAAACCGTATAAAATGGTCAATCCAAATGCTCTACCTCTTAGAAATTAAACATTAAGTTTGGAGGGTGTTAAAAATCAAATTGATTTGTATACTGTAAATATATTTGTTTTCAATTAGAATAGAATGTTGTGAATTTTGTATATAATTAATCTTGTACATTGTATGTATTTTTTTGTTGTATATATTTCAAAAAGTGTTCGGGAATATTTTACTGTATGTGGCAATCGCCACTAAAGGGTTTTTCCTTTCATTGTAAAATGTTGTAAGGATTAGTGATAAAGAGAGGTAGAAAAAGAAACCACAAGCTATTTTAACGCCGAGTTGTTAGCCCGTAGACTTACGGCCCCCACCTTGTATTGTATAGTTGGAAAGGAAGGGGCTTGGGCTGTTTTCGGGTAATTTTCCGAGTGTCCACAATTGTATGTGCGGGGGGGGGGGGGGTGTGAAACTCCTAACGGGTCCCAATCCGAGTTTTCGTGTAAGCCCGAAAAATATAGAAGGGCAGAAGTTCTTAAAGATGAATATTGTTCGGTCTAGGCAATGTGCGCCGGCCAGCAAAATAAAAGTAATTTCTCAGATTTGAGCATTTATAACTTAAAGACTAACTTGCAGTCTAATATTAATAAAATGTTGTTTTTGTTATAAGAAAAGTTCGTCGAATTTTTATTATTTACCCGCGAGGTCTAACGTGCTAGGTCCCGGTTTACCCAGTGCTAGTTAGGGCGGTGATTTAGTCCGCTGTTCTAACTTAAAACTTTCAAGATCTCCCAAAAGCTAGTTCGCGCCTTTTAATCCGCAACAAATCCACACTAAGAGAAAACCATACTGAATTATGATATTTAAGACAGCGCTTGACATATCAGCTGAAGTATTGTAACATGTGATACACTGTATAAGCAAGTAGCCTATCCAGTCACTCTCCTGTAATATTTCGGCAGCCTATCTCCTTTGGCTGTAGTTGTCGTAGACTCGATAGGCTTAAACGGTGGTTTTTCAGTTTCACGTTCGTTGTCAACGATTTAGGTTAGACGTATTTTCATAAACTCTTTCGACATTACATGAAAAGAATTATTATCACAATTGTTCTTACTTCAACCTCGGTTTTAATAACGGCGTAGTTCCAATGTTTCTTCTACGATTTACAGCGATTGTCACAAAATCGACAGACTTGCTACGTAGTGAATAAATTGGAACTGTGGTGAGTTAATTTGTACTTTTACCTCCTTCGTTGCTACTCGATATGGCGGCGGAATTGTTGTTTTGATGGAACAAAATGGCTAGGCATCTTCTTCCTTCTTATTGTCTGTAGAGGAGCCACGTGCCCACGTGATTCACGAATTTGGCGCGAAAACGGCACAAGATCCAATATGGCGGCTGCTGTTCAGAATCCCCCAGCTTCGACCTTTTTAACTAGGAATTCTACTCTGTTTTGCGCGAGCATATAAATAAATTCTTTTACGCTTTTCCCTCGGAAAATATAGCTGCGTCCTCACTCGGGGCACCAAAATGTTAGGGACTAAATTTCTACCACTGGGTATCCGTAAAATAAATAAATTCCACTAGAAATAATTAGCATAACGTTTAATATACTCGAACAAGAGATCCTATGGTCGGAAGGTGATTCTACAAGGAGGGAGCACCTAACTACTCAGTGGGACTCCCCACGTTCTGCCCTGTGCTACTGCTTTACTCCCTCCTTTATACTAAGGTTGAAGGGGGCGCTTTAGTCACTATTGGTTTAGCGCCCACTTTGGGCCTTAGAAAATCAGATCCCTGGCTGCTGATTGGTTGTTTTTGTGACGTATTAACATAGACTAACATTTTAGTCATATATTTTTAAACAAAAATAAATTGTAATTTGAAATCCACTTACTGAATGTGGTTTGTGCATTTTTTAAAGAACGTACAACGGGTGTCTACTTCATCTTGACTTTCGTGTAAACAAATATCTCGTGATTCGTTTTGTTTTGTAAAATATAAATACTTTATAATTATAATTTACTTAATTATCGCGATTTCTTAAGAAAAATGGCAAAGAGTTCAGGTAAGATCATTTAAGTTAGAAAGTCTGTGATAAAGTCTCCTATAATTCATTCCAATTGGAAAGAAATAAAAGAGGGATGAGAGGGCATCAATTCCTATTATTCCTTCTTGGCCAACTGTATCTGAATTAAGACAGCTATATTTTAGGATTGTGATTTAATCTAATTGAAACTCAGAAAGGAAAATCCATCTGATAATTCAGCATTTAGAAATACTAGGTCATTTGGGTGTCAGACTGAAAAGTTTGTGTCAAAAATAGACAAACACACACAAACTGACATTAAAATATTTAGAGACTTAGAAAACCAAACGAATAATGTAACTTTCATTCAACCAATAAAAACATATGAAAGACAACCTAGACCTAATAAGTTGTTAGTCTTCTCATTTTGGAACATTCAATTAATAATTTCTATATATTTCTAATATAGAACCAGTATCCCATTTGACGTATGGTTTGGCTGTTGAGTCAGCTGAGTCAATACCAGAAAAGCAAAAAGATGCTGATTATCATTTTTGCTCAACACCAACGACTCCCACAACAAGCACGAAACCGATTAGGAATTAAGCTATTTCAACTAGGACTTCCAAAATATGTTTTAACCGCTTAGATTCTTCAAAATTTATATTTGTTAAGTAATTTTTATTTTTAACGTTCAATCACTAGATTTGGTAGATCCTGACCAAATTAGGTTAGCAAGTCACGAGGAGAAGCAAGTACTTGGGGATTTTGAGTTTATGGAGTAAGTTTATTTATCATATGATAGGCTAAGACACACTTCTTTGTGTGTAAGATCCTATTTGTGCAAGGTTGTTCAAAACTAATTTTGGAAATGCATTTTCATTTTGACATTGAAGAAATATTTTAAATTTTGCATTATTTCTGGATTCGGGTTATGATAACTATGACCAATTTTGTATGCAATGCACTCACGTCGTCAGTGTACAATAAATGATAAATTTAAGTTCAGAATAAAAACACTATTTTGAAAAACCATTTCCAAAAAGGATTTGAACTTTTATTTCGCATTTGAAGGAAAACAATATTAATAATCCTGATTTTGTGATATTGCATAATTTTTGGAACAAATGGAAAATTAGTTAAACTTTTCCCACACTTTTACTGAGGGTGACATTTCAGATGATTATGTAGCATCAATTATCTCAATTTTTCTTGGATAGTTTGGTTGATAAAAATCATTTTGAACCTTTGAAATAGGGTCTTAAAGACGTAGAGCCAGATGTTGATGAAAATCAATCCGAGAAAGGATCTTTGGTGATTGAACCAACTTTAAAAGTACGTTATTTTAAATGTGCAGTATTCAGTAACATTGTTTACGAATATTATGTGTATTTTTAGACGCCTTTGGCACCCATTAAACGTAGAGCCAGATGTTGATGAAAATCATGAAATGGGATCTGAGATAGGATCTTTGGTGATTGAACCTACTTTAAAAGTACGTTATTTTAAATGTGAAGTATTCAGTGACATTCTTTTCCAATATTATGTGTATTGTCAAAAACCCATTTGCAATAGTACACCACCCTACATTGATTGAGTTAGTTAAGAAGGCCTACGGTACAAATGCAGAGGTTGTTCTGAGCCACATACAATTATGAAACAAAACTGTATGGAACTGTCATATATATTTTGTACCTATGTTCTGGACCTAGGAGTGATTCAAAAAGGCACACTAAAGTATGTTTTCATGTACTGAATTGAATGCACACCTTCCCCACAGAATTTCGTCTACTTTCCATCAACTTAATTTCTAAATTAAATTAATTTTTATGTTAATATTTTAAAAGAATATTGGTAAAAACATTTATTGAATTTTCAAATGGTCACAAATTTTTACAAACTGAAATAGATTAAATCAGGCGATGATTCATAACTTCATTTTCATTTTGACGCTCCGTATCTGTTTGAAAATTTATTTTGAAACCGTTTTGGTCTATTTCCTCTTCAGTTGTAGAGCGGAATTTCTTTTGAACAGCAACTGCAAACAATTATTTAATAACTTTACTTACAGTCTTATATCTACGTAACTAAATTTGATTACCATTTATGGTCTTTTTAATAGGTCACTCTCGTTAATCCAATTAAATTGAACGATAACCTGGTGCGCCAATACCTTTTTCAATATTCTTTGACAACAGACTTTTAATTTTTTGCCCCAATTAAAGAAAATTTCTTAACATAGTAAAGAAAAAAATGTCAAATCCATTAGATTTTAAGAAAAATGAACGTTAGAATTCCGATGATTTTCTTCGTTTCCTTGCTCCCCAGTAGTTTTTCAAAAGGTTTTAAATCAGTCTATGTCATCGTCATATTCCAAATGGCTACCTTTAGAAATTTCCACCAAGTCTTTTTTCATATTTAAATCAATCAACATTATCATAACGTTTTGAGATAATTCTGGAATTTGACCTACAAAAAATAAAAGTCGATTTAGCGGTGGTCATTGGGTCAAAGACCAGTTTATTAATTGCTCGGACCAAATTTTTTATTCAAAAGCTAGGGCTTCACTGGTCCAGTGTCCAGTTTATTAATTTAAAATTATTTACCGTATTATTAACCAACTGGTCTACGTGACCAATTAAATATTTCAAGAGTTGGGAGTCACTGGCCAAATAGACCAATTTAGAAATAAACCTTATTTCCAAGCCTGATCTGAACTATTTCCTCTGATCGTGATGTCAGATGACATATACTAAACGTAACCGAGTCGTATCCTGATTGGCTTATTCATTGTATAGGGGAAACAGCTTCTCATTTTTGAAGGAAACCACTGAGAAAGCTAATGAACGCTTTTCCTTTCAGACTTTGTTTTATATCCACTTTTGGTGTCAGGTGCTCTAATTTCTGAACACTTTTTTGCGTTCTGCAGGCGTTCTTTAGGTGTCATAAAAATTTGCAGTGAATTAACTCACGGCAGTTTTCCAACTCTGCGGCTCGCGCCTGGCACTTAGCCAACAGGCCTGTGCTACTAGGGTGCACGAACGACCTTATAAAGCTTAACTTAAGGAGTGGAAAATCAGTAACTTATTTGTTACACAGTTTTCAAACTAGCGAGCATGTCAATGTTAAGAAGCCTTATTATTTCGAACGACAAAACTAAAATCAATAAGTGAAAGTTCAGTAACTTATTTGTTACTATAAATAAGTTCACGGTTTGCAATCAGGCAACCGTGTCAGAGTTTCGGAATCTACTAATTTTTTATTTTCTTAAAGCAATAGACATATAAATTAACGAACTGAAGTTCAGTAACTTATTTGTTACTTTATAAAGTTCACGATTTGCAATCTGACAACCATGTCGGAGTTCAGGAACCCACTTATTTCTTATTTTCTTAGTTTTATACACAAACGACCGTTCAATTCTAAAATCAACCAGTGTTCAGTACGTTACTTGTTACTTTAAGAAAGTTCACAGTTTGCCAACTGGCAACCATCTCAATGTTAAAAAGCCTAGTTATATCGATTTTTTTGCTAAGCCCTACATGAACGACCCCACAAAACTAAAATCGATAAGTGAAAGTTCAAGAACTTATTTGTTTCTTTAAGAAATTTCACGTTTGGCAATCTGGCAACCTTCTAATTTTTTATTTTCATAAAGTTATATACGAACGACACTACAAGGCTTAACTAAGTTAACGGTTTGCAATCTGGCAACCATGTCAAAGTTCTGGAAGCTCGTGATCTCTAAGCCCTAACGGAAACTAGCCTGAGAAAACCTTAGCTTGACCTTGCCACTAAAAAAGTTTCGCAGGATGTACGTTATGGAGAAAATAAACCTACTATCAGGAGCGAAAAAACTTAGTAACTACCAAATCGTTAATTCAGGGTTCGAGTGATTTATAACACTTATGTGAAAATACTTATTGACTTTGTGGGAGACGGCTGCAGTTGGTCGCATTACGTGGCACGTTATCTGACGGATTCTCTTCAAAGTTTGGATGAAAATATGGACTATACGAGAAACGTTGTTTGAAACTATAAATGGTTTAATCAAATGGTATACCTTAATAACAGATTTTGTCCTTAGGTGTAGGCTTTTTCCTATTTGAATAGGGTCCCGTTGGCCTTATTGCTCGTTGTTTTACGGGAAATCTGGAAAACTTTGGTTTACACGAAGGTCTCTCCGATGGTAGTCTTTTTGTACACTTCCTGGCACATGGGCTTTGGCAATCGTCACGTTTATTCGTGGCATGTCCGACGAAAACGTTGCCTTAACTTGTTTGGCGAATGTATTTATTCAATTTAATGTATTGTTATTCAACCAATTTATATAATCATGCCCATTACATTCAAATTCTTTGTTGATAAAATTGCAACGCTGTCGTTAGTTAGAAGTCGCTAAGCGTATCAAAGCTTCTCGCGTTTTAAAACCACGTTTAGTTTTCGAGTGGGTAACGCTTATGCGTTTCAAGGGGAAAGGAAAATAGAGAACGTGGTCTTAAGTTAACGTAAGGCTATGGGAGACCAGTTGGTGGGTTTTTATTCATACTCAGGCAAGATGTAAAAGATTTATCTCGTTTTTGGGGTACACTTTTAAAGGTCCAACGAGACATTTCGTCTAAAACGCGCCAGTACTAAGCGTAGTCACTTCATCTCGTTAACCACCACTATGTAGCGAAAGTACACGCGTTAACGTGGGTGGACAAGACGACGAAGAAATCGTCGAAGAATTATTTAATTTGTGGTCGCGAGTTGAATACAATACCAGCGATGTTTTGGGTTGACCCGTTCAATAATTGGTCGTCGAGTGTTTTTAAAAATTGAGGGTTTTTATTTTCTGACGATTTTTAACTAATGATTAATTTCTGTGCCAATCCTATTTTTTAAAGTTTTCAAATTCATTGTATATCTAATAATGTATAAATTTGTCATTTTAATTCATTAAATCATGAAAATAGTTTTTTTTATTATTAACGGGTGATTTGTAATAATATGGTAAGGAAATATAAAATAGTTTTACGAGTAATTCTTCCCAAAAAAAATAAATGTTATTTCGTAAATTACCTTAATGAGCAAATGGGTATATAAGCCGCTGTTTGATGGTATAATGGATTATTCGAATCAATTTGTCTGTAGTAAGAGAGTCTTCTTTTTTGGTCTCTTCTTACGGCAGTTAACAATTTTTTTTGCCGATAAGTTTTGGATCACTATTGGTTTCGTTATCCGTTTGACAAACGGTTAAAGTTTTTTTGAGGTCCATTTCGTGGTCGCTTTGAAGGTCAGCCAAAAGAGTATCTTAGACGACCAGATTTCATGATCCATTTCGTGTCCGTTTTTTCGTGATTGGCTGAAACTTTATTTTAGACGATCACATTGTTTGATCACTTTAGTGCTCGATTCCGTGATCGGCTAAAACTATATTTTAGACGTTAAGTTTTCGTGATCACTTTCGCGCTCGAATTATTGATCCACTTGATCAGCTGAAACTTTATTTACAGCGATCAGTATTCGAAATTGTATATGTTACGTACTTTTTATTTGTTTGACTTTTTGAAATGAGAAATATTTTTGTAGAAAGCTATGGCTGGTAATGATAAATAAAGTGAAAGGGAGCGCCGACAAAAGAGTTTTATCGCCAGTGAATGCGTAAGTGAAAAAGTATCGAATCACAAGGTTTCGCTTATAAATAACGGTGATTTTTTAAGTAAATTTGTAGGAGCTTAAAATAATAAAGGAAGACGGCGTGGCGGCGGAAAAACGAAGGAATGAGAAGGTAAAGAGGGAAGAGGGTATGAAGGAGACGAAGGAGAAGGTGATAGGGGAGGAGGATCAGTGGAGAGAGACGTAAGTTTTATATTTCCGTACATATAGGTTAATTTTTGGTATTAAGGTTGTCATACTCGTGCAGGTGCCGAAAGAAGTTGTGACCCAAAATATAATTGAAACGGAGGAAGATATTTTCCTTATAAAGATTGAGGATTTGTTGGAAATCTTGTAAAATAATAAGAGTTGCTATAAAGTGTTTAAAAAAATTGTACCCTAAAATTGTTCTCCAAGAAATTAACTGTTTTGCGTAAGATAGGTTTTGAACAGGGGTCGGTAGTCACAGCGAAATTGGGTGTATTTAGTTAGGGGTTAGTAAACTTGTAAAATTGGGGAAAGAAATTTATTGGTTGGTAGCATTGAAAATTAGAATTACCATATGTGGAAATAGAGGGCGCTGTTGTAGGATATTTAAGTTGCGTCATTCGGTATACAAGTTCGGTCTAAATTGAAATTTTTATGTTAAGGATGCTTTTTAAAAAAGTTTACCTCACTATGGACTGGGAAGAGGTATCGGATGAAGCGCCGCTACCGATGGAGGACAGGAGAGATAAGTGAGTGTGTATACCGATAAGGGGGCACCTGCGGGCGGGGGAAACGGGCCCCTATAGGGGCCCCCTTTTGCGGCAATATTCGGCGGGGTCAAAAGGTTAGCTGATTTACGATGTTAGGTCAATAGGTTATCTGCCCCTATGGACACGATGCAAACAGCCGTTAAATAAGGGTGAAACGGGCCCCTATAGGGCCCCCATTTTGCGTACATTTTCGGCGGGGTCAAAAGGTTAGGTCAAAAGGTTAGCTGATTTAAGATTTTACCCTCATAAAACCTAACCCTGGGTCAATAGGTTATCTGCCCCTATGGACACGATGCAAACAGCCGTTAAATAAGGGTGAAACGGGCCCCTATAGGGCCCCCATTTTGCGTACATTTTCGGCGGGGTCAAAATGTTAGCTGATTTACGATGTTAGGTCAATGGGTTATCTGCCCCTATGGACACGATGCAAACAGCCGTTAAATAAGGGTGAAACGGACCCCCTATAGGGGCCCCCATTTTGCGTACATTTTCGGCAGGTCAATAGGGCAATAGCTGGAGGCACCCCATTTTAGGGTCAATAGATGATTTACGGGGTTGATTTACGATGTTAGGTCAATAGGTTATCTGCCCCTATGGTGGTGACACGATGTTATGCAAACAGCCGGCCAGTCATAGTTAATAGCTGGAGGCACCCCCATTTTAGGTCAAAAGGTTAGATGATTTACGATGTTATAGCCCATAAAACCCAGGTGCTAACCCATTATAGGTCAATAGGTTATCTGCCCCCCCTATGGCGGTGACACGATGTTATGCAAACAGCCTACCCGTCATAGTTAATGTCGGGCACAATTCGAGTTGGTTTTCGCCGACAAACACTTTCGGGCCCCTAAGGGTAGCGTAAAATAGCGGGCGGTCATCGGTAAAAGTGTTTTGGAAAAAAAGGGCAGAGTGTATACAAATTATAAGGTTTTATTTATACATTCAAAGTTACAGTACATTAAGCGGATGAAAACGTTTAAAGATAAAACAATTTATTTTTAATATATGTATGGTTGGTAGATACCATATTAAACAAATTGTAAAAGTTAAATACACAAAACATATTTTGGTTGGCCACTGTTTCTTTAAAATCGTCAATAATTTTAAATGCTGTTACGTAATTGGACGCGTAGCGGACAACGGTATCATACCTTTCATGTTCATCCGATAGAAATAAATTGTTGGGTGCACATGGTTCTTTATACAATATTTCGTAAATTTTATGATAATTATCGGTTATAACGTAACCCATTAATTCAAAGAGTTTTTGGTTCACTTTAAGGAGTTGAATGTGCGAATTAATGAAATATTTGAGTCTGTCCAATTCTCGAGTTTCCGGCGTTTTGATTACGACCGACGCTTCGGATATCGTACTTTGCAAGGTTAATTCTTTTTGGTCAGACATGGCGGCGGTCACTAGCGCATCAGATAGCGGGAACGGTGATCGAAAGGGCAACCGTTGGGGATCATTTATTTGTTCCCAGTGGCCGTATAAATCATCCCAGGCGCGCGAAGACATTTCAAAGACCTGGTGTGTGATTTTATTGCATAGAGCTACAGATATATCGAGCTCAGACGTAAAACCAGTAGTAACGAAAAGCTCGGATGAAAGTGAATACCGAGGGTTAACTTTCCGCTGAGTCGGATCAAATTTAGACATTTTAGTAGGCGCTGGAACGTTATCTACACAGCTTCGTTTAGACATGATGCTCGAGAAACGGTTTGTAGTGTACTGCCGATGGATGACGGGGATGAATCCCTTATATAGCGATAATAATTTGATGACGTAATCAGGATAACGTAATAGGTTGACTCAATGACTCACGCGATTAGTCAAATTTTGCGGTGTTATGTGTATAGCGACGGCCATATTGGTAAACCAAAGAGATAGAAATTCTACAAGTCCCATTAAAAGTAAAATCAACGCGATTAGTAATGCGTTTTTAGGATTGTTCGCGATAAGGCGAGTAACGGGAAAGGCGGGATCGTCCCTATTCGGTAGGGCTGGTGGAATCATCTGACATGATGTTATGCAAACAGCCAGTAGCTATAAACCCGAGTAATGGGCCCCCTACGGCATCTGTCAAACACTTTTTTCCACGTGCGAGTGGTGTTATGAAATAAATCCAAATAGTTCAATGGGTCGAGCCCTTTGTGTATCTATTCATAACTATTTTCACCGACAAACACTTTCCCCGTGTAACATTATTTCAAACACTTTTACGATGCGCAAAGCTATCCGTCTTACGGAATATCGGCCCTAAGGGGTAAAGGGTAGATAGAGGATGGCCCTTGCCCCCAGCGCGTAAAATAGACACAGCGGGTGTCCCCTCTCGCTAGCTAAAAGTGTCGTTTTTACATCAGGTGTGGATTCTTCGCGCTAAAATGGTTATAACAAACGATTGTTCCCACCAAAAATGTAAAATCCATCTCCGCTGTTCTCGGATGAGGACGTAGCCATTTAAGTTTTTATCAATTTTTATATTTTTAGCTTGGCGATGTATTCCAAAATTAAATGGTAACCAGTATGCGTTACAATTTCAAGATGCAAGATACTCGAGAATGGTAAAATAGTCTATATTTAAAGTTAAAATGCGAAAACTATATTTGTATAGTCGAAATTTATTTTAACGTATTAAAATAAAAATTCATCTTTCTGACAAGAGTCTTACCCATCATACATACACCATCTAATCTGGAATCTATGTTTAACAATTGGAGGAATTCGTGTTTACGATAGGCTCTTTTTTAACGTAACTTAGTACATTAATTGAGTATTTTGAAATATTTTAATATCGGAATTTTTTTTGATGTATTAAAAGTAGAGTTAAGATGCTTTTATAGTATTTTCTATGTATTAGCATATCTGAACTTGCGGTTCAATTTTGGGTACATGGACCACTTACACGCTAATGATATTCAAATGAAGTTTAAAAATATTTCCATTTGAACGAGTCCCTCTTTTTATATCAGCAAAGTACTGAACGATTCTATCTTATGGATTTAAATAGTTCTAACAATAGTACAACTACAACATTTGAGAAAGACACTTTTCCCATTGTGAAAGTGGAATACAAAATAAGAATCACTTCAATTTAAAACGCACTTTAAATTTAAGTATAGACTATTATACCATTCTCGAGTAACTCTTTTTTTCTTTAAAAGCTGAAGAAATATTAGAAACGACATCAGTGATCAATTAATTGTTTCCGAGTATGACAGACGATTTTTGATATTAAAGAGTCATTTTTCAAAAGTAAGATTGTTTTCGGTTATTTTTTTTAAAGCTAGCTTAGAAATCACATTATTTTTATATATAATTATTTAGTTGTAATGTTAATTCTTAATTACTGGTAGCCTTCACTAGAAACTATTATAAGAATTATATATGAATTTATAACCAAGCGTGTATTTACCACTAGTGAATGCAATATCAGTCGAAGAATTGAAGAAAGACGGAATCACGTCATTATTAAGAACTGGTGACTACTTCTGTATATATTGTGACGGTTCAGTTTTTCATGTTCCAACTGTCGGACGGCTAGCATGGTACTGTGACGGATACTCAATCTGTTTGAAGTGCCGTAAAGCTGTTTATTTCCAATCAAAAAGAATTCTAAGTATAAGAATTCCTCCAGGTGTATTAAAAGCGTTACCACGCATATATTTGTGTTTAAATTGTGATATGTTGGGCACTAAGAGAGCAGTAAATTTGTCATATTGCGAAGTAACTGGTGGATGTTGTGTGTTTTTCTATTATTTTTCCACCTATATTTGGCGTATTGAAAGCTATTTTAACGTATTGAACGTAGAGTCAGGGGTTTTTATAGTATTTTACTACCTATATTTACATTTTGGAAAGCTATTTAAACGTATTGAGCGTACAGAGTATTTTGCATTATTTATGGTAATAAAAGGTAATTATTGTAGAAAATAAAAGATATTTTAATTAAAACATTTCGGTTCTCTATTCCAAAATTAAATGGTAACCCCCGTATGCGTAACAATTTCAATATGCAAGATACTCGAGAATGGTAAAATAGTCTATATTTAAAGTTAAAATGCGAAAACTATATTTGTAGTGTTCAATTTAAAAGAAAATTACTTCAGCTTTTAAATAAGATTTTTTTTCTGTATCTACCCTATATCATTTACATATTATTTTTTTATTCTAATTTAACCATAACTTTAAAAACGTTGCACGTCTGAATAGCTGTGTAGAGTACGATTAACAGAGATAAATATTTCTGGGTTCAGTTAATGTGATGATTCGAGTGAAAAATTTGAATATGTTAAAGTTATTGGATTGAAGGAAACTTCAGTGTTTTCAGAGTGATAATTAAGGGAAGTTGCCGTACAATATAGTTGAAAATTATCTTTTTAAGTCTGTGTCCACCCGTTGATTATGTTAGGAAGTGAAAAAATTTCATTTAGCAAGCTTTTCTTCAATTTCGGTATCCACCCTGTATCATTTAAAAGCTCAAGCATTGTTTTTATCAAGTTAATTTCAAAAATATCTTAAAACAAGCTTCCCTAAGTCTGACTAGCTCTGTATGGGTAATAATAAAATAGCTAAATATTTTTTGGGTTTAATACTTGTGATGCTTAGTGAAAATTTTCCATATATTACAGTATTAGGTTGGCTAATTATTTTTTTCACCTGCTACCATTCTCAACGGGTGAACATAGAATAACAAAGATAATTGTCCAATATATTTAAAGCCAACTTTCCTTACATTTCTCTATGAAAACACTGAAGCTTCTTTCAATGCGATAACTTTATTACATTCATTTTTTTCTCCAGAATTACAATTATTGAATCGAAAAAAATATGGAACCACCCTAGAATTAACCAACACAGGTATTCAGAAGAGATGGTGTTCAATTTAAAAAAATTACTTTTTTTGGATCCACCCTATATCAGTTATATAAAACCTGAAATTATTTATTTTTTTGAATTCTAATTTAACCATCACTTTAAAAACGGTAACTCCCCTTAAATTTCAAACTGAAAACACTAAAGTTTCATGCAATCCAATAACTTTGACTTTTGAAATTTTTTCACTCAGAATCATCACATTAAATGGGAGCCACTCTGTATCGTAAAATTAAAAGCTCAAGCAATTTTTTTTCCAAATTCATTTTTAACTTATCTTAAAACACGCTTCCCTAAGTCTGACTAGCTCTGTAGGTTAATAATAAAATAGCTAAATATTTTTTGGATTCAATAATTTTGATTCTGAGTGAAATATTTGCATATATTACAGTATTAGTTTGACTAATTAATTTTTTTTTCATCTGCTACCATACTCAATGGTTGAACATAGAATAATAAAGGTAATTTTCCACTATATTTAAAGCCAACTTCCCTTACATTTCACTATGAAAACACTGAAGCTTCTTTCAATGCGATAACTTTATTACATGCATTTTTTTCCCAGAATTACGATTATGGAATCGAAAAAAAATATGTGACCACCTTAGAATTACCCAACACAGGTATTCAGAAGAGATGGTGTTCAATTTAAAAAAATTACTTTTTTTGGATCCACCCTATATCAGTTATAAAAAACCTGAAATTATTTATTTTTTTCAATTCTAATTTAACCATCACTTTAATAACGGTAACTTCCCTTAAATTTCAAACTGAAAACACTAAAGTTTCATGCAATCCAATAACTTTGACTTTTGAAAATTTTTCACTCAGAATCATCACATTAAATGGGAGCCACTCTGTATCGTAAAATTAAAAACTCAAGCATTGTTTTTATCAAGTTAATTTTAAACATATCTTAAAACACGCTTCCCTAAGTCTGACTAGCTCTGTAGGTTAATAATAAAATAGCTAAATATTTTTTGGGAGTCAATAATTTTGATTCTGAGTGAAATATTTGCATATATTACAGTATTAGTTTGGCTAATTAATTTTTTTTTCATCTGCTACCATACTCAATGGGTGAACATAGAATAACAAGGGTAATTTTCCATTATATTTAAAACCAACTTCCCTTACATTTCACTATGGAAACACTGAAGCTTCTTTCAATGCGATAACTTAATGGCATGCATTTTTTTTGCCCAGAATTACAATAATTGAATCGAAAAATTATCCAACTCGGCTTATTACGCGGATAATACAGAAATATAAATTACTTGATCAAAACGTTTTACGAATAATTTTGAGAGCTTTATCTATTGAATAAAAGTTAACCATCCCCAACCTCAAGGGTGGTATCGCGCTTAGATAGAAGACCCGATATGTTCGCGAATTCCGACAACGACCATAATTTCAAACTATGTTTTTTATATTTTTTATTTATTTCTTTCTTTTATTTTGTTTAATTATATATATTTAAAATTGAAGCTGAAACAAATTTTAAAATGACTTTGTTTTCCCCATAAGACATGTTACCCTCCCCACCTAGCCGTCTTGCACGCGTGCGCTGATTTCCCCTGGGGGGCGCGGTCTGGGGCGCGGATTTCTCGGGGGGGCGCGTCGCGGTTAATTTAAAAATCAAATGAAAACATAGATTTAAGTGTTTTGCGCTGTTAATTTGAATTTGAAACATGGATTTGAGTGTTTTGACGTCATAGAATATTCGTTGTTAAAGTAACGTAGAATGGAAATATTTCTAAACTTTATTTTAATATCATTGTAGTACTTAAATATGCTGGGCACTTGACCCTATATCACGAGTATTTCTTAAAACGACTATACATCTAAACTCAACTTTTAACGCGGCAAAATACAATTCCGATATTCAAATATTTAAAAATACTTAATGAAAAGAGACTTTAACCGTTTTTAAAATTCACAATATATTTATGCCATCCCGATTCTCTTTGAGCTACGGAATAATATTTCTGGGTTTAAACCCCCCAAAATGACGTAATCTATAAAAATGACGTAATCTATAAAAATGACGTAATTTAAAAATGACTCACTAAAGATGACGTAATCTACACCATGAAACGTAAAGATTACGTAGATGCGTTGTGGTTTTCATAAGCCAGCCGCTATGGGAAAGAGGAAGATGTCTCCGCTTAGTGTACCCAAGAAATGCTGGATATGCGCGGAAATATACCGGTCCGTGAGAGGTTTCAAACAACATTTAATGACTCATTTATCGTGTAATACAATGAAAGAAGATTCGGATCTGGCGTGTGATTGTGATACGAGTGAATCTCTCCATTACACGGAGGTCGAGGAAATGTCAGATGATAAAATTATCGATTATCTTAACGAACTTATTGGGGAATGTAAAAAGCGCGGTGCCATAATGGAATCAACCGAGTCAACTACATCTAACCTGCCAGCCGAATTAAAAATGCCGACTGAAAAGGAAATGGCTGCTCTGATTTATTTTCAAGAATATTGTAAAACTAATCAAATTCATAATATTAAAACCGCTGTAAAGAAAATGTGAATAAACGTTTTTATATTGAATACATTGTTATTTTTAAAGGTGACCGTATAAAGTAAATTTTACATTTGGGTAAATTGACACTTAATATTTTTAAAATTCTAAAATACGTTTATAATATTTTTCCAACGTGGGCGAATGAATGGACACAATGAACTATTAATTACATAATCTAAAAAATGACGCGAGCAATGAGAAATAACGAGTCGGATTTATAAGATAATAAAAAATATTTATTTTTACAAAAAATTTTTATAAGATGATATATTACAAAAATTATTTTTCTTTTACGAGTCAAATAAAAATATTATAGTGCGATACAAAAAAAAATTAAAATGGACATCGTATTTGGTTATCTATTTCAGCGCGGTTCTGGGTAATCCAGTCGGCGAAAAGTAGACTTCGTTCCAAAGAACACGGTTGTCGGGTGTTTAGAGTTTGATGTCTGAATAGACATTTCACTGGCGGGGGCGTATCAAACGTCACAGCTCGGGGACAGTCAAAAGTTTCTAAATCGTATATGGCGGTCTCAATATAATCGGCTAAAAATTTACACTTTACGTCTCCTTTTGTAAAAATCATATCAGCACTCGAAACAGCTGATATAAGGCAGGCGGGTAGTTTATAATAGGGGAGATACCCCGCGGTCCAGCAAATACCGTGAAGGTTCCTAGACACCCAGCCGTTTTGTCTTTTAATGGCGTTCGGAAGTTGTTGTACTGGATAGGGTTGTTCGAAAGTCCAAGCTTGAACGGCGGGAGGGGTCGATACTGTTGATATAGCTAGTTCCTTCACGACAATGTCGGGGGGCTCTCCGCCGGAGCGCGAGGCGGATTTTCCTAGTAGAAAGTCAAATTCGACAACGGCCATTCTCGCCATGCCACCGACACGATACTGAGGGTTTAGTTATGAATAAAACGGGGTGTAGTCGCGCGACGGGAATTTATACTCCGTTTATGACGACGTAACACTAGCCTTTGAGAAAAAACGCGCGCGGCTAAAGAACAGTAGCCTCCACTATATGTATGCATAAATATTTTTTCGTCCCAAAGTTCCCCCCGACCGCGCCCCCCCGAGAAATCCGCGCCCCAGACCGCGCCCCCCAGGGGAAATCAGCGCACGCGTGCAAGACGGCTAGGTGGGGAGGGTAACATGTCTTATGGGGAAAACAAAGTCATTTTAAAATTTGTTTCAGCTTCAATTTTAAATATATATAATTAAACAAAATAAAAGAAATAAATAAATAAAAAATATAAAAAAAATAGTTTGAAATTATGGTCGTTGTCGGAATTCGCGAACATATCGGGTCTTCTATCTAAGCGCGATACCACCCTTGAGGTTGGGGATGGTTAACTTTTATTCAATAGATAAAGCTCTCAAAATTATTCGTAAAACGTTTTGATCAAGTAATTTATATTTCTGTATTATCCGCGTAATAAGCCGAGTTGGATAATTTTTCGATTCAATTATTGTAATTCTGGGCAAAAAAAATGCATGCCATTAAGTTATCGCATTGAAAGAAGCTTCAGTGTTTCCATAGTGAAATGTAAGGGAAGTTGGTTTTAAATATAATGGAAAATTACCCTTGTTATTCTATGTTCACCCATTGAGTATGGTAGCAGATGAAAAAAAAATTAATTAGCCAAACTAATACTGTAATATATGCAAATATTTCACTCAGAATCAAAATTATTGACTCCCAAAAAATATTTAGCTATTTTATTATTAACCTACAGAGCTAGTCAGACTTAGGGAAGCGTGTTTTAAGATATGTTTAAAATTAACTTGATAAAAACAATGCTTGAGTTTTTAATTTTACGATACAGAGTGGCTCCCATTTAATGTGATGATTCTGAGTGAAAAATTTTCAAAAGTCAAAGTTATTGGATTGCATGAAACTTTAGTGTTTTCAGTTTGAAATTTAAGGGAAGTTACCGTTATTAAAGTGATGGTTAAATTAGAATTGAAAAAAATAAATAATTTCAGGTTTTTTATAACTGATATAGGGTGGATCCAAAAAAAGTAATTTTTTTAAATTGAACACCATCTCTTCTGAATACCTGTGTTGGGTAATTCTAAGGTGGTCACATATTTTTTTTCGATTCCATAATCGTAATTCTGGGAAAAAAATGCATGTAATAAAGTTATCGCATTGAAAGAAGCTTCAGTGTTTTCATAGTGAAATGTAAGGGAAGTTGGCTTTAAATATAGTGGAAAATTACCTTTATTATTCTATGTTCAACCATTGAGTATGGTAGCAGATGAAAAAAAAATTAATTAGTCAAACTAATACTGTAATATATGCAAATATTTCACTCAGAATCAAAATTATTGAATCCAAAAAATATTTAGCTATTTTATTATTAACCTACAGAGCTAGTCAGACTTAGGGAAGCGTGTTTTAAGATAAGTTAAAAATGAATTTGGAAAAAAAATTGCTTGAGCTTTTAATTTTACGATACAGAGTGGCTCCCATTTAATGTGATGATTCTGAGTGAAAAAATTTCAAAAGTCAAAGTTATTGGATTGCATGAAACTTTAGTGTTTTCAGTTTGAAATTTAAGGGGAGTTACCGTTTTTAAAGTGATGGTTAAATTAGAATTCAAAAAAATAAATAATTTCAGGTTTTATATAACTGATATAGGGTGGATCCAAAAAAAGTAATTTTTTTAAATTGAACACCATCTCTTCTGAATACCTGTGTTGGTTAATTCTAGGGTGGTTCCATATTTTTTTCGATTCAATAATTGTAATTCTGGAGAAAAAAATGAATGTAATAAAGTTATCGCATTGAAAGAAGCTTCAGTGTTTTCATTGAGAAATGTAAGGAAAGTTGGCTTTAAATATATTGGACAATTATCTTTGTTATTCTATGTTCACCCGTTGAGAATGGTAGCAGGTGAAAAAAATAATTAGCCAACCTAATACTGTAATATATGGAAAATTTTCACTAAGCATCACAAGTATTAAACCCAAAAAATATTTAGCTATTTTATTATTACCCATACAGAGCTAGTCAGACTTAGGGAAGCTTGTTTTAAGATATTTTTGAAATTAACTTGATAAAAACAATGCTTGAGCTTTTAAATGATACAGGGTGGATACCGAAATTGAAGAAAAGCTTGCTAAATGAAATTTTTTCACTTCCTAACATAATCAACGGGTGGACACAGACTTAAAAAGATAATTTTCAACTATATTGTACGGCAACTTCCCTTAATTATCACTCTGAAAACACTGAAGTTTCCTTCAATCCAATAACTTTAACATATTCAAATTTTTCACTCGAATCATCACATTAACTGAACCCAGAAATATTTATCTCTGTTAATCGTACTCTACACAGCTATTCAGACGTGCAACGTTTTTAAAGTTATGGTTAAATTAGAATAAAAAAATAATATGTAAATGATATAGGGTAGATACAGAAAAAAAATCTTATTTAAAAGCTGAAGTAATTTTCTTTTAAATTGAACACTACAAATATAGTTTTCGCATTTTAACTTTAAATATAGACTATTTTACCATTCTCGAGTATCTTGCATATTGAAATTGTTACGCATACGGGGGTTACCATTTAATTTTGGAATAGAGAACCGAAATGTTTTAATTAAAATATCTTTTATTTTCTACAATAATTACCTTTTATTACCATAAATAATGCAAAATACTCTGTACGCTCAATACGTTTAAATAGCTTTCCAAAATGTAAATATAGGTAGTAAAATACTATAAAAACCCCTGACTCTACGTTCAATACGTTAAAATAGCTTTCAATACGCCAAATATAGGTGGAAAAATAATAGAAAAACACACACATACTATTATTATTTTTTAATTTTTGGAAATACACAACATCCACCAGTTACTTCGCAATATGACAAATTTACTGCTCTCTTAGTGCCCAACATATCACAATTTAAACACAAATATATGCGTGGTAACGCTTTTAATACACCTGGAGGAATTCTTATACTTAGAATTCTTTTTGATTGGAAATAAACAGCTTTACGGCACTTCAAACAGATTGAGTATCCGTCACAGTACCATGCTAGCCGTCCGACAGTTGGAACATGAAAAACTGAACCGTCACAATATATACAGAAGTAGTCACCAGTTCTTAATAATGACGTGATTCCGTCTTTCTTCAATTCTTCGACTGATATTGCATTCACTAGTGGTAAATACACGCTTGGTTATAAATTCATATATAATTCTTATAATAGTTTCTAGTGAAGGCTACCAGTAATTAAGAATTAACATTACAACTAAATAATTATATATAAAAATAATGTGATTTCTAAGCTAGCTTTAAAAAAAATAACCGAAAACAATCTTACTTTTGAAAAATGACTCTTTAATATCAAAAATCGTCTGTCATACTCGGAAACAATTAATTGATCACTGATGTCGTTTCTAATATTTCTTCAGCTTTTAAAGAAAAAAAGAGTTACTCGAGAATGGTATAATAGTCTATACTTAAATTTAAAGTGCGTTTTAAATTGAAGTGATTCTTATTTTGTATTCCACTTTCACAATGGGAAAAGTGTCTTTCTCAAATGTTGTAGTTGTACTATTGTTAGAACTATTTAAATCCATAAGATAGAATCGTTCAGTACTTTGCTGATATAAAAAGAGGGACTCGTTCAAATGGAAATATTTTTAAACTTCATTTGAATATCATTAGCGTGTAAGTGGTCCATGTACCCAAAATTGAACCGCAAGTTCAGATATGCTAATACATAGAAAATACTATAAAAGCATCTTAACTCTACTTTTAATACATCAAAAAAAATTCCGATATTAAAATATTTCAAAATACTCAATTAATGTACTAAGTTACGTTAAAAAAGAGCCTATCGTAAACACGAATTCCTCCAATTGTTAAACATAGATTCCAGATTAGATGGTGTATGTATGATGGGTAAGACTCTTGTCAGAAAGATGAATTTTTATTTTAATACGTTAAAATAAATTTCGACTATACAAATATAGTTTTCGCATTTTAACTTTAAATATAGACTATTTTACCATTCTCGAGTATCTTGCATCTTGAAATTGTAACGCATACTGGTTACCATTTAATTTTGGAATACATCGCCAAGCTAAAAATATAAAAATTGATAAAAACTTAAATGGCTACGTCCTCATCCGAGAACAGCGGAGATGGATTTTACATTTTTGGTGGGAACAATCGTTTGTTATAACCATTTTAGCGCGAAGAATCCACACCTGATGTAAAAACGACACTTTTAGCTAGCGAGAGGGGACACCCGCTGTGTCTATTTTACGCGCTGGGGGCAAGGGCCATCCTCTATCTACCCTTTACCCCTTAGGGCCGATATTCCGTAAGACGGATAGCTTTGCGCATCGTAAAAGTGTTTGAAATAATGTTACACGGGGAAAGTGTTTGTCGGTGAAAATAGTTATGAATAGATACACAAAGGGCTCGACCCATTGAACTATTTGGATTTATTTCATAACACCACTCGCACGTGGAAAAAAGTGTTTGACAGATGCCGTAGGGGGCCCATTACTCGGGTTTATAGCTACTGGCTGTTTGCATAACATCATGTCAGATGATTCCACCAGCCCTACCGAATAGGGACGATCCCGCCTTTCCCGTTACTCGCCTTATCGCGAACAATCCTAAAAACGCATTACTAATCGCGTTGATTTTACTTTTAATGGGACTTGTAGAATTTCTATCTCTTTGGTTTACCAATATGGCCGTCGCTATACACATAACACCGCAAAATTTGACTAATCGCGTGAGTCATTGAGTCAACCTATTACGTTATCCTGATTACGTCATCAAATTATTATCGCTATATAAGGGATTCATCCCCGTCATCCATCGGCAGTACACTACAAACCGTTTCTCGAGCATCATGTCTAAACGAAGCTGTGTAGATAACGTTCCAGCGCCTACTAAAATGTCTAAATTTGATCCGACTCAGCGGAAAGTTAACCCTCGGTATTCACTTTCATCCGAGCTTTTCGTTACTACTGGTTTTACGTCTGAGCTCGATATATCTGTAGCTCTATGCAATAAAATCACACACCAGGTCTTTGAAATGTCTTCGCGCGCCTGGGATGATTTATACGGCCACTGGGAACAAATAAATGATCCCCAACGGTTGCCCTTTCGATCACCGTTCCCGCTATCTGATGCGCTAGTGACCGCCGCCATGTCTGACCAAAAAGAATTAACCTTGCAAAGTACGATATCCGAAGCGTCGGTCGTAATCAAAACGCCGGAAACTCGAGAATTGGACAGACTCAAATATTTCATTAATTCGCACATTCAACTCCTTAAAGTGAACCAAAAACTCTTTGAATTAATGGGTTACGTTATAACCGATAATTATCATAAAATTTACGAAATATTGTATAAAGAACCATGTGCACCCAACAATTTATTTCTATCGGATGAACATGAAAGGTATGATACCGTTGTCCGCTACGCGTCCAATTACGTAACAGCATTTAAAATTATTGACGATTTTAAAGAAACAGTGGCCAACCAAAATATGTTTTGTGTATTTAACTTTTACAATTTGTTTAATATGGTATCTACCAACCATACATATATTAAAAATAAATTGTTTTATCTTTAAACGTTTTCATCCGCTTAATGTACTGTAACTTTGAATGTATAAATAAAACCTTATAATTTGTATACACTCTGCCCTTTTTTTCCAAAACACTTTTACCGATGACCGCCCGCTATTTTACGCTACCCTTAGGGGCCCGAAAGTGTTTGTCGGCGAAAACCAACTCGAATTGTGCCCGACATTAACTATGACGGGTAGGCTGTTTGCATAACATCGTGTCACCGCCATAGGGGGGGCAGATAACCTATTGACCTATAATGGGTTAGCACCTGGGTTTTATGGGCTATAACATCGTAAATCATCTAACATTTTGACCTAAAATGGGGGTGCCTCCAGCTATTAACTATGACTGGCCGGCTGTTTGCATAACATCGTGTCACCACCATAGGGGCAGATAACCTATTGACCTAACATCGTAAATCAACCCCGTAAATCATCTATTGACCCTAAAATGGGGTGCCTCCAGCTATTGCCCTATTGACCTGCCGAAAATGTACGCAAAATGGGGCCCCTATAGGGGGTCCGTTTCACCCTTATTTAACGGCTGTTTGCATCGTGTCCATAGGGGCAGATAACCCATTGACCTAACATCGTAAATCAGCTAACATTTTGACCCCGCCGAAAATGTACGCAAAATGGGGGCCCTATAGGGGCCCGTTTCACCCTTATTTAACGGCTGTTTGCATCGTGTCCATAGGGGCAGATAACCTATTGACCCAGGGTTAGGTTTTATGAGGGTAAAATCGTAAATCAGCTAACCTTTTGACCTAACCTTTTGACCCCGCCGAAAATGTACGCAAAATGGGGGCCCTATAGGGGCCCGTTTCACCCTTATTTAACGGCTGTTTGCATCGTGTCCATAGGGGCAGATAACCTATTGACCTAACATCGTAAATCAGCTAACCTTTTGACCCCGCCGAATATTGCCGCAAAAGGGGGCCCCTATAGGGGCCCGTTTCCCCCGCCCGCAGGTGCCCCCTTATCGGTATACACACTCACTTATCTCTGACAGGTTTAGTATCGTACTAAGGTAACAATTTACTGCTTATACTTTAAAGAACTTTCGCTAATAACGGTTTTTTAAAGGGCCAGAGAAACGGTACATGAAACGGCAATAAGATATTAAAAAGGCAATTATTTCTATGCCGCCGCAGACGCCTTTGCATAGAAGAGACAAATACATAGGTGAACTAAAATCTATAATAAGGAAAATAGACGAAGATTTGGAACATGGATAAGACTGTAAATTTTTAAATAAAGGGTGTAAAGTATTTTTATTAACTTTTATTTTCATAACAGTGGCTATAAACAGGAAAACGTTTTTGCTTTTTTATTTTTGTTGTTTTAAAATATAAAAAAGGGTATTATAGTGTATATGATGAGTATTCTCCTGTCAGAACAATAGTTTATACGATAGCCTAAACTATTTTCTATGCTATAGCTTTTACTTTATACTAAACTTTACCCTATTCTCTAGCTTTAACTTAATCCTATACTTTACCATACACTATACCTTATGATATATACCTTATACTATAGGCTATACAATAACCTAGGCTAAACCCCATACTTTACCCTTAACTCAGGGCCGGCGTTAGGGGGGGGGGTAGCGGGTTAAAAGTGCTTAACTAAATAGAAATAAAACCCAACGACTGTAGTGGCCAAGGGACCGAAAGCATGTTCAGACAGGGGGAGATTTTATTCGTGCGAGTGCGAACCAGGGCTGCTATACCATATGTACGATTTAAATCGTATTTGTACGTTTTTACGCACGTACGACACAAATATCGAAATTTTACCGTCGTACGAAGAAAGTACTGTAACAGTCAGGCTAACGACTATTATATAAAAAGAACGAAATAACTAAGAGAAACTGGGTTTAATAGAAATAACTATATTTAATAAGAAAGTTAAAATACAAAGAATATATAACACGAGCATCGTCTGATCGGACTGGCACCAAAAACACAACGGTCCAAGGTTCATCGAAAGCTCTCGATAATCCCTTGGACGGGTCAATGTTTGATACAAATAGGGGGGGGGATTGAGGAGTAGAAATAAACAATACTAAGGAGAGAGGGAAGGATAACCATATATTTGGTTACAGTACGATTTTCTATTATTAAAACACATTCTGCTTCTTTTCTTCGATAAATTTGGAAACATTGTAACAATAATACTATCCCTTCGTTATAACCGTTGTATTCTATATGCGATGTGAACGAAGTCTTTCGGGCAAAGTTCATAGAGTTCATATTTGTTTGACACTCACGACGTCAGTGGAGCTTATATTCCATTCGCGGTATCGGTATTTGGCTAGTCAGTCGAGCTTAATAGCCTGTTGCACGTTCTCCAAGACTCCGATATTTTTTGGTGGTGTTTGTAGGTAGTTACGTTTTTGTACCGTTGTATCACAAAGTTTTAAGATTTAGTTATAATGGAAACAAATGACCCGAGTGGAAAAAAGTGTTACAGTGCTTCATCGGGTTATCAAAAACGTAAAGCTTAAACAGATAAAGCTACAAAAAAGGGACAGACATTGTTACCGTTTGCGCGACTCGATAAACCACCAGCAGTGTCGGGGGAGTCAGAAGGACGCGGAAATGACGTTGAGGCTTGCTTAATTGATAGTGAGCCGGATCACGATTCTCAGAGACAAGGTACGTTGTTAGTTTGACTGTCCATGGAATTATAGAGGGTTATTCTGGTTTATTTTTAGGGGATGTAGCGTTTACTCTAAAACTTGGATATTTATATTTATATGTACAATTTTAGAAGAACTTACATAAACGACGATTTCACAAAATTGGGTCCCACCCATGTCACACAGTGCGTTTTTAAAAGATTTTCAATACAATTATAATTTCGCAGATGTTGATATGCGAGAAAGATGTTTCTTTGAATCGTCTGTAGGTGGAGTATCGGAGGTGCAGAGACGGGACCTCGTCGATCAAGAGAGAGACGACAGTGAGGGCAGCATTGGCGTTGAGGAGGAGCGCACGCGAGAAAATGCAAGTGATAGTGACAATGATGAAATCCCTCCAAAAACTGGACATCTTTTAATGGCTAGACCGCATGAGTAGCTTTTAGATTTCGATATCGGTCTGTGGAGTGAAAAAAAAAAGCACTTTAGCAGTTTAGAGGTAGAAGAAGCTGTTAGGCGAGGACCTGAGCCAACACCGAAAAGACTGCCGCGCGACCGAAAAACTAATCAATCTTTCTCTTCAAATGTGTTTGAGCGCATCTTAAAAAATGGGGAAATTCAAAAAGGGACTGGCTTGTTTGGAGCAAAGAAAAGCAAGCATTGTACTGCTTTGCTTTTCGATTGTTTTCATGACGCACGGATGTCTCAAAGTCGGATTTGGCTTTAGGCTGCGGCTGGGGATTATCAAGAGGCTGGAAGAAGCTAAAACAAAAAGTGGGTGAACATGAAAGCAGCGCTGATCACAAAAGGTCGTACTTCGAATGGCGCAAATTAGAAAATGCGCTAAATAGTAGTTCAGCCATAGAAAATCTTTTAGACCGAAACATGGTAAGAGAAGAGCATTATTGGACGGAAGTATTGCATCTCGTAATCGAAGACTTCGTTCGAAAAACTATTTTAAAAGAAGTAAAACGTAATAAATACTTCTCTGTTATGGTAGATGCGACTCCCGATGAAGCCCAAACTGAGCAAAATGTTTTTATACTGCGCTACGTTTCCCTCGATGAAGAAAATCAGTACAGAATTAGAGAGCGTTTTATCGACTTTGTTGACTGTGACCAGAAGACTGGTCAGTCAATCGCTAAAATGATTCGCAATGAGCTGAAACGTTATGGCTTACAGCTTTCAGACTGTCGTGGGCAGGGTTATGACAACGGGAGCAATATGAGTGGCATCTACCAGGGAGCTCAAGCACATATATTAAAGGAAAATCCGTTGGCAATTTTTTCTTTGTGGTGTCCATGCTGAGGAGAGTTGCACGGTTGTAGTAACGTTTTTCGGAATTGTTTCGAAAACATATATTTTTTTTCATTCTAGTCCACAAAGATGGGACGTTTTAAAACAAAATATTAGATCGTCCCTTCACGGGCTATCGGAAACGAGATGGTCAGCGCGGATAGATGCCGCGCGGATAGATGCCGTGCGTCCATTTGCTATGCATTTGCCAGGGTTACAAAGGGCGGTTGAACTTGCTTTTAACTTTAATTTGACTGCGGAGGCACGTACTGAACTAAAGGGCATTCAGAAGTATTTGAAATCATTTCAATGTGTTTTGATGGCTTCAATTTGGTACAAAGTATTAGCTGCAATAAACATACGTAGCGTTGTTCTTCAAGCGAGGGAAACCACAATAGATTTTGAAAGTGCCAATATTAAGAGTCTACTGGAAGATTTAAATCAATTGAGAAATGGTTGGGATACTATTTACGCATAAAGTTGCAAGGTTGCGGAAAATATTGGAATATCACCTGAATTAAATGTATCAATTCGCGGCCCAGAAAAAAGGAAAGGCAAAAGAAAACGCTTTATAGATGAAGCACCAGAACGATATTTAAACTTGAGCCCAGAAGACAGTTTTAAAGTAAATGTTCTCAATGTTATTCTAGAAACAGTTGTAGGAAACATAACAAGAAGGTATTCTTCCATAGACAACATGATCGACACATTTGGTTTCTTATGGAACTACGTAAGCCTAAACGTTTCTTTGCTATCAGCGCGCGTAGAAAACAGGGCATCTATGTACAGCGTAGACGTTAATGCGCAGGATTTGAAAGAAGAAATTTTGCAGTTAAAAACGATTCACTCTGCTAATTTTGGATCTGAGCCCCTTCCCCCTGTGCGTCTTCTCAATGCTCTTCATAAGTGCAATTTTGATAGCATATTTCCAAATGTAATGGTAGCCTTGCGGATTTTCTGCACTTTGCCTGTTACCGTTGCCCAAGCAGAACGATCATTCAGCGTTCTTGCAAGAGTTAAGAATTGTTTGAGAAACACAATGGGGCAAGAGCGGCTTGTTGGATTAGCTATGATCACAATCGAGTCAGAGTTAGCCCGCTCATTAGATTATACGGGGATTATAAAAGAGTTCGCTTCTAAAAAAGCTAGGAAGAAAGTATAATTTTTAAGTTCTTAGTGAAGTGGAAAATGTTCTGTGTTCAAACTACCAATTCCTAATTCTTATTCCGCTTTTTATTTTTGATTAAACTAAAGGCCTTTACACACGAGCCCACATTTTGAGCCAACTAGAAGAGTTAACTCGAGTTTAGTCAACTAATTGGTTCAAAACTTTGGCAAGAAAAAAATTGATCGCCGATCCATTTTTGCTGACTCAGTTAGTTGGGTCAAAACGTTGGCTCGTGTGAAAATGTCTTAAGAGAGTTCAACACAAGAAAACGATCTTGTATCGAATTTCTCTAAAACTGTATGCTTACCTATATTTGTGACTACCATGTTTAAAACTACGGGTATTAAAAACGTTTCCTGACAAAAAAAAGGTTATTAGTTTTATATATATAAAATTTCTATTTCAAAAAACTAAATTTTGAAGTAAAAAATTGGGGGGAGGGGGGGGGCCGAGAACGCTTACCCGGGGCCCGAAAATTCTAGCGCCGGCCCTGCCTAAACTAAGCCTTTTCGACTAACATATGTTAAGCTTAAACGGGAGAAAAATGGATCGATAAAGAATTCATACACTTCACTTCAACAACATGGGTTATACAAATTATTTCAATAGCATTTGCCTCGGGCGAGGCTTTTCATATTTTTAATAATAAAATTGTTAGTTTTAGTTTCAATTAATAGGCTCTATAGAAAGAAATTGGTTCGTTGCACAGTCTGGTAAAATGACGGCTTTGTATACCTTACCGTTTCCACGCGGCGGGAGTTTTCATTTTACTTTGTTGTTTTAACTTTTAATTCTCGTGTAACTAAATAAGTTCTATAGGAAATCTTGATTCGTTGTACACTTTGGTTCAACGAAGGCGCTCTACTTCTTGTCCATACGCGGGTAACATCTAGGTAACTCGCTTCCCTAGATAATGCGTTTGTAAAATTGGACTTGAAGAAGAGCAAGGTAACATTTAGGTAAGTAAGTAACTTAGATATAACTTTTCGATATTAAACTTATTGAAGTGTAGATTAATGAGTTGGGATTCTTTAAGGCGAAAAGTAAAGGGTAGAGTTCAGTTAAGTGTAAGACGCGGAAGGGGGAAGTTGATATTATTGCGTTTTGTGTGAACGAAGTCTCGAGGAATACGTGGGTAACATCCAGGTAACTCACTTCCCAAGATGTTACGTTTGTAAAGTAGGACTTGTAGAGGAGCAAGGTAACATTTAGGTAAGAAACTAACCTAGATATAAACTTTAGATTTAAATTTTATAGAGGTGTAGCTAAATGAATTCGGATTCTATAAGGCGAAAGGTAAAGGGTAGAGTTTAGTTTAGGACGAGGAAGGGGTTTCTTGATTTTATTGCGTTTTCCATTGCCTGATTGTTATTGTGTGAACGAAGTCTTGAGGCATGCGTGGGTAACATCAAGGTAACTCACTTCCCTAGATGTTACTATTGTAATTTAGGACTTGTAGATGAGCAAGGTAACATTTAGGTAAGTAACTTACTTAGATATTACCTTTCGATATAAAACTTATTGAAGTGCAACTTTATGAGTTGGGGTTCTTTATGGCGAAAAGTAAAGGGCAGAGTTAAGTTTAGTGTAGGATGCGGAAGGGATAAGTTGCTTTTATTGCGTTTTCCATTGCCTGATAGTTTTTTTTGTGAACGAAGCCTTGAGGCATACGCGGGGAACATCCAGGTAACTTACTTCCCTAGATGTTACGTTTGTAAAATAGGACTTGTAGAAAAGCAAGGTAAGATTAAGGTTAGTAACTAAACTAGATATATCCTTTTAAAGACAAGTCTAGTGAAAGGTTACATCCAGGTTAGTAACAAGCCTCCAAGTAGTTTTTATACGCTCTGAGGTAATTTTGAAGTCAGTAATTAACGTTGATGTTACATTTCAATTGATCTCGAGAAATTGAAACGTAACATCTCGGTTATTAATTTACCTAAATCTTACTTTTCTAAAGCATGTAGTTTATTTAAAACAGGTTATCTCAAAAAGTCCTACATTAAAGGTTTTTATTTGCAGATCAAAATGACTTACCTTACCTGGGATTTCGTATTGAAGGAATTTGAAATGGCGTTTGTGGACCCGAAAATGCATTCCAAATTATATAACGCCCAAAATTTTATGGATGCGCTTAAATGGTTTGTTAAAATATGCAACCCACCCAACTACGAACACTTTTTTTAACCAACGCGGAATGGATGAAACTATATGCAACTAGAAATAAAACCGGATTATGTTTTGAAGTTTTAAAAAAAAATATGACCTACAACTCGGGAGCTTCGTTAGTGTTGATTATTGTTTTTAGAAAATCTGCTGCGAAAACTTAACAGTTAGTTCAAGGCAATATCAAAATCTTTTCGAAGTAGACCCTAATGGGAGAATCGCAGACACTATTTTTACGCGACTTACAATTACTTTCGTAGTAAAATTAACTCAAGGCAGATATGGGCCAGATAAGAGTTTTTAACGAAAGAATGTCTCGGAACGCTGTTTTTTCGTTGTACAATGGCGAAACCAACATTTACATATGGAGACTTCCAAGAGCAGATTGGGAAGTATTCCCTTTTTGTGGGAACACGGAACAACTTAATACGGAGTATTCAATTCTGAGAGGAGTTAAGCAAGCATTTAAGGGAGTGAAGGGATTAATGGGTATTATGATTAGTTTATTCCTACAAAGCTAAAAAACATTAGATGGCTGTCAGTATTACCAAAGGCGCGCGTATAGCTTCTATAGAAATTCAAGCTGAACAGGGTTTTATTTCCCAATTTGATTTTAATCGGGAAGTGTTTTTTTATTGTTTTTTTTTGTATTTTCTGAACGTTTATTCTTTATTTTTTTTGGATCTTTGTAGCCATGTTGTCAGAACCCATCAATAAGATCGGTAAGTGACGAGAATATGGCCGAAGCAATTTGGTGTGGCTGAACTCCCAATTAGCAGGCCTCCACCAACCATTATGCAGTAACCGATGGGCACTCATAATTACAACTTCCTCAATATAAAGATGCAGCGGTAGAATATTCAGGAGCAAATCCAGAGAAACGCTTCGGGCCGTTCTCATACCTCCTGTAATGCTGACACAGGCACAGTGCGTAGTTCAGCCTGAACTGACTTAAGCACTACCCTCAGCCACCAAACCACTGCAGCATAGGACTGATTATCATGGTATAGATCTAATACACAACCTTTGGGCTAAGACCCCAAGACTTGCTTATGGTACCCCTTACTCTCCAGAATAACATTTAGCCTTCCTGATACTGAGGTCAAGATGTGGCTTCCATGTTAGTCTACTGTCGAGAATAACACCGAGGTATTTTACCTTAGTTGATTTGACCAGGATGGTCCCAAAGAAAGAAGTATAATTGAACGAGTCCGGCACCTTCCTCCGAGTGAAACGAATCAGGCTCGTCTTGTCAGGATTGACGGTGAGGCTAACATCCCTACAGCACCATTCCACAGAGAATTTCCCAGTAATTATCACTGTGACATCGTCATCATAACCAAACCCGCGACAGTCATCCCTGTTTAGCCTCACCAAGAGTTCGTCCACAACCAGGCACCACAGCAAGGGTAAGAGTACACCCCCCCCTGAGGGCAGCCTCGGCTGGTGGTGACCCTTAGCGATTCTCCAAGAGGGAAGCCGTCGCGACCCAATCAGTCAACATAGAATCGATCCAAAGACACAACGTGTCATTGATACCAAAACATTTAGCAGCCTTAAGAATGACAGCCTTGGAGTCTTTATCAAAAGCCCCTCGATGTCCAGAAAAACCGGTAGCGCTATTTCTTTGAACTCATTTGCACGTTCAAGGCAATTAATTATGCCATGATGGGAAAATCTCAGTAGATTTGCCCTTTTGATAGGCATATTGAGCATTCGAGAGGGGTGTAACAATAAGAACCTCCTCTCTAATTTATCTATCAACTAATTTCTCCAAAACCTTTAGGATAAATGAAGTTAGATTGATTGGTCTAAATGCCTTAGCCTCGAGATTACTGGTTTTCCCGGGCTTCAATAGCTTCAAATATAAGATATTTTGGTGATTCCGCAAACTGGGAAAACTGTTTTTTGGCTGGAAGCATTGCAAAGGGGGGGGGGGGGAACGTAAGTAATTGAATGGTAGCCCAGCTTAGCGAGGATATCGTTATTAAGAAGTGGTAATCCTGCAGAACGGGGAAATTTTTAAACGGGGATTGGTTACCCTGCGAAGTGGGGAAATTGGATTTAAGGGTTGGTTACTTTCAAAGTTATGGAAAAATTAAATAGTCGTTGATATCTCTGCTAAACGGGGAAATAAAATACGTGGTTGGTAGCCTTGTGGATCTTAATATATAAGGGAATGTAAAATACTTTTAAATTCAGATCCTAAATAGCTATGTTTTACGTTTCGTTCTTTTGATAGTGGGTTAAATGTGTAAAACTTGGTTTGTACTTAGCGATGGCAGACCAAGAAGATTTCGATGACAGTTTTAGTTCCGACGTTTCGGGTGATCACAGATATATGTGTTTTAAAAATGGGCACTATTCGTCTTTGGATTCGGAAGACCTTTCTTTCGAGGAAGGTCTGGAAAGTGAGGAATACGAGGGTGACGAACTGGAAGAAGAATTAGGAGTACCCGAAGAAAATGATGGGGCGAATTCAGATTTGGTAGCCACAGTGGGGGTTCGACGTCTACCGGCCCCTTTAAATTTACCGAGGACGGGGATGTAGATGAGGAATTCGTTGGGCAGTTTGCCAATAGAGAAGAGGAGGCAAAGGAATAACGTTAGTTGTCGAAATTGGTAATTAAATTTTTTCTGACGTTTTCTTTTACGCGTGGTTCTTTCTATTAATTATCCCATAATAATGGTTTTTTTTAATCATAAAATAAAATTTCTTTACAAGCGTGGATGTGAAGAAAATTTTATGCGTTGTTTTATAAAATATAAAGGCGCTTATTTATTAAATTTATCTTATGTTTCCCACGTTTTACGTTAATTTTGAAAAAGGAAGCGACGAAGATGAATACTACGAAGTACAATATTAATTGTTATTGTGGTTGGAGGAGGGAAAAATTGATATAAATCCAAGCGTTGAGAATTATTAATTTGCAGATATTCAAATTTATATTGTAAAATCCTTAATAAATAAAATGAAACACAAGTTTGTATTTTGTAAATAAAATTTTAAACAGTTCTGGAAATACTTAAACTAAACAAACAAAGGATAATTAAACAAGCTTATCTTAACATATATATGAAGTTTCCATAACGGTACAAATTAGATAATTTTACACGAGTGTATTCAATTCTAAATTAAGGTATTGGTGAGTTAAGTTTTTAATTAAAAATTATTTAAAAGAATTTTGCGTATACAATACGACGTGATACTACCGACTATAGTTTCGGAACGACCCTCGTTCTATTCTCAAGGGTAACTGTTCGATTCAACAATCAGGATAAAATTACAAAATAACCAAACCAGGTAAAAAGTTAAAACAAAACTCGCCATACAAAGTCCAAAAAGGGGCCAAAGTCATTATTCATTTTTTGTTTTTGTTTTTTTAAATCTCAATACTCTCCATAATGTTGCGTTCAAAAAAGTTGTTACGTTGTGCTAATAATGTTGAATTCTCCCAGTCGATAACATGGGATGGATTATTTTAAAATATAAGATATATACGCTTAATTTTACGCTACAGATTTGCAAGAATGGTATTTAATTACACAAAAATACCACCTTACGCGAAAATAATGGACGCGGTTTAATTGCGCGGCTTAATCTTCATCCGAAATGACTTTGTCTCCTTGTACACTTTGTTCGTCTTCTTCGGTTTGTTCTTGTTTTTGTGCCGTTTCTTCGTCTTCTTCTTGGATTTGTACGGAAGCGTACTCTACAACTCTGTAAAAAATTATTTTGTTCACTTATAATTGAAGAGAAAGTACGTTCGCTTGTTAGCTATTAAAAATGTACTTAATTTCATAATTTACTTTCTAGCTAAATTGGGCACTTTTAAAATTTCTGATTTTTTTATTTGGTCAGACCTAGGAGAAGAGCGATCTGCGATTCGGTGGTAACCGTGTTAAATTCCATGTTGAGAAGACTGGTAGCTCGCTCGATGAAAATATCGACGGAACTAGATAATAATTTCAAAAATGTGGAGTGAAAGTAAATTCGTCGCTATAGTTAAATTCAACGTATTCAAAATTACTAATTAGAGCGCGACACCACCTGTACATTTGGGGTCTAGCAAGCTTATTTACCTGCTTCTCACACCCTAAAAACGCCGGGAATTTTCACGCGCCAAACTATATTAGAAATCAACAAATTAACGATGGTATAAATACATATTTACTCAGGTTCTTTACACCCGCAATTTAGTTACATTTTTAATTATATTACGAGCTTTTTGCATTTTCTTCGATCTCTTTTTATTGTATTTTAGTTTTTTGGACACTTAATTTTAAACTTGATTTTCATTTTAACCATAGCGTTAATTTTATTTTACGTTGATTTAATTTTAGTTTTTACAATTCAAATCTTGGTTAAGCAACGCATCCTTTAATTGTTTGATAAATTTAATGGCCCCTATTCTGCGGTATATGCCATGTCCACCCTTCCGGTAATCCAACAAAAGCAATACCACAATGCCACTACTGAGGATCCATATAATTTCGGACTCTCTGTCATGAGTTTATGCTTAGCTTTTTTGCAAGTGCATTTATTCACTTTTTATACATTTCAAATACTTTTTCAAAGGTAATTTAAGAATTCATTTTAAATACTTGATTTTCGTGATTTTTTTATTATGATTTTGATTTGGAATTTGTTTTTGATTTTTATAAAATTTAGATCAGAGATTTGATATCGTTATTATACAAAATATTATTGTTCGAAACTTAATATTTCAAAATATAATCTTTAATATTCAAAAGGACGAACCAGCAGTTGTTAAATTCGAAATCAAGATGCTGGTCGAAAGTTAAGAAAACGGCGGCTAAACACTGATAAACTTTCAGTGTCTTAAAATAATGAAAATCGAGCTTTTATTTCAAATCACAATACTCAGACAATCATGGCCAATGAAAATATCACTGACAACTCGCATGAACTGATCCAATCTAAGATTGTTTTAAGCAAAATCCTTCATCTAGAACATAATGAACTGAACTCAGGTCTTGGTAAAATGATGAGGGAAGGAGAAAATTATAGCAATAGCTTCATTATGTTATCTACTCAACAAAGTATAGTGCGATTGACTTGGAACATAAAATAACGAACCAAACCATTGATGTATTAAAGAATCACAACACAGACTAAATAATGAATTTAACCACCTTTACATTTAATAGGTGATAGAGGCTTATCAATGTAAATCCTCAATAAAAAACGTATGGCGCATGAAACATAATATATGTAATTATTTCCTATGATATATATTTTATGAGTCATTTTAGCTGTCTTAACCACTTTTCGTTTTTTTATTTTGATTGAAATTTAATACTTATCGTTTTTAGGCTGGCATTTAAAACAGAGACACCCTTGAAGAAAATAATGTCTTGGTACTATTTCCTCAACAATTCTAGCGTGAGAATGATTTTCCCCGACTCTCGGGGACCCCATTGAAATTAAATAGTTATGGTTTTTGGCTGGTTCAAACGAAAAAAGGGACGCCACTTGAGGAACATCTTGAGTTAATTATGTTTCCTAAACAACTTTTCTTTGGGAAATGGTTTTCTAAAATTCTATGGGCCTCATTTAACTTAACCATCGCCACAATTTTGCAACCCATACGTTTAAAAAACGCTTCTTTTAAATTACATATTATCCAATGGCTTGACTTAAACTTATTTAAAAAAATTCTTAAAGTGGGGTGATATCGGTCAATATCTGTCTTGAAGGTGCATCAAATGAAATAAGATATCAACGTTTTAACGCTGTCTGAGAAAACGGTGTATCTGGTTACCCGGAAAAATTGGCTACATAAGAAAAATTTCTAAAGCATACCCTGTGTGAAATTTTTTGGTCAATATTAAAAACGCCCTCATTGAAGAAAACCCTACAAAACCAAACAGCTCCGTGATCATTCCGCAATTTCATTAAGTTTCTTTAAACGCTAAAATTTACGCGAGAAGACCTCGTTCACCAATGCCCGCGACTCCATCACCGGCTCCTTCAGTGGAGGAAATCCCGCAACGGTTTGGTACGGCGAGGTCAGTATCTATTTATTTTAATCCGTTTGAATTTATATGGCCCATTTGCACGAAAAATCTCTCAAAACATATATCGTAGCCCACCCATGGCGGACCGTATGCCAAACCAACACCACCATCACGGTCAGCTCCGTAGAAAGCCGGCCTATCACGCTGATAATCAGCCATTTAGACATCAACTATAAAAGTTTATTTTAATATTGGAATTCGTATATTTAAACCTTTTTTCCTTTACTTTAAAAAGGCCTCAATTTGTACCAAGGCTTCCTATTCAACCCGGTTCCTGTATACAGTGCATATAATAGCGGGGCAATATACGTTTATTTAAAAGAATTGTTACCGTTTTGCTTGTACATACAATTGAAATAAAATATAAAGAGTTCACTGTTGTACAATAGTTGAAGATCTTTTAATTTAATTTTCATATACGTTTATTCTTAAATAACCGTAACAAACAACTTCTGTGTTTTAAAATATATTCCGTCTCACCAACGAGCTTTACCTTCAGGCTTCGGAGTTTAAAAGACTACGACCCGAGCTTGACGGTTGAACCCGCTTGATTGTGCAGGACTTCCTCGCAACTGTCCATCGATTTTCTTTTTCATTAATTTAATTTAAAAAATTAATTTAAACTGATTTAAAACTTTTTAATAATAAATATATTTTTATTACGAAATATCTGGTTCTATTTTCAAAGAAGATTTATTCGATATTTTTTTCTTTCTTACTATATAAAACTATTCTAAAAGGAGGGGTCTGTCCAATCTTTTAAAGATTTTTTCTTTAACATATCATGACTGGTTGGGGGTATCCTAATATAGGGTGCGAGGCACTATAGCAAGTTTAACGCAGATGTTTCCTCGTATCCATCCTCATATGGTGCCCTATTATTGGTGGTTATAAAACACTCCTGAAATTTAGATCAGACCTTTATCAGCTGCGGCTAAAATAGACAGTGTCTGCTCTACCTGTTTAAAAAAACGTATTTCCGAAAATCATGGATTATCTCTTTACAAGTTAGTTTTTAAATATAATGAGTATTAAAATCACCACTGATACTTCTTGGTGTTTTTATTATTAAAATCTTTAAAATTTAAAATTTTTATACATATTCCTGGAGCTTTAGGGTTCGAGACCCCTCGTCAAGCGGTGTTCTTCTCGAACCCGAAAGCTCCGGGAATATGTATAAAAATTTTAAATGAAAAGAGACTTAAAACGGTTTCAAAATTCACAATATTTCGGAGGATCAGTTCAAAATAACTTTAAGTCTGAGTAGGGTTTATCCACAAAAAAGAATTAGGGTTTGGGATGGGAATATATTTGTTATGAAACTGTTTTGAAAATGCCTTAGTCCTAAATTTAAAGAAAGCTTTAGTGATTGATTCACAATAAAAAAGTTTACAAAATGAATACCACTGCACTAAACTGTTGGTTGGGTCCACATCAAGTTGGAGCTTGAAGTTTATTTAGAGGGAAACTTTTTGCAGTGAAATACTATAAAAAAAGATTTTGAATCTAAGTGTGAAGTACAATCTACTAGTGAAGTACATGCGCATAATGTTGAATCGACATTGGTTAATTGGTCATTACAATGAACTGAGTAGCAGTACTGACCTTAATTCTAATAAATATATAAAAGGTAGGAAAAGTGACTCGGATGACAGCTTTAGTAACATTGATAGTGAATCTGAGCTGGATTCGAATGGAAATAGCAGTGAATGCGATGATCCCAAATCCTCTGATTCTTGTTAAAATATATCTGAGCCCTTGCTGACTCTTCATTCCATTTCTCTAACGTGTAGTGTTGAAATCTGTATAATATATATAGTGTAAGAAACATAATTCTGCAAAAGCTGAATTATTTAATGAAGGCAGTCTTGGCAATAACCATATAAACTATTACTTACTAAGGACTGATAGCTCTCTACGAGTTGAATTGAAATGTATTTTAATACATTTTTGGGTTTCTGAAGAAATAAATTAAAATTTGAGATGTAAATGACGTCACTTTTTCCAGTGACGCAATGTACGTAATGTGTTCGCGAAGCGGCGTCTGCGGCAGGAGCATTACAAAGATAATATATGGTAGTAGAACGCAATTCACGAGTACTACGTTTCTTTGGCATGTGTAGAACAAGCTCTCATTGTAGATTTTCTATTGGCACACTTAGGGTCATTATGCCACTCATGGTCATATGTAACTGTTTTGTGTTAAAATAATTAAGTTAAAATTTTTAGATTTCTGTTACATTTCAAAAAATATTCTACAATCTTACACCGTAAATGTTAAACACACTGTTATTCGAGTAATTTGGGTTGTTTCAGGTTCGAACGTTAAAGAAAGCCAGTTAAATAAACAAATTTAAGAAACGTTTATTTACTGACGGAGAGTACGAGGTTCAGTAAAGCCATCAAAAATGAATTACAAACGACTATATAACAAAAAATATATCTGTATTTTTTGTACGAAATATTTATCTAAACTCCTAAGGCATCTTGAGCAGAAACACTGTTCAGAAAAAGAAGTGAAATCAGCCCTTATGTATTGCAGGGGATCCCCTACCAGAAGAAAAAAATTCAGATAATGATAAACAAGGGATTGTTCGTAAAAAAACGCACCATTTGAAAAAGGAGAAAGGTTAAATTGAAGTTAAAAGACGTCCATCAAACGACGAGACTATCCAACTACCTTCCATGCAAGCATTGCTTAGGCTAATATAAAAGACAGCATTTTTGGCGTCATTCTAAGAAGTTCTATTTGGCGTGAATAAATAAATTCAAAACATAATCTCAGCAAAAAGCTGGTCTAAGATTACTCCCAATAGGCATGGATGTTCCTAATCTTTTTAAAGAAAAAGTCCTAAACAAAATGATTGCAGACGAAACTACTTTGTGTTCGGAAAGATCCACAAATATTGCAATTTGGATATTCAACGTATAAAAACATGGCCATCGCCATCAAAGATTATTATAGATCAATTTTAATTTACCCTAAATCGCCGTCACGCTAAAAAGAAAATGTTTGTATCCCAAGGTGTAGGGTGTTCCAAATATTGTATGATGATAATTGAATTGAAAATAAATTTTTGATACCACGATGTGATAGGTATTGTATTTACTTAAATTATTAGATAGGTTTAGGTGAAGGTCAATTTTACCGGGCCCCAAGTAGGTTAATTCGGGCCTGCGCAGAAATAATATGGAAATAATAACGCCCCCTAAAAAAAACAAAACGCTTGACGTAGAAGAAAAACTTGAATTTGTAAAAGAAAGCAAAAGTACTATCTTTAAAAAAAACCATAGATATATACAAATTAATACCGACAATCGTTTTGCAATGCAGAAAAACACTATAATCATTTTGACGTTATTGCCAAAAAAAAATTTAACTTATCAATCCCGCAACTTCATAGTCGTATTTTGAAACTGTGCAATCGTTAGTCGAATTAATGCGCGTAAGAACCAATTTCCCTCGAATAAATTATTCATCGCATGATCAATCCTATCAGAAAAATTACCATCTAAATTAAAAAATTATGAAATATTTAAAACAATCATATATATGGTAGAAAAAGAATGTTAGATGACAGTATTTTAAATGAAAAACACGTATTCCCAAAAAGTTACTAATATCCGCTTTATATTAATATTTTTCGAATACATCAATAAGTTTTAGTAAATGTTTCGCTGAAAATGTAAGTGTTGTCGGCACTTAATTATTGGTGAATATAACTAAAAAATCATTGGATGTTACCTCAATATGCAACTAAAAAAATATATATATATATATATATATATATATATATATATATATATATATATATATATATATATATATATATATATATATATCATCAAACTCACGCAATAGTTTATAGATGCGGCCAACGGCAATCAAAATTAAAACCTTTAAAATACCAAAACCAATAAATAAATTAAAATTCCAGATGATGACCCTTTACATTTGACAGTATTTCACTTAATTGACGTCACCTTAATGAGTGAACGAGAAAAAAAAACAAATAATATCAACAGAAGTTGTTGATTGCCTTAACTACAACGACAATGAATTATTATCGTTAATGTTTTCATCCATTAACAAAGCGTCGATATTAAATTATTTATTGGTGATATTTATACAAATATAATTTCAAAAGTAACGATTTCAATTCCAAATTTAATTTCGCGGAAATATTTAAAAAAATTAGTGATGGAATTTCTATGGTTTATATGTAACAGGTACGATCAATGACGAAACGTTTTTGTTTATAATACGAATAAACCGAGGACATATTTAATTGAGTGTTTATTTTTTTCTCATTTAAATTAAATTGTCCATACAAAACATCTTATGTACAGATCGAAAATTTACTTTTCTATTGTTCACTAATGCTCATTTTTTTGCTTTATAAATGTGTTAGTTCGTAGATAAGTCATATTTTTAAACCTTATTTTTTGGAATTGTATTTTTTTAGTTTCTTTATTCATTATAAAAAAATTAAAACTAATATATTGGCCAATATGATTCATGTAGACCTGCAAAGTCTTTGATAGTTTGATAAATTTTTAACTATAAATTGAGGACATAAGACAAATTTATAAAAATTCTAAGAAAATTTATTATTTAATGAAAAAAACAACATAGAAATTTTATTATTCAAATTTTGACTATTGTTAGCACTAGAATTTCATATCTAAGGAGTTTATTAATCGATATACAGGGTGGCGCAATTTGCTCCATATGACCAGGAATTTTCTCAACAACTATTTGAGATACAATCTTGAGCAAATTCAGTGTATGAGAATAGCATTGGGAATTGTAAATTTGAAGACAATCGAATAATTTCTCTTTTTTTGTTTTCAAAATCTTAACTTTTTGTGTAGCACGGGGAATTTAAACACGATTTATATTTACTACTTCGTTCGATTAACTCTTCTTATATATCGATTTTCTTAGTAATTTTGAAAAGCTATTTGTTTCACCGTCTTTTTATTATAGTTCTGAAAAAAATTATTTTCGTAAATCAGAAAAATCTAAGAAACCGATTTCGTCTGAGTGTAGTGAACAATGTTTAATTAATTTATCAATTGTGTTTCATAATTTTTTTAATGTTTATTATTTTAGCACCACGGCCGTACCAAGTTCGTTCCGCATTTCTAAATTTGGTGAATTTCTACGAAACCAATATCTCTTCTATTACTTACACTCCACGTTTCCTTCGATCCAAATCGAGGAGCGGGAAAGGGGTTTTCATGCTAGCAGTACCACAAAGGATAACTTTTCCCGATTATTTACGACGGTTTCCAAAACTAAGGATGACGTTAAGGTTTGTACTTGTTGATTTTCATTAATTACCATACGTAAAACTAATCGTACCACGTGTATAATTTCATAAGTTTTGGCATGTTAGTTTATCAAATTGAAGTCAAAATTATATCCATTGCAAACTTACCGGATTCTTTTGATTAATGAATCATTTATAATATCCCGGTTTTGGCGACGAAAATTTATTCTTGTGTCGAGCCCAAGATTGCGCCTTTTCAATGGCCCCAAAATGAAATGGTATTTTTATTTGCTTTTTCATTTTTGTTTTTTTATTCTTTCTTACAATGGTTCCTTGTAGATTAATTCGTCAACCTCGAAAACTATCAGAATTCCTTTTAATATAGCATACATTTTCTCTAAATTTGTTGTCAATTACAGGAAATTGGTTGTCGAATTAACCGCAAACGCGATAACAATAAGCGGATCCCCGCCACACATCGATCAGTTTTTATCTTTCGTCGACGCCACCCTTCGTAGAGTCGCAGATTACCTGGGTCGATTAAGTTGGCCCCCCTTTTTTGATTTACCAGAAAATATCTCTCAGTTTTAAGCACCCACAATGCGACCAAATGCGACAGCAAGAAAAAGAGATGCAACTTAACCATTATCGAGATAAAATTAAAATTAAAAGGGGGCTAAATTAACGTAAGCCCCCGTAATTTCATTATTCAACCAGGACAGAATGTTATAGCCACTACATATCAATTTGAAGAAATGCGACAGATATAATTTTGATTGCGAAAAATTAGTTTATGAGAAAATTAATAGAGAAAGTGGGGGGGAATTTACATTAACCCCCCATATTAATTCATAATTTTAATTAACCTTAATATAAAGAGACGTCAATGCGAATTAATGCCCCACTATTTTTAACGAATGCGACAAATTAGGTTATGAGATAATAGACAAATGCAAAAAGGGGGCTAATTTAATGGCAGCCCCCCTACCCGAAATATAAAAAATAAGTTATATAAACAATTATGTCGTTAACACGGAGCAATGCGACAACCATTTTTCCAAATGCGACACCAATAAAAATAGTTCTTCGTAACCAGATTGCAATAAGACCAGTAATAGATAATATTAAATGGGGGCTAATTTAATGGCATCCCCCAAATTTTATATCTATAAATTGTAATAAAAGATAAATTACGTCATTAACCTGGACAAATGCGACATCAATAGAAATAGTTCTTCCTAACCAGATTGTTATTTGACCAATAATAAATAAAGAAGGGGCCTAATTTAATGGCAGCCCCCAAAATATAAAAAAATAAGTAAAACAAAAATTACATTACGTCCTTAACGCCAACCAATGCGATAATCATTTTTCCAAATTCGACATCAATAGAAATAGTTTTTCCTAACCAGATTGGAATATGACCAATAATAGATAAAAAAGTTTAATGGCAGCCCCCAAAATATAATAATAAAGTTTAAAAAATAATTTGCGAGTTTAACAAATCGTTTTAGAAAAGGCGACATCAATAGAAAGAGTATTTCCTAACTTGATTTTTTTAATCAGATTTAGAAAATAAACAATCTAAGGAGACGGCAATCAAATTAATGCAACACTATTTTACACGAATTCAACAAATTATGTAAAGTAAAAAGCTAATTTATTTGTAGCCTCAGAATATTAAAAATTGAAAAAAAAATGTGTTCTTAACGCGGACCTATGCGACAACACCTTTATTAATTGCGACAATATTTAATACCTGCAAAACTGACAACTGAATGCACTCCATTTGTGTTTTAGAAGCGATAGTTTTATTCAAGAAAACTGGTAGTACCGACTGCGTATGATCACGAATCATCTCTATTCGTAAGCGGCATCTGGGTAACTGCTTGTGACATCATTTTAATGAATGTGACCTTATTTTAAATGATTGGGACATCATTATAAGCAAAGGCGACATCATTTTAAGTGAATGCAACGTCAACATAAAAATGTAACATCAATCTAAATGATTGCGACCTCATTTTAAATTAATGCGACAATTATAATGCGAATCCATAAAATGAATGTGACATCAATATAAATGAATGGATTTTATTTTAAATCAATGCGACCTTATTTTAAATTAATGCGACATCATTTTAGATAAATGCGACCTTATTTTAAATGAATTTGAACTCATTTTAAACGAATGTGAGAGATAAGTGAGGCGATCTACCGATAGGGGCACCTGCAAGCGGGGGAAACGGGGGTGAAACGGGCCCCTGTGGGGATAAGCATTCCCCATTTTGCGTACATTTTCGGCAGGTCAAAAGGTTAGCTGATTTACGAGGTTAGATGATTTACGATGTTACCCTGGGTCAATAGGTTATCTGCCCCTATGGTGCTGTGGACACGATGTTATGCAAACAGCCTACCCGTCATATGGGTCAATAGGTTATCTGCCGCTATGGCGGTGTGGACTGACACGATGTTATGCAAACAGCCTACCCGTCATAGTGAATGTCAGGCCTAGGGCACAATTCGAGTTGGTTTTCGCTGACAAACACTTTCGGGCCCCTAAGGGTACCGTAAAATAGCGGGCGGTCATCGGTAAAAGTGTTTTGGAAAAAAAGAGCAGAGTGTATACAAATTATAAGGTTTTATTTATACATTCAAAGTTACAGTACATTAAGCGGATGAAAACCGCTTAAAGATAAAACAATTTAGTTTTAATATATTTATGGTTTGTAGATACCATAGCGAACAAATTGTACAAGTTAAATACGCAAAACATATTTTGGTTGGCAACTGTTTCTTTAAAATCGTCAATAATTTTAAATGCTGTTACGTAATTGGACGCATAGCGGACAACGGTATCATACCTTTCATGTTCATCCGATAGAAATAAATTGTTGGGTGCACATGGTTCTTTATACAATATTTCGTAAATTTTACGATAATTATCGGTTATACCGTAACCCATTAATTCAAAGAGTTTTTGGTTCACTTTAAGGAGTTGAATGTGCGAATTAATGAAATATTTGAGTCTGTCCAATTCTCGAGTTTCCGGCGCTTTGATTACGACCGACGCTTCGGATATCGTACTTTGCAAGGTTAATTCTTTTTGGTCAGACATGACGGCGGGCACTAGCGCATCAGATAGCGGGAACGGTGATCGAAAGGGCAGCCGTTGGGGATCATTTATTTGTTCCCAGTGGCCGTATATATCATCCCAGGCGCGCGAAGACCTGGTGTGTGATTTTATTGCATAGAGCTACAGATATATTGAGTGCAGACGTGAACCCCGTAGTAACGAAAAGCTCGGATGAAAGTGAATACCAAGGGTTAACTTTCCGCTGAGTCGGGTCAAATTTAGACATTTTAGTAGGCCCTGGAACGTTATCTACACAGCTTCGTTTAGACATGATGCTCGAGAAATGGTTTGTAGTGTACTGCCGATGGATGACGGGGGTGAATGCCTTATATATACAGGGTCTTTTTTTTGCTCGGAAAAGTGTTTTTTTTTTCAAAAACTATTTATAGTACCGATTTCAAATTTGGAAGGTCAATTCTCTATACCGGGGGACATCAGTTTGAGAAATTTGAGCGTTTTCGGTAATGTTTTTCACCAATTTTGAAAAATTATTTTTCGACCACTAGGTGCGAGATAAAAAATTTCTATTATAAAGTTGTAGGCCGTCATCGAAAACCCTTAAAAATTGTTCACTCGACGAAAAACAATTTATTTATCAGTGAAAATTCGAGCTTTTTACAAGTTGGTGAAGCCAAATTACGATTGTTTGAAACGATAATTGAAACCGAATTACCTAATCCAGTTGAAACTTTGGTTAAAAAAACGACCGGATTTAAAAAACACGAGGCTATAGGTCAATCCTAAACATGCATTGGGTATTTAAAGGAAAACTTTGGGAGATTATTATGTGTTTGATAATATTTCGAACAATGCCTCGTTATTCAGTAGCTGAGCGTACCGAGATAGTTGCCATTTACTATGGAGAAGCAGCGCAAAACCTTAGAAGAGTGACTGAAATCTTCGCAGAAAGACATCCAAATGGAGCACCATCTGTAAATACAGTAAGACGAGCAATTCACGATTTCAATCAATTTGGTAACTTGCAACCTAGGTTTCGCGGATTGGGTCAACCGGATTTAGACTTCGAGAACAATGTACTCGCGTACTTTGTGGCATATCCTCGTCACAGTTGCGCTAACGCCGCTGCTGATTTGGGTTGTTCTGCAAATCGTGTGTGGAAAATTCTTCGTAAGAATCGCTATCACCCATACAGAGCTACGCTCCACCAAGGACTAATTGACGGAGACTATCAAAGACGTTATGAATTTAGCAACTGGTTACTAAATGCTGTCCAAGAAGATAGACAATTTTTGCGCCATGTTTTGTTCTCCGACGAAGCGTCATTTTCTAGAGATGGGCCCTTTAATCATCAAAACAGCCATCTTTGGTCTGACATCAACCCACATTGGGGTTTTGAATATCATCACCAGGTTCAATTTGAACGGGTCAATGTTTGGGTTGGACTTGTTTGAAACCGTTTGATTGGTCCCTTTTTCCTGCCGACGAACCTCAACGGCCAAAGGTATTTACATTTTCTACAGAACGAACTGAGTGACGCAATCGACGACCTTCCATTGGCTGAAAGACGTCAGTTGTGGTTTCAGCAAGATGGCGCCCCTCCGCATTTTTCCCGGCAAGTAACTGAGCACCTCAACAACGAGTTTCCTGAAAGGTGGATAGGGAGAAATGGTCCAGTGCATTGGCCAGCAAGGTCACCTGACCTAACACCGCTGGATTATTTTCTCTGGGGATTCGTTAAAGCAAAGGTATACGCCACGCCCATTGAAACTAGGGAGGAACTCATTAGACGAATAATCAGTGCTTGCCGAGACGTCACACCAGAAATGGTAGAGAAAGCGTTTGAGAACTTAATTGTCCGCGCACAAACCTGTGTTGCAGCCAATGGTGATATTATTGAAAATGTTTTGTAAAAATTTATGTGAATAAAATATCTGCATTTAAAAACCAAACGTGTACATTTTTTCAAGTGTGAAAACTCTACTACGTTTGTATTAGACTTGTTCCCTTTTCAAACAATCGTAATTTGGCTTCACCAACTTGTAAATTTTTCAAGCTCGAATTTTCACTGATAAATAAGTTGTTTTTCGTCGAGTGAACAATTTTTAAGGGTTTTCGATGACGGCCTACAACTTTATAATAGAAATTTTTTATCTCGCACCTAGTGGTCGAAAAATAATTTTTCAAAATTGGTGAAAAACATTACCGAAAACGCTCAAATTTCTCAAACTGATGTCCCCCGGTATAGAGAATTGACCTTCCAAATTTGAAATCGGTACTATAAATAGTTTTTGAAAAAAAAAACACTTTTCCGAGCAAAAAAAAAGACCCTGTATATAATAATTGGATGACGTAATGGGTTGACTCAATGACTCACGCGATTAGTCAAATTATGCGGTGTTGTGTATAGCGAGGGCCATATTGGTAAACCAAAGAGATAGAAATTCTACAAGTCCCATTAAAAGTAAAATCAACGCGATTAGTAATGCGTTTTTAGGATTGTTAGCGATAAGCCGACTAACGGGAGAGGCGGGGATAGAACCTTCCATACCAGAAGTTATCTTTAAACTAAATTTATCAATAAACCAAAAAACGGATTTAAACCTTATATATTTTATTAAAAAGCAAACGGCATACAAAGTATTAAAATAAACAAATGACTAAAATATACAAAAAGAAATTATTTACAAATGAAAAATACAAACGAGAAATGAAAAAAAATATACAATAATTAGAGGCTGTCGATGAGTAGTTGTTGGAGCATGTCGTGGAACAGCCCCTCTGTGTCGTATACAGCTTGGGACTGCTCCTCGCTGTCGGTGTACGCGAGACACGCTCCAACCTTCCATCGACACAACTCGCTTATTTCGAGCGAAAGTCTAAAAAAAGGTGTGGAGGGTTGTATGACGTAAATTTAAATCGTATGAAATAAATTAAAATTACCTTTGAGCGAATGCCACGACTTCGAGACTGGGTTGGTGGTCTGCTCCCATGAGGTTCCTTTTTAGAAAAAAAAAGACTGAGCAACACGGCGTTTTTTGTAAAAAAAAAAAATATGCGTACGTTATAAGCGAGTCGCTAGGTGGGAATAACCGGAGCCTAGGGTCAATTTGGTCTAAGTCGACCGGCTCTACGGGGATTACCTCCGGATATGGGGTGTCTAATAATAGAATTAAATAAAAAAAGAGACCAGGTATAAGATAAGGAATTTATTTATTTTTTATAAGAACACCCGGTTATGGAAAATGAGATGTAATAAAACCCGCAGGGTTTGCAGGTCGCTGTCGAGCTGAACCGCCGACATCGCCAATGACGGGGAGGTCGTCACCGTCAGGAACGCCCGGGCCTCAAAGAGGGCCGAAACGTCTCTGATGAGACTAAACAAATATATATTTGAAAATACGGAATATATTATTATCAATATTTAGGTATAAATTCAAGCTAACCCATCCCCGTCAATGACGAAGCCGGGTCCGGCGGTAGGGATTACGTCGGCGGGTGGCTGGAATTGTTGGTCCGGATAACATCCTTCACCTTCCGAAGAAGAGCGACTCCAGCTACCCGCTTCAGCAGCAGCCTCCAAACCCTGCGGGTTGAACAGGTATTCACCCTCTTGTACTAAGGCGAAGCTGAAAATATATATATTATTATTAAAAACCCCAGCCAAAATCGAAAAAGGGTTTATTTGGGGGAAATATCAAAATAACATTTAGAGATCACCGAACTAAAAAACTCACATGTCGACGTCCTCATCAGAGAATAGTGGCGATGGACTTCTGGATGTCATGATAGCAGAGTTGTGATGTCTTAAGGATCCAGTTCCAGGGTTTTTATACCAAAAGGACCCCCATACCCACCATACGTAGGGGCCATTTGGGATGTAAAAACAAAAATCTATGAGAATCCCTCGTAGTTTAAACTGAAATAGTTAAAAGGATCTATTCCACATAGTTTATGGGGCTCCATAAAATTCTACGCGCAACAACATTCATAACACTTTGAAACGTCTTTTTTAAAAAGTTTTTGAGTATATAACTCTTTTACCATGACCATCCTTCTACGCTTAAAAACAGCTGTGAAAAAAATCGCTTTTTATAAACATTTCGGTGCGTAAAAAAGCACACTATTTTAACAATACCCGATTTGACGCGTCATGTTTAATTCAGTAGTCGCGCGTGGGTCAAACTTAATTTGCATCGTAAAAAAAGGTTAGGGTTGACACAAAAAAGAGCCCCTAAACCATTTTCCCTTCAAAGAAAAAGACCGTAGGGGCCTACCTCGTTCAATTAAGACTCGAGCGGCGTGGGCCCAAAGGGTTTGGTGTCTAATAAAACAGCGGCTCGTAAAAAAATTTGGCCGCTCGGAGAACAAGAAGGGCACCGTCAAAAAGTTTTTTCCTTATATTCACCCCAGATTTGTCAAAATAGTCAAAAGAGTTTTCTGCGGCTCTTTTGAAAAACAACATTTGTCAGCGATAAAGGGATGAACCGCCACCAAATTTATGGGTGGATGGGGCTATCATTAAAGTAGCCACTGATCACTATCCATCCTTAAATTTATAGGCTTAAAAAACATTGGGCCCTCTCTTTTAGAAAATAATCGAGTTTTATATAATAGAGTTTCGAATTAACGACGTGATATTATTTATATACTGTGTTTTTCGTATATTCATCCAGCTTTGACAAAATAGTCAAAAGATTTTTCGGCGGCTCTTTTGAAAAACAACTATTGTCAGCGATAAAAGGATGAACCGCCACCAAATTTACGGGGGCTATCATTAAAGTAGCCATTGATCACTATCCATCCTTAAATTTATAGGCTTAAAAAACAGTGGGCCCATCTTTTAGAAAACAATTGAGTTTTATATAATAGTTTCGAATTAACGACGTGATATTATTTTTATACAGCCTCAAAAGATACGTATAAATAGAGCCCGATCGGTCAAAGAAACTTCACTAATCAGCGGAATTCTCAAGTTGGAAGTCGTTTTCTTAGCACACAAAATGGATAGCGAAAGCTTATGTTGGTTTCTAGACGATTTGGAGGTAAATAGACCCTGGTCCGTGCCCCAACTACTGCAATTTTATTACGGAATATGTTTATTTTTAAATTTAGAGCCGGGGTTTGCACCAAATAAGTTACCCGCAATCTTTAGCCATCTAAGTTTTAAATTAATTTTGACGGTTATTGAAATTTTTTAAACTATCCCCTACGTTCCAGAAGCGTGCCAAACGGTAGCGGAACTCCGATTATTTAATCAAGCATTACCGCCTCGGTTAGGCGAAATTATTGAATCTAGATATAATAAGCGGGAAAAAGAATTACTCGAACTCGAGTGGGATGCTATGTTAGGTGCCGAATATGACGAACCTGTGTTGGACTACCTGAAGAGTAAGTTTTTTTCTCTCGTACCGCGTATAAAAAATATATAAAAAATTAAAAATATATATATTTTTTTTTTATAGACACCCCTGAAATTGTCACGGTCGATGATGCTGGAGACCCCGAACCGCATGAATCCGCCGAAATGGTGGACGAATATTTCAACGAACTACTTAACCAAAGCGGTTACGGGGAGGAGGATGGAAATTTACCAATTGTAGGATATATTGAATTTGAGGACATTAATTGCGTAATTTTGGGTCAGAATGAAAAACAGTTCCCGAACTTCAATATGACGGGAATTGAATTGGAAGCTGAAATATCGGGTAATATATCGGAAGGGCTTGCCAGGGTCACTGAACGGGTATTACGCGATGTAAACCCCGCTGACATGGTACAACTAGTAATCCGTAGTTCGGCGCTGGGTGCGGCGCATCCCGATATAACCATTTCATTTAGGAGGCGTGACCAAATTGATATTGATGCCCTTCTAGACGAGATTTCAGAATCTATATATTCAGATGAAGAAGAAGCGTTTTTCATGGCGCCCGTTAATTTAATATTTTCCATTGTACATCTCCCCCAAGGCGGTGGCTGTGCGAAACGGAAACGACTAGAGACATATGCCATGTTTTCTAGGAATAGACAATCAATTGTCCGTATTGCGAACAGCGACTCAATCTGTCTCGCTAGAGCTCTTTGCGTCGGTGTGGCACTGTGTAAATATTAGAACGAGCCCGAAAACAAAAGACTAAAAACGGTCTATGAAACTTTGTCGCATACCAAAGAAAACAATCTGGCCCAGCGAGCCCCTCCTATGCTCCAAATCGGCTGTCCGACCTAACAAAGAATGCGCGTCGCCCGAGTCAATTACAAAATTTAGAACGTATCTGAAAGAATACGATATTTTAATCTATCAAATTAAAAACAGCTGGTCGACCTTGGTGTACGATTCTAGAGTACGGGCCGGTATGGACAGAAAACGTATTGTACTTTTAAACGAGGGGACGCATTTCAATCTAGTTAAAATGCTGGCACCCTTTTTCGGGAAAGCAAAGTTTTGTTCAAAGTGTCTCGAGGGGTACAGACAAGATAGCACGCACGCGTGTTCAGACTATTGTTTCGCGTGTTGCAGGGCCATAAAATGTACCGGAGATATAATAAAATGTACCGACTGTTTACGTAATTTTACGGGTGTCGATTGCTACGCGCATCATAAAATAAAATTAACCGGCGATAAATTATCATTATGTCAAAATTTATTTAATTGCTCGGAATGCTCGATTCTAATCGATTTGACTAAACGCGACGGCCAGCTGCATTCTTGTAACGAACAGTATTGTACAGTTTGTCGTAAGTTTTCCCCTCGGGACATCAATGTTACATCCAAGTAATAAAAGACCCGCGATGCCCCTCACCACGTTTCGATTCCAATGGTCAGCCCACGCAAATGTGGATATTTTACGATTTTGAAACGGTCCAAACCAAACGGCACCCCGATAAGAAAAACTGTTATATTCATCAACCCATTTTATGCGTGTCGGAAACTTATTGTGGCGCGTGCGTTGATACACCCGACGTAGCCTGTAAATTTTGCGGCGTTCGACAAAGACAATTTCTGGGTTCAGATTCCGCGCGAAACTTTTTCGAATATTTAAGAACACTGGCTCGGATAAGAAGAGTGACCGCGCTTGGACATAATGCCAGTAATTATGATACGCAACTCATATTACAGGTTATAATGGAGAGTGCAGACTCGTTTGAGCCCGATCCGATAATAAATGGAACTCGCATCTTGCAACTGAAACTACACAATTTAACTCTATCGGATTCGTATAATTATATACCCATTCCTCTGTCGAAATTCGCGGATACGTTCGAGCTGGGCCGCGAATATACGAAAGATTTTTTCCCTCATTTTCTATTTAACGTAGTTGATAATAATTTTCACATTTACAAACCCGAACAAACAAACTTCGTCTCGGAGAACTCGCTGCCCAATATTTCACGTCGAAAGACCGCGAAAGTTTTAACAAATGGTACGCTCTCGAAACCGAAAAGAGTTCGGGATTTAATTACCTCGAAACGTTAAAACTCTATTGTTCTAGAGATACCCACATATTAGCTAAAGGTTGTTTAAAGTTTATGAAACTATGTCAAGACTTGTGTGAAGTTAATCCGTTTAGCGTGGGTGTGACTATAGCGTCAGTGTGTAGTAACGTGCTAAGGAAAAAATTTTTGGAGCCAGAAACGATTGGCATAATACCGGCAATTTGTATCGGTTATCCGAGCCTCAATCCACCGAGGCATTAGAATGGCTGGCTTGGGAAGCGCATGTCCGGAATGTTACCATCGTACCAACGCTGAATGGGCGAGAACCGCGTGCTGGAAAAATTAAAATTGATGGTCTTATCGGTGAGAAAAACGATCTACAATATCAGGGCTGTTGGTAAGTATTATTTTAAAAAGTTCGAAGAGACAAAATATAAACAGGTTTCTTTCACTAAAGGTTTCACGGATATAGGACTTGCTTCGGGGACTCTGTAAATAGGAACCAGCCCTTATACGCTAACGCAAGCGATACCCTTAATACACGATGCGGACAACCAATAAACTTAAAGAAATGGGTTATACCGTCATTCAACAATGGGGGTGCGATTGGATTTTGGAAAAACAACAAAATCCAGCCATAAATGAATTTTTAAAAAATTATAATTTTTCGGAAACTTTAACTGAACGTTTAGATCCCCGAGCCGCTTTTTTCGGGGGCAGAGTATCAGCCTTACGAACGTACTGTAACGTGGAAGGGACCGACGATAAAATTTTCTACGTGGATATTTGCAGCCTGTACCCTTTCATAAACAAACGGTATTATATCGAAAAATATATATGACGAAAACAAATATTTAAGTGTGTTTTCCCTTTTATAGCGGCAAAGTACCCGTTGGCCATCCGACAATTCTGCTCGGTACCGATATTCCAGCCATTGACGATTTTGAGGGATTATTGTTATGTAACGTGTTCCCGCCAACCAATATATTCCATCCTATCCTTCCGTATCGGACCGTTAACAAGAAATTAACGTTTACCCTATGCCGGATGTGCGCCGATTTACGGTACCAGGGTGACTGCGAGCATTCTGACGACGAAAGAATGCTTAAAGGCGTTTGGGTAATCGACGAATTAAGATTGGCGGTAAATCGCGGATACAAAATTACAAAACAAATCGAGGCCTGGTCGTACAGTGTGACGCAATACGATCCTGCAACGGACAGCGGCGGGATTTTTCGAGATTACGTTGACTGTTTCCTAAAAACCAAGGTGAAGGCGAGCGGCTGGCCTTCAGATTGTCAGACCCCCAAAGCCCGGGCCGAGTACATTGCGGCTTTCGAGCGTCATGAAGGGGTCAAATTGGACCCTACCAAAGTCTCCAAAAACGAAGGACTTCGAGCCATCTCGAAACTAATGCTGAATTCCATGTGGGGGTCTGTATGGACTTTATTAGCTTATAAATCATATTGGGTAGCGTGATAGATATTAAAACGAGCTTTTTTTTTCAGAAAACTCGGTCAGCGATCCATTGTGACCAAAACTGAAATCGTTCGCGAACCCAAAGTGTTCTTTGAACTGCTATCAAATCCGGAAATCAACGTAAAATCGGTTTGACAGTCAACGATACGACTCTTCTAGTGAAATCAGCCCCCATCAAGGAAGCAGAAATCCCTCTAAAACATACAAATTGCGTAATTGCCGCTTATACAACCTGTCAAGCGAGATTAGTTTTATTAAAATATCTTGAAATAGTCGGAGAGAACGCGTTATATTTGGACACTGACGCCCTCCAGTACGTCTCGAAACAACCCCTTATAGCTACGGGCCATTATTTGGGCGATATGGTCAGCGAGTTATCCGTTTATGGAAAAAATTCGTTTATTTACGAAGCCGCGTATGGCGGGCCAAAAATTACTCGTTTTGGGTGAAAAATCCTGATACGGGCGAAAAGTTTAACGTTACGAAAGTGAAAGGATTTCGAATTAATGTCGGTAATCAGCATATCATTAATGGCGAAAATTTAAAAACTATGCTAGGAGTGACTGAGAGAGAGAGAGAGAGAGAGAGAGAGAGAGAGAGAGAGAGAGAGAGAGAGAGAGAGAGAGAGAGAGAGAGAGAGAGAGAGAGAGAGAGAGAGAGAGAGAGAGAGAGAGAGAGAGAGAGAGAGAGAGAGAGAGAGAGAGAGAGAGAGAGAGAGAGAGAGAGAGAGAGAGAGAGAGAGAGAGAGAGAGAGAGAGAGAGAGAGAGAGAGAGAGAGAGCGAGAGAGAGAGAGCGAGAGCGAGAGCGAGAGAGCGAGCGAGAGAGAGAGAGAGAGAGAGAGAGAGAGAGAGAGAGAGAGAGAGAGAGAGAGAGAGAGAGAGAGAGAGAGAGAGAGAGAGAGAGAGAGAGAGAGAGAGAGAGAGAGAGAGAGAGAGAGAGAGAGAGAGAGAGAGAGAGAGAGAGAGAGAGAGGCTCGCGCGCGTTCTCTCTCGATCCGCTATCCGAGGGGCCGCTATCCACGTGGCAAGGGGGTGTGTCACGGGAAAACCTTTTTTGTTATTGTCAAAAATAAAAATATTATATATAAAACAAAATGTCAGGTCGCAAAAACAACTGCTCGAATCGATCGGCAAATTAAAGGGCGTTAAGAGACGTAATATTTTAATTAACGCCAGCCAATAAAGAGTTGATCGAAGCGATATCTGATTGCGTGTATAATACTCTTATCGGGAATATACGTCTAACCACGTGGCAAAAACTACGATTAAAAATACACCGTAAAACGTTACGCAAAATTGCCCAGAAAAAATTGGTCTGGCAAACTAAAAAACAAATATTATTAAATCAAAAAGGTGCCGGATTTTTTTCGTTTCTTCTGCCTATTGTGTCGTCGCTCGTGGGAGCCCTAACAGGTTGAACATAAAAAAATGTTAAGGTACTCGAAAAAGATGACTTTAGCGCCGATTACGGCACCCCATCAACAACTCAAACCGGATATTGACACGGAAATGGCGGATATTTTAAAAAGCGAAGCGATCGATGACAGAACCAAGTGGAAGATATACGAAGAGATGCTACTGACAAAGCACGCTCGAAATAAACCGATTGAAAATAACGATAAGCCCAGTTACGAAACATTAGTCAATCTGTTCCCGCTAGGATACAGAGCGAGCGCCCGAGAGATATTTAATCATTTGATTTCGGACAGCGGTCGACTGCGGTGGGACAGCCAGGGGCAAATTTTATTAGACGGTGAAATACAAACGGATTCTGATATTGTTGATTTAGTATATTATCTAATAAGTCCCCACGCGCCGAGACCCCAGAGTTGGTCAAAATTAAATAACCTGGTGGGTAAACCACGGAAAATCACCCCTCAAGCCTTTCCCACCACCACCCCATTACCGTCTACTTCGTTCGTAACAGCTTCCGCCCCCCCAGGCCCCCCATCTTTCGCTCGCATCCTCCAAACGAAAGAAAACTTTGCCGTCAGCGGTCGGGCCTAATTCTTTCGCGACACCTCGACAGTCACCGAAACTTTGGTCGCCCACTATTAAGAACCGTTTACGTAAAAAAAAAACACCGAGTGCCAAAATTTTGAAATGGGAGAGTTACCGATAAACGTTACGACTAGACTCGAAAAAATATATTTCGATTCTCGTAATCCAGCTAGCTACGGGGGTGTTGAAAAATTATACGATTCTGTCAAAGGGCTCGGAATATCTCGGGAGAATGTTGAAACGTTTTTGCAAACTCACGACGCCTATACGTTACATAGACCAGTTATTCGAAAATTCCAACGACGAAAGATTCGTGTAGGAAACTGACTAGACCTCTATCAGACTGATTTGGCTGATATGCGCTCTTTAGCGAGCGACAATTCCGGGTACACATTTATTCTTACTTGTATAGATTGCTTTTCGAGAGTGGCATTTGCCGTCCCCCTAAAACGTAAGACTGGCGCGGAGGTTGCGCGCGCCCTGAAAATAATTTTTAAAGAGCGGGGCAAGCCCCGCGCTATACAGTTCGACCGTGGGTTGGAGTACGTTAATTCGACTGTTTTAAAACTCCTAAAAGAGGAGGGCGTTAGACATTACCATTCCGAAAATAGTGACGTTAAAGCCGCGATGGTAGAGCGTTTTAATAGGACCCTGAAACAGCGCATGTATCGGTTTTTTACTCATAAAAACACGCGACGCTATCTCGACGAGCTGCCCAATTTAATTCATTCGTATAACGCCAGTTATCATACGACAATTAAAATGGCTCCCTTCGATGTAAATGTCAAAAATATTCTTCAAGTTTATAGAAATATTTACAAACCAGGGCAGTCTCAGCCAGCCGCCCTCAAGCCCCGAAAATGCCGTATCAAAGTCGGCGATTACGTAAGGATTACCCGAACTGCCCGACCGTTTTTAAAAGGATACAGCGATCAAAATTGGAGCGCCGAAATATTTAAGGTTGTTTTCAAGAATACTAAAAGACCTCTTCAATTTAAGCTCGTTGATTTGGCTGACGAACCCATCACGGGATATTTTTATTTCAAAGAAATTCAACGAGTTATAAAACCGGAAGAATATACAATTGACAAAGTATTAAAGAAGCGACGCTCAAAGGGTAAAGTCGAATATTTCGTTTCCTGGTTAGGGTATCCGGCTACATTCAATTCTTGGGTTTCTGATAAAGATGTCCGAAGCCTTTTACCTAACGATACCCAGTAATTCAAATCTCGAGATATTTCCGAATAATACGGTAGCCTGTTTCACGATAAAATTACCCGAACCTATCGAATTAAAGGGGGGGGGGGGGGGAGTTGCGTTGGTTGAAATATTGTATCCTTTTTCGTTTTAAAACGTGTTGCCCTATGACAATTACGTCTATTTCCGCGTTAATCCCGCCCAGCATGGGGGACAGGCTGACCCTAAAATGGTCGGGACGATGCGAGAAATCCCTCCGGGGCATTACTTGAGTATAGACCATTTACTTAAAGATGTAAACGACACCGCGCTATGCACCGCCGCTAATGTGTGTCTTACCCACGATCCGCTGAACGGACACGTGACGCTGGTTGGAAAAAATATTACCCCCTATGGCGTATTTATGAGTGACGGACTGAGCAACACGCTAGGATTTGAAAGAACTAAAACTATCCCGGGTAGAAGCGAGAACCCGGCTCGCTTAAATTTCCACATTCCGCCCCAAAACTTCGTTTATTCCGATATCGTCGCTGATCAAGTGGTGGGCTCGTCGCTCGTCAAATTGTTAAGAATAATAGCGGTTGACGAATCAGCCCGATTTGGTACTCATATCGAGAAAACATACATTTCGCCGCATTACGTGCCCATTGAGAAGAAATACTTTGATACTATACAAATAGATCTACGCGATGTTTATGGGAAACCAGCTTCTTTTGAGTTTGGCAATCTAACAGTAAAACTTCATTTGCGTCCAAGATGCCCTTAAGACACGTTCTTGAAAAAAGACGCTGCGTAGCGTGCCCGTACGCTCAATATTACGCCACTCAGGCAGGGGGGTCTATTCCCGACGTATACGTGGGATCGCCGTATCAGCGGGGGCACGGGCAATTCGGAAGCGGGTTTGGAAGTTTCTTCTTCGGCTTGTACAAGCTAGCGAAACCTTTTCTGTTACGGGGGGCGAAATTTTTGGGGGGTCAAGCCCTCTCCACGGGAAAACAAGTTTTGGCTGATGTATCGACGGGGTCATCCATACGTGAAGCCACCAAACGGCGGCTTACTGAAAAGTACGATGATCTCAAACAACAATACGGGACTGGGAAACGTAAACGCAAAACTAAAACAATTAAGAAAAGACCAAAACGTGGTGGAAAAAAATCATTAGTAGGCAGGAAACGAGCTAGAAAGGTCGTTGATATTTTCTCCTAAAATCATGGGTCATTGCGAAGCGTTAAAAAGTGAACTTGATATTTTCCAAAGCGCGCCTATCCAAACGTAAATTGATGGAGGAAAATGGACCACCTTCAAACCCATCTCGTCGCTGAGGGGCGATACCGTCGAGTTTAATATTCCTGGAAGCGGGCACGAGAACATTGATTTACCGCTTACGTACCTACTTGTTAAAGGTAAAATCGTCCCCGATGACGCCGGTAAAAGTTTATTACCGTCGGACGTTGTAGGGGGGTGTAACAATTTTTTGCACCCTACTGTCTCCGTCAGCTTGTTCGTACGCTTATCGGGCGTACATTGAAACGTTGTTAAATTTTGACAAGGGTGCCAAAGCGTCCCATTTAACAGGCGGGCTGTGGTACAAGGATACCTCCGGCGAAATGAATTCGGTCACGGCCAACGAGGGTTTTAAACAGCGGAAAGGATTTACGGATCAGTCGAAAGAAATAGATTTAATTGGTCCGCTGTTTCTTGACGCGCTCAATGTCGAAAAATATTTAATTAATGGCCTAGATTTACGTATTAAACTATCTCGAAGTAAAGCGAGTTTTGCGTTAATGGGTACGCCGAAGCCCGGGGTTGACTATAAAATTATCATTACGGACGCGACCTTTTTCTTACGTCGAGTACAAATTGCACCCAAAATACTTATCGCTCACGAAAACGCCTTGTCACGAGCAGCAGCAAAGTACGCTTTTACACGCACCGAAACTAAAATATTCACCATCAACTCGAATATCCGAAACACAGTTATTCCCAACGTATATTTGGGTACCCTCCCGGTTCGCTTGATTGTCGCGCTGGTGGATCACGAAGCCTACAATGGAACCCTGGCAAAAAACCCGTACGCTTTCGAAGATCAAGATTTATCGAGTTTAGCTCTTTATGTGGATTCTGATGGTGTGGATTCGAAACCTATTACGCCAAACTACGACGCGGGACAATATATTCAAGCCTATCATACTTTATTCACGGGTAGCGGAATTCATTATAGAAACACCGGGATCGATATTTCCCGGGGAGATTATGCCCGGGGCTACGCTTTTTACGTCTTCGACATTTCAAACGACCATAGCGCGGGTGAGTCATTATTGGAACCCCTCCAGACAGGTTCAGATGCGTTTGGAGCTTTCATTCGCTAAACCAGTCCCGCAAACGTTAAGCTGCGTAGTTTTCGCCGAATTTCAAGCCAGCTTTAGCGTAGACAAAGATCGTAACGTTTCTATTGAAAACGTGTAATTATGCGCGGATCCGAGATTTTAAACATTTTAAGACATACGCGCAATTTTATGGGCGTATTCGCCTCGGATTGTCTACCCGATAAAATTAATAGTTTTCCAGCGTCACTGGTTGTAAATCTGGACCCCCATGATGAACCGGGCAGCCATTGGGTCGCGATTTACCTTGATAAATTAAAACGGGCTTGGTATTTTGACTCGTTGGCGCTACGGCCCATTTTGCCAGCCATTAAACTTTTTTTTAAACAAAATTCGAGAAAAATCACGCCCAACAAGCGGCGACTTCAATCGACAACGAGCGTCATTTGCGGACATTATTGCGTGATTTATATACGTCACCGATCAAAACGTAGAAGTCACCAAAGCTTCTTTAAGGGATTTTCGCGAAGAGACGTCAACAATGATATAATGGCCACGAGAAAATTTAACAACCTGTTACGTCATCATAAACGGAGTATAAATTCCCGTCGCGCGACTATGCCCCGTTTTATTCATAACTAAACCCACAGTATCGTATCGGTGGTATGGCGAGAATGGCCGTTGTCGAATTTGACTTCCCCCACCAGTGAATTGGCTTTTCCGACATCACACTCTCAACACCCGACAACCGTGTTCTTTGGAACGAAGTCTACTTTTCGCCGACTGGATTACCCAGAACCGCGCTGAAATAGACAGTTAAATACGATGTCCATTTTAATTTTTTTTTGTATCACACTATAATATATTTTTTTGACTCGTAAAAGAAAAATAATTTTTGTAATATATCATCTTATAAAAATTTTTGCGTAAAAATAAATATTTTTTATTATCTTATAAATCTGACTCGTTATTTCTCATTGCACGCGTCATTTTTTTAGATAACGTAATTAATAGTTCATTATGTCCATTCATTCGCCCACGTTGGAAAAATATTATAAACGTATTTTAGAATTTTAAAAATATTAAGTGTCAATTTACCAATGTAAAAATTACTTTATAACAATGTATTCAATATAAAAACGTTTATTCACATTTTCTTTACAGCGGTTTTAATATTATGAATTTGATAAGTTTTACAATATTCTTGAAAATAAATCAGAGCAGCCATTTCCTTTTCAGTCGGCATTTTTAATTCGGCTGGCTGGTTAGATGTAGTTGGTTCGGTTGATTCTATTGTGGCACCGCACTTTTTACATGCCACAATAAGTTCGTTAAGATAATCGATAATTTTATTATCTGACATTTCCCCGGCCTCCGTGTAATGGAGCGATTCACTCGCATCACAATCACACGCCAGATCCGAATCTTCTTTCATTGTATTACACGATAAATGTGTCATTAAATGTTGTTTGAAACCTCTCACGGACCGGTATATTTCCGAGCATATCCAGCATTTCTTTGGTACCCTAAGCGGAGACATCTTCCTCTTTCCCATAGCGGCTGGCTTATGAAAACCGCAACGCTTCTACGTTATCTTTACGTTTCATGGTGTAGATTACGTCATCTTTAGTGAGTCTTTTTTAAATTACGTCATTTTTATAGATTACGTCATTTTGGGGGGTTTAGACCCAGAAATATTATTCCGTAGCTCAAAGAGAATCGGGATGGCTAGTCACGAGGATCTCAACACCGTAACCGGTTCGCTAGAAACGTTCAAGCAATGGGACAACGTACACGTGAACAAGGAAGACTTGGCCCACGCCGGACTTTTCGCTGTAGACTCGGACGGCATAGTCGAATGCTCCCTCTGCCACGGACAGATAGGCAGTTGGGAAACCGGCGACGTACCCCAAGCGGAACACGACAAATTTTATCCCAACTGTCCGTCACCCGCTGCTTTGGAGGGCCAAGATATCCCGCCATCCGAAAAATACATCTCCGGCGGACCAACAACCACCCCCTAGGGACCCGGCGACGACGTAATCGTAACTCTCACCACAAACGCCTAGAGGTAGAACATTTAATGAAAATGCTAGTAAAAACGCTAATTTCAGATGGTTCGTTTCAACCCTTTGAGTGAACTTTGGTATATACCCTACGAAGATCGACGTAATTACCATGATATTAATAAAATACATTTCCGAAGACGTATTTTCAATGTAAATCTTATTATACAGCCTGTACTCAAAAATATCTTAATAAAACCTTATAATTTGTATACACTCTGCTCTTTTTTTCCAAAACACTTTACCGATGACCGCCCGCTATTTTACGGTACCCTTAGAGGCCCGAAAGTGTTTGTCGGCGAAAACCAACTCGAATTGTGCCCTAGGCCTGACATTCACTATGACGGGTAGGCTGTTTGCATAACATCGTGTCCACAGCACCATAGGGGCAGATAACCTATAACATCGTAAATCATCTAACCTCGTAAATCAGCTAACCTTTTGACCTGCCGAAAATGTACGCAAAAAGGGGGGGAATGCTTACCCCCGCAGGGGCCCGTTTCCCCCGCCCGCAGGTGCCCCTATCGGTAGATCACCTCACTTATCTCTAATGTGACCTTATTTTAAATGAATGCGACAGCATTTAAATAAATATATTATTTTAAATGAATGCGGTATCATCGTTTATATTGATGCCGCATTCATTTATATTGATATCGCATTCATTTATATTGATGTCCCATTCATTTTATGGTTTCGCATTAAAATTGTTGCATTCATTTAAAATGAGGTCCCGTTTATTTATATTGATGTCGCATTAATTTTATGGTTTCGCATTAAAATTGTCGCTTTAATTTAAAATAAGGTTGCATTTATTTATATTGATGTTACATTTTGATATTGACGTCGCATTCACTTAAAATGATGTTGCATTCACTAAAAATGATGTCCCATTCACTTAAAATGATGAAGCATTCACTTAAAATAAGGTCACATTCTATAAATGATGTCGCAAGCAGTCACCCAGATGCCGCTTTCGAAAAGAGATGATTCGTAATCATACGCAGTCGGTACTATGAGTTTTCTTGAATAAAACTATCGCTTCTAAAACACAAATGGAGTGCATTTAGTTGTCAGTTTCGCAGGTATTAAATATTGTCACAATTAATAAAGGTGTTGTCGCATTGGTCCACGTTAAAAACATAATTTAATTTTTTTTTTCAATTTTTAATATTCTGAGGCTACAAATAAATTAGCTTTTTACTTTACCTAATTTGTTGAATTCGTGTTAAATAGTGTTGCATTAATTTGAATGCCGTCTCCATAGATTGTTTTTTTTTCTAAATCGGATAAAAAAATTCTGGTTAGGAAATACTCTTTCTATTGATGTCGCCTTTTAAAAAACGATTGTTGCGTTAAATAGCGTTAAAATCGCAAATTATTTTTTTTAACTTTTTATTATATTTTGGCGGCTGCCATTAAACTTTTTTATCTATTATTGGTCAGGAAGAACTATTTCTATTGATGTCGTATTTGAAAAATTATTGTTGCATTGGTTGGCGTTAAGGACGCAATGTAAAATTTGTTTTACTTTTTTTTTAAATTTTGGGGGCTGCCATTAAATTAGCTTCCTTTTTTATCTATTATTGGTCAAATAACAATCTGATTAGGAAGAACTATTTCTATTGATGTCGCATTTGAAGGAATGATTGTCGCATTGGTCCAGGTTAATGACGTAATTTATCTTTTATTACAAATTATATAAATATTTGGGGTTGCCATTAAATTAGCCCCAATTTAATATTATCTATTACTGGTCACATTGCAATCTGGTAACGAAGAACTATTTTTATTGATGTCGCATTTGGAAAAATGGTTGTCGCATTGGTCCGCTTTAACGACTAAATTTTTTATATAACTTAATTTTTTATTATTCGGGGAGGGGGGCTGCCATTAAATTAGCCCCCTTTTTGCATTTGTCTATTATCTCGTTACCTAATTTGTCGCATTCGTTAAAAATAGTGTCGCATTAATTCGCATTGACGTCTCTTTATATTAAGGTAAATTAAAATTATGAAATAATATGGGGGGTTACTGTTAAGTTAGCCCCCCCACTTTCTCTATTTTCTCATAAACTATTTTTTCGCAATCAAAATTATATCTGTCGCATTTCTTCGCATTGACATGTAGTGGCTATGATATTCTGTCCTGGTTGAATAACGAAATTATGGGGCTGACGTTAATTTAGCCCCCCTTTTAATTTTAATTATAGCTCGATAATGGTTTAGTCGCATCTCTTTTTCTTGCTGTCGCATTTTGCCGCATTGTGGGTGCATAAAATTGATAGAGAAATTTTCTGGGAATTAAAAAAAGGGGGGCCAACTTAATCGACCCAGATTACCTTATGTTTTCAAGTAACTTTTTTATATTTTTAATTGTTTCTCGCATTGTATTTAAAATTCACCGTTTTAGCTTAATGTTTTAATTTCATTTTAAATCTGATTCGAAACCTTTTTTTCCTTATTTATGTATAAATACAAAATTCGATATGTTGTGCATATTTATAATTCACATGAGTTAATCTAATTTGATCCTACTAAATGAAGCATTTTTAAACTCTCTCTCGCACTCTCGCTTTCTTTCGTCTACGCCACACTTCTTAGAGTCACAGATTTCCTATTGGACAAACTGTTCAATAACGACATAAAAGAAGGTTATATTTAATTCACGCTGAATTTAAAACACTTAAATATCTATTGTTTTGTTTGAATTTTTTATGGCAGACTTTTTTAACCTTTTGATTAAAGCTAATGTTAAATGCAAAGAAGTAAATGATGAAGGAGAAGTGAACGCTTTAATTTTAGCCGAGGTTATGACTTAAAATTAATTTACCCCTTTCCAAATATATAATAACTTTATCTCCTTCCAATTGAACGGTGACGCACCTTTTAAACCTGCACCTCTTAAGACGTTGCAGCCCGTGGCGAAAGTAAGTCATTTTATTTATTTCTGAAACACGTCTAAATGCTCAATTCAAACTTATAATTAATTGATATTCGAGTGTACATTGGTGGTTTTTTTATAAAGCGTTAAATTATTTTCGTAAATTTCTATGTTCAGATATAAAGTGTACACCATTGAAATAATGGATTTATAAGTCGCTTTTGGGTAAAGGTTGAGTATCAATCTCGAGGGTCTTTAAATTTTAGGTATCTTAAATTGATTTAAGATTTTTCACCGAATACATATTTGGTATTACCTTGATTGCATTTATTTCTATAAATACATGCATTCGTGATTTATCGAAATAAGTTATCAAAATTACATAATTCCTTTTTTAAATTTGATTTTTATAAATTTTAGCTTGGAAACTTTCAAGTGGAATTGCGGGTTGATAAAATATATTTAACATTCTTTCTTTCGCTTCAAAATTAATGTGGCAAGTGCAAGGACCAACGCGAGAGAAAGTTGATTTAGTCATCGATCTGATTTCGACGGAACATAAAAAACTGACTATGCTTACTTCATAATTTTTTAACTTCTCTTAAATTTATATTAATAGTTCGACACGAAATTTAACGCTGGAAATTTATTTCAGGCTGATTTAACTTTCATGGAAATTGAATTGTTGAAAGATGTTACTGCCAAATCTCGCTACGATAACAATTCCATCAATATGGAGATGTTTTAGAAATGGAACGTGTTGGTGGTGGTGGCGGATTCCTCTTTTTCTGTAATGTACAAAACGATATCTGTTTCCTACATTATTTAAAAGAAAGCACCGATTCGCTTAATATCGCTTTAGAACCAATACCGTCTTTTTTAAATATACGCTTATGTAGAAAGGTGAAATATATATTTGTACTTAGCTTTAAAGTTGTCATTTCCAAAATGGATTCCTGTGCTGAGGTCAACATCGTTGATGGGGCTCTAGACGTTCCTGCGCTCGCTTAATTCTTTTCGGGGTTATGTGTCTGGGATTCTTTGTGGTTTTAATTAGTTTCGGGTTTGTGTGTCTAGGTTTCTGACTTTTTAATTTAGTTTTGGGGTTGTGTGTCTGGTTTTTATTTGACGGTTTTTGTTATTTTCGGGGTTGTGTGTTTGGGTTTTTTGACGTTTTTAATTAGTTTCAAGGTTATGTGTTTGGGTTTCTTGATGTTTATTATTAGTTTTGGGGTTATGTGTCTTTGTTTATTTGTGTTATTAATTAGTTTCGTTTTTGTGTGTCTAGGTTTTTTGGCGTTTTTAATTAGTTTCGCGCTATTATATCGGTGTTTTTCGGTGTATAGTTCTCGCAAATAAATGTTCGGTGTTATGTATAGGTTTGGTGTATACATAGTTTGCTTGGTCGGTATTTCATTGCTTTTTCAGGAAAGTAAAGTAAATTACGCGTTATATTATTGCATGTTCCCGTTTATTTTCCGGGAGTTTAACGTCACGTCGTTCTTATTAAATAACGCTAAGCTGCGGCAACTAACACGTTAAATATTATTCAAAATTAAATTCAGAAAATGATATTTGAAAATAGTTTAAGTAGAAGGGTCGTATACGAAGAGCAGGGCAGGGGAAGGCTCATTTCACTAAACATATCTTGATCGCACTCCTGTAAACGGGCAGTTTTTTGCGAAACTCTGCTCAACTTTTAAGGAGAACAATTATGCACAAAGTAAACAGACTAAATCGGGCTAAAATTTTCTTCAAAGTTGCGCAAATGAGCCATTCAAAACCGCGCATCTCTACCAGATGTGTACGAATTTCGAATATCTAATGAAACTTTGGGCAAACCTTGGTCGATTTAGTGGACAAATTTCGATGGAAGCGAGCAAATTTGGCACGACGTATAATTAAATGCAAAAATTTAAAACGGGGTGTGCAGATTGGTCAGGTTAAAAATGAATTTCTGGGAAGTTGGTATGTTGCGTTCAAACTTGCAATACCAAATTAGAATTTTTGTACACTTGACAGAAGTTGTGCAAATTACCTTTGTGCGATTTTTCTAACATTGTAAGCAGATTATTATTATTATTATATTGTTCACCACGAACAGAGTTGGTCATATTCACTTCACAGAATTCAGGAGACCAAATTAAAGTTGACCGATATTAGACCGAAATTTCAAAACAATCCCCAGTAGCCCATTTTTTCCAAGCTCAAAATGTTGGTTCGGGTTAGAGGCTCACGGTTGTTTTTGTGGCGTAAATTGAATTCAAGCCTCTTTTCCGGTAGTCGGCCCAACTCCACTTACACTTGCTTAGTTTCATACTTGTTATCTCTAACTAAGATCATTGAGACGCGGACTCCGATACGAAACATTGCCGCCACTTTGACTAACCAACTATTGAAAACGTTGAAATCGCTTTAAGTCAGGGTCTCGCTTTCTGACTTTTTCGAGTGGTTGCATTTTGGAATTAGACTTTACAGAGTCGATAACCAAACCTTTTTTCAGAATGTTAGTCGACCAACTAGCATTTTAATGTCAAACTTTAGGAGTTGGCGATCTATTGCTTTCTAAAATTTGTTTTGTCTGCGTTATAATTGTGATATCTATTATTTCCCTTCAAACGATGGTTTGTTAAAAATGATAATGTATAAAATTTCACGCTTCGATGTAGTTTTCTTGAGCATTCCTGGTTAAAACAAAAATTTGGTTAAACCTTTACCCCTTTCGAAATAATAGTGGCCAAGCACACCGCTATTTTTAAATCGCTGTATTCTAAATACGTAGAATAAAAATATAATAAATAAAATAAATTTTGAAGCGTAACGAGCGAAACTCCTCTATCAAGGCACTCGTATGGCGTGATTTTTCCCTAATAACTCAACAACTACAACTCCAAATGACATGGAAGTTTAAACATTCTAGGCTACCAGGAGGTGGTTTATGTTAAAACAAATCCGAAATTGAGTGTGTCGTTTTTACCTCTCCGAGGGGACAAAGTCCCCTAGGATCGGTTTTGCAATCATCGTGTCTGTGTGTCTGTGTGTGTGTGTGCGAACGCGTTACCGGTGGCAAAGTCCAATACGTGTTACCGGTGAAAAGTCGTGAACTCGTTGTTAAAGGTTGGCAAAACCACCGTCTGACGGTGAGCGTTAACGGGCAAAGTTGCGGTTGCGTAGGGTGTGGTTTGTTTGTTTTTTTCGTTAACGTTCACCGTCGTTTCGGTTTCGGCTCAGTTGTAATGGGAATTTGTTGCAATGTTTATGGGTAGTGTAGGAATGTTGAGTTTGTTTGTTATGGCGGTTGTGAGTGTTGAATTTGCATTTGCGTCTTTGCTCTCTAACTTCTTCTTATTGACTTTTTGGGACGGACCGAGTGCTGACGGTTACGATAAACGTCTCAACGTCCAAATGGCAGGGTTTCCACCAACTATTTACGGTATTCGTCTTAGTATCAATTTGCGATCGCATCAGGCAGGATTTGAACCCGAGACCTCCTGTTTGACAGGTGGACGTTCTACCACAGAACCACTGACACTTATTACTCTAAATCGAAAATCGGTTTATTACAAATTAACAGAGTATTTAATTTTGGTTGTTACTAAATAGAACGAAATTTCGTTTTCCATTTAAATTATTGCATCGAAGTAATTCTAATGTAGCGTATTCTCTGTTGATTAAAAACGAAAGCGCCGCCCAGGTTTCGAACCCGAGCCCTCCTGCGTGACAAGTGATTTTTCTACCACAGAACCACCGATACATGTTACTCTTCTTTGAAAATTATAAACTCAGCTTCTCGGAAGAGTATATTAATGGTTTTTAAAGTCTACATTTTTTACGTATGTAATTTAAAAGGTGAAATCTTGTTTCGGATACGCTTTTTGGTTGTGTTTTTTAACTGATCCCGATTACGTTCTTTTTTGTCTAATCTTTGGTATTGTTGGTTTTTTCTGTCTTATATTTGTATCTACTATTTTTTAAGTTTATTTCCTTTTCCCCGCAAAATCGTCCAGTCTTAGAGGAACCTTTCAGAGCATAAGTCATGCCCAAAAGCTTATCCGGTTTCATTATAATAACGTGAAAAATCGTACTTGTGAATGGTAAGTTGTTGCGCTTCTTGATATTATATTTTCTATCGCTTGATTTCTAAATATTTGAACTAATTTATTGCTTGACGAATTATAATATTTTTCTATGAATTATCCTGAAGTCTGATTGCTTGACTGCGTTATAATATTTTTCTATGAGTTTTGTTTCTGAAGTCTGATTGATTGGGTTGTTATTGTGTATTTTCTATTATTTTTTTTAATCTAATATTTTAAACTGGATATAGTATAACGTTAATTCTGCGTATTTCGAATGTGCGTGATATGGAGGGTATTTTTACGTTTTATTAGGATCAGTTTTTTTATGTTAAATATCTTTTGTTATATTTGTATTTTCAGTCGTATATATTTATCGAGTTGTATACATCGTGCGCTTACACTTATGTTGGTCTGGTTTTTAACTGGGTCGTCATTACTTCGTCATTTATTTTAAACGTTTTCTCGACTGATTAAGATGTTTAATTTGAAATAAAATGAGCGTTAAAGATGCGGCAAGTATTTCGTAAGTGAGAAAAATACAAATACCTTCTTAAGATATTTCTTTAATTAAAATTGGCTTCGTATTATATTTAACTGATACACTTGTACCGTAAATAGGGTTAAATTCAATTGAGCATTGCTTTAGTACGTCTAACTCGCTGTTGTAACTACTTAATTTAAAAAATTCTGAATAAATTATACTCGGTTGTTTCGTCTCAATTATTTTAATTTTAATTAAAATTTTATACCGGGCGGGATTGAACCGGGATTACGTTTTTAGTAAATAACTCGGAATTGCGGAGATATATCTTTAAAAGTAATCTCGAAAAATTAATACCGCTAGGGACAATTCTTCCGAGGAGAGGTATATTTTGGCTTGCCAAGTTGTTAAATATTCAATAGAACCATTCGTCGCCTGAAAGCAAAAACCAAGTAACTTTATACTAATTATAGTTACAGTTACGTGGTTTTTGCTTTCAGGTGACGCATTTTCTTTCCTTCGAAATAAGCGTGCACTGTAATCGCGTGTTTTGAATCTAAAGCGCGCGCTACCTTAACGCCCGAAATCATCAGCGCGTGATTTAACATTTTATTTATTGAAAAGTGTTAAGCCTAACAACCTCTTTCCTGACTTTTCTTGATTGAATAAGAAGATAATTGGTATTTTTTCAATCAATTCGCAAATTCGTAAACCTAATTTTCCGCTGTCTATAAATATGGAAAATCGAGTTATTGCTCGACATCAAATAGTGCAGTTGCACAATGAAGGTTATTCAAATAGACATATTGGTCGACTATTAAATATATATCTAACCACCGTGGCTTTGTGGGTGAATCGACACCAAAATCGCGAATTCAATAATGGCGTCGATAACCCGAGAGATGGAAGACCATCAGAGCTTTCACCAAATGATCGGCGACGCCTGGCAAGGACTTCCAGAGACAACCTATTTCTGACTGCTAAACAGTTGAAGCTTGATCTTGATCTCGATGTTTCAGTACGATCGGTTCGCCGTTCCCTAGTGAAAGAGAACTTGCATGGTAGAATAGCTGTTAAAAAAAGAGAAACTATCTGTTGCAAACATTGAAGGTCGTTTCAATTTTGCAAACGATCATTTATAATGGCAACTAGGAGATTGGGAAAACGTAGTTTTCACGGTTGAAAAGGTTTTTGTTGTCGGTCACAACGGACAGGTTAGATATTAAATAAATAATAATTTATAGTTTATTTTATTTTTAACGCTTCTTTATTCCCAGATTTGGGTTAGGCGACCAATTGCAATTGGTGAGCGATTTGAACGGCCTTATATTAAAGAAGGTCAAAGAAGCGGAAGATTTTCCGTAAACGTGCACGGTTGGATGTCGGCTGTGAATTCGGGGGACCTCATTAGAGTTGAAGGGCGGTTGACTGGGCAACGTTATTCGGACCTTGTAGAGTACACCATCTCGCCCAGCGTGTTAAATCGTTTTCTTGACGGGAATTTTAAATTCATGCACGATAGGTCGCCCATTCACATGTCGCGCGTATCTATGGCGACTGTGAATCGTCTGATGGACGTTCATGGATTTCAAGAAATTTTTTGAGAATTAATTAGGAACTCTTAACGCGTGACGTTAGGATTGCATTTTTCTACCAGAATATTGATTGGCCCTCAAAAGGCGCAGATATGAATCCAAAAGAACACATTTGGGCAGAAATGGTCAAAATCGTTGATCATTCTAACGTCCGCAATCAAGATCAGCGTTGTGAAGCTTTTTCGAATGCTTGGGACCAACTAAAGACAAATGCGAGCCTTGGCGCAAATTGCATGAATCAATGACGACCAGAATTCAAAGAGTGCATGAAAATGAAGGCTACTGGTCTAAATATTAAAGGCACCTAATTATTTAAATATTTACTAAATATATCTATATACCATGAATATTCATTATTATTGAACTATTAGTCCTATAGCATAAAGTTGTTTTTGTGGGTTGTTATAAATTAAATGTGTTTTGTTATTATTTAATGTTTCTAATATTTATAGCTTTTTTTTAATAAATGCTGTTTCACAACATTAATAATCGTCTTAAATTGTAATAAAATACAGCGTAACCCTATTAAAATATCAAAAAGCGGTGATTGAGCGTAGCTGTCACTGTGGAAACTGGCCAGAAAAGGTGATTGTCCGGTTCTAGAGAAGCTATTGGATGAAAGGAAATGGGGCGTTTTGGAAAACGACTCGAGAGGGAACAAGTCGGCCCAGGCCGTAATATTAGTTCCACATCAGTGTATTCGAGTGGGCAAACCCATACACCCTTAGTAAACACAGGTAGGCAAACTAATACAAAAACTGTTGAGGTTACGTGATTTATTATCGTTTGATATATAAATTGTCATCCTAAGTTAAAGAGTGGGTGCCGCCCACACTCAGGATACCCGGGTGGGCAAACCAATTTAAAATCTGTTGAGGCCATGTGATTTCCTATCGTTTGATATACAGGGTGTCTCAATTTGCTCGATCAGGCCATTTTTCTCAAAATGTATTTATGCTAGGCTTCTGAAATTGTCAGGGGTTATTTGTTAGGTATGGAAGGCTTTGGTTACTAAATTTCAGAAAAATCTAACGATTTTGTGCCGTTTTGGAAAATTTATTTTTTCACCGGTAGGTGTCAGGCAAAATGTTTCAATAGAAAAGTTGTAGGGCATAGTCCAAAGTGTAAAAATAATTTTGTTTTGGTTGAAAAAGACCTATTTTTCACTGAGTTTGGAGGTCGGGGGAAAAAACTCTCGGCTTGAAAAAGGGACCGCGGTCCGAAAGCTCGCCAATGTAAATAAACAAAAAAAAATTTAACCATGAAGTATCTTGGCTTTTAAAATACTGTTGTTTTTATTTTTGCATAAATCATATTATTACAAGAATGTATTTATGTACTAAGAATATAGCAAGACGGAGATTCTGTTCCTATGGTCGCATACTTTTCTGCTTAAGGTCCTGTTGCCAAATTCCTAGCCAAAGTGCTAGCCCATTGAATTTAACATGTTTGATTCTAGCAATGCAGACTTTTGCAACACGCCCTAAGATCGACCGCTTAGGATTTTTTGGTCCCACTCTTTCAAGTAGACGATTCTTATCTTTTACTTTTATTGTTCTATGAGACCAAATTGGTTTTTTTTTCGATCACTCACCCTTTAAGGGGGTTGGTCGGAGGGGCGGAATTTAACGGCTTTGCGTGCGCGTCAAAGAGCGCTATCGAATGAGACCAACTTGTTTTTTTTTCAGTCACTTTCCCTTTAAGGGGGTTGTTCGGAGGGGGCGGAAATTAACGGCACTGCGTGCGCGTCAAAGAGCTCTATCGAATGAGACCTAATCTCTGGACCAACTATACAAACTATACAAGCTCGCCAAGAAGGCGATAATATTATTTTGTGCCACACATAAACGACTTCGATAAGAAAGTCCCACACTTATTTATTACTTCTGACTATACACGGTTTCGATTAGAAAGTGCCACACTTATTTATTACTTCTGACTATACACGGTTACGATAAGAAAGTGCCACACTTATTTATTACTTCTGACCATACACGGTTACGATAAGGGGGGTCGAAATTGTGCCCCCTGTTTACCTGTCAGACCTGAAACTGGCTATCGGGAAAAGTTGTGTAGCCCCACACTAATTCAAACTTCCCGTCACGCCCATAACACCCTTTGTGAAATTCCACTGGGTTGGGGGCGGGGGGAGGCCGAAGTTTGAGGTTAACTTGACCCTTAAAACGCTATGATTATACGTAAAATAATCCGGAAAAAGGAACGAGAATTGCGACAACTTAACTAGACAAATCCCCCCGCGGCGCTAAAAACCACTAGAAGTTCCGAGTTTAATTTCAACAGAGCTGCGTGAATCGGTTGGTAAATTCGTCGGTATTAGAAGAAACGCGGCCAGAGGCTATCTGGGTTCGAGTCCCGGCGCCGCCAATAAAATAATTTATATAATTTATTTTTCGCAGCTCCATCTACCGTGTCGTCGCTTTTCCACAACAAACAAACTACAACAACACTTAAAGACATTCGGTCCATAGCAATAGTCCCACTTCGATATATATATATCTCGATGTGGAACTAAAAACGGGTGGTTGTTTCGCCCCGAGAGAGCGTTTGAATTGGGGGAAAAAGTGGGGCTTCGGAAAACGAGTCGAGAGGGAGCTCTGACCATTCCGCTTGCTACTGACACAAGAGCAGACGCTTTTCTCTTAATTGGCATCGCTAGCCGATTGTTAGTCTTAACAGGAGTCGTTAAGAGTGATTGACTGGGTGTCGAGTTTTGTAATTGTGTTCAGTTATTCACTTTTCGTTTCGAGCTTTTTGGGGTTGCAATGATTCCTACCGCCTGCTATGTTAGTCCATGAAATACTCTGCTCTTCGGAAATGGAGAACAAATAAGGGAAAACCAAATAATCCTTTGATTCTCCTACCCGAATTCGCCACTACAGCCGTAAGGGAGAACCCCAAATTACCGTCTAACCCCCCAGCCCTAAGGGTCTTTAAGTAGAAAAGATGATATTTTTTCCTCCCCCGACCATACGCATTAGATAGGGGATTCCAAAATCTGTCTGGCGCTGATTTAGGTGGAGAATGACACGGACATATTGCGACACCTTTTGTAACTTATTGGAAATAAACGGGTCCAAGAAAAAGTTTCGTTATTCGAATTTGAAGAGAGAAGCCGAACTAAACTGTAGTATTTTGAAACTAGAGAAGCCGAGTTTAACATTGGAGAAAGCAGTTGCGGACATCGCACCCAACGAGTTTGAAAATGACGTATGTTGCCGTGTCGCGAGTTAAAACATTGGATGGTTAATATTTGATCCGGGTTTTAATATTGCGCGCCCTTTACAAATTAACAATAAGAGTGGATTATCTGCTAAAAAACAAAACTTGAAAAGCTCAAAATCCTTTGGAGTACTACCACATAAGCCAAGTAATAACCGTGTAAAAATATAATCAGTAATCTTTAGTAAACTCAATTATTTATCACGCTTTCCTTTCTCTACCTGAGTTTTATTAAACAAAGCCCAATTAACCACTGCATTATTTTCGTCATTATAAAAATTTGACACTTACCCTAGACGCTTAAAACGCAAAAATATTCGCCAGAAACCTATCCAAAATTATAATATATACCAATTACTATATAATAACACGAACGCGATTGATTGAACGCAAACAATACGGCAACGTATTATCCCAAAATTAATTAAAAGCGCTGATATAATAGCTGAAAACTGATTCAAAAAGCCAAAAGACCCAGACACGTAACCCCGAAAATAATTAAAAACGTTCAAAAACCTAGACGCATAGCCCCGAAACTAGTAAAAACGTCAAAAACTCCAAACACATAACTCCGAAACTAATTAAAAACGCCCAAAAACCCAGACACACAAACCCGAAACAAATTAAAAACACAAATAAACCAAGACGCATAACCCCAAAACTAAAAATAAACAGCAAGAAACCCAGACACACAAACCCGAAACTAATTAAAACCACAAAGAATCCCAGACACATAACCCCGAAAATAATTAAAAACGTTCAAAAACCTTGAAGCATAGCCCGAAACTTAAAAAAAGCCAAAAACTCCGATTTAATAGCTCGAAACTAATTTAAAACGTCGAAAAACACTAATAGACAACCCCGAAACTAATTTAAAATGTCAAAAAACCCAGACACATAACCCGTAAACTAATTGAAAACGTCAAAAACTCACATAACTGATTCAACACGCCAACAGACGCGAAAATATTACTCCGAAACTAATTAAAATCCCCAAAGAACGCCGACATATTAATCCGAAACTAATTGAAAACTCCAATAAACGCCGACTTATTACACTAACTAATTCAAAATGTGCAGAAAACTTCGCCATTTTAACCCAAAATTAATTTAACGTCGATATAATTGTTCAAAACATATCTAAAATTCGAAAGGACCCCGACATATTACCCCGAAATTTATGATAAATGCTAAAACAACACCGAAATATTAGCCCGAAACTAATTAAAAATGCTTAAAAACGCCCCCTGATTAGCCCGAAACAAATTATAAACCTCAAAAACGGCGATAAAATATCTCGTAACTATTTCTTAAATACTGAAAAAACTATAAAATATGAATTCAATATCCTAAAATATCGAAAAATCTACGAAGATATTTAAAAAAATCACCGTCAAAAACTGTAAAAAGTCGTGTAACCGAGTTGTCGGCCGATTCCTCGCTGCCAACTAAAACTGAACTAAAATATGAAATTGATTTTGATTAAGCTTCAAAAATTCGTTTTTTGGTTTTGTCCGGAACCACTTGTCTGATTTGGAAAAAGAAACCGGTTCTGGAATGGAAATATTTTGGCGCGTCACGTGCACGAAATTGTAGAATTTCAATTGGTTGAAAAAGCGATGTTTTATTTTTAAGCTTTGGTTAAATAATTCCTAACATTTTAAAAATTTAAAATAGCCAAACGTTTCTCCGTTCTTTAACCTTTCCAAAAAGGTATTAATTGTCTTTCTACTATAAACGGTGATAGAATATATGAAAAACAAATTGTCCAGAAACGTTTGTCCGGGACTGTAAATTACGCACGCGTATGGATCTAAAATATACTGCACGTCAATGTTCGCGCGGCAATGGCATAAGAGGTCTGGATTAAATTCGCCAAGGGGTGATTCAAGTATGTGAATTTTAAGAGGGGGTTGAGAAGGGGTGGAAATCTAGTATAATCAAAGGTAGGCCAAGGGGGTTGACAAAAAACCACTTTTCTACGCCACTGGTGATATTAGCTAAGAATGGTTAAATAGTGTACCGTGGGCGTTCTTAAGTGGTTAAGTGATCTAAAATTGAGACAAATGTAATCTCTACGTGAATACAAAGAACGCATTCACATCACTACTTACAGATCACACATGGATCAGCTTTGTAACACATTCGAATATTTTTAGATCACTAGTGACACATGTACTATTCATGATCCGAGGGTGTAATACTGATCTAAAATCGGGACAAAATTCAGTGATCTGAAAGTGAATTGGGATTTTGCAGCGTAGAGTGGAGTTTATACTAAATATTTCACGGCGTCCATTATACATTTAGGCATTACTGTTTCGTGATACATTGTTTGGGTATCATTCATTGATATTGGGAGAACTCCTACAGTTGAATCAACGTTAATGGGCAAATAGACAAGACCTCCTTAAACGCCTCGCTGCTGATAAATTCCCAAACGACGTACTGCAATAAAAGCGATTCTGGGCGATATCATTTTATTCTCTATATTTGTCAATTTGCTAAAACTTCGGCGATGGGTGGAAAACTAAACCCGTTTGGCTTCGCGAACTTTGGTTCCAACCCTCTTTAACCAATAGCGTCAAAACAAGTTCTACAAAGGGCAACGCTACCATCAGAAATGAAGTCAACCCTCTCCGAAATTCATTCTTTTCACAAAATTTTAGAATTTTTAACATGAACAACATTCACATTTGTAAACGGGAACTTCTTTCCCGGTATCGAGTAAAACCTATTCGTGGTATTTTGGATTATTATTTCTACTAAGCATCAAAGAGGCTCTATTAGATAACTCTCTAGAGCGGTACTGGGAAAATTCCCGTAATGCTGCAATAGTTTCTCTTTCATGAGCCTTCACTTCCCAGTCTTCTCTGCGAGCTCCACGACCCTCATTATCTCTAGTTCTGAATTCCAGGTTTACCCAGCGCACTCTGTGGGCCTCAGTTTCTTGGGCCCTGACTTCCGGGTCTTCTCTACGAGCTTCGCGACTCTCATTTTCTCTAGTTCTAAATTCCAGGTTTGACCGGCGCACTCTGTGGGTCTCAGATTCTTGGGCCCTGACTTTAGCGTCTTTTCTGCGAGTGAAGTCACCCTCGTTTTCATTTTCCCTGACTTCCGGGTTTGCTCTGCGGGCCGATCTTCGTACATTTTACCTATTCCTGTAATCGGAATCTTCCCGCTCAAGCCGAATGGCTATTTTTTCCCATCTTTGGCGCTTAATCCCTTCGCGATTCTTCCTTTTTTGCCTCCCCCACGGGTATGTACAGGGTAAAGGTGTAAGGGAGTTTTTTGATATCACGTTGTAAAATAGACCCCTGTAGCAATTTTGGGTCGGCCCGACGTATAAAAAATTCATAAAAATGCTAGGTCGATCGACGGTCGGCCGACCGTCCGATTGTTAGTCGAAATGTCCTAGCCGAAATAGGGTCGATCGACGGTCGGCCGACTATATATGGTAAGCTTTGGCCCGTAAATTTCCCGACGTGATATATAGTACTCCGGAACAGGGTTGGGCCGACTAAGTAAAAATTCCACAATTCCGATCATAAAACGACGTGTTTTAGTAAAATATAAATACGTGAAAAGCACAGAATATCATTTAAAATACATTTTATTGACAAAATTTAATAAATTTTACAAAACGTTTGACTTTTCAACTTATGAGTTTAAAAGAATACAAATATTTTTCTAGTTACGCTTCAATCTTTTAATATAAAAGATGTTTATAGTTGATAACTTTCAACTTTAAGAGATTGTCTGCCTAAGGATCCAAGATAAGAAACCTGCGTATTGAAAATTCTGTAATAATTTTTCATAAACTTCGTGCATACAGAGCAATGCGTTCCATGGTTTACTTCGTTTTGCACAAAATTTGAACGTATCCGCCTTTTATGCCTATCACTTATGTTAATATAATCTTTATGAGAAGGCCGTTTAGACATTTTTAATAAAGATATAACAGCTAATATAACTGAACATTAATTTCACGGTTCCCTGTTGATATACACAATAACCCCCAAAGGCCTAACAACCACAACAAAAGCCGGAAATTAAAACGGCTTTTTAACAAATTAAAGAAATTGCTCTTGAATTTCTTACCTTTGAAAAGTAAGACTTTCTTTATAATTAATAATCAGCTAGGCTAATACCCAAGGCACCACCTTAGGCCTAAGTCATCATGCGACTTTTGAAGCCCTTAATTCAGGTGGCCGGGTTACAATGCGTAGGAGGGTGGTGGCAAGCCCTGCATGCCACGAGATCGAGCCAACAGCTCCCTACACTAACTATTACAGTTAACCTAGACAAGTTTTTATGGAAGGGGAAACCGAACACTAGTAAATTGGCACGAAATATCGCGATACTCTGTGAAATTCTGGAGCGCACACAAAAATTCGCCATAGAGTGGAGAGCCGACAAAAAAATCTAGTATCAAAAAACCGCGTCCGTGGCTCATAGATGGCGCTTAGTAAGTAATAGCGCTATTTTCAAATATTTTGGCGTTAGTTTTATGTTACAGCAGCTGCTGTAGCAGTGGCGATACTTTTTTTAGAGAAGTATTATTAAAGTGGCATAATTTAGTTGGATACCTCATTCATACCGTTTTTTTGTTTGAAGTTTGTTGTATTTTAAAATTTTATTAAAGTTTGTGAGCCGACTCTAACTCGACCTTATCGAAGTCGGAAAGAGTGTTAATCACCGACTCTAATTCGACTCAAATCGTTTTGCTCATAATAATAGTAGGAACGTTTTAAAGTCGGCCTAAGGTCGGTTACTCTTAACCGACTCTGCGACTAAAAACCGACTCTTCGCCGAACTCTCATTGCTACAGGGGGACCTGTTCTATATTTCCAGACTGCTTCGGCATTCTAATGCAAACTCTTCTATTTTAATAGTGTTTTGGCAAAAACGTATTATTCTCTCTATCGGAGATTGGCACTGGTGCTAAATCATTAGGCAATAAAACTGGCATAAGTCTTTCGACTTCTGTGCTATAGATCCGTCACAAATACGGTTGTACGCAGGTTAAAGTATTCTGGAATGAAATTTGCCTTACGAGTTTCTACTTCATCCATCGTTAATTTTTTAAGGTTGATCAAACTCATCTGGTATTATTGGGGTGGTTCTACTTTTTCTACCATAAATTTGTTTACCTCATGCCATACCATATGAATTTACGAATGAAATTTAAATTTTCGTATAATTTAAATTTTGCCTGAATAAATCACGTTTAGTTTATACAGGGAAAGATACAAATATGAAACCGGAGAAAATCTTTATTTTTACACAAACTTCAGGTATCCAATTAATATGCGGAAATGTATTAAAACTTTAAAAAAATCAAACGGACGTTAAATGAAAGTTATTATACACAAATTTCGCATATCCAATTAAAGCGTAAATGCGAAAATATATTAAAACTTCGAAAAAAAAAAACAATAAGGTAGGCTAATACCCAAGGCATAGCCTTAGGCCTAAGTCATCGATCGACTTTTAAAGCCTTCAATTCAGGTGGCCGAAAAAAAAATCTGCTAAGATATTCCCGCTTTTCGTCGCGCTTAAAGTTACTGTATCACTGCAAATTCGTGGCACACTTTAAGATCTCAAAAATTCACACATTTAGAACGCCAATTTTGGTAATGATTTAAGATCACATACACTTTAGAACATTTTTTAATGATCTTAAAATGTAATCTAAACGTTCTCACAATGCTCATATGTTCTAAAACATGCCTACAAAAATGATCCCGTGATCTAAAATTTATGATCTTAATATGTGTTTATGTGAACCCCAAAAGATAAGTGATCTTAAATTACACGAAATAAGATCAGTTTAAATGATCCTTAAGTGATCCACAAATGTTCTACCGGAAGTGATCTACAAACGAAATTTATTTTTTTATTTTAAAATCTCTTTTACAAATATTACAAAACCTTTGCCAGTTGGCAGTCCATTTTTGAGGCTCTGGCTGAGAGCTTATAATTACTATGCCCTATGACCCGTTTTGCAAGTAGGGGCATTGGCTGAACAAAACACGCAGGAAAGTCAAGTTCTAAGGTATAATACATTTTGATGAAGTTTTTAGCGACTTGCACAGATATACTTATTTTTAAAAATTAGAAACAACGAATTCTTAAGTGCACAAGAAAAATTTTAGTTTTATTTTAAAACATTATTTACCCGACTAGTTTCGGACACGTTATCGGACCTTCATCAGGGGTATGACCCGTTTACAATTTTTATCGTCGTATTTACCCAGCAAACACAAATCGTCCCTGGGACGTCCCAGCATGGTCGTTAGAGCCCAGCTTGGTCCCGTCCAAAATTCGTCCTACGGGACGAATAACGGACGTCCCATTTAAGTTCTCGTAGAACCAATTTCGTGACATCAGATATACAGCCCAATCGACGTCGCATGGATCTCCACTATTCGTCCGAAATGTTTCGTCCATCAATGCTATCTAGAGGTGCGTTTATCAGCAATTAATTTTAATTTGTTTCACCTGTATTTGTATTTGAGCTGATAATGATTAATGAACCACAAAATATTAATTTTATTAAGAATATTATTATTTAAATTTACGAGTTTATTTAACGTGAATTAATGAAATTACGTGTTAAATCAAAACTACTTAATTATTTAATTAATTTTTTCTGTTCTTAATTTTTAAATTTTTTTATATTATTATTTTCTTAATTTTTATTTCCATTATATTCATTTGATGAATTATTTCTACAATCACAGCCAATTACTGCGAAAAAGCTGATCTAAGTTGGCCGAGCTAAAGTCCTTTTAAAATATCTGGTAGCCCAGTTTGTAGTTTCTTTTGTACAACGCCATTACTCGATAGTTTGGAATCGGTCACTATAAAGTACATAATGCGTTCTACACAAACGTTAAAGATTATAACATAGTAATCTCTAGTATTGCTGATAATATATCATAAGAGTAAGTATTTTATTAAAAAACTGTTTGATTTTTTTAATGATTTTAACTCGATTTTTTTAATGTGTCTTTTACAGAGGTAGGAAGAAAATATGTTTGATCAAAGTCTATACATTTTGGACCTGTACATGTTTCAATTTAACTTTTTAATATTATTCATTACTCTCACTGAAAGGTTCGCCTAAAGCTTTATTTCATTTTGTTATATTTTGTATATTGAATTTGGAATTCCAAAAGTAAGATTTGCGTGTCATTCTCCGAATGTTAGGGAAGTTTCGCTGTTTTTAAAGTTCATTTTGGACCTGTACATGATTCAATTTTATTATTCATTACTCTCACTGAACGGTTCGCCTAAAGCTTTATTTTATACTGTGATAATTTATATAGTTAAATTGTAATTCCAAAAGTAAGATTTGCATTGAATTCTCCGAATGTTAGGGAAGGTTCGTTTTTTTAAAGTTCATTTTGGACCTGTACATGTTTTAATTTAACTTTTTAAGTTTATTATTCATTACTCTTACTGAAAGGTTCGCCTAAAGCTTTATTTCATTTTGTTATATTTTGTATATTGAATTTGGAATTCCAAAAGTAAGATTTGCGTGTAATTCTCCGAATGTTAGGGAAGGTTCGCTGTTTTTAAAGTTCATTTTGGACCTGTACATGTTTCAATTTAACTTTTTAAGTTTATTATTCATTACTCTCACTGAACGGTTCGCCTAAAGCTTTATTTCATTTTGTTATATTTTGTATATTGTATTTGGAATTCCAAAAGTAAGATTTGCGTGTAATTCTCCGAATGTTAGGGAAGGTTCGCTGTTTTTAAAGTTCATTTTGGACCTGTACATGTTTCAATTTAACTTTTTAAGTTAATTATTCATTACTCTCATGAACGGTTCGCCTAAAGCTTTATTTTGGATAAATATTAAAATTAAGCTTCGAGAAACAGTAATTTCTAGAGTACATTTTTCATCCGATAGTCTTAATTTTTTTAAGGAATAGTATTAAATGGCTTAGTTTTATTTTGCTTCTGATTTAAAAATTAATATTATTTTTTTTACATTTGTATAAGGAAGGTTATTTGATTTTTTAATTGTTTAGTTCGAAATTTATTTTGTTATATAAAAATTAAATAACTATATAAGTTTTGTAATTTATATGTTAACTGCTAATACTTGCAGAGTTTGTTCAGAATACGATATCCAATGAACGTCCTAGTTTCATCCCTATTGAGCCATGATTGAACCAAATTAAAGGCCTAAAGACATCTCTAGGTTTTATAGAAAGACATCCAGGGGACGACCGCCGTAATCACCGTTGGATGTCCGAAAACTCGTCCCCGGGACGTACTACGGCTATAGACAAACCGGACATTTGGACGTCCTTTAACGTCAATCCCGGATTTTGGGATGTCCTACGGACGAAGGCAAGATCCCAGTGTGACGTCTATCGGATGTCCATAGGACGTGTTTGTGTTTGCTGGGTATAACCTTAGTTACATTTTTTTTTAAAGTTCCAAAAGTTGATGTAATCTATCCCCGGTCCCAAATCACGGTTTAAACATTTACCTTTATCTTTAGATTTTTTAATATAGTAGGATTCTAATAAATTTAATTCGATTGAGATATTACAATATTTTCTAAGTTCAGAAGATTCGAAGTTAATTTTATGGTTTGTATTTTGAACGTGGGTAGCCAAGGCCGATTTATGGAACCTTTTTAACCTAACATCGTCAGAATGTTCTTTTGTGCGTATATTGTCCAATGTATTCGTCTCCACATTCACACTTAATTAAATACACTCCAGGTTTATCTTCTTTTTCAATTGGATATTTAAGGGATTTTTAGTGGTTTATAATTTTGTTCGTAGGTTTAAAAGCAGTGTTACAATTTAAACGACTCTTGAAGATGTTGGCTATTTTTGAAGACAAAGTTGAATAGAAGGGGATACAGAAAATTGGTTTATCCTTGTTAAAACTTTTTAACGTAGTACGTTTAGCTATGTCTTAAGAATTTTTAAATTTACCATATGCTTTCTCGACAATTACTGGTTTATATCCCCTATCCATAGCCACTAATTTCAAAAACTCCAATTCACTCTCAAGAGCTAAATCATCTGAACAAATATTTAAAGAACGATATACAAGGGTGTAGAAGGAACTCATTTTTTGCGACATAGGGTGTCCAGAGCGATTATGGGGAATAGTGGTAACTGAAAATGGTTTTCTAAATACTGATGTTTCTACATGGTTATTGACTTTTTTATACATACATCAAGAAAATTTAAAACATTATTCGACATGAGTTCCAAAGTAAATTTTATATTAGGATGAATGTTGTCGCACAAAAGAACATTCTGACGATGTAAGGTTAAAAAGGTTCCATAAATCGGCCTTGGCTACCCACGTTCAAAATAAAAACCATAAAATTAACTATGAATCTTCTGAACTTAAAAAATATTGTTATATCTCAATCGAATTAAATTTATTAGAATCCTCCTATATTAAAAAATCTAAAGTTAAAAGTTTAAACCGTGATTTGGGACCGGGGGTAGATTACATCAACTTTTGGAAAAAAAATTAAAAAAATATGTAACTAAGGTTATAAATACGACGATAAAAATTGTAAACGGGTCATACCCCTGATGAAGGCCCGATAACGTGTCCGAAACTAGTCGGTTAAATAATGTTTTAAAATAAAACTTTAAAATTTTTCTTGTGCACTTAAGAATTCGTTGTTTCTAATTTTTAAAAATAAGTATAATACATTGCTAACAGAGTTAGCAGTATTATAGGTATGGTTTTTTTTTCCTTTTCAAGGAAATTAATCTAAAACGAATTCCCCGTTCACAATAGATATTAAACAGAGCGGAGGTTCAGTAGCCCTTCTCTCAAATTGAGAAAGAAACTCTGAATCCTACAAAATAAAGTATAGCATGTTAATATAATTTCGGAAACGATTGGTAAATACCACAATACACTGACTATCACTTGTTCAATAATCGGTTGAGTTTTACAACCCTTTGTTTGGTAAGTCCCTGTTTTGGCAACGAACCAGTTCCACGCTTCCAAGATGTGGTCCTTTTCCTATGTAAATATAAATTGTTTAATTTTCCTAGAAAATTTATTATCCAGTTTGTTATTCACCTTGTTTTTTACTACTTTGGAAAAACCAACAATGGCATCTAGGAATTGGCTCATGTTTTTAGTAACTTTGTCGAAACTTTCTTTTTAGCACATTTATCTGAATTCGTACAAACACTAAAAAATAAGTCCTCAATTTAAAAATGTTGCCAACTCATTTGAATTCATAAATTTTAAAATGTCTGAAAGTTTAAATGTAAACAAAGTGTACCCCAAAGTATACACCCTTTTATGCAGGTTTGCCTCCCACCCAGGATCTCTACCACAATTTCTTTCACAGAAGCTGCCATAACTGTACTACATGTACCTCTACCATTGAAATTCCTTGCCCAAAACCCGTTCTCTCGCTGGTAGCATGGTAATGGCGGCTCCCGTGAAATACTTGCATATAAGCATCTATGTAATAAAAAATTATTAAATGAGACTAAATCAAAGCGTAATTTTCAAATTAAGCATGGTTTTGAAAGAAACTTGAATACTAAATAAAATAAAAGCCGAGCTTGGGCTGTTTGCTTATTTTCATCTATGACGATTTTGTGTTACACCACCAGCACACATCGGCAGAAGCTTTTTTTTTGTTTTCAAGCGCCATTGGAAACCCAGTTTTACATTATAAACTTTTTTATAACGCAAAATGGAAATTTATGAACACTTCCATGTATGGTATCTGCAAAATGATTAAAGTATAATATAGGGTGTTTCAGAGACGTCTGGCACAAATTTATAACAGCCGTGTTCTTTGGGTAACAAGGGGTTGAAATGATCCTATGAGCAGGTCTGATACTCACTTACACAGTAGAATTTAGTGAGCTTCACCAAACATGGTTTAAAAATTTGTTCTATTGCATTTTTTCTATTAGTTACACAACCATAATAGAAACTATATAACCATGGGAAGTTATATATCTTTTGTTTTAGAAAAGACGAAATAAGACTTGATTTTTTTTATCTATTTTCTTTGAATAGCAGGCATTTCAAAAATTAAAAGCAAACTGAGTTGGGTATAATTTTTTTATCGTAGAAAAAGGGAGTTGTAAGACAGTTATCTAACGTTCAATGGTAAGGAAATCTAAAAATTTGAAAGTGGTAAACAGTAACTAGTTTTGGGAAAGGTGATAAATAGTGACTTTTTGGGAAGTGATAAATAGTTACTATTTTTGGGAAAAGTGACTTTTTGGTGACAAATTTAAAAAAAATGTTTTAAAGTAAGAAATGTGCCTCCGTATCAGGCCAGTTAGAAAAAAATTTCCCTATATTGAACCATAACCATCAAAAATTGGCCTCCAAAACGTCAAAAACGTTTAAATGTGCAGTTTCTATTATTCCTTGGATCCAATTGTTTCCTTTTACTAAGCATTTTGGTTTCTTTTCTTTTTTGATTTAAAAAACAACTTCATAGTAAAAGGAAACAATTAGGTCCAAGGAATAATAGAAACTGCACAGATGCGTGAATCTCGATGTTTTTGACGGCCAATTACTTGGATACGGTTCAATTTAGGAAAACGTTTCTTAGGATCTTTTTCACTCCTTTTAGCCATAAATTTGTATCCGACTTCTCTGAAATACCCTGTATTTACTTACAAATTCCACCTTTTCAAAGCATGGATAATCGTTTAACAATGAGACCTTTTCCACGTCACTGTTTGTTACGAAGCTGGTTCGATTGACAAATGTTTTCTTGAGAATGGCTTTTATTACTCCACTATCCGGCTTTAAATTTTCATATTCAATTTTAATGTTTTTCAAAACATCTCCTAAGTCTTTGTCACTTGAAAAACCACTAAAAGGAAAACAGATGTTGCTATTTTGTTTTATATTAAGTAAAAAGGTACTACTGTCGGTCTATACCTAAAATACATTATATTTTTCTCGATGCTTGGTTGACACTTTTTTGTGTGCGTGTGTGTGTGTTGGCGTGTGCGTGTGCGTGTGCGTGTGCGTGTGCGTGTGCGTGTGCGTGTGCGTGTGCGTGTGCGTGTGCGTGTGCGTGTGCGTGTGCGTGTGCGTGTGCGTGTGCGTGTGCGTGTGCGTGTGCGTGTGCGTGTGCGTGTGCGTGTGCGTGTGCGTGTGCGTGTGCGTGTGCGTGTGCGTGTGCGTGTGCGTGTGCGTGTGCGTGTGCGTGTGCGTGCGCGTGCGCGTGCGCGTGCGCGCGTGTGTGTGTGTGTGTGTGTGTGTGTGTGTGTGTGTGTGTGGTTGCGTCGGGTTTGGTTTTGTGATTTTCGCTAACGATCACCGTCACGACGGTTTCAAGTCAGTTATATTGTAAATTTCGTTATTGTAAGGTTTATGTGTAGTGTGGGAATGTGGAGTTTGTGCTATTGCGGTTATGGGCGTTGAGTGTGTACGTCTTAGCTCCTACTTCTTCTAATTGACTTTAGGACAAACCGAGTGCTGAGTGTTATGCATCCTCTCAACTTCCAATGGCAGGGTTTCCACCAATTGTTTACGGTAATCGTCTTAGTATCAATTTGCGATCGCATCTGGCGGGATTCGAACCCGAGCCCTTCTGCATTACAGGCGAGATAGATGTTACAGTTCAAAGAAAATAATAAGCTCAGCTTTATCGGAAGCGTATATTACTAATTAAAAGAGTTCCAAATTTCGGTTTTTATTAAAATAGAACGAAATTTCGTGTTCCATTTAAATTATTGCATCGAAGATATTCTAATGTAGCGTCTTCTCTGATGATTAAAAAGAAAGCGCCGCCCAGGTTTTGAATCCGAGCCCTTCTACGTGGCAGGCGAATGTTCTACCACAGAACCACCGATACATGTTACATTTCTTTGAAAATTATAAACTCAGCTTAGCGGAAGAGTATATTAATGGTTTTTAAAGTCTACATTTTTTACGTATGATATTATAAAGGTCAAATCTTGTTTTAGCGCAGTCAGCAGAGATAAGAGGGTTAAAGGGTAGAACCTGTGGGTTTTTTGTTATTTATTTACGAGTTTTATTATCGTCTTTATAAAAGTTGTAATAATGCAAAAACGTTTATTTAACGTGTATTGATGTAAGAGCGGTTGTTTCTTCAAGTGGCTCTCTGTGCATTGTTGATGGTGTGGTTTTTGCTTCTTGTTAATACATTTGGTGTGGAAATTTGGACATCTACGATTTCAAATGCTGTCATTGATTTCCTGGGTGAGAAAAATAGAACCGGGATTACGTTTTTAGTAAATAACTCTGAATTGCGGAGATATATCTTGTTTTTTCGTTAACGCCTACCGAATAGATTGAAATTATGAAGACTTAATCTTGTAAGTAAATAACTCAGAATTGCGGAAATATCTTTAGGGGGCGTCTCGAGAAATTAATACCACTAGGGACAATTCTTCCGAGGAGAGGTATATTTTGGCTTGCCAACTTGTTTCATTTAAAATGTAAACGTGAAACTAGAAAAACGTAAACCGCTTGTGAAGTTAGTGTATTATTATGGAACTCTCAGTCTATGGCTTATGTATTAAAATCCAGGGTAGAAAGCACTTCATTTGTAATATTTTCAAATAAGTCTTTTGTTGGATTAGCACAAATTTTTTTTACAATTCTTTCAATTTTGATAACTAATCAAAAAGTTGCTGCGATTGATATATAAGTCCACCCCTAGCCCTCAAGTGTACCAAAAATGCTTCAGGCATGAATTTAGCTTCTTTTTCACACTTTGATCTGAAATTTTCCCAATTTGGCAGACACATAACCAGCGAAGTAAAATAGTGGGCAGTTGCTTGATTGTAGTTGCTTACTTCGCAATAGGAATTCTGCCACATTTTAATTTCGTCAAAATTACTTGACATGAGAAGTCTATCAATCTCTTCTTCAATAGTCGTTTAGGCATTACCCTTCTTTCTTTAAAAATTTCCAGCAATTTTTAACAGCACTCTTGTAGAGTCGTAATCAATATTGGCTCGTTTAGATTTAGAAAGCTGTTTCGTCCGCGATTCCTTACTGGATGAACGTTTCTTTAAAGTTTATGAGGAGCAACTGTCTAAGTGAAAAATTCATTGTCCAAAGGGTAGCAGTTTCTTCGAGTGATTTTTTCCAACAGCAAACCTTGGATGAATATCTCACTCTGGAGCCTAAAAAAGTAATAAATCTGTACCTGCGGGATGGAGATTTAAATATGTCGTCAAAGGCGAAACTTTCCAATCGGCAGTTCAAAAGGTACACGCGTTAATTTATGTTATCATTTATTGAAGACAATACGGTAAGGAAGACGGTCATTTCTAAGAGACCGTTCACAAAATACGTATCTCGGTAAGGGGGAGGGGTTGAAAAACGTTTCTAAATGTTACGTCACATATAGTTATATACTGGAACGAAATTTATCGATAATTTTAACTTAGTCGTAATTTAGTACATGATTTTATCAATTATAATAGTATGATTAGTTTTCTAGAGGTAAGACTAATTAAAACTTAATTTTAAAAAGAAATTTAATAATTTTAGGGATAATCATGCTGGTATATTTTAGGTGAGAGGTAATTTAGGGTGAGGATCTTTGCAATAGCTACTCTCGTTACGAGGGATGTGGGAGAAAAAATAGTTAATTTCTTGAGTTACTTAAGTTGTGAACATCCCCTTGTATAATTCAAATCGCGGCAAGATACGATTTCATGGCGTTATAAGTTTTCGTATTGCGAAACTTCCTTTTTTAAGTAAGGCCTAATAGTAAAATCTGATAATTGGTGGCGGCGGTGCAAATGCGTTTCCGCGGCGTTTATCGTTATGATTATTTAAAGTTCATGAAAATTATGGTATACCATCTTTATTTTCATGTATATTGCTGAAATTGCCGTAAAGTCATTAGAAGTGGTACAGCTAAGATTGGACACGAATAAAATGTGGAACACTTCTAGAAAATGCCCAATTGCACCTTTTATAGGCGAATAAGTTTCACCATAGCGTTTTTGTTGTCGCGTGTTTTTATTTTTAAAACATTCCGTTAGTTAGTCTTAACTTGTATCTTCGCCTTGAAGGCCTATAAATAAATAAATAGATTTTAGATTCCCTAAACGTTGTTAGTCTTTTTTACCTCTTCAATCGTATTTATTGTTATCTTTAGACCAATTTAATATTCAGTTTTAGAAAGCCCTTACATAGACAGGATACTACGGGTTTCTCTTGTTGCCACAGTGACTTCCGGGATACTATCAATTATGGTGATAGAGATCAATACTAGTGTTTTTCACCTCAAATTTTAAAATATCTACTTTCTGAAACGAAGCGATTGTGTATAAGAATCGTTCCGATCAAATAATTGGTCGTTATTTCGTCGAGGTAAGCGTTAATTTCACGATGAAAAGGTTTAAATTTTTTAAGGCTATCAAAAATTAGCTGGTGATAACATACGTAAGAAAGACCGAAGGTTAGATTTGTTATGAAGACCATTCAATTACAGAAGATAAAGAATTTGAATTTCATAATCATTGAACAGATTAAATTTTATTTACTGAAGAGCTGCACCCGGAAATAAATACCACAATGCTCAAACTTTGTGCAAAGTCGCTTTACAATAGCCTATACTAAGCTCATGATAGGAGTTATTTCATAATGCTATCTTTTTGAATCTCACACGTATTTTTGAATATCCCGCCTCTACAGACTATATTATATATTTGAAGAGTAAGTACATTGTTCCTACAAAATATGTTACTCCTTGTTGTCGCGAGGCACTGAGAAAAAAACCAATGTAAGAACAGTTACTAGAGGTTGTCCATAAACGCAGTTAGTTGTGTCATAAGTTTATCATAGTATTCAATATAAGTTTGGCTCTTTGGGAAATATTTTACTGATTGCTATTAACGGAGTGACGTAACCACTGTAAGAAAGTCGCTGTAAGTAAAGGCCGCGCGAGACACAAGTGCGAGCGGACGCCAAACGCTGCCGAAGCCCGTTACATTCAATCTTTCATAACTAGCTCTGTGTAAACGTTTTACAAATAAATTATAAACTAAATCCCTGCCTTCAGCAAAGCTAAAATTAAATCCCTCGCATTGTAGTGCTAATTAAAGAGTTTTTATCTCTGTCATATGACCAAGTAACGAGACTACAACAAAAGCGCGTTTTTTCAATCCTGCAAGGTCAAGAACACGTCACTCGCAACAGCGATAGATACTACCGTCTTTAGAGCTCGGCGAAACAGATAAATTAACCACTTAAATTTCGATTAACCATAAAAATTACGGTTAACTGTTTAGCCATGGATATTATCCACGGCTATATAGCAATTTAACATGTAAAATAATCGTTTTTTCCCGGATAATTTGGGTTTGTGGATAAAAATAAATAAAGTGATTATTTCTTATCCAAACGCCGAGCTCTAACCGTCTTCAGCGAGAAAATTCAATTTAATGGGTTCTCATGCGCCAAGTACTTTTTATCTTAGTTACAATAGATAATGGCTGAAATAAATGAACCATATTTAGCAGACCACTATATCTCTCATACTAAGTGCATTTTGGATATGGGTAATCCCTTTAATCAACGTTTTCAAGTTTCGCGCCTTCCTAACTTCTTTTATTTGAAATATCGAAAAGATATGGTGGGCTATGCTTGTTTTGGAAGGTCCTGTATTTGTGTTGAAATAAAAGCTGGTGACGTTTTGCTATAAAGTATGCAAGTATGGTAGTACAGGACAAAGCTATATCACTAAATGTTATTATTACATTAAATAGTTCTCGATAGAACTATATACTTTATATATCCAATATAATTATTATTTTAGAAACAATTCATGGTTGTAGAATTTCATGAATTGTCAAGTTCTGGAGAAAAAGAAATTGGACTCATACGCTCATCATGGTATAATCCTATTACGAAAGACTCTTTCTGGCCACCGTACCTTTCAGCCCAAAAGCACGTAAAAGCTTTAATAAATAACGAAAAACCAAATGCAAGATGACAGGTGTATACTATTACAAGGACTTTCTATGAAACTGGTATGCTTATTTTTTCAATTTCTGGGAATTGTGTGAAAAATTCCAACAGTGTGCTTAAACGCCTTCCAAAATGGTTTTACGGTAATTGACCTGGTGGCAGAAATGTAAAACTCGTTTATAAACCATAAATACGAAACTTTATACTCCCTTTAAGAATATTCTAATTGGTAATTACAAGATAGTTTTTAAATTATCAATATTTAAGTTTGTTTACTTTTATTGGGAACCCAGTCTCTTGTTATTTACACTAACCCTGTAATCTTAGGGAAAGCTCTGAAGGACTGTTAGTCCTTTTGATAAGCAAATGGAGGATAAATCAGTAATATTATTTCAAAGTCACTATTTTGTGTATTATATCCGAAATTGGTCAAAATAACTACCATTATCCCACACATTTCTATTTTATATATGTGAACTAATTCCAAATCATGGTAAAACAATAATGCTTAATTATTTACAGATGACTTCAAAATAGCCAAAGATAAGCTTAAAATTTTTGAAAATCAATCGGATGCTGGCACAGAGAGTGAACATGTAGATAATGGAAGCAAAAGAAAGCAGAGACACCCAGAAAGATATGGACATGAGTTATCAGATGAGGATTCAAGTGACGATGGTACATAGCTTAGACAAATATCTAGTATAAAACTATAATTGCTTCAATGTTACAAATTTTTGAAAACTCAAACGAAAACGCCCGAAAAAACGATGTACTAAATCAACACCCAAGAAGACTACACCGAAAAAGGATCCCCCTAAAGTTCCTATTTTTCCTACTATAGGTTCGTGTATTTTATAATATTAAATATTTAGATACCCTATTTTTCATAATAAATCTAGTAGGGCAAATTAGTGGAGCCCGAGATTTTTGTCTAGTATTAATTTCATACAATTTGATACCTAACTAAGTAGTCTTTGTTTTAAATATTAAAATTGCTCTGGACCTGTTGTCATCTAGTTCTGACAATTAGTCATGTCAATTTTTGAAACATTTAACTTTCTAAATATCAGTTTTCGTTGGTGTGATATATGAACATTATAACATCTGAGTTAAAACCATAATGGAACAAATATTAGATCTTATTATACCAGCTTCATCCTGCACATATCTATTAATTTATTTAATAGAAGCAAATAGTTTTTTTATTAGATTGTAATAACTTGTTACATTAGCCAATACAAGCAAATCTAGTTTGAAACAAACCCAAACTTCTCAAAATATTGGCCAGAATTCACCTCCAGCTAAAAACAAAGAATTTGGTAAAACCAATTGCCAACATTTTTTACCAACACCTATTTATGTTAGTTATTTCTTAGATTGTGTTGGTTCCAATGAGCTCAAAGTCATAGAATCAGATTCATGTGATACTGGTATTAGACTTAGCCCAGAGAAGACTGATTTATTTGGTAAGAATATTCTAATTATAAATTATTAAATAATTTATTTTAAAATTAAAAATATATGAAATGGGTTTGATAAATCTGTAAACTAGTGCATTCTGATAAATTTTCTAATCCTGGAAGCTCCTCTACAAGAGAATTGTCCACTCTAACTGGTAATATAGTTACAATTAAGTTTTGTTGAAAAACAATCTAATAATAGTTAATTTTAAATATAGTTACAAAGACGAAAAGCCCTATTTCTGCTACTTTTGCTTCAATATCTTCAAGAAACTCTATGGATATTATGAGAGGTACATAGTATATATATTTATTAGTAAGTGTGGTACTACTATTTTACAGCCAAAGCATATTCCAAGGGTTTTTTAAAAAAATAAACTGAGGGAATGTATAAAATTGAGATTGCTTTCGGTCTTAATTTTTAGTCAATTTATAGGGGGGGGAGGCTACAATAGAGGAACTGGGGCACCACACTTAAATAACATGAACCTACACCTAAAAATCTCATAACGCCATTTACAGAATTTTAGTATTATTCCTTGATGAAAAATAAATCATCCTGTTATATAATAATGATATGCTTTTGTAAAAATTTCTTTCCTGCTAAATAGTGTTAGAGAAACTTTTGAAAAATCAAGAATATCTTATACGTCAAATTGATCTAAATTCAAGATTATTCAACAAACTTCTTATTGATAAATCAAAGTCTTTGTAAATTTGATATTGAACAACTAGAGCTCCAAATTCCAGCAAGTACAATTCAGAAGCTGGAGAGTATTGAGAAGTTTGCTGATTCTGAAGAAAACAAAGCAATTTTGGTAAAATTCTTTGTAGATTTCTTGCACCTATTTTTTAAACTTATCTCACTGATAAATCAGATACCATATTTGGGAGGTCTCGGTGGTAAATCGTTGGGAGACTGCACCAGAAAAATCATGGCATCTTTGGTGACTGAAAATCTTGGAATGCAACTAAACTGGGCTGGTCATAACAAAATGGGTTTTAAAACCCTACTACTGAAAGATGTTGTTATTGGTAATTTTAATCAACTGTATTTCTTAGATAAAATATTTTTGCAAGTTATTTTTTTGTTTTATAGCTGCAGTACGGTCAAACGAGTTTTTTATGCAGCTGCGATTAAAGACTGGTTAAAATATTCCAAGACTCGTTTGAAGAGCCGAAAACAGCTTTCTAGTACCCCGTGAGCTCTACAGTAACTCCAGAATCATCTTTGACTGAATCGAAAGAACCAACAGATCCTACTGAAAATGCAGCAAAGACAGCTAATGCTGAAGCTCTCAAGCTCTTATTAAACATGGGCTAGATAAAACCAGGCTTATTGCAAGATTCTTGTTTTGGTAATGTGTTTTTTTTTAATATTTAATATGGCGTACAAGACTGTCGCTAATTTTTTTGTATTTTTATTAAATCATACCAAAAATTTTGAAACACCACGTGAATGGACAATTTCTAAGTCATTTTTTTTAATAGATAATTGTTTTTAGAATATTTGCTCTGCAAAAATATTTTTTTAAGAAATTCAAAATTTGATCTCAACTAGCTAATCGTTTAGTTTTTTCTGCATTTAGACTAACGATTCCATTTATCTAAGATTGATTTTGGTAAAGTGTTTTGTTATGGTTAAACTGTGCATGCTGTGATAACGAGTACCATATTGACCTCAACCCAGAAAGAAGTTTTGTCGACTAAATAGAAACTACCTCGTTTTAAAAGTTATATAAAAAGTAACCTGATATTAAAATCTTCATAAAAAGGATCTGATACTTAAATAAACAAATAAGTAGCTAGTGTTAAAAGAGACAAGGTACCTGATGTAAAAATAGACAGAATGTACCTGATGTAAATTGAAACAAAAGTGCATTATATAAAATACGCCTAGTGTTAAAAGCAATCATTTGATTTTATTAACTAGCATTTGATGTTAAAACCTACCACAGGGTAAACTGTGGTTAAGTGAAATAACTTAAGCAAAAAAAATTTTGTTGTTTAAAGTTAAATAAAAAGTTTTTGAAAATTTCATTTTATGGTTATTTTTATTATATTTAAAACGTTATACAAGTATCGTTTAAAAGCCGTTAAAATAAAATATCGTCGTTATTCTGTGAGTGTGATGTTTCTTCAACCGTTTTAAACATCGTTTTATTGCCAGACATTTTCAACGGATTCATAACGTTTTTGTTTAAATTGGTATCACGTTACTAAAAGGTTTTAATAGAGACGTTCTAAAGACGTTAAAATTAATATCGTGGGTATTTGGTGAATATAAAGTTGTTCATAATGTTTTTTCACCCGTTTTATCTGTCGTTTTATTGCCGGACATTGTTGACGATTTCAGAACGTTTTTTTAACAACCAGTTTGTAACCGTTTTACGACCGTTAATCAACGAAATTTTGCTACCCGGGTAGGCGCCCCAAATAAGGAAAACTCTCTCTTAATGCCGGAGCTGTTGTTTAGGGTGTTTTTAAACGACAACCGAGGTTGTCATTTGGATGAAAATTAAAATTAGTTGTTTAATATCCATTACCCAAAATTATCTTAAAAAATTCTGTTTTGTTTTTTTTTTTTTTTTTTCATATTAATTTTGGTGGTTAGTTTTTCTGTTTCGACGAACTCTAATCGACAATTATTATATTTTCTGACAAAATACAGGGTGTTTGTTTGCATTGTCATTATGCAAATCTACAATTTGGTGTCCTACCTCATGGAGCATTGACGGTTGTCATTCGATGACAGCCATATTTTTTGGAAGTACAGGGCGTTTGTTTAATTATACGCCAAATTTGGAGAACTATTTCATAGTGCTGTAGCATTTGTGGACCTTATTTATATTTACCTGTAAAATACAGGATAATTGAATGAATTAAAATTATAAATTGTATTATATAAATTGAATATAACATAATTACAAATTAGATTAAATGTATGTATTTAATTTTATTTATTATTATAAATAATACAATTAATAAATACATTTAATTTAATTTATTTTTATAAATAATCCAATTTTAACTACCTAAAAATAAAGATTGTGAAAGTTCCCAATTTAAATTAACTATTTTTAAAACACAAAAATTGCAAGATTATAAGACTAACATATTATTTCGTGTATCAATAGATATCGAATGTGTGTCCCCGGATCTTGGATAAAAAGACTATTGAGGTCCCGACATACCAAATTTTAAACCCTGTGTAAAATATATTTTAAACCATTATCAATATAACCTAGTCAAATTTATTCAATAAAATGGAAAACAATACTTTTGTAAATTTTAACTACTTACCCATTTACATGTGTAAAAATATCCTCAAATATCAATTGTGAAATTTGTAAAAGTCCCCACTTTTATTACGATAAATATTTTAAAAACACAAAAATTGCAATATTATAAGACGACTCTTCTTTTTTTGAATCTATAGTTATCGAATGTGTGACTTTTAAAATATCCCCGAATGTTGGATAAAAAGACCATTGAGGTCACCACATTCAAAATTTGAAATCATGTATGAAAAGATTTTACACCATAATATAACAGCCAATTTAATGCCAATTAATTAAAAACAATACTTTTTAAATTTTAACTACCTACCTTACCTATAGCTAATAAAACCTCTTTAGAGTAAAGATTGGTTTTTGTTGTAATGCGTGACTTTTAAAATGTCCCCAATACTACATTAAGAAGATTATTGAAATCCCCACTTTGACATTTTAAATATGGGAGTATAGATGAAACTCAAAAAATTATATTTAGAAGCCGATCTTATTTACAAGACCACAAAACAATAATTGTATAATATTTTGGCAAATACACCAAAAAGATGTGAATTTGTCCCCACTGATTTATTATAAAGATCGTAAAGGTCCCCACTTATACAAGAGTAATTCTGGCACACAGATATACCTAAGATCAGTTTTTGGCGGAATGTGTGAGTTTTTAAATGGCCCCAGTACTACATTAAAAAGAATATTGAAGACCCCACTACCAAATGGTTGGCCTACCTCCCCAAAAATCCTGGCGCCGCTACTGACTGTATAGATTCTTTAGGCCACCTTTATCAATTATTTCACGACTATCGAGAACAATTAAATTGGAGCTCCGCTCTTTAAATGGATCTCCGCGTTATGTTAAACTTTCTTTCGAAGCGTGGCATTTCCCTTGATTTTAGTTTGAAACGAGAAAAATTGTTCGTGGTGAGCTGCATCATCGTCTTCGCAGCTATCCAAGGTCCAAAACTCAGTCAAATATTTTTTAATCTTAGGCACCGCCAACAACCAACGACGAAGAGCTGCTGCATCATTTGTCAGACCAATGGCTCCGTGACTCTTAATTTTTCCGTTATTCTGCTCGTGAGGTTGGTCTATTGCAAAATAGCATTGACAATGGGCGGATCTTACGGAAATCATATGACTTTGATTTAATATCAATATTTGAAAAATCGATTTTTGGAGGAACAAGCAGAACGTTTGGAGGGTTATAGCGTATGTTTTATTATGGATTTATCCTCTTTAAATAAGATATTTTCGGTCATTTTTATGAAGTATGGTTAGTTTTGTGCTATATATGGTTATTCAAAACACGCCAACAGAGACGGTTTAAATTAGTCGTTTGATCAGTTCCCTGGACTTCAAGAGAAAAGTTAAAATATAGCCTTGGTGCACTTAGCCCATATAAGAAGAAAACGATGAATTGAAGCACTGAAAAGGAACGATCTAACCCAGGAAAAGATAATATTAACAATTTATAACAGGCAAGATCAAATCATTTTTTACTAAATGTGCCAAATAAATAAATTTAAATTAAGCCAGTTGTTGAGGGCATGTTTTGAATATATGTTATAACAGTGAAGCCAGCTGCACTTAGGGAGAATAAAAACCCAAATTGGGTCCCAAACTTAAATCTTGCTTATAAAAAAGTAAGAAAGACAACATTGTTTCAATACAGAGAAAAGAGCGTCTCTTGAAATGCTCACAAATGGAAATCATCACTTCCAAAGAAGCTAACAACACAAAAGGCAACGATGTTAACATTAGCGTGGATGAACATAAAATAATAACTGAAGATACAACTAATAATATAAGTATAGATAAAATTAATAAGAATCCCAGATTAAGCTTTAACAAGGAGATATATCAAGGAAGGTCGATTATCAACCGCAAGCACTATTCCCTCAACTCTCACAAGTGTCTTGAAACTTCAGTTAATACTGACAAGGAGACGACCATAGGTGTTACACACTGATATTGTTCAAACTCGAGGGATTGGTAGACCTTCATGTAACTTGAAAAATTCTAAAGGGATTTTATTCAAAAATGTTTTTGACAACAAAATTTAAATTTTCCCATTGAAAATAACATGGGATATTGACCGATTGTTATAAAAGATTTATAAAAATTTACGAAAAAAATCAAAATTGATAAAATTTTGATTAAAATGAACCGATATGGCTAAAATTGGAAAAATTTGATTAAAAAATACAAACATTGAAAAAATATTTCAAAATTAAAATATAAAATTGAAAATCCGTAGTTTCGATCAAAATTTATAAGTTTTGTTAAATTGTATTAATGTATCGATAAATTTATTAATTATGGTCAATTTGATTAAACTTGACCAAAATAGGAAAATCATAGTTCTAAATTAGCCCAATTTTAAAGTTTTGTAAAAGTTATATAAAAATAAACTAAATTCAACCAACTATCTCAAAATTGTGTGAAATATTTTTTTTTCAAAAAAAGAAAAATATTTAAATTTTAATAACACTAAAAAAATGATCAAAATCAATAGTTTCGATCCAAAACGATCAAAATTGATAGGAATTGATGGAAATTGCTTTTTTTTATTTTCCGTTACTAGCAATTGTGAATTTAATTAAAAGTAACTTATTCGATGGTTTACTCAAGTAAAATTTAAATATTTACGCGTTTACCCAATTTTATTTGAAATAATTAATAATTTTTCCCAATTTTTCTTGAAGTAACTAATATTTATTTAATTGTAGGCATGCAAAATTACCTATAAAAGCAAAAAATCGTCAAAATCTTTGTCATTTGGCGACTATTCTTAATTTTACGCAATTAGGGTCATTTTTAGCGAAATCTCTTTATTTTACCCAATTTTAGTATTTTTTGGTATTTTTTCCCAATTTGAGTCAACTTTAGCGCAATTTCTTTATTTCACCAAATTTAATGAAATTAACCTTACTTGATTTGATATAATTATTTTAAATGAATTTCACCCAATTTTATTACAAGTAGAAGGAAAGTAAGGGTGTTGCGTCAAACCCGGGTTTCGGGAGCGGGATCCGGGATTTAAGGGGTGAAATGGGGGTACAATCGTCGAAAAGTCAATGTATTTATGATATTTCTCGCGACGATTTGTTTTTTCGTATATCAACATATTATGTTCAGGCCAACTTGTTTATTTATCTCCGCTTATCTCGAGTAAGACTTGAACGTATGTCTTATTGCGTTTTATCGTACGGAATAAGTTGAAATGATGTAAAAAGTGATAACCTAGGCGGCGCGTGCGCGGATTACCCGGGAGGCGCGGTTAATTTAAAACACAGTGTTTTGACGTCATGGAATATTCGTTGTTAAAGTAGAATGGAAATATTTTCAAACTTCATTGTAGTATGCTTGGCATTTGAATCTATATCACGAGTATTTCAAACGAATATCTCAAGTTTAAGTATGAGAAACGTATTCTCAAATGATACTTGAATATACTATAAAAGGGGTTGTATATCGTTGCGGGAGGTCATTCCACGGTTAACTGCGGTAACTATATTCAAGATGCCTAAAGCCCAACATATTTGCCCTACGTGCGCGAAAAGTTTCGCTACCAAGTCCTCCTTAAATCGGCATTTTAGAGAAGTACACGGTGATAGACATACGTTTGTCTGTGAAGTATGTGGTAGGAATGTTGCTAGATTGGAACATTTCAAGAGCCATCAACGAACTCATGACTTAAACGCACCCGGCCCTTCCGAACCCATGGACCTGTCTCGCACACCGTCACCATACCGTCCACCTTCACCTAGTCTGCTTCAAGACATTCAACTGGAATCTACCCGTACACAGCCATCTACAGCGGATTTACCCAACAACCTAACACCATCACCTGTTCCCGCCTCACCAATACTTGATGAAACACCACCAGCATCCCCAAGTATGGTCCAGGCCTTGAATGATACGTTAGCATCTATTCGTTATAATGCCGAAGACTATGATATTGATGCAGGGATGTTTATCGGACGTTACCGACCCGCTTTCAGTAAATTTTTAGTAGAGAGACTGGCTAGTAAACGTGGAATCAAATGGTTTTTACTCGTAAGATCTTTTTATATGAGACCTTTAGGAGGTGAAGAGCAAAGAGCGGAAGTACGACCCTATTTCCGGAGCACTATACAAACAACATTAACGCTCGACGTCATTGAAAACCAGCTAAATGACTGCATTGAAACAATACAGTCAGCAGCGGAAAACTTTGAAGCGACAGGTATGTACTAAAATTGATAAGTTTTATACAGAACTAAAACATTATATTTTTGATAGGATCGGGTTGGGTAATTGACCATATTTTTTATGTAGAATTAAATGTAGCATCTTACCTACCATTACGCGGATCATCGTATATGGAACTATCTCAACGTCACGCGATTCTTAATATTAGAAACGAAAATGATGAGAAATGTTTTCTCTGGTCAATTCTAGCTAAACTTCACCCAGTTCCTAAGCTTCATAACCCTAACAGGGTTTCCAAATATACACCTTATGAAAATGAACTTGATACCAGTGATATATCTTTCCCTTTCAAATTAAACGCTACGGAACTTAAAAAATTTGAATTAATGAATAATTTTTCAATATCTGTGTTTGGCTTCTCGGGAGACATATTCCCCCTTTACGTAAGCGCTAACAAGTGTGGTAAGGAAAGGGAGGTTGATTTGCTATACATCACCGATGGGAATAGACATTACTGTCTTATACGAGACCTAGGAAAACTGTTACAGCATCTAACAAAAAACCGAAGTAGAAGTTATAACTGCAGGTAATATAGTTTCCAATAGTTCATTGCTTGTAATATACTAATTATTTTATGTATTAGAATGTGTCTTCATCGATTCAGCGGTAATAACGCGGAACAGCGACGTGATGCGCATATCGAAGAATGCGCCACCCACGGCGTCCAAAAAACAGTTTTCCCTACCAAGAATAAGACGCTTTATTTTGATAAATATGAGTGGACGGAAAAAGTAAAAATAAAAATTATTTAATTTAATTCTTAATGAAATGAAATTATTAGGTGCAGTATGTATTTTACGCCGATTTTGAAGCAATCCTACCGAGAGTTCAAGGATGTGATCTAGATCCCGATATAAATACCAGCAAAGTAAACATGCACATCAGCTGCGCGTATTCGTGGGTGCTTGTTGGACCTAACGGTAAGTTATTCGGCAAAATTTTCTTTTAGATATATTATAAGAGAATACTTATAGGTGTACCTGTTCGAACCGATTGCTATCGAGGAAAAGATGCAACTCGAAGATTTCTGGAGTCTATTCTGGAATTAGAGAAGGAGTTGATGGAACTCATTGAGACCAATGTACCTATGATTATTACCCCGGGGGAGGAGGAACAGTTTCAAGCTGCTACGCATTGCTACATTTGTCAGAAACAGCTAAATCAAGGAAATATGCCCGCTGTTCGAGATCATTGTCATTTCAGCGGTAAATATAGGGGGCCAGCGCATAACCTCTGTAATCTTCAAAAGAAAGTTCCAGAATTTATCCCTATTTTCCTTCATAACCTTAGCAGGTGAATTTATTAAGTTAATTAACCAGGAAATAAACCTAATAATAATAAATCTTCATAGATACGATTTACATCTTATATGTCAGGAGATTGGTCATTTTAAGGAACAGACACTTGACTGTATTCCTTCCACTAGCGAAAATTATATTTCACTTAAACTAGGTAAAATATATTTAATTATGAATTTAACCTTAACCGTAATTTTATTATTATTTTTAGGGAGATTTCGGTTTTTAGACTCTTATCGATTTCTAAGCTCTAGTATCTAATCTCGTTTTGGAAGGAGCCAGTAAATTTCAGATTGTTAAGAAATATTTTGAAAGTGATAAAGTTCAACTGCTTTTGCGGAAGGGGGTCTACCCGTACGAGTATATGGACGATGAAAAGAAATTTGACGAGACGATGCTGCCACCTAGAGAAGCGTTTTTCAGTTCATTGAAAAATAAAAATATTTTAGAATCTGATTATTTACACGCCCAAAATGTGTGGACAGCGTTTAATATTCAGGCATTAAGTAAAATTACTATAGTATAAATATTTCAAATCTCTTAACCTCGGTTTTCGTAGGGGAATACACCGACCTCTATGTGAAAAGCGATGCGTTGCTCTTAGCCGACGTTTTTGAAAATTTTAGAACATTATCTATAACTCATTATAAATCACGCTTACACCGCACCAGGTTTAGCCTGGCAAGCAGCTTTGAAGATGACCGATGTTCGCCTCGATCTCATACTTGATATAGATCAAAACTTATTTATTGAAAAGGGTAACGCTTTTTGATATTATAAATATTATTGTATTTACATTGAATTTTTAGGTATTCGAGGCGGTGTTTCAATGATCTCAACTCGTTATTCTGAAGCGAATAACAAATATATGCCCGACACATATGATTCGTCTAAAGAGAGCAGTGATATATGCTATTTAGGTAATTAACATTAAAAAAAAATTATTATTTTTTTTAATTATTTTAATTTTAATTATATTAATTAACTTAATTTAACTTAATTGAAGATGCTAATAATTTGTACGGTGCTGTTATGTGTGAACCACTACCGCTAGGCGACTTCCAGTGGGTTCAGGAGGATGATTTGCAAACACTGTGAAAATATTGAGTATTCCCAATAACGTTGAAAACGGATACATTTTAGAGGTAAATAACAAGTGTTATAATTATTGAATTATATTTTTAAAGAATTGTTTCCTTTGCAGGTGGATCTTGAATATCCTCCAGAGTTGCATGACTTACATAACGATCTCCCAGTAGCGGCGGAATCTAAAGTTATTACACATGATATGCTATCTCCATACTCCAAAGATCTCTTAGGAAAATTAAATATTAAGGAGAATCAAAGTCTACCAAAACTTCTTCCTAATTTAAATAATAAAGAGAAATACATAGTACATTACCGCAATTTAAAATATTATGTAGAATTAGGTTTGAAAATAACCAAGGTTCATCGAGCTCTAACCTTCACTCAAGGAAAATGGTTAGAAAAATATGTTAGATTCAACACTGAACAGAGAAAATTATCCAAGAGTTCATTTGAAAATAATTTCTGGAAACTTATGGTTAACTCTGTTTTCGGGTAAATCAATTTAAATAATTTATTGCTGTTTTTCCCTTACTTCATTTAATTCTTTAGAAAAACAATGGAAAATTTACGGAAGCATATAAATTTCGAGTTGATTCATAAACCAGAAAGAATGTTAAAAGTTACAAGTTCCCCGCAGTTTGAACACTGAACCATCTTTAATGAAGAGTTAGCCGGCGCTCATAAGAAGAGAGCTAAAATTGTTCTTAACCGGCCTATATTTACCGGATTCACCATTCTAGATTTATCCAAGGAGCTCATGTATCGGTTCCATTATGGATTCATAAAAAATACGTACGTGAACAAAGCATCACTATTATTTACAGACACTAGTAATTTAATTTAATATTAATTTTTATTTAAATAGTACTAATATATAAAATATTTACAGACAGTTTAACGTACAACATTAAGACGGATGATGTTTATAAAGACTTTGAAGTTCATAAAACCGCTTTGACTTCTCTGATTATCCACCTTCGCATTTCCTTCATTCTAATCAGAATAAAAAAACCGTCGGCTATTTAAAAGACGAGACAAATTCACAGTTCGTCCAAAGCTTTAGTCTATTAAATTGTACGGTGAGTCTAAGACCGCTGAAGAGATAGAAAAGGAGTTGCGATTGGGGAAATCTTTATAGTCAATTTTAAACCATAAAAAGGTTTGTAAGGGCGTTGCCATGAACGTTATTAGAAACGTCATCCGCCACGAAGACTATGAACGTTGTCTTTTTAATCACGAAACCATGTCAGCCGAGATGATGCGTATAGCTAGTTTCAAGCATGAGCTATTTACTTTAAATACTAGAAAACTTTGTTTATCACCAAATGATGATAAGAGATGTAAATATAAAAACTGCCCGATAACAACTTTCTTGGGTGCTTGTCCGGTAAATAAATGATCTTGCACACTAGTCATAAGACCAGGGGGTATAGAAAATGAGGTGCACTCCGAACGAGTTACAGGATATTTAGCGGTTCCATATTGTATTGCCTTGGCTTGAGCGAGCGATAGTTCCGGTATCACTTTAACTTTCCTCAGATAAAGGGAAGCTGATAAAATCTCCACTTTACATTTTACGTCGGAGTGAACGCAAAAAGCTGCTCTATTTTTATCGAATTTAAATTTCAAATCAACCATATTTAATAAAAAGCGTGGTTATTGACATAAATCAGTATGGACTACGCCTAACAAGTCAATCGCCCCTTTTTGCGCTAAACTCGCTCGTTTAGAGAAACCATCGTTATCCGAAAATGAATCTAACTTTCCAGGTGTATCCCGATAGAAAAGTGAACTCGTTAAATAACTTTTTTCGCAGATTCTCCGAACGTTAATAAAGTTTGTATCATACTTTAATAAGCGTAATTTTGACTGGAAGGTGTTACTGATCTTTCATTCAGAAATACGCGAACGTCGCTAAAAAGCGAATGAAGAAACAAATTCTCGGGGGCGATATTGTCGGCTGGAGTTCCGGCTGCCCCACCCGCAACATTATCTTTAGTTACCTTAACTCGAACGTGCAACAAAGTTTGTGAAAGGTCTATATACGTTTCGGAGTTACCGTTGATAGTAAATGAAATTGATGCGTTATGAACTATATTTGATATTGGATTATACTCAACCCATTCACCACCAATAATCGAAGATTGTGTTATAGGTACTTGAAACAAATCTAGCTCGGAATTTATACACTCAACTGAGTGCGGGTGTAAAAGGGACATTATGAGAATATATCGGGACGTTTAGGGAACCGTCCTTTCGCTATCCTGCCTGCCGATGAAATGCCGCTTTTCGACTGAGTTCGTTTCCTTTTATTTCCACAACCCGTCATTCTTTTAATATGATCCGTAGCTGAAGATGTTAGTCTCATGGCTTCATCAGCTGCTGAAGCTAAAGTTTCCCTTCCAGCGTTAATAGAATGCGATTTAAGCGCTGTTTTAATTGGGACTCCGCTAACAACATCGGTCGCTACTTTCGCTCCGGTACTTAAAGTTTTTTCCCAAGTAAGAAGCGCCTTTCTTCAGTAAAGGTACCGCGAACCTAAACGCTGAAGATAATATATTTCCTAGTCCATGTCCTCTTTGCACAGCTAAACCTCTATATACGGGTATTCCACCGAAACCAACCTGGTTTAAATAGTAACTTTCATAATCAGTTCTTGAAGGTGAATATTCAGACCACATGATGTTAACTGTTCACTCTCTTAAGCTAGAATGAGGGTGTGTCCTGAATGATTAAATGTTTATAGTGAAGTCCACATTTTACGGGGTTTAAAATGTAATACAACGTGAGCTTTTCCACTATGAAACTGTATTGGCTCACCTAAAGCATCTGTTATATTAATCTCTATAGTCTTAATATTATTACACACGACTGGTAGGTAATGAGGTTGTGAAAATATTTTTGTAGCTGTTTCCCATTAGACTCGGCTTTCTCTTCGACGCTTATGATTCTTAATAGAGGTGCTAAACTATCCCCAACAACGCTATTTTCCACCAGATCAGAATAAACGAATAAGGAATGTAACCCAGCGTTCATATCAACTGGGTAGGGGGTTATCATTGAATTTAAAATGGTGAAATCCTTATCTCTTCTATCCTTAAAACCTAGTAAAATCGATAGATCGGGGCCAATTACAGCTCTGATTTTCAATTGCAATTTAACTTTAATTCGATTAGAATAATTTAAATAAGCGAATGTAACTTGTTCGTCTTGGTTGTGGACGTTCATAACATGTAATAGTTCTTCCGGAGTTTTATAAAAACCCGCGGGAACTTCAATTATTTTATCATATTCGAGAGGGTCTTTAACTAGAGGGTTATCAGTCATTTTGTCATATTCGAGAGGGTCTTTAATAACCAATAGATTAGGTTTTCGAATGTTATGCCATGTCAGAGGATAGCTTATTTCCGCTAACCCAACTTCGTACTGTTCCTCAAATCTTAACGGTTCAGCTAAATACGTTCGAAATTTACCAACGCTATTATCTTGGTAATATAATGACGAGGAATCTGAAGGTAGCGTTACGTAAAAACGCATTTTAAATCCACTTCTTGTATCCAAGAATTAAATGTAGGGTCGTAATCTTGCCACTTTACATACAGTTCTACGCAGATGTCCGATTTTTTCCTCTTTTTTATGACTTTTTCGATGATGAAGTAACAGTCTTTTAAATCTCGACCAACAATCTGAACCTCCTCGCGATAGAATACTCCTAAAATGGGGTTAGAATTTAAATCCATCAGCTTATATACAGGTGGGTCACGTAATAGTCTCTCAGCTATTTTAAACAATTCTGTAGTAAAATTCGGGTTATTTCTTATCGAAAATTTTCTACTTATTCTACAAATATCTCCAATTTCAAACGCGTAGGTTAACGGAGGAGAAAAATTTACCGAACCGTATAGATTTTTCCATATTTTAGCAGAGTTATCTAGAGTAACTTCCGCGGGTTTACATTTAATTGATCTGTGATAACTATTGTTATAAGCGTTTATAATATCATCTAAAACGTCGATATATTTAAGGGTGTTATTCTGCGTGAAATAGCGATATAAACCGAGATTTAAAACTTCTAATGAATCTTTCAATAATGGACGCTTTCATTTCTGATCGAGTAGCGAAAAAGTTAATACCCCTTCGCTGTAATTCACTCTGCACTTCTTGACAGACAAATTCGTTTCCATAATCACTTTGAATTCTTTTCGGTTGACGACCTTTTTCAAAAAACGTTACGTAACGCTTCTAAAATTGTTACACCTTTCTTATTTTTAACCGCTACAGCCATAGCGTATTTGCTAAATATGTCAATAATACATAATACGTAGCGAGATCCTGAATTATATTTAGACAGCTTCTGAAAATCGGCCAAGTCCGCTTGCCACTGTTCGTCAATTCCATAAACAATAGTTCGATTTCGTTTGAATCATCTTCTAGCAGGTTTATGCAGCGTATATGTATCCTGCTTTATTAGAAATTGTTTTACTTTTTCCAATGAAACCTTTAAACCTTTATGTCGAGCTGAATTATAGAGCGTTCGAACTCCAGCGAATGACCCTGGGTCTGCGGGATTAATATAGATTTTCTCAAGTTCTTTCTCCATATCGGGTAATATTTTGATGTAATGGCATGTAACGCCAAAAAACGAAATTAAATAATTCTAATATTATAATAACTATGATAATTAATACAGCTGTGATAATTTTCGGTGATTTTGAAAATGATTGTGATAAATAGGCTTAAAGTCCTAAAGAGACCGTTTCTGTACAACCTTCCATTGTAGGCTTATACTATGAAATGAGAACAACATTATCAGGTTAATATAATTTATTTAGTATGTATCAAAGGTCTTAGAGGACCTGGTGAAGATGATGATAGCATTGAACTACTTGGTGGTGTATGAAATACAGGGAATGTTTTTAACAGTGTCAATCTTACAGGATTTTTAATTAAACGTTTTGAAATATTTGACTTATGAATGCCCTCGTAAAACTCAGTAACTCCTATAGGATCAATCACTGTTCCAGGCGTTTTTCTCACAGCGTCATACAAAAGTTCGATTATATTAGATCCTCCAATCACTTGTCCTCGAATAGAAAGCTCTCCTGAGTTAGTCCATCTAATATATCTCGGATCTTCCGTAGTCGCTCGGTATAATGAAATTGCATCACTAACATAGGTTGCAGGTAGAGAATAAGATATTTGCGCGAACCAAGTTTTAGGTCGTTCAGAGTTTTCAATAACGGGAGAGATTTGCTCTTTACGTACGTAAGTTACCGTCGTTGGAGAGTTTGATTGTATAATGCTAATTTCTCTGATTCGTTTAAATCTGGATTATCTAGAATAGATTTCATTTCATCATCGAGTGTCTTCTCTTTTTGAAGGTGTAGTGTTTTTTAATCTCTCCATTACATCTTCAGGTACTGGAAGTATTTTTCGAGCCATCATCGGTTTATAGCTCGGCTTATTGCACTTCCGGCGACTGAGCTAACGATAGATAGCAGTGGCGCTAATAAAAATGGAAGAAAACCACCCTTTTGTACCAAAATCTTTCGTCGTTTTGATAAAGGGTTCTTCGTTGACACGTTTCGTATAACCGCGCTATGTTTCTTTAACCGCTTACGATGACGTTCTGACAGTTCATTTGTTCCAAGCAATACATTAATACAACATTCAACGAGAGCCAATAAAGCTTCCTTGCTAGCGTATTTAATAGCTGTCTTTCTTTGATTTAGATTACAGGATATCAGGAAACGTAGAAAGTCTGTTTTTCTTAACTCGTTTTGAGACATACATTTAGAGATTTTCTTAGCCTTTCTTAAAGCGCAATGAACAGTTTCGGAATGAAAAGGACAGTCTAATTCAACGTCTTCTAGTTCTGATAATTTAGGACAACCGGTATCTTCGATGTTAGTTACTGGAACACCGAGGAGTGTCGATAATACTGCAGCTTTTTCTAAACCTTAGCGGAAAAAGCGACTTCGTTTTTTAACAATCTGATTGCTTATGTCACGTCTCGTTCTGTAAGGACGTTCGCCGTCATTCCATCGAAGATGACAAATGTTATGAGATATCCATCTGCATTGTCTTTTATCTTCGTTTGAGAGCTCTTTGAAAGGGCATGGAGATTTGAAAGTAAACACTTCCGATTCTTCAGTTTCTAATACTACGTAAGCTAATTCTTTAATAATCCACTCTCGATTAACCCTAGAAAAATTCCCTTCTATAATACACTTCATTTTGGAATAAAGACAGCCGATTCTTCACCCGGTATTAAACCTGTTCGTAGTAAATACTGATCTGGGGTGTGAGGTTTCAAGTCAACTAATAAATACCCAAACTTCCGTGACGTAGCTTGTTGAAACGCGTCAATAACGTATTTGCTGTTGGTTGGAGATATCTGCCTCGCGAGATGATAAATTGTTGATTTATCTCGTGGTGATTTAAAAATAAATAGATAATGAGCATTTAAATTTAAAGTTCTTATTTCTTTTCCAGGGTAATAAAGGTTTTGCATTAAAATTAGTACGGAGGTGTTTCTGTGATGAGATCCACGAATAAATAAATTAGTTACATCTTTATTATTAGATATCTCGCATAATAAATCGTCTAAAATAACTAAATTTCTAATTTGCGGGTTAATATATTACCATCGAGTAACCCTTCGTGAAACTCGACTGAAGGTGTGTGTTCTAATATTGATTGAAATAGTTTCGGTTGATACTCGGTATAACACCATTTTATCCTCTCCGGAGGAGGGGATATACAGGTCTTCTTATATTGAATCAACCGTCCCACCAGGAATGACTTTCCGCAATGGTTGGACCCGGCTACAAGCCCATTCATTGCATGTTGTAAGCTTAAATCCATAATGGTAAATGAGAATCGGAACATTAGTGCAATCAATTTTATTAGTTTTTTAACAAGTTTTTAGCATTGTATATTATTAGTGACATTATATTATTTAAAATTTCTTTCGACAATTCACAGCGAATAGTAAACATTTCAATAATATTTTCACAATCTACCGACATAATAATTTCATAAAAATGCAAATCTACACGCTTAGAATAATCCGTCATGATACAATCATGCTGGAGTTGAGATGGATGATCAATTTGACTTAAGAGCTTCGTGTAATTGTTTAATTACAACGTTAGTCATCGCCTCCTTTATTTCCTTGATTTTCTTTATACACTTCTGAATAGACTCGTACTGGTCGAGGAAATTCAACCCAGAAGATTGAGCGAAAGCTACCCCCCTCTTTAGTCGGTAACAGTTTTCCATAGTTTACTCCATAACCATGGTACATTTGTCTCACATCTAAAACCTTTTGTTCGGCAAATCTATGAACCGAAAACCGTTTGGTTTCAGAACCTGTGAAAACCTACGAAGTTTCAGCTTCGTTGTTGAAATAAGCTTCAATTTCATCTTTATTTGTCCATAGCTCTTGCAGTTCCGCTTCTGTTAGTTTGATACCCTTTGTTAAATCTAATAGACCGCAGTAGATGGTTTCATCTGCATAAACGATTAACCCTTTGTCAGCAGACACAGGAAATGAACAATTACTATAAAATAAATACATTAAGACAAAGTTAAGAATTATCACTGAGTATTCCTACTTACATTTTAAGTTTCCTCGGAGTCACTTCCAATACAATTCAGATGGTGAACTTTCTAAATATGATCTTACTATTATACGGTTTTAACTTTTTATACTCTGAAATTTTTTATCTTCGATATCTTATTTATTAAAATGGAGTTTAAAATTAATTCCGTTCTACGTATACGCATTTTGAAGTGTATCGCATTACGTATATAGGAATTTACCCGGTCCTCATACGGGATCACGTGTACAATTACAATACTTGAGAACGATACGTTTCTTATACTTAAACTTTAGATATTCGTTTGAAATACTCGTGAGATAGGTTCAAGTGTCAAGCATATTTAAGTACTACAATGATATTGAAATGAAGTTTAAAAATATTTCCATTCTACGTCATTTTAACAACGAATATTCCATGACGTCAAAAAACTCAAATCCATGTTTTAAATTCAAATTAACCGCGCCCCAATCCGCGTCTCATATTCCATGACGTCAAAACACTCATAAATTCAAATTAACCGCGTCCCCCGGGGAATCCGCGCACGCGCCGCTTAGGTTATCACTTTTTACATCATTTCAACTTATTCCGTACGATAAAACGTGATAAGATATACGTTCAAGTGTCACTCGCGATAAGCAGAGATGCAGAGATAAATGAACAAGTTAGCCTGAACATTTATGTTGATATACGAAAAAACAAATCGTCGCGAGAAATGTCATAAATTCATTGACTTTTTGACGATTTTACCCCCATTTCACCCCTAAAATCCCGGATCCCAAACCCGGGTTTGACGCCACACCCTTACTTTCCTTCTACTGTTACAAATAACTTATTTTCCAAGGTTTACCCAATTTAATCCAAATATTGAATTTTTAAAACGTTTTTACCCAATTTTATTTGATATAAATAATTTTTAATGAATTTCATTTATTTATATATTTATTATTTATCAAGTAAATAATATTTTAGAACTTTTAGAATCAAAACAACTACGGATATAGATTGTAAATTAATGCGGTTTTTGATCGAAACTACCATTTTTTTATACTTTTTTTTTTCTATTTTTTTTTTCAAATTTGGAAAATAATTTTAAAAAAGCAATTTATCTATATAAATAAGTTTCCATCAATTCCTATCAATTTTGATCGTTTCGGATCGAAACTATTGATTTTGATAATAGGTGATTATGAAAAAGAATTGCGCGCAGAGGCTCACGGGAGTTGGTTATTTTTTGACAAAGCGTCGGCTGCTTAAATTCGTCTGCACCTACCGAGGCCCGCGGTCATCCGCGTTAAGTAAAAAGCACCAACCATGGATTGATCTTTGAAAAGTTAGTATTTTTTTAAAATTATTAAAAATACATAAAGTTAACAAATTTATTATATATTTTTTTATTTCTTATAGTATTGATAAAGAAACAAGCCCGATTTTAATAGAAGACACAAAGTTATATTTACATACATGTTTCCAAATAAATGAATTACCTAAATTTGCAAACTTCTCTCAGAACGAAAAATCCTTTCGATTGAACAATGAAATGATAGAAATCACGCTAACCCTTGCCCAACTAGCCAGACGAATTTACAAAAAGGGCCAATTTTGATACTTTCATCTTGGTAGTACTTAACCAAATCACGTGACCACCGATATTTTTCATAATCACCTATTTTTTGTGTTATTAACATTTTAGTTTATTTTTATATAATTTTTACAAAACTTTAAAATTGGGCTAATTAAGATCTATTATTTTCCAATTTTGGTCAAGTTTGATCAAATTGATCATAATAAATACTTGGTTTTAAAAAAAATCGCAATTTATCTATACATTAATCCAATTTATCACAACTTATAAATTTTGATCAATATATTTTTAATTTTATATTTATTTTGAAATATTTTTTTCTCACATTTTTTCCAATTTTAGAAATATAGGTTCATTTTCATCCATTTTATCAAATGTGATTAATTTTGATCTTTTTTTCGCAAATTTTTATAAATCTTTTATAATTTTGGTATTATAAATTTTTTTAAATTTAATTTTTTTACCGGGGGACCCTTGGAATCAGTCAAAATTCCATGTTATTTTCAATGGGAAAATTTAAATTTTATGTTGACAAAAACATTTTTCGTTGCCATGGCAAAAACGTTGCCCATTGAATAAAATCCCTTTAGGATTTATCAAGTTACATGAAGGTCTACCAATCCCTCGAGTTTGAACAAAATTGGTGTGTAACACCTCGGGTCGTCTCCTTGTGAGTTAAAAGCATGTAAAATAACTGATTTAATTTTGTTTATTTTATGTTAATGCTCAAATTTAGTGTATTTAATATTTGCCGTACTTATTTGTGTTTTTCCATGTTTATATATTTTACCGTTTCTAAAAATTGTGAAACTTGTTTGGGAGAGAGGAGCTGAGTTTTCTTTATTTTTCATTTGGACACTCCATCGAGCGAAGAATGACTAGAAATATTCCTTAACCCCGTCGCCCCCGAAGGCGCCAGCTCGCTCTTTCTCAATCGCGTATTAACTCCTGTATGGTATTTCAGCGCTTGCAAAAGGGAAGGAAAATTTCTCCCGACCTTTCAACGGTTTTGTGTTTCCGAAAAACGGGTAGAATTCTTTGAGTCGCCCAAGTAAAAGGGTTAAAATATTTAGACCTCAACAATAATAAACTATTTCAATTCGTTTAGTAGAAGAGTAGTTAGTAGTTTAATCAGTATATAAATTATTTTAGTTCACCTAAAAGTTAGCGAACCAAACTGCGGTAGCAATCCCCAACATGGTGCCGAAACCCGGGAACCTGTAAAAATAAAAATAGTTAAAAATAGTGAGTGGATAAACAGCTGAATGGCAAACTCCGAGAAAACCGCGGAGAAGATGAAAAATTTAGACGATGTAGCGAGGCAAAAAACACTAAGAATACCGTTAAGATCCAGTTTAACAAAGGCAGTGAACGAACTGGAACGTTTATTGAAGGATACGACCATCGACGCGGGAGACATCGAAGATCAACTAGCGACTGTAATCAAAAGAGAAGAGGCAATCACCCTGTGCGACCAAACCTTAACGGAGCTCATCGATGACGAACACAAGTTGGAGTCGGAAATGTCGAATATTCTAGCCTACCAGGAGAAACACAACATCATCGCAATTAAAAGCAAGGCCAACCGCGTGTTACGAAAGTCAGCGGAGCTCTCATCAGACAGTTCACATCACAGCAGAGAAAACAGCGTCGTCACCATCACCAAAGATAAGGGAATAAATTTACCAACATTGGTGATACAAAGTTTACCGGAGACATCACCGAATTCGAAGGATTTTGGAGCCGTTTTAAATCGACCATCGACGATAAACCTAACATCACCCAGGTAGACAAGTTTAATTATCTAGCCTCTTATTTAGAAGCCGACGCCAAGCATGTTTTAGCGGGAATGAAAGCGTCAGATTTTTTATTATATAGAAGCTGTTAAATTGCTTAAAGAACGTTTCGGTCGTAAAGACCTAGTAGTTCATACCCATGGTAAAAGATTGATGAATTTAGAACCTGTAAATGACTAACGATATTAAGGCATTGCGTAATATTTATGATCAGATAAATTTAAATTTAAGATGTCTATTAGCTCTAAGAGTAGACGCCACATAAGTGGTACCTTTTTGTGTCCGCTATAAGTGTCTTGTTTATCACGTGATATACGCCTAGAATATAGCAAAAGTCACATAAAAGATGCAGAGTGGAATGTCACCACCCTGGTAGAGTTTTTAAAAAATGAAGTTGAAGGCCGCGAAACGTGCGCGTTGTTAGGTGAAGTGTCAAACCGCGAAAGGGTCAATACGCGATTTCAACCGTCGTCGCGAGCGCAAGAAAAATTAGATCATCATCCGAGACCGGCGCGTTACGAAAATAGTTCGAGAAATTATACTACAAGCGCGACTTCGCTTCAAACCAATATCTCCGCGAAAACCGTTTATTGCATGTTCTGCAAGAGCAACGCCCACGCATCCGCAAATTGTACCAACCACACGCTCGACGAAAAGAGAAATCAAATCCGCGAAGAAAGAAGGTGTTACATCTGTCTCAAGCTCGGCCACGACGCGAGAAGTTGCGACTCCCATTTTAGAAATTGCAAGATTTGCCGGGGAAGACATAATTTCGTCGTTTGTCACAAAAACGTTGCCCATAGAACACCTCAGCAGGAAGCAAAAACAGAAGCTAAAAGCGGTACCGAAATAGGAGCCAATACCGTCATAGATCCAAGCCGGCAAAACGTGTTACTGCAGATAGCCAAAATAGTGGTGAATAATCCAGATTATCCAGAAACCATAGATATCAACCCCGTCAGATGCGTACGGGACAACGGAAGTCAGGGGACTTTCGTCTTAGAAGAAATATCGAGAAAGCTTAGCCTACCTATCATCGGTGAACAAGAAGTTTTAGTCACGGAGTTTGGGAACGAAAATCCCGTAGAAAAAAAGAGAAAAATTGTAAGAATCACGCTCCAGAATGCCCGTGAACCCGAGAAGAAAATCCAAGTTGAGGCGGTAGAAGTACCGTTTATTTGTCGGGCTAAGAATAGCAGCTGCAACAAAATTCAAAATTTCGTGAAAAGAACGGGAGCAAAACTAGCCGATGACCCGAACCAGACAAACCCAAGTAACTCCACAATCAGCATCTTGATCGGTGGAGACTATTATTGGGACGTAGTAAAAGGAAATCACGAACGCTTGCCAAATAAACTAGTAGCATTAGACACGATATTTGGCTGGACCATCGAGGGCCCAATGAGCACCCCAATCAAAAATGTAGGCTGCGTGAAAATTAAGAGTCATTTAATCACCGTCATGACAGCGGGAGTAGAAGAAAACCAGGTATCGAACGCGCTGAAGTCCGTCTGGGAGCTAGAATCAATAGGAATAGAATCGAAACAAGAAAAAATTCCCGGAGATTAAGAAGTACTAGCGAAATTCCAAGATGACGTAAAATTTAACGAAGACGAAGGCCGATATTTAGTCAAATTCCCGTGGAACAAGGGAAAAGAAGAGCTACCGGACAACCAAACGGTAGCCACGAAGCGGATGAATAGCCTGATAAGAAAATTTCAGCGGGAACCGGAATATTACCATTTGTACAAAAAGATCATCACCGAACAACTAAAATTAGGAATCTCGGAAGAAGTTCGAGATCCCAAAACAAGCTGGCCAGGGTCATATTACTTGCCGCACCAAGGTGTGAAGAGGGAAACGAGTTCAACGACCAAGCTTCGCGTCGTTTTCGACGCTTCTTCCCATATTAGCGGGGCGCCATCACTCAATGATTGTTTGGCCAGTTGACCAAATCTTACGCCGGATCTACTGTCGCTACTCCTAAGATTTAGAAAGAATCCCATCGCTATCTGCTCGGATATAGAGAAAGCATTTTTGCAAGTCGGACTAGCCCAAGAGGACAAAGACAGCGTACGGTTTCTTTGGACGAAGGAAGAAGATGGACGAATAGAAGAAAATAAATTCAGAACCCTTCGCATGGCGCGCGTGCCCTTTGGCGTGACGTCAAGCCCCTATTTGCTGGCCGCAACCATCAAACATCATGCGAAGAAATACGAAGAGGCGGATGCGGAAGTCGTAAATTCATTAAATCGAGACCTCTACGTTGACGACTACCTAAGCGGTTCAAAGAATCCGAAAGAAGCGTACAAGCTGTCAAGAAGAACGTCCGAAATATTGAGCGACGCAAAAATGCATCTGAGAAAGTGGCAGACGAATTCTGCCGAATTGCGTAAAATGTGGGGTCAAGAGGCGGAGAACCCGAACGTCAAGGTCAAATTCGAAATAGAAGAAGTCAAAAGCCAGAAGATTTTAGGGCTATTATGGGACCCGCAATCCGATTGTTTCTCTTTCGATCTCTCAAGTTAAATAAACGTCCTAAAGGATGTCAAGAATACGAAGCGATACGTTCTCAGCGCGGTGTTGCAAATTTTCGACTCCGTGGGAATCTTGGCGCCGTATACTATACGAGCGAAATTCATTTTTCAAGCCTTATGGGAACGCGGATTGAAGTGGGATGAAGAATTGCCCAAAGAAATCGGAAATAAATTTCGACAGTGGTGCTCAGAAATGCCGCAATTAAGAAAGGTCAAATTGTCAAGATGCTATTTCAAGGAAAATCCAGATAAAATCCGGAAACTACAGTTCCACTGCTTTTGCGACGTGTCTACGAAAGCGTACGCCGCAACCGTTTATTCGCGTTACGGACTGGAAGACGGAGCAATCGGAGTTTCTTTAGTAACGTCGAAGGCGAGGGTGGCACCCCTATAAAAATTAACCTTGCCACGCCTTGAACTGTTAGGTTGCTTACTCGGAGCGAGATTAGTCAAGAACGTCGAAACAATATTTGAACCGGAAAAGTTAGAGAAATTCATGTGGTCAGATTCTCAAATAAAGCTTCAAGGGATCGACCAAAACCTGGAAACCTTTCGTGCAGAATAAGGTGATGGAAATTCAAACCCTCTCGGACCCCGGAAACTGGTTTCATTGCCCGGGAACGCAAAACCCCGCGGACATACCAACAAGAGTAGCGAAGACCGACGAACTGGTCAAGAATGCATTGTGGTGGGAGGGACCCACCTGGCTCCAGGAGAAAGAAACCGCGTGGCCCAACCAGAGTGGAAAGTCAAGCGATTTTTCGAAAGTAGAAGAAGAAAAGAGGAAAACTATACTCGAAGTCGGAAAACTTGAAAGGACTTGCATTTGTCAGTTGATGGATCTGAAAAAATGGAACAATTTGGATAAAATACTAAGAATTACAGCTAAAATTAATCGCTTTCTGGACCGCGCGAGAAAAATTGAAAGAACCGGACCCATCACGGCAGAAGAGATGCGCCAGGCGGAGATTGCGTGGATAAAATGCGCGCAAGGAAAGGATTATGCGGAAGAAGTAGAAGCTTTAGAAAACCATTCGAAAATTAAGTCCTCGTCGAGAATCGCGGAATTCAAGCCATTTCTAAATCAAGATAACATTATCCGCGTGGGAGGGAGGTAAACTGAATCGGAATTTCCTACAGAAATCAAACACCCTATCATCCTCAATAAGGACGCTAGACTCTCAAAATTAATAATGGATCGTTGTCACGAAGAAGTTAGTCACGGTGGAGTTACATTGACGCAGTCACGAGAACGATATTGGATCACGGCCGGAAGACAATTAGCGTGTTAATCGGTAAAGAACTGTTTGACATGTAGAAAAGTCACCGCGGGATTTGGACCAGGAGAGGACGAAACAGCCCCCCTTCCAAAAGACAGGGTAGATCAAGCTCAGCCATTCGAAATAGTAGGGATCGACTTCGCCGGCCCTTTGTACGTGAGAATCGGTACCTCCACAGAAAAAGCGTACATTTGTCTCTTCACGTGCGCCGTGAAGAGAGCGGGGCATTTGGAGTTAGTCACCTCGTTAACCACCCACGAATTCCTACTTGCCCTGAAAAGAATGGTATCAAGGAGAGGCATCCCTCGGAAAATATACTCGGATAATGCCAAAACATTTAATCGAGCCAATAAGGACCTTGCGAATATTTGGAATAGCATCACGAGCGAGAAGGTTCTTAACTTTTACGGGAGAAAAGGTATCTCCTGGCATTTCATCGTGGAAAGAGCGGCTTGGTATAGAGGTTGGTGGGAGATCATGGTAAAAAGCACCAAGGCAGTTTTGAAAAGAATTTTAGGACGCGCCTTATTGAGCTACGTAGAAATGGAGACAGCGTTGGTACAAGCGGAAGCGGCGATCAATTCAAAACCGTTAACGTACGTTAGCAGCGATTCGAGCGATTTGAAATCCCTAACGCCCGCGCATTTCCTGATAGGAAAACGCGTCACCAGTTTGCCGTTGAGTCCTCGAGAAAACGTGAAAGTGCCAAAGTCGCGAGAAGAAATGACTAGACGACAAAGGTATCGAGATAATTTGGCCGAGAGTTTTTGGTTAAGATGGAAAAACGAGTATTTGTTAGCCCTTCGGTCAGCGCATAACGTCAAGCTAGCCAAAACTAATAAGAAAATTAAAATCGGGGACGTTATGGTGATTCACCAAGACAAAACCCCCAAGCGTTTATGGAAACTCGGGGTGGTGACTGAAACGTTTGACGGTAGGGATGGAAAGGTTAGGTCGTGTATGATTAGAACGTCAAATAATAAGATTCTTAGGAGACCTATTCAACTTTTGTACCCCCTATAAATTGAAATAGGAAATGATAATTAACCATTGTGAAAATTTAATGAGTTGCGCTGTATTGTCTGTATTTTGATATTATTGTTGTTTGATATTTTTATTAATATTGTATGTAACTCATATTTAACACCCCCCTTTTTTGTGTAACCTATAAATTTGAAATACTTAGCGTATTTCGGGGCCCAGTGTAAAATAACTGATTTAATTTTGTTTAATATTAATTAACCATATCTAAAATTTTATGTTAACGCTCAAATTTAGTGTATTTAATATTTGTCGTATTTTTTTGTATATTTTGAAATTTGGTCATAATTTGTGTTTTTCCATGATTATATATTTTACTGTTTCTAAAAATTGATAAACTTGTTTGGGAGAGAGGAGCTGGGTTTTCTTTATTTTTCATATGGACACTCCTTGGAGTGAAGAATGACTAGAAATTTTCCTTAACCCCGTCGCCCCTTAAGGCACCAGCTCGCTCTTTCTCAATCGCGTATCAGCTCCTGTATGGTATTTCAGCCCTTGCAAAAGGGAAGGAAAATTTCTCCCGACCTTTCAACGGTTTTGTGTGTCCGAAAAACGGGCAGAATTATTTTAGTCGCCCAAGTAAAAAGGTTAAAATATTTAGACCTCAACAATAATAAACTATTTCAATATCTTAAAATAGTCGAAGTTATTTCAATTCGTTTAGTAGAAGAATAGTTAGTAGTTTAGTCAGTATATAAATTATTTCAGTTAACCTATTTACTGATTTTTCAGTCGGTCAGCAATTAGCAACATAGCTCTCCCAAAAATTAGTTAAAATTAAAGTTAGCTAACCAAACTCCGGTAGCAATCCCCAACAAAGCATGTCAAACTGCAATAACATATGAAAAATTATAAAGTTATGTAATTGAAGCTTATTCCGAGTAAGATAAGTTGACGAAATTTGTCACTAATTGCGAAGATAATTTTAAAGATGATGACAAAGTAAAATATTATATTGGTTTCAATTCCTTTGAATCGTAAATGGTTATCTTTAACATTATAAAACCCTTCTTTAGTTGTAACGAAAATTTCTTCACTCACACATTGTTATCAGAACTTTATTATGTCTTAAATGAAAATTAGACTTAAAATAGATTTTTTGGATTTTTGCAATAGTTTTAACGTCTCTAATAGAACTGTGTGAGATGTATATTATTCAAAACTTGGTCATTTAGTAGTTTCGTCCTCATGGGATTGTTTATATAAAACTTTGTCGAGATCTTTCGAAGAAGTATTTGGAAGAAAAGTAACGGTGATTGTAGGCTGCTTTGAAGTGTTTACTGAAAAGCCGGGGTAGATCCGAAGGGCCGAAGACCAACCGATCGAAGGGGTCCAACGGATCGAAAACTCACGGCCCGAAATAAAGGACCAACCGACCGAAATTTAAAATACGTTTTTTTTATAACAACAAAAGGGGAAAGAAAAGGTTTCAACGGACCGAAAAGTTGTATATCGTTAAATTAAAATTACTTTTTTGGCTTCCGACTGAGCGGTCGCGTCAAAAATTGCTCTGACGAAGTTTTTTTTTATGACTACAGTAATTATATTAACGAGTGTCTACCTGCAATATGAAATGCAACAAATGTTTAATTATATTTTCTGATAACTCTAAAGATATTATCCAATGCTGTAATTGCAACGAGTATTTCCACGTCGCGTGTACATATATTAAAAATGAAGAGACGTTTCGAAAAATGGGATCTCGCAAATTGACCTGGAAATGCGATTCATGTAAAGTACTGCCCAGTAGATCAAACAGTGTGAACATGGAAGATACTGATTCAAGCCAATCTAATAGTGATATGAAGATACTTATTCAACAAGTTAGTGACATTCACGCTAAAATGAAAAAAATCGATGAAATTGAAGCGAAGGTTAATAAAATCGCCACTATTGAAGCCAAGGTAAATAAAATTGACGATATTGAAATTCTAGTCAACAAAATACCAGATATAGAAAAAAATAAATAAAATCTCCGATATTGAGAAATCATTACAATTTTGCTCGGACAAGATCGACGATTTTAACCTAAATCTTGGGAGTATGTCTAGCGATATTAGCCAACTAAAAAAAGATAACGATGATCTAAAATTAAAAAATGCCGCCCTTTCAACGAAAGTAGACACCCAGGAGACTACGATTAATGAAGTACAACAGGAAAATTTAGGACTCAATCTAGATGTTACTGGCATTGAAGCCACTAAAATGAACAAATACTTGGAATCTTAAAAGCATTAGCTATAGCGATCGGCATAAACTATGACGATAACGATATTATAGACGCATACAGGCTACCTAGATCAAGCATTCAAACCCCGCTAATTCGTGTGGTGTTTAATAGTAAAAAAGTCAGAGATCTCTATCTAAAACAAGCTAAACTCAAAAAACACCTGAAAGGAACTGACATTAACCCAAACCTAAAAAATAATCGAATTTATGTCAACGAACAACTTACCATAACCAACAAAAAAATCCTGTTTGAAACTAAAGCCTTAGCAAGAAGTAAAAATTATAAGTATATTTGGGTTAATAATGGGAAAATATTTTTGAGAAAGTCAGATAATACGCCCTCTACTAAAATTAAATCTTTAAATGATTTAAAATCTATCTAAATTATTTTCTCTGTTCTTTCTAGTTGTTTCTTATATATTATTTTCTATTTAATAACAATAAATGACTGATCATGCTAATAACTTTCAAAAAAATAACCTAAAAATTTTACACGAGGATTTTTTATGCCAAGAGAATTTATATAATAATGGCCTAAATATTTGCCATCTAAACATCCGTAGTCTTCGGAAACATTTTGATGAATTTCTTGTTTATATAGAATCAACTAAAATAACTTTCGATATTATTATATTAACTGAGACATTCAAAATTTTGGATAATAATGAATTTCCCATAGACGGGTATAATTATGTTTTCACAGAAAACTTTCAAAATAAAAACGATGGTGTGATTATCTATATAAAAAGTGACTTAACCTACACAGAAAAACTTTTTAATATCTCTGGTGCTACAATAAAATGTGTCGACGTCAAATTACCCAGTAATATAATATACAAAATAATAGGATGCTATCGTTCACCAAGCAATAATATCCTAGAATTTATCAACAGTTTAAATCAAAAATTGACAAACTTTACTAATATTGGTAATGTAATTTGGGCTGGGGATTTGAATATAGACTTATTAACTCCTGAAGATAAAATAGTCACAGATTATTTAAACATTTTATATGAAAGTGGGTTTTTTTCATGTATCAATAGCGCTACTAGAGAAACACCCAATACGAGTACGTGTATTGATCATTTTTTTATCAAACATGATAAGAAAAATGAGGTATTATCGGTTATTCAAAAAACGAAAATTACGGACCATTATGTTACGATGATTAATATTGGGAATATACGTAAAACGCCAAAAACCAAACACACAAAAATAATTACAGAAATAGACTATAAAAAATTAATAACAAATATTGAGAAGGAGACTTGGAATCGCGTTTATTCAGAGAATGATCTAAATAAAGCTTCAGATTTATTCATCGACATATTAAAAAATTATATCGATTCAGCTACCGTTAAAAGGAACTTATATTCTCCGTGTAAAAAACGAAAAATCAAACCTTGGATTACAAACTCACTGATCGTCTCAATTAAAAAACGGGACATATTAGCAAAGCGATGTAAAATAGAGCCGTTTAATATTACTTTAAAAAACTACTATTCAAAATATCGTAATAAATTAACGCATTTGATAAGACTCAGAAAAAATGACTATTATAAAACCAAAATTGATAATTGTAAACGTGACCCTAAGTTAATATGGCAAACTATTAATGAGTCAACAAATAAATATAAACAAGACAACTCAATAAGTAAAATCATTCGCAATGGCCAAACCTATTCAAGTGATACTGATACTAAAGTAGTAGCAAACCTGTTCAATGTATATTTTTCATCGGTTGGAGAAGTGTTAGCAAATAATATTTTATCTAATAATGTAACCAGCATGCCAAGTGTCAATCGTGATAGTGGTACTTATAATTCTAAATCCCTCTTTTTTTCGCCTGTAATCTCAAATGACGTTATGGTCTTTTTTTCATCACTAAAAAATTCTAAATCTAATGGTCACGACGATATTGCTATTGAAACCATAAAAAAATTAAGCTTGTATATCTCTAACCCATTATCATATATTATTAATTTATCGTTAACCGCTGGTACTTTCCCGAATATCTTTAAAAGAGCTATAATTATTCCATTGTATAAATCGGGTAATAAAGCCGACATAGAAAATTACCGGCCAATCGCCCTCCTTAGTAATATCTCAAAAATATTTGAAAAAGCCATAAAAAAACAGCTGACGGAATTTCTAGAAAGTTCCAACTACCTATCTAAAAACCAATTTGGTTTTAGGAAAGGATTGAGCACGAACAATGCTATATCAGAAGTAACTGAAACGCTATATAGGGCTGTTGATAAAAACATAAAGTTAATTGGAATTTTTCTTAATTTAAAGAAAGCTTTCGATACAGTATCACATAGTAAGCTTATTGAAAAACTCGAAAGAGCTGGTATTCGTGGTATTACCTTAAGCTGGTTTAGAAGCTATCTGCGTGGAAGAGATACCGTCGTAAAAATTAATAATGTCATAAGTGAACCGCGCGATATAAATTTTGGTATTCCTCAGGGTACGATTATAGGACCTATTTTGTTTTTAATTTATATAAATGATTAATGTAATATGGAACTTGATGGAAAACTTGTATCATTTGCGGACGATACTGCATTATTGGTTCAGGGGAGGACTTGGCTAGAAACTTCTACTAAAGCTCAAAAAATGCTGAACCAAGTCAGTAATAACCTTAAAGACGATTTATTAACACTAAACATTAATAAAACTAAGTATATTTGCTTTTCTTCGAGAATTGAAAAAGATACACCCATGGAATTAAATATTCACACAGAAAGTTGCCATGGAAATTTCAATAATTGTACGATTGATTGCTTGAGCCTGGAGAAAGTAAGCAAGATTAAATACTTGGGGGTAGTAATCGACGAGAACCTAAAATGGAAGGATCAAGTTACTAATGTAATCAATAAAATTAGAATATGTACCTATAAGTTTCGGGAAATCCGTAACTTTCTACAACTGGGTTGGCTTAAAATAATTTACTATGCTTTAGTCCATTCAATCTTGTCGTATGGAATAATCGGCTGGGGAGGAACTTATCAAATGATAACCGATCCTTTAGAAATAATGCAAAAAAAAAATAATACGTATATGCCTAAGAAAAAAACAAACCTACCCAAGTCGTCTGCTCTTCGAAGAATTTAAAGTGCTCTCTCTCAAACAAATATATGCCAAAGAAATCTTGCTATACACCTTCAACCACAGGCAATCAATGGAACCAAGTAAAGCTTATAACACCAGATTTGTGGTAGATGGCAACTTATTGCCGTCAAAACCTTCAAAAACTATTGGGCAAAAACATGCGTATTACTTAGGACCCAAATTATATAACTTTCTTAACCAAAATGTAAAAATAATTAGCAACTTTAAAATATATAAATCCAAAATAGTCATGTGGCTGTTAGAAATTGGTTATACTCGATTAAAAAACTTTCTATCAAATTAAAAAAAAAAATAAAAAAAATGCGCGAAACTCCTAAATTACTAACTCTAATGGAGCCCTCTACTTGATGTAATTAATTGATTTTGATGTTTGTAAACTAACTCGGATTATTGTATATAAGAACGTCCCTGCCACGCACGAGCGTTATGCTCATGTGGCAAAGGGACGATGTATTATTTTTGTACGGTACAATGTAAAACTACAATTCGCATCAATAAATTATTATTATTATTATTATACTGTTCAAGTTTACTGTTTGTTTTTTACTTCTGCCCGGGATATAGCAGGGTACGCGAAAAACGTTTTAGATTAGATTAGTTCGGATTAGGTTAGGTAAGGTAAGCGCGTGGAGCGCGCATAGGTTAGGTTATATACGCGCGCCGAATTCGCATAGGCACCGTTGGATACGTCCGTGACCTTTATATATCTATAAAATAAAACCTTGAATTCGATGTATTAAAAAAATATTAAAGTGCAAAATTGGGCTGTAATATATATTTCGGTCCGTTGAAACCTTCTTCAATTAACTCATAAAAAAGGAATGTTTTAATTTTCGGTCGGTTAGTGCTTTCCTTCGATTGGATGGACTTAGGTCCGTTAGACGCCCAATCGATCGGTTGGTCTTCGGGCCATCGGAGGCGATTTCCGTGGACGAAGGCGCGAAAGCCTCGAAGCTGTCGGGGGAACCCTGTTTTTCGGGAGCGGCGTTGGCAGCGGCTAAGGTGGCGTTCCTTTTCACCGTGCGCTTAGACTTCGTCGCTAGCCGACGACGCTTCGTTATCGACCCGCTTGACGGCGATACCGACGCCGTATAGTGAAAGAAGAAAATTTCTTAAGTCTCGGAGGGACCGCAAGAATCGTCACTTTTCTCTTTTTCCGTGCGCGGAATAACGAGACGGTAGGTGGGATATTCGGGACTAACAATTAATGAAAGTAGAATGCACCGAAACCACAAAACACCAACGCTTTGTTGGGAAGAACAAATTGGGAACACGCCCTTGTAAAAAAAAAACACAAACCAAAATTTTTCGCGCGCGCCGGCACCAACCCGAAAAAAAAACTACTCGGGAGTTTGGGAGACGCCTGGTCCTTAAAGACGGGTAGGTTTCGACGAAAACAAATATAAAAAACCCTTCAAAACAAGGTGTAGCCTTGATCTTTTCTATTTTGTTACCGCGCGGGGGTTACGGAATATTTTTTTTTGCGTTGGCGGAACGAAGTCGTCGTCCGACCTGGCGAGGTTAACGGCTGCGTCTTCTAAAACAAACAAGAAGACAATGTAAAACAAAGTTTTGGTTTTAAAATTAACGAGTACGAACGTTCGCGTTGTTTTCTTGAGTCAAATCAACATACGGCCCGATGATGGGCTGGCCGCACGTACCGTAGAAAATAAGTGCGCGCAAACGAGGGTACGCCCGGTTAGCCAGCCTCTATCGGCTGCTAACCCCATGACCGACGCCCCGGGGCCGTGCGAGTGCCCATCGTTGTATCGGCGAACGAGGGAAATAAGGCGGCGGTCTTCTTTGGGCGTGAAGCGGCGTCTGGAGAAAGGCAAAGCGGCGTTATCCGAGGAAGTTTCGTTTTTTTAATTGTATTTTATTTTTTAATTTGTCTACTCGTCGATAGCCCAGTCTTCTTCCGTCATCTTTGGAGGAAGACCCGGTCGTCCTCAAACTCCAATTCAAAGTTAGCCAACGACGGACGATTGGCGGGTGCGGTTCATCGCTATCCGCGATGGGTGCTTGGCGAATCTTTCCGTCATTCGCCATTTCCAGCTCGAACTCCCACTTATCGTCCTTTTCCACCTCCAATTCGAAGTACGCTAACGGTGGACGGGGGACGATAGGCGGTTGACGGACTTCTTCCGTGGCGTCGGGCCAGAAACTACACCCCGGGTCGTTCAACCCAGCGGCTAGAGTCGCCGCTTTAGTCCACGTTTGGAAGGTGCTCCCGGCGATCGTTATTTTTGAGGCGAAAACCGCTCCCCATCTTTTTACCCGAAATAGCACGATTTTACATTGGTGTATTCGATCAGGCGTTTCGCTGACTCTAAACTAATGGCATTAGCGAAAGCAAAATTAACCCGCGCGAAATCCTGCCCGCCTTCGCCTACCTCCTCTTGGGCGGCGTGCCAATTAGTAATTTTTAACTATTTATTCGTTATTTCTTTGTTTTTCACTCTATTATTTTCTATATTATTATATTTTTTTCGGTTATTTAAATTTACTCGCGGGAAATGGGTGGCCTTTCACCCATATCCCGCGGTTTTCGCCCGCTTATCGTTTGATTCCGACGACAGCCAAGTGTCGTCGCCGTCGGTGTGACGTTCGGAGGCGGTTTCCGTGGACGAAGGCCTCCAAGCTGTCGGGGGAACCCTGTTTTTCGGGAGCGGCGTTGGCAGCGGCTAAGGCGGCGTTGCTTTTCGCCGTGCGCTTAAGACTTCGTTTTCGGGCTCTCCTGCCCGCAGGGTATCGACCCGCTTGACGGCGATCCCGACGCCGTATCGTGAAAGAAGAAAATTTCCCAAGTTTCGGATGGACCGCCCGAATCGTCACCTTTCTCTTTTTCCGGGGCCCCGGAGACGACCACGTTCTCCGGGCTTTCGGACGAAGTGGCCGCCTTTTGCTGAGTGGGTTGTCCACATAGAAAAAGTGTAAAAGAAGATTTGGCGGGTGACTCCGAGACGTGGGTGGAAGGGAACGTCGTGACGAACGAAGGCCCCGGCGCGTCGGAGGAGGAAGACGGGAGAAGCGGCGTCATCCGAGGAAGTTTGGTATTTTATATTTTTATGTATTTTGTTAGTTTTTTTAATTTGTCTACTCGTCGATAGCCCAGTCTTCTTTCGTCATCTCTAGGCGAAATTTAGCGAATTTAACGCGTTTGGAGGTAGACTCCGCGCTCTCCGGGATGGGCTGTTGGTACGTCTCCCAATCCTCCGTTTGTCTTTCCGCGGGCGATGAGGAAACCGATCACCCATACCGATCACATTTCGAATCAGCAATCAGCTTAGCAAACGGACAACGTATCTTTTAAACGATCAGCAAACGTTTCGCGAAGCTAATATCGAAAACAATCAAAAAAGTCAGCAAATCAATCGGTACACCGATCACCAATTAATATCTCGCAACGTATCCTTTAGTAGAGCTCGAAACGGATCACCAAACCGTTCTCTCCTATCGCGTTGTTTAGGAGAACACTGAAGGATAAGCGAATGGATCACCAAACGGAGCAGCCGAAACGCCACCATCGGGCGATCACGAACCAGATTTATCGCGACGTTTGTTTTGGGAGATCAGCGAACCGATCGCTAAACGTATCTCTCGCGACGTATCTTTTAGCCGATCAGAAAACGGATCACCAAACAGGATCTTGAAATTGATCGACAACCAGCTCAGCAAACAGATCACCCAACTTAAGGCCCGCAACGTATTTTTCGTAAACGAGCCACGTGAGTCGCCGGAAAAGATACAATAATAATAGTCTTCCGCAATTTTGAGATTAAAATTATAAAAACCCGGTGATAGGTTATATTAATTTATAATTAAATGGATTGCGCGCAAAGTAGAATTAACAATACTCTGTCTTTAGTGTTAGTTTAACTTATAGAACTTGCTAGGTATTTCAAGTATTGCCAGCTAACGGCAGCGCGCACTCGCTTCGCTCGAGCGCTGGGGGCGCAATGCACCTCCTCAGCCCCATACTAAAACCAGACGTACGACGGTCAGAATACACACAATCCTCCTAATTGGTTAAGTTTGTTTGAGCTATTCACAGCAACCTGCAGCGCCGTTATCACAACCAAAATATATCCACGGTCACACATATATACAAATTTACACTTATTTTTTAATTCTGATAACAATTATTTGTTACTACTAGTCAGCCGTTGAGTGTCACACTTATTTATTTTGGTTATACGACAAAGACTAGTTCGATTAGTTTCATACTTATTTCTTATCACACTTATTACTTCTGGTCATACGCCGAAGACTAAGTAGATCAGTGTCATACTTAATTGTTACTTCTGGTCATACGTTGAAAGCGCGGCCCACTCTGAACGGCCTTGAAAAACGCTAGAGGGAAACGGGTGGGTAGACATCTATAAACACGCGGATTTACAATGTTGGAAATTGCGGGGTTCCGTATACGCTGCCCAAAAAACCTTACTTATAATTAATATTAAGGAACGTTTTTACAATTCTAGGTTATATGTAAACCACAGATATTCAAAAATATCGGACTTAAATATGTAGATTTTTAGGCGGAAATATAAAACCACGAAAATTGGGGTCCCGTAAATTACCCTGAAAACTATACTTACATTTAATATTTACTGATATGACCGAAGTTGTAGGTCCGCTGAATCCTAACCTATCCAATAATATTTTTTAACGTTATCGGACTTAATTTTAAACAAAATATCTACCACATAAAGGAAATCACAGAAAATAGTAAATTGGGCAAATTCCCAACTTCTTGGGCTCCGATTTGAAAACTTTTGAACGAGATATCATTAACTCTTCTAGTTATAACAGTTGAAGAGGTATGCGTGACACGGCGGCATCGGCTACACTGTACGTGAGACTTAATACACACAATTCCTTAGGATTGTGTGTAAAAACGATGGGCCGTCTATAACGCGACCTAGAAGACAGCACCGAGCTTTACGCAAAGAATATAGTCGAGCATAAAACGTATTCGAGGTATTGGCGCCTCCTGGCGCCACGAACTAGCTGATCACGCTGGGCCGTCTAAAAAGCGACCCAGAGGACCAGTACCGAGCTTAACGCGCTAAGTATAGCCGGGCGTAATCTTTCGGTACGATAGCGAGACGTAACATCGCTAAACGTTCCCGAATAAGGGAGAAAAGTGACCCGTGACCGAGTACTGGCCGAAGGAACGTGTTACTTGCCAATAAGATCGGATCACTACGAAAACAACTTAAACTTGTTCGGAAATAACGATAAAAATTAAAAGATGTTTACGCCAGGACCCCCGGAAACTTATGCAAAAACAAAGTTTAATATTATATACTAAAAACTACGTATTTACAAAAAAACGTCGAAATTTAAAATCAATTACAAAAACTTAATGATGTTTAGATTTTTTTCCCTTTTCTTTCCGCCGTCTTGGCTAGACAACTTCTTCTCGTTACCATCTTGGGAAGAAGACGCGAGATGTCTTTTCGACGCACTACGAGACGACGGGGCCTTAAGTGGAGAAATTAAACTCGGCAACGGCGAGGACAACATCTTTTTTAAATCGTCTTCTTTACTCATCGCGACAGACGGACCTTTTAGGAAAGAAACGTTTTAGTTTCCAAAATTAAGAAAAAAGAGAAAGACGTCTAAACTTACTATCTATCTTGGCCCAAACGGGCATCTTCAGATCCAAAGTTGTTTTTTAAAGGCACGTTCCCGGAACATATTGGAATAATTAAATATCGTATCACTGAGAAGCGTATCTGACCCTGTCCACCTATTTTCAAAGTTTTCGGCCATATATCGTCGATATTTTTCGACTTGCGAAATCGAGTAATACCCGAAGGCTTTCGCGATACTGTCGGAGACGCGCGAATTATGAATCATTTCGATCTAGGAAGTTTACGGAATGATCCGTTTTACCATTACGCGCTGCCTTAAATAGCCAGTCAGGCGGATTGAGGAACAACCGCGTCCCCGACGTCCGCGCTCGACCTGCTCTCCCAGACGTTCACGCCGACGGCGAGGCGAGAAGGGGAGAGTATCCGAAATAATCTCCAACAACGTATCACTCTTTGCCCAATCACCAATCGAATCAGCGCACCAGTTTGGCAAAAGGAGCTCGAACTGTATTACTAACGAGCTATCTTTTAGCCGATCACGAAGTCGAACGCGAAACCAATCGCCAAAAAGATCGGCAAACCGATCTCTCGCGGCGGATCTCGAAACGGAGCCCTCATGTCGCTTCATTTAGGAGATCACCGAAGGATAAACGATCGGATCACCAAAACGACCACTTAACCGATCACCAAACGGAGCAGCCGCAACGACACCCACGGCCGATCACGAACCAGATTTATCGCGAAGTATCTTTTGGGTGATCAGGAAACGGATTAACAAAACAATCACCCACGACGTATTGCCTACGGTTAATATGCCTATTAAATTAACCTTAGGATTTAAAATTAACATAATACTTTAAAATAAACCGTTTAAAATAGAGTATCGGTTAGTGTCTTTAACTTAATTCAGATTAGGTTAATTAAAAAGGCATAGGTTACGTAGGATAATTTTGGTTATGAATATTAATAGGTTTGTTGGATTAATATCGGGTTGACTATACTTAAATGCGTAAGGCTTGGTGCTGTCCTCTAGGTCGCGTTATCGACGGCCCATCGCATTTTTTAGTATGGGGCTGGGGAAGCACCGCGCGCCCTTAGCCCTCGAGCGTAGATATTATTCTAATTTTAGGTAAGGTTGGGAATCGTGGGTGGGGAGTAATTTTTTTCTTAAAGCTAGTACCTCGAATCGGGCCCCATTCAACCACGCTTTTTTCTCTTTTTTCGGGGTTAAAGGGGTCAAAATCCGAAAAAAAATACCAAAAAAAGAGAAATTTAAATTACCAAAAAAAAAATATGTATAAAAATATAAATCAGAAAATAAAACCAATTCGTAAATTCACTCCGAAGCTCTTCCCCTCCGCCACCCTTTTTCGCCTAGTCATCGACTTCGACAGTCGCGGCTTCGAAAATCGAGGAACCCCGTTCGACTTTGACAAAAAATTTGTCCCGAGTATTAACTCGCTTAAGACAACTTACGGAAGTTTCTCAGTACATGTTTAGACCCGTTTTTAGGGAAAATGGAAAGGAAACGTTACAAAGCGTACGAAATACGCGTGGTACACGATAATCTTCCGGAATTTTCGAGACGTTGCGACTTGGTACGCCACCAGGAGCAGGTAGGCGAAAACGGGTGGGAGTTTGGGCGCGTGTATTTAGCTTTCCGCGAAACCCATCAGCGAAGAGACGGCGAAACGCCTGACAGAGGACGCGAGTATTACGCCCTGTTACTACGCAAAAAAGATGGGGGACGCTTTTCGCCTCGAAACGAACGGTCGTGGGGACCACCGTCCAAACTTGGGACAAACCGGCGACTCCAGCCACTGGCTCGGATGAGCCAGGTTGTAGTTTTTTGCTTGACGCCCCCGAAGAAGCGCGCCAATCGAGTCCTATCGCGCCCCGTCCGCCGTTACCAAACTTCATTTTGGATTTGGATGACGAGCAAGACTCGTTCGATAGGCTAATAGAAGCGGAGGATTGGGACAACAACGGAGCCCCCATCCCGGACAGTGTCGAACCGCCCCCCCATTCGTGGGCCGTCCGCCGTTGGCGAATTTTAATGTCGAATTCGAGGTCGAAGACGACTTCCTCGATGATACTTTAGACGAGGCTGAGGACTGGGAGGATTACAGCCCATCCCGGAGAGCGCGGAGTCGACCCAGTCTTCCTCGAAACGCGTAAAATACGGTAAATTTAGCATCGAGTTGACGAAGGAAGACTGGGTTATCGACGAGGAGGAGGATTAAAGAACCGAGACCGCGGGAAACGGGTGAAAGGCCGCCTGTTTCCCGCGAGGAAATTCAACTTATCATTAAAAATATATATATATATAATTTCTGAAATAATTGAGAGACAATCTAGAAAATCCAAAAAAAATTAAGACAAAAAACAAAACAAACCCAAAAAATAAAGAAAAAACGTTCCCACAAAAAAAAACAAAAATTAGAGCTTGCGTAGTTATTATTATCAAATTTAATGATATTTTTTAATAATTCCATTGTTCTGTGTGTATTCTATACTTTGCAATCAAGTCCTTAATTCAGTGCCCCCGCCAGCAGTAGGCACGTGCCTATGTTCAAACATTTAGGCCTATTTTAGGGGCCTCTAAAAGTTTAAAAAAATTGCCTCTGGGGCCTTCAAATGTGATTTTTAAAGTTTATTTATTTTTAAAAATTGGTCATCTAGCCCCCTAAAAAAAGAACTCCCATTCAATTCCAATTTCCAAGAGTCCTAAATGGCCCTAACAAAACGTTCTCTTTTGAACCACCTATACTCGAAATCATCATCATCAGCTAGGCTAATACCCAAGTCATCAAGCGACTTTTGAAGCCATTAATTCAGGTGGCCGGGTTACAACGCGTATTACTTTAGTACACAACCAAAGGCAGCGAACTCTGCGGTTTCTGCTTTTGGTAGTGTACTCGTATAACATTGATATAGAGTATATGACAACAGACTCGCCCGGGATGGGGAAGTCCGTCGTGCAAGGAAAGCAGCAAAAAAAACCACCTGTTCGCCTCAGTGATAACTTAGCTCCAACCAACAAAATAAACATAAGCTTAGTTTCTAGGAATTATACAAAAGGGGGCATTAAGTGAGAAACTGGATTTCTTTAATACGACTTAAACCGTTGCAACGCTTAAACGAAGGGAAATCCGCGCGGAGCTGAAGTCGAAGCGTAAAGCATCGTACCAGTCACTAAAACAACGTGTCCAATTCAAAAGAAATGGGCTTACACGCGTTCAATAACTTGGATATTAGTCTAGATTAAGATTGCCTTCCAGTTCAGCCTAAACTAAATCATTTTCCTAAAAGATTAATTGGCGGTAAAAATCTTGGTTTCAATTCTTCTTGGTATGACAAATATCAAATGGTTGAATATTCAGTTGCAAAGGATGCAGTGTATTGTTTTGTTGCCGTCATTTTTAAGCCAGTAGAAACACTGCATTTCTAAAGGGATTTTCGGATTGGAAAAACATGGGGAGACAATTCGAAGAACACTTCACTTCCAACAAATCTTCTCACCAACTACCCTACAAAATGTTCTTAGACTACATGGAATCCAAATCCCGTGGATCAATAGTTTTCCAGGTTAACGACCACCATAGACTAGACGTTATTAGAAACAGAGAGGTCCTATCTACACACCTGGAAGTGATTATTTTATGTGCCCAACAAGATTTAGCACTTCAGGGGAACACTTGCACATCCGCCGACAATATTGGGAATAGGGGAAACTTTATTGTAATATTATATCTTTTAAAAATAAAATGTCCTGATTTAAAAGCCAAGTGCGATAATATGCCGAATAATTCCAAATATTTGCACAGCACCATACGGGGGTGTTTCGAATTGCTTCTTAAAATTAAACTTAATTACATTGCGTCAAAATTTTACTGAATTAATAAACTATTACTTTTCTGTAAAATTCCATCGTTCCAAAACAATAAACCGTCATTAAAAAAGTGATTCTCCAAATTTAAAAATTTAATTACCATTTCTTCGAGTCGTATGCAAATAATCGCGCGCCTCTATTTACATCATAACGGTTTTGTAACGAATTTTTAGGGACTATTAACACATGTGTAATTTTTTGTATCAAAATATGACAAATTGTTAATAAAGTGTATTTCTCTAAAAAATGTATTATTCAATACACGAACTTCACTAGTAAATCAAATATTCGGGTTAATATTACCATTTTATTTTATTTTTACGTTTATAAAACGAAGAGATTTTTTCATGTTTTATCATATTTCGTTCTTGTACTGCAATGTACCGGTAACACTTAACAAATGAGTAGTTATTTACTTATTTCTACGACTGAAATCCAGTCTATCAATTTACATCCATTCCTTCGGTACTTGGCATGTACTTCCCTTACATCAGAATTTATAACTTTACGAAAATGAATGTACGTAGGTACATTACTTAAAGTAACTTTAAGAACCATTTATTTGTAAATTAAAGATACAATTTAGATATAGTAGCGCTCGCGAAAAATTAAAACTAAAAAATAAACTACTGTCAAAGAAAAGTTACTCGTACCTTTGAAAGGAATTAAAACAGCAGTGCCGTTAAGCGAACCACTCGCATTTAACATTGAAAAATTAAGAAATTAATTATTTCGCAAACAAATTACATAATTTTCTGATATTAATTTATTTGGAGGCCCCAACCAAAATTTCAAGTAGGCCCCGGCCTGGTGCTGGCGCCGCTACTGAGTGTGGCTGGAGACTCATGACCTTTCCTAGGGCGCGACATACCATGCCGCGAAACTAACCCTGAAATGGGAAGGGCCGTATGGAATATCAACCGAGTTCTGAAGGATAACAGTCAGCGGAAATTATATTGCACAAATTTCAATGTTATAATTCCTGATGAATCAGAAGCTGCCGTTGGCGAAGCCCAACCTTCTTCCTCAGCTCCAGAAACTTCTGATACAGTACCTCCGGCTTTTATATCCGAATAGGGCCTAAAGCAAATGTCATGAATGAATTTTGAGCATTTTTATCCGAATAGGGCCAAAAGCGAATGTGATGAACTAATTTGGTGCTTTTATATCTGAACAGGGCCCAAATCCAATGGCGTTAAAAATAATTTTTGCTTTTATTATTGGTTTTTCTAATAACGCGACAAGATATAAAATAACGATAGCAGAGAATCAAAGTAAAATCACACGAGTAAGGTTTAGCGTTCCTTTCGTTGATGTAGACGAACTGTTTGTAATAGTTGAATTACATCTCTGGCTGTGGCTTGAGCTGAATATTGTGTCAATAAAAGAGCTAAGACCTTGAAGAATTAATTCTGTTCTCGAGTAAGTTGTAGGTTAGTAAGTGTTAGCTGAATAAAGGCCTTTTCACACGAGCCAACTTTTTGATCCAACTAGAGGAGTTGAGTTGAGACAGCTAGTTGGTTCGTGTGAATAGAAGTTCGATGAGTTGATCCACCAAAAAAGGCCTTTTCACACGAGCCAACTTTTTGACCCAACTAGAGGAGTTAACTTGAGTTGAGACAGCTAGTTGGTTCGATGAGTTGATCCACCAAAAAAGTACGCTAGAAAAAAAATGGATCACTGATACATTTTGTCAGATGGATTTAAAAAGTTGGCTCGTGTGAAAAGGTCTTAAGTTGTAGGTGAGTTGGCTGTAGCATAGCAGCAAAACGACGGAAGATACAAGTCATTCAAGGTATCTTAGAAATAAGCCATTAATAATCTTTTATTTAATGTCTGATTGTTATGATAACTTTCCCTGGGGATAGAGCATGGTGTCAAACAAAGATTGTCCAAATCATTGGCTGCATTTGAACCAGAAGCCAGCGTGGACAACTGAGGTAATAAAGTGCTAACAACCAACGACTTTGACTTTTCCTCGTCTCCCGGTCTTTCGTCTTTTGGTAGTAGGCGTGCGGTTTTCTGTCGAAGTACCATTTCCGTCTGTATTTGATCTTTTTAAAACACGTTTGGCCATTTTCTGTTCAGGTTCACCTTCCAAAGTAATGTTTTTAGAACCGCTCTTTCTGACAATGGTTGATGGCTTTGAGGGACTGGGAGAATTCCACTTCGACTTCTTACTAGAGGAGATCGGTGTCAAAACTTCCCGATTTTTTTTAAAGATTTCAAATTCAATAATTTTTTGGTTAAAATAAAAACGACAGTTACGAATTTCAATGAGACACTTCAACCTTTCTTAAGATAACGTACGCGTAGAGAGTATATTTTGAAATATAACTATATTATAGATTGAATATTTACACAACCGCTGAGGTATTGTTATTTCACTATATTCAATGATTTGTTGAAATTGAAAACTTAAAAAAAAAACCTAATTGATAAAGTGCCGTCTTTGCCAGTTGACGAAATCCTCCTAAAAATTTCTGTGTTATGGTTCCGATCACGGCTGCCTGCACGAGCAGCGCGAGCTCGTGCAGGCGGCCGTTTTCCGGTTAAACTATAATTTCAGAGTTATTTAAGTTAGGCCCGTAAGGCTTAAGTATTTGAATTAAAAATGTCAATGGAAGCGACGACAGCGTATCTAAGAAAATCAGTTCATATGTCAAATTTTAAATTACATTAAAATATTTTTAGGATAATAAAAGAATTGCTATATTAATTTAAAATGAGGTTGAGTTTCAAGAATGTCAAAATGTCAAGTATTAACAACAAATTACTGTACCTGAACTAAGCTGTTTATTAATAATTCAAAAGCTACGAATCACCTTCACTAATGTAGAATGTTAAAAGTAAATGAAATAACTAAAGTTATTTTAAGCTCTTGCGATTTGCCCAAAGACACTTAATTTATTTAAATTCTAATTAATGGCATCCCGTGTAATCGGCTCACGCGCAAGGGTATTACGCGCACACTATCTATTAACCAGGTTATCAAGAACATGTTTAACTATGAAAAAAAAACGTCGCGAGAAATACCCGAAAATACATCGACTTTTCAACGATTTTACCCTCATTTCACATCTAAAATAACGGATCCCGATCCCGATCCCGCCGTATAACATTTCTCTACTATGGAACCATAGTCCATCGTGTGCAATTCCCGGGTGGCCACATTGAAAATCTTTAGAGTGTACACCGAAAGATCAAAATATCTGTTTGCTCAATTCTTGAAGAATAGGGCGCAATAAATAAGATGGGCTATAATTTATATGGGGGTCTCTAAAGGTGACATTTAAACACAATTAATCTATACGGCTCGATTAAAAAAAATTATTCGAGAAATAAACAATACTCCTCTAATCTTGTACAAACATTTTGTTTTTTGAAAAGAGTGTAATTTATTATTACTCAGATAGATATTTTAACGAAAAAAAAACTAGCCGCGGCTGGATTCTACTATATTCAACGTGGATATGAAGTACGATGTTACAAGTGCCACGGAATCTTAGAACACCGGGAATCAGGTGAACATACCATATTCTTCCCACGCTGTCCGTCGAGTGATAATTCACCCTCGGAAAAAAAGTACCTATCACAAGAATGGGCCATTCCACCTACGCCAAGGGCAACTACTGTAATCGAAAAATGGATCTCACATATATCTGCAGACGACGACGTTTGCGACTGTCCCTCATCTGTTAGACGCTACAAATACGTAAGGTAGAACTTTAAATTACATTATTTATACAAGTTGCGCTCGCAGAAGGTGGTTCGTTTTAACCCTTTGAATGCAATTGTTTATATCACTTTCGAAGATCTAAATAATTACTATTATATAGATAAATTATGTCGGACTAGTCGTAGAACCAATTTTACGTAACCATGTAAAGCAAAGTTCTAAAATTTAATAACAAATTAAATAACTTGTACTTATTAATCATATTCAAGAGAACAAAGCATTTTATAGTATTAGGCTTAGGAAATTAGTCTTAATTAAAATCCGTCGGGAAAATATTTATAAGACAAATGTGTTATACGTAGAAATTTTGAACACACTAATTGAAGGGGAATCACTAAATTATAGAGGGGATTGGAAGATCATTGTAGCAGGGAAAAAGCATGGCTTGGAATTATAGTTATTGGGGTGGAGGAGGTGTGGTAAAATTAAGGCTCTTCTTTTCCAATTACTTTTCTGATGTACCCAAAAATTGACCAAAAGCGACCAAAGTCACCATTACCGGCCCTATGTACCCTAATCTGGACCTTTTAGCTTTTTTGTAATGTTAAACTCCCATAGAAATTCCCCTAAAAAGAAAAAAATTGTGGGTACATGTAGTATTTGGGTGAAGGAACCCTCACTAGGAAAATATAGAGATTGGCTAGCGATCCCTATTTTTGCAAAAAAAAACAACGAGGCGATACTCCAAAAAGTTTCAATGCTCCAGGTTTGATGGTGGTAATGTCAATCTCCGAGCACACATTAACATATACGTTTATTTAAAGAACTATTACTCTCTAATAAAGTGTGTTACGGAGATGCTAGTCAACAATTAAGTGACGTGTTCCTTTGGGTGATATTTAGTCTAAAATGTTAAATGCATATGGTACCCGAAATGCATTGCTTCCGAGTAATTGGCCCTCATAAACCCAGCAAACACAAATCGTCCCTGGGACGTCCCAGCATGGTCCATAGAGCCCAGCTTGGTCCCGTCCAAAATTCGTCCTACGGGACGAATAACGGACGTCCCATTTTAGTCCTCGTAGAACCAATTTCGCGATATTCAGCCCAATCGACGTCGCATGGATCTCCACTATTCGTCCGAAAGGTTTCGTCCATCAATGCTATCTAGAGGTGCTTTTATCAGCAATTAATTTTAATTTTTTTCACCTGTATTTGAGCTGATAATGATTAATGAACCACAAAATATTAATTTTATTAAGAATATTATTATTTAAATTCACGAGTTTATTTAACGTGAATTAATGAAATTACGTGTTAAATCAAAACTACTTAATTATTTAATTAATTTTATCTGTTCTTAATTTTTATATTTTTTATATTATTATTTTCTTAATTTTTATTTCTACAATCACAGCCAATTACTGCGAAAAAGCTGATCTAAGTTGGCCGCGCTAAAGTCCTTTTAAAAAATCTGGTAGCCTAGTTTGTAGTTTCTTTTGTACGACGCCATTACTCGATAGTTTGGAATCGGTCACCATAATGCGTTCTACACAAATGTTAAAGATTATAACATAGTAATCTCTAGTATCGCTGATAATATATCATAAGAGTAAGTATTTTATTAAAAAACTGTTTGATTTTTTTAATGAGTCTTTTACAGAGGTAGGAAGAAAATATGTTTGATCAAAGTCTATTCATTTTGGACCTGTACACTCTGTTTGAAAAGTCTTCGACAGGTGAAATTTTTGCCCTCTTTTTAATTCTGCTAGAAAACTATAATAGATAGCTCGATGAAACCAATTGCAACTTTTATTTATTTTCCAATATCTTTCGTTATTTATCGGTTTCGTCCACCAAAAATTAATAGTTTGGCGGGAACCGTCGAAACTCATTTTTGACACCTTTTTAAATATTGGTTCTACGGCACTGACTCGCCCGTTTTTGAATTCACAGTGGTCGGTTCATATTTAGAAAGTGGAAAAATTATCCCTCTACAACCAACGATTGAGAAGTTATCGCGTTTCCAAACTTTCGTCGAAACTAGGAAACACCTAAAATGCATCAAGCGATTATAAATAACGCAACTTCGACGAAAATTTGGAAACGCGATAACTTCTCAACCGTTGGTTGTAGAGGGATAATTTTTCCACTTTCTAAATATGAACCGACCACTGTGAATTCAAAAACGGGCGAGTCAGTGCCGTAGAACCAATATTTAAAAAGGTGTCAAAAATGAGTTTTGAGGGTTCCCGCCAAACAATGAATTTTTGGCGGACGAAACCGATAAATAACGAAAGATATTGGAAAATAAATAAAAGTTGCAATTGGTTTCATCGAGCTATCTATTATAGTTTTCTAGCAGAATTAAAAAGAGGGCAAAAATTTCACCTGTCGAAGACTTTTCAAACAGAGTGTACATGTTTCAATTTAACTTTTTAAGTTTATTATTCATTACTCTCACTGAACGGTTCGCCTAAAGATTTATTTCATACTGTTATATTTTCTATATTGAATTTGGAATTCCAAAAGTAAGATTTGCGTTGAATTCTCCGAAAGTTAGGGAAGGTTCGCTGTTTTTAAAGTTCATTTTGGACCTGTACATGTTTCAATTTAACTTTTTAAGTTTATTATTCATTACTCTCACTGAAAGGTTCGCCTAAAGCTTAATTTTATATAGTTAAATTGTAATTCCAAAAGTAAGATTTGCAGTGTATTCTCCGAAAGTTAGGGAAGGTTCGCTGTTTTTAAAGTTCATTTTTGACCTGTACATGTTTCAATTTAAATTTTAAAGTTTATTATTCATTACTCTCACTGAACGGTTCGCCTAAAGCTTTATTTTATACTGTGAAAATTTATATAGTTAAATAGTAATTTCAAAAGTAAGATTTGGATAGATATTAAAATTAATCTTTGAGGTACATTTTTCATTCGATAGTCTTAATTTTTTTAAGGAATAGTATTAAATGACTTAGTTTTATTTTGCTTCTGATTTAAAAATTAATTTTATTGTTTTTTTTTACATTTGTGTAAGGAAGGTTATTTAATTTTTTAATAGTTTAGTTCGAAATTTATTTTGTTTTATAAAAATTAAATAACATATAAATTACAAAACTTATATAGTTAACTGCTAATACTTGCAGAGTTCGTGTTATTACAATCAAATTGTACACTTGTTGCTGGATCTTTCCATTATCTTGTATTTTAATGTTATGAATAAAATTTTAATATAAAGTTTGGCTTTTTAAATTATTTGTTCAGAATACGATATCCAATGAACGTCCTAGTTTCATCCCTATTGAGCCTTGATTGAACCAAATTAAAGGCCTAAAGACATCCAGGGGACGACCGCCGTAATCGCCGTTGGACATCCGAAAACTCGTCCCCGGGACGTACTACGACTATAGACAAACCGGACATTTGGACGTCCGTCAACGCCGGATTTTGGGATGTCCTACGGACGAAGGCAAGATCCGAGTGTGACGTCTTTCGGATGTCCATAGGACGTGTTTGTGTTTGCTGGGAATCGGTCAGTTTCCATAATTCCATGGACCCAACTGCTTCCGTTTACTTAGCATTCGTTTATTTGGAAAAATAAAAATGCGATAATCAGCAGAATAAGTGTGTTCATTACATATTACGTAAAACGAAGGTGTTTTGAAGTGTCACCGTTGTTTAAATGAAAGTTTCTAATTGAATTGGAATCTTTTTATTCTTAAAATGTATTGAAACACGTACAAAAGTTCTTGACACGCATGGGTTTGTCGTGCAAATGATTCTTAAACCCCTTGGAAGATTCCTGGCAAGTTACGAGTAGTTTCACAGGCATTAATTATTCGCTGTCATAGGTCATCAATGTCCCGAACTTCAGTCTTGTAAACCAAGTCTACCTCGAAATAACATGTAGCACCATCGAACTCAACTATGGATGTTTCAGTGGGGGCGTCGAAGCACAACAGAAAACGGGATATTGTTGGCAGGGCGATTTGCGCCTACGTGCAACGCGCAGATAAATGCGGATCCGTCGCGCATCGTCATAAGTTTCGCGAACTGCAGCAACTTTGTCGTGTGTTTTGTTTATCAAAGATTGACTTACTCACGAAAAAACATGTACCACGAGTGAACTTAACCTTGGATGTTTCAAAGGGGGTGTCGAAGTACGGCACCTTACCGGCAGCAAACGTGATCGAAAACCTCGTGAAGCAATATTTATGTAGATCGCTATTATGTTATTCATTTAACGCGTTTGTCGATGAAAAGAAGTGTATAAACAATTTTTATTTAACAGTGTAAATTTCGTAATAACAATTATATGAAAAATGGCTTGGAAACTGAAACACATGTAAAAAGCATTAAGAGTGAAGCTGAACGAATATCTGAAAACCTACATTAAAATGATGATCATTTCAATATTAATATACAGGGATGCCCAATTTACACTGACCAGGCATTTTTCTATTAACTATTTGATATATAATCTTGAAACTTTCATGGTATGAGAATTGCGTTGGGAAAGTTCCAAGATATAAATTTGAAGACAATCAAATAACGTTTTTTCTTTTTTTTAATTTCTTTTTGAATAGCGATGTTAACATAACCGGCAGACGTAGGTTTTGCCGTTATGTCTGGTGAAATTACATAACAGACGACTTAAATCTCGAATAAGGCAGAAATGTTGACTTTTTCCGACAAGAGCAAGAGAAGATCAATTTGTCGTTCTTCAGGCGCTTTGGTATTTAGAACAAAAGGGAAAGAAATGGCGGAACAATCTAGTTCAGTCTCAAACCGCGAATATTTTTCAACCCTCGGTCGGATCAATTCAGTCGGGTGAAGTTTGGCCAAAATACACTAAATGAAACACTTTTCATCGTCTGATTTAATGTTTTAAACTCCTTTACAATTCCGAATTGAAAGGACTACTTCTATAAACGAACCACCAACTAGTGGCATATACGTTATTATGTCCACTTGGACAAACACAATGTGGTCCATATTCCATCGGCTTCTCCTATCTTGAAATTCTTCGGCAGCCTTCATCATTTGTTTTAAGCAGTGGTCTATTTGATAAGTTATTTCTTTGGGTGTAAGTGAGATTTGATTTTTACTCCGAAAATACGAAAAAGCTTCCACTTCTTCGCCATTAGTTAGTTCACGAACGTAAAGGACTTTGTTGAAAATATAAAGCGAGGCATTAAGTGGAATATTTAAGTGATTTTCTAAATATTTTACCCAACTTAACTTGATACACGTGATGAGTATTTCAGGATCGGTTTGAATGGTTTTAGCAGTGTGCCGCGAGCCAAAAACGGCGTCTTCCAGAAGTGACACCTCTTCCATATTATGCTGGGAGCCTTCATTTCGTTGTTTAACCTCATTTTTTTCTTCTGTTTGAATTTCCTGGGGGCTCAGGGTTGTTAATATGTATTCTAGAATGTCGTTATAGTCCTTGTCTACGCGCAAAACTATATCCACCTATAGTACACTTACCCCTTCATGTTGTTCTCGAACATGATGATTTAAATGTATCTTTTATTAAACTCTTTCACGCATACGGCACACGAAAACATGACAATTTCTCTGCTTGGGGGCTCCTCGCAACGGACGATGAGAGAGAGTGGAAGTAGAACTTATATACCCAGTTTCAAGACCTTGTCACCCGCATTAAATTTCAATATCATTCCATCTGTCAGTCTGCTACGTAATTTTACACCAACAATCCAATATCACACTGATGTAGAGTGCGCTAAATATTAACTTTTTATTTTCAGAATGATTTTAGTGAATAAGCTTACGGTAATTAAGTATAACTTACTTATTGATACGAAATAAATATAAGGAATTGTTTTTTTTTAAATCATCCTGGTTAAACAATTTTATTTACACGTCATAGCTCCTCTCCATCGCGTCTTTTACTATTAGTTCGAAAACTATTATGTCTTTTAATTCATTAGTTAAGACTGTTTTCTTCGGCTTTGGAAGCTGCTAGTCTACACGAAGATGAGCTTGAGGTGGAAGCCGTCGATACGGAAGTGGTGGAGAGTGTGAACGGATAAGACCTCGAAGGTAAAGACAAAAGAGATTCCAGTGTAGGAGCGGAAGTCAAGTACGCCAAAGTAGGAGCGACTGATGCCGATCCGAGAGCGAAGGTTGAGGCGGCCGGTGCGTCATTGTGGGAAGACAGGAGCATTGAAGTCATCAGGTCCTCCTCGTGGGAGATAGAGAAGCGGAATCTTTCTATCTGTTCGAGTTAGATTTCATTAATACCGGATCCGATATGCAAAAACTAAAAGTGGAAACCATGGACATTACTTACCGTTATTAATTGCATTAGGCAGGGTCCAAGTGCATTTCGAATATTCCCTATATTCGGGTGATACGCCAGATGTAGGTCAACGGTACACTTCATCCCGTTGAAAATTAACCCAGAACCCCTTGTGATGCTTCCATAGAATTACCTTGAACATGCGGGAAGTTCGGGTCTTCCGGGAATAGGTCCCAAAGCCACGGTGAAGCGAAGAACTGCGACGGCTAGTTTTCTGTCGAAAGCCATTTCACTTCGAGTCAACATTATGTATATAATATTAATATTCTATATCTTGGCCAGAGGTTTTATACTCATTGAAATAAATTTGGTACCAAAGGGCATAACGCGTTATCCTAGTTAATTGTTTACCTTTGAACGAAACGTCGATGTATTTATTTTATGACGACAAATGATCTCGGAATTATATTATCTTTTAATTTAGGTACTGGATTCGTTTATTATTTTCTAAATAAACATTTTGTAATAGAATCCTCGAGACTAAGCACTCTCCCTCCTGGCGACATTAAATGCTCGGTCACACTCACACCACGAAAACCCTTCAGAGCGCTTTGAAGCGCTACGTTACTCGTTTTCAACACTCGACAAAAATCGCTCCGAAGTGGTTACGAAGGTGTAAGTGTGATCGAGGCTTAAGTGGAAACGTTAGAAAGCATCAAAGTTATCGATATTATTTATAAATTGCTTTTTATGCTATGTCTAGTAAGATACTTGCTTTTGTGCACAAACATCCACAACGGCGAAAAAGCAAACTTGAAAAGAGAGCGACGCTAGGGGTTCTGGTGGGGTACACAAGGGGGTACAGAATCTGGTGTACAGACAAAACATGTGACGTTCGACGAGAATAATACTAGCATTAGTTATTGTAGTGGTGCACAAGCAGACCTAACAGTTCCACAATGGCCAGATTCAGAAGATATACCAACACTTTAATGTCTCGGAACGAAGACGCCAGTAAGAGAAAAAGTTGCTGTTCTAGCATTCACAGAACAAGAAAAGGACTGAGAAACGGCTGAGAAAGCATATAGCTGATGATTTACCTAGGAATTGGAGACGAGAGGTAAAAATAAGAAAATCTGGAGAATCAAAGGGGATGGTCCATATTTACTATTACGATCCGGATCGCACCGTTTGGAGATCAAAGAGAAGCTTAACAGAGCATATTATAAGGAATAACTTGCCTAATGACCCTAAGATTTTTGATTTTTCTAAGAAGAATTTAGCAGCTATGTTGGTGTTTAGTATCGCTGAGGATGATAGTAGCGCAGTCTTCCAAGCCTACTGTTCGGAGGTCAAATTACCAATAAGTTACCGTGAAGCTAATAATTCTCCGCAATCTCGAGAATGCCAAGAGGCAATGAATGATGTAATGGAAACATTGGAAAAGAGAAATGTCATGGAGTTAATATCCAAACCACCAGAGAAGAGAGTGGTTGGTTGCAAGTGGGTATATACGTTGAAAAAAACCACGAAGAAGAGATTATCCGTTATCGGGCAAGACTCGTAACTCAAGGGTTTAATCAAATAGCTGGTGAGGATTATGATCAGAGTTACTCGCTTTTCGTTAATCAGGCTGTTATTGTGATTATGCTCGGATGGGTTCATAGACATATGGATATAAAAAACGCTTACCTATATGGAGAATTACTCGATGAAGTATATATGGAGCAGATTCTTGGGTACGAGAAAGATGATACAAATACTTTTTGTTTGTAGTTGCATAAGGCGTTATAGGGACTACCACATTGTGGGCGAGAATGGAATAATGAACCGGATTGGACATTTTAAACATTGGGGTTTAGAAAATTGATTTGCACAAATTGTAACTACTTCTTACCAAGTAAAGCCATTAAACTAGTCTACGTCGATGACCTCATCGTTTTGGCCAAGGAAGACGAAGTCATCAAGGACATTTATACATTAATTACAAAGAAGTACGATGTGAAACAACTTGGTCCCATAAAGAAATTGTTGGGTGTTGAATTTCGGTTCGCATTCGACGGTACTTTGAAGATTCACCAATCTGATTACATTACACAGGTTAGATAAAGTTTTGGATTCCAACAATGCGAAACGGTGTCTTTGCCATTGCCATCCTGAGTCAAAAGGATTGCCCAGTAAATGACGATGACAAGAGCCGGATGCAATCAATACCATATCGGGAATTGGTGGGATGTCTCTTGTTCATTGAACAGAGGACAAGGCCAGATTTATTATTTACGGTCATTGCCTTATCCCAATTCAATAGTAACCCGGGTTATATACATTCATGCCGGCTTCGTCAGCTAGCTTGTTATGTGATATCAACTAAGGACTATGGACTGATTTACAAGTGTGATACAAGTAACCAAATCAAGTTCTATTGTGATAGCGATTAGGGGGCCAATCGTGACTCACGAAGATCTACGTGTGGCTATGGCGGGCATTTTGGTGCATTCCGAATTTTATGGAGATAAGTAAAACAAAAGTGGGTGGCACTCTCCACTATGTAAGCCGAATATGTGGCGATTTCGGAAGCTATAAAAGAACTGTTATGGCTAATGCCTATCCTTGATGAACTTAAACTGTTTAACTTAATGTTTCTAACACCCGTATTATTGTGTGATAACCAATCTGCTATACTGTTTTCTAATAATTGTGGCGAAAATCAAAAATCCAAGCATATTGATATAAAATATCATTTTGTCCGTGAGAAACTAGAAGAAAATGTGTTTAAACTTGAATATGTTAAGTCAAATGAGAATGTAGCAGATGTATTGTCTCCGGGATCAATATTATGTGTTTGTAAAAAAAATCGCTTTTTACAAGCATCGCAAGCGACAATTTATTTTTGGACAATTCAAACCCCACTACTACTAGGATCTATCGTTCCTTTAATTGCCAATTTATTCAATAAAAGATAAAATGAAAAAATGATTTTAGTTCCCGCATCGAGTGTCGGACAAATATCTCAAGAAAATAAACAGCTTGTTTCTCCCCAGGAAACATATAATAACTTATTAGATAATGAGCTGCAAAATATATTAACTTCTAATTTAAACAGCCGCTCCAAATTACGAGAATTTCTAAAAATACTGAGCGAGGCCAGAGAAATGAGCAAAGCGATACCCGTACCTAAAGTTGAAATTACAAACTTTCAAGCACCCGTACCTGTTGCCCCATTAAATTCCCAGTTCACCTCGCAAATGTATTCACCCTTCAAGACGCCCGAGGGGGTTAACGCTGGGGAAGCCGCAGAGCAGCGTCTAAATACTATGACACGCAAAATGAAAGACTATCTCAGCGAGAGAGAAAACGAACAGACTAGGGGAGAGGCCAAATTCCGGAGTCTCTTAAAGACTTTAGATTCTTGGAAAAGGAAATAATCTACACCGATTGTTAAGCAACAAAAGACAATTACTGATGATAGAATGCAAAAACGATTAAATCAAGAAAATGAAATTTTTGAAGAATACTTAGAAAATACCGATATTGGAAGTCGTTTAAGCAAGGAAGATGATTGGGATCGAGAGCTATCTTTGGAGGAGGGTTTTGTTGGTGGAGTTCCAATATCACCGCAAAAAAAAATTAAAAGCACCATCGCCTAAAAAATTTCTCAGGCCAAAAAGACAGACCAGGCCTCCTCCCCGCTGGCAAGAATAATAAAAATGTGTAAAAATAATTATGTATGAAATAAATAAACATTTTTTTATTCTAAACAAATCGATTTATTTCGTTTCCACTCTTTCATCAAATGAATACATATATTCAACAACGCTAAACTATCATTTCTTTTTAACTTGAAATTATACAATTCGTTAATTATTTTACTGTAAGAAATCCCCATACATCTCGAGGTTAGAAAATAAATCACATGTGGTCCGCAGTTTTGGCTTTTATTTGATTGAAATTTATGAGTATTGTATTGAATACGCTTGCCATATCGTTCTAGCAAAAATCCATAGTCATGATGTGATCTTCCTAGAGAACAAAAAAGTCCAGAGTGTCGCCCGATTTGTAAACAACCGTCCAATGAGACCCTGGAAGCGTATCAGGGTCGGTATTAACTACGAAATAATATGATTTTTTTAATTGGAACTTTTGGTAATCTATTAGCCGGAAATACTCCGATAAATTTATCTCTCGATTGTGGGTCACACTTAAGTATAGATTGTATTTGATTGGTGTTCATCTTTCACCTCACCGTCAAAATGCATAATTTTTCATATTGATCTTTTGTTAAGTTGATTCCCCTGATAGATGGCTTCAAACTTCCGTCTTCTTTCTTAAAATGTCGCACGTCGAAAGTCTCGTTACATATTACGAGGTACGTGTCTCTTCCTAGATCGTATGCTTTGTCACAAACTCCAATGTCTAGGATATATTCGGGAAATCGTTTTTTTAATTTCATCGCGGATGACACTATTGTGGCGCTAACACCAATTATTACGATCGCGAGACCCAGAAGAACGTGTACTTGACCCATGGTTAACAAAATGTTGAATTAAGACTTTAGCGCTCTACACTTGAATTTTAACCATTTCTTGAGCGTAAAACCCCCCTTTAATTATATTGCCGGTCAAATCTTTCACAATATACATACAGGGATCTCTCGTAATTACTCTATGAATTTCAAATATTTCGGCTGTAAACGTTCCCCTGTATGCTTTATCAAATGTTGATTTTGCAACGGCTAATCGAACTTTATCCCCAATTTTTAAATTTGGCTTCCCAATCATGCTAAGGTTGCCATAATTTTTTTTCCAAATTGCCGATTCATTGTTTTTATTGACATCTTTAAGCGCGATTCCCGTTGTTGAATGTTTTCGAGCGTTATAAGCTTTTGCAATTAATGGTAGTTTATTAAGATAATATAAATCGCCGGTCTTTGTAATTATTTTAAAAATTTTAGATTTTACCGTGCGAACAAGTCTCTCAATCATAGAGGCCTTTTTCTCGGAATATGTGAGGTAATGGTGGATGTTATAACGCTTTAAGAGAGCGCGAAATGGGGCGTTTCTAAAATCTGACCCTGCGTCGGTACATAAATTAAGGGGTACCCGTTTTTTGAAAATCTCTCTAAAGGCCTTCACAATCTCCCTCGAGGTTTTATTTTTTATTGGATGAATAAAAATGAATTTACTTAAAATGTCCTGAACTAATATCGTAAAGCGGTAATTGTTATTAAAAGTTTGTAAAAGAGGGAGGTCTAATAAATAGGCCATAAATGTCTCGTCAATAGTTGTTACGTATAATTTGTTACGTTTAAAATTTAATCTCCTAGCTCTGTGTTGTGTGTAAGTTGGTTGTTTGTTGAGAAAATTTTTAATTTCTTTTTCCGAAATTTTGGGAAAAGGTTTTCTTAATGTAACACTGTTAGAATAACTGTATGGGTTTTCAACATCGTAATAAACTTTACTTAATTGTTTGTCTGTTTTTGACACAACCATCTTTAAATGTATGTATAGCAATAATAAAAACAGACTATAGTAAAAGTTTTTATTTTAATAAATTAAATCACATTTTAAGTTTGAAACATTTTGTACAATATCAAAATGTAATTGACTTTCTACTATTAAGGGGTCAAGGTCAAATTCCTTTTGGATTCTAACAACAATATGATCAAAATTTAATTGTGGAATGGCTAATAATATCATATTTTCCACTCGGTCTTCAAAATTTGTGCTAAATTCTAGTTTACAAGAGACATCATGAGTAAACGAAGATTTACAATGCGGATTCTCACAATTCTCGGTAATTTAAAACATTTTATCCGTGAGCTCATGTACAATTATGTCACGCATAATATTTTTTGCCGACAAAATTAAATTAATCTCCTGATCAATTGTATGTTTACAATGCTTCAATCTTTTCCACCCTCCTTGGTTGAGAGTAAAACCATAATTTGTTGAATAAAAAAGATGATACAAATGGTTTTTTCCTCTTGCGCAAGATCGTACGTCCACGAGTTTTTCCTTTTGTCCCTTGAAACAGTCTATTTTTATTTTTGAACCTTCAAGAGGAAGCCAGGTGTGAAAACTAACAACTTGGTCTTCAAAAAAATCCGTTATTTCATTTTCAAATGTGAATAAAGATTGCCAGGCTTCCAAACTCAGTTCAAATTCGGCGCAAGTGTCTAGTCTGTAAATTTTGATGGATGGTTTGACATAACCTATCACCGATACTTCTTGTTTAGGCGAGAGACTGTGAGTTCGAGACATCTTTACCACTACGATTTCACGAAGCAACTAAACATTCTTTGCCTTCGTTGATTGTTTTTAATTCCGTAATATAAGTAACCTGACGCTCTTGGTTAATGACAAATCGGTTTTCGTATTATCCAATAATAATTATGTTTTGAATATTAGTTAAGGGGGAAGCAAACTTCATTATCATCCGTAAACTACCATTTCGTTGAATTGAGAGATTGTTAGAATTCGCCGAGGAGTCGTAAGTTAAATCAAACGCGAATAATGTATTACCGTTTTTATAATTTTCGTAATCAATACAATTACCAGAGTTATTTCCGATTAAATCCATTGCCGAGAATAGTGAATAATATGACCTAGTGTAGAGGTTTTTATTAAAATCTGGAGTTAGAGCAGTTTCTGGGACATTCTGGTCATCTAATGAAAGTTGTAAGAACAAGAGATTATTATGGTTAAATTGAAAGGGATTTTCTTGACTGGCGCCATTGTAAGCAGAATTGTTTACCATTCCGATTATTACCCGATTTGGAATTTTACCTAAAAAATATTTGACTTCACGAAATCGCTCGCGCCTGCTGAGATTGTCAGAGTTTTAACAACAGTTTGTGTTAGATCGTACAAAGCTCTTTGTTTATGAAGTATCGCATTATGTGCCAGCTGGAGATCTGGATTAACGAGAATATGCTTAGCCGTGAGAATGGCATCTTCGACAATCAATTTATATTTCTTATTAACATCTTCTTGGGAAATAATTATAAATTCATCGGAATTTTTCAAGAGTCGAATTCTTAAATTAACTTTGTTTAAAAGAAATTTGTCTATTTTACAAGAATCAACATGAAGTCTACCCATATATTCACAAAGTTTCGATCCTGCAACATCTTTACTTCGTTTTAAAATTCCATTGTTTTGTTTATCTTTATTAACATCTTCAAACGCTAACACTGGGTCGCAAAACCCGTCTTCGTAATAGCCTTCCGCGGACTTGTTAGATTGTTTGGCTCCTTTATCAAAATTTAAAACTGTTGCTAAATATGCTAAAAACGGATAGCAGTTGTTGCTAGATTGTACTAAAGTCTCATTCATAAATACGTCTATTTGACTAAAAATAGAATGCAATGGAAGATTACATAGGGAGACTTTGTTTTCGGCTGCAGGTATATCTATTAAAATCCCGTTTTGTTCTTTTTTAACACGAATTCGAATTTTAAGCATTAAGTTCGTTATATCGATATAATAATCTCCCCCGGGGATAGAAAAATCAATCTGTCTAGCATTAGACAAAGGAGCTATAGGGAAATAATCTACAAATTTATTCCCATCAATATTTCCATTAATCAGGGGTTCGTTAAAAAGCTCTAACTCCGAACACCTAGATTCAAATTGAGGGATAATACTTTAGTCAAGAAAATCGGATTTGGTTCTGGGTCGTTTTTTGTTTTATTGCGTAATTTTGATTTGCGCTTGTGTCCTCTCCGAACTCCAGAGCCTTTCTGTGTATTTAATATGGAATCACCGAGACTATTTAAAAGATTTGTTCCGGCAATTTTACAATTTTTTTAACGACTCCTTAAAATTTTGACCCGCAACAACATCGTCCATTATTCTTTTCCCATAACCAAACCTTGGATACCGAGTGATTTAGCTACGGGTCGAAAAAGAGGTGTTACGAATCTTGCTAAACTTTTAAAAATTGACCCAAATCCACGACCAGTTTGATATTGACTTCCTCGAAATACGTTATAGCCACGGCCTGTTTTTACATAATAATTATAATATCTTTCCATGATGAGCTTGTTTTAAGTGTACTTTAGACTAAGAATCCAGTCTGTTGAATATTAATTTAACATTACTCTTTCCTGTCTTATATGGCAGGAGTTCACCGTAATCCGACCTTAAAGAAATTTCTATAGTTTGTATTTGATCATAGAGTATTGGAAAATAATCTAAGAAATGAAATCTTTCAACTTGTGCTCGATTTTTATTTTCGTTTAATTTGATAATTCTCAGCAGGGGTGTGTTGGTGTGACCTGTAATTACAGGTTGTATAATATTTGTATAGACATAAATTCCGGATATTCCGTGGTTGAGATCTGCGGGGTACATACTAATTCCGTTAAAAAGAGGTCTTTCGATTTGATTGGGGGCAAATCCTAACATTTGACCGAGTTTGGGGTTATCTATTGGAAAGGTTAAAAAACTGTTTCCACCCAATCCTTTAACTGAAACTGTCGAATCTGAATTTAAATTAAACTCGAATTTAGCCCAGTTCTGATTTGGTAATGAGTGTTTCATTGCAATTAAAACATCTTCAATAGTGTGGTAAACGCCCCTTGGAATTCGACAATGGAATTTGTCTACAACATTTAGTTTATTATTTTTACCTTGTTCGTAATTGTGGAAATCAATATCACGTTTGTGTCGTCGACTATTCTCAACTCTGTTTAAATCGTTTCGAAAAATTATAAAATTAACCGTATTATCTAATTCTAATCTAATTTGAAGATGGTCTAATGCTTTGCTTTTATAAACTGAGGAGATATAATCTATTTTGTACTCAATTTGTAAGAGGTCTGCTAGAGGTCCCAATATTTTAATTTCCAACCCACTCATAAACTCAATTTGAAAATAATATTTTGCATTTTCTTTGAAAATAAAAAATCCAGCTTTAAGAGAAACATGCGAATCAAAATATTTTTGAAGTTCATTTAAAATTTTGAAATGAAGAGATAACGGTTTAAACTTCCCGCTTAAATCCTTATTAGCCTCGTAATAATTACGTTCAAACGTATAACTGTCATTTTCCCAGTTAGGCGGTTCAATTGGAATATTTTTATTTTACCTAAAATCTATAATAGAATCCTCATCTGACATAAATTTTTCCTCATACACTTTTAAAGGATTTGGACTGCTAATTACACCATCTTGAAATTCTGGCGCGTTTATATTAAAAATATTTTCTAAGCTCCCGGTGAAGGCCGCCTGTAGGTCTCGAGGGAATGAAATTCTTAAGTAATGACCTCGATTTATTTCTTCGATTACGTAACTAATTTCGAACCGATTTAAAGGGGGGGAAGTTTGTAGCCTGTTGAATTTCGTTTTTTAATTGCCTATGCAAAGATAATGGGATAATATTTCCAAAATCATCTCTCTGACCTTCAAATAAAAAAGGTTGGATAATTGATACAGAGTAGAAAGCCCAATCTTCCTGCTCAAATTGCGGTATTTTTGTAGTCTCAATACGTATGTCGATAAAATTCTTGCTCGAACTAAAAGTAATATTATTTAAATTATTTAACGGGCCAAATTTTTGAATACCCGTAAAATAAATGTCTGGTGGAATTTTAAAAAGATCTGCTAATGGATTTTGAAATTTAATTTCCACCCCTACCGGTATTTCTAAATTAAAATATAAATTATCTTCATCATCGGACGATATCGCGGTTTTTAATCCATCAAACTGTCTCGGTTTACATCGTTCTAATAAAACGCGTATAATTAAGTGTAATGTGAATGGTTGCATTTCATTATTATATTATATTGTCTTTCTTCCTCATATCTGCCCGCCTCAAACACAATTGCGTAATTATTCCATTGTATTTGTTTAATAACAGGCTGAGATGGTAGATTAACTGCTATTGGAAGAGAACTTGGTAAATTATTTTCTTCGGAAGGATTTAAAACTTCTGGTTGGTTGACGTCTCCATTAATATTTGTAATTAAGGGTTCTGTTGGTAAAATGTTGTTTAGATTTTCTTCTGGTTTCAGATTTGGCTTTTCTTCTAAATTAAGTTTTGGTTCAAGTTTTGGTTTTTCTTCTTGTTTTACTTCTAGCTTTAGTTTCGGTTTCTTGTTAATTTTCTGTTTTTTCCTCCTGGGTTGTGATTGGATTTCTTCCACGGGAATTTGTCGTGGTAAATATTTTTGTTGATATTTATTCACAATTAACGCTTTTTTTATTCGTACTTCGATAAAATTTGTTGCGTAAGTTAAAGAAATAGTTTTGGCGTGATTCGAGAGTGGATAAATAAAAAGATAATCACTGTCGACAAAATCATTTTCTAGAAATTCCAGAACAGAAGCTAGGGGCGATGCTTGAGGTATTCTTACTTGCACATCTTTTTGTAACTGTATTTTTAATTTTGAACTATCTTCGTTTTCATCTACTTTTACCGTATTTATATGTATTTTTCCTTTAAGTGTTTGATTGGCCTCAATAGCTTTAGCAAACTCGTTAAGTATATTATTTTGAAGAGATGTTGGAATAGTATTCTTATTTCGATCTAGTTCACCCTCGTAACGTTTGGGCGGAATTTCAATTTTAATATAATCCCATTGATTTTCTTCGGTGAAATAACATCTGACAAGTGCCCTACTTGGAAATGCGAATACTCCTTTGTTATATTTGAATAAGTTTCAGGAAGAATTATCTCTGCTAATGCACAAGCCCATTTTTCATTGTTAAAATTTAAAGGTTTTTATAACTGTACTTTAAAGGTAGAAGGTGTATTTTCCGGGTAAATATCGGGTGATGCGTTCGAAGGTAGAAATACTACGAAACTTGACATCTTTATAATGATAGTTTTAGTTGGGCGACATCTCGTTTTATATTAATAAAAGATTTAGCGTGATAGATCGAAAGGATTGGGAGTTGAACTTGAAACTATTTGATTAACATCCTGTAACGCTACCGATCTACCACGCTAAACCTTAACATGAAAGAGTTAAAATTATCTATTTTTACGTAGGAAAAATAAGAACAATATGTTTAGTAGAAAAACAAATTTATTCACATATTTTCAATCATTTGACAAGTTTTTTCAAGATTTTCCAAAACCCCAATGGGCGTTTCAACTTGATTAAGACTTAAAATTTGATTATTTTTACAATATTCTTGAAAAAAGATAATAGCTTCCATCTGCTCGTCAGACGGCATGACAAAGTCCGGTGGAAATACAACATTTGGTTTCATTGTTGAATTTAAAGTTTCTTCGGACTTAATACCAGTTGTCTTTTTTTACGACGAATTTTCTTTGGAGTTCCATTATCATTATGAAACCCGTCGAGCCATTCCTGATTTTTTACGTTTAACTCGTTCAAATAATTTGGTCGTCTAATATTTCTTCTTCGCTTGTGTATTTCGGTTGATTTGAATGAAGACAATCGCAAACATCAATATTAAGAAGTGTTTTATTAGAATAACTAGATGTCAAATGATTCATCAGATGCATCTTAAAAACTCTTCGTTCCAGAAATAATGCTTGACAAACCCAGCATTTAACACTAAATTTAAAACTATCTATAAAATCAAACGCGTGTTTGCGACATGGTTCCTCGTAATAACAAGGGTTCTCGGTAGGAGATTTGCATTTAATTTCTGGTTTCCCCATAAATAACTTCATTTTTTTAACCTTTAAAGAGCTCGATTTTTGAGACGTCTTACGCTTACACATATCCTTTGGTTTTTAAATGTCAAAAGAATTATCATTTATAGAAATAGTTTTTATCGACATTTTAGATTCGTTTATTAGTTGTTTAAAGTATTTTGGGTGGGGCCAAAAGCCGCCAAGAGTATAAAGCGAAGGTCGCGAATTCGTTTCCCCATCTCGCAAATAACTAATTAGCATTTTAAACGGCGAAAAAACGAAAAAAATAGAAAAACGATATCAAAAGTGAATAAGCGTAGGTATTTGGTGGGGTCACATATTATCGCCGATATCTCGGGCCGAGCTTGTTCGATCGTGTCCAAACTTGTTGGGGTGATAGACCGAGGCTTAGGGGTTGTGGTCAGGGTCAGGCGTCGAGGTCTAAGATCATCTTCAAGGTGAAATTTGAGATTGAAAACAAAAATATTTTGATGATTTTTTCCAAGGTTAAAAATTGGTTTTTAGAAAAAAAATTTGGGGGTTGTTTTGGGGGGGGGGTGTTATGGCGGCCATCTTGGAAAAAATGTTTCATATTTAGTTATTCTCTACTCACCAGTTGCCAAAAAGAACACAGATATTAATTTTAAAGGGATGATGTATATAACATTTTTATTCATAGGAAAAATGATTTTGGTGGTTTCACATCATCCTCTAAAACAGTAGTGCAATGTTCACATAAAATAATGCAATTAGCGAAACTGGGATGTTTCCTTGTCTATATTATTCATATACCAAAATTAGCAAGGTAAATGTTGTAGTTTCAATAATTTCTTGGACGGTTTTGTTTGTATGATAGGTACAGGCCCATTTGCCATCCTTTTTTCTTTTGCTTTGTAAGCTTTTTCTTCTTTCTCTATTATTATTATTGCTTCATTAACAAATTTAACAGCATAAAAAAGCCTCATTTTACAGTAAGCACGAATAAGCAATTCTTTATATTCTTTACATATATTTTCATCTTCAAAATTGCACTTTGATACGATGTTTTTTAGTATATTTGTTTTGTGCATTGATGTGTTAAATTCTAGAATGAATACCTTTTCACACCTCAACATAAATTGTAACACTGCATCTGAGGGATATGTTAAACTACCAAAATCACCTTTAGAATGAGAATAGGCTTTCATATGGGTTAAAATCTGATATTGAGTTTCCATTATTTGCGATTCATGGATAAATTTGCATATTTCTTTATGACAAGCGTTGTGTTTTTTAGAAATTTTTTCATTGAACAACCAACAATGAATGAAAGGCAATTTAAGTCTATATTCGATCCAAAACTTTCACAAATTTTTTCTGCATCAGAAGTGTTTAAAAAATGTGAGCCAATTTTTCGTTACGCTGTTGCATATTCAATTCCTTCTTTTCGGAAATTTTCTGATTCAAGATTTTTTATTTTGCTTAGCTTTAAAAGAGTTACACCATCATCCATTTCACAATTCTGGTTGTTACTTTTAGTTACAAATGACATGGCCACTAAATTTTTGAAATTACTAAATTTGGAGGGTGTTGGGTTTTGATTATTTCCACCTCTTTGACGAAGTGCCGAGAAGAAATTTTCTAAGGTGTCTTGGTTCAATCTTCTAGTGAAGAAAACCTGGACATTTTCAGACTTCAAATCTTGCCACAACTGCTCTATTGCATTAATTGTGTGGAACCAACCTTCCACACAATATATTTTTACATTTGGTGGAAGTCGAAATTTAATACTTTCGAGCATTTTCTTGCCTGATTGTAAAACATCCAAATGTTAAGACGCTTCTCGGAATGGTCCAAGTACAACCTTTTTACTTTTGAATTTACTTGCATTACAAGCATCAAAAAGTTGATCAACTTCTTCAATAAAATCTGCAGTGTACACAGAATTGGCATCCAGTTCTCCCAAACTTGCGTACGTCAACATGCCAGCAGAAACAGAATGGCTAAGGAGCTTAGCAGCATCCTTGATACGCATTTTTGAATAACTTTTTGGGTGGATAATTTTTTTCTTTAGTTTGGGAGCAAGTCTAATGGGTGGGTCTGGTGCTGTCTTTTTTAAAAAATTGTTCAACGTAATGAAAATGAATTGAATGTCCTTTGTAGTCTATTACATATTTCCTGAAATTGTTTCTCAAGCTTTTGAGTAAATGCGGAACATCATACATGGAAAATATTTTTTAGTGTTGTGGAAAAAAGGATGGTTTTGGAAACATTAAATTGGTTATATAAAGAGCGATTCGTTGAGCCTTGATCACAAATAATAACTCTAACATTTAAGCCAATTTCTTGTTGTTTTGTCAGGGTCTGAAGTAATAATTGCTTTAATTCTTTAGCATTCATGGTTCCTCTTTAAAAAGCGTAGGAAACTGGCTGCTTCCACTGTTTAAATAAACCATGAACCATAATGACAAGTGCTTAATTTGCAATTACTTTTTCCACCTTTGTTCCTGACGTGACAAAGCCCTCAATTTCATTATCTGTCTGATTATAAGAAATAGCTTGTACAAGTGTCATTTCGTCAAAAGTTACAATGCAATTTTTATCTCGTTCATCAACATTTTCCAGTATTTTCTTCAAACTTTCAAACAATATATCATTTATTCCAGGTTGAAGCTTAATGGCAGACATCCAGTTTCTTAACGTGCGTGTATCTGGTAGATAAAATAATTTTATCATTAACCGATACGCTTTGGGACTTTGATGATAAATTGACAAAGCTATTTCTTTGTCTTTATCTTGAATCCATCTTCTGCCAGTGGAATTTTTTGTTGATAGCCGTAACTGAGTTTCAAAAAAAGAACTTGGTCATCATTAAGAAAATCTCTTGCAATTTGCACTATTTTTGATATTTTATCTTGAGGTGTTCTTGGTTTTAGTGTTTTCAACTCATTTATTCGTTTTTATACCGGCTAATTATAGAAGATTTGACCCTTAACTTATTTTTTAATATTTTCCTTCGCGGTGTTTCTGCAAATGGAGTTCTCCTTAGGCTGATTGCCAAATTTTTTACTTTTTCAGTTTCATTGTTGACGGGGGATTCTGCTCTGCAAATTAGGTTATCTGCATTATCACTACAAAATATGTTTACAATACTTTCTAATATTTTAATTTTTATACCTTTTTCTGGTTCCAATTTTAAATTTCATTATAAACCAGGCTTCACAAAACAGAAGATATCCATAAAACTATGGAAAATAAAATATAAGAAATGTAACAATAAAATTAATTTATAAAATAATTTTAATCAGTCATACCTTTGTCTTCTATCCAGAATTTTATTTTCAAAAGCATAGCACACGTGGTACCAGCGTGGAGCTGTGGAAACAACAACTTAAGCAGACGACACGAATCACATGGCCTGAGGTTTCAAGACCACCCGGTAGAGGGTCTCAAGCCAAGCCGTTAACATTTCACCCGATCCCGGCCTCCAGTCTATAAGCATATTTAGTCTATGATCTGCCCTAACTTATCTCTCTCCTTGCCAAAGAAAGCACGGTTTTTGCGGTCGGACCCAATATCCTGCTTATTGTTCAGGTGGGGAAGACCAATAATCCCCTAGCGTCTTTTAGGCGATTATCAGACGTGCATGACCCTGGAAATTTTCCTTTTTTTCGGGCGAGGAGATAGAGAGTTGAAGCAGAGATCCTGGCAGTTATAGAGATGCGAAACTCCCTATACCCAAATTTTTGCCGATCGCAGCGACGCATGTACGTGGGGAGTAATCGCAGAGATCCTAGGATTGTTACCGTTGTTTACAATTTTTGCGTCTCTCGGCTTGAAATGGGCGCTTCCTTCCGGCCGAAGGGCGGCGCTGATGCTTGCATTTTTTGTCAGGTTTTCGGCGGAGTTTCGCATCTCTATAACTGCCAGGATCTCTGGTTGAAGGGTTTTCCCAGAACTGACCAGGTTAACATAGCTCGGAAAGTTTTGGGGTTTTTCTTTTCTTTTGAAGCAATGTCCCTTCGAAAAGGGCATTTTATAACGGTTTTTACATTTTGTTAAATTTCGAGCTTTATTTTGTACAATTTTAGAAGTTATTTATTTTAAGTTTAAAATTTCAGTTACTCTTTACTTGATAATTTAATTTTATCCATTGTTGAATTAATTAAGGATTCAATGCATTCTTCAAAATCTGCTTTGGTCATAGTTTTAACAATTTTTTCTTACATAGCTCTTTAAATCTAGGACAATTTTCAAAATTAATAATAACTCTCAATTGAAAATAAATTTACTACATAATGTGCTTTTGGTGAAGAGTTAACAATTTTCTTCAAGACTGATAACGGTACGGTTTTTGCAAATTTATCTATTTCATCATCTGAAAAAAGTCGAAATATTTTAATCGCTTTAAAATAGGAATAATAAATAAAAATACCACTTAACATATCGTCAAATTCACGAAAATTGGTGGACAAATCTAACGGCAGATCCATTATCACGTAAATATTGAACAGATAAACCGTTAAATACTTGTCTAAATCATAATTATGGCACTATTATATCATTAAATACTGAAGTCTAAATAATAAATACAGGGGCATAGGAAGCAGGGGTGGCAAGGGGGCAATGCCCCTCCCTAGAATTTTACTGGGAGGGGCAACTTATGTTATTGCCCCCTCCAACTTTTTGGTCAGTTGAAATCTTCGCAAGGCTCAAAATATCATTTTAAAAACATATAAAGCTTATAGAACCTCAACTGTGTTTAAATTTTAGTCATTTCCCGCCTATGTATATAGAAGTAAAATGTACAAATGCATTCGGAGAAGCTACACTCTATTAAAAATGCAAAACCATTCTCCAGACCCCTTTTGGTTTCACTTTGCCCCCTCCAGCTTCTAGAACGTTCCTACGCCCCTGCATAAATATGACCCTATGTCTAGACCGATAGAATTCAAATTTACGAAATTGCTCACGAGTATGGTAAGCACGTTGGAATTTTGACATCACGTGACATTTTATTTGCCCCTGAAGTCAAAGCCAACGCCCGTTGTGAGAGAATCGCGAACTAACCCTCTCTTACGCTGCTACAGAAAATTTGCTTGAATTGAAAAACCTACCGATAAGCGTCTTTCAGATTCGTACATGATCACTGTGAGCTGAGGGCATATTGCTGGTTTAGATCGGAAAGGTTTTGGAAAAAAACTGGGTCGAGATGGCTCGGAAAGTATTGCAACATAATCTTGTGGCAGAGGGAAGATACGCCAGTTATCTTTATAATGCGAGGGCTCTAATCTTAGTATTGCTGAAAGCAGGGATTTAGTTTAATTTATTAACTTTTTTAAAGGTAGGTTAGACCATATCATATGAGCTATATAAATAATACGGGATTCCTATGTACCAGTCATAAATTATTTCTAATTTGCGGGGCTAATTACTATGTATTATATCAAAAACGTATTTATTTATACTCAGGGAGAATGAATATCTCGAGACTACCGACGGACACGTTGAGGCCCTAACCCCGTCACTCTAGGGGAGCGGGGGACGAACGCAATTTTTAAGAACCATTGATATTGTAGTATTATTTGATTTTAGTAAAGCGGAGGAGCATACCGGGGGCCCCAACGGGTGGAATTGGAGAAACGCTAAAAATAATCTTGACATATTCATTCTCCCTGAGTATAAATAAATACATTCTTGATTATATCTTTAAATTATAAGACGATTGGTATATGGTACAGTCTGTCTGAAAAGTTTGTTCGTCCTATAATTTAAAAATTTAAATGGGGATAATTTATTTTCTAGAAAAGCTAGTAACAAAGTTCCTAGCTTGTTGAAAAGAACAGAAAAAGCCCTACAATACATATATTTTGACATAAGGAAATGTATAGGTTTTGACCTATTTTCGTCTAAGCTTTCCAAAATGTGGAATAGTAACTTTTTTGCTGCCTAGAAATTTGATTTTTAAATGTGATTTCCATATTCCTCTCGGTCGATGTAAATAGGAAAAGTGTTTGAATTTTTAAATTTCAACCAATAGCTCGCGAGCTACGGCCTTTTAATAATTAGGAGAGAATACGCATTTAACTAATTGGCTCAGCACGCAATACTAACATATAAAGAAGTTTGTTTCAGCGTCGCATTTGTATTCATCAACTTCAAAAATCGCAGAAATTGCGGTTATCACGCACAAACGATACTTGACTCTAAACACTACGTTACTACAAGTTGATTTGAGAAATGAAGAAGTTTCGGCTTGCGTGGTGTACTAACGGGTTAATTTTATTTGACACGGATTCCTTATATGAGTTTATTTCCTGCATTAATTTTAAGACAATGGGATTAATGGAAATCGCTTTATTTACTGAAGTTATCTTGGGAGCACAATAGTCTATTGTTGAACAATGGGGCTAAGTAGTTTTATTTGTACCTAGTATTTAATACACTATTGACTGTTTTAATCCATTTTTCTCAGAGGTAAATAATTTTAGTTAGATAAATTCCGTTCTAGCGAAATTTATTATCAAATAGGAAATTTAAGGGTGTATGTTCTCGGCCAAAATTCGGTACGTCCGGTTTTTATCGTCAATTGCGGCAATCATCCCTTGCTTACGTTAAACCTGTTAGCCACATTTTTGTAATTTTCTACCCACATTTGTGATATTTGAAACAAATAACTTGCATTTTATTAAACAGTTCCTTTAATCATCGATTTTTTTATCACGGTATTTTCGAAGGTTTTTTTTGTGCGAGTTTTATTATTTGCTTAAAATAAAAGATTCAAAAAACCATTGCAGTATTAGAAATGTTTTTGTTATTCGCTCTAGTAATAATGGCCCCAGTAGCAAAATACAGTCGGGCCGACGGCAAAAATCTCGGTCGGCTGGCGTGTGATTCTCATAAGATGAGCCATTGGATAATCGCAAAATATACGGACCGACTGTTAGCCATTTGAGGCCCTAAATGGGTCAGAGTCTGCAATAACTGGTGGCTTGACCGTTGAGTCGGGGTCCGGCTCTTATAGCCCATAAGGGCGGGGGCGAACTATGGTCCTATCTCCACCTCCGACTTCGGTCAGGTTTGGGCTGCATACTGAGCTTCGGCTCCGGCTAACGGAGAGGGTCTGTGAAAACTGGCCGCCTCGGCGGATTAAGTAGCTTGCTGTGGGGCGGCGGGCCTCCGTATGAGGGCACGGTGATCCTTTTTCCCGGTCTTTTGGAGTAACACCGGGATCTCCGGTGCCGGCTGTGTCGGGTTACTTAGACTGCTGTGTGCCCGTCGTTCCCATTTAGGAGCTCTCTCCAAAGGGTGAGACTCCTTACCTACGTAGGTTTGGGTGTCGGCTGGAGTTGCTACAACATCCACTCTTACTACTAAAACTACTATTATTAATCCCAGATAAAACCATCTTGTATAACCTTTGGCTATCCCTCGCTAAAATATCTTTGAGTGAGGTATTTTTCTTCCTGTAATAACGTCACTTCATTATTATCTCCGATTCTCTCAGTGAGATATAGAATCGATACTACGCCACAAAATTTTCAGTTTGCCATTTTCGATGTAAATCGAATAAAATAATCAAAATTTGGCAACACTTCTATAATTTTTGGCTGGATTAGAAATATTTTCCTGGCAACGCTATTTGTTACCGGGTCATTCCATTTAGAATCAGGTAACGCGGCCACCATGAGTCAACGGATTTTCATCAAATTTGGAACACATATTTCAGTTGCCAAAAGATGACAGATTTCCAAATATGTTTCTAAAATAATAAGCGGTTTTTGATTTATATCAAAATGGCCACCACCCCTGAAAAACCGTCTCTTTTATATAATTCACTGTTAAATACTATTTTTACATAACATCTCAACGAAATTGACGTAGTTTATGTAAAACAAAGCGCTAAAACCGAAAACGAAATCAACCATGATGTATATTTTCTGCCTTATCAAGTCTTTTTTTTTAAGAAAAAGTAGATTCGGGGGGTGTTTTTTTGAGACAATAACGCAAGACGCCCAACTCGAAAATAATTAAATAACTTTTGACGTTATAGAGCGTAAAGAGACCTTTATAACCATATATTAGTATAATGGCAATAACTGTATTTGAAAAACTGCAAGAAATATGGTTTTAACGTTTAATAAATCCGTACTTGTTAGAAAGTATCTTATAAAAACCTGTGGATCCGTTTTCTCTCCGACTAAAGAGTTTATGAACTTATTCTTAGGCATTGACTGAACTATTCCAGGGCAACATTTCAACAAGTTGGGCAAGCGTAAAGACATTTTTTTGAGCGAAGCGAGCGAGCGTAGCTCTCACTGTGGAAACTGGCAGAAAAAGTGGCTGTCCGGTCCTAGAGAAGCTATTGGATGAAACAAAAAGGGGCGTTTCGGAAAACGACTCGAGAGGGAAAAACGGGTGATTGTTCCGCGCTTTAAAAAAAATTGGTATTCTCTCACTGCGATGAATTTGGGGGGGGGGAAGTGGGGTTTCGGAAAACGAGTCGAAAGGGAAAGAGTGGTTAATCGGTCGTGTTGGGGGGGAAAACGACTCCAGAAGAGCCGGCGCCAGAAAATTGCTGTCTGACGGAGCCACGAGAGGGGAAACAAGTGGGCCCGGCAGTCCCAAATAATAATTTCACACGAGCCAAGCTTTACGAACTCACGAATATTAGTATAACCGGTAACGGAAACCTGAACAAATAAAATAAACGGTCGAGGGGAACCGCTCGAAATATGTTTGTGGGAAATATAGGGGTGACAATTTCAAAAATTACCCAGAGTGGTTGGGCTAAAGGGTTAAAAAACCAACAGAAGCGATTACACCACGTTTAGAGATGCACTTACGAAAACCCATGCCGCCCCCTCCCCTCCCTTCACACCTAGGGGCTCAGGGAAGGTGATAGCATAGTTCCCAAATTCCACAGAATGGCTGGGCTCCGAAGAGTCGCCAACAATAGATAGGAGCGCTCGGTGGGAGAGTCGCCATATCTTACCCTCCCGCACCCGAATGGAAGCGCGAGGCAAGCGCTGTTGCGGAAACCGTGTGCGAACGAAAACGCCAAAACGCCAAAGACGGAAACGCCAGAAGATCGCCGAATCCCGATTGCCCGACTTCCAAGGTTGTTGGTTGTCTAAACCGTGTGAATTTTAGGGATGAAAAGCTGGTACAACTATAGCAGCATATGGCTAGCTTTCTACGGCCTTTCCCTCTCTGGTTTAAAGCGCGAGCGTAGGAGGATTCTACCATCGCGTACAGACTTGGAATTAGCGGGAGTCTTGGGGCCAATGGCTCTTAATAAAAATCAGTGGGCTCTTAAAATAAATCATTCGAACGGGGGTTGCGGGCCACCGGGGCTCTCAAATTAATTAAAAAATATGTATTAAACAGTTTACGGAAATTTCAAGAACATGATGATTATGTGTGATGTTATGTAAGTAACGTAACCAATTTTTATTTTCCTATTTTCCCTACCTAATTTTAATTTTTCCCCCAATTCCCTACCTAATTTTAATTTTTCCCCCAATTCCCCCCCCCGCTTGGACCAGTGGCTCTCAATAAAAAAAAAACTTAAGGGGGGTCGGGGGCCCGCAGGGCCCCCTTAAAAAATATCACTATTTCCAAGTCTGGTGGCGTAAGAGAACGACGTTATTGCGGACGGTGAGAATCCTACCGTGGCGTTCGAAAACGGCGTGTTTGCGAACGGCGGCGGCGGCGGCGGCGGCGGCGGCGGCGGGGACCGTAGCGGCTACGGGAGTTTTACTCTAGCCTATAGTAAAACTAAAAAGACTCAACAGCTGACAATGACCGAAAAACACAAAACGTTTAAATAAGTTTTGAAATTTATATTTTTTGACCGAAAAAACAAAACGTTTAAATGAGTTTTGAAATTTATATTTTTATTTAAATAAAACAACACGTTTAAAAATCTATTTTGAAATTTTACGTAAAAGAACATTTAAACAATGGGCCACGTCGACGTCGACCTCAGATTCCACACCGGCAAGTCGTTCCCCGCATCTTATAACTGTTTCTCCACTCATCAATGCAAACGGAATTGCATTGACGAAATCATCGTCGTCACTATCCAAGAAAAAGTTTGGTTCATCCGCGAGATTTCGCGGTTCGAGTGTCCTACTTTAGCAATACAAAAAAACACACAGACTGATTAACATAATAACGATAAGTAGTTCTATTGCTTTAATGATAATTTTGTAACCGATGTTACTTATAATTATACTAAAATGCCACTTCAGTTATGACCTGATTGAGTCAATACAAAAATAGCACTGTTGAGTCATACGCAATTCATACTATATATTATACCATAAGTAACATAATAACTATAAGTATTCCTATTTGCTTTAATGATACCATAAGTAAAATGCCACTATTATTATTTATGAGTTACGACCTGATTGAGTCATACGCAATTGATATGAAAATCAGTTTCGTTTTTTCTAACCATGTTACTTATAAATCAGTTATGACCTGATTGAGTCACGCGCAATTACTATGATAGTTTCGTTGTATATTTCGTTAATTGTCTTACTTATTGTTCATAAGTTACTTACGACTATACTAAAATGTCACTATTACTATTTATTAGTGATGTGCACTATACTTTAAAAATTGTATTTTTATAACGAAATTTTCTAACTGTGTTTGACGTCCATTAATCCTGTTAGGTGTTGACATTGCACCATAGTCAGATGTCGAAGGCTGGCCCCTGTTTTGCGTTGATACACATTTGGGGGTTGGTTTGCGCTTAACCAACAGCTCTGACCGTTCATTAGCCCTGCTTGGTACTGACACAAGAGCAGATGTTTTCCTCTTAATTGGCCGATTGTTAGTCTTAGTAGGAGTGTTTAAGAGTGATTGACTGGGTGTCGAGTTCTGGGATAACCTAAAAATATTGAATAAAATTTAAATTTTTTCTCCAGACAATTTAATTAGAACTTCAATTTAATATTCCAACCAGAAATTTAATGTGTAATTACCTTAATTCGCCTTCCAAGTTTTGAAATTGACCGTCTCGCACACAGAAACTGATAATTGTTCTTCGTTAATCTACGCTGGAATCCCAGCTTTCGTAGGCTGCTTTCACAGCTGCGCGACAGTCACCATACGCCTTACTGGCTCCCGTAAATTTTAAAGTTTCAGAAACAAGGTCTACCGAAACTTTATTTACGTAGCAAAAAGCTGATATGTCCAAAATTTGGGTTGGTGTTTTAACCGTTCTTTTAAAGAATAAACTCTTTAACCCTTTAGGCCAAGAGTTAAAATTTCCGTTTCCGATAGTGTTTTGTAATTGTGTCCAGTAATTCACTTTTCGTGTCGAGCTTTTAGGGGATGTCATGAAATCCTTCTGGTCTTCAAAAATGGAGAAAAAATATAAGGGAAAACCCAATAATCCTTTGATTCTCGTACTCGAATTCGTGTTTTGACCTTGGCACCACAGTCGCGAGGGAGAACCCCAAATTATCACCTAACCCCCCGGCCCTAAGGGTCTTTAAATAGAAAAGAGGATTTTTCCACCCCCGACCCTACGCACTAGATAGGGGATTAACAAATTCTGTCTGGCGCCGATTTAGGCGGGCAATGAGACGGACATATTGCGACACCTTTTGTAACTTATTGGAAATAAACGGGCCCAAGGAATAGTTTCGTTATTCGAATTTGAAAAGAGAAGCCGAGTTTTTTTTTAGCCAAACTGTAGTATTTTATAAAAAATAGTCGTTTTTGGAGTTATTATGGCTTTTAGCCTAGACAAACAAAAGTAACTTAGTAACAATCGTTCGATTGTATACATAGCTGATGAGCAAAGAGGTCGTGCTCGGAGGAAGTCCATCAACGTCCAAAAGCGCAAAGGCGACGAGAGAGGGCTGTTATAACCGACGAGCAAAGGGAAATCACCAGACAAAATAAAGCAGAACGACGTCGCAACCTAAACGCTGCTTCGAGTCAAGGACAAAGGGATATCATCCGACAAAACAACACGGAACGACGTCGCATCCTAAGAGATGCTTTGAGTCAAGAACAAAGGGAGGTCATTAGACAACGTAATAATGAAACACGGCGTTTACGACGAGAGATTGCTCGGAGGAATGGGCTGAACGATGAGCTGAACGATGACAGACTTGCTGCTGCCTTTTCCGGTGAGCTTAATCAATTAGCATATCAAATCTGTCCAAACTGCCAACGCGAGGAGTTAGCCACAGCAAACGGTATCACTAAATGTTCTGCCTGCTTGCGTGATGGCTTTAAATTTACCTTTCAAAATAATATGCAGCCTGTAAATACCCCTGTAGAATTGTTGAACTTGAGTGTCATAGAGCAAATGATCAAACTCGAGCGTACAACGGAGGCGGTGGACAGCTAAGATACACCGGAAACATAGTAAATATTGAACAAGATGTGCAACAGCTAGCAACAAGTCTTCCACGCACTCCAGCTAATGTTAGTGTAATATTAATGCGCCGTGCTGGTATGGATGGTCATCGTGATTTTCACGTTCGCCGCTGCGCTGTCCTTAGCGCTTTAAATTGGTTGGTTCAAAACAACCCTCTGTACGCCGGAATAGCGATCGACGATGAAATTTTGGAAAATTTACCCGAGGACGGTAGTGTAATGAATCAGTTAAATTACCGTGGCGAGGGATCGGTTTCGGACAATCATCAACTCGAAGAAGATGAAATTCGTGAAACTGCTCTGCCATTATTAAAACACAGCGACCAACGAACGGTAATTAACAATGTCTTGGATTGGCCTAAAGGAAATCGTCATCCGATCAATGAATTTCGCCACGAAGGTTATATCGCTATGGCATTCCCGCATTTATTTCCAACTGGAGCCGCAGATTTCACGGATAACACAAGAGCCAAAACTGTCACATTCTGTGAATGGGCAGAGTTTCTGATTCGTTATAAAGATAGACGTTTTGCCCAAGATCCCAGATTTCAGTATTTTTGTTTGAATACTATGTTGTGCCGCGACGCTTGTCAAGTGGGAACTGTTTACGCTAACCTAACTGGACTTCGTGGGACGGTGCAAGAACTTTTAACTGACATCAGACAAAACCCAAATTTATTTAGGAGGCTTATGCATGTTCCATCTCGTATTCGATCTACAGCTGGATATTGGTACCAACGGCGATTAGAGCTGGAAGCGATGGTTAACCAACTTGGTGGCCCGACTTAATGCGGCTTTATCACTAAAATCCCGGAGGTAAGGGAGAAAAACAAATCGCCCGCGAGATGCAGAAATTATTAAACGAAAATCCTCTTATAGCCGATGAATACTTCAATAAGAGAGTTGCCGTAATGATGAGAATATTATTTAAGAAATTCAAAGTAGTTGACTTTTGGTATCGCTTTGAATATCAACATAGGGGCTCGCCACACTTGCACGGGGTTTTTTGGATTTCTGGTGCGCCAGACGTTCGACGTTTTGCCCAAATGACACATGAGCAAATTGAAGAAGCTCGAATATTTTACCACCGCCTAATGTCGGCAACGAATCCCGTGTTGGAAGCTGAAATGGCGGAATTTCATCCTTCAAGATGAAATGGTAGTTTAGACGAAGCAGCTGATGAATATAAATTATCACAATGTTTAAATCGGTTTCAAAAGCATTCCAAATGCTCCCGTAACTATTGTTTACGTGGCCCTGAGGCGAATTTGAAATTCCGCTTTAAATACCCAAAAGTTCTACAAAATAATTCGACGCTGGAACTAGACGAACACGGTGTTTTTGTTTTTACACCTAAACGGAATGACGCGTTACTAAATACCTACAACCCATTTATTACGCACCTTTGGCGAGCAAACACGGATATACAAGTGGTGGCATCAGAACATGCTATCGCATCATATATCACCAAGTACGCGGCTAAAAGCGAACCGTCGTCGCAAAGCTATAAGAAAATGCTTGTAGACATTTTAAATACCTCAAATAACGTGGATCGTATATCAACTGCAATCACCAAACTTTTAATGAAAATTATTGGTCAGCGCGACGTTTCAGCTTGTGAAAGCATGCACTTGGTAACTAGCCAAGATTTGTACCATGCCTCGCACTCGTTTGTAAAGATTTATATTTCTACTCAAACAAGTGTGGCTGTCAACCCACGTACCGAAGGTGATGGCACCAATGAACCGCAACAAAATGTCTTTTCTAAAATTTGCTAAGACTTATAGTATCAGTGGTAAGGCAGCTGCTCCAAAAATTCATGTCAGAGTCAAAGAACCAGTGTTGCAAATTATTCCAAAAGTGAGCAGAGATCGATCTATCGAAACAGATGAAATATACTTTAAGCAACGCCTGGCACTTCATATCCCATGGAGGGACATTGAACAACTAAAAACTCATGGTTCGTGGGCTGATAGTTTCGTGGCCAACCCAATTGATAACTGGATGTTAGTAGTTGAAGAGGGTGAGGAAAATTCAGAAGATGTAAATGACCCTCAACCTAACCTTGAGTTGACCGACGCAATGCATGTTTCAGCTTCTCATCCTTGCCAACTGACACAAGGCTGGGTTACCGCGATTTTGATAAGCACCATAACTGGTACGCTTCCGCCACAAATTATCTTGATATCCGTGAAAACGTAAATTTCATTCAAGTTGCTAAAAGAAGCGCCCGCGATTCGCAATCTGTACAAAATTCTGAAAACTTCAAATTAAACACAGAACAACTTGCTGTGGTTCACTATTTGAACCATGTTCTCGCTGGTAACTGCGATGAAAAATTGGCTTTTGTTATGGGACCAGCAGGAACTGGTAAATCTTGCGTTATCCATGAGATTGTTCGAGTTGTAGGTCCAGAAAAGGTTTTGCTCATGGCCCCAACTGGTGTCGACGCGCACAATATCGGGGGGCAAACAATTCATACCGCCCTCAAATTGACTACCACAAGAACGACGCAACAACTGTTTAGCGAAGCAGAACTTGAATTTCAAGATAATATGAAGAATATTTCGATTATTGTGATCGACGAATTTAGCATGATTGGTCTGAATCTGTTAGGTCGAATGGATCATCGCTTACGACAAGCTCGACCTTTAACGCAAAATGAACCAATGGGTGGATTTACCGTTTTTTTCCCCGGAGATTTCAACCAGTTGCAACCCCCAGAATGGATACTGCAATTGCGGGCAAGGCAATATACTTGCAATTCAAAAAGGTATTTTTCTTAACACAAATTATGAGACAATTTGGAGAAAAACAATTAAGATTCAGAGAGCTACTAGGGAGACTTGCAATAGGAAAACTAAATGACGAGGATATGAAAATGCTCATTTCGAGGAACAAAAATGCCAACTTGGACGTTTTTAACTCGTTTAATGACGTTTTGCGCATAAAATCCCTCAATGAAAATATACAAGAGTATAATAACGAAAAGCTTCGAAACTTAGGCGAACCCGTTACGGAAATTAAAGCGCAGCATAATAATATCACGGCCGCAGGGACAACAGCAGACGAAGCCCAAGGTTTAGAATCGTTTTTAGCTCTTTCTGTAGGCACAAAAGTAATACTGCGCCGCAATATGTGGACAGCAATGGGACTTGGAACGGAACAACTGGAAAAGTTGTTGACATAATTTACAGCCCCACTGATGACCGTAATCATTTGAATGAGTTGCCGTTGTGTGTGCTCGTGAATTTCCCAACCTATGGGGGTCCAACGCTCTACAATAACGCTATACCAATTCCTCCAGTCAGCGTATCATTTAAAAAGAGATCTACCAATTGTACCCGAAAACAGTTTCCGCTTCAACTTGCTTACGCCATAAGTATTCACCGTTCCCAAGGTTTAACATTGGAGAAAGCAGTTGCGGACATCGGGCCCAACGAGTTTGCCCTTGGAATGACGTATGTTGCTGTGTCGCGAGTTAAATCCTTGGATGGTATTATATTTGACCCGGGCTTTAATATTGCGCGCCTTTTAAAAATTAACAATAAGAGTGGATTATCTGCCAAAAAACAGAACTTGAAAGGCTTAAGATCCTTTGGAGTACTACCACATAAGCCAAGTAGTAACTGTGTAAAGATATATTCGATTTTCATTGTTTTTTCTTTACCAAATAAACAGTAATCTTTAAAAACTAAATTATTTATCTCGCTTTCCTTTCTCTACTTGAGTTTAATTAATCTAAGCCTAATTAACCACCGGATTTGCATCTCGCTCCGCTCAAGTATTTGTTGAAAATTCCGTTTTCGGTTTTTGCAACGTCCTAGTTTAAAATCAACCATTACACGGTACTAAGTAGTATTACAGCTACTACACAGTATAACACTATACTACAATTTCAGAAAGGAATTTTACGGAATTACGCAGTACTACAAGTTTTTAATATTACATGGTAATACCAAGAAGGTATTTATTAATACCCAAGGAGAACGTCTATGTCGAGACGTTTTTAAGCGTTTCTCTCAATCCACCCGTTGGTCCCCCAGTACGCTCCACCGCTTAAAATAAATCCAAAAGTCCTGGTGTTTCATTGGTGGGTAATATTTACATTCTTGGTAATACCAGAAGTAAATTATGTTTTCAAACGCTATACATTCAAGTCCAACCTATACGCCGAAATTCCCAATCGGGGAGAGAAATACCCCTTTGATTAAAATCTGCGGCTCAGCACTGGCATGGATAGATAGAGATAACTAATACCTATCGAATAGTGCCTGAAAAGGACCCGGAGAGTAACCCCCAGCCTCGGATTAACCTGAGCAAATTGATATTAATAACATAAATTACAGCTTACTGAGTTTACAGCACACATTGCTGCGATCGGACGATACGACGATACCTTCGCTCGACTTACGCTCTCAGTTTCTTTGAAGAAAAACAACGAGAAAAAGCGCTAACCGAGGAACTAACGAGTGAGAACTAACCCATTTCTAATTGTTCAATAAAATGGCGGATAATGGGTTGTTGTCGGAACTTGCTGTACGCATAAGCCGAGGCATAAACAACGTCATACCATCGGCGATTTCCCTGCTCGGGCTCTGCGAGTAAACGTCGTCATCCCCCCGCACCGTTCCCTCTTCACTTTCGCATGGAATCTCACCTACGCCCTGGCCTCAGAGTTCCACTCGCTCCCTCCTTTGTTCCATCTGACTTTCCTAAATCGTATTTGAAAAGTATTTTCCCCTATAATTCCAATATTACACAAAATTATTTGGTAATACGTGAGTTTAAAATATTATGCAATCATGCACTGCACTATATAATATTACATCTTAATAGACAACGTACTACACTTACTACGCGCAATATTACTTGATAATACGTGATATTACGCAGTATTACAAGGTAATTCACCGTTTTATACAATAATTCACCATACTACAATACTACGCTGTATTACAAAGTAATTTGTAGTAATTATTCGTAATACTAATAGAAGTGTATACCTACTACACGAAGTGTTTATCCCCTCGTGGTCAATATAATATCGCTGCCATCTATGATGAGGTATGGTATGTAGCCACCGTACTTGCCACTCACAAAGAAAAGAACTATTATCGTTTAAAGTTCATGTTTAGAGATCGACTAACGAATGTCTTTAGTTGGCCTAGAAGAACAGACGAATTACTTGTTCCCCTTAAAGATATACTTTGCCTATTACCTGATCCAGAGCCAACGACCACTTCTGGCAGGTGTTTCATGTTTAACAGTGATTTCCTTCAACGAGCTCAAGAAATATTTGAAACGAAAATTTCAGTATTTGAAAAAATTTCCTAAACCAGATCGAATGCACGACAAAAAAATATAAAATAAATACGACATTTTCTGTATGTTTCTCGTTTTGTCTGATTTTGTTACGTAACGTATATTATTATATTTGAGTTTTCATAAGATACTTTCTAAAAAGTACGGATTTGATTAAACGTTAAAACCGTATTTCTTGCAGTTTTTCTAATACAGTTATTGCCGTTATACACACAAATACTAAAATATACTAATATATGGTTAGAAAGGTCTCTTTACGCTCTATAACGGCATATATGATATATTTATTTTCTAGTTGGGCGTCGTGCGTTATTGTCTCAAAAAACACCCCCCCGAATCTACTTTTTCTTAAAAAAAGACTTGATAACGCAGAAAATATAAAAGATATGTTTTCGGTTTTATCGCTTTGTTTTACATGAACTACGTCAATTTCGTTGAGATTGTATGTAAAAATAGGATTTTACACTTAATTATATAAAAGGGTACGGATTGAGTTTTCAAAGAGACGGTTTTTCAGGGGTGGCGGCCATTTTGATATAAATAAAAAAAACGCTTATTATATTAGAAAAATATTTGGAAATCTTTTATCTTTTGGCAACAGAAATATGTGTTCCAAATTTGATGAAAATCTGTTGACTCATGGTGGCCGCGTTACCTGATTCTAAATGGAATGACCACCAAAAATGGCGGACTATTGCGCATCCGAAAATTTTATTTTAATTCGGTCGGCAGCTTTTTCGACCGTTATTTTGAATAATTGAGAGAATATTTTAAAAAGAAGTATACTTATGAAAAGTATTAGACGCTTATGTCGATACTAATAAGAAATAATGCTATACATTAAGCGTATATTTTATTATTTTAATGTACAACAAGAAATACATTAATAATAGTATTTAGGGTTGTGATTGGGATAAGTATCATAATGGTCGCGATAATTGTGTCCAGCATATTGCGGTTGATAATAATTGCCCCAATGAAAATCATCTCCCCAATTATTGATGGTGTTGTTATCATACACTTGCCTCCGTTTCCCGTGATGCATCTGGGGTTTCCTGGAATGTTTCTTCCTCCTTCTACTTCTTTTAATCAGCTTTTTCACAGGCGCTTCCGGTACCTTTTTATCAATTAAGCATCTCATCTCGCACTTTGAGAAGTCTACTGTCGACTGAATTTCTTTCAAGATTCCCCAGTGAAAAAAACCGCGTTTTTATCCTTCAACAACATATAGCTTATCGAAGTTCAGAGGAGAGCGGCTCGTCAACTGTACGTCGACATTTTGCACATGGCCTAAAATTTTGTATTTCTGCCCAAAAAAAGTTAACCGTCTTTTTCATCGTACTTCATTTCGGTGTTCAAATAATTAAACGCTTGGATGGTCACATACGAAAATTCTGTTCCGATTAGGACTATAGCGTCTTTCTCATGGTTGTTAATTTTAAATGTAAAAGTACAATGGGCTATCTGGCGACATTTTTGATTTGGCTAAACGATGCAAAAAAGAATTAAAAATTGACGAGGAAAATAAATTCATCTGTTGATATTTCTTTTTATATACCTTCTAATCGTACATCCGTTAGGATCATTGTACTTCGGTTCGACTTCGCTGGTTTTATCTGGCGATCATTCCACTTGTTCTCTTTTGGAAAAAGTATTACCCATTCTAAAATTAACATGGTATGGGTTAACACTTTGCGAGCTAAATTTATGGCAAATGAATATGCTTACTTGATTGAAATTTTCTTCTGTTACGGACTTTCAGCCTTTGAACAGTAAAACGCCGCAGCACGTGTAAAGATGAATTCAAAAATGGTTTTTTTCTCTAAGGCGGTCCGTAGGTGCAGCTGAGAACGGTTCTTTACACCCCCTTCCTCCCCCACAAACCGCTTCTTCGCCGCCAGACTCCACCTGGGCTCCCTTCTCAAACAAAACACCGAATCTCGGCACTTAACCTTTCCCAGCTGACTACACTTTACTAGAAATTAATTGATCCACCTTAAACATTAAAGTTCATAATTCAAAAATCAAAATAAATCGCTAACTACTCAAATTAATGGCGAAACGGTCTGTTAAGGCTTTTAGCGAGCTGTAAATCTTAGTTTCCACTAACGCGCGTAACGACACGTTTCTCAACTTTGGCTGTACAAATGTTTTTATGCTCCTAAAGAAAAATACATTATGACGAAAGTAACTCCGTAATAAAATAAAATAAATCGTTTTTACACGCAATCAATGTGTATTAGTTTCACCTGCAATGTAGACGATGCCGCTGTTTCGTTCATATATCATCGACAATTTGAACGATAAAGGTCAATGATATATCGTTCTACGTTATATATCCCAACATCATTAGCCTTAGGAGCCATTCACGAATTACGTAATGCGTTAGGGGGAATGATATTTGTTGAAGCGTTATTAAATGTGACAGGGACAAAGGGGTAGAGTTGACGAAAAGGTAACATAACATATCATAATTATAAATTGACCATGTACATTTATTTTAGAACCCGAGTCTCCGATAACTTTGATAATTGCATTAAAAGCACTTGACAGTATATTGTAGTTAATTTTAGTTCCTAAGCCTTGGTTGTTCAAACCGGTTTGTTTACTAAAATAATGGCTGCCGGTTTATCAGAAGTAGAGCTAATTGAGCGACTGCATAATCGGCGTATTAGATTCGAAGAAGTCAAATATTACGTAGGATACGGATGACGCAATATCTGTGAAACAAACCGTTAGTGAAGAAAAAGGGCAAGTAGCATTCTTATGAGTAATTATGTTACATATGCTTTGGTTGTACGATACAGTAAATATCAAATTAGTGTATAATGTTAGGGGAAATTTGCGAGGCCCAATTTTCGTGGTTTTATATTGTCTCCTAAAAGCTTACATAACGTTCTTTAATTTAAGTCCGATTTTCATTAAACATATTTTTTGAATAGCTGTGGTTTCCATATAACTCATATTTGCAATTACGTTGCTTTATTTTAATTTAATGGTTTATTGAGCAGCTTATACGGACCCCGCAACTTCCAAAATTCTAAATCCGCGCGTTTATAAAGTTCTATACGCAAGTTTCCCTCTGGCAGTTTTCAAGGCCGTTCGCACCGCATGGCCAATAGTAAAAATAAAAGTGACACTCAACGTTTGCGCCGAGGTAACCGATAGGAGTGACGCTCAACGTGTGACCATAAGTAACAAATAAATGTGATACTCAATGTCTGACCAGAATTAACAAATAAGTGTAAGTGCAAATAAGTATGGCCGTGGATATATATTGGTTACGTCTACGGCGTTTCAGGTTGCTGTGAATAGCACAAACAAACTTAACACATCAGAAGGATTGTGTTTATTCTGACCGTCGTACGTCTTGTTAAAATGCTATTCATTTCTTCTCGGTATTTCGATTTCTGCTTTAATTTGATATAAAACGTTTTACCGAAGCAGTTTAAGTATGTTAACTAACATAGTTAGTTGATACCACGCAAGGAAAATAAATTAAAGTTATTTTAGATTTAAATTTATTGAATAAATATAGAATATTAAAGATTATTTCTTAAATGTTTTGAAAATAATTTTCGTCATCGTTCGTCAAAAGAACTGTTAATTTTTTTTAAACCCAGTACTTAAATAAAGTTAGAAGAAACCACCTATGGACTGTGAGAAGGAAGATAAAATACGCGAAAAAGTAGATTAGTCCATAATTAAAAGGGATAATATAGCTAAATCCTAAACAAATTTGAACAAATTAAAAAACTTACTACTAACTCGTACCCAATAGGTCTTCGAGCAAAAAACGCGAAACTCGGATCAAATAGATCTTCGAGTAATAAACTAAATTAAAATTAAATAAAATAGCCACAAATTCCAACGGTAGACCGGTTTCGTTCTATTTGGAACTCATCAGTACCGTGCGGGAAATCTGGCTGGCGACTGTTAAATCGAAAGGAGAAACTAAGCCTAAACCGGTCTACCGTTGGAATTTCTGGCTATTTTATTTAATTTAGTTTGTTACTCGAAGATCTATTCAATTTATGTAGAATACGCGAACTTATAAATGCATTATATTTACCTAAACGGGTATATGTAAACTAATATTTTTGAAGAAAATGTACACGATGTAAAGACATTGTATACAGTGAAACATTTATAAGGCCAGAGCTGCAAATTGTATACCAAGCTGATTCTTAATATAGGGACAACTTGTTTCAAACTGCGAGGTTAACGAATTTAACATTGAAACAATTTAGGGGTATTTGCTAAGTTTGTTGATACTCAAATAAACGTCGCGCCGAGGTCACCATAGCAACGGGGGATTCGCCGCTCAACACCTGCTCTTAATCATTCAAACCCTGTTAACAATGGAAATAAACGCGGAGAGAGAGAGATAGTTCGCGGTAATCAGAGGAGCGCTAACGGCTATTAACTTAACTTAATTTTAATTGACTCAATAACAAAAAGTGGATTTTTCATGGCCTTTAAAAAAGGTACGTTAAACCATTTTAAACTTGTATTTTTTTTTCAAACTTATACCTTTTTAGTATCTCTGACTTTACAATCGCCGTAACAATATCAATATTTAACCAAGAGCTGGGGATTTACATTTTTAATGGAGCCCAAAGTACGGACATTTCTTTGGAGACGTGGTACGCTAAAAAATGATAACAATTTGACAAACATATTTAATTTCAGGTTCAGAGTTGAAAATTATTTTATAACATTGTATTATTCATTTTTGAGTTTTATATTAAAAATAAAGTTTTGTAAAAAGTTTTTTTATCAATTTTATTCAAATAAGCAACACATTGACGGTATAAGTTGGTTTTTTTAGATGTAAACTAGATTAATTGTTAAAGAACTAAAACCTAAAAATTAACATATACGTAGCAGACAGTTAAAAATGTATTATAAATCAAACAAATGTTTCGTGTAATGAAATTGATTTCTTACTATTTTGTATGATCGCTTAAATGTATCGGCTGCGTTTTTTTAATTTTAATTAATTTACTTTTGTATTTAAAAATGTTAAGTTATATTTTAATAGTTATATTTATAATATGGATGAATATAAATCGCTGTTTCAAAAACATTTTAAGTTTATAAATAATTTTTTTATTAGTAAATGTTTTGTTTGTTATTATACCAATGTAATTACTTATTACGTTTATTTAAATTTCATGAGCGCGAACCTACCTTGTTTAATTTATGTAAATATTTCGTATAGTGGCAATGTATTCAATTTAAATTAGAAAGTTCTTAATACTATTATGTATATTCAATACGCGAACAAAATATTGACACTTGATAGCGACCTAAAAAATGCATGATTGACAAATGTTATAATGTAATCTTTATGGAAGACCCCTTTCCATTTCGTATTTCTCAGGATCACCAAGTGGAAAAAGACTTTATGGAACAATTTATAGGTTATTGTCCATTTGACGTAAGGGATTTGATTGATCATTGTTTAAATGACGTAATATATTTCAAAAACATTTTCAGTTTATAAATATTTTTTTTATTAGTAAATGTTTTCTTTGTTATTCTACCAATGTAATTCTTGCTTCGTAGGATTCACCTTAAACTCGTAAGTTATTTTCGCCCGTTATATCATATGACGCTATAAAATACCATTATTATTAAGTCAATACGCGGGAGATTATAACAAAAGGTGTAACAGTAGTTTTGACGACAAAGTATTTCTTAAATTTGTTAGGCTTAGCTTTTTACTCCATTATTAACGTTTATTTAAATTTCATGGGCGTGAACCGACCTTGTTTAATTTATGTAAATATTTCGTATAGTGGCAATGTTTTCAATATAAATAAGAAAGTTCTTAATACTATTATGCGTTCAATACGCGAACTTATAAATGCATTATATTTACGCAAATTTATCAAGAATCGTTAATGGTTCATCAATATATAAGTTCTTAATACTTTTATATATTCAATACCAAATATTGGAACTTGAGAATTTTCGACGTAATAATTCGAGAAATATGACATAATTAATAGGTGTTTGCGATTATCTCGGTATTTTCACTAAAGGTATTTGCGCCGCTAAGTTATTTCTTCACCTGCTCGTAATCAATCAAAACCTGTCACCGCTTTAACATTGGAAAAGCCCGAGCGAACCTGGGAATTCCTTTAAAGGAGCACTGACCCCTTTTCGCGCCAAAACACCAACCAATCAGCGCCATTTTGAATAATTTCGCGCCAGATTATAAGCGCATACACTCGCCGCGTAGTAAACACGTGGTCACCGCGCCAGTCAATCAGCGCGCAGTACACGCGCCACTCGGCGGGGGTCAATGACCCGAGGGGGAGGGAAATGTCAACCCCTCCGCGGCACCTGCCGGAAGGGGGAAGGAAGCGGGGACTTCCGGTGCCGACAACCACGTGTACCTCTACATTTAAAACCCTGAAGACGTTAGCTCATCCTACTAACATTGTCTTACCTTTATAGGCTTCAGGAATAGCTAAATTTGCGAATATCAAACAACTATCGTTTTACTATGTGTCTTTCCCAATCCTTACCTAATTTTGGTAGCTTTGAATTAAAACGATGAAACCGCATACCTTCCATGCTACCGTTGTTAATACAACCATACAAAGTAACAATTTTTAAGATAAAAGGTCTCTTAAAACCACCTTAATTAGATTTAATAGTAGATTGTTACGAACGAAATAAACCTAAACGTACGAAATCTTCAATCCACACTATTATGTCGTCTGGTTTGTTTCCTTTAGATCGACCGACGCGCCACCTTTTATTTCTTTTCGATGCGAATAGGAAAAATGTATTATTATTTTTTTCTTGATCAAAAAACTTACCTAACGTTTCATAACTCCACTTAATTTTGCACGACTCTGAATTTTAATTTTATCTATTTATTTTCAGAGAACAAAAATATATTTAGAAAAGTTCTTAAGAAATGGCACCCCTTTTTAGTCAAATTGACCCATTTGCCTCACGTTGTTACGCCACTGGGGAAATACCTCTATTGATTCTACACAAGGGCTTTTAGAATGATCCTATTTTATATATATAAATAAACCTGAGTAACAGTACCTCTATTGATTCTACACAAGGGCTTTTAGAATGATTTTATTAAAAAAAAGGTATTCAATTCCTTTGTAGTAATTTACACTCATTGATAGCTGCTGCAATTGTTACGTTGTCTGTCCTTCGAATTCGCTTTTTGCTGTGCCTTCTTTTTGAAGTCATCTTTGAGTTTCTTAATGTGGCCATTAACGATAGTATTTACTAAATACTGAATGCAATGTTTCAATAAATTTAACTTATCCGCTTCGAGAACCTTATTTTTCAAGAAACAATTCCATTTGACCCCGGAGAGGGTCGCGACTACGTTCTCCGGGGCTTCGGACGAAGTGTCCGCCATTTGCAGAGGTTGTCCGCGCGAAAAAAGAGAAACAGAAGATTCGGCGGGCGACTCGGAGAAGCGGGTGAGAGGGAACGGCGCGTCGGAGGAGGAGGTGGAAGGCAGGGAGAAGCGGCGGCGGCGGCGGCGGCGGCGTTGTTGGACGAAGTCGTAAATCGTCTAAAACGAGTTAAAACTCGGGGACAAATTTTCGTCTCAGTCGCCTCGATTTTCGAAGCCGCGAAGTTCCGATCAGCGGAAAAACTTCTAGCGTGGCCAACGTCGGAGAGCGAAAAGCCCGGAGCGAAGTGATTGCGCGGCGCCATCAGGCGACAATACCTAGTTGACGGTCCAAACCAAAGTACGTTATCCGTAAAAGGGCGATTTCTTAACCATCCGCGCCGCGAACTCTGATTTATATTAATCTTCGAGTGACGATCTTAACTAATCTTAAAATATCTCCGAAAGGATCTCGATCTTTTATAAATATTTTTCGAATTAAGCTCGACCGGGTGGTTTTTTCCCATAATATAATTTTTTATTAGTTGTTTTTTTTATATATAAATCATTTTCGAATTTAGCTCAACCGGGTTTTCTTTCCTTTAGGCAGTGTTGTGCAACGCTCATCTCGTTGTGAGCGGATTTGATATTATGAGCGAAATTGAGCGGTAAAATAATTTATAAAAGAGAGCAAAACAAAAATGAGAAGAGTGGAAAGAGAGGAGCGAAAATTTTACCGCTTTAACTTCTGTCTTCTGGGTGTCCGATTTAAAAATATTTAACAATGGCGACCAGGCTTTTCGATACGTGTAAGTGAAACTAGTACACGACAATCCCTATACAGTGGCGTAACTAAACTTACGGTCAACCGGGGCGGAAGACAAAACCTTAGCCCCCTCTCATACAATTAATATTAATTAATGAATAATAATTTGAATGACTTCAAGAATTAATTAATTAACGAATTAATTCATTATTATGGCAAATGATTTACAAGGAATAAAAATGTCGTGATAATTTGCGACCGACCATTATAAACGCGCCCTCCGCTCCTATTAGTTGGCACCTGGAGCCCCCTGGTAGATACGCTACTGCCCCTACATACCTAAGGATTGTTTGTATAAAGTAGATAAAGATGAAGTTAAAGCAACTTATCATAATTGTATGCTAGTGAGGAGCGCAAATATCGCTCAAAAAGAGCGAAGAGAGGAGGAAAATTATACCGCTCAAAATAGAGCGGAAAGTGATGAGCTAATATTTTACCGCTCAAAAAGGCGTGAGTGGCTCATTGACGAAAATGCCCAACACTACCCTTAGGGTTGTTTTTTTTTATGAGTTTTTCCTTTTTTTGTATTTTTTGGGGAACTACTTTTCGTTTTTCTCCAAATTATTGATGTATATTTTTAATGATTATTTTAATTAAATTTATTATCGTGGCCTTTCACCCATTTCCCGCGGTGTCGGCCCCCTAATCGTTGGCTTCTGGGTTCCCCGCGTTGGGCGCTTGGTATAACTCCCAACCGTCGAGCCCGGAAGCCCACTCATCATCATCATCCGCTCCTCCCGCCACTCCTCCTCGTCCTCAATTTCTAAATCGAAATTGGCGAGTTTCGGCCGCTTGGAGGAAGGCGGGTGTTCTTCCGCGCTCTCCGGGAAGGCCGCTTGGAATTCCTCCCAATCGTCCAGCCCTTCGAGGGCGGAAGCCGACCAGTCTTCCTCCTTTGGTACCGGAAGAGGCTCCGCCGTATTCTGCCCCCAGTTTCTAATTTTTTCTCCCATTGTCGTACGGTGGTACCCGGGATTATGGGGCGTTTGGCGAAGATATTTCGCCAATTTCTTTTGGCGTTAGAGTTAGGAATTACAAAGCGTTTATTTAAAACAAAACAGTTATAGTACAGAAGCAATAAAGCAGTAAAAGAATTTTCATTAAACAGTGGTATTTTTCATATATATGTCCATAGGACAATATTAAAGTTAATAACTGTACATTATTTACATAAAAAACGCTGTCCCATTCAATGGAGTTTTTTATATAGAGGGGTAATAATTTTCCTTTTTGTGGGTTTATGCCAAAGAACGGATTGAAAACTTTCTCTATCTTCAACTATTGTAAATTTTTATAGGGAGAATAATTTCGTTTACGATTGAAAATGAAATCGAACTTAAACTATATTACTCGAGGTTGTTTTTTTACAGTAGAAAAACTGTAATAGACTATACTCCCTTAAAATCTCGTTTACAATAAGAATTACATTTTCTTCGTGGGGGGAGGGAGGAGATATAGTTGAATAAGTATTTCAAATACTTTTTCGTAACTTTTAATTAATTATCTTATCAGTTTAAGAATCTCACTTGAAATGTGATAAAGGTTTGGTTTTTTTTATATTTATTTTGCATAGAAAATATATAAACTTTTAAAACGAAATGCTAGTCTAAAAAGCACTCAAACGTATATCCCGATTTGTTGCTTATTTTTTAGGTTTTTTCTTAGTATTATAGGCATGAAGAAGGGTTTAGTTTAAGGCCTTTGAAAAAACTACAGCTACAGTGCTTTTTATAGTATTTTGTTAACGGGATATTGGGTCTACGAAAAATTGAAATAACTCGATAAATTATGGAAAGTATGTAATTTGAAACGAATTACAAATAAAACTTGAATTTTTTAGAATATATTATCTTCCTTTCATAAATTTTATAAGTGCCAACTTATCTCCAAATACGGCAAACTTTAAAATGCCCATTTTAATTTTGGTTTGATTTTTTTGTACTAGATAAAATTAAAATTAAATTGAAAAAGGTATTTATACGTTAAACTCAAACATTTCGGTGACAGGGTTCGCGAACACCAGGAACACCTTCGCGTAGAACGACCCGCCAGCATTTACCTCTTCTTGAGCTAAGGCGGCGTTCCTTTTCGCCGTGCGCTTCGACTTCGTCGCTATATATACCCTAGTAGCACGAGCAGTCCGTTTTTCGGTTGGCAAAGAGTCGGCTAGTTGGGAGGCAGTCGCAGTTGGCGAAGTGACATATAAATTACAAAGCCCAACTCATTCGGAATTTTCGCCGACTATAAAACCACCTACATCCCGACTTTTAATTTTTATATTATTTTAAACTGAATTAAACTTACCAAAATTTAAATAATTAATAAAAGCATGATATATTTAATAATTATTTATTAAATTACTTAGAAATAAATATGATTATGAGGTTAAAATAATTATCTTTATGACGTCGACGTTTTGTAGTTGGCCAACACATGGCCTACAGCAATTCCAATTTTTTTCATTCATTTAACAGATGTCTCTTAACGCGTCGTTTTTTAAATTTAAAATAGTAAAAATTAATAACTTTCAAAATAATTGTAAAGTGATTAAACTTTTGATTTTCAAACAAAATAATTTTTTTCTAACTTACAAATTGAAAACTCATAATTATTTTATTAAAACGGTATAGATGGCATCAGCTGTTCATTCTCCCGGGTATTTTTTCAAAGTCACCCCACGTCAGTCCCAAATATTTCCATATCTCTCGGAATACTTTCACAGAAAGACAACCAGTTTATTTCTCGGAGTCTCGGGCAAAAGTTAGGCCTAACTACAACCTGTTTTTGGTTAAAATATTTCCAAAAAATTGGGAAACACTCGGCCGTAAAATATCTATACGGAGTTAAAACTCGGGAGACAAATTTCTGTAAAAGGCACCTCGGGGTTCCTCGATTTCGAGCTACGCGAGGGTCGGAGTCAATGACTTGACAGAAAAGGGTAGCGAAGCCCGCGTAGTTTCGATATATATTTTCGGGTTAATTAATTTTCCGATACTTACCCAGCAAACACAAATCGTCCCTGGGACGTCCCAGCATGGTCCTTAGAGCCCAGCTTGGTCTCGTCCGACGGGACGAATAACGGACGTCCCATTTTAGTCCTCGTAGAACCAATTTCGTGACATCCGATATTCAGCCCAATCGACGTCGCATGGATCTCCACTATTCGTCCGAAATGTTTCGTCCATCAATGCTATCTAGAGGTGCGTTTATCAGCAATTAATTTTAATTTTTTTCACCTGTATTTGAGCTGATAATGATTAATGAACCACAAAATATTAATTTTATTAAGAATATTATTATTTAAATTTACGAGTTTATTTAACGTGAATTAATGAAATTACGTGTTAAATCAAAACTACTTAATTATTTAATTAATTTTTTCTGTTCTTAATTTTATATTTATTTTATATTATTATTTTCTTAATTTTCATTTGATGAATTATTTCTACAATCACAGCCAATTACTGCGAAAAAGCTGATCTAAGTTGGCCGAGCTAAAGTCCTTTTAAAATATCTGGTAGCCCAGTTTGTAGTTTCTTTTGTACGACGCCATTACTCGATAGTTTGGAATCGGTCACCATAAAGTACATAATGCGTTCTACACAAACGTTAAAGATTATAACATAGTAAACTCTAGTATTGCTGATAATATATCATAAGAGTAAGTATTTTATTAAAAAAACTGTTTGATTTTTTTAATGATTGTAACTCGATTTTTTTGTGTCTTTTACAGAGGTAGGAAGAAAATATGTTTGATCAAAGTCTATTCATTTTGGACCTGTACATGTTTCAATTTAACTTTTTAATATTATTCATTACTCTCACTGAGAGGTTCGCCTAAAGCTTTATTTCATACTGTTATATTTTATATATTGAATTTTGGAATTCCAAAAGTAAGATTTGCGTTGAATTCTCAGAAAGTTAGGGAAGGTTTGCTGTTTTTAAAATTCATTTTGGACCTGTACATGTTTCAATTTAACTTTTTAAGTTTATTATTCATTACTCTCACTGAGAGGTTAGCCTAAAGCTTTATTTCATTTTGTTATATTCTATATATTGGATTTGGAATTCCAAAAGTAAGATTTGCATTGAATTCTCCGAATGTTAGGGAAGGTTCGCTGTTTTTAAAGTTCATTTTGGACCTGTACATGTTTCAATTTAACTTTTTAAGTTTATTATTCATAACTCTCACTGAACGGTTCGCCTAAAGCTTTATTTTATACTGTGATATTTTATATAGTTAAATTGTAATTCCAAAAGTAAGATTTGGATAAATATTAAAATTAAGCTTCTAGAAACAGTAATTTCTAGAGTACATTTTTCATCCGATAGTCGTAATTTGTTTTAAGGAATAGTATTAAATGGCTTAGTTTTATTTTGCTTCTGATTTAAAAATTAATTTTATTTTTTTTTACATTTGTATAAGGAAGGTTATTTAATTTTTTAATTGTTTAGTTCGAAATTTATATGTTAACTGCTAATACTTGCAGAGTTCGTGTTATTACAATCAAATTGTACACTTGTTGCTGGATTTTTATGTTTTGAACAAAATTTTAATATCAAGTTTGGCTTTTTAAATTATTTGTTCAGAATACGATATCCAATGAACGTCCTAGTTTCATCCCTATTGAGCCATGATTGAACCAAATTAAAGGCCTAAAGACATCTCTAGGTTTTATAGAAAGACATCCAGGGGACGACCGCCGTAATCGCCGTTGGATGTCCGAAAACTCGTCCCCGGGACGTACTACGGCTATAGACAAACCGGACATTTGGACGTCCTTTAACGTCCAACCGACGTCAACCCCGGATTTTGGGATGTCCTACGGACGAAGGCAAGATCCGAGTGTGACGTCTATCGGATGTCCATAGGACATGTTTGTGTTTGCTGGGTAAATTAATTACTTTTTTTACTAATTTATATTATCTCGTTTTCGATGTTTTTTTTGTTAAAAAAAAATTCGTTTAAACGAAGCCCCGGAGAAAGGCGATCGGGAAAAAAATAGAAAAAGGGGGTTGAAGGGGCAACGCCCCTAGAAAGGAAGGTATGGTGGTGAAGCCCTCCCCAATTGAAAACCCCGTTTTAGTCGTCCCGAAAGTAACAAAAAACCTTATAAATACGATTCCTAACCTAACCGAACCTTAAAGTCTATTATGGTGTTATATATTTGGATTAACGATATTAACGTTGGAAGCGCGATGCTAATCTCGTGCGTAGAGGGCACAGTTTTTCATTTGTTAGTACTTTCGCCGTACAGGTAAGTTAGTAGTTTTTTCAATTGAAAAATCTAAAACAAATTATTAATACTTAAATAATTAATCTCAATCCATAATTTGGTTTTTGTTTTATATATTTTAAAATTAGTTTCATTTTTTAGTTCAGGATCAAGTTGGTTAAAAATCAGGGGTCCAAAATACAACGCATGTTTTTTACTTTGTTAAAACGGAATTTTAAAGTTGAAAGATTATCTGGTTATAAATCAAACTTGGTTTACAGTTGTACATTTTCATTAATACATTTAGAGTGTAAATCTGCCGTATATTTAACATTTCAAATTCAGAGTACAATGAAGCAGTTGGGTTAAGCAAAGGATTAAAGAGACATGTTAGTGGTGATTATTTCTTTAAACATAACTAAAAATTTGTCCAAGGCTAAACGGAATACGAGCTTGTGCATCAATAACGGCCATTTTATTTATCGCGATGGCGCAAAGACCGCGTATAATAAGAGGTTCGTTCAATAATTATAACTTTTTTGGACATCATTTTCTTTAAAATTAAATTATCTTAAATTCATTTAAAATTAATAAAATTAAAAATTTCCTTCGACAATTCAATAGAGAACGTTGTTGAATATTCGGGAGTATTTGTTTCTAAGAGTTGAACTCTTTAAGGAAGTGCCATGAAGACCGAAACACGATTATTTAATACACTACCCACTACAAAATTTGGAACATGGGCCAATGATATGGCTATGGACTTTAAGATTTGAAAGTTTCCATTTATATTTTAAAAAGGTAGCACGCAAAACTGGAAATTTTCGAAATATTACCACAAGTCTGGGAACACTACAAAAAGTTTGCAAGCTTATTATAGTACTGGATCAGTATTTGGAGAAGAAATTAATTTGGCAAGCAATCGTTGTTTTGATTATTATCCAAATTCTATAAGCTCTGAAATTCGGAGTGCACTGAGTGATATTTTTATATGTGATGGTAAAACGCCAACTTGTTCTACCAAAATTTCTATCAGAGGTACTACAACGTATGTGAAAGATCAATTTCTCTTACTCAGTGAAGACTGATTGTGGAATATTTAATGTTGGCCAAATCTCTTTTGTTATGATAACTAGCTCAAAAATTTATTTTATTATGAAGTTATTGAAAGTATCACATGTGGCACATATTCATGTTATGAACTTATGGGCAGTGACCGTGTATTAGTTTGTTGTAAAAAATGAAAAGATATTCCAGATTACTATCCTCTCTTTGGCTACAAAGCTGAAAACCTAAAAGTACTTACTTAACCTTAAACATTCAATTGTTTTTCATAAAAATAGTTTTGAGGCTTAACCGTACATCTTTGTTAGTTACTGTAAGCATTTCACATTAACAACCCTAATTAAAAGTTTAAACTTTTCTGTATATCAATTAATTACATTTTAAATTTTGTACGTATCTATATGTATAACTTATCAAACCCTAATTTAATTAAAGTTTCAAATTTGCTATATTTTTATTATTATTAAGATTAATATAAATTTTGTTTAATCCAAGCTTTTTTTTAATAGGAAAATTGTGGTGATTTAATATTGTTTTAGGTTGCAAATATCTTACACCAAGATAAATGTCTTTCCAAACTACAGTGAAGAAGAAACAAAAAACCTAATGGATGGCCTGGTGGATTTAGGTGTAGATTCACTTTAAAGACTCAAGTAGAAGAATCAGATCTCAGAGAAATTTTAAAACCAATAAACGCTCGAAAAAAAGTAAATATTTTTTTAAAAAGATGCTAATGCCCCTTGAATGGAATTTGCGAAATTTTACTGTGTGATTTGAAATAATTAAATTTGCTGTATTTTTTAATGACAGGTGATGCCAATGTTCCTAATTTTGTAGAAGGTGATGTATGCCACTATTCAGTACAGAGTAGCGATCATTCAAGCTTCCATAAAATCTCATCTGAAATTGACTCAAGCTATTCGAGGCCTTCTACCTCAGATGAAAATCAAGGGTCACAGGTAATTTTGTGACTAGCACTACCTCACCTACAAAGTGCAATATTGCATCGTGGAACTTGGATACGAAAGAATTGCCCATTAAAGTGTCAAATGCACTTCATCTTTAGGTTTTTCTAGAAAAGCCAGAAAGAAAGGCTCTAGTTAAGTATCAATTCAGTAACTAAGGTTCTTTCAAGACCAGTGAGGGCTGATTTAAAATTTGTGGCCCAGAAAATTGTTTCAACATACCCTCAATCCCTTGAAGATCGTGCTGCAGATAATGTGCTGGGTTGTGGGTATGCAAGTTTCTTAAATCAACTGGTATATCGTACTGAAAATTCATTAAAAAATTCACATGTTAAAGTTATACGACGTTCAAGTTTAGAACTTGAAAGTTTGGAAGAGGATGTTGCTCCAAAACGGTTTCTTTGTGCTGAAAGCTATGGCTGCGTTGAATTCCCCCCCCCCCCATTCTTTCAATTCCGCAAAAAGGTTTAAAGAAAGAAAATATGATGATAAAGTCCGCAAATTATTTAAAAAGATATAAAGGGAACAAATATTTAAAGTGGAACATCCATACCTATTCACTGAGCTAGGGCTTTTTGGATCATGCTGAAAGACTTCTTGGTTTCCATATGAAAGATAAGTTGGTCAGTTCCTTAGAAAAAGAACTAGAGATGCACATAACCTTCTTCAAGCACAAAAAGAAGAAATCTACTGGCTTAAAGAACATATTAAGTGAATTGGCCAATACTTCAGAACGCGACTCTGAAATTAGAGCCTTAAATAATTGTTTTGTTTCATAGCGGAATATTTTAAAGAACAATCTGACAAGTTGTTCATCATGAGCCCTGTAAGTACTTTTTAAAAGTGATACCTTTCTAACTACCCATGGATATCAGATAGTCAGAAAAGAGCAGTGGTGCATCCAAGGGGTTATAGGTCCTCCCCCCCCCCTCCCCTGAAGGTCGGATTTTAGTATTTTTTTTACTAAACTTTTGTGGTTGAGCCTTCTACAATACTTTAGGCTCCCCGTTAGTAAAATATCTGGGTGGGCTACTGAAAAAGTAACATGCATGCCTTAATATCTTTATGGGAAACTATAGCAAACTGAACTTTCAGTTCATTTTCTTACACCCCGTTTAAGTTTTCAAAATTGTATATATAGATTTAATTTTACTCAATGATTTATTCATGCGAGAGGGTCCTAATAATTATGTGCCCCTCGCTGAAATGGAAATTCAAAGATGTGCCAATTAAAAAGTTGTCTAGATTCAGCTTAATTTTTGATTTGTTGGGTAGAGGTTGCACTCGTCCGTAACACCCAGTGAAATACCTAACTTTCACTAAAAACAGCCTCATGCTGGGTATTTTTAATTTTTTCATCCATAATGGGTTTTATTCATTAGCCATATATAGTTTAATTACTTGTTATTAATTGGCTATTAAGTTTGGTTGAAATTATTTTGCTTATATAAAATAGGAACCGTCTTTAAGGGACCAAATAGTGTATGGGATTTTAAGATTTATTATATATCCTGAATTATATAAACCCTTCATTCTATTACAATTTAAATTTTTAACTTGGTGTTGCTCGTACTTCAATGAAAAAAATTCTTATATTTTATCTGAAATGGTCGTAGTCATATCATTTGTAAGTGTTAACTATATTTAGGTACTTTTCATTTAGGAAACTGAAACATTCGCTGAAATTGAAGCTAAACCGACATTTCCTATTTATAATTGTATTGTTATCATTGGTATGACTCCAATGGAATTTCCAATACGTTCATTATTCACATCTACATTTACTTCGTTATTTTCCTCTTCACCCTCACTTCCACTAGTCCTATTTCGATTTTGGGCTAACCTCGGCTCGAACATGCTTCTGTCTGTTTACCTTCTCTACTCGGACTCAAATGCGACGTCTCATTGGCGGGTGCTTTGAAAAGGGGAACCGCTCTGTGATTGGCCGGGTGCTATATTTAGGAATTCGGGCGAAATACAGAGCTCAGCTGACCGAAAGGCCAAGGGCCTTTTTTGCAAAAGTTAAAATTGTTTTAAAAATCGAATTTTTTTTTTAACCGTGAGTATCATTTTTAAACTTAATTTAGGAGTAGGAATAGATATAATATAAGTTATATTCGCCTTTCATTATTCCTTTAATAATATCATTACTTCTAGAGACACGAGGTTTGACAAGTTAAACAAATAACGAATGGGCGTTTGTAAGGTATTTATGAATGAACACTAATGTTTTAAATTTGTATATTTGTTCTATTTTTAAGAATTTAGCTTTGATAAAAAGCTCACTAGCATGGGATAGATAAGGGGCATTAAAAAGGGAGCGAACCGCTCTCTTTTGGGTAGTCACTAAACTCACTATTCGACTTAGGTTTGGTTTTGAGGTATTTCCCCATAACTCGACGTAGGACATTACCAAGTTAAACAGGGCATGCTTTAACTCAATTAATATATGCCTTGGGATGGCGTTTTTACTATAGTACAAGATACCACAGACACTAGAAAGAGATTTGCACAAGTTCTCAACATGAGTAGTCCACGTTAAATGACTATCCAACCAGACGCCCAAGTATTTATATTGCCACAGCCTGTTCAACTCAGCGCCTCCGACCTTAATTTTTACTTCAGAATCGATATTTTTATTAGAAAAAATAATAAATTCAGATTTATCAGTGTTAATTGCGAAACGGTTGTTATATAGCCAGATGCTGAGATTAGACAGCTGGTTATTTATGGTTTCCGCAAGTTTAACAATATTCTTACCTGCTTTAATAAGGATTGCGTCATCCGCGAATAGGTAAAGAAGACCATTTGGGATAGAATCAAATACATCATTAATAAAGAGGGTGAATAAAAGGGGGATAAGACAGAGCCTTGGGGTATGCCTGCCGGTAAGGTCTTGGTAGTGGATAAATTATTATTAACGCGGGTGGAACAAGGGCGATTGGTCAGGAAGCTAGTGAGCCATTTTCCAGCATTACCCCTAATACCCATACGGGCTAATTTATTAATAAGTCGCCTTTCGAAGGTCCAATAACACGCTGATACAATAACATTTATCATCAAATGCAGTTAAGATCTTTTTATATACATTGGTTATAGCGTTAAATTTGTTCTGTCCTCTGCGAAACTCAAATTCATTATGCGATATGAGTTTATATTGGTTGAAAAAGATAAGAGTCGATTAAAGTAGGCTTTGTCGCAACATTGAGAGCTAAATGAAAGTAAAGAGATCGGTCTATAGTTTTTAGCGTCATGAGGATCCCCTTTTTTAAAAATTGGTATAATTAAGGTCGTTTTAAGCTTGTCGAGGTTACGAGCCAGTGATAAATTAAAGATTAATAATAAACATAATAGGTATAATTAGGAATGAAGCTACGATTTTTAAGACTTTGGGATTGAAACCATCGAGGCCGGGTACCGCATTTGGTGAGAGATCGGAGAAAATGTTTTTTCAGTTCACTGCTTTCAAGTGGAAAAAGCATCATCGTTTTAGGATTAGATAAATAAGTTGGTGGAGGGTAAAGAATTTATTGAGTGTGTCCAAGCTAACCGGAATTTCGTTTTTGGGGTTTTTACCCATAAGGGTATTTACGATAGACCAACTTTTTATAGAAATGACAATTTCTGGTGTTTCTTATTAGGTTGTTACAGAAATTATGATGTTTTTTGTAATTATCTATGTTTACATGAGAGGAGTGGCGCTGCGAAATTTTTTGGAGTTTGATTTTGAGCTTAATGGCGGAACTGATCTCCGTGGTGAACCATGAATCACTGTTTTTACACATGTTCTTAAAATCAAAGGATTTGTTATATAAATATAGGAGACGTTCCTCAAATAGGTTGTAAGCTTCGTTCACATTAGATAGATGCATAAAATCGTTCCACGTAACTTAACTTGAAAAATTAGAAACTTTCTTTCTATTTCTCTGGCTTAGATTTCGTATTTTGGATGAAGCGCATGCAAATTTAAAGCAAAACAAAAGAAAACACGTGCAAAAGCAGCAGCGGTGGTGAAAAGTTAAATAAGCGTAAAATTAAAATTAAAATTCTGATATTTCAGGTCGATAAAATTGTGATAACTAGAAGTAAAAATCAAGGTTATCTATCTCTATTTAAAATCGTTAAAACTTCAAAAGTACAAAAATCAGGGGGTTACTTAAGATGGTCCCCCAGTATCAAAAAAAATTGTAAACACTCTAAAAACATTATCCACAGACCTTGCACCACCTTGTACCATCAAATTAAAAGTTTGCACCAGAGGGCAGTTCATAGCAGAAGGAAAACCCAAAGTGTTTAGTTTCAAAGTTTGGTCAAAATCGATCTGGGGCTTACTTAATAGCCAGCTCAGGGAATTATCACTTTTTAGAATTCCACCGCCCAGGATTCCATCTTTACGTGTTGAAACGTTGTGTTTAAGCTTAAACTGCTTAATACCAGTTCCCTTATTTACCCATAGGTCGGATGTAAGATTCGAATATTCACTACCGCACCATTTAAGAAATTAACAATTTATATACGAACTAACTTCTCACTAGTAAAGTGTTCCATTAAAATCGAAGTAAATTATTAAAATATTAATACATAACACCATAAGAAAAATGGAAGTGGCTCTTTTTAAACTTTCGCTAATGCAAGTCGCCCATTGACTTCAAACTCTTTGATGGCGTAAAATCTCGGATGAAAACACTGTTTAAAAAATGTGTATCTTGATTTTAAACTATATAATGAATATCTAACCTGATTCACTGCAGATTTTGTACTGAAACAGCACTTAGTTTGAAATTTTCTCTAGTTATAGGTAAAATGAGAGTCTGACTAACTTCTTGTTACGTCTGTCCAAACTAATCGAAAGGGCCACATCACACAAACAATGTATATCGAAAAAAATTGCCTAGGCAAGTACAATACAGAATAATAATAATAAATAAATTCGATGTTTAACCTCATTTTCAGGCTTGCTTGTAGCGGATAAAAATTTATATTATCAGTTTCCGCTTCTAGAAAAACGTGAAAAGAAACTTAGGAGGTAGTAGCAAGTCAGTGGCGGCGGAAGCAAATTGGGGGGGGGGGTACAAACCAGCCAACCCATAACACTAAGCTTATGGGTGGGGGTGAAGGCCAAAGATAGTGCAACTTTCATTTTTTTATTTGGTTTATCTGGGAAAAAAGTAAGGTCTTCTTCCGTAATTTTATTTAGCGGCGACGTTTCTGATGTACTTGTATTAGATGCGGGTATAAAAATTGAATTTAAACTATCTGGCACTGGCAGTAAAGAGTAACTGATAACCTTGCGGTCAGTAATGTGAGTAGTAGTAAACTAAAACTTAGCACTTTTTTCCAAGATGGCCGCCAAGATGGCCGCCAAAACAACCCCCCCACCCCCCAAAAATATTTTCCAAAAATTTTTGTCCTTGTTAAAATCGAAAAACATATTTTTGTTTTCAAATTTCACCTTGAAGATAATCTTTGACCTCGACGCCTGACACCTGTACACAACCACTAAGCCTCGGTCTATCAAATCAACAAGTTTGGTCACGATCGGACAAGGTCGAACCGAGATATCGGCGGTAATGTGTGACCCCACCAAATACTTATGTTAATTTACTTTTGGTGTCATTTTTTCGTTTTTTTCGTTTTTTCGCCGTTTAAAATGCTAATTAGTTATTTGCGAGATGGGGAAACGAATTCGCGACCTTCGCTTTATACCCTTGGCGGTTTTGGCCCCACCCAAAATACTTTAAACAGCTAATAAACGTGTCTAAACTTGCAATAATAACTATTTCTATAAATAATAATTGTTTTTACATTTAAAAGTCAAAGGATATGTGTAAGCGTAAGACGTCTCAAAAATCGAGCTCTTTAAAGGTTAAAAAAATGAAGTTATTTATGGGGAAACCAGAAATTAAATGCAAATCGCCTACCGAGAATCCTTGTTATTATAATGAGCCATGTCGCAAACACGCTTTTAATTTCTTTGATAATTTAAACTTTAGTGTTAAATGCTGGATTTGTCAAGAACAATGTCTTGACAAGACAATTTTTAAACAACACTTAATGGATCACTTATCGAGTAGTTATAAAAATCAAATTCGTATTGATGTTTGCGATTGTCTTCATTCAAAGAAACCAGAATATACAACCAAAGAAGAAATATTAGACGATCAAATTATTGATTATTTAAACGAGTTTAACGTAAAACATCAAGAATGGTTAAACGAGTTTGTTAATGGTACTGGAACTCCAAAGAAAATTCAACGTAAAAAAAAGACAACTGGTATTAAGTCCGAAGAAACTTTAAATTCAACAATAAAATCAAATGTTGTATTTCCACCAGACTTTGTCATGCCATCTGATGAGCAGATGGAAGCAATTATTTTTTTTCAAGAATATTGTAAAAATAATCAAATTTTAACTCTTAATCAAGTTGAAACACCCATTGAGGTTTTGGAAAATCTTGAACAAACTTGTCAAATGATTGAAAATATGTAAAATAAAGATGATTTTCTAATATATTGTGATTATTTTTTTCCTACGTAAAAATAGATATTTTAACTCTTTCATGTTAAGGTTTAGCGTGGTAGATCGGTAGCGTTGCAGGACGTTATTCAAACAGTCTCAAGTTCAAATCACAATCCTTTCGATCTATCACGCTAAATCTTTTATTAGTATAAAACGAGATGTCGCCCAACTGAAACTGTCATTATAAAGATGTCAAGTTTCGTAGTATTTCTACCTTCGAACGCATCACCCGATATTTACCCGGAAAATACACCTTCTAGCTTTAAAGTTCAATTAGCAAAACCTTTAAATTTTAATAATGAAAAATGGTCTTGCGCATTAGCAGAAATAATTCTTCCTGAAACTTATTCGAATATAACAAATGAGTATTCGCATTTCCAAGTAGGGCACGTGTCAGATGTTATTTCACCCGAAGAAAATCAATGGGATTATATTAAAATTGAAATTCCACCAAAACGTTACGAGGGTGATCTAGATCGAAATAAGAATAATATTCCAACATCTCTTCAAAATAATATACTCAACGAGTTTGCTAAAACTATTGAGGCCAATCAATCACTTAAAGGAAAAATACATATGAATACGGTAAAAGTTGACGAAAACGAAGACAGTTCAAAATTAAAAATACAGTTACAAAAAGATGTGCAAGTAAAAATACCTCAAGCATCGCCCCTAGCATCTGTTCTGGAATTTCGAGAAAATGATTTTGTCGACAGTGATTATCTTTCTAATTATCCTCTCTCGAATCACGCTAAAACTATTTCCTTAACTTACGCAACAAATTTTATCGAAGTACGAATTAAAAAGGCGTTAGTTGTGAATAAATATCAACAAAAATATTTACCACGACAAATTCCCGTGGAAGAAATACAAGCACAACCCAGGAGAAAAAAACAGAAAATTAACAAGAAACCGAAACTAAAACCAGAAGTGAAACAAGAGGAAAAACCAAAACTTGAACCAAAAACAAATTTAGAAGAAAAGTCAAATTTTAAACTAGAAGAAAATATAAACAACATTTTACCAACAGAACCTTTAATTCTAAATATTAATGAAGACGTCAATCAACCAGAAGATTTAAATCCTTCCGAAGAAAATAATCTACCAAGTTCTCTCCCAATACCCATTAAGCCACCATCTCAGCCTGTTATTAAACAAATACAATGGAATAATTACGCGATTGTTTTTGAAGCGGTCAGATATGAGGGAGAAAGACAATATAATAATGAAATTCAACCGTTCACATTACACTTAATTATACGTGATTTATTAGAACGATGTAAACCAAGACAGTTTGACGGATTAAAAACAGCGATATCTTCCGATGATGAAGATAATTTATATTTTAATTTAGAAATACCGGTAGGAATGGAAATTAAATTTCAAAATCCATTAGCAGATCTTTTTAAAATTCCAACAGACACTTATTTTACGGGTATTCAAAAATTTGGCCCGCTAAATAATTTAAATAATATTACTTTTAATTCGCGTACTAATTTTATCGACATACGTATTGAGACAACAAAAATACCGCAATTTGAGCAGGAAGATTGGGCTTTCTATTCCGTATCAATCATACAACCTTTTTTATTTGAAGGTCAGAGAGATGATTTTGGAAATATTATCCCATTATCTTTGCATAGGCAATTAAAAAACGAGATTCAACAGGCGACTAACTTCCCCCCTTTAAATCGGTACGAAATTAGTTACGCAATAGAAGAAATAAATCGAGGTCATTACTTGAGAATTTCATTTCCTAGAGATCTACAAATTGCCTTCACTGGGAGATTAGCAAATATTTTTAATATAAACGCGCCAGAATTTCAAAATGGTGTAATTAGCAGTAAAAATCCTTTAAAAGTGTATGAGGAAAAATTTATGTCAGATGAAGAATCGGTTATAGATTTTAGGTACAATAAAAATATTCCAATCGAACACCCTAACTGGGAAAATGACAGTTATACGTTTGAACGAAACTATTACGAGGCTGATAAAGATATAGGCGGGAATTTTATACCGTTATCTCTTCATTTCAAAATTTTGAATGAACTTCAAAAATATTTTGATTCGCATATCTCACTTAAGGCGGGTTTTTTTATTTTCAAAGAAAATGGAAATTATTATTTTCAAATTGAATTAATGAGTGGGTTGGAAATTAAAATATTCGGTCCTCTAGCAGACCTCTTACAAATTGAGTACAAAGTAGATTATATATCCTCAGTTTATAAAAGCAAAGCATTAGACCCTCTTCAAATTAGATTAGAAATAGATAATACGACTAATTTTATAATTTTTCGAAATGATTTAAACAGAGTTGAGAATAGTCGACGACAAAAACGTGATATTGATTTCCACAATTACGAACATGGTAAAAATAATAAACTAAATATTGTAGACAAATTCCATTGTCGAATTCCAACTGGTGTGTACCACACTATTGATGATATTTTATTAGCAATGAAACAATCATTGCCACATCAGAGTTGGGCTAAATTCGAGTTTAATTTTAATTCAGATTCGACAGTTTCAGTTAAAGGTTTGGGTGGAAACAGTTTTTTAACCTTTCCAATAGATAACCCCAAACTCGGGAGAATGTTAGGTTTTTCAAACAATCAAATTGAAAGGCCTCTTTTTAACGAAATAGGCATGTACCCCGCAGATCTCAACCACGGAATATCCGGAATTTATGTCTATACAAATATTATACAACCTATAATAACAGGACACACTAATACCCCCCTGCTGAGAATTATCAAATTAAACGAAAATAAAAATCGAGCACAGGTTGAAAGATTTCATTTTTTAGACCATTTTCCAGTTCTCTACGATCAAATACAGACTATAGAAATTTCTTTAAGGTCGGATTACGGTGAACTCCTGCCATATAAAACAGGCAAGACTATTATTAAATTAATATTTAAAAGACTGGATGCTTAGTCTAAAGTACACTTAAAACAAGCTCATCATGGAAAGATATTATCATCATTATGTTCAAACAGGACGCGGATATAACATCTTTCGAGGAAGTCAATATCAGACTGGTCGTGGATTTGGCGCAATTTTTAAAAGTTTAGCAAGATTCGTAACACCTCTTTTTCGACCCGTAGCTAAATCACTCGGTATTCAAGGGTTGGTTATGGGGAAAAGGATAATGGACGATGTTGTTGCTGGTCAAAATTTTAAGGAGTCGTTAAAAAAAAATAGTAAAATTGCTGGAACAAATCTTTTAAATAGTCTCGGGGATACCATATTAAATACACAGAAAGGCTCTGGAGCTCGAAGAGTAAAGAAGCGCAAATCAAAATTACGCAATAAGCAAAGAAAACGCAAGAGAACAAAAACCGATTTTCTTGACTAAAGCATTATGCCTCAATTTGAATCTATGTGTTCGGAGTTGGAGCTTTTTAACGAACCCCTGATTAATGGTAATATTGAGGGAAATAAATTTGTAGACTATTTCCCTATAGCTCCCTTGTCTAATGCTACACAGATTGATTTTTCTATCCCCGGGGGAGATTATTATATTGACATGTCAAACTTGATGCTTAAAATTCGAATTCGGGTTAAAAAAGAACAAAACGGTGTTTTAATAGATATACCTGCAGCCGAAAAAAAAGTATCATTATGCAATCTTCCATTGCATTCTATTTTTAGCCAAATAGACGTGTTTATGAATGAGACTTTAGTACAATCTAGCAACAACTGCTACCCATATTTAGCAACAGTTTTAAATTTTGATAAAGGCGCCAAACAATCTTACAAAACCGCCGAGGGCTATTACGAAGACGGGTTTTGCGACCCAACGCTAGCGTTTAACGATGTTCATAAAGATAAAAAAAATAATGGAATTTTAAAAAGAAGTAAAGATATTGCGGGATCGAAACTTTGTGAATATATGGGAAGACTTCATGTAGACTCTTGTAAAATAGACAAATTTCTTTTAAACAAAGTGAATTTAAGAATTCGACTCTTGAAAAATTCCGATGAATTTATAATTATATCACAAGAAGATGTTAATATCAAATATAGATTAATTATCGAAGACGCTGTTCTTACTGCTAAACATATTATCGTAAATCCAGATCTACAGCTGGCACATAATGCTATATTGCACAAACAGAGGGCTTTGTACGATCTAACACAAACTGTTGTTAAAACTCTGACAATTTCAGCAGGCGCGAGCGATTTCGTGAAGTCAAATATTTTTTTAGGTAAAATTCCAAATCGGGTAATAATCGGAATGGTAAACAATTCTGCTTACAACGGGTCTAGTCGAGAAAATCCCTTTCAATTTAACCATAATAATCTCTCGTTCTTACAACTTTCATTAGACGACCAGAATATACCAGAAACTGCTCTAACTCCAGATTTTAATAAAAACCTCTATACTCGGTCGTATTATTCACTATTCTCGGCAATGGATTTAATTGGAAATAACTCTGGTAATTGTATTGATTACGAAAATTATAAAAACGGTAATACATTATTCGCGTTTGATTTAACTTACGATTCCTCGGCAAACTCTAACAACCTCTCAATTCAACGAAATGGTAGTTTACGTATGGTAATGAAGTTTGCTTCCCCCTTAACTAATATTCAAAACATAATTATTATTGGAGAATACGAAAACCGATTTGTCATTAACCAAGAGCGTCAAGTTACGTATATTACGGAATAAAATCAATCAACGAGGGCAAAGATTGATTAGTTGTTTCGCGAAATCGTAGTGGTAAAGATGTCTCGAACTCACAGTCTCTCACCCAAACAAGAAGTAACGGTGCTAGGATATGTAAATCCATCCATCAAAATTTACCGACTAGACACTTGCGCCGAATTTGAACTGAATTTAGAAGCCTGGCAATCTCTATTCACATTCGAAAAGGAAATAACTGATTTTTTTGAAGACCAAGTTGCTAGTTTTCACACCTGGCTTCCGCTTGAAGGTTCAAAGATAAAAATCGACTGTTTCAAGGGACAAAAGGAAAAACTCGTGGATGTGCGTGCTTGTGCCAGAGGAAAAAACCATTTGTATCATCTTTTCTATTCTACAAATTATGGTTTTAATCTCAACCAAGCAGGGTGGAAAAGATTAAAACATTGTAAACATACAATTGATCAGGAGATTAATTTAATTTTGTCGGCAAAAAATATTATGCGTGACATAATTGTACATGAGCTTACGGATAAAATGTTTGAAATTACCGAAAATTGTGAGAATCCGCATTGTAAATCTTCGATTGCTCACGATGTCTCTTGTAAACTAGGATTTAGCACAAATTTTGAAGACCGAGTGGAAAATATGATATTAATAGCTATCCCCCAATTAAACTACGATCATATTGTTGTAAGATTCCAAAAGGAATTTGGACTTGATCCCTTAATAGTAGAAAGTCAATTATATTTTGATATTGTACAAAATGTTTCAAACTTAAAATGCGATTTAATTTATTAAAATAAAAACTTTTACTATAATCTGTTTTTATTATTTCTATTCACACATTTAAAGATGGTGTTGTCAAAAACAGACAAACAATTAAGTAAAGTTTATTACGATGTTGAAAACCCATACAGTTATTCTGACAGTGTTACTTTAAGAAAAAAATTTCCCAAAATTTCGAAAAAAGAAATTAAAAATTTTCTCAGTAAACAACCAACCTACACACAACACAGAGCTAGGAGGTTAAATTTTAAACGTAACAAATTATATGTAACGACGATTGATGAGACATTTATGGCCGATTTATTAGACCTCCCTATTTTACAAACTTTTAATAAAAAGTACCGCTATACGTTATTAGTTCAGGACATTCTAAGCAAATTCGCTTTCATTCTGCCAATTAAAAATAAAACCTCGAGCGAGATTGTGAAGGCCTTTAGAGAGATTTTCAAAAAACGGGTACCCCTTAATTTATGTACCGACGCAGGGACAGAATTTCGAAACGCCCCATTTCGCGCTCTCTTAAAACGTTATAACATACAACATTACCTCACGTACTCCGAGAAAAAAGCTTCTATGGTCGAGAGACTCGTTCGCACGGTAAAATCTAAAATTTTTAAAATAATTACCAAGACCGGCGATTTACACTATCTTAATAAACTACCATTAATTGCAAAAGCTTATAACGCTCGAAAACATTCAACAACGGGAATCGCCCCTAAAGATGTCAATAAAAACAATGAATCGGCAATTTGGGAAAAAAACTATGGCAATCTTAGTATGATTGGAAAGGCAAGTTTAAAAATTGGGGATAAAGTTCGATTAGCAGTTGCAAAAACAACATTTGATAAGGCATACAAGGGAACGTTTACAGCCGAAATATTTGAAATTCATAGAGTAATTACGAGAGATCCCTGTATGTATATTGTGAAAGATTTGACCGGCAATATAATTAAAGGAGCTTTTTACGCTCAAGAAATAGTTAAAATTCAAGTGTAAAGCGCTACAGTCTTTATTCAACAATTTGTTATCCATGGGTAAAGTTCACATTCTCCTGGGTCTCGCGATTGTAATATTTGGTGTTAGTGCCACAATAGTTTCCTCCGCGATGAAATTTAAAAAAAGAAGTCCAGAATACAGCTTAGATATTGGAATTTGCGACAAAGCCTTTAATTTAGGAAGAGACACGTACCTTGTAAAATGTAACGAAACTTTTGACGTGCGACATTTTAAAAAAGAAGACGGTAGTTTAAAACCATCTATCAGAGGAATCAACTTAACAAAAGATCAATATGAGAAATTATGCATTTTGACAGTGACGTGAAAGATGAATACTAATCAAATCCAAGCTATACTTAAGTGTGACCCCCGTTCGAGAGATAAATTTATCGGAGTGTTTCCCGCTAATAGATTACCAAAAGTTCCAATTAAAAAAAAATCATATTGTTTCGTAATCAACACCGATCCCGATACGCTTCCAGGGTCTCATTGGACGGCTGTTTACAAATCGGGCGACACTCTGGACTTTTTTTGTTCTCTAGGAAGATCACATCGTGACTATGGATTTTTGCTAGAGCGATATAGCAAGCGTATTCGACACAATACTCATAAATTTCAATCAAATAAAAGCCAAAACTGCGGACCACATGTGATTTATTTTCTAACCTCGAGATGTATGGGGATTTCTTACAGTAAAATAATTAACGAATTGTATAATTTCGATTTAAAAAGAAATGATAGTTTAGCGTTGTTGAATATATGTATTCATTTGATGAAAGAGTGGAAACGAAATAAATCGATTTGTTTAAAATAAAAAAAATGTTTATTTATTTCACACATAATTATTTTTACACATTTTTTATTATTCTTGCCAACGAGAAGGAGGGCGGGTCTGTCTTTTAGGCCTCGGCGATTTTTTTGGGGGGGATGGTAATTTTAATTTTTTTTGCGGCGATATTGGAACACCACCGACAGCACCCTCCTCCTCCAAAGACAGCTCTCGATCCCAATCCTCTTCCTGACTTAATTGACTTCCAATATCGGTATTTTCTAAGTATTCTTCAAATATTTCATTTTCTCGACTTAATCGTTTACGCATTCTATCATCGGTAATTGTCTTTTGTTGCTTAACAATCGGCGTAGATGCTTTCCTCTTCCAAGATTCTACATTTTTTAAGAGACTCGGGAATTTTCTACTCTGATCGTTTTCTCTCTCGCTGAGATATTCTTTCATTTTGCGTGTCATAGTATTTAAACGAACCTCCGCAGCGTCGCCAGCGTTAACTCCCTCGGGCGTTTTGAAGGGTGAATAAATTTGCGAGGTGAACGGGGAATTTAATGGAGCAACAGGTCCGGGGGCTTGAAAGTTTGTAATTTCAACTTTAGGTACCGGTATCGCTTTTCTCATTTCCCGGGCCTCGCTCAGTATTTTTAGAAATTCTCGCAATTTAGAGCGGCTGTTTAAATTAGAAGTTAATATATTTTGCAACTCATTATCTAATAAGTTATAATACGTTTCCTGGGGAGAAACAAGCTGTTTATTTTCTTGAGATATTTGTCCGACACTCGAGGCGGGAACTAAAATCATTTTTTTCATTTTATCTTTTATTGAATAAATTGGCAATTAAAGGAACAATAGAGCCTAATAAAGCCGGTATGAAGAATCCCGTACCTTTCTGAATTATTAGAGCACGCTTCTTTTTTTGCGAAATTTTCGGACTGGCTAAGAAACGTATTGTTTTTTTATATTTAGAAAGTTGTTTTTTTTTGGCTTTAGATAATATAATTCCACCACCTTTCAAGTTTTTGCAAACGCTTTGTAAGGCTTTTAATTGCTTTGGAGAACTGTTAGCTAATAAAGTTTTACGTACCCCTCCTTTAGATTTATACAATAAATTTAAATATGGATAGTGTGTTTTAAACCTGTCAGAGGGATTTGCAATAGGAGTAGTTTTTTTACGTACTGTCTTTTTTGGTGTCATTTTCTTTAATGAACTTGATAATAATATAGTAAATTATTTATTATTGGAAAAAACTACCATTTGTGGTCCGTTTTGATTAAATGTGTACGATCTTAATCGTAAGCTATCTGGAGTGGTTACAGATGTGTCTATAAATAGCGAATTGTAAGGTTCTCCAGTAGCCATATCGTAGGCCATTTTAATTATTTTTGTGTTATTTGGAGATATTTGATTGGCCAGATATTGGATTTGACTTAGATCTCGAGGAGATTTAAACAGATTTAGATATGACATATTAAGAGAGATTAAACGAGATTGTTTGCCTCGAGGAAATAGGGTTTGTGAGATTAATACAACTGAAATTTCATAATGATGACTGTCTACGGTAACTAATTTCGCAATTTGATCATTTTTGTAAAGTTCGTCTGCTAAATCGTCAATAATAAGTAAAGAATTTTTATTTGATTCCCAGAACTCGCTGTCCATTGGCGGAAGTCCTTGAATAAACTCTATATCGGTTAAAAACTGAGATAAATCGTGGTAACCTGATTGCCAAACCGAATAACAATAAATAATTTTAATAGGAGGTTTATCAATTAATTCATTCCTCCATCTAATTAGTGAGTTCGTCCATGCTGACTTGCCCGACATAGTAGGGCCTGATACCATCATTCGAAACGGTGAAAGAAATTTTATATAAGACATTACTGTTTAAACAAAGACAACATACTACGTATTTTGTTAGTACATTGTCTGTTTTATAGAATATATGAAAAAATAAACACATTTTTAAATTTAAAAAACTATTTTATTAAAGTTTAATGTTTCTTATCAAAACTATCCCTTCACCAGTTATATAAAGTTTCAAAACAACATACAAAAATAACATTTTGAATAAAAAATAAAATCATAATATCTACTTCACCAAAAAAAACTATTAATTCCCGTTTTTAAGTAAAAATTCAATTTTGGAAGTTAAAAGTTTAAATCTTAGGTTATTTAAAAATAAAGTATTTACTCGATTTTCGGAAGAGATTTCATTTACGATAACTATGTGGTTAAATGACACCTGTTTTGCAAGTTTTTTTGTTACATGATTTTTAGATTTATAATTAAAAGACAACTTTATTTTACAATTCGCCATTTTCACATTCTAAATATCCATAGGGAACACTGGAAATATTATCTTGTAGCACACGTTTACAAAAAGTCTTTTTGAAAGTTTTACTTAAGTTGCCAACACGTAAAAGCATTTTGTACTTATCTTTTATTACGTTAAAGGGAATTTTCACCTTAAACTCGGTATTTGGCACAAAAATCATTTGTTTGAAGGCGTCGAAATGTATGATGTCTGAGTTTTCCCTGGTAAGAGTTATTCCTTTAAGTTTTATAATTGTCTGATTATTTTCAAGTTTATAGCTGTAGCTTTTTGGTCCAGTTGATACGAATTTTGTGATATATGAATTCGGAGTCTCGCACGTAAGTTCACCTAAATTACCACCAAGGGGGGGTAGCCACTCGTGTGGTTTATGTGTAAATTTTATTCCGTCCGTGTCATAATAAATTACACGCTTCCCCAGCCTATTAATTAGCTTATGCAGATGAATACGACCGTAACTGGTGACAAAGGAAGCCACAATAACGTTACCTTTGCTAAAAGTTGGCGCAAGCTCACTTTTTTTTTTATAGCTTACCATGGCAACATCGTTGTTGATTAAATGAAAGTCTGTTAATTTATTCGATGTGTCTGCTATAATCTCGGTTAATTGGTAGTAGCGATGTATAATTTTAGTTGATGATTTGTCCATTCTTAACGCCATTCTGCCATATAACGAATTTTGCGCCAATTTCGCGGAAGTTCTTAAGGATGGGTTATCAACAATTTCCTCAGGCTCTAACCGTACTCCATCAGCTTCGTATATCGCGTCTAAATACTCTTTTTGCTCTTGATATGTTTTAATATTGGGTGGAAATCCTGAATTTTTAACTTTTGCTTTAAAAAAAATATCAATATATGTTTTGAAAAAATTTGTTGTAATACTATAGTGATATACTTCGAAAATTTCTAATAGTTTGTAGTTACATTCTTTTATTGAATAGTAGATTTCCACCGAGGGTAAGACTACCGTTATAGCGCGTTCGTCAATACTGTGGGTACATTTGCTGTCATTATTTATTACACAACTTCCGCATAAAGGATAATAAAGTTTTTTATTAAATCGGTATGGAAGAACGGGTAAGTAGAGGTCTCTGGGGGGGAGTATTCGACAACTAATTATTCCAAAATACGCGTCTGGGGCATAATCAAAATTGTGTGTGATAACTTTAACATTTTTACAACCGTATTCCATTTTTTGTAAACAATAGGCGTACAGACTACAAAAGTCAAAATATCGGATTTGTTCTCCAAGTAAGGGCTCTACTTCATGATACAGTTTAATTGTTTCTACACGGCCACCCACTAGCGAATCTCTAGGGTTAATTTTAGGAATGATTTTAATTGTATTAAAAAATGCTTTCGCCTCGACATTTTTTCTCAACAGTTCTAATATCTCACATTCAAAAATTTGAATATATGTGTGGTTTGGTAAATTTTGTTCAATAAATTCTTTTCGGTCTAATTCCCTTTCTCTAATTTCTTTGAATGTTTTTCCGACAATTGAATTAAAGCTCGAGCCAGAAAAATGTTTTGGACAACCGTGCCAGAAATCACCCATTACATCAATTACTATGGGTGGATTTTCACAGTAACCATCTACAAAATACGGTCCTACAGACTGTTCTCCCCCTGAACTTCTGACAGTTTGCAAAATTAAATTATTTTCCTTCTCGTACCAAGATAAATATTTTAATGCAATCTCGCTTTGATTCTGTCTACTTGCCAAACCGATAGCAGGAATAGTACATAGTGTATATGGTTCTAAAAACTTGTCAATAAATACATTATTAAGTGCCCCAGAAAGAGAGATACCCCCATAATTACTGATATCAATTTCAATTAGTTCTTTATATAAGATGCGAAATTTCTGCATAGCTAAGCGTAATAAATTACAATCTAAAAGACAATACGCTCTGGATTCTGATTTAATACAATAGACCGGTTCGAGCTGTTTGTGTGAATACCAATTTTTAAATTCTCGGTATTCAAATTCTTTCATTTTATGGGGTTCAAAGTATTTTTCGTCCGGAATTTTACCTGAATAGTTCAAAGTGTCTTTCGTCCAAAAAATATAGGGAAAATATCCTTTAGATTGAGGTAAAGAAAACATTTTAGGAAAATGTCTTAAAGGAGCACTAACATAGTTCAAAGAATCTACAAAACGAATGTCTACCCCTTTAATATAAATAGTTAGTATCTTGGCTCCATCGTAAATAACCTCGGGAATGACATGATTAATTAATTTAGAAATAATAAACATTCCGTCGAAAGATCTTAGATTATGGGCCATTACGATGAGGTTGGTAAATTTTGGTCTAATAGTTTTTCGCTTTCGTTTCCCATCCGTAAGTAAAACAGTTTCATGTTGAAACAAAAAATTGAGAAAGTTATTTACACAATATTGTCCTTCAAAAACCGTGGTTTCCACAGGCTGATTTAAAATTTCACTTTGGGCCACTAAGAGAATGGGTTTATGCACATTATTCTCGATTATGGTTTCAATATCGAAATATACATAGGATTTTGGATTCTTTTTAAATGTCGACTGTTTAACATAATGTTGGTTTGGAGGATGATCGATTTTACAAGACTCGCAAGTTGTTTCACATTTGTGAGTTTTTGAAGTTTCAAATTGAACACAGCATTTTTCGCATCTGTGGAAAAGCTTGCAAGTTTCATTTTTTAGGTGAAAACTATAACATTCCCCTTGTTTTAAATATCTATTGCAAAGTTTACATCGAATTAAAGGAATTTCTAAAATTTCGTGAAATTCTCGACCTAAACACCTTTTACATTTTATATTTGAAGCAGAAAAACAGTGGTGTTTGTTCCTATGTGTGGTGGAATAAAAAATTTTTTCGCAATTTAAACATGAAGCTACACCGCCCCAAATGGAATGAAGATTTTTAGCTAAATGAACGTGCGTGCCAATTTTTACAAGTAGAATTTTGTGTTCGGCAGGGGGAAAACCCTTGAAATAAATTTGAAAATTTTCCGTGGCGTTAAATATTATTATCTGATACTTTGGGGCTAAATATGATTGAAATTTGGCTATATCACCAATTTCTACAGCGCCTCGAGCAATTCCTACATCATCGTGCAATTTCTTAGCGGCTTTAGTTTGTAATTTACTACGAAAGAGTGTTAAGGTTCGATATTCTTTAAGAACGGTTGTTAATGGAAGTTTATTCTTTTTGTACTCGGCAATTTCACAGAGTTTTATTCCTACTGTAAGGGCTCTTGCTACGCACAAATTATCGATATTATTGATATAGTAAAAATTGGCTTTAGTTTTTAAAAAAGCATCAAGATCGATAATATCTCTATTTTTTAGAGATAAAAATTTTTTTCCCATTTTCTGTGGGGATTTCAAAAGAATTATACTAAATTTAATTTCTCCATCTAGTAAGAAATCTTTTTTTGATTGAGCAACGCGAGCTATATGGTTAAATATTCGCGAAACAGTTAACTGATCAATTTTAATAAATTTAATGTTAATTGGATGTTCTAAATTTTCCGATTGAATTGCAAATCTGAGGAAATCGAAACCGGGTGCTTCTTGTCTTACGTATTTGATAATTTTAAACAGAATCTTTTCAAATACTGTAAAAAATAAATGTGTGGGGATTTCGTTTAAGTCTATTAGATCTAGGTCAATGTCCAGTTGTTTACATTTCCACTTTTTTGAATTTCTAGGGCTTAATTTTTTAATTTTATAAAACTTTTTATAATTAAAACTGTTTAACGATGAAAAGTCTAATTGAGAGTCCGAATCGTAATCGCTCGAGTCTTCCATGTTCTAATTTCGTTTCCAGGTCTAAAATATTATTCTAATTACTATTACGAATAATTAATTAATGAGTTTAACTTGCCTTCGTGGGTGGAACAACAATTTTTCCTTCCGTCTGCTCAATTAATTTTTTCAGCCTGTTTGTTGAGTTTATTATTCGAATAACATCCATGGATAGGGTGTTAGCTAAGAATTTCACCCTCTTATAATCACCCTTCCAGAGTTCATCTTGGGGAAGATGTTTGATGTTTTTATATGAATATATCTGGATATCTAGATATAATCCCTTGTCGCTCGCTTTTTTTCTCGGAGTTTTAGTTTCGTAAGACACTCCCCCTTTCTTGACTTTCACTGATTGTTCGATTCCAACTTGTTCGATGTTTGACATGCGACGAACCTCTTGAATATAGTCCCCATCCGATTCGTCAGACTCTAATAACATCTCTTGTTCAGGACTATCGAAAACTGAAACTACCTGACTCTCGGAGATTTGACTATTACTTGTGGAAGCCATTTTAGCCTGTTATGATTCAATAGAAAATTTTGCCCTTTTATACCAAATGTATTTTTCATTAATTTTTTTTCGAAATATAAAACCTTGAATATTAAAGTGATTAATACTACAAGGATAGAACCTAGTTATAATTTATCAGTATTTCAACGGTATTTAAAATTGTTTGTGAATAACAATTTAAATATGTAGACATGTATAAAAATATAAAATTATTAATTATTTTTTTGAAGGACTTTATATTTAATTTTCGTGACAAAAAAGACAACGCCCTAAGAGTTTTAATATTATTTTGCTTTAAAAATCGATTATGGATGTAAGAATTTTGGTAATTACAGGGTTAGATGTTTTAAAATTCTATGGGAAGAAATATATTTCTGCGAGGTATAAAATTTAAACGAATGGATAAAATTATATTTCTGCAGGGTGTATTTGATAAAAAATTGTCTTTTGACTTGATTTTAAAACAGGTTAAAATCAGGATGTAAAAATTAAATATTCTGAAATCTTTCTTATAAAAGCATGATTTTCAACGTATTCCTTTTATAAACCATGGGCTCTCGCGAAGTTTTGACTGTTTCTGGTAAGATTACTCATCCTCTCGCTATTAACCCTTTTTCACTAAAATATTTAGCTTTACGTAAAGTTAGGAATTATAACCTTTTTAAAATTAACGATATTTCAATTAGAGTTGAAAATTACTGTATGAGAACTGTCTTTCTTGAGTGTAAAACATTAATAGAACCCTTTAACAAAATTGTTTTTGCCTGTCCCTTTATAAAAAATTCTTTCAAATTATCACCAGCTGTTTTCGCTTCGGTTTTTTCTAGAAGAATCAATAACAATTCTTGTCTATTTGACGTTCATTCTGTTAATTTTGTCTGTCCCCACGAGGCTTTTGAGTTTGACGGCTTATTGTTCCACACTCAATCCTCTCTTGAAGGCTGGTTTTCTTACGAAATTTTACGCCTAATTGGAAAACATATGCGCCTATATAAAAATTTAAATAAGATCCCATGGTTCCGTCAACATAAAAATCGTAGGAGCCTTCAACGTGATCTTTTAATACTCTTTCAATTACAACAAGTTTCCTTTTTCCGAAAAAAACATTTATCTATTACCACTGACTTTCGCCTAACACGGTATAACATCCGTTTGGAATTAGGCATGATCGTTCTATTTTTTATTAATGATTTGGATCGACAAGAAGTTAAAATAGTTACAACTTTAGAGTAAGGAATACTAATTTTAAAAAAATAATTACAATAATTAAAATAAATATTTTTATTTAGTTGCAAATTATCTCGACCGAATCAAAATTTGAACGATCGTCGGCAACTTTTCCAACTGCGACTCAAGGTAATTACAAAAATTTATTTATTTTTAAAAAACTAAAACTATTTATTTTTTGAAATAGGACTCAAACCTGATAAAATTTTAATTTTTTTATTTAAAGACTTTTTTGTGTTTTTATTTTTTAATTTGTTTATTTTGGTGAAAGGTTTTAATTTTTAAAATGTTTTATATTTTTTATTTTAAATGTTTTTATTTTAGAAAGTTTAAGTGTTTAAATATGTTTTCCAAATCAACTAGCTTTATTAATTTAATTCAGGCGGTGGAGGTTGTTTTTAATATTTCATAATCTACTTTTTCTTTTTTAACTAGCTTTATTAATTTAATGTTGGGATTGGTGTAAAGTTCTTTTTTCTCTATATTAAATTTTGCTTTCATCTTTTTATCCAATAAGTTTTCAAGAAATGATATTAGTACGCTTTGTATTAGATTTAATGTTTTTCTATTATTATTATTATTATCTTTTTTGTTTTTTTCATCTCTTGCGCTATCTTTTTTGTTTCTTCATCTCTTTCGCTATATACACTTGAGCATATATACAACCTATCGCACATATCAAACGACCCATTGATTATTTATTATTCTTTCTGTTTTTTTTTCGGTTCTTTTTCATGTATTCTATGTACTTTTTTATACTAATATCTGTTAAACTTTAATGTTTTATGTTTGTTTTTGTAATTGATTAGTATATTAACTGAAAAATGTCTAAGTACATTTTGTACTAGGTTGTTTTTATTAATTTATAAAAACATGTTTAAGAAGGATAGGGATAATTAGTTAACCTTCGTTGTATTAAAAATTAATAATTATTCCCAAAGACAATATTTTTAAATTTTTAAATAAAAGTCGGGCTTAAACTATAAAATCTCAATGTAAAGGATTTTACCAGGAGAAATCTAAACTCAAGATGTCTGGTGAATTACATCTAAAGCCTGTACTTTCTTTTGCCGCGATCTTTAAAATTTTTCTCTTCGAGTAGTAAGAATGTTTATTCTTTGTAATACTCGTCAAATTTCGCGATGGAATCACAAGAATTTAAAGTCTGAACTTCGTATGTTAGATCAAATTCAACATGTTGGCATTGAACAACATTCGATCTGTTTTAATTCAGACATTCTCGAACTGTATACTTCCGAAGCGATTAAGACCAAAACCAGTGTTTTATTCGTGCGATGATAGAGCAACAAAAAGAATTCTTGTGGTAAATATTTTTTAGATATATTCATTTTTAATAGGTTAATTTATTTATATTTATAAATTCTAGCCTGAATTTCCAACCCGACATCTCGTTTTGTACCGAAGAGGAAAAATACCTTCTACGAATTGATGTAATTATAATTATTTTTAATTATACACTTAAAATATTTTTAACATTTGTGTTTTTATATTTTTCAGCCTTCAAATTATTTATACAACCTTCTTTAATTCTTTATTATTAATTTAATTTGTTAGCTTTTAGTTTTATTGTTAGTGTTTCATATTTTGTTAAATGTTTAAAAAAATATATTGAAATATCATAGTTATTAAATATTACAATAACTAATTGTGTTTTTTGATTACTTAAACTAGCATTGTTTTTAAAATAATAAAATATTTGCGAAAAATGAAAACTTATTTATATTAGTTTAATTATTTAAAGTATTTTGGGTGGGGCCAAAACCGCCAAGGGTATAAAGCGAAGGTCGCGAATTCGTTTCCCCATCTCGCAAATAACTAATTAGCATTTTAAACGGCGAAAAAACGAAAAAAACGAAAAAATGACACCAAAAGTAAATTAACATAAGTATTTGGTGGGGTCACACATTACCGCCGATATCTCGGTTCGACCTTGTCCGATCGTGACCAAACTTGTTGATTTGATAGACCGAGGCTTAGTGGTTGTGTACAGGTGTCAGGCGTCGAGGTCAAAGATTATCTTCAAGGTGAAATTTGAAAACAAAAATATGTTTTTCGATTTTTCCAAGGACAAAAATTTTTGGAAAATATTTTTGGGGGGTGGGGGGGTTGTTTTGGCGGCCATCTTGGCGGCCATCTTGGAAAAAAGTGCTAAGTTTTAGTTTACTACTACTAATGTGTAAGAGTCGCAGTCAGATATTTCCGTTATATCTTGATTTTCTAATGCCAAAACGTTTGAAGAGTTGCCTAGCAAAGTAAAAACACTCAAGGTAACGTTTATCAGTTGTAAAATGCAAAATTAAATTATCACAGATTAACATTTAACCTATAAAATAATTTTATATTTTGTACCTTTATTCGGATCATTCCTAGACTTTTTTGTCCTTTAATCTTTTTGAAAATAATCGGTTAATGTCCGCTTTCCACTCATTTTTTACGCCAACTGAAATGATTGGAATCTAGTCTAAACATGTAGCTTTCATTAACCCCGTCGTGTACAATCACTTTCAGTAGCATGATAGTATGTACATTATTAGACACGCATGGCGCTTAATAAAAAAAGGATTGCAACTTACATTAATCCAGATATCTATAACTTCAACTTGAAGTTGGTAAATGCAGTTAAACAAATTTATTTCTTTCGCGGTACATATTTTATTTAAACAAAAAACAGAATGACGGACTTGTGGCACGAAATCGACAAAAAAGGCGCCACCGCACCGTTGCGACGCAGTGTTGCCAAAGCCCAAGCGTTTTCACCGCTTGGATAATTGTTAAGCAGTTTGGCTGTCCGTCCACGTCAAATCATTTCGGGAATTCAGGATTAATTCAGCTGCGCTTCGCACTTGGCACGGTCATCAACAAGTTTACTGAAATTTAACCCTATAGTGTGTTTGCTTAAACCTTTGTACCCACGACCTCTTCAATAAAATGTTGGTCTGGATTAATTGGCTTTAGTTCTAATCTTTTACTGATTACTATTATTTCTTTCTTCGTGTGTTCAGTGTTACTATTTAAAAAATGTATATACAACGATATTTCAGGTGCACAAGGAATTTTATTTAAAATAAATAATATAAATTATAATATTTTTATTTCTTTTAAATAAAATTCCTTGTGCACCTGAAATATCGTTGTATATAAATTTTTTAAATAGTATATTTGCGCAAGCTAAAAGCTTAAAACCATTTTAATGTGTTCAGTGTTAACCCAAAAAAGTAAAAATAATTTGTTAATAATTTGTCAATTTCAAATAGACGTTTGTAACTACGCAATACGAAGTTCGTATAAAGCTTGTTCAATGATTACGCTTACGCCAAGTAATAATACACGGATCTACCTAGTACCTAAACTCCTACAGTTCTGTTTTGTGTTTCCTTCTTAACCAAATTTTTATAAAATTCTATTGCATTTAGAGAATTATAGAATGAAATGTTATTTATGGAATCATTCGGAGTGAAATTTTGGGGGGGGGGGGGTACAATTACATGCATTGTACCCCCTAGTGAAATTTGGGGGGTACAATGTACCCCTGTACAACAAAACTAATTCTTTTGTGGGGTGGACAAAAATATTTAATCGAGTTGTAAAGTACGTGCAAACAGATAATTACGTTTCTAGAGCTGGGCCTTTTTGATTCTGCAGATCGTCATATGTAACCCAATTCCCTTTAAATACATCGAGACGAAATTGCTAAATAGTATACTTTGAATTATTCCTCCCCTTAGATCCAACTGCACCACGAAGCTTCATTTGGATTTCAAGGACACAGGAATGTCATTTAATTTCATAAGGTAAACGAGTTCCCAATCTGATCTTTCTTTGAATTTTGTCAATTCGGTAAACATAAACAATTTGAAATTAGTGGTAGATAATTTTTTTGTGCATTTAAGGCAATACTCTTCACTCTGTTAAAATTTTTCGAACGCTATTTCTTGTTAAGATTTAACATTGCGGGGAGTGCATTCAAGACATAAAATGTTGTGAGTAGCTTCAATTTTGGGCTGGGAGCAGCTTGCATTACAACACTGGCTAAGAGAAGTATAAAGGGATACTCTTTAAATGCTTTCATTATTAATTCGGCTGCGGAAAATTGACATATGAAATATTTCAATTCGTTAGGCAGTATTTCTGGTTGGATTATTAAAAATTGTCCTTTTTTGTAGGTATTGGCTTTTATACCTCCCGTAAGGATGGCATTCGCTTAGTTTATTATAGAAATTTTTTGATCTGCTCCATCTTTTCTTTCAGCGCCCCACTGTCGCAAATTTACGTAGCTAATATTTGAATGATAGAATCAAAGGCGCACGTGTTTGAGAAACTTTAGCTTTCTCCTCGAATTGTAGGGGTCGAAGGTCAGTAGTGCGATTTGCATTTTTTAAATGCCCAATTGGCATGATTTTTTTCTGTGAAGATAAATCGGCTGTAGCCATTTCGCTTATTGGGTTTATGTATGATTCACGATGTCTTGTTTTCGGAGGTGAATCTTCCAATCCTCTCCAGTTTTCATTTGCGCGTTATATTGCTTTTCATTGTTTGAGCTTTTGGAACACTGAGGGCAGTGGCGTCCTTCCCCTAGCCTTCTTCATTTCTAGTCGAAACAGAACAAATTGAAATTGCATGCACGTAATCTAATTCACAAAAAAATAACTAGAAACTTTTTTATTAATTTTCCCGATGAGTTATCGGTGGGCACCGGAATCCTCTTTAGCGCATGAAACGCAGTTCAGAAACTCTTTAGATGCTTGAAAATAGTTTAAAAATGCATGAAAATAGCAACTTGTTTATTTACTAATATATTTATGTTATAAACAAGAAAAAAGGACTCGTAGAGGGCTGCAGGGTCGTTAAAATATTATTTAACTAAATATTTTCGTACAATTCAGTTCGAGATTCAGGGTAGATTCCTCAATTTTAAAATTTTTATTCAAAAATATATGTTCCGATCTAATTATTTTCAACATGTATTCCATTCCAGGTTCGCGGAATGAATTTCGTGTATATTGAATAAATGCGTTCCATTGCAGGCGAGGGGCAGGTCACTTCCATTTTGGGTGCGTCTTTATCATAGTAAAATGATTAAATCAGTTTAATCGTGATTAAATCAGGTTTTTAAAAATTAAAAAATCTAATCAAGATTTAAACAAGATTTAATCATTCTAATCATGATCTAATCTTTTTAATCAGGATTCAATCATTTAAACGAGATCTTATCATGATCTAATCATTTTAATCACGATTTATTCAATATAATCGGTCGAATAGAGAATTTATCATTAAAATCAAAACTAAAGATCATACTAATCACGATATAATTTTTTTTATCAGGATTTAATCATTTTAAACAGATTTAATCATTTAATCGTGATTAAGGACCGACTGAATAACGTGGAAACTGAATAGCGTGGAAAAGATTCCTTTTGGCGTTGCTAGAAGTCGCCACTAACTTAATTTTAAAGGCGTCGTTCTCCATATAAACAAGTTGGTCGAATCGTACCCATAATTTCACTCGCTGATTTCTTCAGTGTAACATTTAATATTTATTCCTCTCTTTTCTCGGCTTTTTTAGAGGCTGTTATTTTCTAAGATGATGTTCGCGGTAGTGGTGATCACTTCACGCCGCTATTGACGGTTTTAAAACGTGCCGCGAAAGGGAAATATCTCATCAACGGTGTATAAAGAAATTTCAATAGATAGGTATTGATCAACTCTATATTATGGGTAATTCCATTGACTCGTGCACCCTACCATCGTGAAATTTAGTGAAAACTTGTATTTCACTTGTCCTAACGTAGCCAAATTTAGAATTTTTGGAGCGTATCTCATGTCTGCAACTCTGTTTCTCAGAAACTACCCCCCCCCCCCGGTTACTAGCAGACAAAAACTTTAGTCATGGCTGGACGGGAACGTCTGCCAACCGAGAATTGCTGCCCTGTGTTTATTGGACTGTCTCGAGCGATGCGCTAAGGGTCCTTGCTGGTATACAAACGTTAGACCTGCTGTATTCAGGTCCTTCTGTTTCAGAGAAGACAGCAAGATGGAGTTACAAGGTGGTAACTACCTCTACCCAGGTGACCCACGGGAGGACCACCCAGCGGTCAAGGGAATTATAAACATCAAAGAGCAACTACCAATATTGTAGAGGTGTTTAATGACGGTTCGTGATCCAGAAGGGGTGCAAGCGTGGCTTTTGTTGTGTAAAAGAACGGTGTAGAAGTCTATAACGTGGTCAGTTGCATTAATGAAAAGGTAGATGCGTTTTATCTGGAGTTTTTAGCAATACATGAGAGAATTTGCTGGTTAAGGACGCAAGGTCAACGTCCAGGTGATGTTGCAACGGTTTTTACGGATTGTATTTTTGCTATTAACGCAATAAGCAATCATAAAAACAATCATGTCTTATGCCATAAAATGCGTAAGATGTTGCAACGGATGGTGACGCCAGTCACGTTTACTTTGAAAAAGTCACACACTGGGTATGTAGGGAATGAGAGGGCTAACGGAGAGGGTCCGTGCAAACTGGCCGCCTTGGCGGATTAGGTAGCCTGCTGTGGGGCGGCGGGCTTCCATATGCGGGCACCGCGGTCCTGTTTCCCGGCCTTTTGGAACAACACCGGGATCATCGGTGCTGGCTGTGCCGGGTTACTTGGACTGCTGTGTGCTCGTCGTTCCCCTTTAGGAGCTCTCTCCAAAGGGTTTGACTCCTTACCTGTGTAGGTAGGGTGTCGGCTGGAGTTGCTACAGCATCCATTCTTAATCCCACTGCTGTGTGCGAAGTGGGGATTGGTCCACCCATTGCTGCACCTTCTGCTGGGTTGAGTGGCTTGCGTCAAAGGTGCGACCATCAGTATTAGGGTTCTGCTACTCATACGGGATTTATCACCTGTCCGGGCTAGGTGGACGCTGGCGTAGGGCACTATGATGATAGGCCTCCGGTGGTATGGTCTCTGTTACTAGGTACACCGGGCTATAAATTCTGACACGCTGTATTGGCTGTTCTGTCACCTGTCCAGGCTGTAAACGCTGGTGAAACAGTGAGGTTATCTTGCGATTGAGTTTTGGTAAGATGCAAAATGATTTTCCAAACACATGCAGATCTCTTCGCTCATTCGCTGACCACTCCCGCTCACTTGCAGACCATAGCTCAAGTCATGGATTTTCCAAGTCCAACTTTACTATAATTCTTTAAATTTCATTAAAAAAATCTGCGACTACATAAATTTTACCTCGTATAGTGAATTGTTAAACCTAATTGGCTATAACGCAATTTCCTTTGATAAATATTGTTCCACCAGTTCACTCATAAACTTCATTTCTAGTCTAAAATTTAGTATCACTCGTTCTTAGATAATTAATATAATAATAATATTTAATTTATATTTATTTTTTAATTAACCTTTTTTTTTTAGAAATTTTCGTTTTATAAAATCTTACTATTTTATAAAATTTATTTATTTTTGTTTTAAAACTATAGTCCGGGCCGTCTTTATACTTTTGCCGCCAAAAAATCTGCCACCCTTTTATTTATACAAAATCGTCTTTCCTGTACAATGCATAAATAGGCCATATAATTATCGAATAAAAAGAATTTCGAGAAAAGAGAATAAGCAATAATACATTTTTCACTAAATAATTCAGCAAGTGAAACAATTGGTATTATTTTGCCCAACTTGTTTAAATGGAAAACGACGCCTTTAAAATTCAGTCAGTGGCGACTTTTAGCAACGACAAGGGGAAACATTTCCACGTTATTCAGTTTCCACGTTATTCAAGTCGCTGTCATTTTCCACGTAAATCAGGATGCACGTTATTCAGTTTCCACGTTATTCAGCGTCTCCCTTTCTTTTTATCGCAGTCCGCCGCGAAATGTCCTTCCCCCTGACAGATATAACAGGTCAACGGTCGTTTCCCACAGAAATTTTGTCTATTTCTCCTAGTGTTGTTAATTTTCCGGAAAAATAAAATGCGGGAAAATTTCCTGGAAACTTTTCCGCAAATAGGAAAAATAAAAAATTGAAACATGAATTACTTTTTAAGGGTTTATAATTTTTTATCGATGTAAAATGTCTAATATCAGTAAACATACTAAAAAACAGTTTAAACTAGTCTAGAGGTTAAGTTTTAGATTCGAAAAATTAGGCGAAAATTCCACTATTTAAATTTGCAAACCATATATTAGACTAATCATGGAATGAAAACCTTTTTTTTATTTTTTTCGGAAAAATACGGAAAATTTTCCGACTTACAACACTAATTTATCCGGTGTGGAGGACTACTTTCTACTTTCCGCTGGGGGGTTTCCGGAATTTCCTCTATCACCACCGATTGTTTTGGTGAAGGGACAAATGGATTTTTCACCCCGTACCCAGTATAAGGATTCGGGAAAAAAAACCCATAGCCGAAGGTGATACATTGGCCGCGGCACCTGTAGGCGTTATTGGTGTTGTAACCGGATGTACCTGGACGGAACTAGTTGTAGGTGACACTGGGGTAGGCGTTGCTACCACATTCGTAGTTGGGACTGGTAAAGCGGGCAAATTACTTTGCCGTACGGCCCTTGAGACTGTAGTGCTAATAGAGACGGCCGTACCGCTTATCGTAGCTAGCGAACTAACTCTACTAGGCAGCAATGTCGAGGTAGGTATTGGTGGTTCTTCCCCGTGTAACATTGATTCCACTGACATACACTTGTCAGTGAAACTTGTTATGGTCATCCCCGGGAGTCTCTTAACGTGAATTTTAATTTCACTCCTCAGGTTCATTCTCAGATAGCGCAATAAATCGGCTTCTGCGAATGGTTCCCTCATACACTGGTTCATTTGACAAACATCATAAATATAATCGGCTACCTTCCCCGCCGCATGATTACGCCGTTGCATTATTTTAATCTCTTCGGCCTCTGCTGACAAAAAATCAGATTTTAGGCGGTTTTATACCGTCGGCCACGGTAAAACAGTTACCGCCGTTATTTGTATGTACCAGGCTTTGGCCCTTCCGTTCAGAGTGCGCGGTAGTATTTTTATGATGTCGTCATCTGAGATACCGTGCAAGGTGACATACTCTTCCAAATTCCGTAAAAACTCATATACACTCTCCCCAGGGGTTCCACTAAAAACTAAATCCGACGGGGGATCTCTTATACGTATATTTCCCCCTGGTCCCCCCTGGAGAATTTGAGTCAATAACCCGACTAACGAGGAGACGACCCGAGGTGGTTCTCACCGATTTTGTTCAAAGTTGGGGGATTGTTAGACCTAGATGTAACATGAAACCAGTTAAAGGGAAAAGTTACGCTGGGCTTTCGTTTTGCCATGGCAACCAAAAATGTTTTTGACAACATAAAATGAGAAAAAGTCTATGTAAAATAACATGCGAAAATTATTAATTCTAAGGGTCCCCCTGTGCAAAATTTCAATAAATCAAAAAAACAATACGTCTAGCTCTTGTCGAGTTAAGACGTGCGTTTTTTTTCTCTCCGTGTTTTCGGTTGGTGCTCGCTTTTCGCTTTTCGCGTTTTAGGCCTCGCCGAGTTTTTCTCAGTGTAAGTTTAAATTTCTTCAAATTTACCTGAAGTCGCGACCGTTAATGTCGCGGGTAGCAGATTCTTCGAGGGTTTTTCCCTCAAATAATGACCCACCAGACAGACCACGTCAACCAAGACCAAGACCAACAGTAGTGACCAGGGAACATGCGGTGGTTTTTAACTCCGTACCAGAGATCTCAGCGATTAAATATGCTATTGCCATCAATACCGTAATCGGTAAGGATAATACCATATATTGCGGCAGAATATCAAGAGGCAGAGTTCAGGCCTATTTGAGTACACCCGAATTGGCCGAAGAGCTCGCTTTAACAGGTTTTGAAATTAATAACATGCAAGTAAATGTAGAAAGGGTAACTAAATCGTCAGACAAAATCATTATTTCGCAAGTTATGCCTGAGATTCCAAACGAATTATTAAAACAGCAGATATCTAGATTCGGAAAACTAACATCAGAAATCACGGAAATTTACAGTAATGCAAATAACGAAGAAGATGAATTTATAAGTAAACCTTTATTCAGTTATAAGAAACAAGCCTTTGTCCTGTTAGAAACGCAATTACCAGAGCGCATAAATTTTAGGTACGAGAACCAGGGGTATACGATATTTCTTGAAATAGCTGGAAGCAAACAATGCGAATTTTGTAACAAAAAAGGCCATGCGATAGAGACCTGTTATAGGAAAAAAGCGCACGACCAAAATCAAGCGGAAAAATCGATAATCGAAGATAGGCCTAATAATGAAAAAAATTTAACTTCTTCTAAAAAAACATACGCTGATATGGCAAACCCAGAACGTGCCTCGGCAAACCTAGATAATAGCCTACCAAGTAATGACGCTTTTAATAGCGCGGTAGAAAATTCATCATCTACTCCTGTTAAAAAACCAAACCAAGATAAGATCGATTGGGTTAATGAAAGTGAAAAAATTAATATGTCGAATGAAAAAAACTCGTCAACGAGCCAACCCCTCAGTCAAACCCAAAAGAGAAGCGCGCCAAAAAACACACACTCGCCGGGAAATATAAGTTCGACCTCTGCCAAGAGAATCAGAACGACATCACTAGAAAATAATAAACCACGTCATACAGAAAAAGGTCCCCTACCTAAAACACTATTCGAAGAATTCCTTGAAGAAATTAAAGCAAAAAAAGCGCCTAAACAAACTGCTATAAAATACACGACAGATTTAATCGCTCTAGTAGACCAAATTAAAGTTCACTTAAAAACCGAAAATGAATCCACAGAAAAAACTAGATTAAAATTATTAATAGAAAATTTAAAAAAGTAAAAAACAAAAATCAAATTTGGTATTTTATTTAAAAAAAAATGGGTTTGAAAATAATAACGCATAATACAAGAGGACTCAACAATACTTTAGAATTTATTAAAGAATGCAATCTCATAAAAAATACTAAAACTGCTTTAGCCTTTTGGCAAGAAACGTTTTTAAAAACTCAAACTACGAACTATCTACAGAACATTTATAATCACACCTATAGCGGAATAACAAATCATAAAGCTGGAGTGGCTACAATACACGAACTTAGTTTTATAAATCAAAATTCCGTAGACATCAAAATTGAAGAATTAGTTCAAGGTTTTCTACAATGTTGTACTTTAGATTTTACAAATGAAAATTTTAAACTATTTATCTATAATGTATATAATCCGCAGTCAAACACGGCAGCTATAGATGTACTAAATAACATTAACAAGCATATCGATCAAAACAATGTTTTTAATATCATTTTACTTGGAGATTTTAATTGTACAGCAAATTTTAAACTAGACAGAGAAAACACGATAGAAAAACGAATACCGTTACTCCAAAAACTAATTGAACTAATTGGAAAATTTAAATTATTGGATGTCTATAGAACTATAAACCCTGATGGTACCCAAATGACGTGGCAAAGCAGTTCAGCTCCAGATCAAAAAGCTCGTCACGACCGTGTTTATGTCTCCCCATCCGTCTGGCCGTTGGTGGGAGATATAAAGACCGTCTATGGCGGAAGCAATTCAGACCATTTGCCCTTAATGTTGGAACTCAACATGCCAACTCCAACTTCAAACCGTAACCTTAGCGACACATGGTGCTTCAATAATTCTTTACTTAGAGACGAACATTATGAAAACATTTTTAAAAATTTCTGGAAAAGACGCCTGGAGCAATGCCCGGACGACACTGAAAAAATTCTTCCCTGGTGGGAAAAAACAAAACATCTTATAAAATGCATCACCAAAGAATACACTTACAAATCCAGAGTAAATACAATTGACGAAGCCAACCAAATCAAACAAAAATTAATGCGCAACACAACATATCTGAAAATGAAAAAATTCAACTATTAAAACGATTAGAAGAGATAGAAAATATAAAAGCTGAAGGTATACTTACCAGAGTAAAAATAAATAATAGTGTCGCGACTAAGTATCCGTCTAAGGAGTTACTAAGGGAAGAAAAAAATAAAACCATAAATAAAATTCAAAGTATTAAAACTGAAAATGGGGTCGAAACAACAACGGAAAAAGAATTATTTACAGAGGTAGTAAGATACTACAGTACGTTCTACGACGATGAAGACACTAAAGACTCCAAGGAGTATATTGATATCTTACCTAAGTTAACCCAAGACGATTCTAACGAATGCGACGCTGTACTAACAAAAAATGAGCTTGACAACGTCATAAAGGACCTACCGAAAAACAAGTCTCCGGGTAAAGATGGACTCACTAACGAGTTTTACACCTATTTCTGGCCCATTATTGGTCCAATGATTTTAAATATTTTTCTATCAATTTTAAACTCTTCCAATATACCAAGTTCCTTTTCAATCGCCATAATCGTACTTATTTTTAAAAACGGGGATCCGAAATTATTAAAAAATTGGAGACCCATCTCCCTTCTAAATGTGGACTTTAAGATCTTATCTAAAGTTTTATCAAACAGAATTCGTCTAAAAATAAATAAAATTATACACCCCGACCAAACATCGGCGATACCTGGAAGGAATATTTTATCAAACTTGAATATCACGAGAGACGTTATTCACCATTATAGCTTTAATTCAAACGAGGGTGCCGCTTTAATTTCACTAGATCAAGCCAAAGCATTTGATCGAGTGAAACATACCTACCTGTTCGAAATCCTAAACCATATAGGTTTTGGCTCAAAATTTTTTAACTTCGTTCAAAACGTTTATATGAATGCCGAAGCGTGCGTAAAAATAAATAACATCCTATCAGCTAAATTTAAAGTAAAAAAGGGCATCCGCCAGGGTGACCCACTATCAAGTTTCTTATTCAATCTTTCAATTGAACCTTTTTTGTGCCATTTACGGAAAAATCTAAGAGAACACTCGATTTGCCTACCTTTTCTTCGACATCCACTGACTGTAATGTCTTTCGCTGACGACCTAAGCTCGTTTATAACAACCAACAAAGGCTTTGAAATTTTAAATAGCGAATGTCTGAAATATAGCGAAGTTAGCAACGCGAAATTCAACATCGAAAAAAGCAACGGTCTTTGGCTGGGTGCCTGGAGAAAACGAACCGACAATCTAATTAACGTTAAATGGAGTAACGATAATATTAAAATTCTGGGCGTAACGTTTACGACTAAACAAGAAATATTAAACGATCACGTAACCAAGTTGGAACAAGAAATCTCAAACGAAATAAATAACGCCGTTCCAATGGCTGAAAGGTTTTCATTTAAAACCCGAACGCAATTATGTAATATTCTTCTTAGCAAACTTTACTACGTTCTACCGATTATAAATTTACCGAAAAATTTGTCAGAGGCGTTATTTAAAAAATGTATCGAAATAATCTGGTATAAAGAAAAACATTGGATGAATATGAGTGACATACAACAGAAAACCATTTACGGGGGTCTCGGCCTTCAAACACTGCTCTCCCGATGGAAGTGTTTCGCCTTTTCAAAACTACAAAATTTGCTCAACGATAGATGCCACCCTTTAGAGAATGATTTTGTCGTCCACTATCTGAAAAAGACAAATGTTTATACATTCGGTTACGAAGTATTAGGTTTACAACAAATTGATCTAACTTACGATTTTCTTCCAAAATATTATGTAGACATTTTCGATTTTTGGCGCACGTGTCCGGTGCGACTAAAAAAACCCATAATTTTAAGTGAAATTTTAAATCTACCGATACTATACAATCCTTTTATCGTTTTAAATTTCTATCACCCGAAATGGAAGACACCAGGCTACCGCTTTTTGAGCGATATTTTCGATAGAAAAGAAATGAGGTTCAAGAACCCTTTTATTAATAAGGGCTTAAGAGCCCAAACGGAACGTGCGTTAAATAAACAATTCCATCAAATTACAAAAATATTTCGGGAACAATTCGATCTCGAAAACTTAGGAGTCGCGCGTAACGAAACCGTGAATTTTAATCATAAATTCGAAATTAACATTAACAATAAAATTAAACCGTTAACAGAAATAGATAAAACTTGCTTTAAAGAATACCTACAACCGCGATCAGAAAATTTGGAAAAGAGAATACTAAAACTGTTTACAACCAGCGAAAATATTAATTACAAGATAAATCATGTTTGGTATCCCGGCTTGTTCGCCAAAGAAAATAACGTCTTATGGAAAATGGTTACTCAAAATATTACTACCCCTACCTTGGCTGAAAAACTGTTTGGTGTTAGCCCAATGTGCCCGCTTTGCGATGATCACCGAGGGGATCTTAATCATATATTTTTCAGTTGTGTAATAACTCAGAAATTCTTAGAAGCCTTGGTTTTATTTATACATAATTTTAACCCGTCATTTAATTTAGAAGATAAGTTTTATTGGTTGTATACAGAGGAAAAAATCCCATTTTTTAAAATAACTACAATTTTTATTAGTATTACCAAACTGTCTGTATATTTTAATTATCAAAATTTAATGAACAAAAGAGAATCAAACCCCCTAGAGTTGTTGAAATTGTACTTCAACAAGAAACTGCTACTAGTGTGTTTAACCGAATTAGAGTTTTACAAAAAAATGAAAAAGCTGTATTTAATGAACTGTTAACAAGCGGCGTCTGCAGATTGGAGGGCCAAAAGGTGGTTGTAAATTTTCATATGTGAAACTTTTCTTTGTTAAAAAAAAAAAAAGAATAAATGAATAAATAAATAAAAAAAAAACAATTATTTTTTAAAAAAATTTAAAAAATAGTAAATTTTACATTTTTGGATTACTTTGGACAAATAGGGGGAATAAAAACCATTTTGGGGGAACTCGAGCTAATTTGAATAAATAGGTCGAAATTTTGGGTATAATACAAAATATTTGTAAAACTTATGTCGTGATAACTGCCATATATTTTCGCCGATAAATCTTAAAATTTCTACATTACATTATCTGAACGATGTAAACAGATTTTTAGATTTCGATAGAAAAACGACGCCATTTTATAAAATGGCGGATACAAATAAAAATCATGGTTCAATAAGTTAGGTAATTTGTATCCGATTAACATGAGATTTTCTACGTTACATTATCTGAACGATGTTAACAGATTTTTAGATTTCTATAGAAAAATGACGCCATTTTATAAAATGGCGGATACAAATATAAATCATGGTGCAATAAGTTAGGTAATTTGTATCCGATTAACCTAAGATTTTCTACGTTACATTATCTGAACGATGTTAACAGATTTTTAGATTTCGATAGAAAAACGACGCCATTTTATAAAATGGTGGATACAAATATAAATCATGGTGCAATAAGTTAGGTAATTTGTATCCGATTAACCTGAGATTTTCTACGTTACATTATCTGCCCGAATGAATTCGTACTATAGATTTTAATAGAAATCCGACACCATTTTGTAAAATGGCGGATATCAATAAAACTCATCGTGCGATAAGTTCCGTAAATATTCGTCGATTAATCATCAATTTACTACGTTTCATTATCTGCCCGAGCTAATTAGACCTATGGGTTTTCCAATAATAATCCGACGCCATTTTGAAATATGGTGGATATAAATATAACTTCTGATGCGATAACTGCCGAAATAATTTGTCGATTTACGTAAAATTTTCTTCATTACATTATCTGACCGAATAAATAAGCCACTTAGTTAACTGAAATAATTAAGGGTAATTTTACATTAAATTTGGAAAGGAATACATTTATGTAAATACTTATTATTTGGGTAAAATGGAATTTCATTAAATTAGTTCAAATAACATTTTCGACATTCATATAAATTGGGAGAAATACAAACTATATTTGGTGTTTTTAATAATATTGAGTAACTTCAAATAATTTTGATAACATTGGAACAATTTTGAGTAAATTCAATAATATTTGGTTAATTGAAATAATAGTATTGTGTATATTTATATAACATTGGTAAATTTAAATAATATTGTGTATATTTGAATATATTGAGAAAAATCCAATAATATTGTGCAATTAACATAATTTTGTTTACAGTCTATTAATTTTCACTAAATCCAATTTATATAGTGTAAGTTCATTTACCATTGGGCGAATTATAATAATTTTGGTAAGTTTATATTATAATATATTATTTGGTTAAAATAAATATCGGAAAATTTATAATATATTTTGTAAATAGACGAGTAAAGAAATCAGCTATTAAATTTTTGCAACGATTTTCATGGGGAAATTTGGGAAGGAGAAGATAAAGTGATTGGCTATTTCAGGGGTCTACACATAACCTTACTACTCTTTAATCAAATTAGTAAATATATAGACAATATTACGCCTCCTATAGGTGATACTTTAACCCTACTCTTTTGCTGTAGTGAAGTCCAAACGTTAAAATATTTTTAATTAGTTCTACCTTCCCTTGGCACATAACTGATTTTGACCATGTTTTGACATATTGGCATATAATCTCCCGAATTACCAATAATTCACCGAGTTACCAATAATTTCCCGAGTTATCAATAATTTCTCGAGTTACCAATAATTTCCTTAGTTACCAATAATTTCCAGAATAACAAATTATTTCCCAAATTGTTAATAATTTCCCCAATTACCAATAATTTCCCAAATTACAACCATTTTCTGATTTACCAAACATTTCGCGAATTACCAATAATTCTACAATGCCAATTGAACTAATTTAATAATATTTCAATTTACCCAAATTATGCCTAAATGATGAATTTAACCATAATTATTTTATATTAATCCAATGATATAAGAACATACCCAATATTATTGGATTTTGCCGAAATGTATTAAAATTTACCCATTTTATAGGAAGTTTCGTATAAATTTTTTATTACAATAACAATACGGAATTTATCGCACCAAGGGGATACATGGATATTTTGAAAAACAGCGTATTTATCTCAAAAGAAATAGGACTAACATACTCGGTCAGAAATAGAAAATTTCAGAATAGTTGACAAATAATTACGGATCTTCTCAGACATGCGCCATTTTGCAAAATGGCTTCGGAATTCTTTCAAAATAGAAAGGACTTATTTACTCGATCATTTAATGAAACAGAAAAATTCAGATTTATCGTCGAATAATTACGGAACTTATATGACCGTGAGACATTTTGACATCCACCATTTTTCCAAATGGCCTTGAATTATATTAAAATTTATAGGATTAATTATCTTTAATAGGTAATGTAAAGTAGAAAATTTTAAGTAATTGGACAAATAATTTTGGCAGTTATCGCATTATGATATCTGCCATTTTGTAAAATAGCGCCAGATTTCTATCACAGTGTAAAGGGGCTTATTTATTCGGTCAGATAATGTAATGTTGAAAATTTCACGTAAATCAACAAATAATTTCGGCAGTTATCGCATCATAAGTTATATTTATATCCACCATATTTCCAAATGGCGTCGGATTATTATTGGAAAACCCATAGGTCTAATTAGCTCGGGCAGATAATGAAACGTAGAAAATTGATGATTAATCGACGAATATTTACGGAACTTATCGCACGATGAGTTTTATTGATATCCGCCATTTTACAAAATGGTGTCGTATTTCTATTAAAATCTATAGTACGAATTCATTCGGGCAGATAATGTAACGTAGAAAATCTCAGGTTAATCGGATACAAATTACCTAACTTATTGCACCATGATTTATATTTGTATCCAACATTTTATAAAATGGCGCCGTTTTTCTATCGAATTTTAAAAATCTGTTTACCTCGTTGAGATAAAGTAACGTAGAAATTCTCAGGTTAATCGGATAAAATTACCTAACTTATTGCACCATGATTTATATTTGTATCCGCCATTTTATAAAATGGCGTCGTTTTTCTATCGAAATCTAAAAATCTGTTAACATCGTTCAGATAATGTAACGTAGAAAATCTCAGGTTAATCGGATACAAATTACCTAACTTATTGCACCATGATTTATATTTGTATCCACCATTTTATAAAATGGCGTCGTTTTTCTATCGAATTTTAAAAATCTGTTAACATCGTTCACATAAAGTAACGTAGAAATTCTCAGGTTAATCGGATACAAATTACCTAACTTATTGCACCATGAATATATATGTATCCACCATTTTATAAAATGGCGTCCTTTTTCTCTCGAATTTTAAAAATCTGTTTACCTCGTTGAGATAAAGTAACGTAGAAATTCTCAGGTTAATCGGATAAAATTACCTAACTTATTGCACCATGATTTATATTTGTATCCGCCATTTTATAAAATGGCGTCGTTTTTCTATCGAAATCTAAAAATCTGATAACATCGTTCACATAAAGTAACGTAGAAATTCTCAGGTTGATCGGATACAAATTACCTAAGTTATTGCACCATAAATTATATTTGTATCCGCCATTTTATAAAATGGCGTCGTTTTTCTATCGAAATCTAAAAATCTGTTAACATCGTTCAGATAATGTAACGTAGAAAATCTCAGGTTAATCGGATACAAATTACCTAACTTATTGAACCATGATTTTTATTTGTATCCGCCATTTTATAAAATGGCGTCGTTTTTCTATCGAAATCTAAAAATCTGTTTACATCGTTCAGATAATGTAATGTAGAAATTTTAAGATTTATCGGCGAAAATATATGGCAGTTATTTGTATAAGTTTTACAAATATTTTGTATTATACCTAAAATTTCGACCCTTAGAATTAATCATTTTCGCATGTTATTTTACATAGACCTTTTCTCATTTTATGTTGTTAAAAACATTTTTGGTTGCCATGGCAAAACGGAAGCCCAGCGTAACTTTTCCCTTTAACTGGTTTCATGTTACATCTAGGTCTAACAATCCCCCAACTTTGAACAAAATCGGTGAGAACCACCTCGGGTCGTCTCCTCGTAAGTCGGCTATCATTACGGGAGTTTGCGGGTTCATCTTGAGGGCTTTTAAAAAAACCAAGGGTCAAAAAAGGTTCCAGCCAGGCGGACAACAAAAGAAAAACCAAGGCCTAACGCTGAACAAAAGGGGAAACGCTTCCGAGGGACGTCAGGGACTACCCGCTTAATCTAAACCGGATAAATCCAGCGTCCCTGACTACGTAGGCCTTTATACTTCAAATTAAAAATATGTCTTCTCTATGGACTCGGCGTTGGGAATTATAATTTTTTTCTCTTTCTTTCGTCTCCCTGGCGTTTATTAATTCTCCGGCGTAATCCTATATGAAACTGCGTTTTGCTCTGATATCGGTATTGAATACCCCCCGTCCTTTGGTTTCGGTTTCACGAACCTCTAACAAAGAAACTGTCAGTATCTCTATTTCCAAATGTATATTAAACACTAAAATTCATAATTACATCAAAGTGGTTATATTCGCAGGCCCGTAGCCAGGATTTTTCAGTTGAGGAGGCCTGAAAAATTCCTAATTGGGCACGCTCAGTGGCGTACCGAGGGTTTGTGGTGCCCGGTTCAAAATGTCTATATGGCGCCCCCAAATAAAGTAAATTAGTAACAACTATTCTTTACACACTACTTTAATTATATAGAAATGATTTAAACACGATGAATTTACTGGATTTCGAAGCCTCTTCATCGGCATCCCTTTTCCTTTTCCGATTATAATCGCCATTCGCTTTACGTTAACACATTTTCTACTCAATAATAGTCCTGTTTTTAAAAATTGTAACTTTTTTCTAAATAGGACTATTACTAACACTGTTCCTAATTTTTACCGTTGGTTATATTTTACCAAAACTAACATGAAAGCTTAGTTTTTTACCTTTCCGAGGGGACTTTGTCCCCTCGGAGGGGTTATACAACCAGCGTGTCCGTCTGTGGGTGTGTGTGGCCTGCGAACGCGTTCGCATTTTCGGGGCAAAGGGTAATCACTGCGTACGCAGTCGAACAACCGTTTAAGCAGTTTAAAGGTTGGCAAAACCACCGTGTGACGGTAAGCGTTAACGGATAAATTTGCGATTGCGTTGAGTTTTTTTTAACTCCTTCTTGAGTGTTATGGCAACCTCTCAACTTCCAATGGCAGGGTTTCCACTAATTGTTTACGGTATTCGTCTTAGTATCAATTTGGGATCGCATCGGGCGGGATTTGAACCTGAGACCTCCTGCTTGACAGGCGGACGTTCTACCAGAGAACCACCGACGCTTGTTAAGCTACCATTGAAAATTAGCCTTCAGCTTTATCGGAAGCGTATTTAATTGAGTACGAAATTTTGGTTTAATTGAAATATAATTAAAATTGAAATTATTGTATCGAAGAAATTCTAATTTAGCGTTTTCTTTATTGATTAAAAACAAATGCGCCACCCAAGTTTCGAACCCAGGTTATTCAACTTGGCAGTCGAGTGCTAATTATTGTATCGAAGAAATTCTAATTTAGCGTTTTCTTTATTGATTAAAAACAAATGCGCCACCCAAGTTTCGAACCCAGGTTATTCAACTTGGCAGTCGAGTGCTCTACCACAGAACCAGCGATAGCAGCTTAGCTTCACTGAAAATAAGACACTCATCGTAAGCATAATAGGTAATAAAGTCTTGAATTTTTTTATGAATGAAATTATGAAGGCCTAATCTGGTTTTTTTACGAATGAAATTATGTTGATTTAAACTTGTAAATATTTATGAACTAAATTTATAACTAATTTATGAATTAATAATTTAATTGTAAAATACGATCATGACGAAGAATCGAACCCAGGTTGTCGTGTTACTGAGCAGATGTTTTACCGCCGAGCTACTCACTTCCTTGAAAACAAAACACATCACAGGCAAAATATTGAAGTAAAGGAACCGTTATGATACGGCGATTTTTTATTTTGGTGAACTTGTTTATATTATTATAAATATATTAAACTCCATGGTTTCGTCTCAATTATTTGAATTAAAATTAATAAGTTATACCAGGCGGGAATGAACCGGGACTATGTTTTAAGTAAATAAATCTGAATTGCGGTCGTCTCGAGAAATTAATACGACTAGGGACAATTCTTCCGAGGAGAGGTATATTTTGGCTTGCTAACTTGTTTTCATTACTAATATCATATGTAACATAAGCATGCCACTGTACCTTTATTGCATTCACAAAACAATAGCACTAATATAAACTTACTTTTAGTCTCGAGAAATTAATACGACTGGGGACAATTCTTCCGAGGAGAGGTATATTTTGGCTTGCCAACTTGTTTTCATTACTAATATCATATGTAACATAAGCATGCCACTGTACCTTTATTCCATTCACAAAACAATAGCACTAATATAAACTTACTTTTAGTCTCGAGAAATTAATACGACTAGGGACAATTCTTCCGAGGAGGTATATTTTGGCTTGCCAACTTGTTTTCATTACTAATATCATATGTAACATAAGCATGCCACTGTACCTTTATTCCATTCACAAAACAATAGCACTAATATAAACTTACTTTTAGTCTCGAGAAATTAATACGACTAGGGACAATTCTTCCGAGGAGAGGTATATTTTGGCTTGCCAACTTGTTTTCATTACTAAAATCATATGTAACATAAGCATGCCACTGTACCTTTATTCCATTCACAAAACAATAGCACTAATATAAACTTACTTTTCAATCGATTGCCCCAATATGGGTTTTGTTTTGATGGTTACGAACTTTAAAAATATTAAGTTACAGAAACTGACACCTAAAAGATTAGTACCTATAAATATCTGCTGAATTCTTGGTAAAATTCTTTACAAAAGTAAGAGACTAGAAATATCCATAATGGCCTTGTGATATAGACTACATTCTAAATTGACGATTTGGACTAATTTCACAAACAAACAAACTGATTAAATTGCCAACATGATCCAATAAAGATAAGTCCGTTCTTCGACAGTGTTTTTTTTAAAGCCATGGTAAACCATTGAGTTGGAAATAATAATCTAGAGATCCAATCAAATCTGCTCCCCATGAAACCTAGGAGAACGCAGATAGCCTTTTGTACGAATTTAATTGGACGAGCGTCACTAGCCTTTACGCTGAACGTTTTACGGGCGGGGGAGGGGGAGACAATTTCCAAATTTTCTCCATCCGACGGCAGCAGGCGCTAAAGCGTCTAACCAATGAAAAATGTACACAAGAAAATCCACGACTTTTGACGGCTTGCGTTCTCCTTGTGTGGAGTGTTGTGTTTGTTGCTCCTAGATTTAAAATTGTGTTAATTTTGCAATGTAAATAGCGGCAAACTGCATCTAAGACGCTGTGAAAATAAATGAAAAGAAACGACTATTTTATAATGCAATAATTGTATATAATATTTACCAATATCCACTGCAGTTTATTGTTATATATGTCCCCTCCTTGGGAATGTAGATCTTCCCCTCCTGGGATATTTTAGGTCTTGGGACCATGTTGTACGCGAGCGTCTCTACCACACCGTTTTTAAGGTAAGACAGAATGGTTCCACTCGGGTAATCAACGGAACTAAGATATCGGAGAAGACTGTAAATTTTGAAGATATAAAACCGATACATACAAACAAATAAAGAAAAATTTACCTGTATCCGTCACAGTTCATTAGATTAATTCAATATCTTCGTCCCGTTGATTCCAACGGATGGAATCGACGTCTGTTTTCTCGGGTGCAGAAGCAGTTTCGCCCGTGACTATTTTCGGGGGATCGGAAGCACTTCATCAGTAAGGGACTCCTCTTCCTCAGGTTCGTCGTTGATGGGGGCTTCTTTATCTAGGGCTACCTCCCCATCCAAAATGAAGTTTATTCTAAAACCAGAGAAGAGTTTTGGGTCTTTAAAAAAATCGGAAATTTATACAAAATTAAAACTTACATATCATCAATTTCAAAACTCGGAGATTCAAACTCGATTTCAGAATCCAATACTTTATCCTCTCCTTCGTTTATCCAATTTTGCCTACAAAAAATGAAGATGTGAAGGCTTGTATTTGCGACCAGCATTGACCTCCTCAGCCGCAAGAAAAAACTCCAATTACGTGATAATTCCTCAAAGCCTCACCGATTTGATTAATTCCTTACTTAGTGGTAGTTCCATCAGAGAGGGTGAGAAGAGTTTCGTGGTCCATTGCTCAAGACATAATTTACGCCGTTACACCGGGTACATTGTTAACACCTAAACATGTTATTTTTCCTTGGGTAGTAAAACCTTGACTGGAAATGTCGAAGTGATAAAAACCCTGAATCGACTTGGCCATTCTGTTTCGTATACGAAGATTGATGAGATAGATACTGATTTGTGTATAGAGAAACTCGAAATGCCTGAAGGTGTTTCTCTTCCAAACGCAGTGCACCCCAACGTTCCAATGGTTTTGGCCTTGAAGAAGTGTTAAGTGGTTCTGGTACTTCCCATCGGGTTAATAAAATAATTTTATCACGTACATATGACTCCTGTCTCCCCCAAGACCAATGACACAATTAAATCGGAAAGATAAACAAAGAACTATACAGAAGACAGAAAAACCTCTAGATTTTTACGTTGTTCGAAAACGACAAGGTCCTCCACCAATTTTAACGAAGGTCATTTCTATGTTTACGGAGCGGGTAGTATTACAAGCACATGAAAAAGACCAAAATTGGATTATGACCCGTGATTTTGCCTCAACTTACCAAAAAATTACTTCCTGGACTGGATTCAATATTTTAGTGCGATATAACATAGAAGTTACTCCAGATACTGTTGGTTACTTACCCACAATAAATGCTCCTGCAACTGATATTTCCACAGTGCAGGAACTTTTACGTCACTATTTACAAATCAAATCTACTTTGAATCTTAAAAAATCGCAGTTGTGTTTCATCAGGCGATGTACGCTAAAGCTGCAGAAATAGCCTGCGCTGATCAAAATAGGTTTGGCAATGTTGTCTTGTTAATTTGAAAATTTTCACACCATGTGTAACTTCATGTCAGTCATTAGGAAAATATTGGCTGTAGAATCGGGAACAATCGCCGAAGGTTCAATTAATAAAGTGCTTGACGGAAAGCACTACAACCGAGCTGTACGATTCCACAAAATAATGTAAGAATCACTGATGAGAGTGGCGTGGAGAGGTTTCTGCGCGTTGATTCAAAAATCGTATACCAGCGGAGCCGAAATGTTGGAGAAGGCGTCAATTGCTGTAGAACAAGTTCACCAGAACACGCGTTACGACACCTATATCAATGCAGTATATGACGAATCTTGCGAATCGATACCTGCAATTATTACGCGACGACAGTGGCGCCCTTTTAACGTTCTGGAATAAGAAACGTTTACTAACTGGAGAAGGCTTTCTCGAGCCTATCAAAAAGCTTAAACTGAAAACATTCGCTGCTATGACAAAGCCGATAACCAAGGGAAAAACCAAAGATATTCCATTGAAAGCTGACCAGAGGCTATTTGCAAATATGACCCTTATATCTGAAAGCCGAAAATTAGACATGTTAGATGTATTTAGCCACCCACTAGGGCCGTTGCCGTGGGCTCTCGCGAAAGCCGATGGAACGCTTAAGAAAACTAATAAGGCCGTTTTGGGGAAGTACTTAGAGAGTAAAATAACACCCATATCCGATGTACCAAATCCCAGCGCTACAATCATTGACGCCATGGCTGTAATACACACCACACTTTCGAAGAACTGTCAAACTTCATTTTCCTTCAAATGCTTCACGCTTCGAAAGGCAGCGAGAGGGTTGATGTGGTATTCGACGTGTACAAAAAAGATTCTATTAAAAATATTGAAAGAATCAATAGAGGATCCCAAGACGGATTAATTTTTGGCCAAATCCTACCAAACCACAAAATTAAGAATTGGAGGAGACTCTTAACTTTCGCCGAAAGGAAAACGACACTTATTACGTTTTTAGTGGAGAGCTGGAAAGACCAGAAAACAAGAGATAAACTTATCGATCAACAAATGTACGTGGCTTACCAAAAAAAAAATTCAAAACTCAGTAAAGGTCAAATCGAAGAAATAGAAGAACTGACCACTGATCAAGAAGCAGATACCCGTTTAATATTGCACGCCCGACACGCTGCTAAACAATACCCTCACGTCATTTGCGTTTCCGACGAAACTGACGTTTTCGCGTTGTTTGTTTACTTCAGTTCCAAAATAGATAGTAAAATCTTCATTAAGAGATGTACAAAATCAAACTTTCGAATTGTAGATGTTACCAAAGTGGTAAACGCAGTTGGAAATGAAATAAGTAGCGCTCTCTTGGGGTTGCACGCTTGGACCGGGTGCGACACCGTTAGTGCTTTCGCGGAGCAAGGGAAGCTTAAGGCACTAAAACTTATTTTGAAGAACGACCAATTTCGAAAAGCAACGTCTAAACTTGGTTTAGACTGGTCTATTTCGGACGAAACATTTTCGCATATCGAGGCCCTTGCGTGTTAGATGTACTCAAACAACACCAAAGTTAGAAAAGTAAACCAACTGCGATAGCAAATATTTAAAGCAAAGAAAGGAAACGTTGAGGCCGGACACCTCCCACCGTGTTCTGACACTCTAAGACAGCACACAAATAGAGCTAATTACCAAACGGCGATTTGGAAAAGAAGCCTAAATAGCTTTCAAGATACTCCAGACCCCACAAATGGTCACGGCTGGAAGGTAGGCAACGAAGGAACGCTGGAAGTATTGTGGATGACTGGCTCACCAGCACAAAAACTGTTCTCAGCCTTATCGCTTGCAAATGTCCTCGTGTGTGTAGACCAAATGAATGCACGTGTATAATGAACAATCTTAAATGCACAGCAGCGTGCCAAAATCCAGATTGTTCAAACATATACGAAACCGAGGAATATTTTCGTGGCACAGACAGTGACGCTGATTCCGAATCTGATGAAAATTAATCTATTGCCGATTGTATAATATGTTTAAAATTAAATATTTTGTTTAAGTTAATCTTAAAGGCAGGGTAGTGTTGTACTGCTTAATTAAATAAAATACGATTTCAACCCTTACACTTTCTCTCACTTAGGTGTCACCATGGGCGAATAAGCATTCGCAATTAGAGGAATAAATTTGTGGTCGCGGCAAACATGTAAAGCCTTATGTGAAAAACGCAATTTCAACAGATCGTTTTCCACCGAAGGAAAATCGGTTTTATAATTTTTCCCGCAAGATGGCGCCAGCTTGGAAAATAGTCACTAGCCAATTAATGAGTGCCGCCATGTTGCCAATCTAATGATGTGTGGAACAACGCAACAGGTGTAATAGCGGCCGAGATATTACCTTTATACATTATCCATGCGCCGCCATTTGAATTGGCCGTCATCTTGGATAGCTACAAGATAGAACACGGCACATAATGAGGCTCTTTCCATGAGCGCACCCAGAGCGACCTTTCGGTGTCGACGCATCTGAACGGTCATGAAAATTACGCGACGCGATATCGCTGCCTGTTTCCATTGTCGAATTGAACCCCCACTGATGAGTAGATCGCTCCATTTGTAGTGCTACTAACTGGCACTTTATCCTAATATCTTCTTTCTAGTCCAATGCGGTGGATTAAGTCAAACTCGACTTTCACCCGAACTAATTTGACTAACGCTTACGCCACAAATTTATACGTTCATATTAATGTAAATTTGACCGTAAAATTAGTGAAGCAGTTTGGATATATAATTCAGATTGTACCTGATCATGTGAGAAAAAGATAACGGATTGATATTTTCAGATATAAATTAGAAGCACTAGATTTACCAGTTGTTTTTCAATTCGGAAATTGGCTAAGAGGCGCACCGAGTATAGAAGGAATAAGGAGAGAAACACCCAAAATGTAGTGAGAACGATGCGATGACCGTTTCCAAGAAACAAAAAGGAGCGATATTTTATCCCCAGAACACTTTGTTTGTCGTGCCAAGAAGGTCGACCACTTTTATCGCACTAACCCGTTACCATGACCGTTCAGATGCGTCGACACCGAAAGGTCGCTCTGGGTGCGCTCATGGAAAGAGCCTCAATGATTCCGGTCGTTGAGGCACTTTGGGGCCATTGGACCAGTTTAGTAGTTGGATATCTGCTGTACCCCGATCCTTGTGAAATTCAAATTTGAAAAGTAAAAACATTTCTACGCTTTATAAAAAACAAACGGAAAAATTGAGATTTAAATTTTTATTTAGGATAAAATATTTAATAGAAGAAAAAATATGATTATTTGTTGTTGTTTTTCTCGTCCGCTTAGTCATCGCTATTAGCGATGAACAGCCCAGCGGCTTTTTTCAAATTTTTGGCATCTTAACCACCCGCGAACGTAAGAAGCTCCACCGCGTTTTCACTTTTTAGTTCAAACTAAACGATATTTGTGGCACGGGTTCTTCGTCCTACAAAACAACCAGGTCTTGCATCCGAGGAAGCCATGTACTTGAATGCTTTAATTCTATTTTCAATTACTATTGAAGTTTTTACGCTTCAATGATAATAGCAGCTTCCACACAAGATGAAAATGAATTAAGACGGAGTCAACATTTTAAAACGATTAATCAAGTTTATTTAAGATGAAACATAATACGAACTGAAGCAAGGTTACATTTTGCATGGCTGTTTTTATACTGAAAATGTAACCATTAAAAAACATGGAAAAAGACCGTTATCGGTGCGACAAATGTATTTACACAGAAAAAGATTTTTTTCTTTGTTTATACATCGCATATCTTTATCGCTTCCAATTTTCTTCAACACTCGCCCTCGATGAAGATATCGTTGTACGCAAAAAGGTTCAACATCTGACGTAGGCGTATGAAGACTGTGGCAGGCAATGGCTTGGTTAGGATGTCTGCCAGTTGATTCTCACTAGACACGTACGTTACGTCGATCTGACCGTTCTGAACAAGCTCCCGACAGTAAAATTGCCGGATACTTATGTTTTGTGCGACGGTGGAACTCCGGATTCTTGATCAATTTAATTGCTCCGGCGTTGTCGACACGTGGGACTGGAACCTCGTTGAATTGTTTTAACCCAAGGCTTCCTTTGATATTCTCGATCCAGACAACATCTTTAGCGGCTTCTGTGGCAGCTAGTAGCTCCGCCTCAGTCGTTGAAAGAGCGGCTGATACTTTCTTTCTGCTAACCCTACTCACAGGCGATTTTCCAATGAAGAAAATGATCCCCGAAGTAGAGCGTCTCGTTTTTTCACAACCTCCGTAATCAGCATCAGAGTATGGAATTGTAGTCATCGTGTTGTTCGATGGAAACAACAGCCCCAGGGTCGTTGTACCTCTTAGGCAACGGAAGATTCTCTTTACAGAATTTCAATCTGCTGTTTTCGGACTTTCCATCGCTTGTGAAGCACGATTGACTGCATACTCGATATCAGGCCGGGTGCCGAGAGCTGCATATCTGAGACTTCCAATAGCTGAAGTGTAGATTTTTGGCGTCTCAAACTTCTTCTGGCTTTCTTCCTGCATGTCTGCGGATACGGCAGGAGTTTTCATCGGCTTGCAATCGACCATATTGAACCTCTCGAGTACTTTTTCCAGATATGAACTCTGGTGGACAAAAATGGAACCATCGGACGTGCGATCGATTTTCAGACCAAGATAAGTAGAGACTGGGCCAGTGGTGATCTCGAACTCGTCTTTGAAAGACTCCAGGAAAGCATCAATGTCAAGAAGATGGACCACTTCTCGAAGACACGAGATCACTGTTGTATCCTAAATGATTCATCGATTTATAGTGGGAAAGAAGCTCATGAAATGATAAACGTTTCTGACCATTTCATTTATCCGTGCCAATCGTCAGAAGTCGGTATTTACTGTGCTACGAAATTATCTGCCTTATAGTCCAGGGAAAATGGGATTGAACCTTGAATAAATTAGGAGGCAGCTGAATTTTGGTAGGCTGGTAGTATATGACTAGTTAAGCAAAACCTGAAAAGTCCCCTATGATTCAAGCACCGCTCCCCCTTCTTCGCCCCATTCAAGTTGGGAAATCATCAATTTTGATATATATAGACTAATTTCGGAACGGCACTAGATAGAGAGATAAATGAGCATTCGTTTTAAAGGTCATATCCAATACAACCATTTATTATCACATGAAAAAACTGTATCTCTAACGGTTTGGCGGGAAAAATTAATATACAGGGTGTTAACTAGAATTTAACCATACCGAGTCAATTGCTCAAAATGAGTTTTATGTAAGAATTTGAAATTTTTAGGTTGCATAGAGCGTGCCGGAGGACAAATGACAATGACCTTGAACTAGGTCTAAAGGTCACTCAATGTATCTCGAGAACCATTAGGATTAGGAGAATGGTTCTAATAAGAAATGCGTTCCACGTCTTATTTTAAGTCTAAACAGCTTTGACCCGATCTGATTTGAACAAGGAGAAACCGATAAATGTTAGACCAAAAACAATGGGTCCTGAGTGGTATTCTAATCAAGATATGGCATTTAAGGGCTTATAAATCGAAAACTACCAGATCTAAGGGATGAAAATTATCGTTACACACTAAACCGAGTGGAGGAGTTTGAAATTTTCAAATTAGGATTACCCTGAAACATTAGTTCAAGGTCATTCCAAATTTATCTCAATAACCATTATGATTAGAAGAATGGTTCCAATTAGATAAATGCGCGCCAGTGGCGGATTAACTACCACTTGGGCCCTAGGTTTAGCTTTATTTGGGGGCCCCTTGACCTTGGGAAACTTGTCGCGGTGGGTTGATTAATCCTCCGGACCACTGCATAATCCGCCACTGATGCGCGCTTATGTCAAATTGAGGTCTTACATTTAAATCTACCTTGGAAAATATGTTTCTAATAGTAAATTTTATTGGGCATTATTTTTCAAGTATGTTTGTGGATGCTAAATCAAAACTTAAAATGTATCTCAGTGCATTGCTCAAAATACTACTAATAAATGCCTACTCAACATGTAGTTGAGGACATTATTAGTAAGGGTTAGGGATGCACCGATAATGACCGATACTGGTATTTGAAAAACATCTGCAGGAAATAAATTTGAAATACTCTAATTACTGTGATAATTTTTTATTACCAGAACCTTACATTTATGGAAATAAACATTCGGATATGCTCTTGTTAACTTCTTTATTTAAAAATTATAATAAAATGGTATGACAATGCCTTGAACTGTCTTTTATAACGATTTAATCATATACACTACAGTTTTGATAGATGACTTTGTTAATATCGGCCATTTATAGCCGATATATCGGCTGTACCCATATCGATGCATCCCTAGTAGGGGTTGGGTCGATAAGTTCAATAGAGTAACAAAATAAATTATTTTCAGATTTATTCGTCTCAAAGAAAAAAATTAAATTGTTCATATTACAAATTTTATAGACATGATTATAGAAAGCATATATAAGCACTTTCATTTCGAATTAAAAGGATTAGGTTGTGTCGTCAGCCTGACATAATGCGCTTCTCTTGATTCATGGTCAATATAAATTTGGTTATTCTCAATCACAAAAAAGGTGTTTTAGTAGTATTCTAAAGACCAAAAGGCAATTTCCCAATACTGAAGAAGCAACAGCGAACACATAGGACTCACTCACTCATTCTGTTCTTTCTGTTTGGTCTCAAAAAGGTTAATACTTAAGAATATGTGCACCCATAAAATAAGCAGGCGCACTGAAAGGGATTTCCTCAAATAAAGCTCAAGCTATTTTTAATATTGTAATACGTACAGTTAAACCCACATATTCATATACAAAAAAATAATAAAAAGGGCTTAATTGAAGTAAACCATTTGGAACTGGGTTTGTTGTACTACAGTGCAAGAGAATATCTTTTGAAAGATGGAAATAATTATGGCTTTTATGGATCTATAGTGTGACGTAAGCAACAAGAATACGCAATTAAGCTGCATTTTTTATAGCGGACGCTCATGATAATAGATTGTTTGGAACTGCCATAGCGCTTTGGAAATTAAAAACTGAACTATAATCTTAGGTACTAGATACATATCTTTAAAGGGGTTTTCCCCCGATATTTTCGGTTTCCCCTTCCCATAAAAACTTGCTGAGGTTAACGGTAATAGTAAGTGTAGGGAGCTGACAGTTGGCTCGCGTGGCATGAAGGGCTTGCCACCACCCTCCTACGCATTGTAACCCAGCCACCTGTTACTTGATCACGCACAAGCAACATTGCTTATGTGGTCGAAGGTGGTGCCTTGGGTATTAGCTCAATAATAAAATCGAGGAATTTAAGTAATATAAAATATTTGATATACCTAAAAAGCAGTTAAAAAGTTCAAACTGAAAGTAAAATTAAAATGAAAAACTCTATTAAAAATATTTGTGGAAGCGAGATTCGAACTTACGACCGAAAGCTTAAAAGAGCGCGTCCGTAACCATGACACCAGCCTCTTCACTGTATATATTGTTCAAAAAGGAAAATAAGTATACATTTAAAAGCGTCCAAGTCTTAACGATGAATTGAGAACGAAATAGCCAGAAATAACCAAATTACAATTACATGCAGGTCAAATCGCTAATTATTTTATAGCACAAACACAATTTGCAACTATATTTTGTATTATTTATGAATTATCTCATTTTGACTAGAAAGTAAACCCGTTTTGCCTGAATGCTCGTATTTTCTTGACGTTGTTCGGCCATATTTTTATATTTCATTTCTAGCCGGGAAGCCGAAAAACGCATGCGCGCAGTCGTGAAACGAATACACTTCAACCTGTGTTGCCACGTCAATTTGCCGTTGTATAGGGCTCTTGATGATCTACACAACGCAAACTAAGAGGAATATACGCGGGCGAACTCTCGCCCGTCTTCCCCTACCTCCTCCTGGGCGGCGTACCAAAAAAAATCTCGGAAGATTGGAACTTTCCTCACGCGTTTCGTACGAGAACTTAGCCGTAGCTTACTTTTAGATAACAGACGATCTTACTTGTTGGCCTTCTTCGATAATAAAGAGAAGCTAATAGGAGGCTTTACTTGTAGAAGGCAGACAATCTTACATGTAACCCAGTTGGAAGTCAGGTGTAAGTTACGTGTAAGCCAGTTGTAAGTCACATGTGGGCTTGGTGTAAGCTTTTGTGTAAGGTGCTTAGTTTATCAAATTATAAATACTGGCGCTTCGAGTTAAAATTTTACGGCAACCGTTAAGTGATGCATTGACCGACCACCTTACCCGAGAACTTACACCTAGCTTACACGAGAGGTTACATAAGAACTTTTACGTAGCTAACACGAGCACTTAGACGTAGCCTAATTTTAGATAACAGACGATCTTACTTGTTGGCCTTCTTCGATAATAAAGAGAAGCTAATAGGAGGCTTTACTTGTAGAAGGCAGACAATCTTACATGTAACCCAGTTGTTAGTTACGTGTAAATCAGATGTAAGACAGTTGGAAGTCAGGTGTAAGTTACGTGTAAGCCAGTTGTAAGTCACATGTGGGCTAGGTGTTAGTTGCGTGTTAGTCAGGTGTAAGCTTTTGTGTAAGGTGCTTAGTTTATCAAATTATAAATACTGGCGCTTCGAGTTAGAATTTTACGGCAACCGTTAAGTGATGCATTGACCACCTTACCCGAGAACTTACACCTAGCTTACACGAGAGGTTACATAAGAACTTTTACGTAGCTAACACGAGCACTTAGACGTAGCCTAATTTTAGATAACAGACAATCTTACTTGTTGGTTTCTTCGATAATATAGATAATCTAATAGGACGCTTTACATGTAACCCGAGTGTAAATCAGATGTAAGCCAGCTGTTAGTCTACATTTAAGTCACGTGTAAACCCATGTTTAAGACTACGTGAGGTGTTATGGTTTTCGTTTCTCGAATTATGACACGGTGGTTGTATGGATGTTTGACGGCATAGGTTTCGGTGATGAGCACACACATGTTAGCCAGTTGGTAGTCAGATGTAAGCTAGGTGTTAGTTGCGTGTAAGTGAAATGTAAGCCAGGTATAAGTCAGATGTAAGGTGCGTTTTAGTCTACGTGTAAGCGTATGTTTAAGCCAGGAGTAAGTTACTTGTATGTGTATGCCATATTAAAGACACTTGAATATTACGAGAAAGCGAGGTGTAAGGCCCTAGTAAGTCTACGTGAAAAGTGCTTGATTTGTAGGATGTATAAGGCACAAGTAAGCTATGTGTAAGACTACTTGTTAGGCAGGTGTTATATTTATAGTTTGTTAGTGACGCCGGTTCTAATAAACAAGTCTATAGGAACGTCTCGTCAACCTTTATCGTTTTACCGAAGGCGAGGTTTAGGAGGAGGTGAATAGCTAGCTTCTGACGGTTGAGTAAAATTAAAACACGTTACTTTTATTCTAGTAAAATGCCGTTGGAATAAGGTGGGTCTCGTCAACCTTTATCGTTATACCGAAGGAGAGGTTTAGGAGGAGGTGAATAGCTAGCTTCTGACGGAGGAGTAAAATTAATAAACGTAACTTTTATTCCAGTAAGATGCCGTTGGAATAAGGTGGGTCTCGTCAACCTTTATCCTTATACCGAAGGAGAGGTTTAGGAGGAGGTGAATAGCTAGCTTCTGACGGAGGAGTAAAATTAATAAACGCAACTTTTATTCTAGTAAAATGCCGTTGGAATAAGGTGGGTCTCGTCAACCTTTATAGTTATACCGAAGGAGAGGTTTAGGAGGAGGTGAATAGCTAGCTTCTGACGGAGGAGTAAAATCAATAAACGTAACTTTTATTCCAGTAAGATGCCGTTGGAATAAGGTGGGTCTCGTCAACCTTTATCCTTATACCGAAGGAGAGGTTTAGGAGGAGGTGAATAGCTAGCTTCTGACGGAGGAGTAAAATTAATAAACGCAACTTTTATTCTAGTAAAATGCCGTTGGAATAAGGTGGGTCTCGTCAACCTTTATCGTTATACCGAAGGAGAGGTTTAGGAGGAGGTGAATAGCTAGCTTCTGACGGAGGAGTAAAATTAATAAACGTAACTTTTATTCCAGTAAGATGCCGTTGGAATAAGGTGGGTCTCGTCAACCTTTATCGTTATACCGAAGGAGAGGTTTAGGAGGAGGTTAATAGCCAGCTTCTGACGGAGGAGTAAAATTAATAAACGTAACTTTTATTCCAGTAAAATGCCGTTGGAATAAGGTGGGTCTCGTCAACCTTTATCGTTATACCGAAGGAGAGGTTTAGGAGGAAGTGAATAGCTTGCTTCTGACGGAGGAGTAAAATTAATAAACCTAACTTTCATTCCAGTAAAATGCCGTTGGAATAAGGTGGGTCTCGTCAACCGTTATCGTTATACCGAAGGAGAGGTTAAGGAGGAGGTGAATAGCTGACGGAGGAGTAAAATTATTGCATTGAATTGAAGTTTTATATTAGGCTCTTAGTTGTGCAAAGGAAAGATCCATCTTAAGGTGTTTATTTTCTTTTATGTGGAAATTTACAAGTAAGATGTTCGTAGTTTTCTAGGTATAAGCTGTTATATTCGGTAGCTCTATTGAAGATTAATTTTGAAATCTAATACCGCGTGTAAGGTGGACAGTGGGTAAACTATATATTTGCCGTTGAAGCGATATTACGACGGCATTCTGAGAAAAGTTTTAGAGTATTGTCCTTTTTTATGCAAGTAATCTTACATGTTAGCTGGTTTTTTTACGGTAGATAATATATTTTTGAAAGTGGTCGGTTCATGAACTCTATGCTCCGGACATTTTGAGTTACGTTGCGTTTTGCCTAATTTATTTGTGAGTAATCATTTTTAATTATTCCCCTGAAACGACCGGAGTATAAAGTTTATGTATGTTATTTAAGTTTCTATTTCGTTAATTGATGTAAGGTTGCATTCATATAGATGTTCCGTATATTTATATAAAATAAAATAAAATTACGTAATAAAAAGACTGGATACTTCATGGCTAAAATTTATATATTTATTTACATGAAGTATCCAGTCTTTTTATTACGTTATTTTATTTTATTTTAAATTCTAAAGCCATGGCCGGTAAAACCTTTCAAATTAAAAATTATATTTATATAAAATTACAACTTTACACCCAGGAACGAAAAAGAAACTTAAATAACACGCACAATAACCAACAACATCTGGTAGTACTATATATTACCACCAGATGGCATTGGTTATTTTAATAGTAGGTGGTGTTATCTTTTTTATAAGTTGGATCGAAAACTGCCGTTGTCTCCAGACGTTAACAATGTCGTTCAGGAATTTTCAAGCGACTTTTCTCGTAGAGCATTTCGGACCGATTGTTGCTACTTTGAAAATATAACGAAGTACTTCGTTTTACATGAAGAAATTTGTAAAGAACGTGGTACGGTTTTACGTTGTGCATTTGGGTTTGATGGCTTTAAAATAATCACGGTGTTGAAAGAGAAATTAAAGTGCCTTGAGATTAAACTGGAAACAGCCCCTGCAATAATTATTGAGGATATTAAAAGTGGGTTTAATCGAGCCAATGAAGGGCTTTGCTCTGAAAATTGGGAACTTCAGCCTTCGTTTAAGAAACCAAACTTTGACAACTTAATAATTTATGCCGACAATGCTTTCAAAAATGCTTTAGCAGTATTGCAATTTTTAAAACGGCAAAACCTTTCGTTTTATATGCGCCAGGAGTCGACATTGAAAAAGCATTTTTTAGAGAAATTTTCGAAACCAGATCGTGCCCGCTTTACATTAGAAAATTTCAAATATAAGCCAATCAATGGGCGAAGTCTAAGGAAGAGGGTTCAGGTGTTAGTGGGAGCGACTGGTCTTGGGAAGACTGAGTACGCAATGGCGCATTTTCGGAATCCCTTAGTTATAAAACATCAGGACGATTTTAAAAAGTTTATAGACAGTGTAACTGATGGCATCATTGTGGACGACGTTGGAACATAAGAATGGAAGCCGTTACGGTTTTTGAATTTTTGGGTATGAGCCTATCTCATACGGAAGATGTTAAAAATAGTGCCGTAACTATTTCAGGTGGTACGCCGAAGATCGTTTGCACCAATAATTTAAATATCTTTTGGCCCATTCACATGGAAGATGATTCCAAACTAGCATGCAAACACAGAATTGTAATTCGTCACATTACGGAAAAATTATTCGAAGTCGGCCGTGTTGTTTCGAATAAAAGCGATTTTGAGGTCGATGATCCGAACATGGAGTCGAGAGAAGAGTATAATGAAGATGATAAGTTTGATTTTAATCTGGAAGAAAGCGTGCTTAAAGTATAGGAAATGGGCGAGAAGAATGATGAAATATTGGATGAGAAAGACTCCGAAGGAAGAAGAAGGAAATTTAAAAAATGTTTGACCTGGATGGATGGTAAGACAATGCCAAAACCAAAGATGGTACAAACAACAAAAGAAGGACCGCTATGATACAAAATCTCCAAGGGTGTCGTTCTGAATGATTCCCCTGATTCTAGTGACGTCGAAGAACAAATAGAAGATGGTTTTTTGAAAGTGTTTGACCTCGCAGAAGGAATAGTTGAAGCTCAAAAAGAGGCGAATGAAACTGAATTAGAACAACCTAATCAGGGGCAGAAAAGAAAGATTGTTAAGGGAAAGGGAATAGGGAAAAAGTCGGGTAAGAAAGCCGGAAAGCGAGTAAGACGAATATTTAAGATTACTGTAGTAAATAACGAAGATATTTGTTTGACATGCCGAAGAGCACTATAATATTTAATTTTCATTATAATATTTTCTTTTGAATAATTTACATTAAAAGATTTTTTGTGCATAATTTAATATATATTTTCTAACAACTTTGTTTTTTACGATTTAATATTTTGTTGAGTACCTTTCATCTTATTGAGATTTCTTATATACAGGGTCTTTTTTTTTGCTCGGAAAAGTGTTTTTTTTTCAAAAACTATTTATAGTACCGATTTCAAATTTGGAAGGTCAATTCTCTATACCGGGGGACATCAGTTTGAGAAATTTGAGCGTTTTCGGTAATGTTTTTCACCAATTTTGAAAAATTATTTTTCGACCACTAGGTGCGAGATAAAAAATTTCTATTATAAAGTTGTAGGCCGTCATCGAAAACCCTTAAAAATTGTTCACTTGACGAAAAACAACTTATTTATCAGTGAAAATTCGAGCTTGAAAAATTTACAAGTTGGTGAAGCCAAATTACGATTGTTTGAAACGATAATTGAAAAGGGAACAAGTCTAATAGAAACGTAGTAGAGTTTTCACACTTGAAAAAATGTACACGTTTGGTTTTTAAATGCAGATATTTTATTCACATAAATTCTTACAAAACATTTTCAATAATATTACCATTGGCTGCAACACAGGTTTGTGCGCGGACAATTAAGTTCTCAAACGCTTTCTCTACCATTTCTGGTGTGACGTCTCGGCAAGCACTGATTATTCGTCTAATGAGGTCTCCCTAGTTTCAATGGGCGTGGCGTATACCTTTGCTTTAACGAATCCCCAGAGAAAATAATCCAGCGGTGTTAGGTCAGGTGACCTTGCTGGCCAATGCACTGGACCATTTCTCCCTATCCACCTTTCAGGAAACTCGTTGTTGAGGTGCTCAGTTACTTGCCGGGAAAAATGCGGAGGGGCGCCATCTTGCTGAAACCACAACTGACGTCTTTCAGCCAATGGAAGGTCGTCGATTGCGTCACTCAGTTCGTTCTGTAGAAAATGTAAATACCTTTGGCCGTTGAGGTTCGTCGGCAGGAAAAAGGGACCAATCAAACGGTTTCCAACAAGTTCAACCCAAACATTGACCCGTTCAAATTGAACCTGGTGATGATATTCAAAACCCCAATGTGGGTTGATGTCAGACCAAAGATGGCTGTTTTGATGATTAAAGGGCCCATCTCTAGAAAATGACGCTTCGTCGGAGAACAAAACATGGCGCAAAAATTGTCTATCTTCTTGGACAGCATTTAGTAACCAGTTGCTAAATTCATAAAGTCTTTGATGGTCTCCGTCAATTAGTCCTTGGTGGAGCGTAGCTCTGTATGGGTGATAGCGATTCTTACGAAGAATTTTCCACACACGATTTGCAGAACAACCCAAATCAGCAGCGGCGTTAGCGCAACTGTGACGAGGATATGCCACAAAGTACGCGAGTACATTGTTCTCGAAGTCTAAATCCGGTTGACCCAATCCGTGAAACCTAGGTTGCAAGTTACCAAATTGATTGAAATCGTGAATTGCTCGTCTTACTGTATTTACAGATGGTGCTCCATTTGGATGTCTTTCTGCGAAGATTTCAGTCACTCTTCTAAGGTTTTGCGCTGCTTCTCCATAGTAAATGGCAACTATCTCGGTACGCTCAGCTACTGAATAACGAGGCATTGTTCGAAATATTATCAAACACTGATAATAATCTCCCAAAGTTTTCCTTTAAATACCCAATGCATGTTTAGGATTGACCTATAGCCTCGTGTTTTTTAAATCCGGTCGTTTTTTTAACCAAAGTTTCAACTGGATTAGGTAATTCGGTTTCAATTATCGTTTCAAACAATCGTAATTTGGCTTCACCAACTTGTAAATTTTTCAAGCTCGAATTTTCACTGATAAATAAATGGTTTTTCGTCGAGTGAACAATTTTTAAGGGTTTTCGATGACGGCCTACAACTTTATAATAGAAATTTTTTATCTCGCACCTAGTGGTCGAAAAATAATTTTTCAAAATTGGTGAAAAACATTACCGAAAACGCTCAAATTTCTCAAACTGATGTCCCCCGGTATAGAGAATTGACCTTCCAAATTTGAAATCGGTACTATAAATAGTTTTTGAAAAAAAAACACTTTTCCGAGCAAAAAAAAAGACCCTGTATATATATAGTTAATTTTATTTTATTATTATTTAATTATTAAAATCAAAATACTGATTTTAAACATAAATAATGTTGAATGTTTAATCTTGAAATTTGATGTTATGGTCTTTGTAATGCCGAAAGCCACTAAAATTTTCAATTCATAGTTTAATTTTTGTATGTTGACGGGAAAAATTGTTGGTTTGCATTAAAAAGTTTTATATTAAAAAAGTTTTTATTTAGTCTTTTATATAAATGTTCGTTATAGTAACGTCGTTATTTGATTCGAGTTTGGGATTTATTGGCTGGAACGGTTTCATTGTTTATATTACATCTATTTGGTAAATTGCTCGCGGAATTATAGACGCCGTTGAATTAAAACAAGATGTCACGGACATTTAAGTACACACAATCCCACTGATGTATTAACTTTAATTTAAATATTAAATTTAAATTTGAACAAATTTCCAATCATCTTGAATATGAACTTTATAAACCCAAGAGGAATGTTATCGGAAAATAATTATTCGAGTTACCTGTTTTTGAAAATAAGGGGGCGAAACGCAAACACTTTCATTTAAATTAATTTGTATAAAAACCAAGTGTTTCGAGTAACCTGGTTTTGGAAATAAGGTAGCGAAACGCAAACACTTTCATTTAAATTAATTTGTATAAAAACCAAGTTTTCCGAGTTACCTGGTTTTGGAAATAAGGTAGCGAAACGCGAACGAGTTAGATGGCACCTGTATCAATTGTCACGAAATTCAAATATGACAATAGTGCGTACGCGGGTGGTGGGGTACATTTAAATTGAAAATTGACCAAAAACACTAAAGTTGGCTCCGATCCCAAAAATTACGAAAATCCCGTCGAGGCTATAATAGTGCCTACGGATTGAGATATCAGTCGCCTTTGTACCACTAACGTACCGCGAGCAATCGTGTGTACGGCAGCTGGTCATAAACATTATTTAGTGGCACAATTATTCTTAACTTCTGGGCATAACAAATATTTAGGGTCACACTAATTTATTGCACGCCTGGTCGTTCGTTATTATTATTTCAGGCAGGCTTTCAATGGAATGCGAATATAGCTTTAGCGCGTAAAGAATTCAGGTATGACGCGAAATGGCTAATTAACTCACTTAAAATTAACTTTTTTCAACGCGACTGCAACCTAAGCTGGAATGGGCCTAGAAGTAACAAAACTTGTGGTTTTTGATCAAATCGTACTAACCTTCTTCCTGTCGTAAAACGTTGAGTGTCACACTTATTGTTAACTCTGCGCATACGCTGAAAGCTCGGCGCGAACGGCCTTGAAAATTGCGAGAGGGAAACTGGCGTTTAGAACTCAATAGACCCGCGGATTAGCAAAGTCGGAAGTTGCGGGGATCCATATACGCTGTCGAAAAAACCTCACTTAGAATTAAAATTAAGCAACGTAATTGCAAATCTAGGTTATATGGAAACCACAGCTATTCAAAAATGTAACTCTCATGAAAATCGGACTTAAATTAAGGAACGTTATGTAGACTTTTAGGCAAAAATATAAAACCGCGTAAATTAACCCGAAAACTATACTTAAATTTAATATTTACTGAGATAACTGAAGTTGTAGTTCCAATGAATCCTAACCTAAGCATTAATATTTTTTTAACGTTATCGGACTTAATTTTAAATAAAATATCTACCACACAAAGCGAAACCACCAAAAATAGTAAATTGTACATTTGCCCAACTTCACGGGCTCCGATCCCAAAACTACGAAAATCCCGTCGAGGCTATTATAGTGCCTACCGATTGAGATATCAATCGCCTTTGTACCACTAACGTACCGCGAGCAATCGTGTGTACGGCAGCGGCGGCTACACAGTTGGTTATCGTATACACACAAATCCCTAAGGATTGTGTGTAAAAAGGTAAGTATTGTCTTATTTATGTTACAGGAAAAGTACTTATCTTTATTTTCGGGTAGGCGGCTACTGTCGCGAGGACGGACTGGATCATCGACGGATGGAAGAAGAAGCTAAATGGTAAGTGAGTCATTTTCGGTATTTAGGTTTAAGGTAAGGTCTTACTATTTGATGTTTCTTTGTAGGGAGACGTATATTGACTGCAGGACGGACGGGTTTATCGACGGATGGACGGCGTGGAAAGGAGTTAAATGGTAAGTGAGTAATTTTCGGTATTTAAGTTTAAGGTAAGGTCTTACTATTTGATGTTTCTTTGTAGGGAGACGTATATTGACTGCAGGACGGACGGGATTATCGACGGATGGACGGCGTGGGAAGAAGGAGCTAAATGGTAAGCGAGTAATTTTCGGTATTTAGGTTGAAGTAAAGTATTTCCATTTTTATGTTTCTTTGCAGGGAGACGTATATTGACGACGGGACGGACGGAAGGATCGACGGCTGGTCAAACTAAAAGGAGAATAAGGAGCTAGTGCCTGGTGATCCTGTAAAAAAGGGGAATTTATAAAGTGGTTGGTAACCATGTAAAATGGCGGAATTTATTGAACGGTTTGTTACACTGTATAATTTGGAATGGGTAATTTAATAGTACTAACACTATAAATGGGGAATACACTTGGGCTGGTAACACTGCAAAACAGGTATATAAACACGGGTATGTCTTTGTAGAATCAGTTGCTATTTTGATTTCGTATAGAACGGACGTTAACATACAGGGTCTTTTTTTTTGCTCGGAAAAGTGTTTTTTTTTTCAAATACTATTTATAGTACCGATTTCAAATTTGGAAGGTCAATTCTCTATACCGGGGGACATCAGTTTGAGAAATTTGAGCGTTTTCGGTAATGTTTTTCACCAATTTTGAAAAATTATTTTTCGACCACTAGGTGCGAGATAAAAAATTTCTATTATAAAGTTGTAGGCCGTCATCGAAAACCCTTAAAAATTGTTCACTCGACGAAAAACAACTTATTTATCAGTGAAAATTCGAGCTTGAATAATTTACAAGTTGGTGAAGCCAAATTACGATTGTTTGAAACGATAATTGAAAAGGGAACAAGTCTAATACAAACGTAGTAGAGTTTTCGCACTTGAAAAAATGTACACGTTTGGTTTTTAAATGCAGATATTTTATTCACATAAATTTTTACAAAACATTTTCAATAATATCACCATTGGCTGCAACACAGGTTTGTGCGCGGACAATTAAGTTCTCAAACGCTTTCTCTACCATTTCTGGTGTGACGTCTCGGCAAGCACTGATTATTCGTCTAATGAGTTCCTCCCTAGTTTCAATGGGCGTGGCGTATACCTTTGCTTTAACGAATCCCCAGAGAAAATAATCCAGCGGTGTTAGGTCAGGTGACCTTGCTGGCCAATGCACTGGACCATTTCTCCCTATCCACCTTTCAGGAAACTCGTTGTTGAGGTGCTCATTTACTTGCCGGGAAAAATGCGGAGGGGCGCCATCTTGCTGAAACCACAACTGACGTCTTTCAGCCAATGGAAGGTCGTCGATTGCGTCACTCAGTTCGTTCTGTAGAAAATGTAAATACCTTTGGCCGTTGAGGTTAGTCGGCAGGAAAAAAGGACCAATCAAACGGTTTCCAACAAGTCCAACCCAAACATTGACCCGTTCAAATTGAACCTGGTGATGATATTCAAAACCCCAATGTGGGTTGATGTCAGACCAAAGATGGCTGTTTTGATGATTAAAGGGCCCATCTCTAGAAAATGACGCTTCGTCGGAGAACAAAACATGGCGCAAAAATTGTCTATCTTCTTGGACAGCATTTAGTAACCAGTTGCTAAATTCATAACGTCTTTGATGGTCTCCGTCAATTAGTCCTTGGTGGAGCGTAGCTCTGTATGGGTGATAGCGATTCTTACGAAGAATTTTCCACACACGATTTGCAGAACAACCCAAATCAGCAGCGGCGTTAGCGCAACTGTGACGAGGATATGCCACAAAGTACGCGAGTACATTGTTCTCGAAGTCTAAATCCGGTTGACCCAATCCGCGAAACCTAGGTTGCAAGTTACCAAATTGATTGAAATCGTGAATTGCTCGTCTTACTGTATTTACAGATGGTGCTCCATTTGGATGTCTTTCTGCGAAGATTTCAGTCACTCTTCTAAGGTTTTGCGCTGCTTCTCCATAGTAAATGGCAACTATCTCGGTACGCTCAGCTACTGAATAACGAGGCATTGTTCGAAATATTATCAAACACTGATAACAATCTCCCCAAGTTTTCCTTTAAATACCCAATGCATGTTTAGGATTGACCTATAGCCTCGTGTTTTTTAAATCCGGTCGTTTTTTTAACCAAAGTTTCAACTGGATTAGGTAATTCGGTTTCAATTATCGTTTCAAACAATCGTAATTTGGCTTCACCAACTTGTAAATTTTTCAAGCTCGAATTTTCACTGATAAATAAATTGTTTTTCGTCGAGTGAACAATTTTTAAGGGTTTTCGAGGACGGCCTACAACTTTATAATAGAAATTTTTTATCTCGCACCTAGTGGTCGAAAAATAATTTTTCAAAATTGGTGAAAAACATTACCGAAAACGCTCAAATTTTTCAAACTGATGTCCCCCGGTATAGAGAATTGACCTTCCAAATTTGAAATCGGTACTATAAATAGTTTTTGAAAAAAAAACACTTTTCCGAGCAAAAAAAAAGACCCTGTATATTGCAATGTAATCTTTTTTGATTGAGCGGTTTAGCATTGATGAGTTGAGAGAAAGTTGTGGCGTCGTGATCGGAACAACAGGCGTCGGAAAAACGGCCTTTGCGAAATCCCGCGGTGGTGCGATGCCGGGAAGACTGGAACGTTGTTGACGTTACACGGATTGATGGTGTGATATTTGAGAACTAAATACGCGCGTGTAGAACCGGCTCTCGTTTTAGAGGCTGGTGGACGTCGCCGAGGCCTACGTCCAGGAGATAGTAGGGGGTTTTGTGGGTTTGCCCACCGGCATGCCGCGAATTTTTGGCGCCTTGTCCGGGGAGTTATTTTACCTGAGAGATTTGCCTTCGGTTGTGGGAGCGGCCATTGAACGCCGCGTAAAGCTGGTTTCACACTCGACGGAAAATTAGCAGCGTAAAGTTGACCGTTAGCGGTATATCGAATGGGAATCAATTTTCAGCTCGGCGTTTATTATCATCTGTCCGGCATATTTTCCGTCGAGTGTGAAACCAGCTTAAGGGTGAAATACGTGTCCGAACGATAATTTCAAATACCAACTTTCCTGCGCGACCTGCCATTGGGTTTCTTTGAAGTACGTGACGTCGAGTTTTCTTCGTCCATGGGCGATGATCAGCCTCCGGAGGTAATACCGGTAGCGCCTAAGGTGATTTGTAAAAATTAGATTGAGGTAGGGAATTTTCTAATCAAATACTGATTTCAGAGAGGGGAAAACGATCAAAATAGTGGAAAAGGTGAAGAGGAAGTAGCAGAAGTAGACGAGGAACATTCTAGGGTCGTTGTTAGGCAGTTGTTGTTTGAACTCGTCACGCTGGTGGGGGTGCGAATAGAAGATAATTAATCTTTTATAATCACTTTATTTTTCTTAAAATATATTTTTATAATTTTCTAATCGCTTTAATTTGATTGTTATGCCGTTAGTAACGTGGCATTATATATTTATATTTAAAAAAATTTAATAAACATATTTCACACATTGAAATTGTTTCGTTATTTTACCTTGCGGAATCGGGAAACTTAATAAAGTAGTTGGTAACTCTGTAAATTAGGGGAATTTAGATAGTGACTGGTAACATTGCAAAACGGGAATTTAACTAGTGGTGAAAGCGAGTTAGTCTGCCGTAATTTGCAAAAACGTATTAACAACAATTTTTACATTTTTGAGATAATCTAAGGTAATTTGAGGGCCCTGATTGCGAATCTGCAGACGGTTTTTGCCTAGCTCTGTTCGTTTTTAAGATAAGAACAAATCCTAAACGCATTATCTGAGGTTTTTGGCGAATATGCTGTGCAATAACGCATTAACTTGTAAATTTGCGATAATAAAATTTGGAAAAACTCATTTTTCCTATCTATCCAATCATAAATTAGAGATAACATCACGTGATTTAAAAATCGTCGGCCAAGTTGCCAAGAAAACCGCCGAAACGTTGAAACTTCAACCGTTGGTGATGGATGCTGATTTTTATTTTAAACTTCTTCAAAACAGGTTAGTTGAGTTTTGCGTTTTTCTTCTGAGAGTGATAGCTCTCTAAGTCCGAAATTTTTAAAATTGACATTTTCTTTCATATAAAATTTAACCTTATATTTATTTTATCAAAAAGAGACAAAGGCTTAATAACACTTGTTTTTGTGCAGTATTTCAAATTCTGAGAAACCAAATGATGATCTACCAGGTCCTATTGTGGATAATTCAGAATTAATGTCACAGTCGTTTGATATAAACGATGAAATACATATATCGAATAATGGATTTGAGTTATTTAATCATTGTCATGATAATTCTGCTGCAAATGAAGAATTTGTTGAAACACAGACTTTTGAAACAACTGTAACTTTGGCAGTGTCCTCAACTGGAAATAATGAGATTCCTAATATAGTAACTTCTAAAACAATTTGCTACCCAAGCTGCAGCAGTGATGATACATCTATTGACTTTTCAACTATTTTTTTTAAAATTTTGCTTCCTAGAAAGTACTATAAAGAAAATTATTCACCTTGTTTTAATCCAGGTAAACGCATACTTGTATTGAATTATAGTAGTTTTAGTAGTTAATTTTTTTAACATTTCAGAGTAACCAAGCGAAAAGTTGTTTTGCCATGTTGCCATGGAATTGGATGGTCTTAAGGGTGGAATAGTCCTTCTTTTGGATAAAGGCTTTCAAATTGGTTCTATAGTAACAGATAGGCACGTTTCAATCAGAGCTTTTCTTCGGGAAACTTATCCAAAAATTGAGCACCTTTTTGACTGTTGGCACCTAGTAAAATGTAGGTAAAATATTTTATGATACTTTATAAAAAATAAATAAAAAATACAATTTACAGCTATCAAGAAGAAAAAATATATGGAACAGAAGTATACAAAATCATTTATACTGGCTCGCTTCCTCCTGTGATAGTAATTCTGCGATAATGGCGGCCAAATGGGAATCACTGCTAAACCACGTCATAAATAAACAAGAGGGCCACACTGGGCCATACGAAGCTTGCGAACATGGTCCTTTAGATAACGAGCGTTCCAAAAGATGGCTTAATCCAAGTTTGTTTCATTCTCATATTTTGGTTTATTTTGAAGAATTAATTTTAATAATTTTCTCATTAGTATCTCAAGCATATACTGCGTTAGAAAAATAGTTTTAAAATTTTCTAAAGATGTATCCCAACTTTCATCGTCTTGTCAAACCTCCTCTGTAGAGGCTTATCACGCAGTTGTCATTCAATTTGCACCTAAACATACACACTACTCGTATTTTGGAATTATGACTAGGTACCTTCAGTGCTAAAAAAGTGTTAACTTCACTAATAATTTTCAATTTATAGATAACTACTTGCTGCAATGCATTTTAACGAAAATGCAAGCTGTTACTGTTAACGGCACAAGTCGTTGGAATATATTCTTCCCGAAATTCAAAAAGGGGGAATATTCGTTACGCCCAATCATGGAAGCTTTTTCTTACAGTAAGCACAATAATCTAAAAACAAACAAAGATTGATTCATAAGGGTACATACCATTTCACCTTACGTTAATAAACTGATGTTAAACGTCATTGAATACAGTGAAGACTCGTATGAGAAAGGATATGAGAAGACTGAATCTGTTTTGGGCGCTACACCCAAAACTTTGTGCTCTGAATTTAAACACCCTACCAAAGATGAAGCTGTTGAATCTTATACTAAACATCGTCGATTCTCTGACAAATAATATTGTATTCTAAAAAAAATTACAAATAGTTCCATGAAAAATCCAAATTTTCATTTTATTAAAAAATTAAAATAAAGTAGCCTTAGAAAATTTTACAATTTAAAATCAATTTCTTTGAGCATTTCTTCTACGTCCCTGCCTTGGTATGTAAGGCCGGAATCCACAAAAATCATCTGATGGAAATGCATTCTTAATTGCATTTACTACACAAGCTGGTATGGGAAATCGTCGATTTGGAATAATCCAATAACACCATCTAATAAGTCTTCGATATGCCAAATACCTATAAGTCCTAATAAAATAACCGATTACTAACTATATTATAGCCACAATGATAAATCTCACTTGTGAATTAATCCCTCTGCGGGTTGTCCAAGCATAACCCCTGGTTGAGGGTTATGGAACTCTCGATATGCCGAATTCAACATTGGAATGTGAGTACAGGTGTTTTGGAAGTCTGGGTGTTCTGTTATGCAAATATCTTCAATTAATGCATTTACCCTTTCCTGTTCTTGACAACACTGACATTCTGCAACAAGTGGCATAATAGTGCAATTGCCACGACAACACCTAAAATGAGGAATAATAAAAATATAAATTATTTGCAATTAATATTAATTAAAGATTGCTAGCAATCGTTCATTATTGGCTTCGTTTTCCCCCTGAATTATTTCATTATCTTCTTCATCTTCAGTAAGGGCCAATGGTTCAAATTGATAGGGTAATATACCGTGAATTTCGCCAATATTTTCATCAGCTATGCCTATTTCAGCTAAAAGATCTAAGGAATTTTCTGAACCGGTTTCATCAGATTGCATTGATTCCAATACTGCGCTATCAGAATCCAAATCCGAGTTATAAATAGATTCTTCACTCGAATCGCTCATAGCTGTTAATTATAATAATTAATCAAACGTTCGACAGACAGCCTAGGCCTAGCACACGATCGGCAAACCAAAACGTCTCGTGAGTGTGATCACTGATCACGTGACTAAAACCACTCTACGTCTATTTTAGCCACGCCTTCCCGCCAACTTCCAAAATTCACATTTTTAGTTATATTAGTTTTAATATATTAAAATGAATTTTATTTGACAAAATATTGAATATATACGTTTCTTATAGTCTGATAATAATTTAGAAAGTATTAGATTGATGTGTTCAAATATCGTGCTAGTAACGCTTTAAGCTAGGCTTAAATTATTTACTTTTGAGCTAAACCTTTTATTGTGGTCTTTTATTGTTAGTCCTTGGATTATTTTAATGATTTGTATAAAAACAACTATATGGAAATTGTTGGTTTAAAATGCCGTTGTTTGTTTTTGTAGAAATTAGAAACTTAAAATTGGAAGTTTAATAATCCGTCGTCTTAAAAATTAATAATTGTAGGTTCCCTGTTAGCACAAGCCGGGCGTTTTTGAGGGGGCCGAGAGTCGTAGGCAGTTTAGGGTCTTTTTTTCACTTGCCCGTCAGTAACGTTTAAATCGTTGGCTAACTCTAAAACGCCCAATTACCGAGTTTCATAGTTATCAACCTGCCCATTGACGCGTGTAAATAATAAGGAGCAAATAAAAAGTAGATAAATAATTATAATTGATTTTAATTTAAAGTAAAAGAAATATTGTTGAAGCTTAATTCCAATAGGTCTTATGAAAATGAACCTTAAAACCGAAAATATTCCAAAATAATTCTATGAATTAAGTTTTAAATTAATTACAACCACAATCCGACGATAGACCTCGTACATGAAACAAAATCTATTTACCTATTTTTAATATTATTATATTAGTATAATAACTAAAAAATAATATATATTTGTATTTCAAAGTTATAAAGGGGACTTGATCATTTTTAGGAATAACGATATTTTAACTTTTGGCCTATACTGTAAATGTTTGTTTATTTTTAATAAAGCTACAATTTATACAGGAATATTTGTTTTATTTAGAGATATTTCGGAATTTAAACAACGTTAATTTTTTTTATAATGGCCAAAAATCTTTTTTAAACCATTAGTTTGTTTCGTTTCATTTAAATTTAGCAAAACAGATTCCAAAAAAGAAAGAGTTTTTGCCAAAGCTGGGGTGTATTTCAAGTGAAAAATCCCGAACGCAGAGAACCAAACTAATATAGCCGACATTAGGTGATCTGCGGCCATAATTTTTACTCGGTCCACATACAAAATATCCTTTTGGCTATTTAAAATAGAGTTTCCTACAAAACTTACGACAGGTTCATTAGGTACATTGGAAATGTCTTTCTCGTTAAAAAATTCTTGTGTATTTTTCGTTTACAATACTTGGTACCAAGAGAAACACTCCTGGTAGTTTCGTTCCTAAAACCATCCATAAAAATAAATATTACAGATAAAACAATTCATATAATAATAATAATAATTATAAGCTATTTTTAAAACCTGCATCACAATCGGCCTGAGGCCCTTCTAACAGCGATACAGTGATATCGTAATAAATATATTAGAAGTAATAGTCTACGATTTTTTTACTTCTTGATCCTCATGAAGGTCGATAGTTTCCAATAGTTTAATTCTTAATTCCTTGTTGGTAGACCGAGCGTCGTCCCATATCTTTTCGTGAAGTAAGTTTAAGGATTCCATAATTTTCTTATCAATCGATATATTACTAATTCTTTGGAATTCTTTATGGATCAAAAAAACTTTCTACCTGTTGAGGGTAGCATACTCTCGTTCCATTTCTAATTTTGTTAATTTTGTCTTAATTTTTTTTCCATTTTCATGTTAAGAATTCTTTGATCTGCATTAATTTTTTTCAACTCTTTAATCATTTGCTTTTTATGAAGTACCAAGCTTTTCGTGTCTTCATAAAACAAGAACATTTTTGTTACTTATATTTATCATTTACAACTATTAAAAGCCTTACTTTGAAACGTTGTAAATTATTTTCCGGTTTTTTTTCTGTTTGGTATTTGAGCTATATAATTTTTTGATTTTGGTTTAGTTATTCTTCGAACCTTAGTGGAATACGAGCTCGGCGATGAATTTAAATGAAGGAACTGATGTATAATCAATTGAAGTCATTATATTGGAACTTGAATTGGTTGGATTTGAAGTTATATTTTCAATTGTAGACACAGAAGAATTGTTCAATTTTTCCATTTCTTTCTGTGAGGAAAAACTAGACTCTTTATCCTTAGACGTGTCACTTCCGCAGATCGTTTCGTCTTCAAGTTCATCTTGTTCGCGTTTTGGACCCCAAATAATTCTTGCACACTCTACTTTCTTGTTATTTTTTACCGTCTTCCTACAGTTTTTGAATTTTTTTCGTAAACATTTCGACCATTCGGCCTTCGGAATACCAAAAATAAAGATATTATTCGAATATTACTTAAAGCAAACAATTCGTTTTTCAAAAACCTTTCGGCAATTTCAATAAAAAAATACTAAGCATTATTTTAAATCAATTCGTGGATGAGAAACATGTAATAACATAAGTAAACTTCATGCTCAAGCTACAAGCTTTCGGGAAAACCCGCTTAAAAATGTTCTTATAGCTTCAATTTTATATAATTTTTAAATAATTGTATAAAACAACTATTTTATAGAGAGAGCTCCATCAAAAGTCATAAAATAAGTCTGACATTACTCCTGGTTTACTCTCCAACTCTCTCAATAGCTAGTGAACTAGAAAAACTAGCCAATATTTAAAAATAGTCTATAACTTACAAGTTAGTACGATAATAATTTCCAAACGGAGATTAGAATGTTACTAAAGTTTTCATAGATTTCCAATAAAGAAACGTTACTTGAAAACGTGCTTACCGCGTTCCCCAAGTACTTAAACTCCATTTGCATTTTGGTTGCAACATGGATATGCGAAGGAGGAGACCTGTTAAATGAGGTGCCATTTAAGAAAACTTCAAGATTATTAAGATATAAAAATTAACTTACAAACCATCGGATATCAAATTGTGGAATAAGCAATTTGTTATTTGTGTATCAACCTTTGCCTTATCCTCTTCTTCCAAAGAAAGGTAATGACCTTTGTTTGTTATACGACGTAAAGAATGTAATTTATTCTCGATAGCAAAACTGAGCCTTGCTAATACTATTATCGATCTCAATTGCTTGCTTATCGACATTGACAGCATTGATAAACAAAATATGAACATTATTTTATGATGTTGAAAAGTGGCCGTACTAAATTTGAGGCAAGTCTCATAATTTTTAAAAAGCGTGATGTAAAAACCAATGGGCTCAATTACTCTGACTCTACGCATTTACCAGTTTGTTTATTTTTCTTTCTTAAGAGCAAAAGATGGTTTGGTTCGGGAGAATCTCACTTTAATTTCAACGCCGCTTAAAAGATATTTGGGTATATTGAAAAGGTCCGGTTAAACTCATTTCCTTGGATTCCTTTATAAAGGCTTGTCTTTCTCTATTTCCATGGTTAGTTTGTACTTCGTCAAACTTGCCAGCGGTGTCTTTAGCGTATATACAACTAGTAAGATGCGATTCCTTCGCCACGTTGGAGTAATTCAAAAGCGATTCCAGATAGGCTCTGTAACAATAACGACTGGCGGAAGGGGTGATCAGGTGATCGTTCAGAAAAATTACGATCTGGTCGAATAGGCTGTGCAAAAAGTTGTGACATATCGTTATTCGGGCATTGGGGTCTATATTAGCATCGTTTTCTCTCGTTACTTAACATTTGATATGAAGCAGAGTCAATGCCAAATCGGTATACTCGGCCGATTTTGGAATACAAAATTAGATTTGAGAATCGTTTTTAAGAGTCGAGATTGGTCTAAAACGTCGTAGTCGCGCTTTCAACACCGGTTTGAACCGGTTTCGTCGCAAATAGATCCAATTCTTATTTTAGAGCTTCTCTTTGATATATTTTTGGTATTTGAGGTTACGGAAATTTTAAACTGGACAACAGAAGAAATTTACGAAAAATAACTCGAGATTAGAAAGATTCCGAACAGGTAAAAACGGTTATTTATTCAAAAGTTGTGAAAAATATTCCCAATATCGAGGATGGGATTAAGAAATTAAAAAACATTATTTCATTCTTTTATAAGTACAGGGTCACAACATTTAAGACTTTTTGACAAAAATACCATAGCTAACAAAAGTGGTTTTCTTCAAGTGCCATTTGTGTACTACAACCTTTTTTTAGGAAAATCGTCGTATGATGATTGACAAGAAATATTCCTAGCCCTTGCTCAAAGATATTAATTCACCAAGGCGGGGAAATGTGATGACAAAATGTGAGTCGTGGCCTTTCGTGGTGTGAATTAAATCTGAGAGAGGGGGTTACATACAGGGGACAGAAAAAAAGTGGGGGAGATTCGAATTCAGAATGGAAACCCTTTGTCGTTAATCAATCACAAAATCTTTGTTTAACACTTATTTTTTTTAAAAACACTAATATACAAAAATGAACATAATGAGGGGGATTGAGGGAATAGTTCTGACTTGACAAAAGTGATAGTTAGGCCATCTCTTAGTGTTCTTTTAGCTTTTTCAATATACAAGGGGTGATTTAATCATAAAAATACACTCTTTGACCTTAAATTTAGTAATGAAACTATCTCTTACTATTTTCTATCGGATCGGTTCTGGTATCCTTACTCTCAGGCATCTTAGGCTCGAATGACGGAGGGGACAGAAATTAATATACACTTACACTAAATCATAGTAAACACTACAATTAAAATACTTTAATTAAACAATGATAATATTTAACTCAAAAATTGCGAACGGAAAAGGAAATCTGAATGGTATAAATACAAGAAGTAGAATGAACTCTCAGCCTCGAGGGGACCTGTCTTAAATCCTTTTCTCGGACAATAGCAAGGGATAAAGCTTTCTTATCAAGATTTTTTGTTTACTTTTCACTGGCTACTTCGTATTTCGACCCTGGGTACTCCATAAGGGGGGGGGTTATGGTGGAAATTCTACTCATAACTTGGTTTCGGTGTCCTCCGCTACGATGTCGTTCCTCGGTTTACGTAAGATGCCCGACACACGCACTTCACAGAACGGGACGTCTTTGGGGGCTGCTTGTTTACGCGTCTCTTTAGCTACACTTTCCTCTAATTGTCTTTATTTACTCGTCTAATGATTGCGGGTTTCTCCCTATATTCTTTTACTTCACAAGCTGACGGGGGCGTAGGTACTTCGGGTTTCGGTCTGAAATGTCCAGCTAGGTTAGGGAGTCGGTCTCGGTCATCTGGCTTTCTTCTCTCGGAATGGCTAGATATTGGGTGATCAACAGGTGATTCGACGGTGTTGAGGGCATTACGCTTCTTAGACCTATTACTGCTTGGATTATGCTCTTTCGGTCGCAATGTCCTGACTGTGGTTCATCTAGGCAATCAGTGAGGGCTGTTCCGATCATGAGGGTTGAATTGAGGGTAATAAATATCTAATCGCGACTTCAACGCACATTATTTGATATTTATTTCGACATGGTTCTTATCTTGCCCCAGAAGCAGAGTTCTCCGGCTCGGAATGTATTGCACTATGGTCTTGTGATCGAGAGAAAAACCCTTTCATTTTCGACGGATTAATATTAACGTTACCGAAGGCAGGGATTTAGTTTATAATGTATATTGAGAGAATGGTTTGTTTAATTATCATAATTATATCTTTTATCGTGGGGGTTGATCGAGTTCTATAAGACTTATAAAATATTATTAAATTGTATGTATGGTTCAATAGTTATTAAAGTTTTTAGTTTAACATTATGTTTAATTTATATTTAACACTGTGATTAGTTCCATTAAATAGAGCTCGGAATTCTAAGAACTTTGATGTAGGGGCTTTAAGAATACTTAACAATAACTCTCAAATGAGCGGGTCAACAGTGCAGGGAAAATGTAATATCAAAAGTAAATAAAACACTGAATAAATAAAAAATAAATGTAAGGATGCGGGGGAAAGTAAACCTGAAGGGTTACAGTACGCTCACTTAAAGTTTACAAAAGAACTTTTATCAAAGTTATTATTTATTATTTCTCTTTTTGGTTACTCGAAGTTATTTAAATAAACAAATCAGTAATATTTTAACCAACAAAATAAATGTCACAAATATAAGACTATGGTAGGACATTTTTAAAATTAATTAAGAATCATAAAAATTAAATTTTTGTCTAATTCTACCAAAAGAAAAATTTATTTAAATTAAATTAAATTTGCCGGAATTTTCAAAATTTATAAAACAACTCAATTTGAACTGCAAAAATCAAATTTCCCTAATAATAAGAATACATTTCTAATCAACACTAAATAAATGAATTTTACTAGTTGATAAAAATAAGTAAGCTAATCAATAAGCAAAGTAATCTACAAAAGTATTTAGTCTGATTACATTATATATTTGCAATATCACCTGCATATAAAAATAAAAAAATGAAATTATTACAAAACTATTAATTTATAACGCGAAACTAAAAATATTTATTGTTAGTCGACGATGTACTAGTGCGTTTTAGTTCTTAAATTTATCCAGACGCGTTTTAAAGCTGCTGATTTCCGATTGCGGTTTAATATTAGGGGGTAAATAGATTCAGTCATAAACAATATTTTTTCATAATAGCTGTTTTCAGTTTGTAGTGAATCAATGCGGCTTGGACATTTAAATAAATTACCAAATTACCACGTGGTCATTTATTTAACAACCTTCGCGTTAATTTGAAATCATAGTAAATAAGCGGTTTTATTTTTACCCCATGTTAAGTTGTCTTACCTTTTCCGAAGGTATTTTAAATATTATCGATAGCGTTACGAAATCGTTCTTATGTTAAAAGTGTGATTAGCTGTTTATAGTTTGGTTAATGTTCTTAATCTATGAAACACTAGGAAATTTTAAAGCTTAGATGTTGAGTTATTCACAAAATACACAAAAATTAAATTAAATCGAGTGTTTTTCTCGCTTTTATAAGGGTGCATTTTTACTTAGAAAACTCATTTTGAAATTTAACATAACCCTTTACCTGTTAAAGAAGTTCATGGATATATGGCTGAAAAAGTGTTTAGCCCAACTTACTTCAGGTGAGACATTAACAATGTCCATTGAGGTAGTTATCTCGGAAGCTGGACTGCCTGAAAAAATAACTATATTTTAGGCTTTTACAACTGGATAAATAAATGAATGTTTCTCAATTCGTTTAGGCTCATAGGTCAACATTTCGCTTGGAAATAAAACACCTCGTTCAAATACGTAAATTGTGCTCTATCTAAAGCTATTAACCATTTGATTTACCAAGACATGTTGTTGTATATTTATAAAAATGGCTCTTTAAATTTTAGACAAATCATAAAATATTTCGTGGTTTGAAAAAAATTATACAGGGTGTCTCAATTTGCTCGATCAGGCCATTTTTCTCAAAATGTATTTATGCTAGGGTTCTGAAATTTTCAGGGTTTATTTTTTAGGTATAGAAGGCTTTGGTTACTAAATTTCAGAAAAAGCGAACGATTTTGTGCCGTTTTGGAAAATTTATTTTTTCACCGGTAGGTGTCACGCAAAATGTTTCAATAGAAAAGTTGTAGGGCATAGTCGAAAGTGTAAAAATAATTTTGGTTCGGTTGAAAAAGACCTATTTTTCACTGAGTTTGGAGGTCGGGGAAAAAACAAGTTGTACCAGCAGGCAATAGCCTTTAACGTAAACAATCGTACGTAATCACAACACACATGTACATTTAGTTTAGGGAACCTATGCTTTCAGCTATGTAGTTAATAATCAGATCTGCAAAAAGTTATTGTTAAAGAAAATTATTACGTTCAACACCTAATTAGACAAAGTAGACAAAGACCGCGTCTTCCATTTCGACGCGGTTACGAGTAAGATCATCAAACAAAGATTTGTAGAACAAAAATTACGCTTATTTTTCTTTTGTTGTTTTTTAACGTGAAATATCAATTGTCCGAGTAGTATTTAAAGCATTTACATTTCAAAGTTAAAACATTATCTCAGCTTGGCCGATTGTTGTCCAGTATGCCTCTTTACACTCGAGATCAGCGCGCTCATATGCTAGAATTATTTTACGGAGAAGGTCGTCGTAATGCTACTCTAGTAAGTCAGTTATTTAGACGAAGATTTCCCAATTGCAGACCAAGTCATACGACGGTTCTTAGAGTGGTCCGCGACTTCGACAACTGGGGTAATATCAATCCGAGGTTTCGTGGTCGTGGTCTCCAGGACATCGACATGGAAAACACCATACTTGCCTACTTCGTCGCCTATCCTCGAGCGTCAGGACCGCCAGCTTTGACTTAGGGTTGTATCGAAACTACGTTTGGAGATCACTCAAAAGACACCATTTTCATCCTTATCGAGCGACACTTCACCAAGGACTGCATGACGGTGATAGACAGCGCCGACTCGACTTCTGCAATTGGTTTTGCCTCATGGCTGACGCACACCAGGATTTTCACGATCAACTACTGATGTCCGACGAATGTTCATTCGGAAGAGATGGGCCTTTCAACCGTCAAAACCAACATATATGTGGGACTACGAGAATCCTTACTGGGGATTTCCTCACCGCCACCAAGTGCAGTTTCGCTTAAATGTGTGGGCTGGTCTGTTAGGTGACAGAATTATTGGCCCGTTCTTCCTGTCAAATCGTCTGAACGGTCAAAACTACTTGGAGTTCCTTCAAAATGAAATATCCAACGTGTTGGACGACATTCCTCTGGCCGAGTACAGACGCATCTGGTTCCAGCAAGATTGGGCGACACCTCACCAATATCGTGACGTGGTTGCATATCTAAACAACGAGTTTCCTGGAAGATGGATCGGAAGAACTGGTCCTGTTCGTTGGCCTGCAAGATCCCCTGATCTAACACCACTCGACTTTTTTCTTCGGGGATTCGTAAAGCAGTACGTATACCAAACACCTGTGACGAGCGCAGAAGAATTACGACAAAGAATCATCGAAGCATGTCGCCGGGTGACTCCAGAAATGGTTCGGGGAGCATTTCGCAATATGCAACAGCGTGTATATTTGAGCATTGCATCAGAAGGTGGCTTTTTTGAAAACATTTTGTAGAAGTCATTAAAAAACATTTGTCACTTGGGCTAATTATTATTTGTTTATTTTTCGAAATCTTATAACTGAAATGCATGTTACCTGCTACTACAACTTGTTTTTTCCCCGACCTCCAAACTCAGTGAAAAATAGGTCTTTTTCAACCGAAACAAAATTATTTTTACACTTTCGACTATGCCCTACAACTTTTCTATTGAAACATTTTGCGTGACACCTACCGGTGAAAAAATAAATTTTCCAAAACGGCACAAAATCGTTCGATTTTTCTGAAATTTAGTATCCAAAGCCTTCCATGCCTAACAAATAAACCCTGAAAATTTCAGAACCCTAGCATAAATACATTTTGAGAAAAATGGCCTGATCGAGCAAATTGAGACACCCTGTATATTTACAATTAAGTGAGTAAAAACAGTTTTAAATAAAAAACTGACAGCTCAGTATGGAAATACGCCAATTTTATACTAGGATAAATTTGAAACCATCTTAAATATTTTAAAAGGAAATGACCCAAACAAAATGTTAGAAATGGTTGTAGTTTTGACCTCTCCGAGGGAACAAAGTCCCGTAGGAGGGGTTATACAATCACAGTGTCTGTCTGTCTGTGTGTCTGTCCTATGAACGCGTTCGCAGTTTCTGTGCTAAGGTTAATCATTGCGTACGCAGTTTCTCGAAATTTCTGCGTTCGCAGTTTCTCGAAGGTGAGCGTTAACGGATTGATTTGCGGTTGGGTTTGGTTTGGATGGTCTTTTTTTCGTCACCGACGCGACAGTTTTAACTCAGTTTGATTGGATATTTCGTTATTGTAATGTTTATGTGTAGGTTGTGAATGTTGAGTTCGTGTTATGTCGGTTACGGGTGTTTAGTTTGTTGTGTTTGTGTTATGATGGTTGTGGATGTTGAGTTCGTGTTATGACGGTTGTGGGTGTTGAGTTTGTTGTGTTTGTGTTATGATGGTTGTGGATGTGGAGTCTGTTGTGTTTAAACGGGTGTTATTTATCCAACTTCCTCTTAACGATTTTGGGACAGACCGAGTGCTGAGTGTTATGCAACCTCTCAACGTCCAATGGCAGGGTTTCCACCAATTATACTAACCACTCAGCCACCAACGCTTGTTTAGTTACGGTGTTTTCCTGAAAAACAGCTTTGGCGAATGTCCTTTATAAAGTTATAACGTTAGGTACTAAAATTTATTCTACATCATTTTAATTATTTATAAATTATATTAATATTTTATTTAATTAAATATTTATAAATTATATTAATCTTATATTTAATTAAATATTTATAAATTATATTAATCTTATATTTAATTAAATATTTATAAATTATATTAATCTTATATTTAAATAAATATTTAAGTATTTTAATGTAAAATTTGATCGTGATCAGGAACTTGTTTTTATTTCGTCAAGAATTGAACCGGGAGCGCGGTTTTAGGACTTTGATTCGTTGCCGCTGTGTTATTGATTTCTTTTACGTTGTGTTTTATATCTGTAATATATTATTCAATGACGATGTTAAACTCTTTAATTGTCAGTAGGTTTAGTTTTTTCGGATACTCTTTTTTAATATGTTATGTATCTGGCTTTTAAGCAAAGGAAGGGTCGTATGTTATTTTTAATGATAGAGATAATGTCGTTTTTTGTCTATTCTTTGATCTTATATTTTTATATTTTGTTTTTTGAGATAATTTTATTTCCACGAAAACGTACAGTTTTGGAGGATAATTTATACTGTGTACGTCGTGTTGTTTAGCTTATCCGGTTTCATGATAATAACGTCGAAAATTCCTCTTTGTTATTGGTAAGGTGTCGCACTAACTATTCCGTCTACGGTCATTTATTGATATACGAGCTGTGGTTTAGTCAAGTGGCTTTCTGTGCTTTGTGATGGAAAGTTTTCGCTTCTTGTTAATTCATTTTTATTGTTGTGGATATTTGGCCATCTACGATTCCTAATGCAGTCATTGATTTCCTGGGTGTCATTATGTGATATTGGAAATTGGACAGTATTGGTCGTTTTCATGCGGCATGTGTCACAATGTCAACAGGAAGTCTACGAGTCGTCGACTACCAGATGTCGAATATAGCTATTCTAAGGGCGAGTGTTGAAATAACATAAGCGTTAAAGATGCGGCAAGTATTTTGTAAGCGAGAAAAATACAAATACCCTCTGTAGATATTTATTTCATTAAAATTTGCTTCGTAATATATTTAACTGATAAACTTGTTCTGTAAATAGGGTTAAATTAAATTGTGCATTGTTTTAGTACGTCTAACTCGCTGTTGTAACTACTTAATTTATATTATTTTGAATAAATTAACCTCGGTTGTTTCATCTCAATTATTTAAATTAAAATTAAAATTTTATACCGGGCAGGGTTTGAACCGAGAATACGTTTTTCGTAAATAACTCTGAATTGCGGAGATATCTTTGGGGGTCGTGTCATGAAATTAATACCACTAGGGACCATTCTTCCGAGGAGAGGTATATTTTGGCTTGCCAACTTGTTTGAATAAAACAATATTAAAGACCGAAATCAAACAAGGAATATTCGTTTCTTCTTTCGTAGGAAGTTGTTCAGCTGATTAACCTTATTTTCGAAAAACAATGATCATTAACATCTCCGAGAAGAACTACCTTAATATTTAACCTATATTGCAATTGATAGTAATGAATAAATAATAAAAAAAGTATTTTTATAAAAAATACACAAATCTTTGCACCATTACAGTTAAGACTCGCTTAGCTTGTAGTGTACTTGAGGGCATAAACGTGATATTTAAGTGCTTGTTTACCCGATTAAAGCCGTGTAGGTTAATAATAATCAGCTATGGTATTACCATAGTTATCTTTCGACTTTTAATGCTTTTAAACAGGGGGCCGGGTAATAATGCGTAGGAGGTTGGTGGCAAACCCTTCATCAAGAGATACAGGTAGCGACAAAGGACAGTGTTTCCAAATGCCCCAAAAACGGCAGAATTGGAGAAAATGCTATAATTTAAATAATATTTGCATATTTGGTATTAAAATGAACGCTGAATTAACGAAGAAACAACATTTTCTAGCTGCGCCCCCTAGCGGCGAAGTTAGCTTCCCTTTGGGAGTACAAGGTTTTAGTTGGTGGCATTCGATAGCCCGTAATGGCGTTATTAAGTAGTATTAAATTCATGTCCATGGGGTTCTTTATTTTTTGTCTACATTCAATTTTTGTATCCAGAAACCGCGTTTTCAGGCAGGTTTACACGCATTTTATTCGGAAAGGCGCAAGTACAAACCTATAATTTTTTCAAAGCCCTCTAGTAAACATCCAAATATGTCCATTCTAGAATTATGATAACTTTCCCTTCGCGGCTTTTCTTGAAAGTCGAGTTTCAAAAGTGTACGATTTTTTCCAAAGAAATCGACCTAAGCCGCCACATTGGGCTAGAAAAATGTTATTGGGAAAAATGCTTCAAACGTAAAACACAAATTAGTGACCCACGTAACCCCACGCCGTGTTGTAGTTTTTTAAGGGAATTTCATCGTCTTTCACGGGAGAAGCTTTCGCTACGACGCGACTGCAGTGTTCGGCAAAACGTAATAAATTTACGAAAGTAGTTCGCAAATATCTGTTTAAATAAGCATTATGGAAAACGCACCTGTTCAAAATGTTGTTGTTTTAAATAGCAATAACGACATTACGTTAGAAGCAAAAACTTTGCATACACCACCAAACGACTCGTTTAATTCTACTATTCCAAGTACGTCTTCGACCAACGATAGTACAACTTCAGCGACCACTATCTCAGAACCTATTACTAATAGGGAATTAGTTAATATTTTCAAGAAATATACAAACCTCGATGACTGTGTTTCAGCTGTGAGAACGTTACTTGGTACTCTCATAAAGAAAAAGCCGTCGATATTTCAAATGGAATGTTTAAGAGAATCTGTTGCAACTGAAAGAAAAACTTAAAACCGTTGGTGGAAACAGACTGGTAGAAAGATGACTACCTTTGAAAGGAGTTATCATTTGTGGCTTCAGTCTTATTATACCGTTCCAAAGCCTCTTTTAAATAGTTTTGAGCCGAACACTTCATTAACAGACGTTTCGGAAGACGCTAATGTTGAAAGGACATCTACCAAATTCTCTGAGGTATCGAACCGAACAAAACGGGACAGCGTCACTAAATTATGGCTTCAAAAGTAACTTGATGACTTAGGCCTAAGGTGGTGCCTTGGGTGTGTGTCAGAATTTATAGCCCAGTGTACCTAGTAACAAAGACCATACCACCGGAGGCCTATCATCATAGTGCCCTACGCCACCGTCCCCAAGCCCGGACAGGTGACAAATCCAGCATGGGTAGCAGAACCCCACTACTGATGGTCTCACCTTTGACGCAAGCCACTCAACCCAGCAGAAGGTGCAGCAATGGGTGGACCAATCCCCACTTCGCACACAGCAGTGGGATTTAGAATGGATGCTATAGCAACTCCAGCCGACACCCTACCTATGAAGGTAAAGAGCCAAACTCTTTGGAAAGAGCTCCTAAAGGGGAACGACGAGCACACAGCAGCCCAAGTAACCCGGCACAGCTGGCACCGGAGATCCCGGTTGGCCCCAAAAGGCCGGGAAACAGGACCGCCGTGCCCGCATATGGAGGCTCGCCGCCCCACAGCAGGCTACCCAATCCGCCGAGGCGGCCAGTTTGCCTGGACCCTCTCCGTTAGCCTGAACCGAAGTTCAGTATCCAGCCCAAACCTGACCGAAGTCGGAGGACCATTTGATCAGAGCTAACATCTCCCAGTGCGCCACCGCCCTTATGGGTTACAAGAGCCGGACCCGACTCCCCGGTAAAGCCACCAGTTATTGCACACTCTAACCCATTTAGGGCCGGTGGTGCCTTGAGTATTAGCCTAGCTGATTATTATTATTAATTAGCGTCTTTATTAGAAGACGAACCACCTGAGACAATATTAAAGTCAGCAGCAGTAGCCATTAAAAGGAAAGGAGACCACGAATTGTCACTGATTTTGCGTGATTTAACGCGCACTCCAATTAGCGTATCGGTTCTACGTTCAAGACTGTCTAAGAACCTACCAACAAGTTGTACCGACGACGAAGCTCTTGCTCTTATTTTAGACGGGAATTTGTCAGTTAATTCTTATAATATGATTAGACAAACTGCTCCACTACACGGATCGACTCTCTTTCCGTCATATAAAAAGGTACTTAGTGTTAAAGAACAATGCAGACCGGCAAATGTTCATGTGTCAGAAACTGTTGCGTTCGTGTCACTTCAAGCGCTCTTAGACCACACAGTAAGCCGATTATTCAAACTACAAGAAGAATATCTTGTTAGGTACGTCGAAGTTCTACACCTCGATAATTTACAACTTAATTTGTCAGTTTCTTGGGGTTTTGACGGAAGCTCCGACCAGTCACAATATAAACAGAAATTTGCAAGTTCTTACGAATCCAGCGACGCTTCCCTCTTTGTAACGACAATTATTCCTTTAAATTTGAAATCAGAAATTGGACATACCATTTCGAGTAAACCAACCCCGCAGTCCGTACGCTTCTGTCGACCACTAAGAATACAATTTATTAAAGAATCAAAGGAATCTTTTTTAGCAGAAAGAGATTGCGTCAGAAATCAAATTGAACATTTACACGCGTTCACGACTAATATGATGGACTTATCTCTAACAGTTGCGTATGAACTCAATATCACGGTAATCGATGGAAAGGTACTTAGCATTATTTCTGGTGCTTCTTCGCAACAATGCTGTCCGATATGTGGGGCGACACATGTGCAGTTTAATGACATTCGACGTCAAGATTATTAACCAAAAGATGACTCTCTGTTACAGTATGGAGTAAGCCCTTTGCATGCCTGGATTCGATTTTTCGAGTTTTGTTTACATTTGGCATACCGCAACGTCGATGGACTGAAAACTTGGAGGGTTAATGGAGGAGATAAAAATCCGTTATTTAAAAGAAGAAAGCAAGATATTCATCGTACGATGTGGGAGAAGCTGTCTTTAAGGGTAGACTTTCCAAATTCAGGTGGATCAGGCACAAGCAACGACGGAAATACAGCCAGAAGAGCCTTTTCTCCATTAAATCAAAAGTTATTTTCCGAAATTCTTGGTATTGAAAACTGGCTTCTCGAAGGTTTGCATGTAATTTTATGCGCAATATCATCCAATCTCCCTATAGATTCAGGAAAATTCGGACAGTTTAGTCCAGAGTTTATTATTAAATACGTTGCACATTATAATTGGTTCTACTTACCCATCACCTTACACAAAATTATTGTGCACAGGGAAACCATTATTGAGAAAGCTACGTTACCAATTGGAATACTTAGCGAACAAGCTGGTGAGTCACGAAACAAACTTCACCGTCGTGACAGGGAAATGCATTCCAGGAAAACGTCTCGTGTCGATAATTTGAGGGACGTATTTAACCGAGCAATGGACTCAAGCGACCCCATAGTTTCTAGATTTCGCTAGGTAAAAGGGCAGTTAAACCGAAGAAAACTCCACTTGTAAAAGCAGTGATCAACTTACTTAACGTACCCGAGGAGCCGACTTACCCTAATTTTATAAATCTTTCTGAGGAAGGCACAGATAGCGAAGACGAATCGAATACCGAAAATAATCATCACGATCTAGATCGGTTGGATTTTTCATTGAGATTAACGGCCGATGACATAGTTTAAATGTGCATGCAATATCCCTTTACATTAAAAAGCGAATAAAACTCACATTCGTGTATTACCTATAACATTACTAACAGTGTTATTTATTAATTTTGTACCAAAATATTATAGGTTGCTCATATAAGATTTAGTTATAGTGGGACACTTATTTATTTGGCAAAATATAATTTCGTATATAATTGTATATAGCCAAAATTGGGCGTGAAATTCAGTCGTATATTGCCACATTTTGAAACTCAACTTTCAAGAAAAGCCGCGAAGGGAAACTAATCATAATTCTGGAATGGACATATTTGGATGTTTACTAGAGCGCTTTGAAAAAATTATAGGTTTGTACTTGCGCCTTTCCGAATAAAATGCGTGTAAACCTGCCTGAAAACGCGGTTTCTGGACACAAAAATTGAATGTAGACAAAAAATAAAAAACCCCATGGACATGAATTTAATACTACTTAATAACGCCATTACGGGCTATCGAATGTCAGCAACCAAAACCTTGTACTCCCAAAGAGAAGCTAACTTCTCCGCTAGGGGGCGCAGCTAGAAAATGTTGGTTTTAATACCGAATATGCAAATATTATTTAAATTATAGCATTTTCTCCAATTCTGGAAACACTGTGCAAAGGCATGGGATTATGGGTATGGGGCTGGTGGTGTTTTCTGATGGGCATGAAGCGGCGTATAGGGATGCGAGCCTTTTTTCTCCCCATTTACCACCCCCCTCCGTCCCTATACACCCCTTTCAATCATCCATCTCTATAAATCCCTCTTCCATTGTATACACATATTTGTGTTAATGAATAGACCGCGTATATATCAAATGTGTTTTTAACAATACAGGTTCGAGTACTTTACCGACCTTATAAATAATAAGTTGAAAATGTGCCTTGTTTATTAAATCGTAATTTCTGAGATCTTCAGCCGTGATATGTAAGATTACCCCACTGATGACGGAGCGATAATGCGGATGAAACTAGTCGGGTATACATTTTAAATTATTTTTAAAATAAAACCATTTTCTTGTGCACTTTTAAACATCGTTGTATAGCCCTTTTTTAACAAGTTATTTTGTGCAAGTCGCTAATAATCTACTAAAAATATAAATGGAGTCGTCGTTTTGGTAGACCCGATCAGAAAAGAGAAGGCATCTTTCCAGAGAGTTAGGCTTAAGGTCGAAATTTGGTTGGTGGTTGTATAGACACTTCATGGGCGGTGTTTTATCGATGTTTATGGCTTTGGGACAGGCAAAATCATCCAAGTCGTAGACGACAGTGTTCAAGAAATCGGCCAAATACTGACGTTTCACAGCACCTTTGGTGAAGATCCGGGTAGCGTTGGTTGTAGATGTGATTAAGCAAGAGATTAATTTAACGTAAGGCGTTTGTCTGTTAGTCCAGTCGAGACCGTGTTGGTTTCGTACGACCCAACCGTTTTGTCGTTGAATAGATACCGGTAACTCTTCCGTGGCGTATGGCGGTTCGAATGAACACGATAAAAAGGCGGGGTTTTTCTCGGCGGTACATATAGCCAGTTCTTTTACCACAATGTCGGTTCTTTGTTCCCGGTTAGTTTGAACATTTAAATTATCAAATTACGCGACAACCGTACTTCGGTAGTATGGTGAAAGGGTTTTTAATACGCGATCACTATTATGACGCTTAGCGGTGGTGAGATATTCCTAGTCTAGTATCAGAGCGTCCATCGTATTGTGACTATTATTTCAGCCGAGCTGACCTTTTCAAATCGTTGAGTTTAAGATTAGCTATGACGTCATTTAGCTCATGGTGCTTGGAAACCCCTGGAGACGTTGGCCGTACTTTTGTTTTTAGTTCGATGACTAAATTAGATGACGCAATATTCACCGCACACTCTATTACTTAGGGACTGTAAGCGCCTTCTATTGTGGCTCCTCTTGACTGAATTGTTTTTTAGAAATTTTTAAATAGCGGGCAATAATTGTCCCTAGGTCGAATAATTAAAGTAAAAACCGTGCCCCTATCGTCAAAATATAAACCTAATCAATGGCTACCCTGTTCTTCGTCAGTATGTAAATTATCTATTAGAGAAGTGAGGTAGCAGTCGATTCTAGAGGGTAGTAAATCGGACGGGAAAACGCCGATAAAGTCTTTTTGCAAATCCAATACCACGTGAGAATTTGGTTACTTGGTGGCGTCACTTACGCTCTCGATGATAAATTTAGGATTTTCTGGCATAATCTGTCTAGCCAAATAATGTACTTGCGCCTTGTCACGAAAAATTTTAAATAATACTAAAAGCGAGTTAAGCGATATATCCCGGGAATCTTTACTTTGATGAAAAATGTTTTGCGTAATATATAGGATAGATAAATTTCTATGATGCGATCCACGGGTGAATAACTGTCCAATCTCCCCCTGGGATGTCCCCTGCAAATCGTACAGTACGATAAGCGTCTTTTTCACGCCATCAAACGTACCAATATCGGGAAATCCTTCGCGAAAAATAATGCTATCTTTTAATTTATCGTAATTCGGTTGATACTCACTCTAAAACCGATAAACCTCTTCGTTACAGGGTTGGAATATTTCGTCTTTTTGCTTAATAAATTTTCGGCAGAATAAGTTTTCCTGCTCTGACTCGGTCCGCACAGAATCATGTTGCAGCTATGATAAAATGGAATCATACCGACTCGTGTCTAAAACTATAATGATATAGGTATAAATAATAACAAAGTTTTTATAGTTTTTAGTTTTTTTATATCAACAAGAATATATGCATGTAAAAAATACATATTAGCTAGGGGGCTGGCTGGCGGGTGGAGGTGCGAAACAGCACTGTTAAATTTCACCAAGAATGAGGGTTATTTAAGAAAAGGGGTTGGGATATTATTATTATTCAAATTTATTTGCCAATTTGCCGACTCGTATTTCACAAAGAATGAGGGGTGGTAATTAAAATAACGCTAGAAAAGACGTCAATGTCACGAAGTACGAGGGTTATTTAGAGGATGGGAGAATTATACTTTATATCCGTACGGAACGGTTTTGTAATTGTGTATTATTCAAACTTTGTCGATTAGCCATCGAAGGCCTTAAAGGGAATAAATGGAGGTGGACCACAATCCGAGCCTTTAACGGATTTGGAGGAAAGACTTTTTTCTATTTTGTTCAAGGGACAGTGACTTGATTCAGTGGTTGGGACGCCCGCTGCTTTAACAGCAACAATTAGTGTCCCACCGAAGGAGGATCCAGCAGCGCCTTGTTATCCAATTGGATGCATGTCTTGAGGTTAAGGTAGAACAATCCATGATAGTTGAAGAGCAATTGGGGTCCAGCGATAATAAAGACCTTGTTGGGAACATTTCGGAGACGGTAGTTGAATCTGCAAAAATTAATTTTTAAATAATTATTTTGGTAAAACCTGTCACAAATTCATCGAATTCAATGAAGCGAGAAAAGCCAATAAGGTTGAAAACAGGAGGACCCCTACGAAAGAACAGCAGATTCATTGGATGCTTTGCAAAAGGCGCTAAAAGCTAAGATTGGTAACATAAAAATAGCGCTCGACAAAATCACTATTTCCTTTGAAGATTTATCCCAATCACAAGTAAGGATGGCTGTGGTTTTCGAGAAAGTAGCCGAAAATTTATAGAAGAAATATGTTTGAGTGAAGAAAAAACGGCTTTTTTAAGAGCCATTAGACATTTAGATATCATCAAGATAAAGAGTTTCCCTTTTTTGAATAATGTAATAGTCACGCATGAAGACTTAAGCTAGTCGTCACAGGGTATCCGACTATTATCTAAAATTTGCAAGACTTATTTATTTAAAACACTTGTGAATTATGAATGGGTTGAAACTAAAAATAAGAAAGAAATTCAATATGTACTAAAATAAAAATTTCAAAATTTTAATTTTTTCTCGGAAGAGTTTAAAAAAAAGTACAAATTACAAATTAACTAAAGAAAGATTTATCTTAGAGATAACAAAAACGTGCAGGTTTTGGCTTTGCGCAAGCAGGTTTTAAACACTTGCCACGATAAGGCAGCATACTCCGCGCAAGTTCAACGATATTAGTCTATTTTAGAGAATAAATCGCAACTTTAAATTTTACTTGACAGTAAATAAATCCAAAATAGAGTTTCCAAATTTAAAATAAGCTTGTTGTCACAGGGTATCCGATTATGAAATCTTAATTCGTGACGACTCAATTGTTCAACAAAGGGAAACTCTTTATTTTGATAATATCTGTCTAATGGTCTTAAAAAGGGTCATTTTTCCACTTACCCTCAGCTTAACGAAAGCGACAAAACACTTTTTCCCTCAAGCTTTGTCCAAAGGGATTTCAATTTCCATTACGTGGTGGTGGAATGTGCGGATGTGGGTGGTCATCAGCGGCAAATGGTATATCACCGTCTTCTTCCCTGACCGAAGCTATTTAACATACACATGTTGTACAAAACGCAAGATGTCATGATAATTTCTGCTGCAACTTCGGGATGGTAATGGAGAGCCCTAGATTTCAACAAACAACATAATCGTTGCTTAAAGCACCCATTACACCTTTCAATGGCGCATCGAGCTTTAAAAAAAGCCTCCATACAACGGAACACTGGGATTCCTCCTTCAGCACCTATTATTGGAACCATTTTTTACGGATAATGGATAAGCACTTTCTCCTATAAAAATAAAAATATCGTAAATATTAAAATTATTTATAGGGGAAATAAATTTCCTAGTTTTACCAATAAGCCAAGATTCATTTAATGTCCCATTGACGTATGATTTTTCTAAGTAAGTCGACACTCTTGAACTGCGGTAGATGAAGGAATCGTGGGATGTACCGGGAAACTTCGAATTTGCTGCAAACATAATCAAATCGTAATCGCACATCTAGAGAAGAACTTATAAATACATTTTTTACCTCTCCAAGGGCACAAGGTCTCCTAGGAGTGGTTTTACAATCACAGTGTATCTGTCTGGGCAGAGTGTTATCGCTGCCAGTTTCTTGGAATTAGGGAAAAGCTTTTTCCAATAGAGCCCTCTTTTTGTCATTGGGTGCAGTACAAATTATTTTCAACTTAAGTTAGAAACGGGCGTGATTCGAACCCGAGCCCTCCTGCACGACAGGTGAGCGTTCGACCACAGAAACACGGATACATGTTACGTTTAACTGAAAATTATAAACTCTTCTGAGGAGAGGTATATTTTGGCTTGCCAACTTCTCTTGCCAGTGATAAACGTTATTTATATACTTTACCAGCTGATCATTCAAAGAATGATACGACTTACGGTTGACAAAGAGATACTCCGGAAAATCTGGGTCAATGTTCGCAGGTGGTACGATTTATACATGTGTGCAATCTATAGCTCCAATTCTTCCGGGAAAGTTGCACTCTTCTTGGTACCTCAATTTAACGGCAGCTTTGTGCACTTCAGTCACAGGAAACTTTTTATTCAATTGCACTAGATGCCGGTTGAGAGCTTTTGTAACGTGTTTTAGACAACGGCTTACACTAGGTTGGCTGACACTAAGTAAAAGGTTTTGGACTACATCCAGTTGGTATGATTCTCTTGAATAAAACCTCAAAGCGATAAGCACCTTGAAACCCTTTAAATTTGTAGATCACGATGTTCAACACGACCACGATATTAATACAACAACAAAAAAGCTCAAGTGGGAAAACAAAGCAGCCATTTGAAACAAAAAACCAAAGGCTTAGGATATTACACCACCAAAAAATTAATCCCAAGTTAAGAAGTGGTTTAATGTTTATAAAATATAAATTTAGCCTCGCAATGAAGCTTTAAACTTACTTGAAGTAATATCATAAATTCTGAGTTGTAATATACCCCGAAAAATAGCCACTCTACAGAGTTATGGAGAAGAAATGGTGACCAAAACGGAAGGAAACCCGAGTAAAAATCAGGGGGGGGGGAGGTGTAAACTACCAAAATTAGAAATTCCCACATTTGGCTGGCTACTTGAATGGCCAAATCATTTGGCACGAAGCCAGCCAAATGATTGGGGATTAAGACTTACAGAATAAGCATTTCTGTCATTTGGGGTGCCCGCTCTCCAAATTCCAAATGATGTAGACAGACTCGAGCCAAATGAAAATTACAGAATAGCCCCCGTGGCTCTATCTACAATAAACGCCATTTAATTAATATCTCCGTTTCCTCTGGCAGTCGGTCATCGCTGAAGCTGTCTTCGAAGCGTTCTTTCAGTATCTGCTACGCTCTCACTTTTGTCACTTTCTGACGCTTTTTCGCTAGCGTCTGGACAAAGTTAATCCAACCAGTCGGACTTTCAGCCGGAGGTCGAGCGCTTCAACCAATATCTAAATGCATGCAAATTTATTGTTAGATAAATAAAAGTTTCGCATATGGACATTTTGAACTTTTCAACCCCCGGTTTATAGCTATGTTTAACTATTCTATTTATATTATCAGGAAAAAAATGTATTATGAAGGAACCTAAAATCACACATTGATTAAAAAAACTAACAGAACGTTGAAAAACTGCATTAATAAATTGTTTCCTTTCACTCTTATTGAGCGCAATGACGTACGTTATGATTTTGATGACTTTTCATAACCGCCTTGGTATCTTCATCCAACAAATCATTCACTAGATTCAGTGGGCGAAAATAAATTTCTTTCCATCAACAACTTCCTCGAAAAGATCCGAGGAAACCATCTCAGTGATGTCTGCAATACAGGGTGAAATCCTCAGCCGTGGTCCAGCCTCGGTACTTCTCCTAGTACATCAGAGTGCTGCGGGTCGAACACTTCTACAGGCGCTGGTATTCCACAAGTAGACCAATGGGATAATTATAAGCGCATCTTTATCCAATCGCCCGATAAAGCATTTGGAAGATGTGCTTCTAATTCTCCCATTGGTCTATTTTTAGACTACGAAAAGTACCGAGGCTGGACCACGGCTGAGGCTTCCACCCTGTAGAGACGCGGTTTCGAAGTGCTACGTTTTCTAATCATTTATCTTAAGATCAAGTATCGATAAAGTTAAGTTAAGAAATAAAAACAAAAGATTTTCGGTTTTAGGCTAATAAAAAAATTAGTCGGGATTGCAAAAGAGTTTTAAAACAGCTTTATAAATTCCAAAATAGTTTTATTTCTATTTAACAACCTCATGAACAAAGTAAGTACCGATTTCATTAAAAGGTTTGGTCATTTACCTCTGTTTTACTAAAGTATGTTCGGCTGCATATTTTTGGTATCTCAAAAATTTTTAAGTTACGGAATCGAACTGTTCGAACTTACCCAAGAATAAAAAATTCTTGAGAAATTGACTTTTGGACTATAAAAAGTTTTGTCCCTCCAGTCTTGAAGGTCATCGAAATATTATTTTCTACTTACGCTCCATTTTCAAAAAAGAATTATCTTTCGCATATTGTTAGACACCTTCCTGAAAGCTAATGATTCAATATTAATGTCAACGAAAGTAGCTTGACGACTTTGGCCTATGGTGGTGCCTTGGGTATTAGGCTAGCTGATTATAACTTTAAATATCCGAGTTTAAACACCTACGAAAGTCGATGTTCAAACATTTTTTATTAGCTTGGGTCAGGTTTTTAATTTAAATCTTAAATTTAATAAATAGATTTATAATAATTAAAGATATATGATTTGTAAGTGATAGAGTAAGTAATTTACTAATTATAAAATTATATTTTTAATGGAATTAACCTAAGAAAAAATTGCAATGACGGACTTGTAAGGAAAAATTAATATGTAAACCAGGCTCTCACTGAGCAACATTAGAGTGGAAAAGCTAATTTTTTTACAAAAACTTCTAATGTAATGTTTATTTTTAATTTAAAATATAATTTGACTTACGTTCTGAGTAGAAGTTCCACATTAAAATAAAAAATATCGGCAAATTTAGAAAGTTTCTTTACTCCAAAAGCAAACATCTTTGGTAGCATTGAACATTTGATAATTTCTTATTCAACGGTTTTGGTAAAAATTGAAAAGGTCCATGAGGATGGATGTTAAAACTACTTTTAAGGATAAAACGTCAAAGCATAATACGTAAAATTTCAGATAAATATGATTTTGGTGGAATTGTTTTACGACTGAAAATTATTCAACCACATATAAAATCTATTTTTACCTTATATTTCTAACCTTAATCATATATTTTTTCCCCAGATATGAAACATTAATATACCCAAAACATAATCTTATTTTATAAGAGATTAAAAAATTAAAAAAAAAATTTTTCTTTTCTTACAGTTATACCGTCTAAATTTTATTATCGAAGTAGCGCTTTCGCACACTTTTTTGGAAGACCTCTTTCTTTTTTCATGAATTAGAACGTCGTTTGCTGCTGGTTGAACAGTGTATGTTAATGTCTAATCACAAGCCCTATGCAGTGCTTACGGCAGTAGTTTCTTTGAAAAAAAAGGACAGAAGTAGGTTGCTGAGTTGCTCTGATCCAATTATCGGACCGGACAACAACTTTACCCCGGATACTATTGAAACACTTTCTTTAACAGGTTCCCGAGCTGATTTATGAAACTTTTTAGTTTCCGCAAAAAAATAGTGCGTAATTGATTTTTTTGTTTTAAAAATTCATTGGTATCTTTCGTAAATGATATCAAGCATGATTTCTTTATACATTCCAACTCGTTTGAGCTTTGTGCTGGTGACATTTTCCCCTCCCACTTCCCCTCGTGCGACCGAAAATCGTATTAATATAGGAAGTCTCCTTACTTTTAAGTAAATACATTCTTATTTGTACAATATAAACTTCTGGTACCAATGAACGCTAAAGGCTACCTCCTCCAGGTCGAATATGTGTAAGAAAACGTGCAATAACTGTTGGCTTTACCGGGGAGTCGGGGTCCGGCTCTTTTAACCCATAAGTATAAGCTTTAAAAAAAAGTTCGGTGGCGCACTGGGATATGTTAGCTCTGATCAAATGGCCCTATATCAACTTCCAACTTCGGTCAGGTTTGGGCTGGAAACTGAGCTTCGGCTCAGGTTAACGGAGAGGGTCCGTGCAAACTGGCCTCCTCCGCCGATCGAGTAGCCTGCTGTGGGGTGGGGGGCCTCCATATGAGGGCACGGTGGTCCTGTTTCCTGGCAGTTTGGAGACCACTGGGATCACAGGTGCCAGCTGTGCTGGGTTATGTGGACCGCTGTGAGCCCGTCGTTCCTCTTAAGGAGCTCTCTCCAAAGGGTACGACTCTTTACCTACGTAGGTAAGAGTGTCGGCTGGAGTTGCTTTAGCATCCACTCTTAATCCCAGTGCTGTGTACGACGTGGGACCATCAGTAGTATAGGTTCTCCTACCCATGCTGGATGTGTCACCTGTCCAGGTTAGGGGGACGCGGGCGCAGGGCACTATGTAGATAGGCCTCCGGGGGTATGGCCCCTGTTGCTCTAAGTTCTGACACACTGTTAGAGAACGTTCACATCCTATAAAGCATAATTTTTTGTAAAATCAGGATCTGGGCGGCACTAATGCAGAAAAAAAATTAGTTTGTAGTAGCTGTTGGTAATGCCATTTGTTGGTCCGACGAAAATATTTATTTTTCTAATGCTAATTAATCAATTTTAAGATAAATGTACCACAATGAAAACTCTTAAGCTGTTTCAATAATTTTTCTGTTTTTTTTTTTTTTTAAATAGAGCTAATACCCAAGGCACCACCTTCGACCACATAAGCAATGTTGCTTGTGCGTGATCAAGTAACAGGTGGCTGGGTTACAATGCGTAGGAGGGTGGTGGCAAGCCCTTCATGCCACGCGAGCCAACAGCTCCCTACACTAACTATTACCGTTAACCTCAGCAAGTTTTTAATTTTAAATACGTAGTAAATTTATTGAGCTTGTCGGTGTTCGACTGTAAATGAAACAAAACTGACCTGATATTAAATAATTGGGAAATGAACGATCTAATACTTTCCCGAAATTGTTAATAACTCAGTTTAGATAAATTAAGTTAAGGTCATTTACGTTAAGTTAAATATTAATTTTGTTTGATTTGGATGGTTAAGGGGAATTTTTATTAATAAGGGTTAGATTATATTTATTATATTAAAAAATACGACAAATGTAACGGTTAATACATACACAAAAAACTGACGAGGAAGATTATCCTTTATCTAAGCTGCAGTGAGTCTACCTAGAATTTTACATATTAGAAACATTAAAAGGTGCTTATTCTACGTAAAACTGCCACTGAAATAACTTGTCTTTATGTAACGTTATTTACAATAGTCCCTCAATATGTATCTACTTAGAAAACTGGAAAAATCGGTCTGCGGATTAATTATTATTAATTTTGTTTGATTTGGATGGTTAAGGGGAATTTTTATTAATAAGGGTTAGATTATATTTATTATATTAAAAAATACGACAAATGTCACGGTTAATACATACACAAAAAACTGACGAGGAAGATTATCCTTTATCTAAGCTGCAGTGAGTCTACCTAGAATTTTACATATTAGAAACATTAAAAATACGACAAATGTCACGGTTAATACATACACAAAAAACTGACGAGGAAGATTATCCTTTATCTAAGCTGCAGTGAGTCTACCTAGAATTTTACATATTAGAAACATTAAAAGGTGCTTATTCTACGTAAAACTGCCACTGAAATAACTTGTCTTTAAGTAAGGTTATTTACAATAGTCCCTCAATATGTATCTACTTAGAAAACTGGAAAAATCGGTCTGCGGATCATCAACATTGGAATTTAATGACAGTTTACTACGACAATAAAATTATTTTTCAAATGTGTAAATGGACACCGAAGAGCAGAAATGTTTAGCTTGTTATTTACCTATCAAATAAACCTTTATTTTGAGTTTTAGGTTTTGTGTAATTTTTAATAATTTGGCTCGTATCGCATTTTCTATAAAATATATTTTAATATAATATTTTACATATTGATAGACGTAGAATATTTTCAAACATTATTTCTATCTCTGTACCCTATTTTAAGTACAGTTTGCCAACGTAAAGCGCCAAAATAAACTTAGTGTTTTGAGTTGCTTTTATATAAATTAAAACTATAAATATTATTTATGATCTAAGTATCTTGGTTATTGGCTCTACGAAAATGTATTTAATGAGGTTTATTCTTAGGTATTAACAATATGGTACCGTAAAGCTGCTTTTATTTAATACAGAAAATGCAGTATAACATTAGAGACATCATTAAATCGACCGATACATAAAATTAATTATTTAATGTTCAAATTCAATAGCAAGAGAAAATAAAAAGTCCGTAAGTGCAAAAGACGAAAATCCAATAAGTATTAAAAAACTTTTAAAATTTTGAGGAAACTAGGCAAATTAAGGGGTGAAACAGCCGGATGTCAGTATTTTTTCCTTAACGATATTTTAAGATATATTCCAAATTATATTTATATTTATTATCAAATATTAATATCAATAATAGTTGAAATCCAAACTTAAAACGTTGAGATGAAAAGATATTTTGAGAACCTGTTGTTTTCTCTTACGATGTAATTTTAAGCATCAGTTAGTCCTTAATAGCTTTTTATCTTTCAATTGTTTTACAAGGAAAAATACCACTACTTCTCTGGTTTTTTTAAACCTTCAGATTTCACACGGTACTTCAGCTGAGGCAGCGAAACGAATGAGGAGACTAGCACGTCTAAAATATAATTATGCATTTACTAGCACGGAAAGAATAGAACCCTTTCTATATTAGCGATGCGTCACGAAAAATCAGCAGATTTTGCCCAAATTATATAACACAGACACTGCTATACATGAAATGGTTGATTTACTTCTGGTGAGTTCGAAATTTGTTAAATTTCTAGAAAGAATTTAATTTAAAGTTACATACAATTCTTTCTGAAATAATTATTAAAAGCAATATATAAGATTAAAAAGGCTGTACTTGGAATCATTAGTGTTGTTTTCCCATATTTACGTTTAAATCCAAAACTTTTACCATTCCAAGAATTTATAAATTCTCTAGAATTTTAAAATATTAACGAGGAAACCGATTATATATATTCCTTAGCTCCATTCTCAATACAGAAAACCCAAACTTATGAACATTGGTTCGAACGGCGCAGCACAGACGAGAGGAATTCCGCAGCAAGCCTTCTGTCATCGCCACAGTAAGATTTACATCGCAAAATGTTTTAACGTACGATAAGCATATGATAGGCAGTAAATTAAAAGCTACATATATTATTACCGCCATGTTATTTAATTTTAATTATTTAATAATTTATGCATAGTCAATAAACTTTTTTCCTCATAAATGAATTTAATACCTTAAGTCTCTGCAGAACATTTATTTACATGTTGGATTGCCGAAATTCGGATAAATAGCCTCGGTACTCTGCTCAAATTGCAACTTTTTTCGGATACGCATATTTTTGTTTTAAAATAATTATTTATTTAAAATAATAAGTTGCTGAATTCCAGGCCAAGGAAGGGATGGTACTTTTGTTGGTTTTTTTTACTGAACGGTATCGATTTTTTCTTTTCTTTTCTTTGGTATCGTTGTTTTTTTAACTATTAATATTTTAAGCGAATTTACTTTTTCCTCGAGATGGACCGAGGTAGAGGAACCTTTGTATTGTACACGTTGAAGCTAATCCGGCTTGATTATAACTACGTCGAAATTTTTTAATTTATTTTACGGGTTTTCTTATTGACTTAAAATGTGTGATATAATTGACGTTTAGTCTTCAATATTCAGTCAAGTGGCTTGTTTTCGTTAACTCTCACAGTCACGACGGTTGCAACTCCGTTTTATTGAAAATTTGGTTATTGTAATGTTAATGTGTAGTGTCTACCATTTTTTACGTATGAAATTTTAAAGGTCAAATCTTGTGTTAGCGCAGTCAGCAGAGATAAGATAGTTAAAGGGTAGAACCCGTGGGTGGTTCACTTAGTTATTTGTAATTTATTTAAGGGTTATCTTATCGACTTAGACACATAGTTGTAATTATGTGGTAGCGTTGGTTTGACGTTTTTTGATATACGAGCTGTCGTCTAGTCAAGTGGGTTTTTGTTCTTGTTAATACTTTTCTAATTGTGTGTATATTTGGATATCTACGATTCCTAATGCCGTCATTGATTTCCTGGGTGTGCTAGCAATTATATGATATTGGAAATTGGACGGCATTGGTCTTTTTCATGCGGTATGTGTCACAACGTCAACAGGAAGTCCATTACCAGATGTCGAATATAGCTATTCTACGGTATCTTCATCTAGGGCTGTGTTGAAATAAAATGAGCGTTAAAAGATGCGCCAAGTATTCGTAAGCGAGAAAAATACAAAAACCCTCGGTAGATATTTATTTCATTAAAATTGGCTTTGTATTATATTTAACTAAAAAACTTGTACTGTAATTGGGTTAAATTGAATTGTGCATTGTTTTAGGACGTCTAATTCTTTGTTGGTTACTACTTAATTTATGATATTCTGAATAAATTAAACTTGTTTCGCCTCAATTATTTTAATTAAAATTTATTCCGGGCGGGATTGAACCGGGATTACGTTTTTAGTAAATAACGTTGAATTCCGGAGATATCTTTAAGGGTCATTTCGAGAAATTAATACCACTAGGGGCAATTCTTCCGAGGAGAGGTATATTTTGGCTTTCCAACTTGTTGTGTATTACAATCGATCTTTGCAAATTCCATTAGAAGCATTATAATAATAAGTAAAACAATTTATTTGTCCTTTTTTGAACACTAACATTCTTGCCAAGCTCTGAATGGCCTCTTACTGACAAGCGTGTTATCGTCATTGCTAGTAATACGATTTCGCTAGTAATATGATTTCGCTTTTTAGACGCCAGGTGGCTCTTTGCTGAGAATGAAACCTTGGTTTCACAATAGCTTTGAATATCAGATCGGTGATAGTTTATCCTAATTGGCATACTAATGGTTTTCATGTTTTACTCATTTTTGGTTTCAGCTAATCAGCTAATTGAAAATAAATAGTAAGAAACTAAATTCGATTAAGTTTTAAATAAAATGCCTTTTGACATTTGTTTCTTATAAATTTGAGAATTTTTATCAGGAACCTTGCATAGAAAGCATTTTGGCACTTAAGCTATGAAAACACGGTTACGTTTCTGAGCTCTTAATACCATGATTAATGCAAAATTCGAAGCCGTAGTATAAAAAAGCTTTAGAGAAAACATGGGGACTTAAGACTTCGTGTCATGTAATGTAAAGATCGCTATACTGTATTTGTGTAAAAATGAACCAATTGTAGGCATAGGGAACAGAAGTTTAGGAGAAAAATTGAGTCCTTAAAAGAACTATTTGTGAGCACCTATGCGTGTTTTAAACAATTATGGCCATTCGGTCTAACGATAAAATTAAAACATATAAATTAACTTGAAAATAAAACCATGATGAAAATTATGCTGAATGGGAGTCATCATTTTACGATTTTTTTAACAGTGTTCCATAATTAAATAAAAAGAATCAAGACAAAACATAAAAGGGTCAATAAACAATCAGAGTGCCCTATATTACTGATATCGGCAGATTTCCGAGGATAGCCAGAGTTCCTACACAGTACTGATGAGCCCCAAAAGGGCGAAACCGGTCTACTGTTGGAATCTCTGGCTGAAATTTTGACTTTTGATATAAAAGGGTCTTCACTCAGATCGCTAAAATTTAAAGGTATTAACTATTGACTTTTGGAAGTCAAGCATTCTAGTAAAGTTAATTAATTTGAAATATATAACAAATTCTAGCTCTTTAAAGTGACCGACTTTGTATTAATAGTCAAGTTTACATGATCATGAGAAAAAGCCTTTTCGAAATCATACTATATCAAACAAAAAGTTTCTGAAAAATTAAAAGTTTTACGGTATAAAGAATAAAACTAAGAAACTTTGAATGTCATTGGCACATGGTTATTCTTTGGATGAAAAATCATGTGTTTTGTTTTCTTTAAAAATTAAAAGCCTACCTCTCAATTGTAAAAGAATTATTTCCTGTTAGTGTGTATAGTTATTTAAAATCTAAAAACTCTTACTAATTATGCTACTTATTGCGGTTTTAAATTGTGAGTTTGTTTAAGATAATTGATCCATGCAGTGTAATTGTTCAATGTTGTCTGAGAAAGTAATCCCGTTCATAATTTGGTACTAGCCTTTACGAGATAAAAGATAATAGTACGGATATATATAACTCCTTTATTTTTAAAAATAAAGTGCCCTATATATTTTAGGGCCCACCTGAGCCGCCGAAAGACCTAACATTTAGCGGTAAGCGTGGCGAAAACGCGCCGGCATTCCTTATGGCACTAAATGATTTTCGTAATTATAAGGGATTATCGGATGACGCGATTATTTCAATGTTACCCTTAGTATTAAAAGATCGTGCTTTGGCATGGTACCGCCAAATCGCCGGTAATTTGCATGGCACAACGTGGCTGGAATTTCAAGGCATGTTTTGAAATTATTTCTATCCTTCTGAACAAGAAGATAATAGTGTGATAGACATGTTACAATCAACTCAAGGGCCTACCGAAACTATTGATAATTTTTCGGTAGAATAATTAAATTAAATCAACAGCTCTCTCATCCACAATCGGACCTAGCTTTAATTGCCATTTTAGAGAAATGTTCGACCTGAAATTCGGTTACAAATTGTAACAAATATTATTCACAGTTTGGCTTCGTTACAAGTCAAATGTAATCTTATAGAGTCCGCCTTAAATGCGGTAAATCCTCGAAACAAGCCCCCGAAGTTTGAAAATCTCAAAACGCGTATCGTCCGCCTAGCCAAAGGCCCCGCGAAAATCGAAGCGGGCAGGGTAATTCCAATTCGCGTAGCGAAAAAACAATCAAAAATCGTCTACGGGAGCGACACCCCCAAGTCAAAACGTCGTATCTTCCAAAACGGGACCACAAGGTAATAGCTCGAAGGTCCGATGTTATAATTGTCAGGGCATCGGAAACATTTCACCTAATTGTCCGTCGCCATCAAACGAAAATGGGGAGCAAAAAAACGGGTATCGCGCCCCCGACAAAAAAACAAACAAACCCGAAAGATTTAAGGCGCTTTTCAGAAGAAATCGGTTGACCCCCCTATAGCGATTAAAGTCGATTTTTTACACGGTTCTCGCATTGCTCGTCTAGATTCAGGGGTGGACGCCTCGTTTATGAGTTTAGAGCAATGGCGAGAAATTCAAGAAAAATTAGGCAATAAAATAGATTTTCCCACTCAGGATGAGGTCGAATGTATCATAATAGGAGATAGTAAATATACGTTTACTAAAGGTTCAGCAGTAGTGTCGTTTTCCATAAAAGGAAGACACTACGAACATGGATTTTTACTCGTACCACCCCTTCTATGTGATTTTATCCTGGGTCGTGATTTTTTACAAACAGTCTCCGCGGTTATAGATTTCGGTCAAGGTACGTGTACCCTCGGAAATCAAGAGATAGTTTTTGAAAAAAATAAAGTGCAAAAGGTCCGCCGCCTTTAGTTATAGAGGATATTAAAAAAGCAGTCAACCAAAGTCATCTGCCATACTCACGTCGTATGCATTTAAAAGCCCTTTTATTAAGATTTCCCGAAGTATTTTCTCGAAAAGAAAAGAAAACGAGTCTCGTTTATCATGAGATACACACAGACGACGCACCTCCAGTTTCTAGTCGACCATACAGGGTAAGTGAAGAAAAAAGGCGCGAAATTGAAAAGCAAATTCAGCAAATGTTGAAAGATCACGTCATAAAACCCCCGACTAGTCCCTGGGCGTCTCCCGTCGTGTTAGTATATCAGAAAAACGGTAAAATTCGATTTTGTGTCGATTACCGCAAATTGAACAAGATAACGAGAAAAGACCCGTATGCCCTTCCGAGAATCGAAGAAATGCTTTGCCGAATGAAAAAAGCAAAGTTTATAACTGCATTGGATTTACGATCAGGTTATTGGCAAATCGAAATGCATCCAGATAACGGGCCGAAAACAGCTTTTATCACGGAGACCGGTAAATACCAATTCAACGTAATGGCGTTTGGGCTCACAAACGCGCCATCGTCATTCCAGCGGTTGGTGGACGAACTATTCCGTGATGGCGCTCAGTTTGATATATGTGTCTATCTGGATGAAATTATCGTAGTTTCCGATGACTGGGATCAATATCTAATTAATCTAGGATATGTATTAGCGCAATTAAGAAATGCCGTTTTAACTTTAAAAATTGAAAATGCGATTTTGCAAGAACCGAAGCTAAAATTCTGGGACATATAGTTAACGAGACGGGAATCCAAATAGACCAATCCAGATTCGAAGCAATCGAAAAATTTCCCGTACCTCGTAACGTAAAACAAGTCCAGCGTTTTCTCGGCCCTATAGGCTGGCATTCACGTTTTATTCCGAATTACTCGATTTTAACCGAACCACTGAATAGGCTAAAAAGTAAAAATATTCCTTTCCAACGGGGACCCGAACAGCAACACTTGTTTGAATCATTAAAAGACGCAATATATCGCGCTGGACCACTTTCGACTTATAGGTCAGGAAGTCCGTGCAAATTGACTACGGACACTTCCGACCTGGGAGTGGCCGCGATGCTGAGTCAGATTCAAGACGGCGTTGAGGTTCCGTTGGCATACGCGAGCAGACTTTTAAGTGCTGCCGAAACGCGTTATACAACAATGGAAAAGGAATGGTTAGCCATTCATTGGGGCGTTAAAAAAATCGATGCATTTTGGAAAGTCTACCGTTTACTGTAGTGACGGGTCATAAGTCACTTCAGTGGTTATATAACGTGAAAGATCCAACTGCTCGCCTAGTAAGATGGGCTATGTTTTTACAATCATTTCAATTTAAAATTGTTTATAAAAAGGGTGTAGAGAACGTAGTAGCAGACGCGCTTTCTCGCGCGCCGATCGGTCTGGCAGCCATGGAACTTTGAAATGGCAATCCCAACAATCAGGGGGATAACATAATATTACCTTCCCCTCCTCACGCTATTTTCAATGTATTTGATTTATCCGATGTACAAACCGCCCAAAATGAGGACGCGGAAAAGTGAGAACTCTTCGGTTATTTAGCAGAGGGAAATGAAAGATTGGGAAGAATTTTTGAAGTAGTCAATGGTGTGCTATATCGTCCGCCGTGGGGGACCTTACCGCGAAAGATTTATTTGCCACTACGTTTTCGAAAGAAACTCTTGGGTTATTACATGACCATCCAATGTCCGCGCATAGAGGCCGCGATAAGAATTTAGCCAAGCTACGCTTTAGATATTTCTGACCCAACATGAGACAGGACGTGCAGCGTTATGTACGTGGCTGTCTTGTTTGTCAGCAAAATAAAAGTAGAAATCGAAAACTCCAGGTTTAATGATGTCTACTGAAATCACGGGGCCCTGGGGCATGGTTGGGGTCGATATTCTAGGACTCTTACCGATAACTGTCAGACGTAACAGGTTCCTCATTCGTGGAGTTGGTTCCGGTGAAACGTATCACAGCGGAAATATGCTGCGATGCGTTCACAAAGCTTATATTCCGTTGGGGTTGTCCACACCGTATCTTTAGCGACCAAGGGCGACAGTTTGTTTCCACTCTCTGGGAGGGAACTTTTAAAGGTCAAAATGAAAACTACTAGTGGGTACCATCCCCAAAGTAATATTGTGGAGCGTTTGAATCGCGTCATAGGTGAAATGATTTCGATGTATGTTGGAAACGAACATCGAAAATGCGATCAGTCCTTGGAATTTCTGCAATTCGCCATTAATTCGGCACCACAAGACACGACTGGCCATTCACCCTTTTATTTAAATATGGGCCGTGAACCGTGGTTGCCGTGGAATTCCTCGGACGAAACTGAGGATCCCCTGGAAATAATTCACCATGAGCGTTCGTTCAGACAACTTCATGACGACCTGGAAAGAACCAAACTATACATGGGAAGAGTACAAAAACATCAAAAGAAGTATAATGATCAGCGACGAGAGGACATGGAAGTTCCAGTGGGTACTCTAGTATGTCTAGAGACTCATGACCTATACCAGGGCGCGACATATCATGCCTCGAAGTTAAGTCCAAAATGGGAAGGGCCGTATCGAGTCATCCGCCAAGTCACGCCACTCGTGTATGAATTGGAAGACGCCTTGACCAACGTGAGCCGTGGATTGAAACACATCGGTCAATTGAAATTGTATTGGACCTATTTCAATGTGATCATTCCTGATGAGGCTGAAGTCGCCGCTGATGAGCCCCAACCTTCTGGTTCTGCGCAATCAACTCATGTTCCTGTATCACAATACGTCGAAGCCGAGGTTGAAGAATCTATGGCCTAACAGGATGACACCTGGGAACCATCGTCAACCCAAGAGGTTCCGACAACTTCAGAAAGAAACAGGCACCGGAGACATCGCGGCAATACCATTAGCATCTTCGGATAGTGAATCCGACTCAGAGTCGTCGTCATCTCTGCCCGGAGACTCTGATGAACTAACACCAGAGGTCGATATTCCGCAGGGCGTTAAGATATGGCTTAAACCCCTGACTTTGGGTTGGATTCGGGAACTGTGTTACCGAAAGACGGTGACTAAAAAGGGCCGTATTCGATATATATTATTATCCACCCATACACCCGCATTGCCGTTTGCGTTCTCTAACAGACGTCGACCGATATCTAAAAACCAACAAACTAACCAATCTTGAAAAATCGGACTTCTCATTTACCCGAGAGGCCGTATCAAAACCTTTTTTTACTCTAGGGCCTCTGTGCTACACATGAAGTGGTGGCTTATTGCCACGAAAAAGCTGATGAAGTATTAAGAATGGCCGGTAGGCCATCCTTATTTAAGGGGTCAGCGTGATTTCCTATGGCTAAAATTAATACAGCCAAGCGCAGGAGAATCAATAGTCGGGTCGCTAAAAATTTTAAGACTTTATTTTAAGCGATTTTCATGCCCAAGATTCAGTTTTGTGGATGCCTAGCGGCAAAAGTCTTACTGTCAACAATTGTTGTCTGGAAGTATTACAATTACTATTAATGTATCAGCGTTGGTGTACAGTACAGAGATATCCATATGGATTTGTTGCTACTGTCAACTTCAGCGAGAAACGTATTGGAATCCCGTCATTTAACGAAAGTTAGTCGACTGTAGATAAGAACCTTCGTACTGTAATAAGTTAGTGTACCATTTTTGACAAGGAAGGCCAACTGATCAGCTCGTAGTCAGTTTCCCGGAAAAATGCAAAAATCAAATTTTGTCCGTCTTCGAGTTAACGTTGTTTTTCGCACTTTACTCAAGAAATAATAAACCATTTCTTATTGGAACTTTATTTAAATCTCATTATTTATACGTAATTAAGTATTTTTTAAGTAAAAATTATCATTATCGTAATTAATTTACTTGCAGTTGAATAGTAATTAACTGTTAACCGTTAAGCCTTTGCTTCGTAGGGAAAATTAGCCCGTAGAACCCGATCATATATTCTAGGTTAAAAATAACGTATTTAGTACTACCAGAAAGAATTTTGTGGAAATTGAAATTTAGTTTAAAGTTAATTTTGTTTTAACCCAGTGAGATTTTATACAGAGTTAATAAAAAATAATAATTTAATTTTCATTTAGGTGTATCCATCGAGCATTGTGTGAATAATTTTGGGAATTTTAATTACAGTAATGAAGTATGGTAAATATTTGAATAATTTTTCATAGCAATAAACGTTTTGGGCATTCAAACTTAATCCTCTATGTAAAGGCGTCTTAATTATTCAAAAGCTTAAAGAGTGAGTAGACTGAAATTATTGTTATTTGAGGATCAGTAGTGTACGAGCCATACCGTTGTGAGGTAGTACAGCCAGAACAGGACTGGAGATCCACTATTCAAGTACTGTTGATAAATGTGCTTACTTACACTACGCGTGTAGAATTTGTTTTTAGTTTTTTAATATAAATTACACATGGTTGTTTTTTTTTTTTTTTGAAAGCTCCGCAGAGTTGGAAAGCTCTTGATACATGATTGAGATATAAGTAAACGATTAAAAGCTCTTCACAAATCATGCTATGCTACCCATAATCACCATCTTTTCAAAGGTCTGTTTTTGATTGAAAGTTTTACCAAAATTAGTATATTTCACTTGTTTACTAGAACCAGTTATACACCTATTATGTTGTTATCTAAGTCTTAATGGGAAATTAAAACTCAATTTAACATAACATTTTGAAATAATGATGATAATTGGTTAAGTAAAATATTTAAAATAATATTCAATATTTTAAATTACATTCAATAATATTAAAATGTCTGTTCAAAATATATTTAAAAATAAAACCTATCTTATGGCTTTTATTTTCAATGATAAATTTGCCCTTTGAGGCGGAGCAAAGGGACAGCTATGAAATAAAAAATGCTTTTATCAAAGCAGTTGGAAGGTTGATTTAAGGGGTAGTTCGGATCAATGAAGGTACAGATATTGGAAATGTTTTAGAATTAAAGAGTTAGTTTTTGGAATTATTTTAAAAAGCAAAATATATTTCTAAAATAATTTAAATAAATTTTTTCTAACCTTTTATATATTTTAAAACCCTTTCCTTAAATTTGAGCCTGGAAACTGATACAGTAAACTGATAAAATTTTAAATTGTAAAGGATTACGTGTAAAATTACAGCATTTAAATTGGTGAAACTCATTATAGAAACTAAACTAGTAAAAAAGTCATCAATAAAAGAGATTTGCAATCAATTTAATCAAGAAAGTTATTAAAGTTAACATGCCGTACATTGTGAACCCGACAGCATAGCAGACGTCTATACAGGGCTTCCACATTTGAAAAATAAAATTTTCCTCTTGCGATAATTTCATTAAATTAAAAATCCCGTTTTTCGCGTGTTTGACCTAGAAATTTCCATTTTGTATCCCTCACTCTTAATACTAATTTATATAGATATTCAGATTAATTCGGAAATTGAATCTAATTTTAAGGTTTTATTTATTACAAAATTACTTACATTTGAATAATTTTGCATACACATATCCTCAAACGTTGCTTTAGATATTTAGATCGTGACTTTCATTACTTTTATAATGACCCTTTATTAAATATCCATCGTTTTTCCCGTTTTTCCTCTTAAATTGCATTATTCCCTTTTAGCGTTTTTAAAGGTTGAAAAATTCCGGAAAAAGGGAAAATTCAATGCATATGGAAGCACTGCGTCTATAGCATTGAAAATCAATGCCAGAAATAAGCGTTTCAAAAATATGGTGCCTTATCAAGCAACATAACTCAGCTCGAAGTATCAAGGTTTCTTAAGAAACCTTGGTAGTATGTCTTTTTCTTTCGAATTTTTTATCCCACAGCCCTATTTTATATCCATGGCGACCGATTTTAAAATACATTTTAAATATTTCCATAAGAATATGCATAATTCTGAACTAAACACGCGTACTCCTTTACAATTGAAAATTTTCTCAGTTTACTGTATCAGTTTCAAGGCTCAAATTTAAGGAAAGGGTTTTAAAATATATAAAAGGTGATAAAAAATTGATGGAAATTATTTTAGAAATATATTTTGCTTTTTAAAATAATTCCAAAAAATAACTCTTTAATTCTAAAACATTTCCAATATCTGTGCCTTCATTGATCAGAACTACCCCTTAAATCAACCTTCCAACTGCTTATCTATAATTGTCCCTGCTATACTGCACTTAAGCGTTCCATTCGAAGCTATTACAAACACACTGGCATCAGAACTCGGCTACCATACGTATACTACAACTCTCGAAGAAAATGTTGTAAACTTTAACCAACGAGCCAAGTCCTTTCCACGGCAGCTCCTTCTTGGACGTATTTCATGATTGAAATATTCTCGAGATGCACCAACTTAGACAACGTTCTGGTTATTCTGTACTAACCCCCGTTCCTTCCTAATATTCGGGCCCTTGGTATTACGAGCTGTCCAATTTCAATACTGTCCTTGCTCGTACTGGTTGGATGGTAATGGAAGACTACGTCATTACCCGAAACTGGGGATAACTCTGTCCCACCAATCAAAGAAATATCAATGGCCTGACAACCATGGTGATAGCGCAAAAATTAATCGAGATGCAATCACTAATTTGAACTCTGACGATGAGCAAAACACAGTCGACGCCGGTCTTCTCACTCCTCCTTGCTCCCCAGAAATACTGAACCTTGATATCGGCATAAATCAATTGGATGATTTCCCACTTAATCCATTCCAAGAGGTCACTCCAATGGACGGCATAGAACAAGGGAATCACTCTCCTCCAGAAGACCACGTAACGATTAGGGTTAGGAAATCGGTTATAGACCAAATCAAACAATCGCTCAAACGCTGTGAACCATCAGGCAGTGCCATGCCAGAATCACCAATCTCCTTCTCCAAGACGATTCCCACCCGGATCGAGTACGGCTAGCGCTGCTCATAAATGTGGTGCTTGCAATTGTCGTTTGTTACAAAACAACCGTGATCAGCCTCCACGACAACAGGCACGTCATTCCACATCCGGGCCATCCGCTACCATGTCATACAACATTATAGACGAGTCACTTATGACCTGTTACAAATGCCGACAAAAGGGCCATCGCGTACGCAACTGCCCCCGCCGTGCCAAGAAAAAACGCTTTATGTAATTGAGGTACAATTATATCATTGTTTCTGTTGTACCTTCCCGACCATTCCATAATTTCATAACTCGATCCTCCGCTTAGAACTCCTTGTTTTTTTTTTTTGCGGGGAGGATGCAACGGTACTGGCGCCATCCGCCAGATTTCGACCGTTCCGTCGCTAAGAAACTCGTAGTGAATATGACGGTTTGAGTCTATTTGATCGATTCCCAAATGATCGAAAGTGTCCCATTTGAACGAACTTCCATTTGATCGAACGAAATTTGATCGAAAGCTACTGTAGGGTAAAACTACTAGTTTTTGGAAGTTAAAGCAATGAATTATTCTATCATTATTCCTTCTGCGTTTAAGCAATGAATTATTCCATCATTATTCCTTCTGCACTTCATATTGGAATTCGGTAAAATAAAAACATACCAACTGGTACTATAAATACTTTTGAATTCGATCAAATAGTATTCGATCATTTGAAGGTTCGATCTTATGAAACAAATGACAAATGGGATTCGACCAAATGGAATCAATTGCAACGTATAATGATCGACTGTCGATCACATATTTTTCAATCAAATGGACCAACACCAATATGACGTCACGCAACGCCGTTTAATTTTTGGTTTTAAAACCCCCGAACCACGTGTTCAGCAGGCAGTAGTCAGTAAAGAGAGAGAGAAAGTTATTTTTTAATTGTTAACGAGACCAGTCAGCCTCAAAAACTTGTATTAATTATTCCTGTAAGGAATGTCGGTGCGCCATAGAACTTTACAAGCCAATGGGCTTGACTATATTGTATGGGTGTTTTGATTAAAACTTATTACTTTTCGACTCCTTGCTTCTGGTTCAATCTCCTCATTGTTTTAATTGCGATAGGCCAATTACTGTAACCGATCCTCGACTTAAAGTTAAGTAAATTGTAACCGTTGGCTACGATTATCCGTTTTTAATTATATGTAAATAAGGATAGAAGCCGGTTACAAGGTTTAAGCAAAACCAAATTCAATTAATAAGATTTCATAATTTAATTAAGTTAAATAGATTAGCCCATAATTAAAAGGGATAATATAGCTAAACTCTAAAAATTTTGAACAAATTTAAAACTTATTAATAACTCGTACAAATAGGTCTTCGAGCAAACAGAAAGACGCGAATCACGGATCAAATAGATCTTCGAGTAATAAACTTCATAAAAACTATAAAAATTGACAGAAATTCTAACGGTAGACCAGTTTCGTTCTATTTGGAACTCATCAGTACCGTGAGGGAAATTGGGTGGCGACTGCTAAATCTAAAAGATAAACTAAGCCTAAACATTAAACATTTCAAAACGCGTTGCATAGCAACGGAAAGCCGAAAACGGGGAGTGTGGTGGAGAATAGTATATACGATAAGTTAAATTAGAAGAAACCACATATGGACTGTGCGAAGGATGATTAAATACGCGAAAAAGTAGATTAGTCCATAATTTAGGGTTTAGCTATATTATCCCTTTTAATTATGGACTTACCCACTTTTTCGCGTATTTTATCATCCTTCGCACAGTCCATAGGTGGTTTCTTCTAACTTAAAATAGTTAAAAACTACTTATACAGGACTAAGTTAATTATTTTTAGAACTCTCTAAATGCCGCTTTAAAATTTCGCGATAAGAGCTTATGGTTAATTGATCTAGCTGTGGCATCATCGGCGCTCTCTATCCGCTTCTGAACTTAGCTGTCATTCTGTGTTCTATGGCAAGTTGGAGCCGCTCTAAACGTACAAGTTGGAAACGATAGTAGCAGTAGCGGGGGTTGATGTGTAATATTGCATCTCTGCGACAGGCTGATACCGTTAAATAAACCTCATCGTAATATAAATGAATTAATAAATGTCCTATTTAAGTTATAGAAGTTTCCTCTAATTAAATCTTAGATTTTGGCTAAACTCTTATTTTTCACTTAACAGGGTTTTTGCCCAAGTATTTCGCTGACGCATTTGCAAAAATATTTTTGGGGTTGATTACTTGTTACTGATAACCGGTAGTGGGGCAGTTTCGATTATCCTCTTTTACCGAAGAAATGGTCGAATAATGGAGGTTATGAAAATGCTCCTTTGTAAAACATAATTGCAAACATAATATAAACTTAAAAAAAAATCATTGTTTCATTATTTAGTTTTAGTTTGATTTAATAATTTTTCAATTAAATAAATAAAGGTTTAGTACTGCGACAAAAGTCAGATGCGTCCTTTGGTTTCATAAACTTGAACTGTTTTAAAACGGTTTATTTGTCTCCCACTCGTTGACTAGAATATTTGCCGCTTATTTTATTTTATATTAAAAGCTATGACGGCCAAAATGATCTTTATTATAGTTGATAACCAACATTATTTCAGAATAAATTAATATGAATTTCACCGACCATCGAATTATCTTATATCCATTGGCTCAATTAAAAGTAAGTATGTTAATTTTGAAATGTTACGATATTTTGGCTCGAAATCATTTTTTGGGATAAATATTTGGTTTTCAATAAAGTTTCGTAACCTTTGATTAATTTAACACGTCAACGTGCTAGATCTAAACCTGTGTCATCATCTGTTTTAAACCCAGGAAAATAATAATGAAGATTTTATCTAACTTTTTCAATTAGGTTTATATTTGTATGACCAATGGCGACAATATGAAATAAAGAAAAGCGTTAATATGACCAAAAATGTTTGGCTCTCAAATTTAAATGTTTCAGAATTCAAATAACTGCAATAAGCCTTTAAATAAAGATAAGGTTTACCAGGAGTCATGACTATGTGTCCTGGTTCTACGTTTGGTATTCATTTTGGTAAATAAGTGTTTCTAACAACCGCTACTAAAAAGCAGCACTTCAAGAAGAAGGAACCACATTTAAAATTATTTGAATTGGCAAATCGCATATCGAAATTTTAAGAATCTGCAACATTTTTTCCAATAATTTTTTCATCGTGAAAAGATAAATTTTGAAGCTGGATAACGGAGTTTATTTTACGGACTAATAGAATCGGACATTTTTCCAAGAACGTGATGCTCAATTTGCAATGGTATTCAAGGTTTTAAAAAATGCACTGAGTTAAATAATCTTTAAACGTTAATTACATTTATTCTGTTTCAACATGTTTTAAGCAAGAGACAGATAACGTTTGCATTTTGAACACTTAGAATTAAACTGTGGTATATTTATTTATACCATGTAGAAATACGAACGAAGCCTAGAGGATTACGTTAACACCAATGGCGTCGTCTGGGATATGGCATGTTATAAAAGAGCTCTTAGATTTGCGTTGAGAAATATTCCAAACTTCACGTAATATGCTTCTTTTATGTTCTAAACATTTAAACAAATTCAACAAGTTAATATAAACGTTGACTGGAACCAGATGTTAATCCTTTATTTTACGATCACCACACTTTTAGCCATTGAAATGACTAAAGGTTGGTGACTATAAATATTTTTGAGATAATTAAATTATTAAGAATTTTTCAAATACAAATTTCGTACATTTATGGAAGAAAATTAAATAATATATAAGAAAAACCTCTGATTCCTAGACAACTGGCACTAAATTATTTGTGGCCCATGCCTTACCTTATCTAGAATGAAAATTATGTTTTACAGAATAATTGGAGTATCATTTAAAAATGTAAAAGGCTCCTTAAAAGATATTAACAACGGTGTAAGTTTAAAACGTATTTTTTCGAAACTTGCATGCGAATTTAGATTTGTCCATATGTAAACTTAAAGGAGAAGTCCAGGTTGGGTAAAACTTGGGTCTATTTGAAAGATCATGTTTAAATAAACTCAAAAATTTCAGTCGTAAAATTGTATATTTTTTCAATGACGATAAATTAATTTTTAAATTAGCCAAATTTACCTGCCAAGCGAGCTGCCATTTGGTTTCGCGGTGACGTTTTAGGACTTTAATCACGCGCTGTTCGCCCCATTACAGCGCTCTGTTCGCTCCGCGTGCGGTCTGCGGAGGGAAGGCGAAAGAAAATGGCAGCTCGCTTGGCGGATAAATTTAGCTCGTTTAAAAATTAATTTCTCGTCATTAAAAAAAGATAAAATTTTACGACTGATATTTTTGAGTATATTTAAACACAATCTCTCAAATAGACGCAAGTTTTACCCAACCTGGACTTTTCCTTTAACTAACATAATATTGGAAATAGCTGAAAATAAATTTTTCATTTAATTTTATAGTCGTCTTCATATTAATAAAACCTCATTTATTAAGAATGTTTTATTTATTGCGTGCAGAAAATAGACGTTTATACGGGTGAATGTTCGAGCAAAGACTTGTTATATGCATATCCCGAGACGCTTATTAGCCAGCAATACTTCGAGTACGATCACGTTATCTTCAGTTGCCTGGATGGAGAAGGGCAAATGGACACGGTACTTATGCCCGAACAAGCCTTGGGTCATTGGAACTGGAATTTACTTCTGACATTTTTCGGGATTTCTTTGATCAGTGCCTTGTTTGTCAAGGAAAAGAACAACAACGCATCACTTTTGCAAAGAATCTCCGACAAACTCTTTCTCTTCTTCTCCCACCTTCTTCTCAATCGTTTAAGTATCGTTCCAAGTGTGGTTGTAGAGGAGTCGTTTCGATGTTAATGGAGCTTTAAAAAACCAATAACTTCTATTTTAGTTTAATATGAGTTAAAAAAGAAAGTTTCTCAAACATATACTTCGTAATTTTTTAACTGATTTAAACCAACGAATTTTCTTTGATAACATAATAATTCAAATATTTGTAATTTTTTTTCGTACAGCCATACCTACCTTACATAAAAAGACGTCTTGGAGGTTATGGATGTCAATGTGGATTCTAGCAATTGATACAGTTTTGAGCCGGGTTTATTTGGCAAATTTTAAGGGTGAGTTGGCAATGGTAAAAGTTCACAAGATTAATTCAATAGAGGACGTATTGAAGAAACCACAAATAGCAGAGTATTACTTTAGTGTTGAAAGACTTAATGACGAAATGGTTAGTTTTACCCGAAGTAAATTGCTCGTCTTGAGAAACCTTTAATAATCATTTGGTCAGATAAACTTCAAAATACCTTCACTTCAAGCTTTTTTCAAAACAGCGAAAAACATCGACTTCAAAAAAGATTTTCGGAGTCATATCAGTAAAAAGGCTGTTCATTTAGCTTCACCTTTGATATATCCTCTCTTACGATATATATGCAAATCATGCCGAAAATTTAACATTGGCCGACAACAGTATTTCATACTTAAGTATCATTTGTTTTTCTCTTTTCGCCTCCCGCTAAGAGTCTTGGAAAAAGCAGATTACAAGTAAGTTCTTCCAATCTAACAAGTATCTTTGGTAATCAGGACACGCGTCCTTAAGTTACAATATGTTCAGGATGCTACGGATAATAACGTCAAAAAGTGTAGGGCGTGTTCTTTGGGTCCTTCGACCATGGCTCCTTAAATGCTTGGTATCAGAGATGTAGGCCGACAAAATCCAGGCCGCAAAACAACGTTTTAGCCAGTAATGAGAAGTTCAGAATTCGGCCTTGAACCCAATTGTATCCATTTATTATTAATTTGGGTTTAACGGTGAAGCGATAAACACAATAGCAAATTCCAAAATATCATTACTGAACTAGCAGAAGTGTGTTTCATCCTACAATGATTTTTGGGTAAATGCGAATAAATGTGAGCAAATGGAAACAAAATTGGGTAAATGCAAATAAAATTGGGTAAATGGAAACCTAATTTACGTTAATTTACCCAAAATGACCCGAATTTCGCCATAAATAAAAAAATCTTTATTTGAGTAAGATATTACAAATATATCATGGGGGGGGGCTGTTATTTTAAGATTTTTGCATGTTTAATCCCGTAAAGAGATATTTAGATTTAGTTGTCAAAAACCTTTTTGGTTGCCACGTCAAAACGGGAAACCATTGATAATTTTCTTTTAAGGAAATTTCAAGTTACACGACGGTTTACTAAATCCCAGAGTTTGAGCAAATTCGGTAAGTCTTTAAGCTAGCCTCAGAAGAAATAGTCGCAACCAGATAGCAACGCACGTTAATTTATTCTAAAGATTTGGTGCTTTTAAGGTAAACCACGTGTTCACTAAATATAAAAGTGTAATGCACGTGGTGTTGTGGGTTCCTAAAACACTAAATTGGTTTCGTGTTTCATTACACGCCTTCCTAAATTTTGGAAATAACAAGTTGATTTACTGGTATTTGTGTTAATTAAAACCCGCTATTATTTCTTTGGACAATAACGTGTTGGACACTTGTTTTTAAGTTTTACGAAAACACTGCTTTCATTTCGTGTTAAATAACTTGTTTCAAAAACCTGAATTGAAAACCAGCGTTTTATTTAATGTCAATTCCCGTAGTCGACTGTTGGCCTCCCCGCGCAGGAGGGTGGTCACAACCCCTTCATGCCACGCCAGCCAACAGCTCCCTTCACTTACTATTACCGTTAACATCAACAAGTTTCTAGGGAAGGGTAAATCGAAGAGCTAGGGGAAAACCTCCTTAAACAAGTGGGGGCGAGAACTTACAAATTCAATACAAAAGGAGTTTTTCCGATTTTAACCGAGTGCCACTGGCTGTATAGTGGTTTTTTAAAAGATGAAACTAAACGGTGACAGTGGCGGGTTTCCGTGTTACCCCTTTGCTGAAGCTTTGGCTGTACTAAAATTTAACCCTTCACAAACGCCCTTGGAAATATTAGATAATTGAAACCCCAACTTTGAGGGATTTCTGGCTAAGGCACTAACCTGTGCCCAATTTTTTTACATACCGCCTCCCAAAATATGGCACCTCTCATATTATATTACTCCGTTTAAAGAGAAATCTTCCGATATCAGTATTAGTAATCTTAATCCTGGACGTATATTAGCTTTTCTGATATCGGCAGATTTTCGAGGAAAGCAAGAGATTCTACAAATAACTGATGAGCCACGAAAGGGCATAACCGGTCTACGTTGAAATCTCTGGCTGAATTTTTGGCTCTTAATATAAATTCCTTAACTTTGGATTTCAACGAATGATGTCTACGACCACCCTGCTATAATTGGTGAAAAATTGCCATGAACTTTTCATACAAAGGGCACCCTCGATGTATTTTAATTTATTTTATATGATATAAAATAATCGTTAATTACATAGTTTTGGTTAGCAGTTTTGAAATAATGTAAAAAGACGAAAGCCAGATGTCACGGGTGAAGTTAGCGAGATATAATATGCCGAGTCAATATAATTTTACCTTAAATTTTAATTTCATAACTGCTCCCTTTCAAACTGACAATTGTGAGTGAGAGGAAATATTTTTGAAGGCGAGATTCAAAAAAAGGGGGCCCAGTTCATTTTCCACATATTGAAATACCGTTATACAGCTAGTAATTTTTTGAGTACGCTGGGAGTCAACAGAGCTTCTCAACCATTTATGACTCGGCTCGAATTCGGTTAAGCGTCAAACCGTATCTCAGTTAACTATCTGACTAGTTATTTACGGGTAGACAGTGGCGTACCGATGGTTTGTAGCGCCCGGTTCAAAACTATTAAAAGGCGCCCCTTATATATGACGCGAAAAATCCTAATTACTAATATTTCATTAATTTCATGAAATCTAAATTTATTTTACAAATTTACAATAAACAAATATTTTTTATAGAACAATTTTTGATTAAGGTTTGACTAAACAACGTTTACTAGGATTCTTTTAATCATTTTGGGTCTGGCGCCCGGTTCAACATGCCCCCCTGCCCCCCTGTCGGTACGCTACTGCGGGTAGAATAGCCGTTGGCTTACACATCAAGTTCAATGCCCTACTATTAAAATCAGCATACGGGCCGACTGGTTTTTGCTACTTTGTTCGCCTAGCCTAAATGGGCAGGGTTTATGCAAATCAAACTTAATCAGTACCATTCCTAGTATTAAACCGTTTCTTTCATACTCGTATTTCGTTATTGTGCGTTTTCGAAAATAAGAAGCACTTTCCCAGAATCCATCGATGGCAATTCTTTGAATTGGCATTCGCCTATTACAAGTTGCTTATTTACAAAAATTCTGACAATGTTTAATAGTGTCGATTGAACTCGATTTTTTGAAATAATGGATCTGGGCATTGGTATAGGCACACTTTTGCTTGTTTAGTAATTATTTTTGGGCATTTCCTATTATCTTTATTGCTTCACCGTTAAAACCAAATGAATAATAAATGGAAACCATTGGGTTTAAGGCCTGTAACCGAACTTCTCATTACTGGTTATTTCGTTGTTTTGGGTCCCGGTTTTGTGTGCCTCAGACTCTGAAAGAAAGCATTTTAAAACCTATGTTCATAGGAAATTTTTTTACTCACCACAGAACGTTTTGCAAAAATGAATGACATATTTGTCCGTAATATCCTGTGTAAAAATGAACGTTTTCAATTCTTCGGCGGGGCATTTTGGTGTTTTTCAGTGAGCTCCAAATGATAACGTTATCGTTATTGTAGTGAGTGTGTCAAAAAAGAGCATTACTTAATTTTTTAAGCGAGATAGAATGAGGAGCCTCGTTTTAGTCTTTTCTTAAAAGGGTTTGAGAAGCATCTTGTCGTGTGTAAGAGGCTTGTTAAATTTTGATACCAAATTTCCGATCACATTTGCGAGCTTTGACACTGATTTATCTTAGCTCTAACTGTAGATGGCACAACACAACATCTTTCGCCATCTGCAGTTAAAGTTGGTGTTCATGTATTTTTTGTCGCGAGTACAGCTTTATTTCAAACTTATATCTTAGTTTGGAAAGTTAAAGACAATCTGTGACATAGCGAAGTTTATTTGAAATTAGAAACTTATACTTTCACCTTTTAGATTGGCAAATATTTTTTGAAGTATGATTAAAAAAAAGTCCAAAAGTTTAAAGTTTCGAATGTCTATGTTATATTTGCTGAGAGCTGCAGCTTTTGTAGTAAAAAACGTATTTCGAACGAAGAACCACAATTTTATAGTAACCATAATTACTCCGATGCTCTTTTTGAAATCTACACTGTCGAGCCATGAACAATGTTTCGGTGATTTAACCAGGATTTACCAATTCCTAAAAAGCGTGTCTCAATTGACCAATGACGTGTTATTTCTTACGATATTACTATTTTTATTTCAGCGCTTGGCAGTTTGTAGAAACGGCGCAAGAAAAACCATCCCTCACCTTCTTTGATTTTATATATAATCCTAAAAAAGCGCAAGATGAATTCCGTACTGAACATATACCAACAACTTTACACTTTATCTCACCGATCATTCGTATTTGGGTCGGAGGAATTGTCATCTCAACCGCATCAATCTTTTTCGAAGTCGCAATGGCCCGAATATTTGGTGCCCAATAATTGCTGTTGCATTAGTATTGATGATGGATAACAGTCCCATTCTATTTCATTGACAGAAAGGGTTAAATAAATGTATATATAATCAAAAATATCGTATGAAATATTGTTTGTTATAAATATATAAAAATTGCATTTTCTTTGACTCGGGTGGTGCCAAGGTTATTAGCGTAGCTGATAATTTCAGATTGCAAAAAAGATGGTTTAAGTTTCGAAAAGTATCACAAAGCTTTCTCTTTTTAGTACAATCTTAATTTTTGTACTTTTAAATATTATTTTAAACTTACTAGAAATGTTTTCGTAGACATCATTGCAAGCTTTGCTTTAAATGGCTTATAGTTGTGTTACATTATTGAATATCTTTTTTCTGTCTTAATAAATGCACTGTTTGGTTAACATTTGTCGTAAGGCTGATTTTATGGTTCTTACACTGAAATACCTAAAGGTTAAACTAGGTAAACGAGTAAAGGTTAAGTAATTAGTCAGGTTAAAAAAATAGACTTAAATATTTATTGATAGAAAGAAAGAGTTACTCTTCGCTTCAACGTTTTGAACCAAAACTGACGCTTATCGCGCCAAAAAATCTTGGCATAAGATTCCTCCGCCTTTCCCCCGTTTTTTTATTCCTCTCCATTCTTCGAATGGGTTGGGCCACTCTTGAGGTCCCAAACAATGGCAATACGGCCAAACCTAGGGCTTCTACAACGGTAGAGGTCTATCTCAGAGAGAAAGACGGAGGAAACTTTCGCTGCAAAAGTAAACAAAACACCAGAAGTTACAAAATATCTACATTTCAAATCCAATCGGCGACAATCCCCCCAACCCAATGAGGAACAATCAGTTACTTATTTTTGGTTTTTTAGTTAATTTCTATCGGTCACAAAAGCTTGAGAGGTATCTTTATTTCTGATCGCGAATGTTTCTTTAATGTGTCAGATTTAACAATGCCGTCTCGGCCTGTATGTAATACTACGACTCTACACAATTTCCTTAAGTGCTTCGGTAGGCGTTCATCCTTTAAATTAACAACTTCTCCAAATTTTATTTCGGGGTAATTATCTATTGGTTTTCCTGATTTTTGAGAATATCTCAATTCAAAGAGATATTCGTTTCTCCATCTGACCCAAAATCTGTTTAAGTGTTCCTGACGGTACTTCCACCTTTTTTCAAGATCTCCTTCACAAACTTTTAATTCACCAATTTTGAATTTTCTGGGTGGTAGGGTGTCTAATCGCTTTCCTATGAGGAAACGAGATGGTGTGAGAGGTGAAGGGTCGTTCTGGTCGCTATATAAATAGCTAATTGGACGCGAATTAATAACCGATTCAGCTTCATTGACCACCGTTTCCAATTCCTCGTAAGTCAGTAAAGCTCGACCTACTACTTTCTTCCAACATCCCTTCAAGACTTCCCACATCCCGCCCCACCAGCGAGTGCGGTAAACAATGTAATTCCAAATGATTTCCTTTTCTCCGAAGTATTGAATCAGTTCTTTCGTTACAACGGATTTCCTCAGTTTGTTAAGTTCCTTTTCATTCCGTTGGAAAGGTTTCGCATTATCTGATATCATAATTCGGCAAACTCCGCGTCGCACTATAAATCGCTTGAATACCATAATGAATTTTTCGACGCTTAAACTAGTCACCACTGCCAAATGAACCGCCCGTGTAGTCGCGCAGGTGAACAACGTGACGTAACTTATGGATTTGACGAATGCTTTCTTTTCCGCGACGTAGGTTTTCACTATGAAGGGACCGCAAAAATCGACTCTCGTATTATCGAACGGCGCGCTTTCGTTAACTCGTATAGGCGGTAGGGGGGCTGTTTCTCGTTCAAACGGTTTCGTTTTCACTCTGTTACACTTTGGCACCTGAAAAGAGTATTTTTCACGACTTGTCTACCTCTCGGGATCCAAAAATGCGTGCGCAAGCTCGATAGCGTAGCGTTGACTCCCATGTGCAGAGCGTCCCTGTGATGTTTCGTTATCAGAAATACCGTAAAGTGATTATCGCTCGGAAGTGTGATCGGATGTTTCTCATCGAAACTTAAGGTTTGAGAATCCAAGTCTTTTTCTAATTCGACAGACACCTTCCTGGTCAAGAAAGGGCTTTAATTCCGCGGTATTTGAATCCTTTCTGAATGTCTTTCTTCCAATGATTGAGTCGATTTTTTGAAGGAAAGCTTCTGTTTGAACCGTTTTAATCCAATAATTTTCCGATTCTTGAATTTCTTCCGTATCTAGCTCCCCCGACTTCTTGTGGTTCCGGTTTTTAATGTTGTACGCTAATCTCTTTATCCAGGTGACAAATCAGATTATCCTTGAATAATTGGAATGTCTAGCTGTTAGTCGATAATAGGCTCGGGTTGAGATTTAGCACTCTTCACGTGATATACTAAACAATCTTCATATTTCGCTCTTCTTTCAGATTCTGCTTCAGGAGTTAGAACAAATCTCTCATTTTTTGTATTTTTTATTTTCAGATTTGTCGCGCTCATTCCTCGAGTTAGTATGTCCGCTGGATTTAGTATTCCAGGAACGTGATTCCACAAATTTGGGTCTATAAGTTGGTTAATTTCGCTAACTCGATTGTTGACAAAGGGTTTCCAGATTTTAGCAATACTTTTGAATCGCTCCAAAAGTATTTCAGTGGTTTCTCGTTTTCGAAGTAATTTTCTATAATTTTCATAAGCATCGCTCCGATTACTGCTGACATGATTTCTAACTTGGGTATAGACAGCGCTTTTAGTGCCGCGACCCTAAATTTCGACGCTAAAAGAATGACTTTTACTTGTCCTTCATTTTTCAGTCTGAAATTGATCGCGGTTTCATAAGCTTTTTGGCTGGCGTCCGTAAAGCAGTGAAGTTGAAAAGCTTGTCCACAACCTTAATACCTTGGTACCTCTATTGGCATTAGATTGGGTAGCTCCGTACAGCTATTCTTCCATCGTTCGCTTAAGTCGTCGTCTATTTGTTGATCCCACGCTGTGCCTCTCACCCAGAGTTCTTGAAACAGGCACTTGACTTCTATAAAGAAAGGTGATAATAATCCGATCGGATCGAAAATCCTCGGCGACGCTTGCAAATTAAATATTTTAGTATCTAGAAGACTGTTGACTTCGAAATAGAAAACATCGCATTTAGGCTTCCAAGCTATTCCGAGCAACTAGAAGGATACATCTTCGAAATAAGCGTTTTCGGATTCGTCTTGTAATTGCAGAATGAGCCATTCAGAATTTGACTGAAATTTTCGTAATTTCATTCCAGCATGGGGGAGAACCGGTTTTGCATCATTTGCTAATCTCAGAGCTTCGTGATCCCCTTTATCTTCCCCAACGACGTCGTCTACGTAAAGTAAATCCTTCAATAATCTATAGGCTTCTGGATATTCGTCCTTGTACTTCTCGATGTGATGACGGATTGTGGCTCCTAACAAGTACACTCTCGGAACTAACTGTTAATTTGAAGGCTCTATGACCATTTTTAAAACAGCAAGCTATGGTTTTTTAAGTTTCACAGCAATGCACCGTCAGTTTTAAAGGTAATTACTGTTTTTTCTGAAAAAAATCCTAGCTGTTTTTTAAACAGTAATGTTCGATAATGTAGACGAGTTTAACATGTTTTTTTAAGTATAACAGTAAATTCGTAATTTATACAGTAACAATATGTTAATTCAACGACCATGACAGTATTTACAACAGTTCTTTGCTGTTTTATATTTTGTTCCGCGTTGCTGTAGTTTAAATAGTAAACTAATGTTTTAGAAACTTTATAAACTGTAAATGAAAAAGATTCATTTAATTTGTCGAGAGGTATGTTTTCTTAAACTTTAGTGCCCTTATAAATACGATTAAATGATTTAACACATATAAATGATTTTCAACCAGAATTATTTTTCATACATTTTATAAATATAAGTATTAAATTTATATTGCAGGAAAATGTTTTCCATTTAATAAATTATATAAAAGTAACAAAAAATAGGAACGCGAGGAATTAGGAAGTGAAAGACATGACTCATACCTGTATATAACTAAGCCTGAACATCGTCATTTCTTTTGGGAGTGGGGAGCAACGCTTTTAGATGTGGGCAAAACAAATAAATTAACTGCCGAAATATCGATTAACCTTAAAAATTGCGGTTAACTGTTTATTTATAGATATTATCAACGGATAGAAAGGAATTTAACATGCAAAAACTAATTTTATTTTTCGGATAATCGTCGTTTGTGGATAAAAAAAGATATAGCGATTAGTTTTTATCCAAACGCACACCTCTTAACCCTTTAAAGGGTAAGCCAGGGGACAGGCGAGAACCATTAGATTTTAAATAAAAATCTTAACGAACCCATATTGTAAAAATGTTAACCAATATAAACAAGGTATAACCAATTATTTTTATAAAATAAAAAACTAATTGAACCCATATTTCAATAAAGTAAAGTTATTTAAATTCTTTAATTCGGGATTTAAAGAGCTCTTTTTAGGCCAATGAATAATAAACAGTCTTTGATCTTTTTCATATTGTTTCGGACTATCGAGTGTGGATCGGAGCCGCTGCCGTATTTTTCCCCATTTTCACTATATCGTGCTTTATACGAGCTTTATACGTGAGTGGATAGCACTTTCGCTATTATTTACACTTTCAAATACTAGACATATCTCTACAAATAATTGAGTAGAGAGTAAAGAGGACCGTTTTATTGTACCTAATTTTAGGGATAATTAAAACAGTCATTGTTATTTTCATCATTATTCCAGCAGTTTTTGTACTCTTTTTATTCTTCATACATCGGTATCAATCTCATTTTATTTAATTTATGGTATAGTATAGAATAATTAAAACTGAATTACGTAATAATTCTTATAACTTTTACTTTAATACCCTTAATTAAGTAACATATATTTCTATAATTTTAGGGATTTGACTAAAAATGTTTATGAACGGCTATAACTTTAAAGTAAAAAAGGCTACCTTAGTTAAAATATTCGTAAAACTAATGTAAGATCTCTTAAAATATATCTAATATAATGCTAAAAAGCTCGAAAATCGATTTAAATAGTTTTATATATAGGTATTTAAGCCGAGAAAAACCGAAAGTACGTTTATTATGAGCAGGTGCATTTTATCCGGTGCTTTTCTTCTACCAACCTTGCATTTTATCGTCCTGTTTCTACAATACAACCTGTTACCCTTCCCGCGTTTGTAAGTATTCGGAATGCATGTCGCCACCTGAAAGCAAAATCGACTATCTTTTTAAGATTTGTGTACATAGTTCCATGGATTTGGCTTTCAGGCGACGACATGCATTCGAGGTAAGCGCGGTACCGAATTTTCATATTCCATGGCTAGGCATCCCGACCCTTTCTTGGAATTTTGTTTTGGTGGGGGACTGGGGGCTTAGAATGCGGAACGAGGTTCAGCTGGTCAGTACTGTCGTCGTTCGCGACCACTTTCTCTTCGAACAGGTTCAAGCAACAAACGGATTCTCTAACCGGCCGAGGACCGAGGCAGCAACTCGCCACAAATTTCAAGATTGCCCATGTTCAACGCTAACCCGTAATCTCAAGGTAACGTTATTTCCATTGATTACTCACATATTTGAAATAAGCATATTTTATTAATTGACATTTTGGTGGTTTCTCGAATTCCATTTTCACAAAATTGCCTGAAAGAAATACAAAAACTTACAGCATATATTAATTAGGTTATTAAATGTCTCGGGTATTACTTTATTAGGAATAACGTCTAGGCTAAGTCGTTTCTAATTCATTTTTTTGCCTAAAATATTTACCACATTCAGAAAAAAACTTATGCTTAGTTTATCCGACTAATTTGGCTGAATGGTCTTTATGAAAATAATATACAGAACTCTTAAATTGTTATAACTTTTATTGAAATTTTTATTTGGAATGAAATTTTACTTATAGAAAAGATTTTAGGCTTTACAAAGTGTTTTGGTTTTATCAACCATAAACTTTCTTCGAGTTGGCATTAGGCCGCTTGTTCACGTAAAATATAAGAAGTATATTCAAGAAGTAACTCGTCCTTAATTCATTCTAACTTTTACTAATGGTTTTTGACAAATTCCATTCGCACTCTAATTCCCTTTATTTTTAAAACGCACGAACTGTAAAGACGTCTATTACATATCTAAAATAAAATTAATTACTTAAATACTGTAACTCTTAAAACTCAACTGTAAAATCTTTTTAACTCGCGTTTATATTTAAAAAAAAACATTTTTATAAGTTTTTATCCCTTAAAGTTTTGTTTTGGTATTTGACACGTTTTGTGCATAATTATAAATAGTCTTTATCACAATGAAATTATTGTTACTATTTTAAAAACATTTTGAGCCTTCCTTAAAATTACCCATACATGGAATCTGAAAACCATATTTAGTATTTAAGTATTATAATAATATAATTTAACAGAAAACGTTATCCCGGTTTTTGTTTGTCTGAAGCTTTTTGACAAAATTTTTCCAATTTGAAATTTCTTTTTCTTGGTCCAAAAATTTAAATTATTGTTATCGAATTTTATCCAAGGAGAATAGTATTTCAATTCTTAGCCTAATAGGAGTAATATAACAGACTGGAAATGCCTTTCTTATAATTTGTTTAATTATCCCAAAAAGCGTACTATACAGTATATTACGTGTATGAAACATTTGTACTGAGAAAATCGAAAGACAACATTATCGAAATGTACTATAATTACGGTACAGTTGGCAACGCTGTTTTCGCCGCAAAGTGGTAAAACTGTCTCACCTAAAAGCAACCTTTTCGGTTTTTACCCTTTGACGAAAACTATAAGAGGGAGGGCGGTTGTGAGAGCGTCCGAGGAGTGATATTGCACAACGCGAGGAAACGTGCAGAAAATATGCTAGAGGCGACCACACGTCGCCAGACAAAATCATGGGCTAGTAGGAATAGCCAGGGAATTTTTCCACGCCGCGGGCAATGAAAGTTTTCTTACAATACACTATTTTTCGCGGGATACCCCCCCCCCCCCCTCTTATCAGCCGTCCGCTCGTCCGCCATTACCTGGCACCACTGGCGGACGATCGAGGCCCCGGCAGGTCTTTGGTGGCAGAATATGGAGAGTGGGGGAGTATACAATAGGGTAGACATAAAACTTATCATCGCCTAATTTACAATATTTTCCCAATATATTTATTAATAAATTTTCCAAATTTAAAAATGTTCGAACAGTATTTTAGGGTTCCTAATTTAAGTTTAATCCCTGTCCAATGCCGTTATTTATAAATAAGGATAAATAATATGTTGATAAGATTTTTAACATTTCCCCTAAATCAAATCGATTTATGACGTATGAAAAATTAAAAAAGACCCGCAAAACTTATGGTGGATCAATGGTTTTCACCTTTCGGCCACTAGGCTTAACAGAAGCACCGAGTGATGGTCGCTATAAAAATTTAGCAGACGATTTTGAGATTAACTTTCTAAAATTCTAAAGTATTTTAGGGACGGAGACCATCTCGACAAAGTCATTTTCTCTTACTAAAATGAAATACATTCTTGGCCTATCTAAATACGTAGAGCTCGGCGAAACAGATAAATTAACCGGTAAAGTTTTGATTAAGCATAAAAATTACGATTAACTGTTTATCCATGGATATTATCCACGGCTATATAGCAATTTAACATGTAAAATAATCGTTTTTCCCGGATAATTTTCGTTTGTGGATAAAAATAAATAAAGTGATTATTTCTTATCCAAACGCCGAGCTCTATAAATACGTTAAACGACAATTTTTTTACACCACTATCCTTTGAATAATATAATTGTTTTCGGTTTAAATAAGCAATCCCAATATACTACGGTCTTAAAAAACTAATCAATGGCTGAGAAAGGTCTTTAAATTAGTATGAATCTTTCAGAAAGACAATTGTCAAACTCGGAACTAGTACTATCATTAAGAAAAACCAAATTTTTATTTTAGAAAATAAACAATAAAATATATTATTTAAAATAAGAGAAAACGACTAGTTTAATGTCTTAGTTTTAATTTTATTAATGAGAATTAGATATAAAACAAAAAAAAACAAAACCACGACCATTATTGCGTAAGTAAAGTAAAATTTTTATTTACAATCCTTTTGTTCTTCAGAGTTGTGCCGAAACTAGTCGGTTTTTATTGTAAATAAAATTTTGACTTTACTTACGCGATAATGGTCGTGGTTTTGTTTTTGTTTTAAAACTAATTCTCATTACATATACGCGTATGGTGATTTACACCAATACTTAGTGCTTAATATCTAATTGTTTTGGCAAAATTTTCATAGAACAATACTTTTTTTATTGATTTTTAATAGTCAGGTATTTATTTTAGATTATAATGGAGCGGTCCAAAAAATGTTCAATTTGTGATTATATTTTTGTTGACTGCATTGACTTTATAAAACATTATAAAGTTCATCGACATACTTCGCGAATGGTTTATTCGTGCTATTACTCAAGTTGTGAATGGCGTTTCAGCAATTACAGTTCGTTTAAAAGTCACTTTCAAAGGAAACACAGGAAAAGACCGGCTAACTCTAATGAATATGCTAACATATGCCAATCTAAAAAATCTTCATTTTCTACACATGAGCCCCAGAATATTTGTCTGGTCTTTGGATGCAAGTCGACATACTTGGATTCAGTATCGTATATTAAGCATTTGAAAAATCATATTCGTCAAGGAGAACCAATTTGCTGCCCGTTTGGGTGCATTGACTTGAAGTTTAACGTGGCATCTACATTTGCATCGCATATCTTCAGAAAGCACAAAAACCACGACCCCATTAGCATTGCGCAGAAAACGACTGATTTAGATTCTTTGGATACCACAACTGACATCATTGATCCAAATGAAGAAAATGTCACTAATGCATTACTTTCTAATAATGAAGCATGCGAATCAACTTCTTCTGTTGAAATTACTGTTCGTTCACCCGAAGCGGAATATGCCAGAAATTTAGGCCTTTTTTACCTTAAACTTGAAACGAAAAAACTGATACCCATATCCACTATTCAAGAGATTGTGGAAGAGTTTCAATGTTTAAAGCAAATGGAAAGTGCATTTTTACTAAATAAATTGAAAGAAAAGTTATTGATCTTGAATTTAGATGAAATAACTCAAGCTAATATTTTGCAAACTATTCAAGAGTGCGATCTATTGGAATCCGTAACCTAAACAAATTTTAAAAGCCAATATCGTCGTAAAGTATATTACACAGAAACCCTTAATTACGTTCATCCAATAAACATCTTACTTGGTTATGAGGGGGGAGAAAAAATATTTTATAATTACGTCCCAATAATAGAATCTTTAAAAACGTTTTTGAGAAACACAGAGGTTTCAAAAATGTTGGAATTTAAGAAGCCTACATATGTCAAGAATAAAAATAATTTGCTGCAGGATGTTACTGATGGAAAGGCCTATAGCAAATATGAATGTTTCTCGGAGAAGTCGCTAAATCTTCTCATATTTCAAGATGGATTTGAAACAGTAAACCCTTTAGGCTCTGCTAAATGTAAACACAAGCTGGTTGGAGTATATTATACGCTACTTAACATTCCACCAGAGAAAAGGTCTTCTGTTGATCATATTCAATTAATTTCGTTATGCAAAGAGAAGGGCATGAAACTTTTTGGAGTTGAAAAGTTCTTCAGTAAACTAATTTCGGATTTGAAATCTTTAGAGGAAACAGGAATAGAGCTGGTGAACGGAGAAAATGTAAAAGTATCTCTTTTCGGCTTAATTGGAGATAACTTGGGCGCAAGCGACGCTGGTGGTTACCAGGCTAATTTCACTGGTGGCTACATCTGCCGATATTGCGAAATTCAGTTTCATGATATCAAAACTGGTCGTGAATCAACCGTGAGAACAGTTCAATCATATGACCACGAAGTTAATAACCTAGCAAACGAAGGATTATCGTCATATAAAGGAATAAAATACAACTCGCCTTTTAACAGCCTAACTTCATTTCACGTGTGTCATCCAGGACTACCACCATGTCTAGCTCATGATCTGTTTGAAGGCGTAGTAGCTTATGACTTGATGCTTTTTATAACCAATTGGGTTAAAATTAAGTGGTTCTCTCTTAATCATTTTAATTGCTTAATAACTCATTTTAAATATCGAGGATCCGATTCCAACAATAAGCCATGTCCCCAGAAAAAAAATTCGAACAAATTAGCCGGAAATGCATCCCAAAACTGGTGTATGGTACGCATGCTCTCTCTAGTCTTACATGATCAAGTTAAAGATTTTTCTGATCCTGTCTGGAAACTGTACTTGAATTTAAAAGGAATTGTTGAAATAATTTGTTCCCCAAAAATCACAAAGGGAGAAGTTGCAATTTTGATTGGCATGCTCCATGAATATAAATCAAATCTAATAGAATGTTTCCCAGAATATAAATTAAAACCAAAACATCATTATGTCTTTGCACCTCTGATAAGGGTCTTTACTCTTCGTTTCGAAAGTAAAAATGGAACTTTCAAAAAGTGGGCTAGACAAACGAAAGATTTTATAAACATTACAAAAACACTCGCGGAAAAGCATCAAAAACTTCAAGCCTATTTAAATACAGGCACTTATTTTGCGACAGATCTTCTGTACACAGAATGTGGGTCCACATCGTTTGAGGCAGATTTTTTTTCTAGCTTAAATGTCACGGAAAATGCCAAACAATATAATTTAAACAAAGCGAACACTATTTGTGTTACCAAATTGACATATAAGGGAACAGTATACGTAACTGAACAATATATACCTTTAAGCTGTAATGCAGATGATGCTTTCTTTGGTAAAATTTTAACATGCCTAGTGAAAGGAAGTGATGTATTTTTTATTCTTACAAATGTAACTTAAATTTGGGTCTTTACGAGCCTTATAAAAATAAAGGAACTGTTATCATTAATATAAGTGAAATTGCAGATTACTATCCACTTCAATGTTATACAATTCGCGGAAATAATTTTATAACTTTGAAGCACGCAGTTTATCACCCATGACATATACTGTAACAATTCCCGTGTTTTTCCTAACAAATTATTAATCGGAAAAATTTAAATAATTGTTAGTTGATGTATACATTTTTCCAATACGAAATTAGCATCTCTATTTTTGAGATTTCAATTAATCTTAGTGTGTATTACGAAAATGGCTATTAAATATTATCTCTACCTCAAAATTATCGTATTCAGTCATTTAGATTTAAAATGCTTTTTTATAATATAACTAGTATATAGGCAGATGATTTCAATAGCTTATATAGAATAAATGAAGGAATTCAATTTAATAAATATCATTTTTGTTTCAGATTGACAGAGTAAATTTCCCATTTACAAAACAATGGCTTCTGTAAACAGCTCCAATAAAGGAAATGATTTAATAAGTTCAAATTTCGATTTAAAAAACATAATAAACTCTGCACTTCCTGGATTATCATCTGAGGAGGAAAATAAAGTGGAAAAACTCGAGAACTGTTTGAGGGAAATGGGTGTTCAATTCTTGGAAGATTTGGTAGAGGTTCGGGAAGTGGACCTTGAAAAAATTATTAAACCTATTCAGGCACGGAAGTTTTTAAAATACATAAAGCTACTGGATATTGACAACTCAAGTGCAAACAATTCGGCGAATCTGAGTTTATCTGATGGTCAAATACCACATTCATCGACCCGAATTCAGGTAAATATGATATATAAACGGGATTAAATAATAAATAATCTCGAATAACACACAGGATCTTAACTCAAGTGCAATCAGTTCGACCAGTTTGAGTTTTACTGGCAGACAAATACCTAATTCATCAACCCCGATTCAGGTAATTGTGGCATGTATATGTATATAGCTTGTCAAATAAATAAGAATACGGATGACTTCTTTAAATTTTAAATTTTAATACTTTTTTTAGAGTTTGATGCAGTTCAGCGGAAGAATTCCGTCAAATAAGTGGTATGAAGAGTTCTCAGTACAACGAACGTTTTTCAAGCAAGCCACGTGGAACAATATTTCAAAAGGGAAAAGGCTAGAAGACAAAGAAAGGCAAGAAGTTGTGAGAGAAATAATGAATAATATTTTACACGTCGCAAATGAAAGACCAAGCTATAGTCAACTCAAAGAAGTAGCCAAGAGATTCCATCTTAAATATCCCAACGCTATTGTTGATGAAATTGGTATTCAAGAAATTGATGGAGAGGAAAAAGAAGTATTAGGAGTTGGTTACGAATATTTTGCACATCAACTCAAAAACAAGCTAGAAAATCTATCGCGGGATAAAACTAATGGAATTCCGTCGATGAGGCGTTCTAAAAATGTAAAACAGGCACGGCGCCTACAAAGTGATTTTGTTTCTCCAGATGAAGACGAAATTGAAATAGCCACTTCCGCTCAGAAAGAGCTACAGGAATTAATCCATGAAATAACTCCTTCGGTAGAATTAGTTAAACAAAAGCTTAAACCAAGTTTTGTCTTACAAAGAAAAGACATTTACGCGCAAATGGAAGGGGAAGATTTATGCAAAAATTGGCCTTTCCTATTTGAAGATTACGGCATAAAACAATACTTACAACTACATCTAAAAAAGGACTTAGTCGGTTCGGTTAAGCATTTTTTTTGAAGAAAAGGGCCGAAATATTTTGGGGTATTTCTTAAAGCTTACTTTACAAACATCTACTGAGGGTCAGTCGAAACCAGCAAAAAGAAAACAGGAAAAAATAAACAATTTTAAAGAAATTGTTAGTTTATATGATAAAAACTGCGAAATTGGAAGTCAAAACTATGTGGCAACGATCGTCCTCTGCATTATGTCATATTTTAACGAACCAGTGGATATTCTGTTTCCTTCATTTCCGGTAATTATTTAATGTTAAGATAGTTATATAGACGTAATTGAAAGTTTTCTCACTCTTTGTCATATTGCAGCCAGGCACAGCAAACGAAGAAATTATTAAAATTCTTCCCATGCATCCAAGCCTTGCAGTAGCCGGTAAGCATCAGCGACAAGAGTATTAGCGTTTCTTTAATGTAGTTTTAATTCAGTTCAAGAATTTCTTTTTCAATTTTAGGTAAACTCAGTGATGGAGAGTTGTTTCTGTTGGCAATGGATAGAAAAGTATTAAATAATCATTTGCCTGGTCAAAAGTTAAGCGAAGCTATAGGTGCAGTTTTCGGGCTCTATTATATGGCTAATATTGAATATCCTCAAGAATGCAGATGCACTTTGGAATTCTTACAAAGGTAATGCAGTCAAAAAATTTTTAATTGCTTTTAATCATATTATCTATTTAAATTTAATGTTATTTTTGCTATTTATCTACAGGTTTGGAGCCAAGATTAATCCCAAAGAGTCAAAGAAGTTACATAAAGTAGCTCCGATAAGCCAAAAAGTTTTAACATTAGTCAACAAAATATCGAAAAATGATTGGTCCAATGAATGGTAAATGCTACATTGAAATTTTATTTAGTCTATTGTTTTAGTGATTTTCCCGATGAAGATATGTGAAATTACGTATTGACTAAAAATAACTTAAGTTGCGAATTAATTTAATTCAATAAATCCAAAAAATCATTCTATCCATAAATTTTTTGTAAACATAAGACTTTTTTCCTTTAAATTGAAATGTCTTTTTTTAATAAAATTTAACTAATCTTAATATGAACGTTAAAAATTATTTACGGTATAAATTTAGCTGGTTGTTAAATAGATAACTTCTTACCACTTTTAAATATGGGATCAGTAAAAACATGGTTTTCTTTAAAGCATTACTTAATTTATATTTTGGATTTTCATTAATAACCAATAATATTATATTAACGTAAGAGTGTTTTTGTACTGCATGGAATGTATATTTTAGATCATCGTTACTCCAAATTTTTACATAAATTGAAGCTGTTCGAATAAATTTTAGTCATATTACGTTCAACCATCTGTAGTTTTTAAATATTTTGGTAAGATATAATCCGAAAAACAGTATGACACGTTTACTTGACAGCGATAAAAAGTCAGGAAAATAGTAAGGTTCAGTCATGGGCGCGCCAAGTATTAGTTGGAAAAACAGTAAAAATCTATCATAAAAACAATAAGAAACTGTATTAAAAACATCAAGGTTTAGTCCAAAAAACGGCAAAGTTTCCACTCTTTCGGCGATTCCTTCATTTAGATGTGATTCTATGACATCAGCGTAGTCTTTTAAGAGTTGAGGCTTCTTACGAAATTTTCTTATTTTGCTGTTAAACCTTCTATCTGCTCCCAACTTGTTATCACTGGTTAGCTTCACGTCATTTTTCCAGGGAAGTCTAACTACGTAACGCTCCCCATCGAAATCTACGGTTCGTTCAAACTCTTCATCGATGGCTTTTCCGAGGCATACTCTTCGTTCGACTTATCTTCAAATCCTAGAGACTCTAGGTTCCATAATGCTTTGAGATTTTTTGCGATTAGTTCCTCTTCGTTTTCTTCATTCTTGAAGTCATTTGCTATCTCGTGAAAGACGTTAACGCTATAAACGATCGTGTCCTCCTAGTTTTCTATTGTTTGGGTGTGTGGTCCAAGAAACGTCCGTCTAAAAATTGTCTCAACGGCCTTGAGTTTCGAAGATAGCTTATCTACTTCACCGGAGGTGATTTTCCATATAAAATCTGCCCCTTTTAGGCGGGATATTTCTTCGTCTTTTGAAAACTCCTCGCTAGGTGGCGTATTGGCTACCGTTCAGTTTTTCCCTTTGGATAGTCTTTCTACTTTATGGAAATGGTTAATTAGTATGTCAAAAACCAAATAGGTACAAGGTTGTATAATATTTTAAGTTTTAAGTTAGGAAAATATAAATAAAGAGGTTTGATAATTAATATCATTGTATCGGTTGTTGTTTGTGTAATAAACGATAAATAATAATTCTAAATATATTCATCATACTAGGGTATAAAAGGCTGAATGGTATCTCCTGCAGAAAGTGTGGGACAATTCTGACCTCTCGTCGTCATACATATTCACATTCTGTCGGACGTGCGGGACAATTCGGACCTCTCGTCCTCATACACGCTCATATTAAGTCGGAAAATAGTGTTTTCTATAAAATATGGGGGTCATGTGACAATGTTTTGTCTGCGTCACTTAGCTGTAGCTCTTGAAGGTAGAGAGCACGCGCTGCAGTCGCGAGACCCTTCTTATTCTGAAACCCGTGTGCAAGTAAAGCACTGACTGAAATAACTGTCGCTCGTGACTCATATAAAAACATTTTATCCTTCTAATTTCTATGGTTTTATTTTATAGAAACACCTATTCCAACCTCTCGTCCTCAAATGAGTCACCCAACACATGTTTCTATGAGAATATGATATGACTAAGCTTTTCTATAAACACCTGAAATTTCTATAGAATTATTATGAATAGAATAGCTTTAAAAGTTTTTTTTAAATAATTTTATAAAAGGACCCCGCACAGCGCCTATGGAAAATGTACTTCGGGCAATTTTGCTGAATTTGGCTATGTTGTACTTCTGACCATGGTGAACAAAAGTGTTGCTGGGCACAAATCAAAATCTTGGCCGCTAGCGTCGGCAAAGATCGGCGATTTACAGTTGTAACATGTTTAAAATCCTCTTTCTTCTTCGTCGTACATGTATTCCCACTTATTGGAATGCAGGAAGCCACTGTCGATAAAGCTCGAACCATTTTGCTAAGGGCACAAAATCCTAACGTAGTTCAAGCTCGAGTAGACATCGAAGTAGAAGGTGAGACGGGGAAAATTGGGCGTAATTTATATACGATGTCAGTGCTTATCTTTATCAGCCTGATTAAAAAATACAAAAGTTGGGTGTAGTAAGATTACGATGTTAGCGTTGATCTTTATCAGACTCATTAAAAAATACAAAGGTTGTGTAGTGGGAAAACGATGTAAACGATGATCTTTATAAACCTGGCAAAAACTTATCAAAAGCTGGGTGTGTGGGAATACGAGGAGTAAAAACGCGAACAAGTAAAGAGACCAATAAGCTGGGGAGAAAACTAAGCTTTATTGGGGAAAAATATGTGTGGGAATACGTCGGAGGAGAAATAGGATTTTAAACATGTTACAACTGTAAATCGCCGATCTTTGCTGGGCCCTAGCGGCCATGATTTTGAGTTTTGGAAGTTCTGCCTGGCAACACTTTTGCTCACCATAGTCAGAAGTACAACATTTCAAAATTTCAGCAAAATTGGTCGAAGGACATAGGCGCTGTGCGGGGTCTTTCTAAAGCACACATTCAAAATATTCAAACCAAATAAAAATAAATGTACAACTTTTTTTGCACGATTGCTTATTTGGATTTAAACAATATATATAAATAATTTTTTTATTATATATACTAGCTTTTCCTTTAATATACCACGTTTTCTCAAACATATACTAATTATTTTCTATGAATTAAACAAGTTTTTTTTAACTAAACATACAAGTATTTCTACAGGTTTTCTATGAAAAATGTAAAGCAAAACTATCAATTTTCTCTAGGCATGTTATAGTTTAACACATTTTTATTCTATAGATAAGATATGTTATAGAAAGCGTTTGTTAGGGCAAGATCATGCTAATGGGGAAGATACAAACGGATAGGAAATAAACACCCGCGGCTTAAATTTTACCACGTTTTGTTATTATTAGGGGACAGAAGAACAGAAGGGACAATTCCCGAGCAAGCCTACGAAAGCGGGCTTCGGTGGCGAACGTCGCGTGGGGTCACTATAGCGCGTCCCAGTTGTCCAAGTGTCTTTAAAGCTCTAGCAGTTCAGTGTTCGAACACATAAAGAACATGATGTAGTGAAACATACAACCAAAGTGTCCCCTTGGCGATAGATTGACTGAAAAATTATGTTAGCTTGATTTCATCTGCCAGACCGTATATAAGACGCATGTCAACTCACTAGACGACTTACGCTAAATAAACGTTAAATCTTACCTTCTCATGGCTCCTGATATGATCGAAATATCGTATCGAATTATGGTTGTAAGTGACAAAACCTGCATATAAGCATATTTGTGAAAGTTTAAATTTAAAAAAAATACATCTTTTGAATTTATTTTTTTAAACCGTGAAATGCAGATCACTCATTTCTATAAAGCTTGGTACGTGGTTCCGTGAAAGGTTATTTTGTGCAGTACTATCTGGTTTTTTTTTCTTCAGAACTTACTATTCTAGGAAAAAAATAGTTTTATTTAAACCGTAGGAAACATTATATGAAATTCCCAAAAAAGTGTTTTCTATTTGACAAATACACAGTGGAAATTGGCGAATTTTAGGAAAACAGGTTTTGAGTAAACTTCTATGATCGATCAATTCAACAGCCCCTGATTAAATTTTGATTACTTACAATCGTTAATGGGATCATTCCCCATTTCTCGGGTGGAAGCCGTCGGCTTGTTAAGGCGAGGGAAATGAAAACACTAAAATGCACTATTCTTAAATTACATTTAAAGGTGCTACAAGTAACTTTACTACAATTAAGACTTATAAAAAAAATTAATACACTACAACTGCGAAAAAGATAGATATATATGTTGGAGAGAAAACAACTCGGAACGACCGTGAAAATATTGGGACCTCCTAAGGGATAACCGACGGATAAAATGAGCTCTCAAACTCGGTGCTTGATTTTTATCTTCTTCGGACTATGGCGAGGGAAAAACCCTTTTTACTTCTTTGTATTTTGGGAATTCTTCCAGTCTCTTACTGGCTACTATAGATTCTGACCCTTGGTATCTACGGGGGGTGGAGAAAAAGAACGAAAAATTGTACTCATCACTGGATATCTTCGGCTCATCAGTTCGCTTTTCTCGGGGACGTTGTAGGACTTCGTAACGGTACGATTTGGGTCCGGATTGCGCAAGATGCTCAAACACGTAGTTTTTCTTATCGCAGGCGTGGGATTTGACAGTTCGACTCGATTACGGCAAAGGACACGGATTACGGCAAGGACGTCCGGATTTCTACGTCGAACTTCAAGACGGGGGCGTTGGCGGGGATGTAGATATGTCAGTGATTTTGATTCTGGAGTTTCCGGCGGTGGGAAGGATTTTTGATGTCGGATGGCTTTAGATGGAATCGGTTGGTTGGTTTTCATGGGCCATTTCGTTTATCGTCGTGGAATTGCGAGGGCCTGGTCCGGTGATGGGAGGGTGATCTTGGTCCCTTTCTTTCCAGACTTCTAGCGGAGGTACATCGTGGGTCCCGCTCGATTTCCGGATAGCTTATTCGTCTTGTTACTTTTTCTTTTCAGGTTCGCAATAATAATTTTTTTGGTCTTGTTCCCTGGTTTTGTTTAACGGGTATAGGGCGGGGTTCAAAACAAAAGATATTAGTGACTTCACTTTTTCCAGTGGTCATTGGCTTAGTTATCTGTATGCCTTTCCCTACTTTTTAAAGGTCGCTCGTGGTTGGCTTCACGTAATTGCGGGGGTTTCAGAGGGGTTTCGGTTACTTTTACTTTTGTTTTGGAAGAAAACATCCGGGGTGGAAATCTGGCCTTGATACCGGATATAAGCGGGGGAATACGGACGCGGTACTACCAGTTCTTATGAAGGGGGACGTGGTCTCGATCTTGGAGTAGGCCAAACTCGCTTCTCTGGTCTCTTCAGGGTTACCTGGAAGCCGAACGAAGAATAGCCACTCAAAAATATCTCCATGGAGTCGCGGTCCGTTGAGGGTATTAAGTAAACACGAGGAATACAGACGGAGTTCAGGTGTTTAAATCGTCGAAAATTGCTATTTGGCCCATTCCGTTTTTAATAAACGAGTTGCCTCAAAGAATTCGCGCGAGGAATACGCAGATGGCTGGTCTTTGGTTCGGAGAAAAGCAGCCCAATATTATCTGCCTAGATGGATCATAGCAAATTATCTACCCTTACCCTTAAACATAAAAATAAGTTTATCACTTAACTAGTTTAGGTCAGATAAATTATAAACTAAATCCCCGCCTTCCACAAGATTAATATATAATCCGTCGCCAATGTGGTGCTAATTAAAGGCATTCCTCTGCGTGGCTTGGTATTTCCCAACATACGAAGACTTGCTGGCACGGACGCATATAAGACTTCCAACAATCACGAGGTGCGCCCGGGGTAGGTCTACTTTAACTACTTAATACCCTCAACGGACCGCGACTCCATGGAGATATTTTTGAGTGGCTATTCTTCGTTCGGCTTCCAGGTAACCCTGAAGAGACCAGAGAAACGAGTTTGGCCTACTCCAAGATCGAGACCACGTCCCCCTTCATAAGAACTGGTAGTACCGCGTCCGTATTCCCCCGCTTATATCCGGTGTCAAGGCCAGATTTCCACTCCGGATGTTTTCTTCCAAAACGAAAGTAAAAGTAACCGAAACCCCTCTGAAACCCCCGCAACCACGTGAAGCCAACCACGAGCTACCTTTAAAAAGTAGGGAAAGGCATACAGATAACTAAGCCAATGACCACTGGAAAAAGTAAAGTCACTAATATCTTTTGTTTTGAACCCCGCCCTATATCCGTTAAACAAAACCAGGGAACAAGACAAAAAAAATATTATTGCGAACCTGAAAAGAAAAAGTAACAAGACGAATAAGCTATCCGGAAATCGAGCGGGACCCACGATGTACCTCCGCTTGAAGTCCGGAAAGAAAGGGACCAAGATCACCCTCCCATCACCGGACCAGGCCCTCGCAATTCCACGACCATAAACCAAATGGCCCATGGAAACCAACCAACCGACATCAAAGATCCTTTCCAACGCCTAGCCGGAAACTCCAGAATCAAAATCCCTGACGTATCTACATCCCCGCCAACGCCCCCGTCTTGAAGTTCGACGTAGAAATCCGGACGTCCTTGCCGTAATCCGGTCCATGTTTTGCCGTTATCCGTGTCCTTTGCCGGAATCGAGTCGAACTGTCATATCCCACGCCTGCGATAAGAAAATCCACGTGTGTGAGCATCTTGCGCAATCCGGACCCAAATCGTACCGTTACTAAGTGCTACAACGTCCCCGAGAAAAGCAAACTGATGAGCCGAAAATATCCAGTGATGAGTACAATTTTCCGTTCCTTCTCTCTCCCCCCCCCGTAGATACCTATAGGGTCAGAATCTATAGTAGCCAGTAGGAGACTGGAAGAATTCCCAAAATACAAAGAAGTAAAAAGGGTTTTTCCCTCACCACAGTCCGAAGAAGATAAAAATCAAGCCCCGAGTTTGAGAGCTCATTTTATCCGTCGGTTATCCCTTAGGAGGTCCCAATATTTTCACGGTCGTTCCGAGTTGTTTTCTCTCCCACATATATATCAATCTCTTTCGCAGCTGTAGTGTATTATTTTTTATATAAGTCTTAATTGTAGTAAAGTTACTTGTAGCACCATTAAATGTAATTTAAGAATAGTGCATTTTAGTGTTTTCATTTCCCTCGCCTTAACAAGCCGACGGCTTCCACCCGAGAAATGGGGAATGATCCCATTAGCGATTGTAAGTAATGAAATTTAATCAGGGGCTGTTGAATTGATCGATCACAGAAGTTTACTCAAAACCTGTTTTCCTAAAATTCGCCAATTTCCACTGTGTATTTGTCAAATAGAAAACACTTTTTTTGGGAATTTCATATAATGTTTCCTACGGTTTAATAAAAAACGACATTTTGTGCTGTACAAAAGGTTTAAATAAAACAATTTTTTTACTAGAATAGTAAGTTCTGAAGAAAAAAAAACAGATAGTACTGCACAAAATAACCTTTCACGGAACCACGTACCAAGCTTTATAGAAATGAGGGATCTGCATTTCACGGTTAAAAAAAATAAATTCAAAAGATGTATTTTTTTTTAATTTAAACTTTCACAAATATGCTTATATGCAGGTTTTGTCACTTACAACCATAATTCGATACGATATTTCGATCATATCAGGAGCCACGAGAAGGTAAGATTTAACGTTTATAGCGTAAGTCGTCTAGTGAGTTGACATGCGTCTTATATACGGTCTGGCAGATGAAATCAAGCTAATATAATTTTTCAGTCAATCTATCGCCAAGGGGACACTTTGGTTGTATGTTTCACTACATCATGTTCTTCATGTGTTCGAACACTGAACTGCTAGAGCTTTAAAGACACTTGGACAACCTGGACGCGCTATAGTGACCCCACGCGACGTTCGCCACCGAAGCCCGCTTTCGTTGGCTTGGCTTGCTCGGGAATTGTCCCTTCTGTTCTTCTGTCCCCTAATAATAACAAAACGTGGTAAAATTTAAGCCGCGGATGTTTATTTCCTATCCGTTTGTATCTCCCCCATTAGCATGATCTTGCCCTAACAAAAGTTTTCTATAACATATCTTATCTATAGAATAAAAATGTGCTAAACTATAACATGCCTAGAGAAAATTGATAGAATTGCTATACATTTTTCATAGAAAACCTGTAGAAATTCTTGTATGTTTATTTAAAAACAAACTTGTATAATTCATAGAAAATAATTAGTATTTGTTTGAGAAAACGTGGTATATTAAAAGAAAAGCTAGTATATATAATAAAAAAAATTATTTATTTATATTGTTTAGATCCAAATAAGCAATCGTGAAATAAAATGTTGTACATTTATTTTTATTTGGTTTGAATATTTTGATTGTGTGCTTTAGAAAGGATCCCGCACAGCGCCTATGGAAAAATGTCCTTCGACCAATTTTGCTTTAATTTTGAAATGTTGTACTTCTGACTATGGTGAACAAAAGTGTTGCTGGCAGAACTTCCAAAACTCAAAATCATGGCCGCTAGGGCCCAGCAAAGATCGGCGATTTACAGTTGTAACATGTTTAAAATCCTATTTCTCCTCCGACGTATTCCCACACATATTTTTGCCCAATAAAGCTTAGTTTTCTCCCCAACTTATTGGTCTCTTTACTTGTTCGCGTTTTTACTCCTCGTATTCCCACACACCCAGCTTTTGATAAGTTTTTGCCAGGTTTATAAAGATCATCGTTTACATCGTTTTCCCACTACACAACCTTTGTATTTTTTAATCAGTCTGATAAAGATCAACGCTAACATCGTAATCTTACTACACCCAACTTTTGTATTTTTTAATCAGGCTGATAAAGATAAGCACTGACATCGTATATAAATTACGCCCAATTTTCCCCGTCTCACCTTCTACTTCGATGTCTACTCGAGCTTGAACTACGTTAGGATTTTGTGCCCTTAGCAAAATGGTTCGAGCTTTATCGACAGTGGCTTCCTGCATTCCAATAAGTGGGAATACATGTACGACGAAGAAGAAAGAGGATTTTAAACATGTTACAACTGTAAATCGCCGATCTTTGCCGACGCTAGCGGCCAAGATTTTGATTTGTGCCCAGCAACACTTTTGTTCACCATGGTCAGAAGTACAACAAAGCCAAATTCAGCAAAATTGCCCGAAGTACATTTTCCATAGGCGCTGTGCGGGGTCCTTTCATAAAATTATTTAAAAAAACTTTTATAGCTATTCTATTCATAATAATTCAATAGAAATTTCAGCTGTTTATAGAAAGGCTTAATCTTTTATATACGTTTTATCATATTCTCATAGAAACATGTGTTGGGTGACTCATTTGAGGACGAGAGGTTGGAATAGGTGTTTCTATAAAATAAAACCATAGAAATTAGAAGGATAAAATGTTTTTATATGAGTCACGAGCGACAGTTATTTCAGTCAGTGCTTTACTTGCACACGGGTTTCAGAATAAGAAGGGTCTCGCGACTGCAGCGCGTGCTCTCTACCTTCAAGAGCTACAGCTAAGTGACGCAGACAAAACATTGTCACATGACCCCCATATTTTATAGAAAACACTATTGTCCGACTTAATATGAGCGTGTATGAGGACGAGAGGTCAGAATTGTTCCACACTTTCTGCAGGAGATACAATTCAGCCTTTTATACCCTTGTATGATGAATATATTTAGAATTATTATTTATCGTTTATTTCACAAACAACAACCGATACAATGATATTAATTATCAAATCTCTTTATTTATATTTTCCTAACTTAAAACTTAAAATATTATACAACCTTGTACCTATTTGGTTTTTGACATACTAATTAACCATTTCCATAAAGTAGAAATACTATCCGAAGGGAAAAACTGAACGGTAGCCAATACGCCACCTAGCGAGGAGTTTTCAAAAGACGAAGAAATATCCCGCCTAAAAGGGGCAGATTTTATATGGAAAATCACCTCCGGTGAAGTAGATAAGCTATCTTCGAAACTCAAGGCCGTTGAGACAATTTTTAGACGGACGTTTCTTGGACCACACACCCGAACAATAGAAAACTAGGAGGACACGATCGTTTATAGCGTTAACGTCTTTCACGAGATAGCAAATGACTTCAAGAATGAAGAAAACGAAGAGGAACTAATCGCAAAAAATCTCAAAGTATTATGGAACCTAGAGGCTCTAGGAATTGTGGATAAGTCGAACGACGAGTATTCCTCGGAAAAGGCCATCGATGAAGAAATTGAACGAAAAGTAGTTTATGATGTGGAGCGTTAGGTAGTTTAACTTCCCTGGTAAAATGACGTGAAGCTAACCAGTGATAACAAGTTGGGAGCAGATTGAAGGTTTTACAGCAAAATAAGAAAATTTCGTAAGAAGCCTCAACTCTTAAAAGACTACGCTGATGTCATAGAATCACATCTAAATGAAGGAATCGCCGAAAGAGTGGAAACGACAGGAACCCCTGAACGTACGTTTTACTTACCGCACAGCGAAGTCGTAAAAGAACCCAGAACTACTACGCGAACGAGAGTAGTGTTTGATGGGTCATCCATCCGATGAACACTCCCTCACTAAACGATTGCTTAAGTGTTGGCCACCTATTGAACGTCGATCTTTTAGTTTTACTAATCAATTTCAGAAAAAAATGTCGTAGCTTTTACCGCTGACATAGAGAAGGCTTTCCTTTAGGTGAAGATCGAGACGCTACGCGTTTTTTTAGATCGAAGGTAGAGATCTAGAAGCCACCGTATGAAAATTGTGGTTTTACGAATGACCAGGGTACTCTTTGGTCTCAACGCGAATCCCTACTTGTTAGGAGCCACAATCCGTCATCACATCGAGAAGTACAAGGACGAATATCCAGAAGCCTATAGATTATTGAAGGATTTACTTTACGTAGACGACGTCGTTGGGGGAGATAAAGGGGATCACGAAGCTCTGCGATTAGCAAATGATGCAAAAACATTTATCCCCCATGCCGGAAAGAAATTACGAAAATTTCAGTCAAATTCTGAATGGCTCATTCTGCAATTACAAGACGAATCCGAAAACGCTTATTCCGAAGATGTATCCTTCTAGTTGCTCGGAATAGCTTGGAAGCCTAAATGCGATGTTTTCTATTTCGAAGTCAACAGTCTTCTAGATACTAAAATATTTAATTTGCAAGCGTCGTCCAGGATTTTCGATCCGATCGGATTATTATCACCTTTCTTTAAAGAAGTCAAGTGCCTGTTTCAAGAACTCTGGGTGAGAGGCAGAGCGTGGGATCAACAAATAGACGACGACTTAAGCGAACGATAGAAGAAAAGCTGTACGGAGCTACCCAATCTAATGCGAATAGAGGTACCAAGGTATTAAGGTTGTAGACAAGCTTTTCAACTTTACTGCTTTACGGACGCCAGCCAAAAAGCTAATGAAACCGCGATTAATTTCAGAATGAAAAATGAAGGACAAGTATAAGTCATTCTTTTAGCGTCGAAATTTAGGGTCGCGCCACTAAAAGCGCTGTCTATACCCAAGTTAGAAATCATGTCAGCAGTAATCGGAGCGATGCTTATGAAAATTATAGAAAATTACTTCGAAAACGAGAAACCACTGAAATACTTTTGGAGCGATTCAAAAGTAATGCTAAAATCTGGAAACCCTTTGTCAACAATCGAGTTAGCGAAATTAACCAACTTATAGACCCAAATTTGTGGAATCACGTTCCTGGAATACTAAATCCAGCGGACATACTAACTCGACGAATGAGCGCGACAAATCTGAAAATAAAAAATACAAATAACGAGAGGTTTGTTCTAACTCCTGAAGCAGAATCTGAAAGAAGAGCGAAATATGAAGATTGTTTAGTATATCACGTGAAGAGTGCTCAATTTCAAACGGAATGAAAAGGAACTTAACAAACTGAGGAAATCCGTTGTAACGAAAGAACTGATTCAATACTTCGGAGAAAAGAAAATCATTTGGAATTACATTGTTTACCGCGCTCGCTGGTGGGGCGGGATGTGGGAGAGAATGGTGGGAGTCTTGAAGGGATGTTTGAAGAAAGTAGTAGGTCGAGCTTTACTGACTTACGAGGAATTGGAAACGGTTGTCAATGAAGCTGAATCGGTTATTAATTCGCGTCCAATTAGCTATTTGTATAGCGACCAGAACGACCGTTCACCTCTCCCACCATCTCGTTTCCTCATAGGAAAGCGATTAGACACCCTACCACCCAGAAAATTCAAAATTGGTGAATTAAAAGTTTGTGAAGGAGATCTTGAAAAAAGGTGGAAGTACCGTCAGGAACACTTAAACAGATTTTGGGTCAGATGGAGAAACGAATATCTCTTTGAATTGAGATATTCTCAAAAATCAGGAAAACCAATAGATAATTACCCCGAAATAAAATTTGGAGATGTTGTTAATTTAAAGGATGAACGCCTACCGAAGCACTTAAGGAAATTGTGTAGAGTCGTAGTATTACATACAGGCCGAGACGGCATTGTTAAATCTGACACATTAAAGAAACATTCGCGATCAGAAATAAAGATACCTCTCAAGCTTTTGTACCCCATAGAAATTAACTAAGAAACCAAAAATTAGTAACTGATTGTTCCTCATTGGGTTGGGGGGATGTCGCGGATTGGATTTGAAATGTAGATATTTTGTAACTTCTGGTGTTTTGTTTACTTTTGCAGCGAAAGTTTCCTCCGTCTTTCTCTCTGAGATAGACCTCTACCGTTGTAGAAGCCCTAGGTTTGGCCGTATTGCCATTGTTTGGGACCCCAAGAGTGGCCCAACCCATTCGAAGAATGGAGAGGAATGAAAAAAACGGAGGAAAGGCGGAGGAATCTTATGCCAAGATTTTTTGGCGCGAGAAGCGTCAGTTTTGGTTCAAAACGTTGAAGCGAAGAGTAACTCTTTCTTTCTATCAATAAATATTTAAGTCTATTTTTTTAACCTGACTAATAACTTAAACTTTACTCGTTTACCTAGTTTAACCTTTAGGTATTTCAGTGTAAGAACCATAAATACAGCCTTACGACAAATGTTAACCAAACAGTGCTTTTATTAAGACAGAAAAAAGATATTCAAATATGTAACACAACTATAAGCCATTTAAAGCATAGCTTGCAATGATGTCTACGAAAACATTTCTAGCAAGTTTAAATGATATTTAAAAGTACAAAAATTAAGATTGTACTATAAGAGAAAGCTTTGTGATATTTTTCGAAACTTAAACCATCTTTTTTGCAATCTGACATTATCAGCTACGCTAATAACCTTGGCACCACCCGAGTCAAAGAAAATGTAATTTTTATATATTTATAACAAACATAATATTTCATACGATATTTTTGATAATATATACATTTATTTAACCCTTTCTGTCAATGAAATAGAATGGGACTGTTATCCATCATCAATACTAATGCAACAGCAATTATTAGGCACCAAATATTCGGGCCATTGCGACTTCGAAAAAGATTGATGCGATTGATATGACAATTCCTCCGACCCAAATACGAATGATAGGTGAGAGAAAGTGTAAAGTTGTTGGTATAAGTTCAGTACGGAATTCATCTTGCGCTTTTTGAGGATTATATATAAAATCAAAGAAGGTGCGGGACGGTTTTTCTTGCGCCGTTTCTACAAACTGCCAAGCGCTAAAATAAAAATAGTAATATCGTAAGAAATAACACCTCATTGGTCAATTGAGACACGCTTTTTAGGAATTGGTAAATCCTGGTTAAATCACCGAAACATTGTTCATGGCTCGACAGTGTAGATTTCAAAAAGAGCATCGGAGTAATTATGGTTACTATAAAATTGTGGTTCTTCGTTCGAAATACGTTTTTTACTACAAAAGCTGCTGCTCTCAGCAAATATAACATAGACATTCGAAACTTTAAACTTTTGGACTTTTTTTTAATCATACTTCAAAAAATAATTGCCAATCTAAAAGGTGAAAGTATAAGTTTCTAATTTCAAATAAACTTCGCTATGTCACAGATTGTCTTTAACTTTCCAAACTAAGATATAAGTTTGAATAAAGCTGTACTCGCGACAAAAAATACATGAACACCAACTTTAACTGCAGATGGCGAAAGATGTTGTGTTGTGCCATCTACAGTTAGAGCTAAGATAAATCAGTGTCAAAGCTCGCAAATGTGATTGGAAATTTGGTATCAAAATTTAACAAGCTTCTTACAAACGACAAGATGCTTCTCAAACCCTATTAAGAAAAGACTAAAACGAGGCTCCTCACTCTATCTCGCTCAAAAAAATTAAGTAATGCTTTTTTTTGACACATTCACTACAATAACGATAACGTTATCATTTGGAGCTCACTCAAAAACACCAAAATGCCCCGCTGAAGAAATGAAAACGTTCATTTTTACACAGGATATTACGGACAAATATGTCATTCATTTTTGCAAAACGTTCTGTGGTGAGTAAAAAAAATTCCTATGAACATAGGTTTTAAAATGCTTTGTTTCAGAGTCTGAGGCACACAAAACCGGGATCCAAAACAACGAAATAACCAGTAATGAGAAGTTCGGTTACAGGCCTTAAACCCAATTGTTTCCATTTATTATTCATTTGGTTTCAACGGTGAAGCAATAAACATAATAGGAAATGCCCAAAAATAATTACTAAACAAGCAAATGTGTGCCTATACCAATGCCCAGATCCATTATTTCAAAAAATCGAGTTCAATCGACACTTTTTAACATTGTCAGAATTTTTGTAAATAAGCAACTTGTAACAGGCGAATGCCAATTCAAAGAATTGCCATCGATGGATTCTGGGAAAGTGCTTCTTATTTTCGAAAACGCACAATAACGAAATACGAGTATGAAAGAAACGGTTTAATACTAGGAATGGTACTAATTAAGTTTGATTTGCATAAACCCTGCCCATTTAGGCTAGGCGAACAAAGTAGCAAAAACCAGTCGGCCCATATGCTGATTTTAATAGTAGGGCATTGAACTTGATGTGTAAGCCAACGGCTATTCTACCCGCAGTAGCGTACCGACGGGGGGGGGCAGGGGGCATGTTGAACCGGGCGCCAGTCTAACGGTCCTATAAAGGGGCGCCAAAAAGACCCAAAATGATTAAAAGAATCCTAGTAAACGTTGTTTAGTCAAACCTTAATCAAAAATTGTTCTATAAAAAATATTTGTTTTATTGTAAATTTGTAAAATAAATTTAAATTTCATGAAATTAATGAAATATTAGTAATTAGGATTTTTCGCGTCATACATGTATATAAGGGGCGCCTTTTAAGAGTTTTGAACCGGGCGCCACAAACCATCGGTACGCCACTGTCTACCCGTAAATAACTAGTCAGATAGTTAACTGAGATACGGTTCGACGCTTAACCGAATTCGAGCCGATTCATAAATGGTTGAGAAGCTCTTGACTCCCAGCGTACTCAAAAAATTACTAGCTGTATAACGGTATTTCAATATGTGGAAAATGAACTGGGCCCCCTTTTTTTGAATCTCGCCTTCAAAAGTATTTCCTCTCACTCACAATTGTCAGTTTGAAAGGGAGCAGTTATGAAATTAAAATTTAATGTAAAATTATATTGACTCGGCATATCATATCTCGCTAACTTCACCCGTGACATCTGGCTTTCGTCTTTTTACATTATTTCAAAACTGCTAACCAAAACTATGTAATTAACGATTATTTTATATCATATAAAATAAATTAAAATACATCGAGGCTGCCCTTTGTATGAAAAGTTCATGGCAATTATAGCAGGGTGGTCGTAGACATCATTCGTTGAAATCCAACGTTAAGGAATTTACATTAAGAGCCAAAAATTCAGCCAGAGATTTCAACGTAGACCGGTTATGCCCTTTCGTGGCTCATCAGTTATTTGTAGAATCTCTTGCTTTCCTCGAAAATCTGCCGATATCAGAAAAGCTAATATACGTCCAGGATTAAGATTACTAATACTGATATCGGAAGATTTCTCTTTAAACGGAGTAATATAATATGAGAGTTGCCATATTTTGGGAGGCGGTATGTAAAAAAATTGGGCACAGGTTAGTGCCTTAGCCAGAAATCCCTCAAAGTAGGGGTTTCAATTATCTAATATTTCCAAGGGCGTCTGTGAAGGGTTAAATTTTAGTACAGCCAAAGCTTCAGCAAAGGGGTAACACGGAAACCCGCCACTGTCACCGTTTAGTTTCATCTTTTAAAAAACCACTATACAGCCAGTGGCACTGGGTTAAAATCGGAAAAACTCCTTTTGTGTTGAGTTTGTAAGTTCTCGCCCCAACTTGTTTAAGGAGTTTTTCCTCTAGCTCTTCGATTTACCCTTTCATAGAAACTTGTTAAGGTTAACGGTAATAGTAAGTGAAGGGAGCTGTTGGCTGGCGTGGCATGAAGGGGTTGTGACCACCCTCCTGCGCACAATAACCCGGTCACCTGAATTAATGGCTTTAAAAGTCACTTGAAGTCCTAGACCTATGGCTGTGCCTTGTGTTTTAGCCTGATTAATTTTGATAATTAATTTTGGAGTCAGCTGAGAGGTGACAGAACTCCTCATCCAATTCTTCGCCAACTTCTTAGTGAGTAGTATTTTATAAGTCGACTCGAAGTCTGTAAAACGTCTAAAACTAGTTACTTTCGGGGAGGCCAACAGTCGACTACGGGAATTGACATTAAATAAAACGCTGGACTTAAATTCAGGTTTTTGAAACAAGTTATTTAACACGAAATGAAAGCAGTGTTTTCGTAAAACTTAAAAACAAGTGTCCAACACGTTATTGTACAAAGAAATAATAGCGTGTTTTAGTTAAGCACAAATACCAGTATTTCAACTTGTTATTTTCAAAATTTAGGAAGGCGTGTAATGAAACACGAAACCAATTTAGTGTTTTAGGAACCCACAACACCACGTGCATTACACTTTTATATTTAGTGAACACGTGGTTTACCTTAAAAGCACCAAATCTTTAGAATAAATTAACGTGCGTTGCTATCTGGATGCGACTATTTCTTCTGAGGCTAGCTTAAAGACTTACCAGGAGACGACCCGAGGTGTTACTCACCGATTTTGCTCAAACTCTGGGATTTAGTAAACCGTCGTGTAACTTGAAATTTCCTTAAAAGAAAATTATCAATGGTTTCCCGTTTTGACGTGGCAACCAAAAAGGTTTTTGACAACTAAATCTAAACATCTCTTTACGGGATTTAACATGCAAAAATCTTAAAATAACAGCCCCCCCCCGTGATATATTTGTAATATCTTACTCAAATAAAGATTTTTTCGGGTCATTTTGGGTAAATAAACGTAAATTAGGTTTCCATTTACCCAATTTAACTCGCAATTCCAAATTTTATTTGCATTTACCCAAATATTTTCGCATTTAACCAATTTTGTTTCCATTTGCTCACTTTTATTCGCATTTACCCAAAAATCATTGTAGGATGAAACGCACTTCTGCTAGTTCAGTAATGATATTTTGGAATTTGCTATTGTGTTTATCGCTTCACCGTTAAACCCAAATGAATAATAAATGGATACAATTGGGTTCAAGGCCGAATTCTGAACTTCTCATTACTGGCTGTAACGTTGTTTTGCGGCCTGGATTTTGTCGGCCTACATCTCTGATACCAAGCATTTAAGATGGTCGAAGGACCCAAAGAACACGCCCTACACTTTTTGACGTTATTACCCGTAGCATCCTGAACATATTGTAACTTAAGGACGCGTGTCCTGATTACCAAAGATACTTTACTTGTTAGATTGGAAGAACTTACTTGTAATCTGCTTTTTCCAAGACTCTTAGCGGGAGGCGAAAAGAGAAAAACAAATGATACTTAAGTATGAAATACTGTTGTCGGCCAATGTGAAATTTTCGGCATGATTTGCATATATATCGTAAGAGAGGATATATCAAAGGTGAAGCTAAATGAACAGCCTTTTTACTGATATGACTCCGAAAATCTTTTTTGAAGTCGATGTTTTTCGCTGTTTTGAAAAAAGCTTGAAGTGAAGGTATTTTGAAGTTTATCTGACCAAATGATTATTAAATGTTTCTCAAGACGAGCAATTTACTTCGGGTAAAACTTACCATTTCGTCATTAAGTCTTTCAACACTAAAGTAATACTCTGCTATTTGTGGTTTCTTCAATACGTCCTCTATTGAATTAATCTTTTGAACTTTTACCATTGCCAACTCACCCTTAAAATTTGCCAAATAAACCCGGCTCAAAACTGTATCAATTGCTAGAATCCACATTGACATCCATAACCTCCAAGACGTCTTTTTATGTAAGGTAGGTATGGCTGTACGAAAAAAAATTACAAATATTTGAATTATTATGTTATCAAAGAAAATTCGTTGGTTTAAATCAGTTAAAAAATTACGAAGTATATGTTTGAGAAACTTTCTTTTTTAACTCATATTAAACTAAAATAGAAGTTATTGGTTTTTTAAATCTCCATTAACATCGAAACGACTCCTCTACAACCGCAATTGGAACGATACTTAAACGATTGAGAAGAAGGTGGGAGAAGAAGAGAAAGAGTTTGTCGGAGATTCTTTGCAAAAGTGATGCGTTGTTGTTCTTTTCCTTGACAAACAAGGCACTGATCAAAGAAACCCCGAAAAATGTCAGAAGTAAATTCCAGTTCCAATGACCCAAGGCTTGTTCGGGCATAAGTACCGTGTCCATTTGCCCTTCTCCATCCAGGCAACTGAAGATAACGTGATCGTACTCGAAGTATTGCTGGCTAATAAGCGTCTCGGGATATGCATATAACAAGTCTTTGCTCGAACATTCCCTCCGCAGACCGCACGCGGAGTGAACAGAGCGCTGTAATGGGGCGAACAGCGCGTGATTAAAGTCCTAAAACGTCACCGCGAAACCAAATGGCAGCTCGCTTGGCAGGTAAATTTGGCTAATTTAAAAATTAATTTATCGTCATTGAAAAAATATACAATTTTACGACTGAAATTTTTGAGTTTATTTAAACATGATCTTTCAAATAGACCCAAGTTTTACCCAACCTGGACTTCTCCTTTAAGTTTACATATGGACAAATCTAAATTCGCATGCAAGTTTCGAAAAAATACGTTTTAAACTTACACCGTTGTTAATATCTTTTAAGGAGCCTTTTACATTTTTAAATGATACTCCAATTATTCTGTAAAACATAATTTTCATTCTAGATAAGGTAAGGCATGGGCCACAAATAATTTAGTGCCAGTTGTCTAGGAATCAGAGGTTTTTCTTATATATTATTTAATTTTCTTCCATAAATGTACGAAATTTGTATTTGAAAAATTCTTAATAATTTAATTATCTCAAAAATATTTATAGTCACCAACCTTTAGTCATTTCAATGGCTAAAAGTGTGGTGATCGTAAAATAAAGGATTAACATCTGGTTCCAGTCAACGTTTATATTAACTTGTTGAATTTGTTTAAATGTTTAGAACATAAAAGAAGCATATTACGTGAAGTTTGGAATATTTCTCAACGCAAATCTAAGAGCTCTTTTATAACATGCCATATCCCAGACGACGCCATTGGTGTTAACGTAATCCTCTAGGCTTCGTTCGTATTTCTACATGGTATAAATAAATATACCACAGTTTAATTCAAAGTGTTCAAAATGCAAACGTTATCTGTCTCTTGCTTAAAACATGTTGAAACAGAATAAATGTAATTAACGTTTAAAGATTATTTAACTCAGTGCATTTTTTAAAACCTTGAATACCATTGCAAATTGAGGATCACGTTCTTGGAAAAATGTCCGATTCTATTAGTCCGTAAAATAAACTCCGTTATCCAGCTTCAAAATTTATCTTTTCACGATGAAAAAATTATTGGAAAAAATGTTGCAGATTCTTAAAATTTCGATATGCGATTTGCCAATTCAAATAATTTTAAATGTGGTTCCTTCTTCTTGAAGTGCTGCTTTTTAGTAGCGGTTGTTAGAAACACTTATTTACCAACATGAATACCAAACGTAGAACCAGGACACATAGTCATGACTCCTGGTAAACCTTATCTTTATTTAAAGGCTTATTGCAGTTATTTGAATTCTGAAACATTTAAATTTGAGAGCCAAACATTTTTGGTCATATTAACGCTTTTCTTTATTTCATATTGTCGCCATTGGTCATACAAATATAAACCTAATTGAAAAAGTTAGATAAAATCTTCATTATTATTTTCCTGGGTTAAAAACAGATGATGACACAGGTTTAGATCTAGCACGTTGACGTGTTAAATTAATCAAAGGTTACGAAACTTTATTGAAAACCAAATATTTATCCCAAAAAATGATTTCGAGCCAAAATATCGTAACATTTCAAAATTAACATACTTACTTTTAATTGAGCCAATGGATATAAGATAATTCGATGGTCGGTGAAATTCATATTAATTTATTCTGAAATAATGTTGGTTATCAACTATAATAAAGATCATTTTGGCCGTCATAGCTTTTAATATAAAATAAAATAAGCGGCAAATATTCTAGTCAACGAGTGGGAGACAAATAAACCGTTTTAAAACAGTTCAAGTTTATGAAACCAAAGGACGCATCTGACTTTTGTCGCAGTACTAAACCTTTATTTATTTAATTGAAAAATTATTAAATCAAACTAAAACTAAATAATGAAACAATGATTTTTTTTAAGTTTATATTATGTTTGCAATTATGTTTTACAAAGGAGCATTTTCATAACCTCCATTATTCGACCATTTCTTCGGTAAAAGAGGATAATCGAAACTGCCCCACTACCGGTTATCAGTAACAAGTAATCAACCCCAAAAATATTTTTGCAAATGCGTCAGCGAAATACTTGGGCAAAAACCCTGTTAAGTGAAAAATAAGAGTTTAGCCAAAATCTAAGATTTAATTAGAGGAAACTTCTATAACTTAAATAGGACATTTATTAATTCATTTATATTACGATGAGGTTTATTTAACGGTATCAGCCTGTCGCAGAGATGCAATATTACACATCAACCCCCGCTACTGCTACTATCGTTTCCAACTTGTACGTTTAGAGCGGCTCCAACTTGCCATAGAACACAGAATGACAGCTAAGTTCAGAAGCGGATAGAGAGCGCCGATGATGCCACAGCTAGATCAATTAACCATAAGCTCTTATCGCGAAATTTTAAAGCGGCATTTAGAGAGTTCTAAAAATAATTAACTTAGTCCTGTATAAGTAGTTTTTAACTATTTTAAGTTAGAAGAAACCACCTATGGACTGTGCGAAGGATGATAAAATACGCGAAAAAGTGGGTAAGTCCATAATTAAAAGGGATAATATAGCTAAACCCTAAATTATGGACTAATCTACTTTTTCGCGTATTTAATCATCCTTCGCACAGTCCATATGTGGTTTCTTCTAATTTAACTTATCGTATATACTATTCTCCACCACACTCCCCGTTTTCGGCTTTCCGTTGCTATGCAACGCGTTTTGAAATGTTTAGGCTTAGTTTATCTTTTAGATTTAGCAGTCGCCACCCAATTTCCCTCACGGTACTGATGAGTTCCAAATAGAACGAAACTGGTCTACCGTAAGAATTTCTGTCAATTTTTATAGTTTTTATGAAGTTTATTACTCGAAGATCTATTTGATCCGTGATTCGCGTCTTTCTGTTTGCTCGAAGACCTATTTGTACGAGTTATTAATAAGTTTTAAATTTGTTCAAAATTTTTAGAGTTTAGCTATATTATCCCTTTTAATTATGGGCTAATCTATTTAACTTTATTAAATTATGAAATCTTATTAATTGAATTTGGTTTTGCTTAAACCTTGTAACCGGCTTCTATCCTTATTTACATATAATTAAAAACGGATAATCGTAGCCAACGGTTACAATTTACTTAACTTTAAGTCGAGGATCGGTTACAGTAATTGGCCTATCGCAATTAAAACAATGAGGAGATTGAACCAGAAGCAAGGAGTCGAAAAGTAATAAGTTTTAATCAAAACACCCATACAATATAGTCAAGCCCATTGGCTTGTAAAGTTCTATGGCGCACCGACATTCCTTACAGGAATAATTAATACAAGTTTTTGAGGCTGACTGGTCTCGTTAACAATTAAAAAATAACTATCTCTCTCTCTACTCACTACTGCCTGCTTAACACGTGGTTCGGGGGTTTTAAAACCAAAAATTAAACGGCGTTGCGTGACGTCATATTGGTGTTGGTCCATTTGATTGAAAAATATGTGATCGACAGTCGATCATTATACGTTGCAATTGATCGAAATTCCATTTGGTAGAATCCCATTTGTCATTTGTTTCATAAGATCGAACCTTCAAATGATCGAATACTATTTGATCGAATTCAAAAGTATTTATAGTACCAGTTGGTATGTTTTTATTTTACCGAATTCCAATATGAAGTGCAGAAGGAATAATGATGGAATAATTCATTGCTTAAGTGCAGAAGGAATAATGATAGAATAATTCATTGCTTTAACTGTATTTAGCCACAAAGATGAAGAGATTTTTACTTTATACACTATATTATGGAATATTTTATGATATCGACGATAGCGGCCCGTGGTTTTTGATATATATATATAAAGAGTCAGGTTAGGTTGATGTACGCGCACCGTAGGCGCGTATGCACCGTTGTATACGAGGGGTCTGACCACGTTCACGGCCCTTCTATTGCTAAAAATTAGGTACAGAGTTCGTTTTTTTAATAGGTTTTTCTATTAATTATGTCCGAGAGAATATTTTGTTTTCGAATTATTATTCATAGTCTACTGTAGCTCATTCTGACTAGATGTTGCCTTTTCGATTTACTCCCAAAAACTAGTAGTTTTGCCCTACAGTAGCGTTCGATCAAATTTCGTTCGATCAAATGCCATTCGATCAAATGTAAATTCGTTCAAATGGGACCCGTTCGATCATTTTGGAATCGATCAAATAAACTCAAACCGTCATATTCACTATGAGTTTTTAAGCGACGGAACGGTCGCCATCTGGCGGATGGCGCCAGTACCGTTGCATCATCCCCGCAAAAAAAAGAAACAAGGAGTTCTAAGCGGAGGATCGAGTTATGAAATTATGGAATGGTCGGGAAGGTACAACAGAAACAATGATATAATTGTACCTCAATTACATAAAGCGTTTTTTCTTGGCACGGCGGGGGCAGTTGCGTACGCGATGGCCCTTTTGTCGGCATTTCTAACAGGTCATAAGTGACTCGTCTATAATGTTGTATGACATGGTAGCGGATGGCCCGGATGCGGAATGACGTGCCTGTTGTCGTGGAGGCTGATCACGGTTGTTTTGTAACAAACGACAATTGCAAGCACCACATTTATGAGCAGCGCTAGCCGTACTCGATCCGGGTGGGAATCGTCTTGGAGAAGGAGATTGGTGATTCTGGCATGGCACTTCTTGAGGTTCTGGGATGCCTGATGGTTCACAGCGTTTGAGCGATTGTTTGATTTGGTCTATAACCGATTTCCTTCCCCTAATCGTTACGTGGTCTTCCGGAGGAGTGATTCCCTTGTTCTATGCCATCCATTGGAGTGACCTCTTTGGCTTCGTCTGGGCCTTCTTGGAATGGATTAAGTGGGAAATCATCCAATTGATTAATGCCGATATCAAGGTTCAGTATTTCTGGGGAGCAAGGAGGAGTGAGAAGACCGGCGTCGACTGTGTCTTGCTCATCGTCGGAGTTCAAATTAGTGATTGCATCTCGATTAATTTTTGCGCTATCACCATGGTTGTCAAGCCATTGATATTTCTTTGGTTGGTGGGACAGAGTTATCCCCAGTTTCGGGTAATGACGTAGTCTTCCATTACCATCCAAACAGTACGAGCAAGGACGGTATTGAAATTGGACAGCTCGTAATACCAAGGGCCCGAATATTAGGAAGGAACGGGGGTTAGTACAGAATAACCAGGACGTTGTCTAAGATGGTGCATCTCGAGAATATTTCAATCATGAAATACGTCCAAGAAGGAGCTGCCATGGAAAGGACTTGGCTCGTTGGTTAAAGTTTACAACATCTTCTTCGAGAGTTGTAGTATACGTATGGTAGCCGAGTTCTGATGCCAGTGTGTTTGTTATAGCTTCGAATGGAACGCTTAAGTCCAGTATAGCAGGGACAATTATAGATAAATAAAAAATGCTTTTATCAAAGCAGTTGGAAGGTTGATTTAAGGGGTAGTTCTGATCAATGAAGGCACAGATATTGGAAATGTTTTAGAATTAAAGAGTTATTTTTTGGAATTATTTTAAAAAGCAAAATATATTTCTAAAATAATTTCCATCAATTTTTTATCACCTTTTATATATTTTAAAACCCTTTCCTTAAATTTGAGCCTTGAAACTGATACAGTAAACTGAGAAAATTTTCAATTGTAAAGGAGTACGCGTGTTTAGTTCAGAATTATACATATTCTAATGGAAATATTTAAAATGAATTTTAAAATCGGTCGCCATGGATATAAAATAGGGCTGTGGGATAAAAAATTCGAAAGAAAAAGACATACTACCAAGGTTTCTTAAGAAACCTTGATACTACGAGCTGAGTTATGTTGCTTGATAAGGCACCATATTTTTGAAACGCTTATTTCTGGCATTGATTTTCAATGCTATAGACGCAGTGCTTCCATATGCATTGAATTTTCCCTTTTTCCGGAATTTTTCAACCTTTAAAAACGCTAAAAGGGAATAATGCAATTTAAGAGGAAAAACGGGAAAAACGATGGATATTTAATAAAGGGTCATTATAAAAGTAATGAAAGTCACGATCTAAATATCTAAAGCAACGTTTGAGGATATGTGTATGCAAAATTATTCAAATGTAAGTAATTTTGTAATAAATAAAACCTTAAATTTTGATTCATTTTCAGAATTAATCTGAATATCTATATAAATTAGTATTGAGAGTGAGGGATACAAAATGGAAATTTCTAGGTCAAAAACGCGAAAAACGATATTTTTAATTTAATGAAATTATCGCAAGACGAAAATTTTATTTTTAAAATGTGGAAGCCCTGTATAGAAGTCTGCTATGCTGTCGTAACTGGATTCTGTAGTTTGAAACATCTGCAGTTTTGTTTCAAACTACTACTCGCAAAATATTATAACCGTAATAAATATACTGTTTTTATATGTTAAATTAAAATTTTGTATAAATAGATATGAAATTAAACGGTCAAAGGATTTTGAAACTTTCTATTTAAGCTAATTCTCTTAATGAATTTAAGGAATTTATAAAACAGAAATGTACTAAATTCTATCTTTTCAAATCTGCACTTATTATTTTAAACTTCTGGTTTAAAGTAGAATTATACATCAGTATTTAAATTTGGCATGCATCATGAAAAACTGAAGATCCTCACAAGTCAAGTACCCGCTGGTAGTAAAAAAGAGTGATCTTAGAGTTACATTAAAATGACCACATTTCTTTTTAGAAAGGCCTGATGAAATGTGCAGTTACACTGCAGTAGCCTGTTTGAATTGTTAGAAACTTTCAAGAAAAAGCTAGTCGAATTGAAATAAGTCATTCAGTCGTAGCTTTGGGTTCACAATGTACGGCATGTTAACTTGCTTGATTAAATTGATTGCAAATCTCTTATTGATGACTTTTTTACTAGTTTAGTTTCTATAATGAGTTTCACCAATTTAAATGCTGTAATTTTACACGTAATCCTTTACAACTTAAAAATTTCTCAGTTTACTGTATCAGTTTCAAGGCTCAAATTTAAGGAAAGGGTTTTAAAATATATAAAAGGTGAGAAAAAATTGATGGAAATTATTTTAGAAATATATTTTGCTTTTTAAAATAATTCCAAAAACTAACTCTTTAATTCTAAAACATTTCCAATATCTGTACCTTCATTGATCCGAACTACCCCTTAAATCAACCTTCCAACTGCTTTGATAAAAGCATTTTTTATTTAATAGCTGTCCCTTTGCTCCGCCTCAAACGGCAAATTTATCATTGAAAATAAAAGCCATAAGATAGAAAATAAATAGGTTTTATTTTTAAATATATTTTGAACAGACATTTTAATATTATTGAATGTAATTTAAAATATTGAATATTATTTTAAATATTTTAATTAACCAATTATCATCATTATTTCAAAATGTTATGTTAAATTGAGTTTTAATTTCCCATTAGGACTTAGATAACAATATAATAGGTGTATAACTGGTTCTAGTAAACAAGTGAAATATACTAATTTTGGTAAAACTTTCAATCAAAAACAGACCTTTGATAAGATAGTGATTATGGGTAGCATAGCATGATTTGTGAAGAGCTTTTAATCGTTTACTTATATCTCAATCATGTATCAAGAGCTTTCCAACTCTGCGGAGCTTTCAAATAAAAAAAAAAACAACCATGTGTAATTTATATTAAAAAACTAAAAACAAATTCTACACGCGTAGTGTAAGTAAGCAGATTTATCAACAGTACTTGAATGGTGGGTCTCCAGTCCTGTTCTGGCTGTACTACCTTACAACGGTATGGCTCGTACACTACTGATCCTCAAATAACAATAATTTCAGTCTCCTCACTCTTTAGGCTTTTGAATAATTAAGACGCCTTTACATAGAGGATTAAGTTTGAATGCCCAAAACGTTTATTGCTATGAAAAATTATTCAAATATTTACCATACTTCATTACTGTAATTAAAATTCCCAAAATTATTCACACAATGCTCGATGGATACACCTAAATGAAAATTAAATTATTATTTTTTATTAACTCTGTATAAAATCTCACTGGGTAAAAACAACTTATGGAAGAGATAAAACAAAATTAACTTAAAACTAAATTTCACTTTCCACAAAATTCTTTCTGGTAGTACTAAATACGTTATTTTTAACCTAGAATATATGATCGGGTTCTACGGGCTAATTTTCCCTACGAAGCAAAGGCTTAACGGTTAACAGTTAATTACTATTCAACTGCAAGTAAATTAATTACGATAATGATAATTTTTACTTAAAAAATACTTAATTACGTATAAATATTGAGATTTAAATAAAGTTCCAATAAGAAATGGTTTATTATTTCTTGAGTAAAGTGCGAAAAACAACGTTAACTCGAAGACGGACAAAATTTGATTTTTGCATTTTTCCGGGAAACTGACTACGAGCTGATCAGTTGGCCTTCCTTGTCAAAAATGGTGCACTAACTTATTACAGTACGAAGGTTCTTATCTACAGTCGACTAACTTTCGTTAAATGACGGGATTCCAATACGTTTCTCGCTGAAGTTGACAGTAGCAACAAATCCGTATGGCTATCTCTGTACTGTACACCAACGCTGATACATTAATAGTAATTGTAATACTTCCAGAAAACAATTGTTGACAGTAAGACTTTTGCCGCTAGGCATCCATAAAACTGAATCTTAGGCATGAAAATCGCTAAAAATAAAGTCTTAAAATTTTTAGCGACCCGACTATTGATTATCCTGCGCTTGGCTGTATTAATTTTAGCCATAGGAAATCGCGCTGACCCCTTAAATAAGGATGGCCTACCGGCCATTCTTAATACTTCATCAGCTTTTTCGTGGCAATAAGCCACCACTTCATGTGTAGCACAGAGGCCCTAGAGTAAAAAAAGGTTTTGATACGGCCTCTCGGGTAAATGAGAAGTCCGATTTTTCAAGATTGGTTAGTTTGTTGGTTTTTAGATATCGGTCGACGTCTGTTAGAGAACGCAAACGGCAATGCGGGTGTATGGGTGGATAATAATATATATCGAATACGGCCCTTTTTAGTCACCGTCTTTCGGTAACACAGTTCCCGAATCCAACCCAAAGTCAGGGGTTTAAGCCATTTCTCAACGCCCTGCGGAATATCTACCTCTGGTGTTGGTTCATCAGAGTCTCCGGGCAGAGATGACGACGACTCTTAGTCGGATTCACTATCCGAAGATGCTAATGGTATTGCCGCGATGTCTCCGGTGCCTGTTTCTTCTGAAGTTGTCGGAAACTCTTGGGTTGACGATGGTTCCCAGGTGTCATCCTGTTAGGCCATAGATTCTTCATCCTCGGCTTCGACGTATTGCGATACAGGAACATGAGTTGATTGCGCAGAACCAGAAGGTTGAGGCTCATCAGCGGCGACTTCAGCCTCATCAGGAATGATCACATTGAAATAGGTCCAATACAATTTCAATTGACCGATGTGTTTCAATCCACGGCTCACGTTGATCAAGGCGTCTTCCAATTCATACACGAGTGGCGTGACTTGGCGGATGACTCGATACGGCCCTTCCCATTTTGGACTTACCTTCGAGGCATGATATGTCGCGCCCTGGTATAGGTCATGAGTCTCTAGACATACAAGAGTACCCACTGGAACTTCCATGTCCTCTCGTCGCTGATCATAATACTTCTTTTGATGTTTTTGTGCTCTTCTCATGTATAGTTTGGTTCTTTCCAGGTCGTCATGAAGTTGTCTGAACGAACGCTCATGGTGAATTATTTCCGGGGGATCCTCAGTTTCGTCCGAGGAATTCCACGGCAACCACGGTTCACGGCCCATATTTAAATAAAACGGTGAATGGCCAGTCGTGTCTTGTGGTGCCGAATTAATGGCGAATTGTAGAAATTCCAAGGACTGTCGCATTTTCGATGTTCGTTTCCAACATACATTGAAATCATTTCACCAATTACGCGATTCAAACGCTCCACAATATTACTTGTACCCACTAGTAGTTTTCATTTTGACCTTTAAAAGCTTACACGTTCCCTCCCAGAGAGTGTAAACAAACTGTCGCCCTTGGTCGTTAAAGATACGGTGTGGACAACCCCAACGGAATATAAGCTTTGTGAACGCATCGCAGCATATTTCCGCTGTGATACGTTTCACTGGAACCAACTCCACGAATTTCCTAAAAGCGTCTACGAAAACAATGAGGAACCTGTTACGTCTGACAGTTATCGGTAAGAGTCCTAGAATATCGACCCCAACCATGCCCCAGGGCCCCGTGATTTCAGTAGACATCATTAAACCTGGAGTTTTTCGATTTCTACTTATTTTGCTGACAAACAAGACAGCCACGTACATAATGCTGCACGTCCTGTCTCATGTTGGGCCAGAAATATCTAAAGCGTAGCTTGGCTAAAGTCTTATCGCGGCCTCTATGCGCGGACATTGGATGGTCATGTAATAACCGGAGAGTTTCTTTCGAAAACGTAGTGGCAAATAAATCTTTCGCGGTAAGGTCCCCCACGGCGGACGATATAGCACACCATTGACTACCCAATCTTTCATTTCCCTCTGCTAATTTACCGAAGAGTTCTCACGTTTCCGCGTCCTCATTATGGGCGGTTTGTACATCGGATAAATCAAATACATTGAAAATAGCGTGAGGAGGGGAAGGTAATATTATGTTATCCCCCTGATTGTTGGGTTTGACATTTCGAAGTTCCATGGCTGCCAGACCGATCGGCGCGCGAGAAAGCGCGTCTGCTACTACGTTCTCTACAACCTTTTTATAAACAATTTTAAATTGGAATGATTGCAAAAACATAGCCCATATTACTAGGCGAGCAGTTGGATCTTTCACGTTATATAACCACTGAAGTTACTTATGATCCGTCACTACAGTAAACGGTAGACTTTCCAAAATTTATCGATTTTTTAATGCCCCAATGAATGGCTAACCATTCCTTTTCCATTGTTGTATAACGCGTTTCGGCAGCACTTAAAAGTCTGCTCGCGTATGCCAACGGAACCTCAACGCCGTCTTGAAACTGACTCAGCATCGCGGCTACTCCCAGGTCGGAAGTGTCCGTAGTCAATTTGCACGGACTTCCTGACCTATAAGTCGAAAGTGGTCCAGCGCGATATATTGCGTCTTTTAATGATTCAAACGAGTGTTGCTGTTCGGGTCCCCATCGGAAAGGAATATTTTTACTTTTTAGCCTATTCAGTGGTTCGGTTAAAATCGAGTAATTCGGAATAAAACGTGAATGCCAGCTTGTAGGGCCGAGAAAACGCTGGACTTGTTTTACGTTTTGAGGTACGGGAAATTTTTAGATTGCTTCGAATCTGGATTGGTCTATTTGGATACCCGTCTCGTTAACTATATGTCCCAGAATTTTAGCTTCGGTTCTTGCAAAATCGCATTTTCAATTTTTAAAGTTAAAAGGGCATTTCTTAATTGCGCTAGTACATATCCTAGATTAATTAGATGTTGATCCCAGTCATCGGAATCTACGATAATTTCATACAGATAGACACATATATGAAACTGAGTGCCAACACGGAATAGTTCATCCACCAACCGCTGGAATGACGATGGCGCATTTGTGAGCCCAAACGCCATTACGTTGAATTGGTATTTACTGGTCTCCGTGATAAAAGCTGTTTTCGGCCCGTTATCTGGATGCATTTCGATTTGCCAATAACCTGATCGTAAATCCAATGCAGTTATAAACTTTGCTTTTTTCATTCGGCAAAGCATTTCTTCGATTCTCGGAAGGGGATACGGGTCTTTTCTCGTTATCTTGTTCAATTTGCGGAAATCGACACAAAAACGAATTTTACCGTTTTTCTGAAATACTAACACGACGGGAGACGCCCAGGGACTAGTTGAGGGTTTTATGACGTGATCTTTCAACATTTGTTGAATTTGTCTTTCAATTTCACGCCTTTTTTCTTCACTCACCCTGTATGGTCGACTAGAAACTGGAGGTGCGTCGTCTATGTGTATCTCATGATAAACGAGACTCGTTTTCTTTTCTTTTCGAGAAAATACTTAATAAAAGGGCTTTTAAATGCATACGGCGTGAGTATGGCAGATGACTTTGGTTGACTGCTTTTTTAATATCCTCTATAACTTAAGGCGGCGGACCCTTTTGCACTTTATTTTTTTCAAAAACCTCTCTTGATTTCAGAGGGTACACGTACCTTGACCGAAATCTATAACCGCGGAGACTGTTTGTAAAAAATCACGACCCAGGATAAAATCACATAGAAGGGATGGTACGAGTAAAAATCCATGTTCGTAGTGTCTTCCTTTTATGGAAAACGACACTACTGCTGAACCTTTAGTAAACGTATATTTACCATCTCCTATTATGATACATTCGACCTCATCCTGAGTGGGAAAATCTATTCTCTATTCATTGCTCTAAACTCATAAACGAGGCGTCCGCCCCTGAATCTAGACGAGCAATGAACCGTGTAAAAAATCGACCTTAATCGCTATAGGGGGGTCAACCGATTTCTTCTGAAAAGCGCCTAAAATCTTTTCGGGTTTTTTGTTTTTTGTCGGGGGCGTGATACCCGTTTTTTCGCTCCCCGTTTTCGTTTGATGGCGACGGACAATAAGGTGAAATGTTTCCGATGCCCTGACAATTATAACATCGGACCTTCGAGCTATTACCTTGTGGTCCCGTTTTGGAAGATACGTCGTTTTAACTGGGGGGTGTCGCTCCCGTAGACGATTTTTGATTGTTTTTTTTTCGCTACGCGAATTGGAATTACCCTGCCCGCTTAGATTTTCACGGGGCTTTGGCTAGGCGGACGATACGCGTTTTGAGATTTTGGCTGATAATGGTTTGCCTTTGGTTCAAACTTCGTGGGCTTGTTTCGAGGATTTACCGCATTTAAGGCGGACTCTATAAGATAACATTTGACTTGTAACGAAGCCAAACTGTGAATAATATTTGTTACAATTTGTAACCGAATTTCAGGTCGAACATTTCTCTTCAAAATGGCAATTAAAGCTAGGTCCGATTGTGGATGAGAGAGCTGTTGATTTAATTTAATTATTCTACCGAAAAAATTATCAATAGTTTCGGTAGGCCCTTGAGTTGATTGTAACATGTCTATCACACTATAATCTTCTTGTTCAGAAGGATAGAAATAATTTCGAAACATGCCTTGAAATTCCAGCCACGTTGTGCCATGCAAATTACCAACGATTTGGCGGTACCATGCCAAAGCACGATCTTTTAATACTAAGGGTAACATTCGCATAATCGCGTCATCCGATAATCCCTTATAATTACGAAAATCATTTAGTGCCATAAGGAATTCCGGCGCGTTTTCGCCACGCTTACCGCTAAATGTTAGGTCTTTCGGCGGCTCAGGTGGGCCCTAAAATATATAGGGCACTTTATTTTTAAAAATAAAGGAGTTATATATATCCGTACTATTATCTTTTATCTCGTAAAGGCTAGTACCAAATTATGAACGGGATTACTTTCTCAGACAACATTGAACAATTACACTGCATGGATCAATTATCTTAAACAAACTCACAATTTAAAACCGCAATAAGTAGCATAATTAGTAAGAGTTTTTAGATTTTAAATAACTATACACACTAACAGGAAATAATTCTTTTACAATTGAGAGGTAGGCTTTTAATTTTTAAAGAAAACAAAACACATGGTTTTTCATCCAAAGTATAACCATGTGCCAATGGCATTTAATGTTTCTTAGTTTTATTCTTTATACCGTAAAACTTTTAATTTTTCAGAAACTTTTTGTTTGATTTAGTATGATTTCGAAAAGGCTTTTTCTCATGATCATGTAAACTTGACTATTAATACAAAGTCGGTCACTTTAAAGAGCTTGAATTTGTTATATATTTCAAATTAATTAACTTTACTAGAATGCTTGACTTCCAAAATTCAATAGTTAATACCTTTAAATTTTTGCGATCTGAGTGAAGACCATTTTATATCAAAAGTCAAAATTTCAGCCAGAGATTCCAACAGTAGACTGGTTTCGCCCTTTTGGGGCTCATCAGTACTGTGTAGGAACTCTGGCTATCCTCGGAAATCTGCCGATATCAGTAATATAGGGCACTCTGATTCTTTATTGACCCTTTTATGTTTTGTCTTGATTCTTTTTATTTAATTATGGAACACTGTTAAAAAAAATTCGTAAAATGATGACTCCCATTCTGCATAATTTTCATCATGGTTTTATTTTCAAGTTAATTTATATGTTTTAATTTTATCGTTAGACCGAATGGCCATAATTGTTTAAAACACAAATAGTTCTTTTAAGGACTCAATTTTTCTCCTAAACTTCTGTTCCCTATGCCTACAATTGGTTAATTTTTACACAAATACAGTATAGCGATCTTTACAATACATGACACGAAGTCTTAAGTCTCCATGTTTTCTCTAAAGCTTTTTTATACTACTGCTTCGAATTTTGCATTAATCATGGTATTAAGAGCTCAGAAACGTAACCGTGTTTTCATAGCTTAAGTGCCAAAATGCTTTCTATGCAAGGTTCCTTATAAAAATTCTAAAATTTATAAGAAACAAATGTCAAAAGGCATTTTATTTAAAACTTAATCCAATTTAGTTTCTTACTATTTATTTTCAATTAGCTGATTAGCTGAGACCAAAAATGAGTAAAACATGAAAACCATTAGTATGCCAATTAGGATAAACTATCACCGATCTGATATTCAAAGCTATTGTGAAACCAAGGTTTCATTCTCAGCAAAGAGCCACCTGGCGTCTAAAAAGCGAAATCATATTACTAGCGAAATCGTATTACTAGCAATGACGATAACACGCTTGTCAGTAAGAGGCCATTCAGAGCTTGGCGAGAATGTTAGTGTTCAAAAAAGGACCAATAAATTGTTTTACTTATTATTTTAATGCTTCTAATGGAATTTGGAAAGATCGATTGTAATAGACAACAAGTTGGCAAGCCAAAATATACCTCTCCTCGGAAGAATTGCCCCTAGTGGTATTAATTTCTCGAAATGACCCTTAAAGATATCTCCGGAATTCAACGTTATTTACTAAAAACGTAATCCCGGTTCAATCCCGCCCGGAATAAATTTTAATTATAATTAAAATAATTGAGGCGAAACAACAGTTTAATTAATTCAGAATATCATAAATTAAGTAGTAACAATCAAAGAGTTAGACGTCCTAAAACAATGCACAATTCAATTTAACCCTATTGTCAGTACAAGTTTATTAGTTAAATATAATACGAAGCCAATTTTAATGAAAGAAATATCTACTGAGGGTTTTTGTATTTTTCTCGCTTACGAATACTTGGCGCATCTTTTAACGCTCATTTTATTTCAACACAGCCCTAGATGAAGATACCGTAGAATAGCTATATTCGACATCTGGTAATGGACGACTTCCTGTTGACGTTGTGACACATACCGCATGAAAAAGACCAATGCCGTCCAATTTCCAATATCATATAATTGCTAGCACACCCAGGAAATCAATGACGGCATTAGGAATCGTAGATATCCAAATATACACACAATTAGAAAAGTATTAACAAGAACAAAAACCCACTTGACTAGACGACAGCTCGTATATCAAAAAACGTCAAACCAACGCTACCACATAATTACAACTATGTGTCTAAGTCGATAAGATAACCCTTAAATAAATTACAAATAACTAAGTGAACCACCCACGGGTTCTACCCTTTAACTATCTTATCTCTGCTGACTGCGCTAACACAAGATTTGACCTTTAAAATTTCATACGTAAAAAATGGTAACCACTACACATAAACATTACAATAACCAAATTTCCAATAAAACGGAGTTGCAACCGTCGCGACTGTGAGCGTTAACGAAAACGAGCCACTTGACTGAATATTGAAGACTAAACGTCAATTATATCACACATTTTAAGTCAATAAGAAAACCCGTAAAATAAATTAAAAAATTTCGACGTAGTTATAATCAAGCCGGATTAGCTTCAACGTGTACAATACAAAGGTTCCTCTACCTCGGTCCATCTCGAGGAAAAAGTAAATTCGCTTAAAATATTAATAGTTAAAAAAACAACGATACCAAAGAAAATCGATACCGTTCAGTAAAAAAAAACCAACAAAAGTACCATAAGACCCTTCCTCGGCCTGGAATTCAGCAATTTATTATATTAAATAAATAATTATTTTAAAACCAATATGCGTATCCGAAAAAAGTCGCGATTTGAGCAGAGTACCGAGGCTATTTATCCGAATTTCGGCAATCCAACATGTATATAAAATGGTTCAGTGGTAAAATACTCGCTTTTGACGCCAACGGACTCGGGGTCTAATCCCGGCCTGTACATCGATTTTTATTAGTATAATTACATGTAAAAATTAAAATCATACATGAAATCTCGTAATTCTTAAAACGAAAAGGTACGACTTTATCAGCCATTAATGTACTCTTCCGCTCAAGCTGAGATTTTAATTTTCAAATCCCGGCCGATACCAACGAAAATTTACACTATGACGTATACCGTGAACATTTGGTGCTAACCATGCCATTTGGACGTTTACCGTAACCCTCAGCACTCGGTCCGTCCCAAACGTCGAATATTCTTCACTTACAATCAAAATTCGCAAAAGAATATTTTAATATATCCAATGACAAAAAGAGGGCGCTTTTGTAAAAACCGTTTCCCTGATACGCAGCGATTACACTTTGCTTCGAAAATGCGAACGCGTTCGCAGCCCAGACACACGCTCCGATAGCCATGGTGATTTTAATACCCATCCTAGCACACTTTGTCCCCTTGGTGAGGTTTAAATCACGAAGCATATAGTAGTACAATTGGAAATATTAATCTATTACAATTTGATAAATTACATAATGCTAAAATAGAAGGAATGATTATGTGCAGGGATTTTTCATATTTAAAAATGAATGTTCTGCAGAGACTTAAGGTATTAAATTCATTTATGAGGAAAAAAGTTTATTGACTATGCATAAATTATTAAATAATTAAAATTAAATAACATGGCGGTAATAATATATGTAGCTTTTAATTTACTGCCTATCATATGCTTATCGTACGTTAAAACATTTTGCGATGTAAATCTTACTGTGCCGATGACAGAAGGCTTGCTGCGGAATTCCTCTCGTCTGTGCTGCGCCGTTCGAACCAATGTTCATAAGTTTGGGTTTTCTGTATTGAGAATGGAGCTAAGGAATATATATAATTGGTTTCCTCGTTAATATTTTAAAATTCAAGATAATTTATAAATTCTTGGAATGGTGAAAGTTTTGGATTTAAACGTAAATATGGGAAAACAACACTAATGATTCCAAGTACAGCCTTTTTAATCTTATATATTGCTTTTAATAATTATTTCAGAAAGAATTGTATGTAACTTTAAATAAAATTCTTTCTAGAAATTAAACAAATTTCGAACTCAGCAGAAGTAAATCAACCATTTCATGTATAGCAGTGTCTGTGTTATATGATTTGGGCAAAATCTGCTGATTTTTCGTGACGCATCGCTAATATGGAAAGGGTTTTATTCTTTCCGTGCTATTAAATGCAGAATTATATTTTTGACGCGCTAGTCTTCCTCATTCGTTTCGCTGCCTCGGCTGAAGGACCGTGTGAAATCTGAAGGTTTAAAAAAACCAGAGAAGTAGTGGTATTGTTCCTTGTAAAACAATTGAAAGATAAAAAGCTATTAAGTACTAACTGATGCTTAAAATTACATCGTAAGAGAAAACAACAGGTTCAAAAAATATCTTTTCATCTCAACGTTTTCAGTTTGGATTCCAACTATTGTTGATATTAATATTTGATAATAAATATAATTTGGAATATATATCTTAAAATATCGTTAAGGAAAAATACTGAGATCCGGCTGTTTCACCCCTTAATTTGCCTAGTTTCCTCAAAATTTTAAAAGTTTTTTAATACTTATTGGATTTTCGTCTTTTGCACTTACGGACTTTTTATTTTCTCTTGCTATTGAATTTGAACATTAAATAATTAATTTTATGTATCGGTCGATTTAATGATGTCTCTAATGTTATACTGCATTTTCTGTATTAAATAAAAGCAGCTTAACGGTACCATATAGTTAATACCAAAGAATCAATCTCATTTAATACATTTTCGTAGAGCCAATAACCAAGATACTTAGATCAAAAATAACATTCATAGTTTTAATTTATATAAAAGCAACTCAAAACACTAAACTTATTTTTACGCTTTTCGTTGGAAAACTGTACTTAAAATAGGGTACAGAGATAGAAATAATGTTTGAAAATATTCTACGTCTATCAATATGTAAAATATTATATTAAAATATATTTTATAGAAAATGCGATACGAGCCAAATGATTAAAAATTACAAAAAACCTAAAACTCAAAATAAAGGTAAATTTGATAGGTAAATAACAAGCTAAACATTTCTGCTCTTCGGTGTCCATTTACACATTTAAAAAATAATTTTATTGTCGTAGTAAACTGTCATTAAATTCCAATGTTGATGATCCGCAGACCGATTTTTCCAGTTTTCTAAGTAGATACATATTGAGGGACTATTGTAAATAACGTTACTTAAAGACAAGTTATTTCAGTTGCAGTTTTACGTAGAATAAGCACCTTTAAATGTTTCTAATATGTAAAATTCTAGGTAGACTCACTGCAGCTTAGATAAAGGATAATCTTCCTCGTCAGTTTTTTGTGTATGTATTAACCGTGACATTTGTCGTATTTTTTAATATAATAAATATAATCTAACCCTTATTAATAAAACATTCCCCTTAACCATCCAAATCAAGCAAAATTAATCTTTAACTTAACGTAAATGACCTTAACTTAATTTATCTAAACTGAGTTATTAACAATTTCGGGAAAGTATTAGATCGTTCATTTCCAAATTATTTAATATCAGGTCAGTTTTGTTTCATTTACATTCGAACACCGACAAGGTCAATAAATTTACTACGTATTTAAAATTTAAAAAAAAACAGAAAAATTATTGAAATAGCTTAAGAGTTTTCATTGCGGTACATTTATCTTAAAATTGATTAATTAGCATTAGAAAAATAAATATTTTCGTCGGACCAACAAATAACATTACCATCAGCTACTACAAACTAATTTTTTCTAGCATAAGTGCCGCCCAGATCCTGATTTTACAAAAAATTATGCTTTATAGGATGTGAACGTTCTCTAACAGTGTGTCAGAACTTAGAGCAACAGGGGCCATACCCCCGGAGGCCTATCTACATAGTGCCCTGCGCCCGCGTCCCCCTAACCTGGACAGGTGACACATCCAGCATGGGTAGGAGAACCTATACTACTGATGGTCCCACGTCGTACACAGCACTGGGATTAAGAGTGGATGCTAAAGCAACTCCAGCCGACACTCTTACCTACGTAGGTAAAGAGTCGTACCCTTTGGAGAGAGCTCCTTAAGAGGAACGACGGGCTCACAGCGGTCCACATAACCCAGCACAGCTGGCACCTGTGATCCCAGTGGGCTCCAAACTGCCAGGAAACAGGACCACCGTGCCCTCATATGGAGGCCCGCCACCCCACAGCAGGCTACCCGATCGGCGGAGGAGGCCAGTTTGCACGGACCCTCTCCGTTAACCTTAGCCGAAGCTCAGTTTCCAGCCCAAACCTGACCGAAGTTGGAAGTTGATATAGGGCCATTTGATCAGAGCTAACATATCCCAGTGCGCCACCGAACCTATGGGTTAAAAGAGCCGGACCCCGACTCCCCGGTAAAGCCAACAGTTATTGCACGTTTTCTTACACACATTGGACCTGGAGGAGGTAGCCTTTAGCGTTCATTGGTACCAGAAGTTTATATTGTACAAATAAGAATGTATTTACTTAAAAGTAAGGAGACTTCCTATGTGAATACGATTTTCGGTCGCACGAGGGGAAGTGGGAGGGGAAAATGTCACCAGCACAAAGCTCAAATGAGTTGGAATGTATAAAGAAATCATGCTTGATATCATTTACGAAAGATACCAATGAATTTTTAAAGCAAAAAAATCAATTACGCACTATTGTTTCTGCGGAAACTAAAAAGTTTCATAAAGCAGCTCGGGAACCTGTTAAAGAAAGTGTTTCAAAAGTATCCGGGGTAAAGTTGTTGTCCGGTCCGATTATTGGATCAGAGAAACTCAGCAACCTACTCCTGTCCTTTTTTTCCAAAGAAACTACTGCCGTAAGCACTGCATAGGGCTTGTGATCAGACATTAACATACACTGTTCAACCAGCAGAAACGACGTTCGAATTCATGAAAAGAGAAAGAGGGCGTCCAAAAAGTGCGCGAAAGCGCTACTTCGAGAATAAAATTTAGACGGTATAACTGTAAGAAAAGAAAAAAAGTTTTTTTTAAATTTTTTAATCTCTTATAAAATAAGATTATGTTTTTGGTATATTAGTCTTTCATATCTGGGAAAAAAAATATATGATTACGGTTAGAAATATAAGTTTAAAATAGATTTTATATGTGGTTGAATAATTTTCAATCGTAAAACAATTCCACCAAAATCATATTTATCTGAAATTTTACGTATTATGCTTTTAGGTTTTATCCTTAAAAACAGTTTCAATATCCATCCTCATGGACCTTTTCAATTTTTACCAAAGCCGTTGAATAAGAAATTATCAAATGTTCAATGCTACCAAAGATGTTTTTTTGGAGTAAAGAAACTTTCTAAATTTGCCGATATTTTTTTTTTAATGTGGAACTTCTACTCAGAACGTAAGTCAAATTATATTTTAAATTAAAAATAAACATTACATTAGAAGTTTTTGTAAAAAAATTAGCTTTTCCACTCTAATGTTGCTCAGTGAGAGCCTGGTTTACATATTAATTTTTCCTTACAAGTCCGTCATTGCAATTTTTTCTTAGGTTAATTCCATTAAAAATATAATTTTATAATTAGTAAATTACTTACTCTATCACTCACAAATCATATATCTTTAATTAATTTAATAGCTAATAAAATAAAAAATGTTTGAGCATCGACTTTCGTAGGTGTTTAAACTCGGATATTTAAAGTTATAATCAGCTAGCCTAATACCCAAGGCACCACCATAGGCCAAAGTCATCAAGCTACTTTTGTTGACATTAATATTGAATCATTAGCTTTCAGGAAGGTGTCTAACAATATGCGAAAGAGAATTCTTCTTTGAAAACTGGGGCGTACGTAGAAGAAAAAATATTTATATGACCTTCAAGACTGGAGGGACAAAACGTTTTTTAGTCCAAAAGTCAATTTCTCAAGAATTTTTTATTCTTGGGTAAGTTCGAACAGTTCGATTCCGTAACTTAAAAATGTCTGAGATACCAAAAATATGCAGCCGAACATACTTAACAGAGGTAAATGACCAAACTTTTTAATGGAATCGGTACTTACTTTGTTTAGGAGGTTGTTAAATAAAAATAAAACTATTTTGGAATTTATTAAGCTGTTTTAAAACTCATTTGCAATCCCGACTAATTATTCTTATTAGCCTAAAACCGAAAATCTTTTGTTTTTATTTCTTAACTTAACTGTATCGATCCTTGATCTTAAGATAAATGATCAGAAAACGTAGCACTTCGAAACCGCGTCTCTACAGGGTGGAAGCCGCAGCCGTGGTCCAGCTCCGGTACTTCTATTAGTACACCAGAGTACTCCGGGTGGAACACTTCTACAGGCGCTGGTAAGTCAAAAAAGACCAATGGGATGATTGGAAGCCTCAGCCGTGGTCCAGCCTCGGTACTTTTCGTAGTCTAAAAATAGACCAATGGGAGAATTAGAAGCGCATCTCCCAAATGCTTTATCGGGCGATTGGATAAAGATGCGCTTATAATTATCCCATTGGTCTATTTGTGGAATACCAGCGCCTGTAGAAGTGTTCGACCCGCAGCACTCTGGTGTACTAGGAGAAGTACCGAGGCTGGACCACGGCTGAGGATTTCACCCTGTATTGCAGACATCACTGAGATGGTTTCCTCGGATCTTTTCGAGGAAGTTGTTGATGGAAAGAAATTTATTTTCGCCCACTGATTGATTTGTTGGATGAAGATACCAAGGCGGTTATGAAAAGTCATCAAAACCATAACGTACGTCATTGCGCTCAATAAGAGTGAAAGGAAACAATTTATTAATGCAGTTTTTCAACGTTCTGTTAGTTTTTTTAATCAATATGTGATTTTAAGTTCCTTCATAATACAATTTTTTCCTGATAATAGAAATAGAATGGTTAAACATAGCTATAAACCGGGGGTTGAAAAGTTCAAAATGTCCATTTGCGAAACTTTTATTTATCTAACAATAAATTTGCATGCATTTAGATATTGGTTGCAGCGCTCGACCTCCGGCTGAAAGTCCGACTAGTTGGATTAACTTTGCCCAGACGCTAGCGAAAAAGCGTCAGACAGTGACGAAAGTGAGAATGAAAAAACCCGTTTCCCCTTTCACCACAGTCTGTTGACAGCGTAGCAGATATTGAAAGAACGCCACGAAAACAGCTCCAGCGATGACCGACTGCCAGAGGAAACGGAGATATTAATTAAATGGCGTTTATTGTAGATAGAGCCACGGGGGCTATTCTGTAATTTTCATTTGGCTCGAGTCTGTCTACATCATTTGGAATTTGAAGAGCGGGCACCCCAAATGACAGAAATGCTTATTCTGTAAGTCTTAATCCCCAATCATTTGGCTGGCTTCGTGCCAAATGATTTAGCCATTCAAGTAGCCAGCCAAATGTGGGTGATTTCTAATTTTGGTAGTTTACACCTCCCCCCCCTGATTTTTACTCAGGTTTCCTTCCGTTTTGGTCACCATTTGTTCTCCATAACTCTGTAGAGGGGCTATTTTTCGCGGTATATTACAACTCGGAATTTATGATATTACTTCAAGTAAGTTTAAAGCTTCATTGCGAGGCTAAATTTATATTTTATAAACATTAAACCACTTCTTAACTTAGGATTAATTTTTTGGTGGTGTAATATCCTAAGCCTTTGGTTTTTTGTTTCAAATGGCTGCTTTGTTTTCCCACTTGATCCTTTTTGTTGTTGTTTTAATATCGTGGTCGTGTTGAACATCGTGATCTACAAATTTAAAGGGTTTCAAGGTGCTTATCGCTTTGAGGTTTTATTCAAGAGAATCATACCAACTGGATGTAGTCCAAAACCTTTTACTTAGAGTCAGCCAACCTAGTGTAAGCCGTTGTCTAAAACACGTTACAAAGGCTCTCAACCGGCATCTAATACAATTTAATAAATAGTTTCCTGTGACTGAAGTGCACAAAGCTGCCGTTAAATTGAGGTATCAAGAAGAGCGCAACTTTCCCGGAACAATTGGAGCTATAGATTGCACACATGTATAAATCGTACCACCTGCGAACATTGACCCAGATTTTCCGGAGTAACTCTTTGTCAACCGCAAGTCGTATCATTCTTTGAATGATCAGCTAGTAAAGTATATAAATAACGTTTATCACTGGCAAGAGAAGTTGGCAAGCCAAAATATACCTCTCCTCAGAAGAGTTTATAATTTTCAGTGAAACGTAACATGTATCCGTGTTTCTGTGGTAGAACGCTCACCTGTCGTGCAGGAAGGCTCGGGTTCGAATCACGCCCGTTTCTAACTTAAGTTGAAAATAATTTGTACTGCACCCAATGACAAAAAGAGGGCTCTATTGGAAAAAGCTTTTCCCTAATTCCAAGAAACTGCGTGAGCAGCGATAACACTCTGCCCAGACAGATACACTGTGATTGTAAAACCCCTCCTAGGAGACCTTGTGCCCTTGGAGAGGTAAAAAATTTATTTATAAGTTCTTCTCTAGATGTGCGATTACGATTTGATTATGTTTGCAGCAAATTCGAAGTTTCCCGGTACATCCCACGATTCCTTCATCTACCGCAGTTCAAGAGTGTCGACTTACTTAGAAAAATCATACGTCAATGGACATTAAATAAATCTTGGCTATTGGTAAAACTAGGAAATTTATTTCCCCTATAAATAATTTTAATACTTACGATATTTTTATTTTTTATAGGAGAAAGTGCTTATCCATTATCCGTAGAAAATGGTTCCAATAATAGGTGCTGAAGGAGGAATCCCAGTGTTCCGTTGTATGGAGGCTTTTTTTAAAGCTCGATGCGCCATTGAAAGGTGTAATGGGTGCTTTAAGCAACGATTATGTTGTTTGTTGAAATCTAGGGCTCTCCATTACCATCCCGAAGTTGCAGCAGAAATTATCATGACATCTTGCGTTTTGTACAACATGTGCATGTTAAATAGCTTCGGTGAAGATGTCAGGGAAGAAGACGACGATGATATACCATTTGCCGCTGATGACCGCCCACATCCGCACATTCCACCACCACGTAATGGAAATTGAAATCCCTTTGGACAAAGTTTGAGGGAAAAAGTGTTTCGTCGCTTTCGTTAAGCTGAGGGTAAGTGGAAAAATGGCCTTTTTAAGACCATTAGACAGATATTATCAAAATAAAGTGTTTCCCTTTGTTGAACAATTGAGTCGTCACGAATTAAGATTTCATAATCGGATACCCTGTGACAACAAGCTTATTTTAAATTTGGAAACTCTATTTTGGATTTATTTACTGTCAAGTAAAATTTAAAGTTGCGATTTATTCTCTAAAATAGACTTATATCGTTGAACTTGCGCGGAGTATGCTGCCTTATCGTGGCAAGTGTTTAAAACCTGCTTGCGCAAAGCCAAAACCTGCACGTTTTTTTATCTCTAAGATAAATCTTTCTTTAGTTAATTTGTAATTTGTACTTTTTTTAAACTCTTCCGAGAAAAAATTAAAATTTTGAAATTTTTATTTTAGTACATATTGAATTTCTTTCTTATTTTTAGTTTCAACCCATTCATAACTCACAAGTGTTTTAAATAAATAAGTCTTGCAAATTTTAGATAATAGTCGGATACCCTGTGACGACTAGCTAAAGTCTTCATGCGTGACTATTACATTATTAAAATAGGGAAACTCTTTATCTTGATGATATCTAAATGTCTAATGGCTCCTAAAAAAGCCGTTTTTTTTCACTCAAATATATTTCTTCTATAAATTTTCGGCTACTTTTTCGAAAGCCACAGCCATCCTTACTTGTGATTGGGATAGATCTTCAAAGGAAATAGTGATTTTGTCGAGCGCTATTTTTATGTTATCTTAGCTTTTAGCGCCTTTTGCAAAGCATCCAATGAATCTGCTGTTCTTTCGTAGGGGTCCTGCTGTTTTCAACCTTATTGGCTTTTCTCGCTTCATTGAATTCGATGAATTTGTGACAGGTTTTACCAAAATAATTATTTAAAAATTAATTTATGCAGATTCAACTACCGTCTCCGAAAGGTTCCCAACAAGGTCTTTATTATCGCTGGACCCCATTTGCTCTTCAACTATCATGGATTGTTCTACCTTAACCTCAAGACATGCATCCAATTGGATAACAAGGCGCTGCTGGATCCTCCTTCGGTGGGACACTAATTGTTGCTGTTAAAGCAGCGGGCGTCCCAACCACTGAATCAAGTCACTGTCCCTTGAACAAAATAGAAAAAAGTCTTTCCTCCAAATCCGTTAAAGGCTCGGATTGTGGTCCACCTCCATTTATTCCCTTTAAGGCCTTCGATGGCTAATCGACAAAGTTTGAATAATACCCAATTTCAAAATCGTTCCGTACGGATATAAAGTATAACCCTCGTACTTCGTGACATTGACGTCTTTTCTAGCGTTATTTTAATTACCACCCCTCATTCTTTGTGAAATACGCGTCGGCAAATTGGCGAATAAATTTGAATAATAATAATATCCCCTTTTCTTAAATAACCATCATTCTTGGTGAAATTTAACAGTGCTGTTTCGCACCTCCACCCGCCAGCCAGCCCCCTAGCTAACCCGCGACTCTCTGGGGGGACCCCGCGATCCTTGGGCATAATATGTATTTTTTTACATGCATATATTCTTGTTGATATAAAAAAACTAAAAACTATAAAAACTTTGTTATTATTTATACCTATATCATTATAGTTTTAGCCACGAGTCGGTATGATTCCATTTTATCATAGCTGCAACATGATTCTGTGCGGACCGAGTCAGAGCAGGAAAACGTATTCCGCCGAAAATTTATTAAGCAAAAAGACGAAATGTTCCAACCCAGTAACGAAGAGGTTTATCGGTTTTAGAGTGAGTACCAACCGAATTACGATAAATTAAAAGATAGCATTATTTTTCGCGAAGGATTTCCCGATATTGGTACGTTTGATGGCGTGAAAAAGACGCTTATCGTACTTTACGATTTGCCGGGGACATCCCAGGGGGAGATTGAACAGTTATTCACCCGTGGATCGCATCATAGAAATTTATCTATCCTATATATTACGCAATACATTTTTCATTACAGTAAAGATTCCCGGGATATATCGCTTCACTCGCTTTTAGTATTATTTAAAATTTTTCGTGACAAGGCGCAAGTACATTATTTGGCTAGACAGATTATGCCAGAAAATCCTAAATTTATCAACGAGAGCGTAAGTGACGCCACCAAGTAACCAAATTCTCACGTGGTATTGGATTTGCAAAAAGACTTCATCGGCGTTTTCCCGTCCGATTTACTACCCTCTAGAATCGACCACTACCTCACTTCTCTAATAGATAATTTACATACTGACGAAGAACAGGGTAGCCATTGGGTAGGTTTATATTTTGACGATAGTGGCACGGTTTTTACTTTAATTATTCGACCTTGGGACCATTATTGGCCGCTATTAAAAAATTTCTAAAAAACAATTCAGTCAAGAGGAGCCACAATAGAAGGCGCTTACAGTCGCTATGTAATAAAGTGTGCGGTGAATATTGCTACATCTATTTTAGTCATCGAACTAAAAACCAAAGTACGGCCAACTTCTCCAGGGGTTTCCAAGCACCATGAGCTAAATGACGTCATAGCTAATCTTAAACTCAACGATTTTAAAAGGTCAGCTCGGCTGAAATAATAGTCACAATACGATGGACGCTCTGATACTAGACTAGGAATATCTCACCACCGCTAAGCGTAATAATAGTGATCGCGTATTAAAAACCCTTTCACCATATTACCGAAGTACGGTTGTCGCGTAATTTGATAATTTAAATGTTAAAACTAACCGGGAACATAGAACCGACATTTTGGTAAAAGAACTAGCTATATGTACCGCCGAGAAAACCCCCGCCTTTTTATCGTGTTCATTCGAACCGCCATACGCCACGGAAGAGTTACCGGTATCTATTAAACGACAAAACGGTTGGGTCGTACGAAACCAACACGGTCTCGACTGGACTAACAGACAAACGCCTTACGTTAAATTAATCTCTTGCTTAATCACATCTACAACCAACGCTACCCGGATCTTCACCAAAGGTGCTGTGAAACGTCAGTATTTGGCCGATTTCTTGAACACTGTCGTCTACGACTTGGATGATTTTGCCTGTCCCAAAGCCATAAACATCGATAAAACACCGCCCATGAAGTGTCTATACAACCACCAACCAAATTTCGACCTTAAGCCTAACTCTCTGGAAAGATGCCTTCTCTTTTCTGATCGGGTCTACCAAAACGACGACTCCATTTATATTTTTAGTAGATTATTAGCGACTTGCACAAAATAACTTGTTAAAAAAGGGCTATACAACGATGTTTAAAAGTGCACAAGAAAATGGTTTTATTTTAAAAATAATTTAAAATGTATACCCGACTACTTTCATCCGCATTATCGCTCCGTCATCAGTGGGGTAATCTTACATATCACGGCTGAAGATCTCAGAAATTACGATTTAATAAACAAGGCACATTTTCAACTTATTATTTATAAGGTCAGTAAAGTACTCGAACCTGTATTGTTAAAAAAAACATTTGATATATACGCGGTCTATTCATTAACACAAATATGTGTATACAATGGAAGAGGGATTTATAGAGATGGAGGATTGAAAGGGGTGTATAGGGACGGAGGGGGGTGGTAAATGGGGAGAAAAAAGGCTCGCATCCCTATACGCCGCTTCATGCCCATCAGAAAACACCACCAGCCCCATACCTATAATCCCATACCTTTGCACAGTGTTTCAAAATGCCCCCAAAACGGCAGAATTGGAGAAAATGCTATAATTTAAATAATATTTGCATATTTGGTATTAAAATGAACGCTGAATTAACGGAAAACGAACATTTTCTAGCTGCGCCCCCTAGCGGCGAAGTTAGCTTCCCTTTGGGAGTACAAGGTTTTGGTTGGTGACATTCGATAGCCCGTAATGGCGTTATTAAGTAGTATTAAATTCATGTCCATGGGGTTCTTTAATTTTTGTCCACATTCAATTTTTGTGTCCAGAAACCGCGTTTTCAGGCAGGTTTACACGCATTTTATTCGGAAAGGCGCAAGTACAAACCTATAATTTTTTCAAAGCGCTCTAGTAAACATCCAAATATGTCCATTCCAGAATTATGATTAGTTTCCCTTCGCGGCTTTTCTTGAAAGTTGAGTTTCAAAATGTGGCAATATACGACTGAATTTCACGCCCAATTTTGGCTATATACAATTATATACGAAATTATAGTTTTCCAAATAAATTAGTGTCACCACAATAGCTAAATCTTATATGAGCAACCTATAATATATTGGTACAAAATTAATAAATAACACTGTTAGTAATGTTATAGGTAATACACGAATGTGAGTTTTATTCGCTTTTTAATGTAAAGAGATATTGCATGCACATTTAAACTATGTCCTCGGCCGTTAATCACAATGAAAAATCCAAGTCCATCATATTAGTCGTGAACGCGTGTAAATGTTCAATTTGATTTCTGACGCAATCTCTTTCTGCTAAAATAGATTCCTTTGATTCTTTAATAAATTGTATTCTTAGTGGTCGACAGAAGCGTACGGACTGCGGGGTTGGGTTACTCGAAATGGTATGTCCAATTTCTGATTTCAAATTCAAAGGAATAATTGTCGCTGGATTCGTAAGAACTTGCAAATTTCTGTTTATATTGTGACTGGTCGGAGCTTCCGTCAAAACCCCAAGAAACTGCCAAATTAAGTTGCAAATTATCGAGGTGTAGAACTTCGACGTACCTAACAAGATATTCTTCTTGTAGTTTGAATAATCGGCTTACTGTGTGGTCTAAGAGCGCTTGAAGTGACACGAACGCGACAGTTTCTGACACATGAACATTTGCCGGTCTGCATTGTTCTTTAACACTTAGTACCTTTTTATATGACGGAAAGAGAGACGATCCGTGTAGTAGAGCAGTTTGTCTAATCATATTATAAGAATTAATCGACAAATTCCCGTCTAAAATAAGAGCAAGAGCTTCGTCGTCGGTACAACTTGTTGGTAGGTCTTTAGACAGTCTTGAACGTAGAACCGATACGCTAATTGGAATGCGCGTTAAATCACGCAAAATCAGTGACAATTCGTGGTCTCCTTTCCTTTTAATGGCTACTGCTGCTGACTTTAATATTGTCTCAGGTGGTTCGTCTTCTAATAAAGACGCTAATTGAGTGACGTTGTCCCGTTTTGTGCGGTTTGATACCTCAGAGAATTTGGTAGATGTCCTTTCAACATTAGCGTCTTCCGAAACGTCTGTTAATGAAGTATTCAGCTCAAAACTATTTAAAAGATGCTTTGGAACGGTATAATAAGACTGAAGCCACAAATGATACCCCCTTTCAAAGGTAGTCATCTTTCTACCAGTCTGTTTCCACCAACGGTTTTAAGTTTTTCTTTCAGTTGCAACAGATTATCTTCACGACCACGAAACCTCGGATTGATATTACCCCAGTTGTCGAAGTCGCGGACCATTCTAAGAACCATCGTATGACTTGGTCTGCAATTGGGAAATCTTCGTCTAAATAACTGACTTACTGGAGTAGCATTACGAAGACCTTCTCCGTAAAATAATTCTAGCATATGAGCGCGCTGATCTCGAGTGTAAAGAGGCATACTGGACAACAATCGGCCAAGCTGAGATAATGTTTTAACTTTGAAATGTAAATGCTTTAAATACTACTCGGACAATTGATATTTCACGTTAAAAAACAACTAAAGAAAAATAAGCGTAAATTTTGGTCTACAAATCTTTGATGATCTTACTCGTAACCGCGTCGAAATGGAAGACGCGGTCTTTGCCTACTTTGTCTAATTAGGTGTTGAACGTAATAATTTTCTTTAACAATAACTTTTTGCAGATCTGATTATTAACTACATAGCTGAAAGCATAAGTTCCCTAAAATAAATGTACATGTGTGTTGTGATTACGTACGATTGTTTACGTTAAAGGCTATTGCCTGCTGGTACAACTTGTTTTTCCCCCCGACCTCCAAACTCAGTGAAAAATAGGTCTTTTTCAACCGAACCAAAATTATTTTTACACTTTCGACTATGCCCTACAATTTTTCTATTGAAACATTTTGCGTGACACCGACCGGTGAAAAAATAAATTTTCCAAAACGGCACAAAATCGTTCGATTTTTCTGAAATTTAGTAACCAAAGCCTTCCATACCTAACAAATAAACCCTGAAAATTTCAGAACCCTAGCATAAATACATTTTGAGAAAAAATTCCTGATCGAGCAAATTGAGACACCCTGTATAAATTTTTTCAAACAACGAAATATTTTATGATTTGTCTAAAATTTAAAGAGCCATTTTTATAAATATACAACATGTCTTGGTAAATCAAGTGGTTACAAGCTTTAGATAGAGCACAATTTACGTATTTGAACGAGGTGTTTTATTGTTAAATCCCGCGCAATAAACATCAGCAACTTGTTTAATCACGTAATTTGTTTAGTAAGAAATAGTGTATTTAAATTCATTAATAATAATAATAGTAGTAATTCTGTAATTGTAACATCTTTAACCTTTTTTTGTAATAACATTTCTTAATTTTTCTTCGTTTAAGACGATTTGCCTCTCAAATTGTAACTTTGCTCGGGAATCCCAAAATTTCCGATTTATTTTACTGTAGTGACGTAGGCGCAAACCCCATCAATATCCGGTGACGTGAGGGTCCGGTATTTTTAAAAAACGGCTCTCCGCCAACGGAAAATTGAAGTTAGGGATGCCCGGAAATTGAACAACGGGCAGACTTTGATGAGATCGCGCGCCAAAAAGGCAGCCCTTTTTTGTAGCTCTCCAAAAGAGAGGAATTGTGTAGGTCCATATGGCCAAATAGTTAGTTTAATTTGCATTGAAATAAACTGCTAGTACGGAACCAAATGTTTCATTAATGTAATAGTTTTAAAAACAAGCAAGTTATTCCGGGGAATTTTTCAGTCGGTCCTCCGGAATCAAAATTAGCAATCAGCTCTCCCCAGAGTCGTGGATAATAGGCTGCGATTCTACATTTATTTCCAAGCGAAATGTTGGCCTAAGAGCCTAAACGAATTGAGAAACATTCATTAATTTATCCAGTTGTAAAAGCCTAAAATATAGTTATTTTTTTGAGGCAGTCCAGCTTCCGAGATAACTACATCAATGAACATTGTTAATGTCTCACCTGAAGTAAGTTGGTCTAAACACTTTTTCAGCCATATATCCATGAACTTCAATAACAGGTAAAGGGTTATGTTAAATTTCAAAATGAGTTTTCTTAGTAAAAATGCACCCTTATAAAAGCGAGAAAAACACTCGATTTAATTTCATTTTTGTGTATTTTGTGAATAACTCAACATCTAAGCTTTAAAATTTCCTAGTGTTTCATAGATTAAGAACATTAACCAAACTATAAACAGCTAATCACACTTTTAACATAAGAACGATTTCGTAACGCTATCGATATTTAAAATACCTTCGGAAAAGGTATGACAACTTAACATGGGGTAAAAATAAAACCGTTTATTTACTATGATTTCAAATTAACGCGAAGGTTGTTAAATAAATGACCACGTGGTAATATGGTAATTTATTTAAATGTCCAAGCCGCATTGATTCGCTACAAATTGAAAACAGCTATTATGAAAAAATATGGTTTATGACTGAATCTATTTACCCCTAATATTAAACCGCAATCGGAAATCAGCAGCTTTAGAACTCGTCTGGATAAATTTAAGAACTAAAACGCACTAGTATATCGCCAACTAACAATAAATATTTTTAGTTTCGCGTTATAAATTAATAGTTTTGTAATAATTTCATTATTTTATTTTTATATGCAGGTGATATTGCAAATATATAATATAATCAGACTAAATACTTTTGTAGATTACTTGGCTTATTGATTAGCTTACTTATTTTTATCAACTAGTAAAATTCATTTATTTCGTGTTGATTAGAAATATATTCTTAGTATTAGGGAAATTTGATTTTTGCAGTTCAAATTGAGTTGTTTTATAAATTTTGAAAATTCCGGCAAATTTAATTTAATTTAAATAAATGTTTCTTTTGGCAGAATTAGACAAAAATTTAATTTTTATGATTCTTAATTAATTTTAAAAATGTCCTACCATAGTCTTATATTTGAGACATTTATTTTGTTGGTTAAAATATTACTGATTTGTTTATTTAAATAACTTCGAGTAACCAAAAAGAGAAAAAATAAATAATAACTTATATAAAAGTTCTTTTGTAAAATTTAAATGAGCGTACTGTAACCCTTCAGGTTCACTTTCCCCCGCATACTTCCATTTTTTTTTTATTTATTCAGTGTTTTATTTACTTTTGATATTACCATTTCCTTGCACTGTTGACCCGCTCATTTGAGTTATTGTTAAGTATTCTTAAAGCCCCTACATCAAAGTTCTTAGAATTCCAAGCTCTATTTAATGGAACTAATCACAGTGTTAAATATAAATTAAACATAATGTTAAACTAAAAACTTTAATAACTATTAAACCATACATACAATTTAATAATAGTTTATAAGTCTTATAGAACTCGAGCAACCCCCTCGATAAAAGATAAAATTATGATAATTAAACAAACCATTCTCTCAATATACATTATAAACTAAATCCCTGCCTTCGGCAACGTTAATATTAATCCGTCGCAAATGAAAGGGTTTTTCTCTCGATCACAAGACCATAGTGCAATACATTCCGAGCCGGAGAACTCTGCTTCTGGGGCAAGATAAGAACCATGTCGAAATAAATATAAAATAATGTGCGTTGAAGTCGCGCTTAGATATTTATTACCCTCAATTCAACCCTCATGATCGGAACAGCCCTCACTGTTTGCCTAGATGACCCACAGCCAGGACATTGTGACCGAAAGAGCATAATCCCAGCAGTAATAAGTCTAAGAAGCGTAATGCCCTTAACACCGTCGAATCACCTGTTGATCACCCAATATCTAGCCATTCCGAGAGAAGAAAGCCAGATGACCGAGACCGACTCCCTAGCCTAGCTGGACATTTCAGACCGAAACCCGAAGTACCTACGGCCCCGTCAGCTTGTGTATTATTTAATTGAAATTGCCGAAAAGTTTTTGAAAAACGAATTGTTTGCTTTAAGTAATATTCGAATAATATCTTTATTTTTGGTATTCCGAAGGCCGAATGGTCGAAATGTTTACGAAACAAATTCAAAAACTATAGGAAGACGGTAAAAAATAACAAGAAAGTAGAGTGTGCAAGAATTATTTGGGGTCCAAAACGCGAACAAGATGAACTTGAAGACGAAACGATCTGCGGAAGTGACAAGTCTAAAGATAAAGAGTCTAGTTTTTCCTCACAGAAAGAAATTGAAAATTTGAACAATTCTTCTGTGTCTACAATTGAAAATATAACTTCAAATCCAATCAATTCAAGTTCCAATATAATGACTTCAATTGATTATACATCAGTTCCTTCATTTAAATTCATCGCCGAGCTCGTATTCCACTAAGGTTAGAAGAAAAACTAAACCAAAATCAAAAAATTAAATAGCTCAAATACCAAACAGAAAAAAACCGGAAAATAATTTACAACGTTTCAAAGTAAGGCTTTTAATAGTTGTAAATGATAAATATAAGTAACAAAAATGTTCTTGTTTTATGAAGACACGAAAAGCTTGGTACTTCATAAAAAGCAAATGATTGAAGAGTTGAAAAAAATTAATGCATTTCAAAGAATTCTGAACATGAAAATGGAAAAAAAATTAAGACAGAATTAACAAAATTAGAAATGGAACGAGAGTAGAAGTAATTTTACAAGAGTAACTTTATGCTACCCTCAACAGATATAAAGTTTTTTTGATCCATAAAGAATTCCAAAGAATTAGTAATATATCGATTGATAAGAAAATTATGGAATCCTTAAACTTACTTCACGAAAAGATATCGGACGACGCTCGGTCTACCAACAAGGAATTAAGAATTAAACTATTGGAAACTATCGACCTTCATGAGGATCAAGAAGTAAAAAAATCGTAGACTATTACTTCTAATATATTTATTACGATATCACTGTATCGCTGTTAGAAGGGCCTCAGGCCGATTGTGATGCAGGTTTTAAAAATAGCTTATTATTATTATATGAATTGTTTTATCTGTAATATTTATTTTTATGGATGGTTGTAGGAAAGAAACTACCAGGAGTGTTTCTCTTGGTACCAAGTATTGTAAACGAAAAATACACAAGAATTTTTAACGAGAAAGACATTTCCAATGTACCTAATGAACCTATCGTAAGTTTTGTAGGAAACTCTATTTTAAATAGCCAAAAGTATATTTTGTATGTGGACCGAGTAAAAATTATGGACGCAGAGCACCTAATGTCAGCTATATTAGTTTGGTTCTCTGCGTTCTGGATTTTTCACTTGAAATACACCCCAGCTTTGGCAAAAACTATTTCTTTTTTGGAATCTGTTTTGCTAAATTTAAATGAAACGAAACAAACTAATGGTTTAAAAAATATTTTTGGCCATTATAAAAAAAAATTATCGTTGTTTAAATTCCGAAATATCTCTAAATAAAACAAATATTCCTGTATAAATTGTAGCTTTATTAAAAATAAACAAACATTTACAGTATAGGCCAAAAGTTAAAATATCGTTATTCCTAAAAATGATCAAGTCCCCTTTATAACTTTGAAATACAAATATATATTATTTTTTAGTTATTATACTAATATAATAATATTAAAAATAGGTAAATAGATTTTGTTTCATGTACGAGGTCTATCGTCGGATTGTGGTTGTAATTAATTTAAAACTTAATTCATAGAATTATTTTGGAATATTTTCGGTTTTAAGGTTCATTTTCATAAGACCTATTGGAATTAAGCTTCTGCAAATATTTCTTTTACTTTAAATTAAAATCAATTATCTACTTTTTATTTGCTCCTTATTATTTACACGCGTCAATGGGCAGGTTGATAACTATGAAACTCGGTAATTGGGCGTTTTAGAGTTAGCCAACGATTTAAACGTTACTGACGGGCAAGTGAAAAAAAGACCCTAAACTGCCTACGACTCTCGGCCCCCTCAAAAACGCCAGGCTTGTGCTAACAGGGAACCTACAATTATTAATTTTTAAGACGACGGATTATTAAACTTCCAATTTTAAGTTTCTAATTTCTACAAAAACAAACAACGGCATTTTAAACCAACAATTTCCATTTAGTTGTTTTTATACAAATCATTAAAATAATCCAAGGACTAACAATAAAAGACCACAATTAAAGGTTTAGCTCAAAAGTAAATAATTTAAGCCTAGCTTAAAGCGTTACTAGCACGATATTTGAACACATCAATCTAATACTTTCTAAATTATTATCAGACTATAAGAAATGTATATATTCAATATTTTGTCAAATAAAATTCATTTTAATATATTAAAACTAATATAATTAAAAATGTGAATTTTGGAAGTTGGCAGGAAGGCGTGGCTTAAATAGACGTAGAGTGGTTTTAGTCACGTGATCACACTCACGAGACGTTTTGGTTTGCCGATCGTGTGCTAGGCCTAGGCTGTCTGTGGAACGTTTGATTAATTATTATCTGATGAAACTGGTTCAGAAAATTCCTTAGATCTTTTTGCTGAAATAGGCATAGCTGATGAAAATATTGGCGAAATTCACGGTATATTACCCTATCAATTTGAACCATTGGCCCTTACTGAAGATGAAGAAGATAATGAAATAATTCAGGGGGAAAACGAAGCCAATAATGAACGATTGCCAAATAATGATTGGTGGCTAGCAATCTTTAATTAATATTAATTGCAAATTATTTATATATTTGTATTATTCCTCATTTTAGGTGTTGTTGTGGCAATTGCACTATTATGCCACTTGTTGCAGAATGTCAGTGTTGTCAAGAACAGGAAAGGGTAAATGCATTAATTGAAGATATTTGCATAACAGAACACCCAGACTTCCAAAACACCTGTACTCACATTCCGATGTTGAATTCGGCATATCGAGAGTTCCATAACCCTCAACCAGGGGTTATGCTTGGACAACCCACAGAGGGATTAATTCACAAGTGAGATTTATCATTGTGGCTATAATATAGTTAGTAATCGGTTATTTTATTAGGACTTATAGGTATTTGGCATATCGAAGACTTATTAGATGGTGTTATTGGATTATTCCAAATCGACGATTTCCCATACCAACTTGTGTAGTAAATGCAATTAAGAATGCATTTCCATCAGATGATTTTTGTGGATTCCGGCCTTACATACCAAGGCAGGGACGTTGAAGAAATGCTCAAAGAAATTGATTTTAAATTGTTAAATTTTCTAAGGCTACTTTATTTTAATTTTTTAATAAAATGAAAATTTGGATTTTTCATTGAACTATTTGTAATTTTTTTTTAGAATACAATATTATTAGTCAGAGAATCGACGATGTTTAGTATAAGATTCAACAGCTTCATCTTTGGTAGGGTGTTTAAATTCAGAGCACAAAGCTTTGGGTGTAGCGCCCAAAACAGATTCAGTCTTCTCATATCCTTTCTCATACGAGTCTTCACTGTATTCAATTACGTTTAACATCAGTTTATTAACGTAAGGTGAAATGGTATGTACCCTTATGAATCAATCTTTGTTTGTTTTTAGATTATTGTGCTTACTGTAAGAAAAAGCTTCCATGATTGGGCGTAACGAATATTCCCCCTTTTTGAATTTCGGGAAGAATATATTCCAACGACTTGTGCCGTTAACAGTAACAGCTTGCATTTTCGTTGAAATGCATTGCAGCAAGTAGTTATCTATAAATTGAAAATTATTAGTGAAGTTAACACTTTTTTTAGCACTGGAAGGTACCTAGTCATCATTCCAAAATACGAGTAGTGTGTATGTTTAGGTGCAAATTGAATGACAACTGCATGATAAGCCTCTACAGAGGAGGTTTGACAAGACGATGAAAGTTGGGATACATCTTTAGAAAATTTTAAAACTATTTTTTCTAACGCAGTATATGCTTGAAATACTAATGAGAAAATTATTAAAATTAATTCTTCAAAACAAACCAAAATATGAGAATGAAACAAACTTGGATTAAGCCATCTTAAGAAAGTGAAATGAGTACAAAGAATTTTGACAAATGGGGAAGTAGCTGAAGGGTAATAAATTTAATTTTCAGTTCCCCCTTTCGTAATCAGTTAAAATTGAATTTCAGAATAGTTCGATAGGAAATTTTGTAAGTTTACTACCCAGCAAACACAAAACCGTCCTTTGGACATCCGATAGACCTCACACTCGGATCTTGCCTTCGTCCGTAGGACATCCCAAAATCCGGGATTGACGTCGGTTGGACGTTAAAGGTTTGTCTATAGCCGTAGTACGTCCCGGGGACGAGTTTTCGGACGTCCAACGGCGATTACGGCGGTCGTCCCCTGGATGTCTTTAGGCCTTTAATTTGGTTCAATCATGGCTCAATAGTGATGAAACTAGGACGTTCATTGGATATCGTATTCTGCACAAATAATTTAAAAAGCCAAACTTGATATTAAAATTTTATTCAAAATATTAAAATACAAGATAATGGAAAAAAACCAGCAACAAGTGTACAATTTGATTGTAATAACACGAACTCTGCAAGTATTAGCAGTTAACATATAAATTACAATTTAATTTTTATATAACAAAATAAATTTCGAACTAAACTATTAAAAAATTAAATAACCTTCCTTATACAAATGTAAAAAAACAATAAAATTAATTTTTAAATCAGAAGCAAAATTAAACTAAGCCTTTTAATACTATTCCTTATAAAAATTAAGACTATCGGATGAAAAATTTACTCTAGAAATTACTGTTTCTCGAAGCTTAATTTTAATATCTATCCAAAACTTACTTTTGGAATTACAATTTAACTATATAAAATATCACAGTATAAAATAAAGCTTTAGGCGAACCACTCAGTGAGATTAATGAATAATAAACTTAAAAAGTTAAATTGAAACATGTACAGGTCCAAAATGAACTTTAAAAACAGCGAAACCTTCCCTAACTTTCGAAGAATTCAACGCAAATCTTACTTTTGGAATTCCAAAGTCTCTATATAAAATATAACAGTATGAAATGAAGCTTTAGGTGAACCGTTCAGTGAGAGTAATGAATAATAAACTAAAAAGTTAAATTGAAACATGTACAGGTCCAAAATGAACTTTAAAAACAGCGAACCTTCCTTAACTTTCGGAGAATACACTGCAAATCTTATTTTTGGAAATACAAATTCACTAAACTATTAACGGAACACATTTGAGCTATAAGTCCACCATTCAGTGAGAGTGAAGATGAATACTCCATAAAGGTAACGAGTCCAAATAGACTTTGGTCAAACTTATTTTCTTCCTACCTCTGTAAAAGACATATTAAAAAAATCAAAGTTTTTGATAAAATACTTACTCTTATGATATATTATCAGCGTTACTAGAGATTACTATGTTATAATCTTTAACGTTTGTGTAGAACGCATTATTGACTTTATGGTGACCGATTCCAAACTATCGAGTAATGGCGTCGAAAATAGAAACTACAAACTGGGCTACCAGATATTTTAAAAGGACTTTAGCTCGGCCAACTTAGATCAGCTTTTTCGCAGTAATTGGCTGTGATTGTAGAAATAATTCATCAAATGAAAATAATGGAAATAAAAATTAAGAAAATAATAATATAAAGAAATATAAAAATTAATTAAATAATTAAGTTGTTTTGATTTAACACGTAATTTCATTAATTCACGTTAAATAAACTCGTAAATTTAAATTATAACATTCTTTATAAAATTAATATTTTGTGGTTCATTAATCATTATCAGCTCAAATACAAATACAGGTGAAACAAATTAAAATGAATTGCTGATAAACGCACCTCTAGATAGCATTGGTGGACGAAACATTTCGGACGAATAGTGGAGATCCATGCGACGTCGATTGGGCTGAATATCGGATGTCGCGAAATTGGTACTACGAGAAATAAAATGGGACGTCCGTTATTCGTCCCGTAGGACGAATTTTTGACGGGACCAAGCTCTATGGACCATGCTGGGACGTCCCAGGGACGATTTGTGTTTGCTGGGAACTACCCATTACCCAAGATGAGTGCCTTCCCCTTGTCCTTGTCATTGTTAACTTATTTACATCTAATTTTGACCATAGTGTTTTGTGAGAGTTGGTTTCAAGACGTGATATTTTTCATTTTCATAATGTAAAAATACTATTTGAGTATTTTAGGAAGGTGAAATCAATTGTAAAGTGTATACATAGTTTGCACCTAAGGGAGGGGCCTATGGTCTCCATGGAAACCCGGAGGGGGACTAAAAAATTCGAACCATTTCTTAATAGGTAGCCATTTTGTTAGTCATCTCATCGAAACGACAAAACGTACGAAAATTAGATTTTTGCTTTTAAATTTTTTAAATTAATATCATTAAAGGCCCTTAACAAAATAAGATAAGATTTTAAACCCGGACTATTTAAATAAAATGGCAAATTACGACAGGAATATCTACGAAAAGAAGTTGGCACAGTTTATCAATAGGTTTTTGACAATTAAATTCTGTACCGAATAAAATGACAATTTTCATTCTCCCTTTATAATTGAACTACTCAAACAATTTTTAACATTGCAGTTAACCAATTTTAACGTGTAACTAAATTTTTAATCATTTTAAAATTATAAAAATCCGCAAAGCTACGATTGAAACTGTTAAACCACTAGTTTTACTAGAAATCTACATCAGCAAAATGGTGGCATTGTACGGTTCATTCTTGCTGCATATATCTCGGCTGTCCTTTGGTAAAACCTTATAAAATCCATTTTCTAAAATTTCGATTTGAAAATTTTTTTGTATTTCTCTAACCAAAATACGACTTTCATAAAAATCTCAGTAATTAATAAGTTATAACAAATTTATATTTTTAATATAACACTTTTTTTCGGAAAACCACTGGTAAAACCTTATAAATCCATTTTATATGATGTTTTACCGTGGAAAACCATATAAACCATGGTTTTACCAAAGAAATATCGTTTTTACAAACAATCCTAAGGATTTGTGTGTATTAGTCTCAAGTACAGTGTAGCCATTACCGCCGATGCCGCCATGTCGCGCATATCCGTTCAACGTTTAGGGCTAGAAGAGTCAATGATATCTCGTTCAAATGTACATACTTTGCCATTGATTGCGTTTCATAAAGTTTTCAAATCGGAGCCAAAGAAGTTGGGCATTTACCCAATTTACTATTTTCGGTGATTTTGCTTTATGTGGTAGATATTTTCTTTAAAATTAAGTCCGATAACGTTGAAAAAAATATTATTGGATAGGTTAGGATTCAGTTGAACTACAACTTCGGTTATATCAGTAAATATTAAATTTAAGCATAGTTTTCGGGGTTATTTACCGGACCCCAATGTTCGTGGTTTTATATTTCCGCCGGAAAGTCGACATAAAGTTCCTTAATTTAAGTCCGATTTTCATGAAAGTTATATTTTTGAAAAGCTGTGATTTACATATAGCCTATAAATGCAATTTCGTTGCTTAATTTTAATTTTTATTAAGGTTTTTTGGACCGCGTATAAGTACCCCCATAAACTCCAACATAGGCAATATGTGTGGTTATAGAGAATTTACGCGAATTTCTCTCTGTAATTTTCCAAGGCCGTTCTAATATGACCAAAAGTAACAAATAAGGGTGACACTTATCGGAGGCTGTTCTAATATGACCAAAAGTAACAAATAAGTGTGACACTTATCGGAGTAATACGCGATGCTTACAACGTTGACCTGAAGTAAATAATAAGTGTGACCCTTATCGGAGGCCGTTCTAATATGACCAAAAGTAACAAATTAGTGTGACACTTATCGGAGTATTATGCTTACAAGATATGACCCGAAGTAACAAATAATTGTGACAATTATCGGAGTATTATGCTTACAACGTATAACCCGAAGTAACAATTAAGTGTGACACTTATCGGAGGCCGTTCTAATATGACCAAAAGTAACAAATAAGGTGACACTTATCGGACTAATACGCGATGCTTACAACGTATGACCTGAAGTAACAAATAAGTGTGATCCGATCATCCAAAGTAAAAAATAATTGTGATCAGAAGCAAAAGAAATCTTCGATGCTTTCAAATTATGAATTGAAGTAACAAATAAGTAAATAGGTGTTAATACAATTATGTGTGGCCGTGGATATATATATTGGTTATGTCACCGGCGTTGTAGGTTGCTGTGAATAACTCAAACAAACTTAACACATGAGAAGGATTGTGTATTCTGACCGTCGTACGTCTTGTTTTTTTCTCGGCTTATATTTTGCCCTCTTCTGCGGCAGGCAGCCGACAGGCTGGACGGTAACAGACGACACTTCTAGACAAGTCTTTCCCTCCGCAATAATTTGAAACTCTTCTTTGAAAAAAATTGTTTATATTATTTTGATGTAGTATAAATATCTTAGTATAAATAACTTTGTAAATATTATAATAAACTAGGATTAAAATGTCACTGACTAGGGGGGAAAGGATGATTCAAGAAGCTTTAAATAATAACAAAATTGAAAATGTCATTACTGTCAAATGGTATGTGTCTTAAATTTGTATTTATATTTTCAATCATTATTATATTTCTAATAGGTCAAAAAAGTTTAAAAAATTTAAAATTCAACTTTAGCAAAATAATTTATTTGCTAAATATAACGTTTTACCATGGAAAACGGTCCCTTAAATTAAGGCAAAACACGTTTCTTCTCACGTATAAGGTTTTACCGTTGAAAAGGGGCTACTTAATTTTTAGTGAAAAGAGTTATTTGCAACATTTACAGTTTCACCACGGGAAAGGCAATAATTTATTTCGACAAAATCTGATATTTACTACGTACCATGTTAAACCATGGGAAAGTTCTGAAATATTTATAATTTTCCCATGGTAAAACCAACTTTCATACATGGAACTTTAAATACTGTTTAAGTTTACTTTCATACGCTGGTTACCTTGATTTGTTACAAAGTCCTTTTTTACCTATCACACGAACCCAAACCTTAATTTTCGTGTTTCCCTGCTACTTGGTTTTGCGCTCGTTGCAGCCTACTTCCAGGGGCTGGACATGCGTCAGATTTATAGCCTGGTGTACCCGGTAAGATTTAAACCACACCACCGGAGGTCTGTCATCATTATGCCCTACGCCAGCGTCCACAGACCCGGACCAGCCCCCACTTCGCACACAGCAGTGGGAATAAGAGCGGATGCTCTGGCAACGGCAGCCGGCACCCTACCTAGAAAGGTAGAGAGCCAAGCCCTTTGGAAGGAGCGCCTAAAGAGGAATGGCGGGCACACAGCAGCCCGCATAACCCGGCACAGCTGGCACCGGACATCCCGGTGGAACTCCAAAAGGTTTTTGATTTCTAGGTTCTAGAACTTCAATCAATGACAAAAATTCCATAATTTTTCATCACCATCAGAAATGGGAAATTGGTCACTTATGCTAATGGAATTGTAGAAAAACTTAAAGAACTTTTTTTTAAATCTATCAATTTAAAAAAACATTTACTGGTAAGAAGAACCCGATCTAGCCTAATATTTTTAATTATTTGATGGGGTGTGAATAATACAAAAAAATATGCTCATAAAGGGATGCATCTACTAACCTTATGATGAAATATAAAAATACTATTAACTTATCGAAAATAACTAATGAGGTGTTGTGACTTTATAGGTCAATATTTGGAGGAAGTAGTGTATGCAATTTACCTTAGGGTGAGGGGATATGTTTTATACATGGCGCAGTGTCTCACAAGAAATTATAGTAATATTATAAATGTGTAGTTTCGCCGAATTGTGTTGCCTTACCATGTTAATGTATAATTAATGCACTCTGTTAATATAACACTTCAGTTCAAAAAGTACAAATAATAAGATTGTTCTATGAGTTTACAATGAGTCAGCATAGTACAGATGGTGTTTGCCCGTAAAAACATCAAATATAAAATATTTTTTTTTAAATATCCAATGATTATTGTTTTATAGCTAAATGTATTAAACCACAGAAAAATATAACTCTTAAACCTAAATTAGGTACCCCCTTGGCTAATATCAATTAAATATCGGTTTTTAAAAAAAGTTAAGGCTATAAAAATAATGAGCCACTCAAAAATTAGAGTAACGAAGTACATCATTTCATTAGTCATGGAGCTATTTTTTTCGGAAAAGTTCCATCCGGGCAGGGGTTCAAGTTTCCCAAAATACCTAACTGAAAATTATACAAAGATTTTAGCTCGTGTTAAGACCTCTCTAATGATGTTTGATTTTTTAGTGCTGAAATTTATTATTCAAAATGTTATATATTATTTTTAAAAATGAAATTTTATTTAGAAAGATAAAGTTGTCAAAAAGTTATCAGAACAAATGGCATGGTTTAAAAAGATGAAATGCTCATTGCACTCGCCAATGTAAGTGCCTACCATAAATTAAAACCATCTGTGGCACTGGGTATCATAGGTGAAAACTCAGAAACACCCTTCAAGTTATCCGATCCCCACTGGTTAAAAGGGTTTGCGCCGGAGATATTCAGTTTCCCCTTGCCATAATATCTTTTAGAGGTTAATAATAATAAGTGAAGAGAGGTGTTGGCTTTTGTTGCATGAAACGCTGGCCACGACTCTCCTATGCATTCTTACCCAGCCACCGATAATTGGCCTTACAATTACTTAAGTCACTCGATGACTAAGACCTGTATGGTTTCTTGGGAATTAGCTCATCAAATTATTAATTAGCATTAGTATTAATAAATGAAGAAGGTCCCTAAATCCCAGGCGTCATAGGCTCCAGTAGTTTGTACTGGCTTCCCCACTCACGTCGGGCCTGTTAACATGCTATATTACCTGAAAGCTTTTAAACTTTTGTTTACGGGTAATATTGGGTCCCATATAATTGCTTTAATTGATAATAATAATAATAATAAAAAAAAGCTTTTTATTCAGATATCCTTTTCAGTTACACTGCTTTACAAAAGCGTATTAATTTAATATTAGTTTTCGTAATGGCAGGGGAGAAATAAGCATAATAGTATTTCAAAAACAAGTCGGTTTGAAACCAGGTAATTAAATAATTGATTTTAAACTAAAACTTATAATGAAAATGAAAAATTGTTTTTTGAAGCTCCTAATTGAACTAGTATTAAATTTTGCTCAGTTTTATAAGGAGGAAACTAACTACTCTAGTGTATGTGTATGTATAAATATATATGTTTATTGATATGTATATTTGAGATACTTCTCAATATCCAGAGAACGTAGATACGAACACTATGTATGTGTGTGATTTACGCGAAACTCTAACAGAAGCTCTGGCACCTTACAAGCCTAAGTATTATTTGGAAATAAAATATGTAATAGAATACATTTACCCGAATATAAACTAAATGGATTTAATTTGAGTCAAACTAATAATTCACTACCTTAATTCTGCACCAAGAATGTACTCATTTCAAGCTTGATTATCAAACTATAATAGGTATTCTTGTGTCGGTCCGTCATATGGGAAGGACTTTGTTCTCATGATGTTGGTCTTGCGGCTCCTATGAAAAACTGTTTGGATGGATAATATTTTTACACTTGGCTATTTTTATTGCCGATCGAAGCTTAAAGTGAAATTTTATTTGTAAAATTTTTACAGATATCTCTCTATGGAATGAATGTTACTCTCACTCTCTAAGACTAATATAAGAATGGTAACTGGCCTACTTACAGGCCATTGCTAACTTAACAGACATTTAAATCTTATTGGAGTCAGTGATTACCCAATTTGCAGGGTTTGCCTGGCTAAGGAGGAAACTGCCTCTCACATTCTTTGTAGCTGTGATTACTATAGGGCACCAGTTAAGTCAACATCCAAGCTAAGTGGATTCTTAGCCTTGTGTCGGAAATAAAACTTTTTACTTAAAGTCACAAGTTGGGGGTGTACAATATTATTAAATGGGATGACAAAAAGGTAAACAGTTTATGTAGTTCTAGAGGTATTTGTTGTAGAGACATTTTATACTAGAAATTTTAGGAAAGTTTTTTGGATCAAGTAAACGAGAAACAGATGCCTCCTGATTGGCTTAAGCAAGTACCCAAACTAAAATAAACCGGCTATCCTAGCCCCAGGTGATAGAAAAAATAGTACTTCATCTTGATATACTACGTTGAAATGAAAACCTTCATGACGGTACCAAATATTTAGATCCTTTTTTGACATGGAGATTTAAAATAGTTCTAAAGTATTTAAGAAGATAAAACACATGCAATTATTAATAAACTTAAATTTGTCATGCACAATACATAGTTTGCATCCCTACGTCATCAATGACGCAGTTCCAAGTATAGATATAAGAACCAAGAATAAATATTTAATTTGAGCAAGAATGAACGGTTATTTGCCGCCATTTTTCTGGTGTAGATTTCTTAGTAAAACGGGAGGGTTAACAGTTTCAATCGTCTGTTTGCGGATTTTATTTATTTTCAAATGATTAAGAAATTATTTTCACGTTAAAAATGGTTATCTGCCTGGTTAAAAATTGTTCGAGTAGTTCAATTACCAAGGAAGAGCGAAAATTGTTTATTTTATTCGATAGCGAAGGTAATTGTAAAAAGGATGACCGCAAAGGCCTAACTTTAATAAGCTTTGTTAACTTCTTTTCGTAGATATTTCTGTCGTAATTTGATATTTTATTTAAATAACCCGGCCTTAGAATCTTATCTGGCTTTGTTTAGGGCCCATTTAAAATTTTAAAGCATAAATCTAATACGTTTTGTAGCTTTGACGAGATTACCAACCAAATGGCTACCTATTTAGTAGCTACGCGCGAAATGGTTTAAATTTTTGATCACCCTCCCAGTTTCCTTGGAGACCATAGGCCCCTCCCTTCGGTGCAAACTATGTATACCCCAAAAATATCAGGAACGTTTTGGACTGTGAGCCTTCATTAGATGGAATTCAGAAGCGATTGTGACTATAGACAATACATTTATACTCAGAGTGAATATGTTAATACAATTTTTATCCTTGATTTGGATTCACAAAAAATTTATATATTTTACTTAAGCTTTTATAATTCTCCTGAAAGGGGTTATTTTAGACTAATAATATGCAAAACCTATATAAAGGATCAGCCGTAGCGTTTTAACAAATCTTATGATAACTTTTGTATTAGTGACTGTGGCAGTGTGAAACACAGGTGGAATTTTCACTCTACAATTAACTAATTGTAATATTTTGAACATTTGGTCTCGTTTTGGAAATGCAGTGCATGCTTTTTTACATTGACTTTTGAGCCTACAGTTAATGTGATGTAATAAGATATCTGAAATATGTACTCATTGTTATTAATGTTTTTGAAAATAATGAAAATAAATCTTTTCCTAATTGACTATCTCAGCTTGGAGAAAAGAGCTACTACTGGATGGGAAAATGGGCAGATGATGACAGTGGCGGATACATATGGAGGCTTTGCATGTGACTTGATTCTACTGTGAGTATTTTATTTTTAGTTTAGATCCCTACTTAAGTTTCCATGGAACCTGAATTCCAGATTTTCGAGATCCGGTGTTATTTAAAATTTTGACCTTTCCCTATTATAATGCATAGTGTAACCTTCAAGTGGCGTGGGGGGGGGGAGGAATTGGCAAAATTTAGAACTTACTTAGATCACTTTACTACTGGCTATTGCAGCAGTAGGTCTAAATTTATAGATTATCATAGTTAAATGGCTCTCTGATTGGCTCAAGAAAGCCAATGAAAACTTGGGGAGTTTCAACTTAAATGACATATCAGTCATGATAATTTTTATTGATAATGCTGCAACGTTGATATGGTTCCCACTGGTATTTTCATCGCTTTTGAGACAGATTAATAATTGATAAACAAATATTGAGTAACTATGCAAAAGTGTTTAAAAACACATTTTTAACTACATACATGAGCCTTTATCCATAAAATAAGTTTGAACTTATTTGTCATGGTAAGAATATAACCATTTTGTTGTTCCTTGTTATTCAAGAGCTAGGGCTCTGAGATTGTATGGTCAATCAGTCAAAAGTTGTGAAAGGTATAAACATAAAGCAACTTGAAAATAGTGCTTTGAAATTAAATAATATTACAGAGTTTATAGTAAAATTTGGACTAGTTAATAATTATAATAAATGAAGTAGCCAAAGTGGAAAACAGGGAGGTAACCGGAGAGCTTGAAAAAACAGCAATTTATGAAGTAATAAATATTATAAAGGGGCGGGGGGGGGGGACAAGTATATAAAAGCAAATTGTAAGATGGAGAGGCCTAGATGTTTCTTTTACTGAATTTTAAAATGACAAATGGATCTAAGGGAGACAAGCTCTTCAGGTAAAGCGTTGCACAGTGGAATGACTCTCCTGAAAAAAGAGTGACCCATATTATCTTTATTAAATTGATTTAAAAATAGCTTCCTAGAATGACACCGAGTCTCTTTGGCTTTATCCGAATATTGAAAATAGAGTTGCTTTGAGTCACTTAAAAATTTGAACAAGCTTGTCAAATCAAGGAATGAACGACAAACAAAAAGGAACCCAATTAAGTGAGGAAAGTCTTTTGGCACGCGGAAGATAGCGAAGTTGGTAGGGGATTCGAGAAGCACGTGCTTGAACATCGGCAAGCATTTTTAAATATTGAGCCTTTTAAGGATTCCACATTTCACAAGCGAATTTCAAAAGAGGGCGGACACAGCAATCGAAGAGTTTACATAGCATCGATGGTTTATTTCCGAATATTTTGCTTTAATAGTAGCTAATAAGCCATTTGCACGACCACACACTTTGGAAATGTGAACACGAAACGAAAGGTCATGTGAAATATGAACACCTAAGTCCCTACAATCATTTACTCTCTAAATGTTACAGCCAGGCAAAAATAAGGGAAAGGCACTTCTGTTAGACATTTTCGGCTCTGTAAAGAGAGAACCACTGATTTAGAGTAATTAAAAACCAATCCATTCTGAATAGACCTAAAAATTTAAACCATTTCTAAACTATACTACACAAAAATGGTTTGAATAAATTTAATTTAACATACAATCTAGTTAACTATGAACATACATTAACAGGAGCTAAGATTCGGTCATCTCATGACAAAATTTAAAGAGCACCAGCTGGAACTTTGCCTTACAGGCTGCTGGTAAAAATTAAAACGATGACGGCACCTGGCTGCAACTATTTTAATTATCAGTTATATTTTTGCATGCCAAAGGTCGTATTGAAAACCCACGTATTTTGCTTCTATATTTGACTTTTGAAAGTAAATAATCTATGATTTTATCATTAATTAAAACTGCAATGGCTTGTTTTTCTCCGACAGCCAACGCCAGTGCCCTCCGGCTGGAGGTGGTGTACTTCCAATTAACATTATATTTTGACTATAATATAGTGACTTGCTGAAGGTGGAGTTCTTAGCAACTACGCTTATGATTGATACATGTCAGCAAAGTAATAGCCCATTTTATACTCATATATGGGTACTTCATTATTAAAACTTAAATATTTTCGTGCAATGCACCTTTAATATCAACCTTAGGTTTGGCCAGTAGTTTAATATATTCGTAAGACAAAATCAGCCGTGGGTAAGAGTTGGATTGACCATGTGGGGAGGTGTACCAATTCACACTCAGCCACAGCAAAATGTTGCTGTGCAAGCCTTTGACTTGCCGCCAAAGCACATTTCTTTGAAAAATATTACATTGTAAGAATTGCTTTATCTATCCATTGTAAACAGAAGCTAACTTGGCTGCTAAGGTCCTAATATAACTCTTTTCTTTTTGAAAAGTTAAGGTTTTTGTCATAACATCAGTATTTTAAAACTTTGGTCACCCACCTAAAGGGAAACCCTATGAATGACACTTTTTATAATGTTTATTTTTTACACAGGGGATTTTAGCGGTTTATTTTTCTATTTAAAAATTGGCTTCATTTTCAAATCCATTTTGAAGCAGAAATGCATAAGACAAATGGATGTTTATTGAAAAATATAGTTGGAGCACATCTTCAATCTAGGCTCTTAATTATTTTATATTATTGGTTAAGGTTTCTTATAGAAATTTTGCCAAGTAAATCGTTTTTATATAATAATCACTATGTTTGTAACACTCCTAAACAATGTAAGAACTTGTTTTTTGAAATGTGCAGGTTCTTATTCCTATGAAAAGCAAATCTTTAAAATAATGTAGCTAGCTTTTTTGTACAGTGCAAAGCTAATGAAGCCTTGTCCCATCTAGTCGTAGAAATTTTTACATTATTGTGAAAGCATTTATTTATTTGATAATACAATTTAGTGATGCTTGAATAATTAAAAATATATTTTTTGTAAATCAATATTAACAGCATAATCCTGAAAATGAAGGGGAAAAGGGTGAAGATGAACATGAATTGCATAAAGTAATTAACCTTCTAGAAAAACTTTTTTTTTGGCAGCATAAGACTTTGACACCTTGTGTTGTGTTTTTTAACAAAAGAAAAATATGTTGCATTGTAAAAAAAACTAAAGATTAAAGTTACGATTCCAAGTTTATTTCCCTAAAAAAGGCAAGAATTACCAATCACACGTCTATACGTAAAATAAATAATATGTAGGCATTTTCAAAGGGCACATTTAAAGAACCACCCGTCGTTCAAAAGATAGTCGACCACAACAAGACGTCCGAACTAATACGAATTCTAGAAGATGTGAAATTGCACACGTAATTAAGTTAATAGTCACTTTCCCAAGTGTTGGCTCAACCTGCTCTGTCTGAAAACGTAAATGACTTATATATATTTTTAGAAACTTTTTCACTATCTGTCTTAGCGCTACTGATGGAAAGTCCGTGTTAACCAACGAAGACACACTTTGCAGCGAGCGTAAGAAATGGCTACAAAACGTTATTTCACAAGGGATTGACCAAATTCAAACCCAAATCATTGAAGGAGCAGTTGAGGAAGTAACGAACCAAGAAGACACGGAAGTAGAATCGCGTGAATCTCCAATAAAACCAGAAACCGAGGATTTCAGTAATGCTCCGAATCCTTATAGACGTTCGGTCACTGAAATCCTTGAGGCCGTCAAATTAGAAATAAATCCGGAGGAAGAAGTTGGGGACAGTGTAAACGCCGGGAAGGAACCCAATCTAGTTCATGATATCATCAAACTGTCCAGATTGATTCCGTGTTGGACGGGCATAATGCGAGAGCATTTTGGGTGTGGGAGGGACGTTGGAACTAGCGCACCAGTATAAAATAGTTTCAACAATTTAAAGAATCGACTCTTTCGAGGAAGATTTCCCTTAAGAGTTGTTGATTATTTATTTACCCACATTAAATGCTTACATAGAGGCAGGAAACTAGCGGCAGCTAACATAACCCCACTATCTGCTTAAGGTAAGAAATATATATTACTAGAAGTAAATGAACCGCAGTTTTAATATATCCTGTATTTTTTTAAGTAGCATTTTGTTAATCGCGAGTCGAGAAAAAGGGGAGCAGCGCCCTTGTCGCCCCCACTCTTCCTCTCGCTCAGGCACGACGATCTTTGCTGCACGGCACGCGAGTGGTTAGCGCTTTTTTGAAGTGGCCGTCGTCTTTGCCGGGACGAGTTCTCACGTCACGTCGAAGAAAATTTCTTGTTTCAAGAGAAATGATGGATTTCACAAGGGGAGGAGGGGCGCACATTGCGTTTCGGTAGCTTCTCTTCCCTTACTTTGGATATAATTTTATGCCCGAATTCTCAGTACGAATAAGCCGAAGTAGGGGCAGTTAATAGACACGCCCTAATAGTCAATGTGGCTTAAGTACCTTGTTTAGAATTAGATGCTAGCGACATAAAATGATCAGAAACGCCACTTTACCCGACCCGCCACTTGCTTTAATACACTTCACTTGTGACGCTTTTGTGGCAATGAAAAATACAAGGGGTCTTAATTTGATCGGCCCAGGCGTTATTCTTAAAAACTATAGTTCCTAGAAATGTGAAATTATCAGGATATTATATCTCGGGGAGGACCCTTTTCTTTTAAAATTTTCAGAAAAATCGTGAAATTTTTCACCGTTTTGAAATTTTCATTTTTGAAAACCTTTAATGAAATTGGTTTGGTCAAAAACGGACAATTTTTCATTGAAATAATACGTCATGAAAAAAACAAATTGGTACTTCCCAAAAAGGTTTACGTCTCATGAAAAAGAAAGAAAAACTTATCTAATTTGAAATGATCGTATGTTTGTAAAGATAAAAAGAGACTGTTTTTTGAGCCAAATCATTTTAAATACTTTTTTAGTGGAAATACAATTTACATTCACGCGTCTTATTAGGGGCAAGAATGTTGCAAGAAATCCACGAAACCATCTAATTTATGCCAACTGAATTTACCACGTGTTTTTTATTTTTCACTACTCTGTCGCTTAAAGTGTGGCTCCATTTTAGTATTTAAAGAGACACAGCTTCGTTTAAAATCATTATCTGAACGTACTCCAGTTAAATTAAAAGATGCCTCGTTATACCTGGGAACAGCGGTCCAGGATGCTCGAATTATACTACGGAGATGGTCAACGAAATACACGTGAAGTGAATCATTTTTTTCAAATGTTGTATCATAACAGTCGTCCAAATCATCACACTGTTCTCTGTGCTACCCGTGACTTTGAGAACGAAAACAACGTGAATCGCAGATTCCGCGGACCTGGTCATAACAACGTCGACATGGAAGAAACAGTCATCGCCTACTTTCAACGTTTGGAGTGTCCTTTACCGTCATAACTATCACCCATTTCGTGCCACGCTCCACTAAGCACTTTACGATGGTGATCAACGACTTCGGCTGGATTTCTGTTACTGGTTTTGTACTATGGCCGACGGAACTGAAGATTTCCTCCGTTTGATTATTTTTTCCGAAGAGTGCTCCTTTGGGGATACGACCCGTTTAATAGCCAAAATAACCACATGTGGAGTGATAAATCCATACTGGGGATTTCCTCACCAGTTTAAACGTCTGGGCTGGTTTTCTGGAAGATCGCGTTATTGGGCTATTTTTCTTCCGCGTCGACTCAATTGGCAGAGCTACCTGACCTTTCATCAAAATGAAGTCGCAGACGAGTTGGAAGATGTGCCATTAGTCGACGTCCCACGCCTTTGGTTCCAGCATGACGGTGCACCTTCCCACCAAGAAAGACACGTCGTGCAGCACCTTAGCAACGAGTTCCCTGGGCGATGGATAGGCAAGAACGGTCCAGTGCGATGGCCTCCGAGGTCAAGGAGGAAGTGTATGAAACAGATTTCTTTAACGAAGAAGATCTACGGCAGAGAATCATCGCAGCGTTCCAACACGTAACTCCGGAGATGGTCCGTGTTTCGTTTCAAAATATGCTTCATCGCGCACGGATTTGTATTGCAACGGACGGTGGAATTATTGAACCTCATTTAAAGTAAGACGCCTGAATTCTGGAATTCTACTATGTAAGTTGTATTTTCTTTTAAAAATTATTTAAAATGATTTGGCTTAAAAACAGTCCCTTTTTATCTTTACAAACATACGATCATTTCAAATTAGATAAGTTTCTCTTTCTTTTTCATGAGACTTAAACCTTTTTGGGCAGTACCAACTTGTTTTTTACATGACGTATTAGTTCAATGAAAAATCGACAGTTTTAGGACAATAAAAACAGAATCTTTTATTAAAAATAAATAAAAGCTACACTACGGCCGTTAAAATAAAATATGAATAACTACATGTTTTTCCTAGCTTATTAGATCAGTTTGGAGCCCAAGAATTTTGAACACCATATCCCCTCCAGCTTTTAACTTTGGGAAGGATTCTAGTTCACGGTACGCGACCTAGATGGCGCCAGCCGTTTCTTAAAATGAAATAGTTACGATATTTTAATCTTCGAATCAAATTACTAAAAATACGCGATAAAATAAGCTACGTTATTATTGACGATAAATACGTTCTAAATTCCTTTTAATTAATTATTAATTTTATAGTTGCATTACCGTTAAAATCCCTACACTGTCAGCGTCAATGGGAGAGCGAACATTACGGCGTTACGAAAGTGTAGAATTAAAATCAATTGAAATCAGTGGCGTAGCTAGGAAAATTGGGCCCCAATGCAAAATAAGAAAAAGGGCCCCTGTGACAATGTACACGATTGGTTGCGTTGGCCTAGTTACGTGACTGGCTTTCAATATCGTGATAATGTAATAAGTACTCTCTTTAAAAATATCCAGTCGACTAAGTAAAAGTTTATGGGCCCCATTACTGAGGTGGGCCCTAATGCACCGCATTGGCTGCATTGGCGTATTTACGCCACTGATTGAAATACCCCGGGATTTAGTGCCGTAGTGTCGCGATTAATTACATTCCAAACGTGATTACGTCGTTAATTAATTCGCCATTTCTATTTTAATTTTGATATAAAAGATTAGATTATTTATTTTCGGAAATAATCGGCTTATTTCTCGCCCGTATTTCGTCTGATTTACGTCCTCTTCTCGTATCGTCTGCTTCGAAGACTTTACCAAAAAATGACGTTGCGAGTCTGGTTTGGCCTGGAAAATAACAAATCGTGGTTTTTAAAGATAAGAATTATCCCCTAAGCTCTATTTATAACGCTTGAAGACTGTTTCAGCCTTCGGAATAATCCGCCACTGGACAAAACAAGGGCTGGCTAGCTACGAAATTCCCCGTGGATTTGTAGCTTCTCCATTGACAAGGTTGGATCCCAGCGGGTTGAAGGATTGTGTATGACAGAGCTGAATAATTCGTTAACGTTTCTCATTTCCCTTTATAGATTCCTCGGGCGAGAATCAACAGTCGATGTTGATTGATCCGTGGAAAAAAAGGGATTTACATTTTGACGTATCTAAACCGCCCATGACTGTCAGTCCTCCGTGGATAGGTAAATATGACCCTTCTGTTATTAAAATAACCAATTCAACTTGGTTTTTCATTTATCATAGACTTTTTTAGTCGTTTATAGATCGCTGGGGTAAGAACTGTTTGCAACGGGGAAAAACACCACGGTTGTTGATTAAGTGGAGAAATATGCGAACGTAGTTAGCTTTCTGAGTTCCCAAAACCGCCCATTAGTCTGTTGGCTACCTCGTAGAAAATGCCTGGATTGGAGCCTGGTCCGAAGTAAGCCTGGCGGAAAATGGGTAAAATAGTCCCGGAAACTGTTATATCAAATAGAGAAAGTGAAAGAGGACGTGGAAAACGTCAAAAAAATCAAGTGAAATCAACTTTATGTTCCTAACCGCAAGAAGTGGAGTCTGAGACGGACGAAGAACTGCCACCTGCTGTAGAGACTATTCCGCAACTTCCAGTTTTACAGGCTGTATATATTTAAAGCTATAACTATATATAATTATATTGTAACAGTTTGAATCAACCTAATCGTATAATATTGAGGATGCAACACGATTAGGCTAAACCGTCACAACGTGTGGGTTTCGGCCAGGCAAGTTTTATATGTAAAAAGATATAACACGAAAGAATAAGTAAAATAGATTTTAATAGAGAAATTGAACAACGTTTTCTTATTTACTCACTAAGAAGTCCAAGCCTGTACGTTCACACATTTTAGCGAAGAGGGTCTACTGAAACCGTGGAAAAACAAAAGAAAGGTGACCTGCCCCAAGGCGAGGTAAAGAAAACGAGCGATAGAGAACGCGTGGTGCGGGGGTATTTGTATCTGCTACGCGAGAGCGTAAACCCCTGGTGGCTGACGCCTGAAAACAATAAAAAAATATATTGTAGCCGACCCGAACGCCATCCGGTGATCGGATCGGTTACATCCTCCCAACGACAAAAAAAGGCATTATGGGTGAACGTAGGGCGAGGAGAGAAAAATAATAATAATAACAAAATCAGCACATGTGTTCGCGACACAACGATTGTTTACACTTTGGATTGACGAGCACGCTTTGGGCAATCCTTCACTTTGTGTCCCAGCTTCCAACATCGACGGCAGCGGCATTTGCTCAAGTCGACGGGAATGGTGCCGTCAATGTTGGAGTTCGATGCGAGGGAGGAAGTATTTTCTCCAAGGAATTCCTCGTCGCTAGGCGCCAAAGTAAGGACATCCATCGGTGATGGCAGTTCCTTGTCCGTATCATTCGCTGGACGTGGGTCCGAAGAGACTGGGTCCGGAGTAGGGGCACTGCGGTGGGAGAATGAGCGGCGGAGCGATTCGATTACGGAGGGACGAGTGGCGGGAGCACTCACGGATGTGGGTCGTCCTACGTCGAGAGCCCAGTTGTGTTGGTCATAGGACGGATAGTGTGGTGGAGTCGCTAGACCGACCTCCGGGATGAGGTCGAGTGTCTCGTCGTTCAAGTCAGCAATATTGACCGTGGACGGGTTGAGCAGGCCTAAATGAGTATTGTACCAATGTACTAGTGGTTGTCGATGAGGTTCCGAACGCAATGTTGCATAACGGCGCAGTCCACCGTTGGTGTCCACGCAAAGGGAACATGGGCAGTATTGGAGATGCATGGCTCGTATAGTGGGAGGACCGATTAGCAAGATACTGCGCGGGTCGTGCACGACGAGCACGTGTTGGATGCAGATACGTATGTCGTGGAATTCGATGCGCAAGTCCGCTATTTCGCCGAGGATGAATTCATCCGGAAAATCTGGCTGTCGTTCCAACAGGGCCTCGAGTCTTTCCGTAGGTGCGGCATGGAAGGGGTACTCATAGCCTAACTCGACTGCCAAAGTGGATGTTATAAGTTCGACCGATAGGCTGAGATCGAACGTGGCGTCGATAACTGTCGAAATTGGACCCCCATCTGGGTTAGTGTGGTAAGCGAGGAGTTGGTGGGTGCTGCACGGTTCCTGTAAGGGGGAGAGAAAAAGGATTATTACTTAGGGGCGTCTTTCGGCCGCTTTTCGCATTCTTTCCCATGGAGGGTGAGAAATGGCGACGCGCTCTAAGGAAAAGTTGTTGATTGTCAGGCCCGTGAGTTTATTAGCTTTCATGTAGCGAGCCACATCAGGAATAGATCTGATGGCTGTACGGGGGTGTAGAGGTGAGTAATAGTAGATGTCAAGGGCAGGACCCTTTGAACGGACAGTCGACCGTTGGCATAATTCACGGAACCAACCGAGACGAAACGGTAGCTGCAGAGGATCATCCGTCGGGGGGTCAGGATCAACTACCGTCTCGGTTCGTGATTCGGCCATCGGAGCGTCCTCCTCAGGCCCTAGAGCGCCCGAGACATCATTGGTCCCTTCCTCGGTTTGTTGGTCCTCCTGTGCTTCCGGTTGGACTCGATCGTCGTCGGAATTCGTAGCGGGCAAAAGGGCGTCAGCATCGGCGCCATTGTCCATGTCAGGAGTATCGGCGTCGTCTGCGGCCGGAAGTGATGGATCCTGCAGGTCGCCCGACGCATCTCGCGACGTGGATGGTCTGGCTTCGTCGGGAAGGTCTTCCGATGGTTCGTCTGCCACAAGGATGTGACAATTGGTCCAATACAATTTCAGCTCGCTGACGTGCTTCATCCCTTGGTTTTCTCCGGTGACTGCGTCTTCGAGCTCGTACACCAGAGGAGTCCTTAGGCGTATGATCCCATATGGACCGTCCCATTTTGGACTTAGCTTCGCACTATGAAATGTCGCACCGTGGGAGAGGTCGTGGGTTTTGGTCCACACTAAGGCGCCCACCGGAAGTTCAAGATCTTCCCGACGTCTGTCGTAGTATTTCCTCTGGTGCTCCTGCGCTCGAAGCATCATGATTTTGGCTCGGTCCAATTCATCGTGAAGGGTCTGTAAAGCCTGGTCACGTTCGGCGGGTTCCAGAAGGTCGGCGTCGAGTTCGTCATCCAGATGTCAAGGCAATCGTGGTTCGCGTCCCAAGTTAAGGAAGAATGGTGAACGATTGGTAGAGTCCTGGGGAGCCGAGTTAATTGCGAATTGCAAAAACTCAAGCGACTGATCCCATTGACGGTGCTCATTACCAACATACATCGACACCATCGCCCCTATGACACGGTTGAGGCGTTCCACGATGTTACTTTGTGGATGATACCCGCTTGTCATTTTGAAATGAACCTTCAGCAGGCGGCAAGTGTTCTTCCAAAGGGTCGAAGTGAATTGCCGCCCCTGATCGCTGAAAATGTGACGAGGAGAACCCCAACGAAGAATGAAACGCTTAAAGGCTTCGCAACAGATGTCGGCCGTGATTCTTCTGACCGGAACCAACTCAACGTATTTAGTGAAATAATCCACAAAAACGATGAGAAATCGGTTGCGTTTGACACTTAGCGGAAGGGGCCCCATAATATCGACCCCGACCATGTCAAACGGCGCAACCGGTTCCGTAGACGTCATTAGACCAGGCGTTTTCCTGTTTCGACTCTTGTATTGTTGACATACAAGACAGCCTTTGACGTAAGCCTGAACGTCCTTGATCAACGATGGCCAATAGTAACGATAACGGACCTTTGCGATCGTCTTGTCGCGTCCGCGATGGGCCGACGTAGGGTGGTCATGTAGTAGGCGAATGGCCTCGCGACGGAATCTTTCAGGAAGATATATTTTACGAGGCAGCGTTCCCCAAGCCTTCCTGTAAACCGCTCCATCGTGAATCTCGAAACGAGGATCCACACTGACTTCGATACGATCGAGGATGCGTCTAATGACGACGTCATCCCTCTGTGCCATTCGTATATCGTTTAATGTGAAGACGTTATACATGGAGTGGGGAGGAGGCGGGAGAACTACTCTATCGTCTTCGGTACTTCCGGAACGAAGGTCCATAGCACCCAAAGTAACGGGAGCCCTGGAAAGCGCATCCGCTACTACGTTTTCGACCCCCTTCTTATAAACGATCGAAAAATTGAAGGTCTGAAGATACATGGCCCACCGTACAAGACGAGCTTTAGGGTCTTTGACGTTGAAAAGCCAAGTCAGGGATTTATGGTCGGTGATCACTGTGAACGGTAAACCTTCAAGATATGGCCTGAACTTCTTTACGGCCCACAGGATGGCAAGGCACTCCTTTTCCGTCGTTGAGTACTTCTTTTCAGCAGTACTAAGAAGGCGGCTAGCATAGGCCAAGGGCTTTTCGACTCCATCTTGGACCTGGGAGAGCATCGCGCCAAGTCCCAAATCACTTGCATCCGTGGTTAAAACGCATGGCAAGTGGGACTTGAAGGTCGTTAAAGGACCCGCGCGATAAATCGCGTCTCTCAGTGCCTCGAACGATCGTTGTTGTTCCGACCCCCAAAGGAACGGAACCCCCTTTCGTTTCAGCCTATGCAACGGCTCGGCTATCGATGAGTAATGGGGAATGAACTTAGAGTGCCACCCTGTGAGAACAAGAAATCGCTGTACCTCCTTCAGGTTACGCGGAATGGGAAATTCAGAGACCGCCGTCAATTTAGAGCGATCTATGTGAATACCGGTCTCATTCACTATATGCCCGAGAATTGTCGCTTCCGGTTGCGCGAAGTGACACTTCTCTGCTTTCAGGGTCAACCCAGCATTTTTTAACTGCGAAAGGGCGTATTCTAACGATTCTATATGCGACTCCCAGGTTTCCGACACGATCATGATGTCATCTAAGTAGACGCAGATGTCGAAGTAGGCTCCGTCACGAAACAACTCATCAACTAGACGTTGAAAAGTTGACGGAGCCTGACTTAAGCCAAAACTCATGACGTCAAACTGGTATTTGCCAGAATCAGTCACGAAAGCGGTTTTGCTAGCGCTATCCGGATGCATCTCGATCTGCCAGTACCCGGAGCGTAGATCGAGCGCCGTGATATACTTCGCATTTTTCAAATTGCGCAACATATCGTCGATATGAGGCAACGGATACGGGTCTTTTTGTGTTATTTTGTTCAAACGTCGGTAGTCCACACAAAACCGAACCTTGCCCCCCTTTTGATATACGAGCACAACCGGTGACGCCCATGGACTAATCGAAGGTCGTATTATGCCTTCTTTCAACATGTCGCGTACATGTTGTTCGATGATGCGTTTCTTCTCGGTACTAACCCGATAAGGGCGACAACTGACCGGAAGCGCGTCACCTGTCCGAATCTCGTGGTAGACGAGGCTGGTTCTGCCCTCCCTTTCCGTAAAAACTTCGGGATACCGAATCAGTAAACTCCGAAGTTCGTTACGCTTTTTAGGACTTAGGGTGGTGGAGTTAACCGCGTTTTCTATGGTCTCAAATATTAGTGGGGGCGGTCGCTTTGTGGCTGGCTCCTCCGCAAACGGAATCACCAGATTTCCAAAACGACAAGTTAATGTCTGGAAATCGAAAACGGCCGACGTCCGCTGCAGAAAATCCCGACCCAGGATGAAGTCGCATAACAGCGTGGGCACGATGTGAAATTCTTGTTCGAACTCCCTGTCGGAAATGAAGAATTTCAAAATCGTCGAACCTTTAGAAAAGGTATAACGCCCATCGCCAAGCATTATGCATTCGAGATCGTCCTGAGTAGGAGTGGGGGCCGTCCCTGAGGTGTGTTCCTGAATCTTACGCCACTGCTCGAGACTGACGAAGGAAGCGTCAGCCCCAGTATCGAGACGAGCGGCGAAGATTCCGTGAACAAAATCGACCTCAATCGCGACCTGCGGACCCACCTTTTTTCGCCGTAATATTGCTAGTTGTTTCGGGGAGAGCGGCCGTCGGACGCGCCGGGAGCGCGGCCTCCCCGTTCGCGTTCCCCGTTGACGTTTGACCCTCCTCTGTTCGGGCACGCTCTGGAAAAGTGGCCAAGCTGTTTGCAGTGGTAACACCGGATGCTGGGACTGCCGTTCTGTTTTCCTTGCGACCAAGTGGTTGCGTTTGCGTCGTTACGTGTCCTAGAGTTACCGGCGCCGGGGTTTTGATTGGTGGCCCCACGTGCTGCCGGGGTTCGTCGCGGCTGTGCCGTCGGATCTTGTCCGCGCGGTTGGTGGTTAGGCCTATCCTGTCGCGGTTGTAAATGGGGGATCGTGGCGTCGACGTCTTTTAACGCTGACTCTACGGTCAGACATTTTGCTTGGAGTATGTTCAATTGCGTGAACTCCATGAGCGCTATTGGCAGACGAATTTGGGGTCGTACATTACGTTTCAACAACGTGATCAGGGACGCTTCTGTTTGCGGGACCGACAATCTTTGGTTTAATTTGATTATTCGATTGAAAAACTCAGTTACGCATTCCTCGTCCTTTTGGACCGATTGCATTATGGCCATTAAGGTGTCCTCTTCTTGAGCGGGAGGAAAGAAATACGCCCTGAACGCTTGTTGGAAATAATCCCACGTTACATTATATTGGGCAAGTAACGGTGTCATCGTTTGTCGGAACCATGAAAGGGCTCTATCTTTTAAAATAAGAGGAAGCATTTTTAGAAGAGCTTCGTCGGTAAGGTTTCTATACGTGCGATATTCGTCTAGCGATAATATAAATTCTGCGGCGTTTTCGTCTGCGCCACCGGAAAATCGCAGGTCACGCGGAGGTGCCGGCGGGCCTTGGTGCCTTGTTAACGCGGCCGCAAGGCCTTGAATAAAATCGTCCACCGACATAATTTAATTCGTGATCTTTTACAAAATAAAACTTTTGTTCGATGCCTGGCCCCAGCTCGGGTGCCAGTGTAACAGTTTGAATCAACCTAATCGTATCCTATTGAGGATGCAACACGATTAGGCTAAACCGTCACAACGTGTGGGTTTCGGCCAGGCAAGTTTTATATGTAAAAAGATATAACACGAAAGAATAAGTAAAATAGATTTTAATAGAGAAATTGAACAACGTTTTCTTATTTACTCACTAAGAAGTCCAAGCCTGTACGTTCACACATATTTTAGCGAAGAGGGTCTACTGAAACCGTGGAAAAACAAAAGAAAGGTGACCTGCCCCAAGGCGAGGTAAAGAAAACGAGCGATAGAGAACGCGTGGTGCGGGGGTATTTGTATCTGCTACGCGAGAGCGTAAACCCCTGGTGGCTGACGCCTGAAAACAATAAAAAAATATATTGTAGCCGACCCGAACGCCATCCGGTGATCGGATCGGTTACAATATATTTAGGAAATAATTTGAATTTGAACTCGAATGGAGATTTTTTTAAAGAAACTTGTGCTACTCAAAATACTCCAAAAAGAGAAAATGTCTGCCCACAAATCTGCTGACGAAAATTCTACGTTAGAAATCGGTAACTGTAAACTCACTATTTAAAAATTACTTTAACTAATAGGTTTTTATCATTTTCTAAACATAGATGATGGCGACGGAGATGCCTTATTTGCGCAAAATGATTTTAGTGACAACGAAAGCGTCGTAAATGTTGATTTTAAAAATTGTGTATTAGAAATAATTATTGTTTCATCAAATGTTTCGGAATATGTTTTAGATACCTTTTCTGGTTGTCCAAAAAGTATCAAAAATAGTAAAGTTATATATTTTTTACATGTACGTAATTTTTACCTCTCCGAGGGTACTTTGTACCCTCGAGGGGTTATACAATCACCGTGTCTGTGGGTGGGTGGGTGTGTGTGTGTTCTGCGAACGCGTACGCATTTTCGGAGCAAAGTGTAATCACTGCGTACGCTTTGTGTTGAAATCACCGCGTTCGCAGTTGCTAGGGCTCTTTGCGTTCGCAGTTGCTAGGAATTAGGGAGCGAAGTCTAACGGATGGCAAAACCACCGTTTGACGGTGAGAGTTAACGGATTACAATGCAGTTGGGTTTGGTTTTGATGGTTTTACGCTCACCCTCGCGACAGTGTGGATGCAGTTTGATTGAATATTACCTTATTTTAATGTTTATGTGTAGGGTGTGAATGTTTAGTTTGTGTTATGACGGTTGTGGGTGTTGAGTGTGTTGTGTTGGTTGTGTGTACGTGCATTTTCTCTCCAACTTTTTCTTGTGGACTTTTGGGACGGACCGAATGCTGATTGTTTATTGGCGCCGGCCGGGAATCGAACTCGGGTCTGCTGCGTGGAGAGATTTACTCTAACACCTCAGCCACCGAAGCTTTACGCTCCCAGCAAACAAAAATCGTCCCTGGGACGTCCAGCATGGTCCATAGAGCCCAGCTTGGTCCCGTCCAAAATTCGTCCTACGGGACGAATAACGGACGTCCCATTTTAGTCCTCGTAGTACGAATTTCGCGACATCCGATTTTCAACCCAATCGAAGTCGCATGGATCTCCACTATTCGTCCGAAATGTTTCGTCCATCAATGCTATCTAGAGGCGCGTTTATCAGCAATTAATTTTAATTTTTTTCACCTGTATTTGTATTTCAGCTGATAATGATTAATGAACCACAAAATATTAATTTTATTATGAATATTATTATTTAAATTTACGAGTTTATTTAACGTGAATTAATGAAATTACGTGTTAAATCAAAACTACTTAATTATTTAATTAATTTAATCTGTTCTTAATTTTTATATATTTTTTATTATTATTTTCCTAATTTTTATTTCCATTATTTTCATTTGATGAATTATTTCTACAATCACAGCCAATTACTGCGAAAAAGCTGATCTAAGTTGGCCGCGCTAAAGTCCTTTTAAAATATCTGGTAGCCCAGTTTGTAGTTTCTTTTGTACGACGCCATTACTCGATAGTTTGGAATCGGTCACCATAAAGTCCATAATGCGATCTACACAAACGTTAAAGATTATAACATAGTAATCTCTAGTAACGCTGATAATATATCATAAGAGTAAGTATTTTATTAAAAAACTGTTAGATTTATTTAATGATTTTAATTCGATTTTTTTAATTTGTCTTTTACAGAGGTAGGAAGAAAATATGTTTGATCAAAGTCTATTTTGACTCGTTACCTTTATGGAGTATTCATCTTCACTCTCACTGAATGGTGGACTTATAGCTCAAATGTGTTCCGTTAATAGTTTAGTGAATTTGTATTTCCAAAAATAAGATTTGCAGTGTATTCTCCGAAAGTTAAGGAAGGTTCGCTGATTTTAAAGTTCATTTTGGACCTGTACATGTTTCAATTTAACTTTTTAAGTTTATTATTCATTACTCTCTCTGAACGGTTCGCCTAAAGCTTTATTTCATACTGTAATATTTTATATATTGAATTTGGAATTTCAAAAAGTACGATTTGCAGTGTATTATCCGAAAGTTAAGGAAGGTTCGCTGTTTTTAAAGTTCATTTTGGACATGTACATATTCCTAAGCTCTCGTATCTTCTACGTAGCTCCCCTGTCTGGCGATTCGAGGACGGGCTTCAGTCGTTCGACGATACCCTACGTGTTGCGCTGCAAGACGTTACAAATACTTTGATGGACGACGCTCCTTGGAAACAATCCTCGCTTACGGTGGCAGCGGGCGGTCTTGGAGTTCGACACGCAGCTACTTTATCCCTGCCAGCATTCCTGGCTTCGGCCTCCAGCGTAGTCGGCCTGGTGCGCGACATTCTACCCGCGTCAATTTCCGTCTCTTCAGATCCCGCGTTTCATGATGCCTTAACACAGTGGAAGCTCAGGACAGACGCAAATTTACCTCCCTTTGACCACTGGCCCCATCAAAAAGTGTGGGAGAGCCCATTTGTCGAAAAGTCGTACGCTTTCCTATGGGACTGCGCTGTCACTGATAGGGATAAGGCGAGACTGCATTCGGTTAAATCTAAGGAGTCGGGATGCTGGTTGAACGCGCTCCCCTCGCCCTCTCTTGGCACCCTCTTAAACGACGATTCATTTCGAATCGCCGTCAGCCTTCGCCTGGGCGCCGCATTCGTGTAATTGTGGAAGTGCTGTTGACTCTTTCGGCACCCATGGTCTTAGCTGTAAGCGTAGCGCGGGTCGACTTTCCCGTCACGGTGCGGTGAACGATCTTTTAAAACGCGCCCTGGTTTCCGCTGGAGTTCCGTGCATCCTGGAGCCGCCGGGCTTTTCGCGTGATGACAGAAAACGCCCAGACGGATTAACCCTGGTCCCTTGGTCGGGCGGGAAATCCCTCGTCTGGGGCTTCACCTGTACCGACCCTCTAGCGTCCTCGTATTTGGCCTCTTCTTCCTCAGCCCCTCTCTGGGCGGCTACCCAGGCTGAACAAAAGAAGAAAGTCAAATACGAGGGCCTCGAGAGTCGATAGAAGTTTAAGGCCGTCGCCATCGAAACCCTCGGCTCCTTCGGTCGGGACGGTTTGGCGTTCATACATGCCATCGGGCGTCGAATTCGTGAGGTTACCGTCGATCCGCGATCGGTGGAATTTCTCACGCAAAGAATTGCTATTGCGGTTCAAAGAGGGAACCTTAACTCGTTCCCCTCGGGTGCTTCGCTTGCCGATTACCTGGCATCCTTGTGCTAATTTATTTTATTTCTATGTAACTTTGTTTAAGTGCTTATAGTGAATAAACACTTTTCCTCGCTGTACATATTTCAATTAAACTTTTTAAGTTTATTATTCATTACTCTAACTGAGTGGTTCGCCTAATGCTTTATTTCATACTGTTATATTTTATATATTGAATTTGGAATTCCAAAAGTAAGATTTGCGTTAAATTCTCCGAAAGTTAGGGAAGGTTCGCTGTTCTTAAAGTTCATTTTGGACCTGTACACGTTGCAATTTAACTTTTTAAGTTTATTATTCATTACTCTCACTGAACGGTTCGCCTAAAGCTTTATTTCATACTTTGATATTTAATATAGTTAAATTGTAATTCCAAAAGTAAGATTTGGATAGATATTAAAATTAAGCTTCGAGAAACAGCAATTTCTAGTGTACATTTTTCATCCGATAGTCTTAATTTTTTTTAGGAATAGTATTAAATGGCTTAGTTTTATTTTGCTTCTGATTTGAAAATTAATTTTATTGGTTTTTTCACATTTGTATAAGGAAGGTTATTTAATTTTTTAATAGTTTAGTTCGAAATTTATTTTGTGATATAAAAATTAAATAACTATATAAGTTTTGTTAACTGCTAATACTTGAGTTTCCAACTTTCGAAAACCTATCGTAAAAATTTAATAACCTTATATAATTAATTTAAATTCTTAATTTTTATGCAGAGTTCGTGTTATTACAATCAAATTGTACACATGTTGCTGGATTTTTTCCATTATCTTGTATTTTAATGTTTTGAATAAAATTTTAATATCAAGTTTGGCTTTTTAAATTATTTGTTCAGAATACGATATCCAATGAACGTCCTAGTTTCATCCCTATTGAGCCATGATTGAACCAAATTAAAGGACTAAAGACATCTCTAGGTTTTATAGAAAGACATCCAGGGGACGACCACCGTTATCGCCGTTGGACGTCCGAAAACTCGTCCCCGTGACGTACTACGGCTATAGACAAACCGGACATTTGGACGTCCTTTAACGTCCAACCGACGTCAACCCCGGATTTTGGGATGTCCTACGGACGAAAGCAAGATCCGAATGTGACGTCTATCGGATGTCCAAAGGACGTTTTTGTGTTTGTTGGGCTGTTATAAAGTTATTAACGTTAATTTTTTTCCTACAACATTTTTCACTTTTGTAAATTTTTTTTCAACCACATTTTACGCTTTTGTGAATTATATTGAATTTAAAATTAATTAATTATTTTTACCTCTCCAAGGGGACTTCGTACCCTAGGAGGGGTTATACAACCACTGTGTCTGTCTTTGGGTCTGAGCTGCGAACGCGTTCGCATTTTCGGAACAAAGTGTAATCGCTGCGTACGCAGTTTCTTAGAATCAGGGAAAAGGTTTTTCCAAAAACCGCCCTCTTTTTGCCATTGGGTGTAGTATAATATTTTCTTAGGCTGAGATTCGAACCCGAGCCCTCCTGTACGACAGGTGAGCGTTCTACCGCAGAACCACGGATACAGTTACGCTTCATTGAAAATTTAAAACTCCTCCGAGGAGATTTATATTTTATCTTGCCAACTTGTTCTAATTTCAAATTATGATATTTAGAACGTGACGTAAAAACCAGAGGTAATTAAACTTCAAAGTGTTCAAATGGGCTTGCGAGTACATCTATATCAAATAATGAAAAATTTTCACCCCGTTTTACGAAACACTTTTCTACTCCTATTCGAAGTGATAAGAGCGATTATTATTAAGAAGATTATTATTTTGATAGAATTGGTTTATTTATTTACGTACCCGTAGTTGAAAGTTCATGTATAGAAAGAAAAGGGAAAAGTGAAGAGCCCAGTGAAACGGGAAAGATACAAATTAGCGAAGGTAATATTTTATTGGCCAATATAAATATTATTCGTAGTAATAATTGATTTTTTTCTTTATAAAGCGTGGTATCGCGCTGTTACCAGAAATCAAGAAATATGAAAATGAAATCCACGCTATATCCTTGAAACGCTTGAGACTATTTTAAAAAATACTCAAAAAGATGGGCTGAAAAGGGAAAAGGCCACTAATTAATTTAAGCCTTATGAAAGCAATAATTGGTAAGTGTTTAATTAAAAAATTAAATGTTTTAGGTTCTCATGCATTTCATTTTATAATTAAATTAAATTTCTTGAGATTGAAGAACTAGAAGCGTGAATTTCATTTCCTTAAAGAGCATTAATAATTAAATTTAAAACTAATATATACTTTTAACTATAGAAACAGTACTAAGTGGTGGACCATTTAAAGATACTACAGTTGCGGAGGTGGAAAAAGTCGTCAAAGGTTGGATTGCACACGCAACAGACAGAATAAAATCAAAGGAAGCTACAGCGGCCAAAAAAAGAATTTAATAACATTAGAAAAAAATCAAAACATTTGAACGAAAAATTAAAACTATTAATGTGAAAACGAAAGTAAAACTGGTTGAATAAAAAATTTTAGTTTTAAAACCTGTTTTGATAAGTTTATTTTATATAAGCAGTTTCAAATTAATAAAATTATTTATTTTAAATATTATAAATATCCACTGGATATTCAAAATCGTTCGATAGATATTCGGTGAACATTTCCTTGTGGTCCTATCTGTAAAATTTTAATAGGTTTTGATGTCCTTTTAATATCTTTTGACTTTGGTTTAATATCCATAGCCCTAATTTATGAAGCGGTAGTTTATTTAGTCAAATTGGATTTTTACCATAAAAATGGGTAAAATTCTACATATTTAATATCTAGCAGTTAAAACTAAAGATTTCCTGGTTAAACTGAAGCCATGGAGTTATAAAAACCCTTTAGAATATTTTTTTTTTAAATAAATTAGCAACCAATTTCTATTCCAGACTGGTTGCGCTACTCGATTATTTATGGATTTTTACCATAAACAAGTTGCCGAAAGGCAAAATACAAGTCCAGCGCTAGTTATTTGTGGAATGTCAGTGCAATTTGTAGGCGGGAAAATGTTTGATGCAGTGTTGCCAATATGCGGGAAATTTTCCTTTTTGTTGGAATTTTCGTCGTTAAATTATCGGGGAGGAGAAAAGGGAATTTTTCTCTAAATACTCATATTTTGCGGGAATTTTGAGGGGAATAGAGACGAGATAGAAAACGTGAAGGCACCATGCGATAGTCTCGTCATGCGCAGTAGATTCCGGTTTTTGTATCCCCTCAAGGTCAAATCTGAAAGTCCCTGCTCCGGCATTGCGGCTCTCAAAGCACAATTCTATAGCCTAAGCCTCCTTTTTATCGTCTTTTATTTAATAAGTTTAGTCACATATATGTAATTTTTTTAAATATTTTTATAATTACATTAAAAAATTAAATATTTGGTCGCTCCCGAAATATTGTGCCTGTTTTCCGAGGAGTTTTCACGAATGTAAGGGGGTTGTGGTTATTGAGGGAATTTTTTACCCAAAAAGGGAAATTTTTACGTTCTGAGAGGTAAATCTTACTTTCAAAACTTGGCAACACTGGACTAATCTAGGTTGAGGGATGAAAAAATTCTGATTTTCCCTACCAAATAGCTACCTTTTATTTCTAGTATCAGAATTATACAATATATCCTTTACGAGAGAAGTATTCATCTCTTTAAACTGCTAATGGTATTTACTCAAGTTAAACACGTACCCGAGCAGGCTCACGCGTCGATTTTTCAAAAGAATTTTCGAATGAAAAATTAGTGGGCGGCAAAATACACCATAACTATTACATCGATAAAATATGAGTTATAAATTACGTAAATATTGCTACGCGATGTTATGATTTATATTGCCTTGGGCAAACAGACTATCATTAATAAAATTATAATTTGTAGAATAGTGTCATGCCTATGTTTATTATGTTACTTATGATGATTCAACAATTATCAAACCCTACTCTTAAATGAAATCATGAACTCATAAGAATAGTTTTGATAGTATTCACAACATAAATTTCATATTTTAAACCTGAAAAACATTTTGCATATCACCTAGATTTCCATGTTAAATATACAACCTTAGAAAGATGTAGATGTACATGAAAACTGTAAAAACTTGGAATTTTTTTTTATGTTTAGACAATGAAAATTGAAATTCAATAAATAAAACATTAAATAACATTTCTGTAAAATGCACATGCTGTATAATGCATTATATTTACACGGTTATACAATGTAAAATGTACAAATACATATATGGCTATTCAATGGGTAGGTACACTGCTGCCAAATGTTACGGCTGCAAATGTTACTGCTGCAAAATATGTTACATATACTACTGCAAATATGTTACGTAAAGTGCTACAAAATATGTTGCGTATGCTGAAAAACAATTTTAGTTACATACGTATGCTGTTGTATAATGTATCTCAATTTACTAAAATTAAGATTTCCATTAGATACCGTACATACGTACGCTGTTGTACAATGTATCTCAATACTAAATTTAAGATTTCCATTAGGTACCGTAAAAATGTACAGTTACATTTTACTACAGCATACGTTTGTATCTCAATACTAAATTTTAGATTTCCATTAGATACTGTACAAACTTAGTTACATACGTACGCTATTGTACCATGTATCTTAATACAAAATTTCAGATTCCCATTTGATACGTGTACAAACGTACAGTTACATTTTACAACAGAATAGGTATGTATCTCAAAACTAAATTTTAGATTTTCATTAGATACTGTACAAACTTAGTTACATACGTACGCTATTGTACCATGTATCTTAATACAAAATTTCAGATTCCCATTTGATACGTGTACAAACGTACAGTTACATTTTACAACAGAATACGTATGTATCTCAAAACTAAATTTTAGATTTCCATTAGATACTGTACAAACTTAGTTACATACGTACGCTATTGTACCATGTATCTTAATACAAAATTTCAGATTCCCATTTGATACGTGTACAAACGTACAGTTACATACATATGCTGTTGTACAATGTACAACAATACTATATTTTAGATTTAGATTAGATGCATTTCATATACATACCTGGTAGGTCAAAACGGTCCAGTTCATTTAATACAAACTCATTAAGCACCACCACAAGCCTATGATTAGATAGGCTTATGGCACCTTGGACAAATTAGTTATTCTAATTTATATCAGATATTCTAATATTTACCAAATTAGTTGAGGATTGCAGATCTAATATACCTGTAAAAAGAATTATTAATTATAATTATTTATTATAAATATTATTGAAATTAACGTACCACAGAACAAGGACAGAACTCGAATGTAGTTTTCGAGACGAAAGGAATGTCGAGACGAAAGGAATGTGCTTACTTCTTTCATAACCTCGTAGACATTCTCATATAGCTAACGGCCGCGTTGTACCTCTGACAATGGTTTCAGGTAATCCATTTTCACCCGAAGCCGAATGGAATGTACCGGCTTCTCTTAATAACTTGGGAGAGATTCAAGGCTAGCCACTTTGTAGCTTTGACAATGGTTTCAGGTAATACGTTTTTTCTTCGTTTTTACTATCAAAGCATAAGTCCGGCACCGCCAATAGATGGCGCGCGCCGGACTAAAAAGGGTAAAATTCTAAATATTTAATATCTAGAAGTAAAAACGTAAAGATTTCCTGGTTAAACTGAAGCCATGGAGTTATGTCTAGCTTTGAGGGGTGTTCATTTGCCATTTTTAGAGAAACAAATCGAATTTAAATACATATTTTCAATAAAATCAAGTTTCAAATAATATATTTTTAAAACTCCATATAATATTATATTATAAACAAATTATAAAAAAATTATCGGAAGGCTAACTTGTTAAAAAAATAATCTAGATTGGATTTAACTAATTTCGTGTCTTGAGCCATGATCGACAATTAGTCATTTGTTTAGCACGCAACTACAAAATTTTAAAATTAAACAATTTTAATTTAATTTCCCACTCTTATATCTTAGGCGAGGGCGAAGCTGCCGAAATTTTATAAAAATACAACTTTTATTTTGTGGATTCCCAAAAACGAACTGTGTTCTCGCTGTTGTCCACTTGGAAATCTAAAGAACGGCATGGACAACTCATTTAAGATGAGCTAATGAAGTTACGGAAAGATAAAGAATATCTCAAAACCATGACACTGGGGATATGAATACTTTCAGCAAATTCAATTTGGGCGCTTGAATATCTGGATTGGTCTTGTTGGAAACCGGTTAATTGGTCCAGTGTTCTTACCGTAAATCTAAATGGCCAGAGTTATTAAGATTTCTTGAGAAATGAGCTAGAACAACAACTTGACGAACTGCCGTTGGCGCAACGAGCAAGACTGTGGTTTCACCAAGACGGCACTCCGCCTCATTACAACATAGCTGCAAGAGATTACCTAAACAACGAATTTCCACAACGATGGTTGGGAGAAACGGATCCGTACACTGGGCAGCAAGGTCTCCCGATCTGACTCTGTTGGATTTCTTTCTTTGGGGCTTCGTCAAGGACAATGTTGTACACCTCTCCGGTTGAGACCCTTGAAGAGCTGCGTCAACGAATTGTAAGCGCTTGCCGGGAAGTAACCCCGGAAATGATTCAAGCCGCCTTCGACCATATGATTGTTCGCGCTCAAGCCTGCATCGTAGCCGAAGGTGGTATTTTCGAAACGCACTTCTAAATTTTGTTTGTAAGTAGATAAAATGTCTCTGTTTTTCCAAAAAATTCGCATTTCCACCCTACGAAATCAAATCGTGTAATACCTTCTTTGCCATTGTCTCCTCGATTTTTCAGCGGTGTTTATTGCATTTAACACCAGATTAATTTATTTTTGACTTTAATAAACTTACACTACTCTCCCAAAGAAATTCAAAAAAATATTTTAGCTTGCCCAACTTGTCACTTTTTCAAGTCCTATTTTGTCAGTGAAAAAGACGTAATTTTTTTTCGCGCCAACTCTATTTGTACGTTTTCGGTGACGCTCTACAATTTTCTCATAGCACCTAGCGGTTAAAATTTTCAAAAAACGTGAAAATATTTTTCGATTCAGATGCAATCTTGGTAGAAATGTCCCCCGGCAAGTTTAATATACAGTACAAATTTCAACTTTCTAGAAAAACTAGTTTTTTAAAAAAAATCACTTTTTCGAGCAAAAAATTCCCCTGTATAGTAGATATTTTGAACTCCATGTTCGCGTTTTACTTAATTTCTGAATTATTTATTTACGTGAAAACTCAACAATGTCAGGGGCAAACTGTTGCTACCGAGGTTGTTAAAACGACGCTCGATTTAAAAATAAATTCTATATGAAAGGGATATTATTTATCCCTTTCACAAAAGCAAAGCGAAAGGATGAAATCAAACGCTGACGTTGTTCTAGCTGTGCTCGACCAGACTTTCTTATTTCTGAGAAAATAACTAGGAATAGGTATTCAAATTTGGAACGGTAACACCTTTCTCTCATTAGTTATCAAATGTGTTACTTTTAAAATATCCCCGGATGTAGAATAAAAAAGCCATTTAGGTACCTACATACAAAAATTGAAATCTTGTGAAAAATAGTTTTTACACCATAATCAATAAAACAGCCAAAATACAAAAAATTGTAAACAATACTATATAAAATTTAAGCCACCCGTAAAGATTGCAATATTATAAGAATATCCTAATATGTCGTGTATTGTTATTTATCCAATGTGTGACTTTTAAAATGTCCCCGGATGTAGGATAAGAAGACCATTTAGGTCCCCAAATACAAAAATTTAAATCTTATGTAAAATAATTTTTACATCATATAAAAAAATTTAGAACAATATAATTTAATATTTTATCTTTCTAACCATAAAGTTGTGCGAAACCGTCCGCAAATATCTATTTTCAATATTGTGCAATATTATAAGACTACCCCTAATATTTCGTGTATCAGTAGTTATCGAATGTGCGACTTTTAACATGTCCCCGGATGAAGGATAAAAAGACCATTGAGGTACCCACATTCAAAAATTGACAGCCAGATTAATGACAATCAATTAAAAACAATACTTTTTAAAATTGGTACTAACTACCTTAGCTATAGCTTAGAAAACCTCTTTAGAAAAAAGATTGGTTTTTGGGGTAATATGTGACTTTTTAAATGTCCACAGTAATACATTAAGAAGATTATTGAAGTCCCCACAAAATTATATTTAGAAGCCGAACTAATTTAAAAGACCTCAAAACAATAATTATATAATATTTTGGCAATCACACCAAAAAGGTGTGAATAGTCCCCACTGATTTATTAAAAAGATCGTTGAAGTCCCGATTTATACAAGATTAATTCTTGCACACAAATCAGAAAACCTCTAAAGAGTGGAGATCACTACACTGAACAGATTATTGAAGTCCCCCATTTCAAATTTTAAATAAGGGAGTACATATGAAATTTCTCAAAAACAATTATCATTAGAAGCCAAACTTCTTTAAAGAAAACAAAACAATAATTATATAATATTTTGGCGAACACACCAAAAGAGGAGTGAATACGTCCAATCCCCCCTAACACCTTAGTAAAAGTTTTCCATATGTACTTTTTGATGACGGAATATAATGAAGTAATGCATATAGGTGATCAAGTACCGACTAATATATAATCTTATAATTGTCCTTTAGACGGACAATACTTCGAAATAAGCCGCTTTACTTAAACAAAAACACAAGTGGTTTTAATTAGCTTCTGGTATGACGTCTATTATTACAGAAAAGTTCTAATCAAAAATCTTTTCTTTTATAATAATTTATCTGCTGGAGTAGGTCATATTATTTAATTAATTTCTGTTATTGAGGTTCCAAATTTAGTATATGTATTTGGTCCATGACAATTATTAGTCGATCAGGAATTCCGGGCTCTTAGACCGTTTAGTTCGTATAATAGTCCGTGAGCCAGGTACCGAAAATGGCACATTTGATTACCACCTCGGCGGACCAACTGAAACCTATATTTTCGGATAAAGGGTCTTAAAATATAATAGAATCCGCATGATGGCATAGTCAAGCGCCCAGCTATCCAAAATGGCGGCCAATTCAAAATGGCGGATCCGTCTGATCTTTAACACTCAATATCTCGGCTTCTATTTATCCGATCATCATGGGGTTTAGACCATTGGACGGCATTTTATAATATTCGCTATATAGCGCCACCTGCTGGTAAATCGACAAATTATATTTTTTTAAAGTTTGATTTGGGCTAAATTGGTCGTTTTCTTCAAACGGAACTTTTATAAAATCATAATTGTGTATAACTTCGCATAAACGAGTACAATACCTTTAATTCAAAACCAATTTGGGCTCCTTAGTGTAAATACAGGCTGCGCTGCACGGAAAACAAATAAGGGGGCGTTTTTACTTGTTTTTAAAAGTTAAAGAAAGCGCGCCGTGCGCATTTCGTAAAGAGATGGCGCCAACTTACTAAGGGCAATGGTTTTCTTTCGCGATTGCACGTGAATAGAACAGTTTTAGTTTTAAAGCCTTGGCAAAAGATAAACAGCGATGGCGGAAAGCCGAGTTAGAGGAAGTCATAAAGAACTTATAAACTGTATATTATGTGAAGAAAAGACAGATAAAAGAGAACTGACAAATCCCAAGGATGATAATTCTTGGAGTTTGCTTTTGGAAGCGGCAAAGCTTCGTAAATTTGAACTGTTACTTGAACTGGACCAAGAAGGTATGCAAGTGCCAACTTTAAGTGAAAGTTTTTACCATAGAAACTGTAGAGCTAAATTTACAATTACGAAAGTTTTAAATTTAGTTAAAAATAAAAGTGCGCTACTTCATGAAGAAATTGAAACTGTAACCAGAAGATCTGGTCGGCAAAGTCCTTCCGAATCAAGAGTCATGGAAAAGGTCTTTTTATTTTGTCAGAAAGGAAGTAACACACGCGAAACGATAATACAAGCATTAGAATTGAGGTCAGACGAAACTATACGACAAAGAGCCACGGAGCGATGTGACGAAAGAATACTCGCTATTACCTCTACAGATATAGGTGCAGCTGAAGCGCACTATCACAAAACGTGTTACAGGGACTATACTAGAAAAACCAAAATATCCGATTTAAAAGAAACAGGTGAAGAAGTCAACGCGTATGAGAAAGTAGAGACGGAGTCATTGAAGCAATTATATAAAAGCCTACGTGGTGAGGTTTTCGTAAACCAACCAGCCTGCTCCATGGTAGTTCTTACTTCTAAATTAATGTCATTTATGGAAAATAATGGAATTCCTCTTCACGAAGTTCACGATGCGACTAAAACGCATTAGCGAAGGAAAATTGAAATAGAATTCGGTAACTCTCTGAACTTTTTCGTTGTAAATAGACGGGTTTATGTAAGACAGGACTCTCTTTCCATGGATTCCCTTTTAGAATAATTCGTTAAATAAAAAACCCAACTTGAAGAGTACGATGAATTAGAAAAATCAAAATCATTAATTCGCGAGACTGCCATTTCACCGCGCAAGGAAATTAAATGTAGCAATTTTGAGCAACACTGGTCACCTATGCCACAAGAGCTGAGTTCGAACTATATCACGATACCATCTTCCTTTTCAGACTTTTTAACGTACTTGTTAGGCGAAACAAGTTGCACCGAACGAGTAAAAAAGGTGTCTTGGTCTATAGCCCAAGATATTCTTTACGAAGTAACAAGGGGAAAAGTAATGACTCCGAAGCATATTTTATTTCCTTGGGTGATCAAAACTTTAACAGGAAATGTAGAATTGATAAAAATTGCCAATTGCCTCGGACATTCATGTTCATATTCTACATTAGAGGGAATAGACACGGCACTATGCGTAGAGAAGCTAAAACAAGTGGATGCTACAGGCGTACCCCTTCCAATTAATACACTCGAAAACGTACCAACTGTATTAGCATTTGACAATATCGACCGCGAAGAAGAGGTTTTAAGTGGGGCTGGTACATCCCATCGAGTCAATGGTATTATCGTTCAGCGTTCGACGGGAGAGTGCGTACCCATGATATACAAAAGTCAGCTTAACCGAAGCGATAAACAACGAACTATTCACGAAATAGGAAAATCATTAGATCCATATATCATCAAAAAACGTAAAGGACCTCCTCCTATCGTGTCAAAAGATCTCAGCGATTACACTGAGCCTGCGGCTCTACGCGCTCGCATTTGCAATCTGGGTAATGGTGCGTAATAACGATTCGTCCCATCAAAAAATAAGCTCGTGGACAGGTTTTAACATTACAGTGCGAGATAACGTAAAAATTAAAGCAGATTCAGTGGAATACTTACCAACGATTAACGCTCCGGCCAAGGAAAGGGCTACTGTGCAAGATTTTTTACGACAGAGCTTGGAAATACGAAACTTTCTTAATATTAAGAGTATCGCTGTTGTACTCGACCAAGCTCTCTACGCCAAAGCCGCTGAGATAGTTTGGATGAATGTTGACCAAATTAGCGACGTCATTCTTATAATGGGTAACTTTCATACAATCTGTAATTTCATGTCGGTTATTGGAAAAATGTTTGGCGACGCTGGTCTTCGAGATCTGGCAGTTGAATCTGGAGTAATCGCCGAAGGTTCTATAAATAAGGTGCTAGAAGGAAAACAGTACAATCGAGCGGTTCGATTTCATAAATTGATGTACGAAGCGCTAATAGGGTAGCTTGGAATGGCTTTGCGGTGTACCTTAAAAATAGAGAAGACAACGCGATGTCCAAGCTGGAATATTTTCCGGCACCGATCCTGCCTCCTTTGAATTATGCTCCCGTTCAAGAAGTTCAAGTAGAAGCCGTTGCCAATCTTCAAGTTGGGCCGTAGTAGAGGTGGACTAAAACTTTACCGATTTTTTCCAAGATGGCCCCCAAAATGACTACAAAAATCCCCACAGGGAAAATTGAAAACCAGTTTTGACCCGTAGCGGTGGACTAAAACTCTTATACAATGCTAAACTTTTTTATTAAAAAGTAAAAAAATATAATTAGTAATTATCTGGTTATTAAAATCACTACATTACAAACAAACAATATTGTTTTTTGTATAATAAACAACACAAGAAATACCGCAAATAAAACTAAAAAATAATCTAACAAATTAATTTAACAAAAAGGATAAAGAAAATTTGAAGGCTAAAAATATAATAATTACATCAATTCGTAGAAGATATTTTTCTGCTTCAGTATAACACGATGAATCTGGTTTAAAATTAAGGCTAGAATTTATGAATATTTATTAATCAATCTATATAAATGAATATATTGAAAAAATATTTACCACAACAATTCGCTTAAGAATATCCGAATTTATTAAAACAGAACTAACTTTATGTTGGATAGAACCAACATGTTTAAGTTGATATAATAGGTGAAGTCCGCACCGAATTTTTTTAAATTGTTTCTTTATTGCCACCACGATCGCGGTAAAGGAATTTCAGACTATCCCTATCCTTCATTAACAAGTTTTAAAATTTAATAATAAAGGCAATTATAATTGATTTTAAAACGATCTAGTACAAAGCGTACTAATAAAATTTTAGTTAATATAAACAACCCATTAATAAATATCAGCATATATAAGAAAAACCAAATTGTAGATTAAGCGCAATAAAAATCTATCGGCTAACAACTGGTAAAAAAATTTGTAATGGATAATCGGTATCAAAATCGGCGATTATTTCAGTAATCCGTTAATGGCCGCAGTCTTTACAAGTACTAGTATCGGTAAAACTTTGATATCAGTATTGGTATCTGCTTATTTAAGATATTGGAAAAAATAGGTCCATTTGAATAATTACATGATGGCACACGAGACTTCGTACTCACTTTGTTTTCTGATGTCCTATCTTCGAAATGACACATTCACGTTAAAATGAAACATCATTAAATAATTTCATCTAGTGGCCTAAGTTTGAAATGAGCAAAGGGACTGAAGTACCCACCACTTTAAGGGCGAGTGAAAAAATAGGGTGGGTGTACATGGTAAATTTAAATGAAAACTATTCCCAAGCTCTCACTTTTTCCTACATTGCTATCTCTTACTAAGTTGCCAACATTACGCATTTAGAGACAACATTAGTTTGTTTTTTTTCACCAGGTGTATTAAGTTGTTGCTACTTTCAAACTTGGAATTAATAAGCAGGGTTAAAATTTGCAGAATACAATTATAATGTCACATTTTACAAGTTTTCTGAACGCCACTTTCTTCGAACTTTAATTTAAAATTATGTACATAACTAAAACACAATCATAATTTACCTTTATAGTTTTTCATTGTGTCTGCAGTAATCCAATTTGTGAAAATGTGATGAACTTTGATGGAATTGAAATTGCGGCAGTTAACTTGGGAAACTACATGGTTAGTCACCAAATACTCTGGGAGTATCATGATACATTTGTCTTTGGAAGGTTCAAAATACATTTTTTATGAAATGAACTTCTATCACAAAATCTCTTTCAATAGCTGCTGTTGCATTAATGTAATTTTTGGAAATATGTGCATTAAACTTAGTGTTCTTTTCCGTATAGAAGGGTTCACAGGGAGTGTTTTTAGGGCACTTAATAAATTATGCACAGCATGAAATAACCATAAGTTTATGAATACTTGTATTTGATAGAAAAAGATGTTTCTAATAACTATAAAAAGTATAGAAAAAACCTAAATCAGTATTTTAAAGTCTCATGGTATTTTGTTAAGCTTAATTTCCATTCTCGTGCAACAGAAAATCGACAGAAGGATCAAACAAGATGGGGAAAGAAAAATGTTTTCATGCTTTGCTTTTGAGAGAAGAACACCCGGGCATAGATAAGCAGAAATATGGATAAGTCTTCGTAATTTCCTTATCCATAAACACATTTTTTATAGATACCAAAATTATAGAGCAAATTTTATAGATCCGCCGTTTTTATAGATCCAAAATTATGTAGCCCTCTAACTTCGATCGCCTTTTTTAACTTCACCTCGCTCATTTTATGGATACCTTCACTTACCTATACCTTTATTACCTAAAATGTATTGGAAAAAATAACGATACGAATAATAATACTAAATCTTATATATTACACTTTTCTGTACATGTTTTATTAAAATAGGATGTAAAATATTATTAATTATTGAAATTATTTAATAAGGAATAGTTGGTTCGATCTTCTACATCGAGGAAAAAGAAAGTTACGAGAACGTGGTCAAATTTTACGCGGTGTTGGGCATGAATGATTTTAAAAAGACGTTCCCGCAATAATAGTTTTTTACAAATTTGCAATCGGGAAACAATCTCTCGTGTTCCCGAAAGACATCATCTTCAGCCGCCCATTCTCCGATCTCACCACCACAGAAAAAATATTTCACGCAGTCCGCAAAGTTGGTGTAGAAAAAACCCGCGTTGGTGAGTTCTACGTGGCACTGATTCTCGAGCGGGAAACTGGCGAAAGTCTTCAACCTCTCGGCTGCATACCTCATTGGGCCAGTTGGGCATCGTAGGTCTCCTGTAGCTTCGCAAACTCCAGCGGAGGCCTATCATCATAGTGCCCCACCTAGCCCGGACAGGTGACAAATCCAGCATGAGTAGCAGAACCCTACTACAGATGGTCACACCTTTGACGCAAGCCACTCAACCCAGCAGAAGGTGCAGCAATGGGTGGACCAATCCCCACTTCGCACACAGCAGTGGGATTAAGAATGCAGCGCCGGCCCTAGCCCTTGGTAAGGGTAGAGCGAGATATTTTTTTTCTATTGTTGCCACGCCGCCCCGCGCCTCTCAAAGGGAATTTTGGTGCCCCTTTCCACCTAGCCGCTGTCGTGGCGCCTAGAGCGACTGCTCCACTTGCTCTACCCTAGGGCCGGCGCTGTAAGAATGGATGCTATAGCAACTCCAGCCGACACCCCACCTATGGAGGCAGGGAGCCAAGCCCTTTGGAGAGAGCTCCTAAAGGGGAACGACGAGCACACAGCGGTCCAAGTAACCCGGCACAGCTGGCACCGGAGAACCCGGTAGGCCCCAAAAGGCCGGGAAACAGGACCGCCGTGCCCGCATATGGAGGCTCGCCAACCCACAGCAGGCTACCCAATCCGCCGAGGCGGCCAGTTTGCCTGGACCCTCTCCGAAGCTCAGTTTCCAGCCCAAACCTGACCGAAGTCGGAGGTGGAGATAGGACCATTTGATCAGAGCTAACATCTCCCAGTGCGCCACAGGCCTTATGGGTTACAAGAGCCGGACCCCGACTCCATGGTAAGCTATCAGTTATTGCACACTCTAACCCATTTAGGGCCTTCGCGAAAGAGGCATGTCGCGAGAATGGCGCCAGCGTTTCAAAATTTGGTGGAGATAGAGGCGAGCCTCTCCTCTCCGGGCGCGCTAAGGCCATGGGCGGTGAAGAGCCGGCCACGTTAGCTACCCCACATGTCTCGCTATTCTCGGAACGGTCAGCTGGAAGTTTTGACGTTTCGTTTAAAGGGAATGCCGAAAACCAGGTTTCTTCTTCAGGGGGTAAAATGAAAGCGTCATTAAGGGAGTCTTTCATATTGAGAATATCCGGGGGAGGGAGAAATGTTTCGGAATTCCTAATCTCTTTTTCGGGGGTGGGTTTAGTTAATTCGGGACTACGTGGTTTTTCAGAAGGGTTGAAATATTCTATGAATTGTATCTCGTCATCCGAGCTCGAAGAGTCATCCTTTAGACTCGTCTCTAATCTCTTTTCAGCTAGGGGGATCCATTAATTATTCGAGAAAGGGAAATAGGCACCCACTGAATTGTCATCGATGGAGATAACGGGGCTAGCGTTAGCTGATAATTTGAAATCGAAATCATCTTCGCCGAAATCATTTAAGACATCGCGTTGTTTCGCGCATTCCGCTAAGAAGGTCGAGGTTTTAATTTCGATTGGGACATTCTGAATTAAAAATTCCAATTCTCGTAAAATATTACATTTCCGCGGAGGCAAAGGTATAAGTTTAAGGTAATCAATAAGCTCAATAAATAGGCGTATAAATTCCAAATCTTTCACGCATTTAGGTAATACACGCGGTAATTAATCAGGGTAATGGGTTAACGAAGCCAAATAGAAAAAACCTATAAAGGAAATTAAGACTTACTGGTCTCTTATCCGACTTTAATTCAAGAAGAGAGTCAAGAAAATTTCGTTCCATATTTTTTCGGCAAAATATCGAATGGAACTTTTAATCGGGTCGTGATTCTATTTATGGTCTCGGTTTTAAGGGCCCCTGCCCCTCCGGGGGTGGTATACCAGACATGTATGGGGGTGGAGAAAACACTTAAGCAATAAAATGAATCGTCTCTCTCCAGCGCGTAATATTTTTGATTCCAGGTAGAATATTTCTCGCCGTTTCTTTGAAAACACGTCATTTAATCACAATTTGAAGAAAGGTCCCCCAAATTCATCAACAGCATAATGGTTCGCATAATCTCGCTTTAGAAATAAAAATCGTCTGATTTTCACGCTGGAAATGTCGCATTCCGTTCTTTGTATTTTTTCCCCATCCGTTATAAAAAATTCCTTCTTTTATTAAAAGTAAACCTTACGTCATAAACTTCCCGATTGTCTAGACTCCCTTAACAGTTTTAACGGTAAATTATGCGTGGTCCAATGAAACTCCTTAGGGGTTAACCCCTTAGAGGGTTTCGAGCCCGCCCCTTAAAATGACCTGTATATCTAGACTCACAAATTTACCAATGGTCAGACAACCCCTAAAATCCGCGAAATGTCTTCAAGAAATCCCCGTAAACGCTGGTAAGTTTTTTCAAATTTTATTCTAACTTTAAAAATTGTATCTAGTCGTCAACCGTCTTCTTCATATTCCAATTCCTCTGAATGCTCCTACTCGAGGGAAGAGCTTGAGGCTTTAACTTCGTGAGTTAAGAATTTATATATTCCGTCTTTCAAAATTATAATAATTTTTTTTATATAGTTATTCTCCTTCTAGCCCCGTTCCAGGGTATTCTCACTGAAACGAGAACCTTCTCCTCCCCTCATCACCGGAAGTTATGACAATTTCCTCGTCTCCAGAGAATGTTTTTTAAATCTTTCACCCTTTTTTAAAAAATATCACCTTCATCTCCTTCGCCGCCCCCGGCGGTTCTTTCACCACCGCCGATACTCCCCGCTCTCCCGGCGGTTATTCAAGGTGACCACCGTTACGTGGAATTCCTTATCACCTTGGCCGAGGTGTAACGGGGTGCCTTTAAAGCGGCCCGGAATATATCCTTATCTCTTCTTCTTTTTTCTCTCGATAATGGCGACCCCCCTTCTCTCCAAATCGCTGCCCTTGATTATCAGGTGGTAGTCGCCCACGCGTGGGAGGCGTAACACACCGCGATTTCCAATATCACCTCGGTGATATGAATAGAGAGCAGTAACTTATGCAATACGTATTCTGAGCTTAAAAGAAACTTTGGGGCAGTCCAATTAGTATGCTTTGAAAAGCGTTGCGCCTCTAAATAAAACAATTTTCAGTTATTGCTACCCTTGTCAGATATTTTTTTAACCTTTTTAATGTTTACGATGAATAAAATATAGATTTTCATTTGATAAGTTTATCGTTTTCCTTCAATACTCATTTATTTAAATAAGAAAATAAGTATCTCAGTGTAGGGCTTTTAGAGCATTTATAAGTACATATGGGGAAGAGGCAAAAAAAAAACAGCATCCTGAGAGGGTATTTTGTACAATGGGCCCGCCACCCTCTTTAGTTGTCTTTCTTATTTTAAATGTAATTTCTTGATCCAAGAATCATTTACTGCAAATAATTAGGTAAAAAGTTATTGGTTTTTATTTCAAATTGGACGTTCAGAATTCGCTAGTGAAAAGGGTAGCACTTCCCCTTTAAATCGGCGCCATCCGCCAGTATGGAGCCGAGAAACTCAAAAAGACAACAACAACTTGAAGGCCATATTGCGCCACATGTTAAAATCCTTCAAACTTTTCGAAAGAACCCCAGCAACAGCGAGAAAACTTCACCCCAACCCACGTAGACCACCTGTAATCGTAGATATCCCCAAGCCGACCCAAGGAATATAAAAGGGAAGGACTGGAGAAGCCACCTAAAGAGTCGTTGTATCGTACGATGTCTATCCCAATAACATTACAAACCGATGATCACCTCTAGTTAAAACCAAACTAACTGCAGGGTCAAAACCCAGGGAGGTTTCCATTATCGGCAATCGTTCTGACATTGTTCCGTATTATATGGTTCGTACGACTATAGGCTACTAACTTACTACTATCTTTTGCCCGAATTTTTAGGAAAACAAGTTAAACAACGTTTCAGACTTGTGGTTGTTTGGTCATAGTTCTAGTAGAGATCGCGCAGACTGTTTTTACATTTCGTATAAGTTGAACGGCGTGAATTGTTTTAGTAGTGGCTAGATCCGTGAATATTTATAAAGGACTGTGTTAATAATGCGTGGCAAGTGTTGCGACGTTATATCGGAGAAGACGCGAGCCAAAATAATGATTGGCCAAGTGAAATACGGGAGCTGTTTTACAGGAAATCAGTTGAAAACCCAAATCAAATAGTTCGTATAGCCGCTTTTGGATTTTTGAACGAAGCCCCTATAAGCATGATTTGTGCTGCACTGAAGCACAATAGAGCCTACCAAGCGTAGGGCAACGCAAATGTTGCTTTAGAAGCAATGTACAGATCTTGGAAGGCTAGTGCTGATTTGAGGAAAAGCTTTGTTTCTTACTCAATTGAGAAAAAGGGTTATGCTGACTTAGAAGGCAAAATGTTTGTTAATATTGTAATTTGTCGCACATTGATAGTGATTCCCTATATTTTAAATTATAATTTCTTGCTAGCATCCCAATGGCTATAGGAAGAGCAAAGGCAATTGGAAATATAACTCTAGAACTTTCGATGAATTCAGAAATTGCTAGTGCTGGGGGAAACACCGGAAGCCCTCTAGATAAAAGGTTGGTTAATATGTTTTGGTTTTATTAGATGTAGCATAACATTCATTAGTATGACACTCCTCAATGTCGGCAAGAATGTATTTATCTACTAAGAATATGGGAGGATAACATTGCTCCAGTCCCAATGCTCGCTGCTTTGTAGCGAAAATTCGTCTGCTAGCTATCTATACCTATATAAATAAAATCGAATGCATGTATATATATTTGTTTGTATATTGGTTGGTTTGTAACTCTTAGGTTATAGTCTGATTGCCACGAAAGTTGAAAGTTTTTGGCTTAAAACATGCCAGCCATTTCCACGTGGAAGGCATTGCATTTTTCAAATGAGCTTTGGCTTCTTCGTTAAAAAGCGGATATTAACCTGCACAGTTACCTATCAGGCCCAAAGACCAAAAATTAGTTATGAGAGTTTTTAGTCCGAAGTCATGGAATGTTTTTATATGGTCATTGGTGAAAAAAGGTTATAATGAAAAAATTACATTGAGATAATAGTGCCATACTTAATTTGTGTTATTTTACTTTCATAGCATTATGGACTTTTAAATTCGAATAATGTTATTTATGGTTTCGGTATTATGGAGTTTCAAGCCTGATATTCTTTGCCCTTCATAAAAAAGAACCTGGGATGGGTCCTACGGAAGTGGAAGCGAACTCGTCAGGTAGTCAATGCCCAAGTACACGAAAAAAAGTATATGCAGCAACCTTAAGCAAATGTCCTAGGTAATGATTAGTGTGTTATTTTTTTTTAAGAAATCGGGCTATTTGCCAATGCTTAATCTGGGTCTTTCTCTTTTAACGCCCCAAAGAAAAGGAAGATATGCCCCAGCACAGTCATCGATTTGACAGGAGAAGATAGGTATTTCTCAATTCTATTGAAATACTTTATGGTTTAATATTTAATATTTATGCACAGTTTAAAATTGTATTACAGCGACCCATTGTTTCCAGGCGAGGACGACTCATGGCTAAGGGATTTACGAGATAATTATTTGATAGCAGGGGACAATGTCTTATGTAAAGAAGGAAAAAAGAGCGAAGAGGTTGATTATTTGGTAACCAAGGACCGCTATGCTGATTCTGAGAAAGACCAAGTCTTACAGAAATAGGAGAATGTGGAAGGCCAGGAAGGTGGTTATTCCGTAACTGGGACCCACTTTGAGCACACTTTGAGTACTGATGCGAAGTTGGACCAACCAAAACCACCAAATGGCAAATTCTTCAATAAAGAAGATAAGAGCAAAGAAGATGATTTGTTGGTGGCTGAAGGGCATCATGCGGATACTTTATGCACCGACTTAAAGCTTACCCAAGTAAAACCACCAGAAGACAATTTGTTTAAAAAAAGGGGAATAAAGAATGTAGAAAGTTGAACTATGTAGGTGACTACTCCCTCTTGTGACTCATGGCAACACAGATAAATTGCTATAGTGTAGTATTGGAAAAGATAGGAATATTTAAAAAAACCTGAAACAGTATTGACATATCCAAATATAAATTTTTTTTTGACATATATAAAAGTACGTTTTTCAGTTTTTTTAAAAACCTGGTAACACGGTCTTGTGACGTCATTACCGCTTTTTCTATGTATTCATTTTATCCATGAATAAAGAGCTACTTTAGGTATGTGCCTATATATGTTGGACAGAGGCTGAAGTTTAAGCACGGACGGATATACTAAAGTTTTAACCTCGTTTAGCGAGTGGCGACATCATTTCCCCTAGCTCTTCATTGGTGAAATATTTTGACGTAGTAGCTTCATAACTTCGAAAGTTATCTAGATCGGGATAACACCTTGCAGATATGGTACAGTTCTATATTCATGGGTATAATGAATACATTTATGTTTCTTTGTATGCACCCTAATGCGATGGGTAATAATTGTCTTTTCTCACAAAAATAAACTTGATAATTCGAATTGTTGGTGGTTAGGAGTAAGTGTAGATTTCTAGCCTTAACATTTGAATGCCATAGGGCTCGATATTTATCGGATTCACATTTACATGCCCATTTTTTGTGTATTTTATTTCAGCTCAGAAAGTAAGCACTAATTTTTAAAACTTGTTACATTTACCTCTTTATTGAATTGAGATCAATAAAATGAGAATTGACTTGGAGAAAAATCTCCATTATTTTCTACTTAACCACATGGGGCTTTAGGGAATCGGTTATGAGGGGGTGGGACTTTAGGGAATCGATAATGGGGTTGGTGTCTCAGAAATCGGTAATGGGGTGGGGCTTTAGGGAATCGGTAATGGGTGGGTGGAACATTCTAGAAAAATTTTAACTTCTAATTCAAAAGACTTAAGAAAGACCAGAAGGAATTTTGACAAAATAAATTTATACTCTTTAAATAACACAGATTGTGTTTCTAGTAAAATTTTATAATATTGGCCAATTGTTTAAAAATCTAAATAAAAGAATTATTGCGTTTCGGATTCAGTTGATGTAATGTCGGAAGTTGTGTCTCCGAAATTCAATTGTACATGTATATCGTCTGAATCGCTGTCGTTTTATAAAAAAAAACGGAACTTCTTGTGGCGGTCCAATGCGTGTGTTGTAGTCTATTCTTAATTCTTCGTTTCCGTTTATATCGAATAAACTAATTAAACTAAAAAATTAGTCTAAGGGACCCGTCCACCACTTTTTTTTAGCCACCGCGTTATATTTGTGGCGTCGACGATTAATAAATCTTCCTATTTCGCCTCCATCTTGTGCGTCAAAACACAAATCTTTCCCTTCGTGCCTTACGTAATAATAATAACACTTCCCAACTGTTCGTTGGAATTTGGGCTCAACAATACATTTGGGCAGAAGTTGCCCACCATATTCGCCTAAAATTAAAAATGGAACAAATTATAAATTTAGTATCAAAATCGAAATGTCTCTACCTTTTTCAATGAATCTCGTGGCGAAAACCCCTTCTTCGTTATGGTTGTTTTCACGAACTTCGATTGAGTTTGTTATTTTGTTACGTATTTTATCGTCTAAAAGTTTTTCTTTTTCACTGCTAGATATTCGAGTTGGCACTTTCTGAAAACGACAAAGATAATAAAATTTAAGTAATGAAAAGTCAACAAACTATTTACCAATTATTTCCACTGAGTTTTAACACGTTCCAATAAGTCTTTCTTGTACCACCCGTTAGCGACTAAATTAAGCTCGACAAAATTCCAATTTGGCTCAGTTTTTGAGAACCTTAAACTATTTATAATAAGATGGTTTTATTGTTATTACCCACGAGCAGTGGCGGTTACTCTTTCGGCATCTTGCCTTTGTATTGGAGTTTTAATCCAATGTTAATCAGCAAAGCTACCCTACACTAACTAACTAACGAAACTAGTAAGAAAATCATAACGTAGTGATTTTAAAAAAACAAACGTTTATTAAGAATGAGTACTTTACACGATGAACGACATATTAGGAGTGACGGCAATAATAAACGCTGTAAGCGAATATATATACACTTAAGGTTAAAAAATAGTAAGATAAGATTAGTGATTAAAAATATATCTTATTTACAATAAACATTTTTTAACCTATTAAAAAACTAAACGAGAAAAGCCGATAACGCTTTTTATCTTCAACACTCGCCCTCGTTGACGACTTTCTCGTACTGCCGTAAACTGAGATTCTGACGGTGGCGGGTGAAGACTTCTTTAGGTAGTGGCTTAGTGAAAATGTCGGCCAGCTGTTCTTCACTCGGGACGTACATAACGTCGATGACGCCCTCTTCGACCAGTTCACGAATGTAGTACTGACAAATACTGATATGTTTCGTTCGGCGATGAAACTCAGGATTTCTGATGAGTTTAATGGCCCCTGCATTGTCGACTCGGAGTACGGGTACATCATCGTCTATGTTGAGACCCAGGAAAGACTTGATTCGTTCAATCCAGACGACATCTTTCGCCGCTTCAGTGGCAGCTACCAGTTCAGCCTCCGTGGTTGACAAAGCAACAGATTGTTGCTTTCTGCTCACCCAAGTAACTGGAGTTGAACCAATTAGGCATACGATCCCAGACGTTGAACGTCTTGTTTTCTCACAACCACCGTAATCAGCGTCGCTGTAGGGGATGGTTGTCATGGAATTCTCGGACTTGAATAAGAGACCCAGTGACTTGGTCCCTCTGAGATAACGACAAATTCGTTTAACTCCATTCCAGTCAGCGACCTTTGGATTCGCCATTGCTTGGGACGCTCGATTGACTGCGTATTCGATGTCAGGTCGTGTTCCTGTCGCTGCGTATCTGAGACTTCCAATGGCCGAGGCATATATGGTCGTTGACTCGAAACTCTTCAGACTTTGGTTGGTCGTGTCTGGACTGCCGATAGGAGTGCTCACTGGTTTACAGTCTTGCATGTTGAACCTTTCAAGAACCTTCTCGATGTAGGCGCTTTGGTGTAAGAATATGGAGCCGTCGCTTAACTGATCGATTTTAAGTCCAAGATACGTTGACGCTTTTCCGGCTATGATTTCGAATTCATCGCTGAAGTCGTGAAGAAAGTCATCAACTGCTTTGGTGGTACTGCCGGCAACCAATCCATCATCGACGTAGAGGATCAAGACCAAGAAAACGTCATTGGTTGAGTAAATATATAGACAGTGATCTCCATCAGCACTCTTGAAGCCATGGTTCTGAAGCGATTTGTCAATTCGTTCATTCCAACATTGTGGAGACTGTTTAAGACCGTAGAGACTTTTCTTTAACTTCCAGACTTGTCCACTACTATTGTCGAAACCTTCAGGTTGACGCAGATAAATTTCTTCGGATAGCTTCCCATGAAGGAATGCGGTCTTTACGTCGAATTGCCTCAGGTTGAGATTTTTCTGGGCAACTAGGTTGAGAAAGATTCGTAGTGTCTCGAATCGGGCAACTGGAGCGAAAGTCTCATTGAAGTCGATTCCCTCTCGTTGCGTAAAACCTTTTGCGACAAGCCGGGCTTTGTGCTTGACGATCGTCCCATCTTCATCATTCTTTGTACGAAAGACCCAACGATTTCCGATTATCTTGCGACCAGGTGGAGGATCAACCATTTCGTAGACATCGTGTCTTTTCATTGCCGAAAGTTCATCTACCATCGCTTTCTCCCACTCGGCGGATTCGTTGCTTGAACGTGCTTCTCGTGCCGTTTGTGGTAATGTGTCGCAGATGAGGAATGCTTTATTTGCTAGCTGGCAGCTCTGACATGGTTGGACTTTCCTTAGTGTTGAACGATCTCTAAGGACTGGACCGCTCTTCTCAGGTTGTTTGTCCCGGACATTGTCAGAAAAAGACACTGTTGCCTCATTATGTCCGGTAGCCACGTCTTCCGACGCTTCGACGGATTTGGTTGTCTCGTCGTTTGAGTAGTCGGCAGCTCTGGTTGGCATGCCCGATGGTGCATTAGTGGCTCTGGCTGGTCCGTCTTTTGATGAGTTGGTGGCTCTGGTAGGCCAGTTTTCGCAAACGAAATCGTCGGTCGATTGCTCGCCCTGGCTGGAGGACTCCCCAGAGACAGGAATCCAGGAATCAGGAACGCACGTCTCGGGATTGAATTTGACATCTCGAGATCTTAGTACGTCGTCCAGCTCTGGAACATAAACTCGATAACCGTCTGCATTGTCTTCATAGCCAACCATGACACCTTTATACGCCTTCCGAGACAGCTTCCTTCGCTTCTCTTTGGGTATGTGGACAAAGCACTCAGTGCCAAAGACACGCAGATGCTGGATCGATGGGTTTGTCTTCCCCGTCCATAACTCAAACGGCGTCTTCCCAGCAATGCATGTAGGTGCTGTTCGGTTCAGGACATAGACGGCTGTGTTCACCGCTTCAGCCCAGAGTTTCGGTGGTAAGTCCGATCTGGAATGCAACATGGCCCTTACAGACTCCATGATCGTACGATTTTCTCGTTCAGCGACCCCGTTCTGTTCGGGCGTGTATGGCATAGACTTGCGGTGATGTAACCCTTCTTGAGACGTCCATTGACGGAACTCTTCGTTGACATATTCAGTTCCATTATCCGTGACCAGCTCTTGTACTTTGTGATTGCGGGTTCGGCAAAAAGCAAGGAATTCTTTGAAACAGTTGACGACTTCGGACTTCTTCGTTAGGAAATATACGGCTCGAACACTGGAATACTCGTCTTTGAATAGGAGGTAGTATTTCTTCCCTTTCATGGACGGTGTTGGTGATGGTCCCCAGAGATCTGAATGGATCCTTTCACCTGGTTTCGTAGCCTTCTCCAAACGAGTGCCGAAACTGTGCCTAGTCATCTTGCCGTAGATGCACCCTTCACAGAGCTTGTCAGACGTCTGGTTTAGAACTTCGTATCCGAGTCTCCGTAACGTCGCTGCTACATGCCGTTTATCCTGATGACCCATGCGTTCATGCCAGACTTGGAGATCTACTTTCCGGTCATTTCTCGGATCTGCTGCGATGTGAGCGGAGCATGATGGCTGCATGACTTTAATATCCAGACGATACAGACTCTCGACCTTGCCAGGTACACAAAGGTTCCTTTTGCCTCCGACAACTTCATAGAGACCGCAAGAATTTGCTGTGACCTTGAACTCTAGATTCTTGTTTCTCTTCATTGCGCTTTTTAGCGAGAAAACATTGCAGGCAAAGTCATGGATGTGCCAGACATTGTGGACTACCTCTTGATAGAGTTTCTTTCCGATCCGGAACTGAATCCTTATGTCTCCTTCACCATCCGCTGTCATCTGCGTCTTGTTTCCAATCTGAAGAGTCGCTGGAGTAGCGAACTTGCGGAAGTTTAGGAACTTTTTGGCGTCGTTCGTGATATGCTGTGTAGCACCCGAGTCAAAGTACCATGCTGCTTCAGACGATGAGCAAACAACGAGACCGTTTGCTGCGATCAGACCCCCAATTCTGGTGCGATTACTTTCGTCAACGCTCGTCCTTCTAGGAGTTTTCCTTTGTCCTCGGCAGTCTTCTGCTATGTGACCAAACTTTCGGCAATTGGTACATTTTGGCTTACGTCTTACGGTTTTCTTCTCATTTGAGGTGCCAGAGTAACTTCCGTTACTGCGTTTTACCATAAGACCAGAGGAATCTCCAAACGCGTCGCCCTCTCGAGTTGCACGGCCGATTAACAGACGTTCTAATTCTGCGACAGTCTGTTTCTCTGTAGGCATCGTATCCCAAAGCATACCAAATTCTCGGTATTCGTCCTGCGGTAGGGACTCGAAAATACATGCAATAAGGATGCAATCGTCGAACGTTACGTCCTTTTCTGTCTTTGCCGTTGACAAGATATCTGTCCAGAGAGAACACATCTGGGCAATGTGGGTGGCCATATCGACGTCCGGTGACTTCGTAGTTCGCATGAGCTGCGTCAGAAGCTTTCGAAGACGATTTGAAGACTTCTGCTCGAAGATTTCGAGCAGCTTGTCCCACATTTCCTTTGGTGTCTCGCAATTGGTAATCATGTTTTGGACCTTCTTGGATAAGGTTGACCAGAGGATACCACGGACCGTGCTGAACGCCACTCGGTACTTCTTCTTGTTTGAAGTGTATTCGGACTTCTCTGCTGCTGTTGCTCCAGGTACCGGTTCCGTAGGTTCAATCCATTCGCCAGTAAGAATCTCGTATACGTCTCGAACGGTGAGGATGTCGACTATTTGTCTTTTCCAACTCCTCCAATTCTCCGGACCTGATAGCTTCTCGACGTCTTGACGAAAAAGACTATCCATGGTTACTCACGGAAACTGTTGACAGGATACGGATTACGGTGATGGTAACTGAAACCGGGATACAGCAGACTAGATCATCAGCATAGTAGTGGCGCAGTGGGAGCGTGCTGGGCCCGTAACCTATTGGAGTTTTAAATCCAATGTTAATCAGCAAAGCTACCCTACACTAACTAACTAACGAAACTAGTAAGAAAATCATAACGTAGTGATTTTAAAAAAACAAACGTTTATTAAGAATGAGTACTTTACAAGATGAACGACATATTAGGAGTGACGGCAATAATAAACGCTGTAAGCGAATATATATACACTTAAGGTTAAAAAATAGTAAGATAAGATTAGTGATTAAAAATATATCTTATTTACAATAAACATTTTTTAACCTATTAAAAAACTAAACGAGAAAAGCCGATAACGCTTTTTATCTTCAACACTTTGGTACCAGAGGTCTCGTATATTTTTTATCCGTTTTTCTGGAACCTTCCATTTGAATTTGGTTTCCACCATTCTCGAAAAATCATCTGGTTTGGGGAATTTTGCCCTCGGCGTTGGTGGTACAATTTCATTGAGCTGACTTTTCAATACATTGACTCGTCATCTTGTAAATAGACCATTTTGTTAAAATATAAAACATGATTCTTTTATAAACAAAAATTTAAATATGTATATATTAAGTTAAATGAGTCACGATAATAAAAACGTTAATTCAATTAAATTTATCATTATTATATACTTAAGCGGAAATTAAATGCCCGTAGCGGTGTGCAACTTAACGGCTATTTACTTGGTTTCTGTTTTCTCGGTTAGTCTCTGCTTCAGAAGGATTGGTTTGGGACACGTTAGGGAATTTTCTTTAATATTGAGTTAAGTTACATTACGTCAAGTCAATTTACTTTTTTCAGCATTAAGACTTCTTATCATCGGTGGGTTGATGATCTCTGCTGCACACGGTTCAGAAGTACAATCTGAAATAAATTTTGTAAATTAACCAGATCAGTAGTTCTTACTCTTTTGCAAATTACGAATAAGTTGAACGCGGTTAGTGAGTTGTTGAGTCGTAGGTATTCTGTAGTGATTAGCGACGGTGGCTTCGCTGTGGGCAAGGACTCCAGAAATTTGATTACGCTCGGCTGGGTCTTTGTCGACCATTACAGGTTGAAGTGGTTTTTTGTAATTTTTTCTTTTTCTTCAAATCTGCCAATAAATTAATTTTGTGTTGCTAAATATTCCTGAAGAATACGAAACCATGTAATGAACCGCTACCTTGATATTTCGTTGGAAACGTTAATGGGGTTTCCATTGGAATTTACAAAAAGTTTGGACAGTTTTTTGCGTGTGGCATTGATTCCCTTACAGTGAGGTAGCTAAATTTAAGTAATTAATAAATCAAATTATAATCCTTAATTTATGACATTTAACGAGCTGAGCCGAGAGAGAATTTTTAGCCCTTCTTCCCCTCAAACCTTTCTTCCCCCATAACACTTTTCAGTTTTATATCTACCTAGTCGTGTCAGAATATTAGTTTGTTCTGACATCATTATTTTAATACTTACCAATCAAATAAAGGTTTAATTTCCTGGTCCATAGGTAGATTGCCTAGGCTGGTTGTAAAGGTTTTATGCTTTTGGACCATTACCAGGAAAATTGTTGTAGGTAGATGAACGAGTCCGGCGGTTAATGTGGCAGACGAAGGGTGATTTTGAAGAAGTGGCGCACCTTAGCATCAAAGGACTTCAATATGTATGTGGACGAAGCGGGGAAGCCAAAATCGACGGAGAAGAAGCAGCTTCAGGTGTTTTAGCTAGACGGCTGAGAGAACTTCAAGACTGGAGACCTGAGCTGTGGTTTTGCCGTTGGGGCAAAAAGGGACACCGAGGTAAGTAAAAAGGTTGGTTGACGTAATACACGGAATAAGGACATCGTTGACCGTGAAGGTAGGCACGGTGACCGATGTAACGCGACCGTGGTAGACGCGAGGGATAAGGCTCTGACTTTTCAGCGGGTTAATTGAGAGGTGGCGCTCAAATCGTGGTCGTAAATGGGCAGATAAGCTTGTCTATGAGCGCGTTGAATAAGAGCGGTGAGAGTGGGTCACCCTTCTTGACCCCGCTAGAAAGGGCAAACTGACCGATGGAGCGACCGTCGTTAGAAATGTTTGTGTGTGCGTCGGTATAGGAGTTTAAGATAATAATAATAACAATAATAATAATTTATTGATGCCATGATTTTGCTAACTTAACTTAATTTCCAATGAATAATACATCTCCCTAACCCACATAAGCCAAGCTTGTGCGTGGGAGGGACAATTTACATAATTATATTTTGTTCTTTGAAGTCAGAGCATGACATAAATATATATATTTCTTTACATGGGTATATTATGGCTTATAATCCAATACATAGAGAAAAAGAAAAATACAATTAATTAATTTGTACATGAAATTAAACTACATTAAATAAAGTTTGAGTCACATAGAAAATCCTGTATATATTGAAAACCATTTATGACAAGGCAAGCAACCACCTTATGTTTGAACATATTTATACTTGCAGTGCTTAATATTATTGTATAGCTTTGGCCCCAGATATATAGCGGGCCTTTGACCAATTGATATTTGCATTTTTCATTGTGTAAATTTCCGTCTACAACACAGCGAGTACTATATAAATTGTGTAAAACGAATTCTTCTCGATTTTTAAAAGTGAACAATAAAATACACTTGGCATACAATTGTCGTACTGTGAATTCTTTAAAGCCATTGTACAAATTAGACCTATGTTCAAGTCTGTTACTCTTTAATCCAATTCTAATTATATTCCGTTGCATAATTTCCAACTGGTCAAACAATGTCTTATTCGCGCCACCCCAGCTAACAATACCATAAGATGTAATAGACTATTTTAATGGATGGTAATGGGAGAAAGTTTCGAATTTCATAAAATATAAATAAACACATACGTAACTTTTGTATTACATTATGTATATGAAAAGTCCATTTTAAATTGTTATCGATAGTAATACCCAAGTATTTGATATTCGATATCTCCTTCAGGTCTTCACATTTATAACCATTATTCTTACAAGTATTTATGTCTGGACAGTGATGAAGAACAGGTTTATAATTATGGTTACATGGTAATTTCCTATTTGAGAAAGAAATATACTTAGTTTTGTCCCCATTTAGTGTAAGAAGTATTTCATCTAAGGCTCCATGAATAAGGTTTACTACAACTTGCGCCAATTTAAAGGCCTCTTCCCAATAATTTCCGTGACATAAAATTACGGTGTCGTCGGGAATGACCGTGAATTCGTAAGTTACAAATTTCGTTCACATAAACTAGAAACAGGATAGGACCCAATATAGTTCCCTGAGGGATACCATTTGATAGTGGACAAGGGTCGCTGCACGTATTTTTTAACTTTACAATAGTCGAACGGTCATCCAGATAACTTAAAAACCATTTTAAAGGTAAACCACGAACTGCACAATTTTCTAATTTTTTATCATTAGGGGATGTAATACCGAATCAAACGCCCTTTTCAGGTCTAAGAAAATACCTTAAGTTTTTTAGATTTATCTAAGGAATTATAAAGGTCTTTCGTAAGATCAAATATTGCGTCATTTGTACTTAGATTTTGTCGGAAGCCAAATTGGTTCTTAGAGAGTACGTTATTGCTCTCTAAAAAGAAGTTAATTGGGTTTTAATGTATTTCTCAAATATTTTAGCGACATTGGAGATAAAAGAAATTGGTCTAAAATTTTAAAATTTTTCCCTTTTCCCATTTTTAAAAATCGGTATAATAATAGACCTCTTAAAAGCGCCAGGAAAAATACCACATCTAATGAACAAATTTAATATGTACGAAGGAGGGACCGATATTTGGGTTTTTAGCCATTTTAAAGTTTGAACTCCAATGTTGTCTGGCCGTTTGGTTTAGTATTTTTTTGTGATGATATAATATTTTCAATGTCTTTGGGGGTACCTGGGGAGAGGTATAAACTACTAGAGTTTGCCACATTATTATCATTATATGTATTTACATAAAAATTAGGTGTATTCTGATTTTTTTGTGCCAATACAACACCGACCGATGAAAAGTAGTTATAAAATAAATGAGCCGCTTCTTTTGGGTTATCTTTCACTGATAAGGTTATATTATCATTTATTTATTTTATCAATTGATATTTTTTCTTTTTTATAGGCTAAAGTAGCTTCGTTGATTATATTGCAGATAGTAGTTGGGTCTCGGTTATTTACATTCTGTTTAATAGTTTTTACTAAAATATTAATTTTATTACTGTAAATTTTGTACTTATCTATTAATAGCTTACTAAGGGGTCCTTTTTTAATTTACAAGCCATTTTATCTCTCTTTCGGATAGAGGTTATGAAACCCGAAGTTATCCAAGGTTTAATTTTAACATTTTTATGGGCAACCTTATATTTTCTTATTGTAGTCGATGTTTTAAAGTTTTTTTTGAGGATATTTATAATATTTTCCGCTGCCTTATTGACGCATGATTCGACCGTTACTAGTGACCAATTTTCCGTTTTTATAAGACCCAATAGTAAGTGATAATCCAAAAGTTCTAATTCCCGATTCAGAATATTATCTGGGTCAGGGCTATAATTAAGTGGAATATTAACCATAATAGCATAGTGGTCAGTTATGGTAGTTTTGTGAATTAATGATTGTACTCCAACGTTAACCCTTTTCTTTATAAAAATATGGTCTATGCAGCTACTTGACTCGGCAGTAACTCTTGTCGGGCAATTGATACAAGGTAAGAAACCCCATTCGTGAAGTGCTGAAAGAAAATCTAAAGTTGTTGCTTCATTTAAATTTGTCGATGTTGATGTCACCAATCCAAATTGAATTAAATGAGTTGGTTAAAGTTGGTAATTTATCACGGATGTCTTCAACAAAGTCAGTAGAAATACTATTAGGTGAGCGGTAAATACCAATAATACGGTAGACTTGGTGGTTTTTTAGGATGAGGTCTAATGATTGAACAGTTGCACTTTTAAAAGATATTAACTAAAATTAAGTTCATTTTTTATGTAGATAAGAACACCATCATTTCTATTTAAATAGGTATTTGAGTAAATAGTAACATACCCGACAATTCAAATTGCCTAATATTTTCTATAATGAAAGTTTCAGTTAGCAATATTATGCCATATTTCATTTTTAAAACTTCCAATAGAATTGTTAGCTCATCGAAATGTTTATTTACGCTTTTTATATTTAAATGAAAAATCGAAAAATTGGGAATCTTATCATTTAACATATCTTCTACATGACAATTTGAAATCGCGAACTTAGGTTGATAAATTGGAGAGTTATTTACATTTTTTAACATGGTTTTAAAAAGAAAAACAATATAGTTTACGAAGCTAGTTATTTATTTTTTATAGGTCTTCCAGCGAACGAATTTTTATTAGTAATGGTTTTTCTTGTTTGCGCATGAAAATTTTTCCATCGCTTACCCAGATATACTTGTAATTTGCAGATTTGCCAAATTGTTTTGCCTCATAGAGGATCTTTTTATTAGTTGGAGTTAAGTATTCATTAATAAAAAATTGTTATTTTTTAAAGCCGAGCTTATATCAGATGTCATTAGATTTTTATTTAATTACATATTTTTTAACCAAAGGTCGCGAGTTTTCTTCAATACAAAACAAACTCTAAAAATTGGAAATTGATTAGGTCCTCGATTTAATCTATAGACCGTGGCGTAATCATTACCATCATATTTTACACCTATAATATTTGCACTGTTTTTTAGTATAAGAAATAAGTCTTCGTTCTTAGTAGCTTCTACACCTACAATTTCAAGGTTAAACAATAGGTGTTATGCATTAATTCGTTTATAGTTATATCTTGTTCTGCAACCTTTTAAGTCATCAAAAGGGGACAAAAAGTAAGCGAATGTTCTATGTCATCAATTTTCTTTCTCCTCGATATCATCAAGTTTAGTTACTTTTTTGCTTATTAATCTAACTTGTTGTAGTAGTTGAGATAACTCACTCAGTTCAGTCACCGAATTTTCTTTACATGGGTCACACTTCCATAGTGTATACTGCTGATCAGGTTAACGCACTTTCGCAAGAACAAATGCATATTTAACTTAAAAAATTAAACGTACTTGTACAGTATATATTCAGTGTCTGCGTAAGATTTCTTTCTCAGGAATATTTAGGCACGCAAATATATATGAAAAAATTGTGATATTATTGATACAAAACATAATTAAAACCTTTTCTGAATTTAAACCGATTTTTATTTTTAATTTAATCCTAAATAATTAAAATGAGTTGTCGTTTGGGGTAGGGTTATTTCTACGGTGTGCATTTTTAATTTCCCATTCAATTGATATCTAGTTTTTCTGTTAGTTATTTTCAAACACTTTTTCCAATTGTTAAGTTTGTCGTCTTCTCCAACCGGATTAGCGATAAATGTTAGGCATTATTGTTTTTAATCTATTTTATAAATATCTGATCCTTTTCATTTCATCTTCGGAAATAAGTTCAATTAACAAAAACCTCGCGTATTCCCAGGGATGACAACTTGATTTTTGACATTTATCTGACAGTAATTTGAATCTGTCCGAAAGTTGGTCAAACGTTAATTTCATTTCCAGGTCGTTAAATTCTAATCGAATTTGATAGCTCACTAACTGGAAAGGCGTCAAATGCGCACAAAAATGTACCCGCCCAAAGAAAATTTGATAATTATTTCGTCCTAATGAAATAAAAAAATTTTGTGTTAATTTAAAATTAGTATCATATATGCGAAATGTCATTCCACGGTTCTGATATGTTTTGATTAAAACTATAATACACGACATTATTACATGATTTAAAGTTTTATAAGTTTTAATTAAATTATTAACATTAGTTTATTTTTCCTCGGAGCATTGCATATCAAATTTGGTACCCCGACGGATAAACTTTAAAAGTCTATTCAAGATAAAATCAAAGAAGAAAAAACCAAATATAACGCGGTTTTGAAGAATACGGATGTTGGAAGGGATGGTGAAAATATTCCTTTGTAAATAATTCCCTTATTTACCTCAAGTATTGTTTATCAATAGTGACCCCTTTCATATATATTATTAGAAAATCATTGTATGAATAAAATTTATAATAAATTTCAATACGTTTGATTAAACATCTTAAATTGTCAGATATTTTAAAACGCTGTATATGACTTTGGTACGGTCAAAGTTGACTTACGGAAAGCTCTCATGGGGTTTATGCGCAAACTACCTATTTCAGGATGTCGAAAATGTGCAACGCAAATTCGTGGAGCTTGCCCACACCCACTTCCTAAGAAAACAGCCATACATTTACACATACTTACTAAATTATTTGGGATTGGATATGATAAAACTCTATTATAATAAACGTGAAATCGTGTTTTTAAAAAAAACCATAGATAATTCTCAATGTGCGGGCCTAACAAGCTCACTAATGTTTCAAGTACCTAGTTACAGTACTAGACATAAATTACCTTTTTGTAACAACCCTGTAATATCCCCAATTTCACATATTCAAATAACTTATAATAAGTATTCTGATTGTTTAGATATTTTTTCCTGTAAATTCTCGCAGATATTCAAAATTGTCGACTTTTCCCACACACATGTAAATAGTTACAAAAATTCTACATATTCATTATACTAAATATCCCTAATTTCGCTTATGGAAAAACGTATAATAAATTTTCTAATTGTTAAGATATTTTTACGGTAATTTCTGGAAACTTTTCAACATTGTAAATAATCTATATATTCCTTGTACTAAATTTGTAATACATTGATCAATTTTCTTAATGTGTACAACCTCGAAGGTTCGATTTGTAACTGTTGTTGTGCACATTAAACACACCATTTCATTAAGCTTAAGAAATAGGCTTTTTATTTATATTAATTTCAAATTATTTATCTAAAGGGTTTTCTAAAGGAATTAAATACATATTCTAAAGAGTTTTCAATAGCACTCTATAACAATTGCTTTAGAAAGTTTAACCTATTTCTATAAGTATAATTTTATTTAACTCTTTAAAATTTCTTTAGAAATTTGGGCCAATATCCTAAACAACTCTTTAGAAATGTTAATATAGATTCGAAGGAATTTTCTATTCAGTTTTTTTTATAAGGGTGACACTATTTTCTTTTACAAAAATTTTAATTTCTTGCACATTTTTATATACAAATATATTTGTATATAAGTATTTTATATTTACAGTTTTTAACTACTGGGTTTAATTAGTGCTACATTTTATATTTTATAAGCGCTATTCCTTTTACATTGAAAAATTTGTGTTTATTATTCGCCGCAATAGTTCTAAAATTTAATTTTTTAACTTTACCCTCTTCGATCACTAAAACATAATAATAATAATCTACTGCTTATAACCTGTATCGCAACAGGCCTGAGGCCCTTTTAACAGCGATACAGGGAAAATTTAAACTGCGTGGGAGGGTGGTGGCTAGCCCTCATGCCTCTGCTAACCGCTAGCGTCCCTACACTAACTATTACCGTTAACCTCAGCAAGTTTTTATGAAAGGGGAAACTGAAGATCTCGGGAGAAAACCCCTTTTAACCAGTGGGGAGAGAACTTGCAAACTCTACGCAGGAGTGGTTCCGGAATTTTTCACCCAGTGCCACAAGCTGGGATAAAACCCGGCTCCTCTTGCTGCGAGTGCTAACTACTCGGCCACCCAACTTAAATATAATATTTCCCTGTAACAAAGGAACTTTCACTGATAGTTAATTTCCTAAAAATACTCATGATCAGAATGAAATGCGTAAATTTTTTAAATATACTTACTCTTTAAAAACTCCAGTTTAGTTTCCTTCCAATTCTATAAATCTGAGTTTGATTTTATCGCCATTAAGTAAATCTTCAATTTTTGATTTGTAATAGAAGCTGCAGTTTTCGACTTTTGTAAAATTGAAGCCATGGTTGAGGAAAACACGATGTGAAACGAGCACAACGGTTTGAAATTATCGAATGAACTAGACCTCGGTAAAATGTCTTCCGGGCCCTGAACCCGGGTTCTCCAAAGACTGACCAATGGAGTAGCTTTTTCGTTTCGACTGAATACATACTACGTGTCCTCTCTCTCTTAAATAGCTCGGACAGGCATTTTTTCTCAAACACAAGTCTTTAAACCTCGCTGCGAATCAGTGGTGTTTTTGCTAAGTAGTGATTTTAAACAAAGCGAGCCATTTTCGTTACTTTAGTTTTTCGAGTACGATTTTAAGTCTATACTTGAAAATGCCAGCGCGGTACGAGGACAATATAGAAAAACGATACTTTAAATCGATACGGGGGAAATGCGATAAAGGTAATGGGCCAATTGCGCAGTTCCCATTAGCGCAGTTCCAATTTCCGCAAATGCAATTTCGCGGTTTTCATTTGCGCAGTGTCTCATTTCCGCAGTTTTCCATTAGCGCGTTTTTCATTTGCGCTTTTTCCGTAAGCGCAGTTTTCCACTTGCGCAGGTTTTCCTATTCCGCGGCTTCTCACGACCTGAATATTCTATATTAAGCAATTTTCCTTGAAATAAGATTTTTTCAGGTAGTTTATTTTTAACGTAACCTTGTTTACCATCCAACTGTGCTGCTGGTGTATTTTTAATTACCGGTCGCGCTGTCCATACCAATAATTTAAAGTTGTTTGAAGTTGACATATCGGTTGTTGAATTATTTTGTTGGGAATAAATCTTCAGTCGACAAGCGAATCGTAGCTTCTAAGCCTTTAGGCTAAAAGAAAATGTAGTATCTGTAACACTGAGGACAGTATATTGGCTGCTATTTAAATTTAGTGCCTTCCACCAAAATTGCACCTTATTAATTGGACTGCATGTTTCCTAGGGGTCAGAAAGAATATTTTTTAACGGTTAGGTTAGCCGGGCGCGCCGCAGGCGCGTAGGCACCGTTTTCATATAGGAGGTGTTCTATATATCTTGGTATTGGCCTCTCACATAGGACGTAACTGTCCTATGACAGAGGCCATTCCTACGAAATGCAGGACGCTTACTGTCCTATATTGGAGGTCATTTCAACGAAATAGTTTTTATATAGAGGTAGTTATATCAAGGCTAGCGCGCGAAGCGCGCAATGGTTAGGTGAACCGGGTGCGCCGCAGGCGCCGTTTTCATATAGGTGCTCTACTACAGAGGACGTATATTGTCCTACGACATAAGCCATTAGCAGCATTTTTATCAGAAATTGAAACATTTTTTAATTCCTGTTTATTTTTTATCATATCGTTTTTATTGTGCCGCCAACAATTGTTTAAAAGGTATGGCCATCATTTAAATCGTCCTTAAAGCTGGAACTGTCAGCAAACAGTTACTATACTATGATCTTAGCCTAAAGGCCGAGAAGCTTCGAGTCGCAGTTGGACTATATATATTTTCCCAAGAGACTAATTCAACGAATGCTATTTTAACTAAGAAAAACCTAATTTTTTTTGGTATTTAAAGCCCAACCGGACATTAAACAAACACTAGCAGCGCAGTTGGATGGTAAACCAGGTAATGTTAAAATTTACCTGCCAGAAATAACCCTTTTTCTAGGAAAAAGGATTAATAGTGAATATTGAAGTCATAAAAATCCCCGCAAATGGGAAAACCGCGCAAATGGGGAGCTGCGCAAATAGCAAACGCGGAAGTGGGAAGTGCGCAAATGGAAACCGCGCAAATGAAAACTGCGCAAGTGGACCCAAACCGCGTAAAAGAGGGTGTTGGGTGTTGTATAAACAACGGATGTACGGCACCATCCAGACAATGCCGGGAAAACTACTCCTAAAAAAAGGAATTTTTTAACTCAAAGGTCAGAGGAAAGGACATCTCATCTCCGAAAGAACTGGCCGAAAGAGGAATTTGCAATAGCCGTATCCAGAACAGCTATTAACAATAGAAGTAGAAATTTGCCAATTCAAGTACAAAAGAGGCTGGGAGGCTGAGAGGCTGGTAAAGTCTGCGTGAGGCTGAGTATACAACGGCAGAACACCTGGCTAGAAAAGTTGCACCATGGGTTTAGTTGGGAATTCTGATACGTCTCCTACGACAGACTGAAAGACTGTAGTACAATGGCTGTGAAAGATTGCCAGCGTGTCTTTTGTAAAGGGGACGAAAAATGCATATTTTTGTTGGAAATAATAAATCGCGAAGTTATAGATCTAAATGGAGTGGGGTGTCCAAAAGCTGTCGATATGAAAGACGACCCAATGTTTGAATGTTGAAGAAAAGAACTTGTGCTTTAGAAAAAAGTATTTTGTATTCCGAATGGATTTATTACCACAAAGATCTTGTTAGTTCAAAAATTGATATCTCATAAATAAAAAGTCATGTTTAACAAAAAAATTAGTAATTAATTAATTATAAAAAGTATTATAAATGAGCTAGTTGGGCTGTTAAAAAATGTGCCCAAATTTCACTTAGGATTAAATGAGTGATTTCGTGGAATAGATCCTCCTCCATTTCCGTAACTACTACGGTTTATTCGAGGGGTAGCACTGCTCTAACGTCTCTACGGTTCAAAAAGAACGCGTAAATTGCGTTGAATAACCTAAAGAAAAAAACGTATTTTAAATAATTTTAGAATAAATATATATATTTTTTCAAAATATATATTTACATCATCCCATCCGCATTTACTTCGGGATATCCATCCGGAATAGAATAGTTACCATCTGCCTCTCTTTGAGGGAAAAAAGTCATGTTCATACACACGACGTCTTCTAAATTTATCATCAGTTGATAAACCGCGTCCCCATCTAACTGTACGTAATCGACCAGCATTTGATGGATACCCTCAATGACACTAAATATAAAAGATATTCGTAATTTGCGATAGTAACATTTAACAAAAGATATCTTACTTTAATCCATTTGTGTTTAAAATTAAAATTGGATACATTGCAATGTTATATTGCATGGGCGATATTGGAGGTGAAGGTGGTGGTGTTTCATTACCAGCGGGAATTATATTTCCAGCCGGAATTAATGGTTCTCTAAAATGATAAAATCAATGAATTCAAAATACATAAAACAATTTAAGGTAATAAAAAATCTTACATTTCATACACATCAAGTTCGGGAAGATCTCCCTTCCATTCCATTTCTAATGGCAATGTACTGTCCGAGTCCGAATCGGAAAATTCCGATGACCCGTTAGAATTCAATCGTACCCGAGTCATTTTTTATTTGTATCGAGAGTTATTGGAGTAACGGATTTTGTAACGATCTTAGCGCGGGTCGAGCGTTTTAAAGACCAGATCCATAGGGGTCAAAAATAGTAGGAAAGGATCTTTTAACCTATGGGTTTTCCAGGATGACCAGAGAATAAGCAAGTGACGTACATTAAAAACCCAAGCGACACCATAGTTTACAAAGAAGTTAGGTAGAATCTTAGAACGAAAAGTACTGTTTCTTTATAACAGCTCAATTTATTACGGGAGAAAGTAAAAATCAGGTGCGTCGTCAGGTGTTTTCCATTACCAGATGAAGAAAAAGGGATTAAGCTTGTATCCCCTCTGCAAGAAGATGTACTAAGTGCGAAGAAAAAAGGACCATCTTTTGGTATAATTCGTTTCGGGTTCGAATGGGGTAAAAACGAGGGCATTCTGAGCTCCATTACGGTTCAGAGAATTTTCACCGGGAAAACCTCGCCTTACTTTTGTACGTGCTATAGGTAACGAGAATGACACAATATCTCAATCATGAGAGTGTTTTGTTCAATTCTTCGAAAACATGTCAATCAACTAGCATCACACGTGCGATTTCTGAATAGAATGTTATTTACAAATAAACAAAAATATTGTTACGTTAATTTTTTAATATAAGAATTATTTTATATAAATATTTTACAGTATATAAATCCGGGTATTTTAAGTTCTTTTACGTTATTTTCAATGGGAGATACCATGTTCAACTTTAAAGCATAAAATTGCCCAAAATTGTTCACTTGGTTTATTGGGAAAATCGAAGATCTAACCCCACAGTATTGCGACACATTACGCAGGTTTTTCCGAGCCTCACCGACCATGTCAAAGTTTAGGCATACGTAAGCTTAAGCCAATGACAGTTTATAAAAACTATGTAACCAAAAATTTCATCATGTTGTAATAAGCATACTGGACAGTATAAAAAGGGTCAGAATGTCCCGTGAAGGTCACATTCGACCTCGAGATGTTTTCTTGTTCAATTTGCTCTGCTAGTTTCAACCATAAACCAAGTCTGGTTCGCCATGTTAGTTCTATACACGGTAATAGAAATTTAACTTGTTCTGTTACGAAAGTTTCATCCGGACGGTACACCCGTAGTTAGACCGGTATCGCCCGGGCCTTCACATAGGGTATCCCTAACCAATACGCCCGTAAAGAGAGTTGCGTCGCAAAATCCGCAATCTCGAAAAAAGATAAGAATCGAAAATGGTAAATATTTAATTTTTATTAAAATTTATAAATACAAAAATTAAAATAAAAAACGTGTTTAGGTTCAATTCCTCAACCATCAGTGGTTTTTGGGCAACCGGAAGATACAGCTTCCATAACCGAAAATGATCTGACCACTACAATCACCTCAGTCCCGAGACCCGCGGAAGTCGTCCCTGCTCCACGCCCCACGGAAATCTCCACCGCTCTACGTCCCTCGGACACCGGCACCTCCGTCCCGAGACCCGCGGAAGCTGCCGCCGTCCCTCAACCAGCCGTTCCCCCGCGACCCTCTTCGGTCACCCTATCTCAACCGTCAGTTTTGCAGCTACCCGTTGTGCAGACTGTACGGACCGAGACCCTTTCACCGACCGACGCGTATCCAGTCGAGCAGCCGCAATTTCTCCATCGTGACCCGGCCGGAGAAAATGTTATCCCACCGCTTAATGGGCTAATTGATGATGCCGCCAATGACGTTAACGGGAATAATTCCAATCTGGATATTTCTATGGATTTTTTTGTAAATACTCCAAATCCAGAAATCACCAACACCCAATATGATAGGGTGATAGGGGCGCTCCAAGAAATGTTTAATGACGTCATTCATTCTCCCCAAAATGATGAATTGGTTCCCCCTATTTCACAAAATGGCGAAGTCGTCCCTCTTTCTCAAAATGACCGGTCATGTCTTTATCTCAAGAGGATGGTGATCTGGACGTTTTTTAAACGATTACGAATATTTAATGAACGCTCCGGGTGATGAATGGGTGCTTGAGCATTTTGAACAACTGGCAGCCCCGCCACTGAATCAACAAGTTGGTGTTGTGGCGAACCATATTGAAGAAGTTCAAGCTCTTGGTGACGCTATTTTTTCAGCGCGTATAACCGCTCCAGATGGCGTTACGGACCCAGTTCTGTTCATAAATGATCATCGCGAAATTTTAGAAAACTATATTAAAAACAAACTTACTTCTAAGAGGGGTATTAAATGGTACCTAGTTGTGCGAGCCCGGTTTACCCGTGAACTGGCGGATACCGGACAAGAAGTGGAAGCGCTGCCGTATTTTCGCGGATTTACTCATACGGCAGTAGTAGAGTACCGTATTCCTGGATACGCGTGGGGGGCGTGGCTACCGCGCCCACAGCTGCGTGACGGGGGGGATGAAGCGGGGAATCGCCATTCCTGCCCCCCCTCGGGCGCGTGTGACACGAATAATTAATGAGATTAACAGGTGTTTTGAATAATTAATTAGTCGACCTGTCAATCAACTAGAGTAGGTAAGCAAGTGTTTTAAAAAGGGTGAATATTAATGAGCGTGGTTTACCGTTAGGGGTCATTGACCTGTTATATGGATAGCATTTTGGGAATTTAACATGTGTGTAAGGATCAACAAGTAGTTACACTGGTTTATTATGTTTGAAGATTAATTTTTGGCGGGAAAGTGTAAGCGTCACGTGCATAAATCAACAAGTGTTTAAACTCTTTAGGTTTATTAATGTACACTTATGTTTGACATTAATATTAATATATGGCTAAAGTTTGTACCTTTATAATTAACCGTTAGGGGTAATTGACCTGGTAGCTATATGGTTAACAAATAATTTTTGGCGCGAATTTAACACGTGTTTCGGTTAGAAAAGCGCGGCAAACTGTAAGCCTCGATTAACAAGTGGTTAAACTCTTTAGGTTTATTAATGTCTGACATGAATATAAATTTTTGTTGTCAGCTTCAGAAATATAAAGATAGACCATAGACCATTTTTTATGTCTAGTCACCACAAACTCTATAATCAGTTATGAATGCCTATTGAACTTAATATACCAGAAGGCCATTTTTCCATAGGAAAGCGCCGCGTGGTTAAACTCTTTGAAAAGGTGTATTAATGTACAATTATTGAATATTTTCGGTTTGCCCAACACCGAACCATATATCTCTAAATATAAGACTCCTTCAGATGTCCAGAGTCCAGGATCAGCAGTGTCCAAATATTTAGTTGCTGAAACTCTTTTTGACTTCCATCCTCTAATTCGAAATATAAGACTTCTTCAGATGTTCTGTGTCCAAATATTTAGTCGCTGAAACTCTTTCGACTCCCATAGCACTCGTATTGAATTCATTATACCAGATGTTTACGATAAATAACTTAACATTTTTATATTGACATTTCGAATTTACCGCGCCTCCACGAAAATCCCTACTTTCCAAGCGCACTAGCGCCATCTATTGTACTAAATCACTACCATAAAAATATATTTTCGGGCTGTTAAAAATATATAAAATAAATATCAGTCTAATTTGTTTAATATATACCAATATTAATAGCACTTTATAATTAATATAATATAACATTTAACCTAACCGATAATTTTAAGCAACTCGCCTCCCGAAAAATTGCCAAAATCTCTCCTTTCCAAGCGCACTAGCGCCATCTATGTATTACGTTGCAAGATTACCATAAAAATATATTTTCGAACAAAAACTTTTTAAAATATATAACATAAATATCAGTCTCATTTGTTTATTATATACCAGTATTAATAACACTTTATAAATTACTATATTTTTAAAATATAATATTTAAAATAGATGGCGCCAGAATCTTAAGCAACGCGGTCGAAATCGCCATTCGCCATAAGAAAGTTAAGCCAGGAGTATTGTTAAGACAATGTTTAAAGTTTTGATCGTTTTAAATAGGGTTTAGGGCACTCTAGTTTATGCTAATGCGAACTAAATTGTGCTAAGTATCTAACCACGTAACTTTTAACATTTTTTAGATTTCTAGGAATTATATTGGCCGCATACTTTCCAGGTAAACTTTTAGGCTTATAAATGAAAATTTTTAAAATATTTTAACGTTCTAGGATGTACGCCATTACCGGACTCATCAATGCCTTTGACAAGGTAAAAAACTATAATTTTGAACTAGTATTTTGTTTTTTGGGCCATATATATATATATATATATTGTATTATTCAATTTAAATAAGATGTAGTAATATGATAGAAAGATTTATGGGAGGTCGGGGGGGTTAAACTGGGTCAGAGGCCTCGTCAAAAAGTTTCTCCAGCGCCACCAAGGGAGGCGTTTTAGAACGTATGTCGGGGAAACATTAAGTTGTTTTACACACATTTTTTGGTGGAATGTTTAAAATAATTTGAATGCTATTATAAGTATATTACCATGTCGAGAGGGATCCCAGCTACTATTAGATTGTTGATTTTTCATAAGGAACGTAAGACTTTTTATCAGAAACATTAACGAATTGTGAGAATACATGGAAATCAGAATCAGGTTATCGATAACTAGAGGTGAATAGCCCTATAAATTAGAAAGGAATGTCATAGTATACAGGGTCTTTTTTTTTGCTCGGAAAAGTGTTTTTTTTTCAAAAACTATTTATAGTACCGATTTCAAATTTGGAAGGTCAATTCTCTATACCGGGGGACATCAGTTTGAGAAATTTGAGCGTTTTCGGTAATGTTTTTCACCAATTTTGAAAAATTATTTTTCGACCACTAGGTGCGAGATAAAAAATTTATATTATAAAGTTGTAGGCCGTCATCGAAAACCCTTAAAAATTGTTCACTCGACGAAAAACAATTTATTTATCAGTGAAAATTCGAGCTTGAAAAATTTACAAGTTGGTGAAGCCAAATTACGATTGTTTGAAACGATAATTGAAACCGAATTACCTAATCCAGTTGAAACTTTGGTTAAAAAAACGACCGGATTTAAAAAACACGAGGCTATAGGTCAATCCTAAACATGCATTGGGTATTTAAAGGAAAACTTTGGGAGATTATTATCAGTGTTTGATAATATTTCGAACAATGCCTCGTTATTCAGTAGCTGAGCGTACCGAGATAGTTGCCATTTACTATGGAGAAGCAGCGCAAAACCTTAGAAGAGTGACTGAAATCTTCGCAGAAAGACATCCAAATGGAGCACCATCTGTAAATACAGTAAGACGAGCAATTCACGATTTCAATCAATTTGGTCACTTGCAACCGAGGTTTCGCGGATTGGGTCAACCGGATTTAGACTTCGAGAACAATGTACTCGCGTACTTTGTGGCATATCCTCGTCACAGTTGCGCTAACGCCGCTGCTGATTTGGGTTGTTCTGCAAATCGTGTGTGGAAAATTCTTCGTAAGAATCGCTATCACCCATACAGAGCTACGCTCCACCAAGGACTAATTGACGGAGACCATCAAAGACGTTATGAATTTAGCAACTGGTTACTAAATGCTGTCCAAGAAGATAGACAATTTTTGCGCCATGTTTTGTTCTCCGACGAAGCGTCATTTTCTAGAGATGGGCCCTTTAATCATCAAAACCGCCATCTTTGGTCTGACATCAACCCACATTGGGGTTTTGAATATCATCACCAGGTTCAATTTGAACGGGTCAATGTTTGGGTTGGACTTGTTGGAAACCGTTTGATTGGTCCCTTTTTCCTGCCGACGAACCTCAACGGCCAAAGGTATTTACATTTTCTACAGAACGAACTGAGTGACGCAATCAACGACCTTCCATTGGCTGAAAGACGTCAGTTGTGGTTTCAGCAAGATGGCGCCCCTCCGCATTTTTCCCGGCAAGTAACTGAGCACCTCAACAACGAGTTTCCTGAAAGGTGGATAGGGAGAAATGGTCCAGTGCATTGGCCAGCAAGGTCACCTGACCTAACACCGCTGGATTATTTTCTCTGGGGATTCGTTAAAGCAAAGGTATACGCCACGCCCATTGAAACTAGGGAGGAACTCATTAGACGAATAATCAGTGCTTGCCGAGACGTCACACCCGAAATGGTAGAGAAAGCGTTTGAGAACTTAATTGTCCGCGCACAAACCTGTGTTGCAGCCAATGGTGATATTATTGAAAATGTTTTGTAAAAATTTATGTGAATAAAATATCTGCATTTAAAAACCAAACGTGTAAATTTTTTAAAGTGTGAAAACTCTACTACGTTTGTATTAGACTTGTTCCCTTTTAAATTATCGTTTCAAACAATCGTAATTTGGCTTCACCAACTTGTAAATTTTTCAAGCTCGAATTTTCACTGATAAATAAGTTGTTTTTCGTCGAGTGAACAATTTTTAAGGGTTTTCGATGACGGCCTACAACTTTATAATAGAACTTTTTTATCTCGCACCTAGCGGTCGAAAAATAATTTTTCAAAATTGGTGAAAAACATTACCGAAAACGCTCAAATTTCTCAAACTGATGTCCCCCGGTATAGAGAATTGACCTTCCAAATTTGAAATCGGTGCTATAAATAGTTTTTGAAAAAAAAAACACTTCCGAGCAAAAAAAAGACCCTGTATAACCAGTTGTTAATATCTTATCTAATTAAAGTTTACGCGTTGGTTTAGGCAAGTGGCCATATTATTTTTGCAATGGACGATCTATTTTTAACATTACCGAGTAACGCTTCGAGCTATTTATACCCGGAAAATACAGCGTCTACTTATAAAGTAAATTTAGGACGACCTTTAAATGTACCTTCAAATTTTGAAGTTGGAATTAGCGAAATTATATTACCGCCAACATGGGAAAATATTACAGAAAATAACCGGTCATTTTTAGCAGTTTCCACGACAACCGTTAAAAACGTGCAACCGTTTACATACTTTAAAATATCAGTGAAAGTGGGTAAAATTGAAGCGGAGAAAGACCAGAATGGAAATATCCTTCGATATAGTGTCGTGCGAAAACTTATTGCAGCGCTTAATGAAAGTTTAAAAGAATTCGGGCTTGATAATGAAATTAAAATTGAACTCCACGCGAAACCAAACGGGCTCTGTTGGAATTTGATAACCACCAATAACTACCATATTAGAATTCCCAATGGACCAATTAAAGAGCTTCTCGATTTTGAACCTAACATAAATCCATATCGGAAAGACGGATTTCATATTGGGTCATATTTTGTACGAAACCCTTGGCTGGTTATATAAAGTTCTTGTCGTTAAATAGCTTTAATTACATTGAAATTAGAAGTGATAATGTACAAGACGCTGCGTTTAGAGTTGAAACACGATTCGATTATCAAATACCGACTGGTGCTTACTCGAGTGTCCAAGACATTTTAGACGCAATGATGTTAACCTTGGATGAGGAAATAAGGGAAAAATTTAAATTAACCATAAACCATAATGGATCCGTTCACATTGGAGCCGCGGCGGGATTTGCAATTATATTTCATTCATCTGAGAAAGGTCTCGGTGAAATGCTAGGCTTTACGCGCTTTAGTGAACTCTTAGCCAATACAGATAGTCTCTACGCTGCTGATTTATCAATGGGAGCCAGAACACTATATATATATATTCAAATTTAATATACCCTCAATATGTAGGTGATACGTTTGCCCCATTGATGAAAATAATACCGCTAGCTGGAAATGATAAACCGTTTGAAAAATCTATTATTTTTGACAAAATTGATTATTATCCTCTGAGAACGAATAATACAGAAATAGTTGACATTGACATGAAAACGGATTTTGGCGAAACAATAGCCTTTATAAATGGTAAAAGTGTCGTTAGACTTCATTTGAGACGAAATGGCCGACAGTTAAAGTTATTTCAAATATTACCGCGAACAATATGGTGGCGGACCATTTTTTGCCGGACCTGTTTATCAACGGGGGAGAGGCGTGGGCGGAATTTTTAAAAAGCTTATAAAATATATAACACCCATTATGAAACCCGTGACCAATGAGGCTTTTGGAGTAGGCAAGAGATGGTGGCAAGATTTAAAACAAGGACATGACCCTAAAGAAACGATAAAGAGCAATTTATTACATAAAGCGGCTGATCGATTAACGAGAAATCAGTCTGGCAGCGGCTGCCGTAAACGACGATCGGGTCCCATTAGGAAACGAAAAAAAGTGTCCAGCGGAGAGTTACAAAAAGAACCAAACTTGACTTTTTAGGATAATAATGGCGGTTTACGAGGAAATGCTAAGTCAGCTGGATATTTTTCAACGCCCATTGGTCAATACTAATGTAATTTCCACAACGGAAATAAGATATTTAGCAACAAACAATTTATCGGACAATGGCCCTCTGGAATTTTTTATTCCCGCGTCGGAAGATTTATACATGGATTTATCAAAAACTATGTTAAAATTGAAACTGAGACTTTTACATAAAGATGGATCGAATGTCCCAGCCGTTGAAACAAAAGTGGCACCAACGAATAATCTTATAGGGTCGCTTTTTAGTCAATGCGATTGTTATCTCGAAGATACTTCTACCCTGTCCGCGAATAATTGCTATGCGTACAGTTCGTACATTGAAAAATTAGTCAACTATGGAGAAGATGCAAAAAATTCGCAACTCCAAAATGGCCTCTTTTATATGGAGTCCACGACCAAGCCATAGGAGATGTGGTTAGATACGTTCAAATCAGAGCTAAATGGTGCGTTAAAGCGAGTCTCAATATCAAAAGAATCGCAATCCTTTGAAATAATGGGGCCTTTGTCTGTTGATATTTGCAAAATTAACAAGTTTATGTTAAACCAAGTTCCGGTACGATTTCGTTTAGTTAGAAGCCCGCGTCTAACTACCGTCATGTCTATGGAAGCTGGCAAGGATTATAAACTAGTTATAGACCAAGCGTACTTGTACGTGACAAAAGTTTAAGTTAATCCTTCAATCGTATTGGCGCATGCAAAAATGCTAGAATCAGATATCCCAGCTATCTATCCCTTAACGCAAACGATTGTTAAAATTTTTAGCGTAGCTAGAGGCCTAACGAGTATAAACCGCGATAATATCATTTTAGGTAGATTACCGAAACGAGCTATTGTGGTTTTTGTCAAGGAAGATGCGTTTATCGGGTCATTGAATACTAATAGTTTACAATTTGACCATTTAAACGTGACCGATTTGTCCCTCTCGGTGGGTTCCAAATGGACTACGACGAAGGGAATTATTGTTTACCTTATCAGAGTCTATTTTCCTCGATGGGGCCGACCGTGGTAATTTCATAAGTTTTAAAATTTTTAGATACGGGTATAGCATGTTTCTGTTCGATCTAACAAGCGACAACAACGCTAGTGGGGATTATATGTCTCTTAGAAAGGACGGTAGTTTACGACTCGATGTGCAATTTAAAAACGCATTAACCCATAATGTGACATGAAAATGTATTTTGATAAAACGCGATCGCAAAGTAATTTATAACGCCGAATAAAACCCACATAAAGCACTTTACCTTAAACTGTTTAACAGTTCCTCGCGCGCAATCGTTCAACCATGTCACGCTCTCATTATCTCTCTGATAAACTGGAAATTTTTCTTTCAAATGACATTCCGGGTACAGATCTTAAAATTAAACGCCAAGGGCATAGAAAATACGTTTCATTTAATCTTAACGTTTGGGAAAACTTATGGACATTTTCCGATGAAATTGACACATTCTTTGTCTTGACAAAACCCCAACCCAATTTCATAGTTGGCTAACCGATTACGTAAAACTCGAAGGATTTATATGTCAAAGAGGTAAATTTATTGATTTTCGTTCGCACGTCCGCAGAGCTAATGACAAGTATAATGTCTTGTACTCGACTTCAAACGGTTTTGCAATGTGTAAAACAAGCTGGGAGCGGTTAAAATTTATTCGTTTAAGTCTTAATACGGAAATTCAGGACAGAAAAAACTGTTACCAGTGTATGAAGAAATGTATTATAGACGAATTAACCGAGATTCTAATGTCGTTAACGGGATCCTGTGAAAATACAGCTTGCCACTTTCAATTGGCTCATGACATTACGTGCCTTCCCGTAGCTTCGCATTGGTCTGAAAGGCTTGAGGCTAATGTGAAGAGAGCTCTTCCTCTGGTCAATTATCAAAAGACTCTAAATAATTTTAACGAAAACTACCCACATTGTTCTTTAAACATACATAATTTATTTCATGCAATGGTTCACGATGTAAATGAAATTATTACAGAATTTTTGTTTTAATAAAATGATATAAATTTAAGAATATGGTTTGTTTAATTTTTATTACAAGTTAAAAGGTCAAAGCGCGCGGCCATGAATAAAACTATAGAGGTCTATTACGATCCTGAAAATCCAGGGGGATTAGGCGGTGTCAAGCGATTAGAAAAAAGTTTGCACTTAATTTCAAAGACAAAAATTCAAAAATGGTTATTGACGCAAGACCCCTATACGTTGCATAGAGACCGAAAGCTTAAATTTGCACGTACACCGACATACGTGACGTCACTGAATGAAATTCATCAAATGGATTTAATAGTTTTGGACGAGTTGAAACCGGATTATAATTATATTTTAGTTAACATTGACGTTTTATCGCGCTTTTTATCCGCGTTACCGGGTTCAAACCGAGTGAAGTAACTGTTGACAATGAGCATTTAGTTTGGAAAAATCTTAAGGTAAAAAAGCAATTAGGGTAAAAGCTAAATTCAAAGTCGGTGAACGTGTTCGATTAACAAAAGCCCCGAAAGCGTTTACTAAAGGCTACAAGGGATACTGGTCGAAGGAAGTGTTTACTATTAAGAGAGTGATTAATAGACCTCGTCCTGTTTGCGTCATACAAGATAAAAATAAACAAGTATTCTTGGGTTCATTCTATCCCGAAGAACTACAAAAGATTATATCATGAATACTAATCAGCTTGATGAATTTTTGAAATGTGATTATAGAACGCGCCCATTTTATATTGGTACATTTTCCAAAGACGCGATTCCCAAAAAACCGCCGAAACAGAAAACGTATTGTTTTATTATAAATACGGACGATTCGACGGAACCAGGTTCTCATTGGGTCGCTGTGTTTATTGAATCGGGAAAGGGAGAATTTTTCTGTTCGTTTGGAAATTCACCTGTTACGTACAATTTTAACTTGGGCCATTTAGCTAAAAAGTGGGTATATAATAAAAATATTATCCAACCGATTGACTCGGAAACATGCGGTGCGCATTGTTTATTTTATATCGTATGTAAATGTTCGGGTTTACTTATAGAGAAATATTAGATATGTATAATGATACTCTATATAACAATGACATAATCTCTTTATGGAATATGTGTCTGCATTTAATGAATCACGAAAATAAATATTGTAATCAATAGTTTTTATTGTATCAATCTTTCCATTTTTTAAGAGGGCTTAATGCGCGACGTCTGTTTTTAGGTGTCGGATAAGGTTTGCGAACATTTAGTCTCCTCTTCACGTGCTTTTCATTCATTTGTAAATCTTTATCCGAAAATGGTAGAGACACAGCCTCCGATAAATTCTCCATGCTTTCAGCCGATGGCCTGTACGTTGCGTCGCTGTCTCGTGTAGTACCCGTCGCGCCTTCAGACGTATTGAAGAGGTTCCTTATGTTACTGGTATTTGCGGAACGGCGTGGTGTACTACTTGAAAGAGGATCACACTCGCGGCGGAGTGCTTCGTGGACGGCTTCGGGAATATTCGGTGTTGACTCCGCTATCAAATGATCCGGTAGAAATGCCGGGACTGGGGGAGTAGGTCGAAGAGGGGGTCTCGGTTCCGCGTGTAGATAAACGGGAATCGGATCGGGAGAAATCAACGTAGTACTGGGTGAAACGGGGGAACCGCGAGAGACATTTCTCGGAGAATTTGTTGGTGTAGCTACGGGTCGTATCATCTGCGCCGGTGCGAGAGGAGGAGCTAACGTATTTGATGGAGGAGGTATCGGTGGGGGCTCAAAACGAACGGCGGGGACCCCTTGAAATTCTTTAATTTTAAAGTACCTTTGAAGCATAGTTAAATACTGTCGTAACGTATCCTCCTCACTCCAATCGGTTTATTTATGATACTTTTCATTTGATTTTGAATCATGTCTATTAATTTGGCCGTATCGCTAAAATAGCTATCAGCGGGGACTTAAACGAATTTTTTCATTAATTAATGAACCGAGAATTGCACCCCAGAATCCACCTCGCTGAGATATTTGAATTTTTCGACGGTTTAAGTCGGTTAAATTTTAACGAGCAAGTTTTCTGATGCACGCTTTATAGCGCTGTAATATTTTTTTCCTATTTGCGGGTAATATTAAGACAAATATTAGAAATATAGTTTAATTGTTCGGGACTACCGTTTTTAATTAAAAATTTGCGCTGACTGGGGGAAGCTTTTTTAATGAGCGTTAATTAAGGTTTATGTTCCCGTATCGCTCGTGGCCAAGTCATCTTACGTAATGAACAATTTTATAAATACATTCAAATTTATTCGTAAAACACAAAGAATTTATGCAATGAAAACATTTTCACATATTTTTTATAGATTATATTTAACAGAATGAATTTTTTTAACATTATTTTTAAACCCGTCACCATTACTCTAGAAAAGTTATCATTGGGCCCTCTTCAAATAAGCAATTTGTTCGCACTTTGAAATGTTCTGGTGTTTCTTGATTTAAGTCTAAAACAATATTAGAATAGGGTCGGTAAGCAGTTACATTATTGTACACAGTACTTAGAAAATTTGGGTTATTAGGATATACTTGTCGACTGAGACATTTAATCTGACTAGGATCACGCGGACTCTTAAATAGAACAATATACGATGATTTCAAGCTAATATCGCGAGCCGCTCGACCTTGACCAAAAACATTTTGGGTTAAGAATAATATAGTTAAGTTTAAGTGGTGACTACCAACACGAAATAATTCCGAAACGTACGCGTTATTTAAACAACTTTGAGAGAGATCGTCGAGAACGAGCAAGTTATTTATAGAACTATCAAAATTTCTTCCGGTTTCTCACTTAATAAACCCTGATGAAACTCGATATCAGGTATAATTTTATAAGCTCATTGAATTTTTCCGACCAAATATTATAACAATAAATGATTCGCTCGGGAGGTTTCTCGAACAGCATGTGTCGATTTTTTAAAAGCCGAAAAGTCCAAACTGTTTTTCCGCATCGACTCGTCCATTGATGAGGAACGTGGTCGGTGATTTAAACTTGAGCCGTGTCACTGACAATTTTGTAGCCGAAGGGAATACTGGTACCGTCGCTTTTGAAGATTCGCTTGTTAGACGTAAATCCAACGAGTTTTTCAGCAGGTTTTTGGAATAGATGCCCCGTTTTTAAACGTTTCACGTTAAATGGGACTTCGACGCTGTATTTCAATTGTTGGTTGCGTGTAGCGAGGTCCTTCAAAGCTTCAAAGTTGACAATTGACTGATTTTTTTTAGTCAATGTTATGCTTTTAAGTTTAGTGACAATCTTTCCAGATTCGAATAAAATTGAATAGGCTTTACATCCCAAGGAAACAAAGGCTTTTATATTTTCATTGGGATGCTGGTCAGCCAATGTACCTAGGGTAGTCCATAGCGGAATATTTAAATCTTTACTCATATAGAGAAAAGCAGAGTCAGTATCGACGTAATTTAAATTAGGACCAATCTGAGCCATTAATTTGTATAATTTAATACGGCCGTAATTAGCTACAAACGCGCCTATCGTTGGTGACCCTTTCCGATAAGTTGGAACGTAGTCTTCCCGAAAACGAGTGGTGACTAAGGCTATATCATCGTTTAGTAGTTTAAAATCCGTTAATTCTTTGGTTTTATCGGCCAAAATTTCGACTAATTCCTTATAAGAATTAATAAAAACACAAACACTTTGGCCTCTATTTAAATTAATGGAATTTTTGCCCCACAGACTAAGTTTACCAATAGCCTTTAAAGCGGGATTATCGGTTATATCGTCTAACTTTAAATCTAACCCGTCAATTTCATTAAAGTCTCGTAAATAATTAAGTTTTTGTTTTAATGTAATTATGTCTTTTGGATACGACGAATTTTGAACTTTGATTTTGTAAGAAAGCCGAATATAGTCGTCCAATAGCGGACAATCTTTATCGAATGTTTCTTTATAATGGTGTATTTCGTGAATGTTCATAATTTTGTAACCGTACTCTATCGCTAGATAAAACTCGGGGGTCGTCCACACGTCGGTTATGCTACGCTCTCGATCAGTATGGGTACATTCGAAACATTGTTCAGCTGCACATTTGTAGCAGAGAGTATATTAAATTTTACTATTTATTTCCGCTGAGAGAATAGGGAGGTTTAAATTGGTAGGTGGCAGCACCGTAGCTTTAATAAGACCAAAATAAGCGTTAACGGAAAAATTAAAGTTACAAGTTATAATTTCGGGGCTCGATTTGGGATATTTATAGGAACTCATCATTAAAATCCACGACTTTGATTGGTCGATCGGGAGTGGCTTCGGCGTAATTTACAAAGTTTTCGACGCTCCCCCCGCGAATGGCGTCTCTCGCTCCTATCGCTTTGGTAAAGGGTAGGGAATCGCAAAAACTCGCAATTGCTGGGTCTTCTACTAACTCATCATACTCGTGCTCCCATATACTAATAAACTGTGCATTAGGCCGTTCCTTTTTTCAAAAAAATTTTCGCGGTCGAGGGTTTTGAGATAAATATTTAAATTATAATATTTTAACTGTTTATCGTTAGCCTGGTGGTCGGTGTGCAGTGGGCATTTATGGTAATGGCAGCCGTAAAATTCGGCAATTATTTCGGGCGAGGAACAATAACCGTCTAATCGATAGGGATAAATGACATGTTCTCCACCTAGCGATCGAGCCGTTTGAAATGTAACGTTGAGTTTTTTCCCAAATAAGCTAACCATTTTAGGGCCTTGACACTATGTCGTTTCCTATAACCCGTCCCCGGAACAATCGCGATAGTGTTTGGTTCGACAAATCTACTAAGGAATAAATTTGTTACGGCTCCCGGTAACGTTATGGCGTTTGACCCTAACAAATCAAAATCGACGGTTTTTAAAAATAAATTTCTTAAACTATCGAATCCTTTCTGTAAAAGTTTAACGTCATCGATCGCGTATTCGGTTAAAACTTTATTTAGATCAAAAACGACGTAACGTTGGGAATTGTACCATTGATTAAATTCTACGATTTCCTCGTCCGTAAATTTGTCGATACCAAAATATTCTTTCTCGGGGAGGGCGCCGATGTAATCTAAATTGTCTTCCGTAGCGAATGAATAACAAAAATAACCTTTCTTTTGGACAATCTTAAACGTTTTCGAGAAATTTCGAAGGGCTGTAGGTAGGAACATGTAACTATCGATAAAGGCTATTTTAAATTGGGCGAGAAACATACCCAGGGCTTTAGAAACGGTATAAATTATCTCGGGTTTTATTTTTCGTTTTAATAGACCGTTAAGAATAAGGAGCGTATCGAAACCACTCCCGAAATGGCTAATTAATATGACGTTTTCAAAGACCGGCCTCGTTACCGTATCTCTTTTGCGACCATTAACTGTCACCTGGCATGCTAATTAATAATCTAAGAAATTTTGAACGCAATCAAAGCCGTGAAATTTCCGGTAATCATAATGGGCCGAAAAAGGCGCTTCTTGCATCGCGGAAATGATTAAAATTGGTCTAATTGCAGTGTCAGTCGTTATTGTCTCAAAATCAAAATAACATAGTCGTTTCTCATTTGATTTTATTTCTAAATGGGCGGACGTGACACTCGTTTTTGGGATGCTCAATTTTGCAAAAAGCGCATTTGTTGTCGCAATTATGATTACCTTCATAGTCTTTCCCGCAATTTAAACAACGCCTTAAAACCTGACATGTTCCTAGTTCTACGTGTTGGGAGAAACAATTTGGTCCGGCAAAATACCGATTACAGTCATTACAACGGGTAGCCTGTTCTAAACTAGGGTGGAATTCCGGGCCACGACAGCGGCGGCATTTAAGATTGGGTCCGCAGTCGTGGCTCTTTTTCTGTTTGATACTATGTAACAGGGTAAGACAAAATTTACTGAAAGATTGCGCTCCAAACATGGCCGAATAAGATCGTACGACGTGTGTGTGGTCTTTAATTTTTAATAGGAAATTTTTTTCTTTAAAGGGCCCAATAAACACTATCGAAATCATCGTCCGCCGAGATTAATATAATTTGGTAGTCGGGTAATATATTTTGGAATCGGTTAATGTCTATTATTTCTACGGGACCTTCGGGAACCCCCGCTAGGCGTGTAATTTTTTAGCTTCAATTTATTGTTCGGGTTTTTTCCCGTTTCTAATTGTCTTTAATTGGTATTCGTTAAAACTAGCACCCTGTCCTAGACTTTTCAAATGCTGATAGTCGGCCAAAACTCTTCCCACCGCCAGGGCTCTCGTAAAACATAAATTGTCTGTATTTCTAATGGGAATAAATGTGTTACCTTGGTTAATATACTGATCTAGACATGCATAAATTCTGGCTCTAACGCTGCGAGGAAGTCCTCTCATAGGGGTGTCTTCAAGAAATATTAGGTCGAATCGGAGGGGTGAATCTAGATAAATGGTTTTTACGGACTGGGCTACCTTTTCAATCCCCGTTAAAATTCTCTCAGCTGTCAACTCATTAATATTCATTAATCGGAAATTTATCGGATCGTGCAGCTCATCGGAAATTACCATCACCCTGACGCGCGTGTAGCCTAAATTATCGGCCGTAATTCTATCTAATATCGATTGGAAAATACGGATCAGTTGGTTACTGATATCCGCATGGTTTAATTGGTCTAAATTTTTAATATTACACTCGAATAGCATAGATTTACACCTATACTTCCGAGAAGAACTGGCAATGATTTTATCTATTGAGTAAAAGTTTTTAGGGTTGAAACGGGTGCTAAGATCGAGGCCCATGGTGTTTTTAAAGTCCTGCGTAAATATTTAATACGGTTTGAATCGTTGTCGCGACGTCGTAAACTTCGCCGGAATTCTGCAAGTTTAATAGTTTTTCGTAGTGACGTCCACGGTTCTTGTAAACTAGAACTTCACCTCGCCGACCCGCTAGAATTTCAACCTTCTCGTTTCTTAGTTGATAATCACCTTCTTCATAAACTATCTGTTCTAGATACTCTTTTAACTCCAACGCCGAATCTAGTTTGACGCAAACGCCGTCTTTCGTCGCAATTGGCCGATCGCTATTTTTGACGTAACGCCTTAAGTCTAAATACAAGTTATTTTTGAAACTTGCAATTTTTATCCCGAAATTTTTATGGCGGGAAAACTCTACGACTATATCCTTCAGCCGTCGTCTACTGGCTTAGATGGACCTGGCTTGGATAGGGTGCTTTTGGGTGGCGCATCAACTGTTTTTAATGGTGATTGTTTGGAAGGACTATCGAGTACCTCGTGGCATGCTAGATCTATGATATCAGGTTGATTCTTCGGGATGTCTACTTCGAAACGAGTTTTCTTAATATTTACTTTATTTCCGAAATCTAATTGACGACGGACCTTATTGACCTGGGAGCAGGGGGTGTTTCGGATTGGTTCTAAAAATTAAACTAAATTAAATGGTGTAAAAAATAGACTGAATTAATAAACTATCACTTTGCGGTCGAACTCCATCGTGCCAGAATAATTTCCTAACAATAAACGGTCATTTAAAAAAGGTAATTCCCCAAATTTTAAAATGTACTTACAATTTCTTCAAGTCGAATGCAAGTTGTGAAATCAATGCAAATAAAGCGCGTCCCTCTATTTATAGTCGCAAAACCCCCTAGCGGGACGCTTAGGAACTTCTATAACACATGCTAATTTATCTAACGCTTTTTATTAATACATGCGTAATTTTTCGTTATAAACAAAAATCCCCTAGCGGGACGCTTAGGAACTTCTATAACACATGCTAATTTTCATAACGGTTTTAGGTACTCGTAATTTTTCGTAACGGTTTTTTATATCAACATGTGGTAAATTGTTAGGAAACTCCATTTTCTAATGGTTTTGTAACAATTTTTTTACGTACTCTATTAACGCAACGGTTTTTTTTTAAATAAATCAATGTTTTCTCGATAAAAATTCCATACACGAACCTAACCTCAAGCTATAGAAATAGTAAATCAAATATTTAGGTTAAGATTGCCGGGTATAAAAAGCGCGATTTTTTCATGTTTTATCACATTTCGTTCCTTGACTACAATGTAAGTTGTAAAACGTCTTAATACGAATCTTTTCAAGAAATATTTTAAAATTTAGGGCCTCCAACACTACGGCAGACTTTATTAAAATAGTGAAGGGGAGAGGACGCGGAAGTAATGTACTTTTGATAATATTCTGTAACAAGTAATTGATAATTATTAAATTATAGGAGAAAACGCGGACCTAGGACCAGTTCGAAATAATTATTTTATATTTTATATTATACTTTTATAAAAAAAATTTAACAATAGGACCCGACACGTTGGCACCACCCTCCACGTCTTCGGACCCACCAACACCCGGGAACTCCCCAACGCCCTCGGACTCTCCCACAATTCCATATCGGGAGATATTGATAAACCCGTCATTGTCGGCGGAGATGCGAGTGCTGGACTTGAGGAAAGGTAATTCGTTAAATATATTTTAATACGTATGAAGATATAATATGAATTTTTTCTAGCGCCGGGTATCAAAATCATCGTGGAAGGGGGTAATATATTCAACATGTTTTATTATATTAGAAACAAATTTATGTAATTTTACATGGCGCCCTTAAAATTTTAATTTAAAATAAACTGTTTATATTTATTTTTGTCTCTTTCTTAAGCTTAACGCACGTTAGTTGTATCATATGAACTATTTTCATGCAGATCGGTTAAAACGTACCATTCCTAATAAACCTTAACACGTGTTAAATTCGCGCCAAAAATGATTTGTTAACCATATAGCTACCAGGTCAATTACCCCTAACGGTTAATTATAAAGGTACAAACTTTAGCCATATATTAATATTCATGTCAAACATAAGTGTACATTAATAAACCTAAAGAGTTTAACCACTTGTTGATTTATACACGTGACGCTTATACTTTCCCGCCAAAAATTAATATTCAAACATATAATAATCCTATAGACTATGTTCCGAAACGCCCAAAAAACGGCTAAAATTCCCCATAGAATATTTAAAAAAACTTTTTGCATATTATGAATCAGTGTAAAATCAGATTTCACCCACAGAAATTTCTATTATCTGCGACCCCTGGCGGCGAAACTAGCCCCCCTGGCGGAATATCGCAACAACACTTATCACAATCTGTAGTTTGCCATCGGGCTAGTCATTTTTAAAAATTTCAGAATTTTTCCACTGCCCAATTTGTTGCCGCCACCGTAAGAAAAGTGAAAAACCCCATTTTCGTCCATGTTGGTAGAGGTTTTTCTCAAAAACCCGCAGGTACCTTTTCAAACGTTTAACGACGTCTCCTAGTACAATACCCCAACATTACGTTGTAATTACTTTCACGCGTTGATCTCCGCGCATTTTAAAGAAAAATTCGTTTGAAATTTTAAAAGAATATTTCTAAAATAGCCCAAAAACCGCCAAAGTTTTGGGCTAGCTTTGGCTAAAAAAAATAAGTTAGTTTTTTGAAACCAAATGTTTCATTCGTGTACCTGGCTTTATTCAGTTTTATTTTTCCATGTTACAATGTAAAGACTAACGCCTTATTTGCATATATATTCTTAATTATCGAGTTCCATTTCATCTTCTATTTCTAATAGAATATTATTCAATGTGTTTATTCGGGACTCGCCTGCATGTTCGCTTAACATGCCCATAGGCAAAGTCGAACTTTGAATTATTTCTTGACCATGAAAAAGAATTTTATGAACTGTAACTGGCAAATAATACCATGGCCATGGTATTATTTGCCAGTTACAGTTCATAAAATTATTTTTCATGGTCAAGAAACAAATTATATAGCAAGGATCGGGATTTACACGCTCGAAAAAGTTCAAGAATTGACAATTTAACAGATATATTCAATAGAGCTATGGACTTTTCTGATCCAATTGTCTCCAACTATTCATTACAAAAGAGGCTAGAAAAACGAAGCGCCATTCAACTTCCGAAAGCCGCGCTAGAATTACTTAAAGAACCCGACGAACCGCCATTTCAAAACAATGTATTTTCTTCAAACGAATCAACTGATATCTCTGACGAGGACCAATTCCTTGAAGACTTTACTAGAAACACATTGAATAATATTCTATTAGAAATAGAAGATGAAATGGAATTCGATAATTAAGAATATATATGCAAATAAGGCGTTAGTCTTACTCTTTACATTGTAACATGGAAAAATAAAACTGAATAAAGCCAGGTACACGAATGAAACATTTGGTTTCAAAAAACTAACTTATTTTTTTTCAGCCAAAGCTAGCCCAAAACTTTGGCGGTTTTTGGGCTATTTTAGAAATATTCTTTTTAAATTTCAAACGAATTTTTCTTTAAAATGCGCGGAGATCAACGCGTGAAAGTAATTACAACGTAATGTTGGGGTATTGTACTAGGAGACGTCGTTAAACGTTTGAAAAGGTACCTGCGGGTTTTTGAGAAAAACCTCTACCAACATGGACGAAAATGGGGTTTTTCACTTTTCTTACGGTGGCGGCAACAAATTGGGCAGTGGAAAAATTCTGAAAATTTTAAAAATGACTAGCCCGATGGCAAACTACAGATTGTGATAAGTGTTGTTGCGATATTCCGCCAGGGGGCTAGTTTCGCCGCCAGGGGTCGCAGAGAATAGAAATTTCTGTGGGTGAAATCTGATTTTACACTGATTCATAATATGCAAAAAGTTTTTTAAATATTCTATGGGGAATTTTAGCCGTTTTTTGGGCGTTTTGGAACATAGTGCTATAGAGTGTAACTACTTGTTGATCCTTACCCTAAACACATGTTAAATTCACGCCAAAAATGCTATCCATATAACAGGTCAATGACCCCTAACGGTAAACCACGCTCATTAATATTCACCCTTTTTAAAACACTTGCTTACCTACTCTAGTTGATTGACAGGTCGACTAATTAGGCTAATTAATTAACACCTGTGCTCGTTACGCACGAGTGCACGCGCCCGAGGGGGGTCGGCAACGCGATTCCCCGCTTCATTCCCCCCGTCACGCAGCTGTGGGCGCGGTAGCCACGCCCCCCACGCGTATCCAGGAATACGGTACTATACTACTTACGTCATTAACTCCCGAGACAATAACTCACCAATTAAATTCCAGTAGGGACAAAATTTCTGAGGCCATGGAACAATTTGAAGCAATGGGAAGTGGTTGGGTATTAGACAGTATTTTATTTCTTCAAATAAACATTATACAATACCAACCATTGGCCGGGGGTACATATTTTGATCTACCGCCTGTGTTAAAAAAGAAACACGCTCTAATCAATATCAAATCAGATGACGGCAAGTGTTTTTTATGGAGTGTTTTGGCGAAATTACATCCGGTTCCGAACAATCCTCACCGTTTTCAACACTACGTACGATATGAAAATGAACTACACTTGACGGGAATTACATTTCCATTTAAGTTAGATGCATTTAAACTTAAGCGATTCGAAGAAAATAATAACATTTCGATAAACATTTTTGCGTTTGAAAAGGGAGTTTTTCCACGGTACATAAGCGAAAATAACGTACCAGAGGAAAGAGAAATTGATCTCTTACTGTTATCAAATGGACAAACAATGCATTATTGCCTTATCCATCATTTTAGTCGTCTGCCTGGCGACGTAAACAGTAACGGGCATACATCAAATTATTGTTGGCGTTGTCTGAAGAAAACAATCGGAGGACGTGGAAGGCAAATTCACGAGGAGCATATTAAAGACGGTAATATTCACAATCCGCAACGGGTGGTGATGCCAGTGAAAGAACCAATTTTGAAATTTTCCAATTTCAGTTGCCATCAAATGGTATATTGAAAGTCTATTTAAATATTGATTGGAAATAACATTTTAAATTTTTGATTATAGATTCCGTATATCATTTTGGCGGACTTAGAAACATTTCAGTCGCATGTTTCTACATGTCTGCCAGACTCCACTTTATCTTCCACAACTAAATTGTCTTTACATGTAACTTGCGGATTTTCATACGCTATAATAGGGCCTGACGGTGAGTTTAATCCTATTTTACGCGCCCTATTTTACTATATATATATATATATATATATATATATATATATATATATATATATATATATATAATATATTTTAAAAGGAAAACTCGTAAATCGCGTGACATATAGAGGAGATGACGCTGCTCTAAAATTTGTAAAGCTTCTTTTAAATGAAGCGGATGATATTTTTAAAAAACTAAAGAAAAATATTCCCATGGCTTTAACGGACGCCGAGGAAGCATGTTATGTGTGCGAGGAAACGTTTGCCGAGGGGTCAATAAAAACTAGAGACCACGACCATTATTCAGGAATATTTCGTGGTAGCGCATGTCAAAGGTGTAATCTTCAATTGAAAGCACCGGGATTCATACCATGCGTAATGCATAATTTGTCGAGGTAAGTTCTGTATGATAATATTCCTAAAAAATAATGTTTACATTTTGCGTATAACTTTAGATATGATGCGCACTTAATTATGCAGCAAATCGACAAGATTTAAACAAGGACATCGATTGCATACCAACAAATAGTGAAACATATATATCCTTCACTTTAGGTAAATTACGTTTCATCGACAGTGTAAGGTTCTTGCCAGCTAGTCTTGAGACATTAGTTCGGAACTTAGCCAAAGAGGGACCGGAGAAATTTTCTACTATGAACTCTGTGTTTAAACCCGAGGAAATAGAATTACTTTTCAGAAATGTGGTTTACCCCTACGATTATATTAGTAGTGGAGAACGTTTCAACGAAACGCAGTTACCACCTATTGATTATTTTTATAATACACTTACCGAAGAGCATTTAAGTCAGGAAGACTACAATCACGCTCAAATTGTTTGGAGACGTTTAAATATTCAAAATCTCGGTAAGATTTATTAAAAAATCATAAAAATAAATTAATTTCTCAAAAAGGTGAATACCACGACTTATATGTCATGACTGACACATTACTCCTAGCTGATATTATTCAGAATTTTAGGAGTATATGTATGAATTTTTACCGCTTAGGCCCTATGCATGCTTTCACGGGACCAGGTAAACAAATATTTTTTTCACTTTTTTTTTTCATTATAATCTAAAACTTATATATTTATAGGATTCGCCTGGCAGGCTGCACTTTACATGACCAAGGTACACTTAGATCTTCTTCTAGATGAAAATATGCATTTATTCAATGAGAAGGGGATAAGGGGCGGGGTTTCATCGATTTCACATCGCTTCGCTGAAGCAAACAACAATTATCTAGAGTCGTACAACCCCCAAAAACCTAAAAGTTACATTTGATATCTCGGTAAAATTTAATATATCACTTTTTTTCAATTAAAATATTAATTTTAATATTAATTACAGACTGTAATAACCTGTACGGTACCGTGGTGTGTGATGCTCTACCAATGAAAGGGTTTAAATGGGTCGATCCTGAACCAAATAGCCTGGATGAAATCCTTATCTGTCCAGTCAACGCGCCAGAAGGGTTTATAGTTGAGGTTGATTTAAACTACCCCAGTAAGCTTCATGATGCCCATAATTCTTACCCCTTGGCACCGGAATCCACCACTATAAATCCGGAAGCATTAACCCAATACCAAAAGGACCAATTGATAAAACTCAACATTAAAATAAAAGAGTCTCCCAAAATTTGTCCCGAACTTAAATAATAAGGAACGATATGTAGTTCACTATCGTAACTTAAAGTACTATGTGTCAAAAGGTCTAAAAGTAACCAAAATCCACCGAATTTTGAAGTTTCATCAAGGAGCTTGGTTGAGGCCATATATTGAATTCAACACGGAAAAACGAAAAATAGCTGCTAATGCCTTTGAAAAGGAATTTTTCAAATTAATGAACAACGCAGTCTTCGGTAAGTTATTAAATTGTGATTAAAACATTAAATTAAAAATTAAATTATTTTTTTCAGGGAAAACTATGGAAAACTTACGTAACCGTATCGATTTCAAACTAGTAACCACAGCTGAAAAGGCTGTAAAGAAAGCTAGTTCCCCGGCGTTCGAAAAGTTAACCATCTTCCAAAATGACTTGGTGGGAATCCACTCAGTGAAAAAGAAGTTGCTTCTAAATCGTCCTATATACACAGGTTTCACAATTTTAGACCTTTCGAAGCTGCTTATGTATGAATTTCACTACAACACCATAAAACATCAATACGGTGAAAAAGCTAAACTTTTGTTCACCGATACCGGTTAGTTTGGTTTTTATTCCCCCTATCATCTCTTTGTTTAGTATTCTAACTTTATTTTGGTTTACAGACAGTCTTACCTACCACATTGAAACCCCAGATCTGTACAAAGATTTTGAACAGGCCAAAGATAAATTCGACTTTTCCGGATACCCCAAAGATCACTTTTTGTTCGATGAAACAAACAAAAAACAATTAGGTAAATTCAAGGACGAACTTGACAGTGTCCCAATATTTCAGTTCGTAGGTCTCAGGCCCAAGATGTACAGCATTTTGTCAACAAAAGAAGAAAAAAAAAGACGTGTAAAGGAGTGTGCCGTCGTGTAGTGCAAAAGCGCGTACGCCACGCCGAATACCACGACTGTTTGTTTTACCGCGCCGTAACAATTGTCAGTAACAAACACGAACTGTCGACAATACGACATAACCAATTGTGTTTCAATCCATGCGATGACAAACGATACATTCTAAATGATGCCATAAGCACACTCGCCCATGCGCATTATAAAATAAATGGTTAATAAAATATATTTTTTCATAACAAATTTATTGAATAATTCTTATACATGAAATCTTAAATCTTACGATCATTTACATTTTTATTTTTAGAAAATCTTTTTAATATTTGAATTAATTTTATTCCCCGACACATGTTAATAGCAAAGTATATACAGTATCCACCACAAGTTTTACTAGATTCACCTTGTAATTGAACGGAATTGAACGTTACAGTTAAGCTATTTCGTTCTATAAAATAGTTAAATTTAAACAAATCCGGACTGTTTCCAAAACTCTCGAAGAATGTACAATGAAATTTTCTTGATATATATATCAGACACCAGTGTATCCCTTCGCCTTCCGACGTATCCGTGTTCGCAATGAATAGTGATGGGTACGTTTTCACATTCTTGGGTAGTTTATTCGCAGGGAAAACGCCTCTGAACAGATATTTGGTATATGGATTCATGTTGAGTATTTTTTCAATTTGACGAGAGTTCATTATGCGCTTTGATCGAACAACACGGCTGTTTTGGTCGATTTCTACCAACGACTGATACTCGGAATAATAAATAACGCTAACTGTGGTCGGCAAAGATTGGTGTAGGCTCGCATGTACAAATTATCTTTAAAGTTTGGGTTTAAAGGCTTATGTGGTATACTTGACCCGTCGACGTATAATGCGATTTGATTTAGCGAAAAAAATTTAAAGCTGAAAGGTGACATTTTATAGTCCCCTAAAAAGGCATTTTGGTCTACGAATCCTATAACTACCTTATTAGGTAACTGTCCGCTAAATAAATTATCTTTGACACATATCTTGTTACCAGCCGATATAGAAAATGAATTACACTTGGTACTGGTAATTGGAAATTTCATGGTTGCCAATTCCAAGGTTTTAGCGTGAGATATCACAATTTCTGGAGTCAATTTCCCCTTTCTGACGAACAACGATGCGTGGTTAAATACGACTTTACATTTTGTTCCATCGGAATGTATGCAAAATTCGTTGGGGCTTTTAATAAATTTGAAATTAACGTCAATCAAATTTTGGAGAAATCGGTTTTGTTGGCAAATGTCCGCGTGAACAACTCCAATCATATCTATAACGCCTTCTTGCGCGAATTTAGCTCGTTTCTTGAAACCATCGTTATCAAAAAAGCCGTTGAATTTCCCAGCTTGATCTTTGTAAAACAGTGAAGCTGTTAAAAAACTCTCTTTTGCGGGGCCACCAAAGTCAAAAGTGTTTGAATCATGCTCTTGTAGTGGTACTGTTGAGCGCACGATGTAACTGATCTGTCACCCAGTGATACGTGAACTTCTCCAAATAGACTATTCAAAAATAGGTTTTCTGGTGCGACTTTATCTGCAGGCTTTGTTGTTGTTCCGCTAGTAGTTTCGGCTTTAGGTAAAGTTCCGTCAGGTTTCACAATCTTCACTTGAACTTGCAATAAGGTGTTTTTCAAATCAATGTACGTTTCTGAGTTTCCAGCGATATTGAAGATAATTGCTTGATTTTCATTTACGTTCGACGTTGGATTATATTCAACCCATTGACTTCCGATTATTCCAGTCTGAGTATACGGTACGTGGAATAAATAGAGTTCTGAGCTGATGCTATTTTGCGAACTTGGGTGTTGCAACGACATTATTACGATAATATATCGGAGTGAAGCAATGACGTTTACTTTTCTTCCTGGTTCGTACTGAACTGATAATTTTTGTTGCTTTGCGTTTCCTTTTACCGTTCCCAGTTAGTTTCGTAACGTGTTCGGCTGCTTTTCTTAAAGCGTCTTTCCCCGCTTCTTTCCCCCTCGTTTTTAATGCTTCTTTCAGGGAAACCCCGCTTGAGACACCTGATGCAACTTTAGCACCAGCAAAATTTCGTCCAAGGAATGATGCTCCTTTTTTAAGTATGGGCATGGCTGATCGAAAGGCTGAAGCCAATATACTTCCGAGACCGTAGCCTCTTTGAACGGCTACACCTTGATATACCGGAATCGATCCGTGTCCAATTTGATTTAAGTAAAAGTTTTGATAATCGGTCACGGAAACTCTGTCTAAATTATGCGGAGACATGTTGTTTCTTCGACTCGCTTGACGTAAATGAAACGGTGGTTGATTTCCAACTTAGTTTTATAGTGGAGTCCATGTTCTTCGAGGTCTGAAATGGAGAGTGACGTGAACCTTTCCTCGTTCAAAATGTACTGGTTGACCCATTTCGTTCATAATATTAATTTCAATGGTTTGAAAGTTGTTGCTCGCTATAGGCATATAATGTGGACGTGAAAACTCTTTTTCTACCGTGTCTCCGTCTTTTCCTTGAATACTTATAATTCGTAACAGCAACACGTCAGAGTCGCCAACCGATCGACTTTGTATAATGTCCGAGTAAATAAACAGGGAGTGTAAACCTGCGTCCATATCGCAACTGAAAGGAGTCGTCATTGAGGTAACCACGGTAACATCTTTGTCGGGTATTCTCGTTAAGCCTAATATGAGTGCGAATATAATCTAAACAAACATGATTGTTTTTTAACTTGTATATATATAGTTCCCCGTTCCCTCTAAAAGGGGCGAGTCTTAATTTGAGTTCTATGAATAAAGCGTTTGGTTATGTTTAGCTGTCGTAGTTCCTTTTTAGCGTTACAACAGTGGTGACAGCGGCGGGATTTCAGCAGAATGCCGAAACCAGAAGTCCCCCAGCCAGCAGCCTCCGATCTTGGAACTATCCTCAACGTTCTCGTGCGGCAACAACAGACGGCTCAGCAACAAAACCAAGCTCTCATTAATTTATTGACTCAGAATATCGGGACTCCCACTACGTCCGCTTCTACGGCAACTTCCACGGTAGCTTCTTTGGACATCCCAGTTTTCGAATGGGACGAGAGTGATGGCGACAAGTTTGAACAGTGGCTAAAGAGGTTCGAATATATCTTGGACATCAGCGCTCCCAATCTTACCGACCTAGACAGAGTCAAATACATAGTTTCGAAACTTTCGAACGAAGCTTTTAGCGAGTATTACAAGTCGTGTATGCCCAAAGAGCCGACGGATTTCCCGTATGTCACGACCGTAACAAACCTCAAGAAACTCCTCGGTAAGAAGCAAACTCTATTCATTGAACGTTTCAATTTTATGCGTATTCAGCGGCAACAGGGCGAAGAATACCGCCAGTACTTCATCCGAGTCAAATTATTGCTAAAGCGATTCACCTTTGCCGATTTGACCGAAGACCAATTTGGAATCCTAGTTGCCCTGTGTGGTTTGTCGCGGCCAGAAGATGAATCAATACGAACGAGGATCTTGCGGCGTCTGAACGCCGAGGCTGGCATCAAACTCAAGGAGATAATCGAAGAAGTCCTAACCATCGTCGCCACAAGAACGGAACAGATCGTATTCCAGGGAAACGCTATTCCGGTGAACAGCATCCGCAATCAGGAGGCCGAGCAACCTTCGTCCAAACCAGCGGGGAAGCGTCGCTCGCGTTCAGCATCCCGGTCTGCGAAACCACCGCCATACGCTTGTTTCCGATGTGGAGAGATGCACTGGGTCAAGGATTGTTCGCACCCCAAGACTACGTGTCACAAATGTTCCAGGATTGGTCATCTCGCTTCTCAATGTGAGAAACGATCTACGAATAAATTCAATTCCATTCGTTTCCCCACGGTTCGATTTAACTCAATGCGCTCCTCGAAGCTCATTACACGCGAAATGCTGGTGAATAACGTACCCGTCACTTTCTACCTGGACAGTGGCGCCGAAGGCAACATTATCAATCAATCAACGTATGAGCGTATTGGTAAGCCAAAGCTAAACCATTGTCACGAACAGGGAATCCTTTTTGATGGGACGACTGCCACGTTCCTGGGGAAGGGAACAGCTGTATTCAAGCTAGGAGGAAGGGAGGTTCAACACAGTTTCTATGTTGCCCGTGAGGGAGCATTGAATCTTCTTGGAGTCGAGACACTGGATTCTTTTGGTCTGCTTTATAGTCTCCGTCACGTTGGACCGACCGATCCAGCGGTTAATCTCTGCGGCACGCAGACCGAACAATCGGAAAAGGTCCAAGAAGACGCATTCATTCGCTCATTGAAGGACGAATTTCCAGCCGTTTTCAGCGATGGTCTTGGGCGATGTACAAAAGCAAAGGCTAGGCTCTCTCTTAAGCCTGGCTGCGTTCCAATCTATTGTAGGGCAAGGCCAGCCCCCTACGCCGCTCGTAAAACCATCGAGACCGAAATAAAGCGACTTGAGGAGTTAGGCGTTCTGAAGGCAGTCGAACACTGTGACTGGGCCGCTCCGATCGTGAGTATCCGGAAACCTAATGGAACTATTCGTCTTTGGGCAGATTTTTCTACGGGGTTAAATGACGTCATAGCACTTAATCAGCACCCATTACCGCTCCCAGAAGATATTTTCGCCACTCTAAATGGAGGTAATATTTTCTCGCAGTTGGATTTGTCCGAAGCATACTTGCAGGTGGAGCTGGATGATGACTCAAAAGATCTCTGTACGATTTCCACACACAAGGGGAATTTCCAGTACCAACGACTTCCTTTTGGAGTCAAATCTGCACCCGGTGCTTTCCAGGCCATGATGGACAGCATGCTCGCTGGGCTTGAATTTGCTAAGGCATATCTCGACGATATTATCATTGTCAGCCGGAACCTGGAAGAACACAAGCGCCATCTACAGGAAGTTTTCGGCCGCATTAAGGATTTCGGTTTCCACCTTCGCCTCGAGAAATGCAAGTTCTTTATGAAGCAAATTAAATATCTTGGGTTTATCATTGACAGTGATGGCCGACGTCCCGACCCAGGGAAGATACAGGCGATAACTCATATGCCAGCACCCACCGATATTCGAACGCTTCGATCGTTCCTGGGAATCGTAAACTATTATCAAGTTTTTGTCGCTAATATGAGATTTATTCGGCAGCCATTAGACGAACTTCTGGAGACAAAGAGGAAATGGATTTGGACTTCCAAATGTAGCGAAGCGGTCAAGAAAATTAAGGAAATTCTGCAATCTGACCTTTTGCTCACGCATTACGACCCAACACTCGATATCATCGTGGCAGCCGATGCCTCGGATTACGGGATTGGGGCTGTCCTCCAGCATCGCTTACCAAATGGGACAATCCAGGCCGTCAGTCATGTGTCCAGAGCGTTAACTCCTGCCGAAAAGAACTACAGTCAAATTGAGAAGGAGGGTCTGGCTATTACCTTCGCGGTTAAGAAATTCCACAAAATGCTTTATGGTCGCCATTTCACGCTGCTCACGGGCCATAAACCGCTTCTATCTATCTTCGGTAGCAAGAAGGGAATTCCTGTGCACACAGCCAACAGACTCCAACGCTGGGCGCTCATTCTGATAGCCTACGACTTCAAAATCGAATATCGCTCGACGACGTCATTTGGACAGGCAGATGCCTTGTCCAGGTTAATCTCGTCGCAACCTTGTCCCGAGGATGACATAGTCCTGGCCAGCCTGCAGGTGGTATCCGATATCCAAGCTGTAGTTCGGCAACTGCCCGTGACTTTCCAGGAAATCAAAGCAGCGACCAGTCTAGATCCACACTTGCAGACGGTAATGACCTATATAAAAACTAATTGGCCTTCCCTCAAGGACCTACAAGCGTTACGGGAGGGAAAAGAACTGGAGCAATTTTATCGGCGCAGGGATTTGTTCACTATCGAGCAAGATTGCATTCTCCTTCGAGACCGGGTTGTCATTCCAAGCAGGCTGCGGCCTACGGTTCTGAAACTTCTTCATCATGGACATCCAGGGGTCAGCATAATGAAGTCTTTAGCCCGCGCTCATGCTTACTGGCCATTCCTGGATACTCAAATCGAACAGTACGTCGCGCAATGTACTAAATGCATCTCGGCAGCTAAACTACCACCGAAGGCTGTTCTACATTCCTGGCCTAAAGCTGAAAGGCCTTGGCAGCGAATTCACCTCGACTACGCGGGTCCTCACCATGGACACCAGTATCTTCTCGTCGTGGATGCCTATAGCAAATATCCGGAGATCTTTGACATGAAATCCACCACGGCAACAACCACTATCTCTACGCTAGAAAACATTTTCGCTCGCTACGGATATCCGGAAGTGATCGTAAGCGATAACGGAACCCAATTCTCTTCGGGAATGTTTGCCACGTTCTGTCGCAGAGCTGGAATCCAGCACATGTTTTCTCCGCCTTACCACCCGCAGTCCAACGGTCAGGCCGAACGGTTTGTTGATACCTTCAAGAGAGCCCTATTGAAACTTAAGGGTGAAGGAAGTGTTCAATACATGCTGAATGTTTTCCTGCTGACGTACCGATCAACTCCGAACTATCGTATCGATGGGAAAAGTCCGGCCGAGCTATTTCTAGGGAGGAAACTACGAATTGGTTTAGATCTCTTACACCCGCCTGTACCTCCAGCAGCAGTCAATATTCATAGACACGTTCGATCTGCCGATACCAGAACCAGAACACCGTCCCATAGTTGTTCCTGTCGGAGAGCGTCACGTCAGATTCAGCATTCCGGAGGATGATACTCAGGTTCCTCCCATACGGCGGTCAGAACGGGTGCGACGGAAACCGGCTCCACTTACCATCCAACCTCATAAAACATCATACGATTAACTTTTTAAAAAAGGGAGGTGTTGGAACGGTTCCAATAAATTGAGCCGAATGTAATCTAAACAAACATGATTGTTTTTTAACTTGTATATATATAGTTCCCCGTTCCCTCTAAAAGGGGCGAGTCTTAATTTGAGTTCTATGAATAAAGCGTTTGGTTATGTTTAGCTGTCGTAGTTCCTTTTTAGCGTTACAACAGTATGCACTGCGCTCCTTGGAATAATTCTTCAGTTAAGTTCGCTTTAAACCCCATTTCGAAAGTTTTTTTATTCTTGCTAATTCGAACCAGATTTCCGACTTCAAAGGGGAATGTAACGGGAGGGGAAAAAATTAATTTTCCCGTATACATTTTGCCACACTTTTTTTTGAATTTTCACTCGTCACTTCAACTGGTTTGCATTTAATAGAATTATGATAGTTGTTGTTATAAGCATTCAGTAAATCTGGTAATACGTCAATGTATTTATGTGTATTGTTTTGCGTGAAATAACGATACATACGACTATTCAAGGTGCGATTAAACCGTTCTATGATGCTACTTTTCACCTCCGAATGAGTAGCGAAAAACTTGATACCACGACGTTTTAATTCTCGTTGTACTTCTATTCATATGAATTCGTTTCCGTGGTCTGATTGAACAATCTTTGGTTTTCGACCATATTCCAAGATCGATTTAAAAGCCTCAAGTATTGTCGTTCGTTTCTTATCCTTGGTAGCTACAGCGAAAGCGTATTTGCTGAATACGTCTATACAACATAATAGGTATCTGAAACCGTTATTATGTCGTTTAATATCTTGCAGGTCTGCCAGGTCGAGTTGCCATTGTTCGTCTATTCCATATACGATTGTCTTGTTTCTTCTGATTTTATGTTTTATCGGTTGGTGTAACGTATACGTATCCTGTCGTTTTAGAAATTCAGGAACGTCATTTATGGAAACTTTAAGCCCCTTTGCTCTGGCAGCTCGATAAAGACCGTGTATTCCGCCATAACTTCCGGGGTCCTTTACACTTAAGTATATTTCTTCAAGCTTATCCATTCATCGTACAGTTCAGTTTACGTTCTTGGTACCCGTACGCGAAATCAAATAATTCAAAAACGATAATAATAAATAGCAATAAAAACGCCGTAACAACTTTAGGTGATTTTAAATAAGAAACTGATAAAGAGGTTAGCAGCCCAGTGGGAGTGGGATCGTTACATCCTTCCATGTTGTGAAAGAAAATGGCACGCAATAGAAGTTTTTATTATTTATTTCAATTTTATCCAATTCAATAACCCGTTTCCATGTATAGATTCAGGAGTTTGGGGTAAGTGAAAATCATCCCCCGAATCATTAGGTTTCACGGTATGTATAACTGGTTCATTTGTTTTGTCCTCATTATGAATAGCGGTGGTAAAAGGAATTTTATTTTTAACGAGAGTTTTGGGTACATTTTCATTTTTAAGCATTTCGTAAAACTTATCTATCCCGACAGTATTGTATTTGGGTTTGGTTCTATGTCCTTTAACAGATTCGTGTAAAATGTCCATTATATTTGAATCAGCGACTGGTTGTCCTTTATATATAAGTTCACCGTTAGAAGTCCATTCAATCTTGGTATTATTATCAAACCACTTCCACAACGCAATGACGGGTCTGAGATGAGAATCTGGAATCGCAATGGCAATTTCAGGGTACCAATCTTTCTTTTTCGGTTTTTCAACGATTTTCTTCTTTTTAGTTTTTTTGTTAATATTTTGTTGCAGAACGTGGTTATACAAGTCCATTTTTTGGGAATCATTGAGTTTCTGGCTATTCAAAACAGTTTTAGCATCCAAGTTTTCGTCGAGTTTCGGTTGAGAATTCAGCCGTCGATAAACTTCCTCGGGAACTAGAATCATCTGTCTAGCCATTTTTGATAGCTCTACTTATAGCTGCGCCCACAGCACTACTTACAATAGATAGAAGAGGTGCTAACAGTAAAGGAAGAAAACCACCTTTTTGTATCAGAATCTTTTTTCGTTTTGCAAGGGAATTAGGTTTAGATATTTTCCGCAAAGTTTGACGGTGTCTCTTCAATCGTCTGACAGTTTCACGTTCCCACGTAGAACATTTATACACCATTCTAAAATAGCCTTGATTGCGTCATTATTTGCATATTTGATAGCTGCGGCCCTTTGACATGTATTACACTTTGCGAGATACTTTAAAAAAAATTTTTGTGATTGTGAACTCTCTTCATTTCGGTACAAAAACTGCAGCTTCCTCTCCTGGTATAAGTCCGGTTCGTAGTCGGTGATCGTCTGACGTTGTTGGTTTCAAATCTACCCATAAATACCCAAAGTCTCTTGCAATAGCTTGATTGAATGCGTCCATGACGAATTTACTGTTCGTGGGGGAAAATCTGTCGAGCCAAATGAAATATCGCAGATTTGTCACGTGGTGTTTTGAAAATAATCAAATAATGCGCATTTAAATTTAATGTTCTTATTTCCTTCCCCGGATAATATAAATTTTGCATGAGTACGAAGACTGACGTATTTTTATGATGAGACCCTCGTATAAACAAATTAGTAATATCCTTGTTGTTAGATATCTCGCATAGTAAATCATCTAGAATAACAAAATTCTTGACATCGGGATCTAAAATTTTCACATCCAGTAACCCTTCGTGAAACTCGACTGGTGGTGTATGATTTAACACTGAATTAAACAGTTTCGGTTGGTATTCTGTATAACACCAAATTATTATCTCGGGTGGTGGTGAAATACACGTATCTTTGTATTTGATAAGACTAGCAATGAAGAATGATTTTCCTGACTGAGTTGCACCCGCTACAAGACCATTGAAAGGATGTTGCAAGCTGAATTCCATTTTTAGAATGACACATTTTATTCAAATCACGGGGCATTTATATACAAATGTTGTTTGGCGTTACAAACAATACGTGCTACCAAACATTTACAAAAGTCGTCACTTAAAAATGTTTTTAAAGTGAAAATTTTATAAATTTTAACATAATCTAAATTTTTTATCACAGTATCGAAGTTCATGGTAACACGCATTTCCCAGTCCTCAAGACAGTTGTGTTGCGTCTGTGACGGAAGTGAAATTTCACTGGCGAAATTAGCGGCTCAAATTTTAATTTAATTAGCATATTAAAATAGTGATTATTTTTTATATCGTAGTTAACTCTATCCTCGTAAGGAATAATATACAGGGTCTTTTTTTTTGCTCGGAAAAGTGTTTTTTTTTCAAAAACTATTTATAGTACCGATTTCAAATTTGGAAGGTCAATTCTCTATACCGGGGGACATCAGTTTGAGAAATTTGAGCGTTTTCGGTAATGTTTTTCACCAATTTTGAAAAATTATTTTTCGACCACTAGGTGCGAGATAAAAAATTTCTATTATAAAAATGTAGGCCGTCATCGAAAACCCTTAAAAATTGTTCACTCGACGAAAAACAATTTATTTATCAGTGAAAATTCGAGCTTGAAAAATTTACAAGTTGGTGAAGCCAAATTACGATTGTTTGAAACGATAATTGAAACCGAATTACCTAATCCAGTTGAAACTTTGGTTAAAAAAACGACCGGATTTAAAACACACGAGGCTATAGGTCAATCCTAAACATGCATTGGGTATTTAAAGGAAAACTTTGGGAGATTATTATCAGTGTTTGATAATATTTCGAACAATGCCTCGTTATTCAGTAGCTGAGCGTACCGAGATAGTTGTCATTTACTATGGAGAAGCAGCGCAAAACCTTAGAAGAGTGACTGAAATCTTCGCAGAAAGACATCCAAATGGAGCACCATCTGTAAATACAGTAAGACGAGCAATTCACGATTTCAATCAATTTGGTAACTTGCAACCTAGGTTTCGCGGATTGGGTCAACCGGATTTAGACTTCGAGAACAATGTACTCGCGTACTTTGTGGCATATCCTCGTCACAGTTGCGCTAACGCCGCTGCTGATTTGGGTTGTTCTGCAAATCGTGTGTGGAAAATTCTTCGTAAGAAACGCTATCACCCATACAGAGCTACGCTCCACCAAGGACTAATTGACGGAGACCATCAAAGACGTTATGAATTTAGCAACTGGTTACTAAATGCTGTCCAAGAAGATAGACAATTTTTGCGCCATGTTTTGTTCTCCGACGAAGCGTCATTTTCTAGAGATGGGCCCTTTAATCATCAAAACAGCCATCTTTGGTCTGACATCAACCCACATTGGGGTTTTGAATATCATCACCAGGTTCAATTTGAACGGGTCAATGTTTGGGTTGGACTTGTTGGAAACCGTTTGATTGGTCCCTTTTTCCTGCCGACGAACCTCAACGGCCAAAGGTATTTACATTTTCTACAGAACGAACTGAGTGACGCAATCGACGACCTTCCATTGGCTGAAAGACGTCAGTTGTGGTTTCAGCAAGATGGCGCCCCTCTGCATTTTTCCCGGCAAGTAACTGAGCACCTCAACAACGAGTTTCCTGAAAGGTGGATAGGGAGAAATGGTCCAGTGCATTGGCCAGGAAGGTCACCTGACCTAACACCGCTGGATTATTTTCTCTGGGGATTCGTTAAAGCAAAGGTATACGCCACGCCCATTGAAACTAGGGAGGAACTCATTAGACGAATAATCAGTGCTTGCCGAGACGTCACACCAGAAATGGTAGAGAAAGTGTTTGAGAACTTAATTGTCCGCGCACAAACCTGTGTCGCAGCCAATGGTGATATTATTGAAAATGTTTTGTAAAAATGTATGTGAATAAAATATCTGCATTTAAAAACCAAACGTGTACATTTTTTCAAGTGTGAAAACTCTACTACGTTTGTATTAGACTTGTTCCCTTTTCAATTATCGTTTCAAACAATCGTAATTTGGCTTCACCAACTTGTAAATTTTTCAAGCTCGAATTTTCACTGATAAATAAATTGTTTTTCGTCGAGTGAACAATTTTTAAGGGTTTTCGATGACGGCCTACAACTTTATAATAGAAATTTTTTATCTCGCACCTAGTGGTCGAAAAATAATTTTTCAAAATTGGTGAAAAACATTACCGAAAACGCTCAAATTTCTCAAACTGATGTCCCCCGGTATAGAGAATTGACCTTCCAAATTTGAAATCGGTACTATAAATAGTTTTTGAAAAAAAACACTTTTCCGAGCAAAAAAAAAGACCCTGTATATTGTTGTACTGGAGAATCTAACGCGCTTCATGTCAATCAAATCCCCCTCTCCTATTATTCGGGTGTTCGAAATCGGGGTGTGTCAATCGTGATTTTAGCCCTACTTCTTTTCTTTAGAAAGAGGGGACCGTCCGTACAAACCCATTCTCGAAGCAACCCAACCTCTCGCAGCCTTTACCTGGCCCTTTACCTCCCAGCCTCGTAGCCTCCCCAGCCTCACGCAGACTTTACCAGCTTCCCAGCCTCACGTAGACTCCCATATTCGTTAACTCTTTTGTTCTTGAATTGGCAAATTTTTACTACTAGTAGATCTTGTATTTTCATTAACACGAATTTGCCACAAGATCGTGTGCGCATTCTTAAACCTGTATGGAGCTTCGTGAGTTGCCCGAGAACAGTATTGATGTGTTTTCCAGTGGTTTGTTGGACCATAATGTACAGAGGCCAGATGTAATGGAGGGTGTAACGTTAGCGCGGTTTGCCGGTTGGTATGAATATGCCAAAAACTGAAGATCTTCACCTGGCCAAATTCACGATGACGACGTTGACGGAAGCTGTGATGGCGTTCGTTTGGTAACTGGCTGAAGTTAAAAGGTGAATCTGGTTTCGTTAGAAAACGTGGTTGGCCTAAAATTATTCGTCACAGAAATTTTAGTTTAATTAAAGATTCGAATAACTTTTATCGCGAGCAAATAATGTTATTTGTGCCTTGGCGTGATGAAAATGAAGATATTTTAGGGAAGGATTTTAGAACAGAGTATGAAATTAATGTGGAAAATATTAACGAAATAAGGAAGAAATTTAACAATGATTTCGACGAGTTAGCATTTGAGAAGGCTTTGGAGGATTTAGAGAATGAATTAGTTGAACCCGATTTGACTAATATTCAACCGGAATTAGAGCACCAAAATGAAGGGGATAAATTAGCGGTCGGGGTTGAGCAAGATGCTGTGGGTAACATCAATAGGGAGGTTGTTGATGGTAATGATAATAGACCCGTTTTACCCTCAATTATTAAAGTGGACGATTCAGAATATTTTGATATTCTTAGGAAGTTAAATTCCAAGCAAAGGGAAATTTTTTTTTCCATCTAAAAACGAAGGAAACTCCTTTACGTATGTTTGTAACGGGATGGGCTGGTGTTGGGAAAAGCCTTTTGATAAGCGCAATTTATGAATCAATTACTAGATTTTATAACAAACAACCCGGATCTAATCCATTGAAAGCGAAGGTTATTAGATGCGCTCTTACGGGAAAAGCGGCTTTTAATATTTGTGGTGCAACTTTAGATAGTACATTTTGCCTACCTGTTAGTCAATTTGCACGAAATATCTTAACTTTAGAAAGTGAAACTCTGCACAAGTGTAGGCTGCCTTATCATCAATTGAAATTATTAATAATCGATGATATATCAATGGTTGGGTCAAAAATCTTTCATCGAGTAAACGCTAGATTGCAGGAAATTATGGGATGCCCCGACTATTTTGGTGGCGTGTCCGTTTTACTTGTTGGCGATTTTAATCAGCTTCGACCGGTGTGCGATTCTTTTGCATTTCAAGGTCAAAATGAGTTTGATAATGTATACACTTCACTGATCGATAATCCTATATGGGGGCAATTACAATTTTCGGAATTAGATGTAATTATGAGACAAAACGACCAATGTTGAAGTAAACCGGTTCAACTCGGTGAAAATTTCTAGTATGGAAACTGAAAAGGCTTCTTCGTCTGCATTCGATGTTGTCAACGGAGATTTAAGTCCCAAAGTTAAAAGTGATATTTTAACGCAAGTTGCAACACTAGCGATTTCAGATACGTATGACCTTCCGAAGGAATTAACTTTAGCTTGCGAGGTAAGATATATGATGACTTACAATGTTGACACTTCGGACGGACTGACGAATGGCGCAACTGGGTGGTTAAGGAAAATAGAGTATGGCATGAATAGAAACGGGATACAATTTCCGTTTCGGGTTTGTGTGGAATTTGATGGCCAAGATGTCGGTAAAAATTTAAGACAAAGAAGTTATGGGCTGTATAAAGTAATGATTTTAGTAGGTCATGGACACCCGTTGAGAAGGTTACCAAATCTTTCTCGAGAAAATGGAAGCAACAAAACATTTCGGGGACTAGGAAACAATTTCCTCTCGTTATTTCCGAAGTCATTACTATACACAAAAGCTAAGGCGATACATACTCCTCGGTTGTAGTTTACTGTAAGCCGTCGAAAAAGTTTGCAAAGTCTCAACTGTACGTGGCTTGTAGTAGAGCAAAATCAGCTTCTGGTTTGTATATTTACGGGAAGTTTCAAGTTCCAAATACCCCTAAAAAAGATGTTGTTGAATTGGAGCTCAAAAGATAACGAGAAAATGAACGTATTCCTTTCCTTTTTTTATTCATAATGTGCAGTGGTTAAATGCTAACTTAGCCGATATTTTAGCCGACAATGTAATTTTAGGGAGTGAATTATTATGTTTTGTTGAGACGTGGAAAAAAGAGGGTGATAGCATGAGTGTGCCGTCTTTTAGGGAAGTAGGTGCTATATCTTTACCAAGAACGGCACGCAGAGTGGCTTTCGGCTCGTCTATCTATTTAAAGGAGTCGGCTAAAAACTGTGTACATAAGTTTGATGAACGAGTTCTGCAGAAAGATAGACCTTTAAGGAATGCTCATGTAGAGCGTTGTTGGTTGAATGTTTCAATTGATAATGAGCCAATTGCTTTAATACTGTTATACAAGTCTCCCGGAGCGAGTTTAAACGCTGACTTTGAAGATTTCAATCCTTTATTTGATAGCAAGTACCGTTCTTTAGTTCCAACAGTTGTTGTTGGGGACTTTAATATAAACTTTTTGAAATGTAAGACTGCGCTAACGAAGTTTTTTGAACCAATTGGAATGTCACTTTGCCAGGGCTCGAGAAGAATTATTCCACCGACTACAATTGCCAATTAGATTTGGCTTTTGGAAATGAAGCTTTTCGAGATCGTTATGAAGCTTGTTATAGGGAATCGTATTTTTCGTATCACAAGGTATATGCATTTATTAAAAGAGTTAGTTGCAACACTTGATTCTCAGGTCAATCTGGGAAGTAAATTAGTTTGGTACTTTGAGAAGGAAGTCTGCTTATCAGACTTATTCCAACGGCTTATTAGTTTCTCACGTTTTTCGCTACGTGGCAGTATGTACCGTGGGAAGGATGATAAGAGGTTTTACTTGATTTTCACTAAGACTTTTGGAAACGACCTTGACTTTTTTAAGCCTGTAGAGTCATCCTACTTTCAGTGGTGTATGGCTTTGGCCGATATTAAGCCTGGAGAGTTATCCCATTTTTAGTGGTGTTTGGCTTTGGCTGATATTAAGCCTGGAGAGTCATCCCACTTTCAGTGGTGTATGGCTTTGGCCGATATTTGGCCTGGAGAGTCATCCCGCTTTCAGTGGTGTATGGCTTTGGCCGATATTTAGCCTGGAGAGTCATCCCAGTTTCAGTGGTGTATGGCTTTGACCGATATGAAGCCTGGAGAGTCATTCCACTTTCAGTGGTGTATGGCTTTGGCTGATATTAAGCCTGGAGAGTCATCCCACTTTCAGTGGTGTATGGCTTTAGCCGATATTTAGCCTGGAGAGTCATCCCACTTTCAGTGGTGTATGGCTTTGGCCGATATTAAGCCTGGAAAGTCATCCCACTTAACTTATAGATGCACGGTGGTGAATTAAACGGGTGGCAAATGCTGCGGAAGTATTCCGGGTCGATTCTCAATCGAAATGATTGGCCCAAGGATATTCGCGCACTTTTTTTCAAAAAACAATTGAGGAACGCGACCAAAGTAGAGAATAATCATATTTGAACCATTTTTTCCAAGATGGTCGCCAAAAATAACCCCCCTCCCCAAATTTGTTTCCAAAAACCAATTTTTGACCTTGGAAAAATCGAAAAACATATTTTAATTTTAACCCTAAATTTCACCTTGAAGATGATCTTTGACCTCGACGCTTGTCCCCTGTCCACCACCCCTAAGCCTCGGTCTATCACCCCAACAAGTTTGGACACGATCGGACAAGCTCGGACCGAGATATCGGCGGTAATATGTGACCCCACCAAATAATAACGCTTATTCACTTTTGGTGACACTTTTTTCGTTTTTTTTTGTTTTTTAGTCGTTTAAAATGCTAATAAGTTAATTGCGAGATGTGGAAACGAATTCGCGACGTTCGCTCTATAACCTTGACAAGTTTGTCTGTCACGTGCAATCTAACTTACCCCTGTCGAAATAAAATACATATTTTAAAACACAACACATTGCAATAGGCCTGATTGGTCAATATCCGCCCAATAACTTATGTTTTACCCCTGTTGAAATGAAACTTAATTAACTTTTGGAGATAAATAAATAATACAATAACGACATAATAAACAATCAATACATATTTTTAAAAACACAACAAATTACAATGGGGCTGGTCAATATCCGCCTGAGATATAGCCAATTTTGTTTATAATAAATAAAATAAAATGTATTTACTTTTGGAGATTAACATTTGCAATACAAAGGGGTAATTTTATCAGGGAAATTGGTTTTAATAGTACACTAATACATTCTAAAATAATATAATCAAATAAAAATACGAAAAACAATTATTTTAAAATAGTAAATTAATTACATAAACAATCAATAAACATTTTAAAACATTGCAATGAACTTAATCGGGCGATATCCGCCAGAGATATAGTCACTAATGTATAATGAAAATATTCATTTTATTTAGCAATTCAAAAGTATAATGTTATCCACCTACAATAAAAACGTATTACTTTACCAATATAAAAATAATTCTTACATTTTTGAAGATACAATGTTGTTTTTATTGATACTTTTACTAGTGTTCGCAATTGTTTATTCATTATCCACAAATTTTCCGATTTCTTTTTAAAAAAAGATGGGAAAAGAATATCATTTTAACTTAACTATGTTTTTTACGCAACGATGCATTTATTTGAATAAAAGCGGTATTTATTTAAGTAATTGGTTGTTTTTATTTAAATAATAGGCTTATTCACTTTCAATTATTTAAATATTTTGCAATTTTTATTAAACTATTAGTTATTTAAATAAATATTGAAATATAGCCGAGCTTATTTTATTCATGGATAAAAATTAATCGACTGCCGAGCACTAACTTTTGCAACTCGAAAGACTATAATTTTACCCAAATAGATAACTGGTTAATTTTTAATAGTAAAATAATATATTCTAAAGTTGGAAAAACATCTTAAATTACATAATCAATAAGAATTCCAAAACCATTTATTGAAAATAAATAAAAAAGAATTAACTTTTAAAATTATTTTTCAAATAAAATAATACTTACTTTGATTTATAAGTTTATTTTTCTGCTGAACAGCGTTACCAGAAACACGCAAAGCCATCGTACAAGACACGGTTTATGAAATTCTGCCGGATTGCGAGCTATATCTTTAAATTCATAAATTATAATTACCTCTAGGATATAACTGGTTCAACATTCTATTGCATTAGCCTTGTAAAACTGATTTGATAACCACCCCTTAATTATTGTCACGTGTAGAGTTTATCCACTCATTACAACCTTTTAAAACTAGTTTGGAATTTTCAACAATTTACTGTCACACTTTCAAACGCAAAAATCTTTATAAAAATCGATTTTACCCTTATCTTGTCACCTACATTGTAACACATCTCCGCGCCAGATTGAATTAATCAATAAATTATGAACGCAGAACACGTTTCGCCAGGAGACATTTCACAGAGCCAGTGAGAAGGAACAAAGTGGTTTTTTTTCAAACAAACGCTAGATATTAATAAAATACCAATTATTAAATTGTCTAACTTTAAAAAAATTGTAAATAAAAATGATTTGTTTTAAAAAACAAGCTTATTAACATTTTACTTTTTGAAGGTACAATCTTTTATTATATTTAATAATAATAATACTTTTTCGCAAAAAATAAATGTATTGGCTACTAGGATAGTACAAAAAACTAAATAAGATTACATTTTTACACCCAAAAGTGTTTTTTTAAAGAATTTCAAATTAAATTATATAAACAATAAAGATTAAAAAACAATTACAAAACTATACAAAATAAACTATACAATAAAGATTAAAAAACAATTAACAAACTATACCAAATAAACTATACAATAAAGATGGAATTAAAAATTGAAAGGTTGTAAATATAGAAATATAAAAAAAATTAGAAGTAATACAAAGATATAATTAAAATTAACTTAATTCGCAGATTTTTTTCTTTTCTACGAAATGAGGTACTAGGTTTGAAATTCGGGGCTAAAAATTTGTAATTGTTAATTAGTATAATTAAATGAATATAATGATAAATATTAACTAACAAATTATTTGATTTTATGCTGATGTAATGTGTTTACGTAGTTAAAAGAGCGGTTTTATGCTGAATTCCCCCTGCACATTACATTTGAACAACAGCATCATTGCTAATAATGAAATGGATTTAGTTTTGAATATAAACAACATGTTTTTAAATTTAATTATTAAAAACGTAAAACTAAATAAAAACAGTATAATTTTTGTATTTTTATATTGTCAGCGTAGTTTCTATAAATCAATTATCTGTAAAAGCTTTTATTATAAATAAAGATAAAAAATATAAGAATCATTATTAAAAAATAGTCAGATTTGGAATGTCTCACTAGAATAAAGTGAATTTTCTCAAAAATACTTTTATCTTATATTAATAAATAATAAGTGTAACCTGGTACACTATCGAATGTTAATTATAAAACAATTTAATTTTCTCGTTTATGTTTTTATATAGAGGGAATTATTTACGTGTTTAAACAGGGAACGTCACTTGTTGAACTTGTGTGCTTTTTCGAATGTACGGGCGCAACGGTCTTAAATTTTGTTATTCTAATAAATAGATAAAAATTAAACATTAATTAACACAAATTATATTCTGTTTTCAATCCAAGGTATCAGATTATTATTTACTAATTAGACGACATGTTCTACAACCTGTATCATAAAACCGTTTGATTTATGGATTTCAGTTTTAAAAGCAGATCCGTTATCGTATTTCCAATCACAAAGACATTTCAACTGTTAAGTACACGTTTTTAATTTTACATTAACTGTGGAATTCAAAATAGAAATATTAATTGCAGAAACATGTTCCTTAAAAAAGAGGATATTTAAATCGATTAATTTTTGAATTTTAAACCTTACTTAACGTGCCATTATTAATTCTGTTTAATTTGTTTGTATTTAAAATTTAAATATTCCGATTTTTATGTTTGCAAAGCAAATTTGCCAAATAAAATTAAAAAATACTGGTAGAGATAAAAATATTAAATTAAAATTGATAAAAAGTAAATTAAATCTTATAAAGAATCTGGAGACTTTAGTTGATTGAAGAGTAGGTTGGTTTCTTCGTAATACACATCTGACAGGTGGTTCGAAAATTTCTACAGACAGTGGTAGGATAATAATAGAGCTAATACGAGATTAATAAAAGATCAGTTTGATTTTTCTGAAATTACATGTAAAGCCTGCAAATAAATTGCCAAAAAAGAAAAATCTAAGGTTAAATTAAACTTAAAATTAGGTAAATGAATATTGTAAGATACCAGACTTTACGTACGTCTTTTCACTTGTTATTATCTGGAATTTTTAGGTATCTTAAGTACTATAAGTGTATTAAAACTTAATTTCATGTATTTGTCCGCGTGAAAAAATTTTCATTCGTGAACTTTTACTCTTCGTGTATTGAATAAACGTAACAAATTAAGAATAAATCGTTCTTATCTTATCTTAGTCGGTTTATTGTATTTGTACATTTTCCGGTTCAATAGGCTACAATAAGTTTTGAAGATGACATTTGGAGTTATTTATCTCCCGTCTTTTAATGTAAACAACCTATATTATGTGTAAATTATGAAATACACTTATAATTACATTTATTATTACCACTATTATAATTTCTAGTAGGCTATATTTTTTATTTGAATGGTTTCTTTATTAAGCGTACAGTCAATGGTTTTTATTGTCGCTTGCTTATGGTTTATTTTAATTATATTTATAATTTATTTAATTGGGTACAAATATTAAATAATGGAAAATTTCGTTACAAAAATGTATGTATGTATTGCATTTTTAATACATACAGCCATCTATTATTATTTTACATTTTAGCGTATACGTCACAAGATTGGTTTAAAGACTTAGTTATTGGTGACAGCAAATATAATATATATAACTTAGATTAGTCAATTTATCATTTTACCAAGCTCGTTGGTATTTTATAACGACAAAACGATCGTTAGGTTTTATGGAAAACGAAATAATGGGCGGGAATAATAGAACTGGCAGATGCTTTCGGTAATGATGTTAGTGTGATGATTAAAAAAGAATTATTTAAAACCGGCACTCTATGAACAAATACCAAAAATTTTGATTTTTATGGATTTTGCCTATTTCATTACTTTTGACACATAACAGAATAAAATTTGTTGACGACAGTCGAAAAAAAATGGGTGCTGAACAAAATAAAGAATTGTATAAGGAGAATGAATTGTTGTCACTACAGCATACAATTATAGAATTGAAAAAAACAAACGAAAACTTCAAGCGGAATATATAGCAGAGAGAAAACTCCTTGATAGTTTGTTACCTTTCATACGAAAGGAACCTTCTTACGAATATTTGCAAAGGTTTTCGGAAGAAGAAAGATTATTGAGTTAAGATGAATTATCCACCTGGGGCTTTTTTCGCGCGACAGCGGCTCGAGTGTTAATTGTTAAATGCCCTTTCTACGGTTTAATTGTTGAAAGACGAAAAGATTGTGATGTACCATTAATAGTTCGCGGTAATCAGATTCATTTGTGTCCATTTATTCTTGCCAAATTGGAAATGTAAAATAATATCACAAAAAAAGTTTAAAAAAAAATTTTATTTATAATTTTTATTTCAAGGTGTAACGATAAAATATTTTTGTGTAACCTGTTTAAAATCGGGTTGTTAATGTAGTTTATATTACGTGGTCTGTTAGAAAAAACAAACCGCATCGCTTTCTATACAAACTAGTTTCGCTTTGATTTTTGTTGGCGAATAATGACTTATAAAGAAAATAAGGAACCGTTTAAGGACTATGAACTGATTAAACATTTAAATAAAGAATTGAAAAAACTGAATCGAAAACTTGAAATGGATTTGATTGCACAAAGAATGATATATTTTCAAAAAGAGCATAATTCTCACGAAATGCTTTTGGAAGGAGCCCCAAAAACTGGGTTCTTAAAGGCGATAGACGATTTAGTGGTTTTTATTGAAAGCGTGTTAAATGTTATTAACGATAGTTCCTTTGTGTCAACAATTTTTTTTGTAAAATATTAATAAAGTTTTAAATTTTGAATCAGTTTTTATTTTAGAGTGTGATAGCTAGAAGGATGTAAGATAATTTAAAAACAAATTATAACAATTTTTTACAAACATATTTAATTTCAGGTTCAGAGTTGAAAATTATTTTATAACATTATATTATTCATTTTTGAGTTTTATGTTAAAAATAAAGTTTTGCAAAAAAAGTTATATTATCAATTTTATTCAAACAAGAAACACATTGACGGTATAAGTTAGTTTTTTAGATGTAAACTAGATTAATTGTTAAAGAACTAAAACCCAAAAATTAACATATTAAACTCACAGACTGTAAAACGTAGCAGACAGTAAAAGCGAGTCTTAAAATGTATTATAAATCAAACAAATTAACGATGTTTCGTGTAATGAAATTGATTTCTTACTATTTTGTATGATCGCTTAAATGTATCGGCTGCATTTTTTAAATTTTAATTAATTTACTTTTGTATTGTCTTTAAAAATGTTAATTAAGTTATATTTTAATAGTTATATTTATAATATGTTGTATGGATGAATACAGGAGGATTATAAATCGCTGTTTGACTTGGCCATCTACCGCACATTTAATACCGTTTTTACTTGGTAGCGTTATAAATTTACATAATACTATTACATACTAAACAATCAGATAAAACAACCCTCATCGAGGCGGAGTTTCCCCAACTGTCTTAGCCGGCGGGCTATCTTACCGTGAGGGAAAACGTTACGCGCACCAACTCCAGGGTATACCGGGAGAAAAAGCCTTACGATAAGGAAGAACAGTGAGAAACGCGCCGCGCTCTATTAAAACATTCCTGCACGTTTTATTCGATCTAGCTAGAACTAAATTTACTGTGTTTTATAGCCGTTACGTGGAATTTCTAATTAACTCGGCAAAAATTGTGTATTTTGATCACAAAAAAGTGGATTTTGGTACTATTTCTCTTGAAGAATTCATTAAATACACAATGGTTTTTAAAAAGGGTACGTTAAAACTTGTATTTTTAAAATAACTTATATTGTTTTAAAATTGTTTTTTGTTGTTGTAGTATCTTTAAAATTTTGGTCGGACTAGTTGTAACAGTATCAATTTTTCGGAAAGAGCCCGGAATTTACATTTCCAATGGGAACCAAAGCACTATCATTTCCTTGCAAACATGGGACGCCCTCACAAAATCATGGTCTTCAATTATTGAAAATCTAAGCTTTACATCAATAAAAAAGGTTAACCTGCCAATTCCGATCGTACTTTTCATCACAGTTTTGAAGTGTCTTCCGATGGTGGAAAATTTATGTGGTCATTATTACCTTTTACGCAAAAGTATCTTGAATACGAAATGAACTATTCAACCAGTTTTTCACTTAGTAGAGTGCAAGTGATAGCTTTAGACGAATTTAAACTGCGTATAGATGAACAGTTAAATCTGTTAAGAAATACCATGTTTGGTGTAAACCAAATGTTTTCTGTATTGGTTGATAATTTTTCGAAATTTCAAGAGTTTTATAAACCACTGGAAAAGCGAGAAGCACTCTGTGATTTCGTAGAAATCTACGCTGCCTTTCGTATTTCACAGGATTATCAAGTGGAAGAAGATTTTTTGGATCAATTTATAGGTTATTGTCCATTTGACGTAAGGGAATTAATGGATCATTGTTTAAATGACGTACAATATTTAAAAAGTGTTTTCAGTTTGTAAATATATAATGTATTCTCTGTCATCACATTTAAATAAATATTTATTAAAACAAAATTTCATAAATTTACTACTTAACAAATTTTATATTTTCGCAATAATTTCAAGTTTTATAAAACAGTTTTACACGAATTGTGCACACTGTCACGAAAAACATTTCGAACTACCAATTTTGCATAGTTTTTAGTCATTTACACCGTTCTCGAGGAAAACAAGTTAGACGAATGATAATGTCGCACAAAATTAACAATCTCGATTTTTTAAATGTATTTTTGTCTGTTAAAAAGTACAAACCTCCTTGCCTCAGCCAAAATGTTTAGAAAATATGAAATAAGTCAGCTTGATAAGGTTTAAAAAAAAATTTATTCAAAGTAATTTCCAAAGTTTACAAACTTCTAAATAATTTCAATTTTTCATTATGTTGATAGCATTGTGTAAAAAATTCGTTCAAGTTTACCTTGGATGTTAACCCTGTAGAAATTGGATTCGGGTGCTTTCAGTAATATCATCCGTTTGAGTAACTTTTCAATAAATCTTTGCACATAAGGATTGAAATTATTTGTATAATTGTATATTGATTGTCAGTTTTGCCGTTTATATAATTTACCAATTTCTTTGATGTTTGACGTTTTGAGACCTATCAAAACACTTGCTTGTAACTTGCATGGTGGTTAGTAAGGTTTATATATTCCACACACATTTTTTTAAAGTTTGAAACATTGGGTTTTTAACTTTGAAACATTTTTACTGTTTTCATTTTATTAGTTTTTCGGTAGTTAACTTTTCTTTTAGACACAATTATAAGTATTGGAAACATGTTCAAAAATAAAAGTCTTTCAAACTCATACTACCTTTTTATTATTCAACGTAATATTTTTAGTCTAAATTACAAACAATTTAATATTTATTTTATCTTTTGTTTTAATTTAAATGTTAACTAAATAATATTTTTTACGGTACTCGATCGACCGATATTTTGCTAAAAAATTCGTTATAAAATGCTACAAAATGGTTTAGATTTCTTTCGATCTAAACTGTTAATTAAATTATTAATTAAACAATAGACCAAAACCTTCTCGTTTAAGCTAGAATAGGGTTTTTGATTTGAACGATACCCGCACGGTATATTACCACAGTTCTGCTTTAAAACAAATTTACATCTCGGGTAATATTTTGCGGGAAATTTTTAAACGATTGTATTCGTACCAATTCAGATCGCATTGGGCTTAAATTCCAAGGATTGTTCGTTATGCGTAGCACGGGAACATTTTCTGTAGATTCATCCTGAACAAATTTGCAATTCGGATACCGCTGAATATGAATTAGTAAAGGATGATCACCCTTTCTCCAACTGCCAACTCGTTTACATTTAAAATTTGAGTTGAAACTCTTTATCCTTTTACTTTCAAAATGCATTTTTTACGTATTTTACTGACTGTCAGTCATCGGAAAAGATTCGTTGATAAATGCTGGATGATTATAAAAATCAAGAAAATGTTGCTGTAGTCACATGATGGTTAAATGTGACTGGCGTCTTCTAGCGGTATTTCCCAAAACTAAAGTTTTACAAATATTTGTAATATTATAGGGCTGTTTAAATCTGCTACCTGTTTTTGTGCTAGTTCTTAATTATGCCATTTGTTTTCAAAACACCTGACACCAAATACCTCATGTTCCGATTAAATCCGTAATTATTCGACAATAATTCGGTCATTTTTTTCGTTGCAAGCACTCATATATTTACAAAAACATTACATAAATTTACCCAATATTTATTTTAATTAGATGATAAATTTATCGATATTATTCCCATTAATAATAATAATCACCTAAGTTAATACCTAAGGCACCACCCAATGGTAAATGAACTTACACTTTGTAAATTGAACTTAGTCAAAATTAAAAATCTAAACAAAATGATATTAATTACGCAATATCATTGGAATTTACCAAAAATTATTCAAATAAAAAATAACATTTGAATTTCTTCAAATTTATATAAATGTAGACAATGTTGTTTCTACTAAATTTATTTATTTCAATTAACCCAAGATACAAGAATTTACCAAAATGTATTCGAAAGTTTTCAATTTATTATCAAGTCAATCATAATAAATTCAGTTAATCCAATAATATAAGAACTTACCCAATTTAATTTGATTTAGCCGAAATGTATTCAAATTTACCAATTTTATATAAAATTGCCCATGGTTTTTTCTTCAAATTACTAATAATATAGAATTTATCGCAACAAAAGATACATTAATTTGCGCTATTTTGCAAAACGGTGCACAATTTCTTTCAAAAGAAATAGGATCGATTTACTCTGATGATAAAAATGTTGTCATTGTTCCATGTTACTTAATAGAAACAGTAAATCTTGAAAGATAAAGACTTTATTCTAAAATAATTTAATATTATCTCACCTGGAATGACTCTAAAATTTAATAATCACATAATTTGCAACATGTTCTTAAATATCAAACTGATGGACTGTTACTTTTAAATTGACAATTGCATACTACATTAAAACTAAAATTATGGAAATGTTTCCTACTGCGATATTCTACTATAATCTTCATAAATACCGCAAAAATAATGTAATTCATAGTATGTCAAATCTGTTATAATATATTTTACATTTTAAAATTCAAAGCCCATTTGATATATTATTATATTGAAAATGGTCTTTAAGCTTGGTCTATTTATCTAATAATGTTCTTTTGGCATGTAAATATTTTACCTAGGACACCATTATTAATATGTTAAATTTGCTATGATCAACTTTAAAGGATTATTTGTATAGTATGTGGTAAATCCAACTATCGGAATAAATAAATTAAACTAATTGTAATAATTGTAACATACATTACACATTAATCAAGGCGATGGTCAATAAATCCTATTGAATCACAGAGAATTGAATTGTGAACGTTCAATAACAGACCGTAAAAATAATACCTAATAATAAGGTGAACAAGCTCGGCAACATGATAACACCCCAGTTTTACCACAGGTTCGATTGACTACATTTTCATCACTTTTACCCACCGGTAAAACAACTAGAAGTTAATTACCTATCCATTAATAGTTTGGCCCCCGGCTAGAATGTGTTTTGCGATTCATATACTCTTCTCTCGGTTAAGTGGAACTTATTCTTGCCTTGTTTGAAATATTTTACAAATTCAAGCATTCAAAGTTTTAAATAACACTAAACATCGCGATAACGACATTAATTCTTATAAGATTTAATCATACGGTTATTGCATAATACATCCAAACATGCTTTTGTAGAAAATATACTAAACATTTCGTGTAAATTTTCTTGTCTTATGAGTACATTTAACAGTTTTGTAGGACTATGACGGAAATCTTTTGTCCAAAAAATAGATTTTTAAATAAAATTATAATTTTTCCAAATGTGGATCTTGGTATTGGAAAGGATATCTACAATTTCCACGTTAATTGTAGATTTTCTTTATTATAGAACTAGAACGTCGTAAAGATCTTGTATTCGGAACGAAAATGGTTGTAATGTAATATAAGTTAAAACCTTGAGCCGCCATTTGCTAATATTGTTTTAATCTTCAATTTTTGTAATAGAAAGTAAAATAGTTGGTGGAAAATTACCGTGCACATATAAAGAAAAATGATATTGGGTTTATAAGCGATTGTTCAATGATTTTTATACATCAAAAACAACAAAATCATAATCAATTCAAATTGAAATATTGAACAAAGGCTATTTTATTTAGAACATCAACCTAACATTTGTTTCAAAATATCAAACTTATTTTTTTTTAAATTTAAATCTCAACTACTTGACAACAGATACAAATATTATTTACGGATAGAGGAATTTATAACATTGATATTTAAATTGTTATAAACTAATTAATTTTTCTTTTAATAGAGCTCAAACTTATTTTTAATTAATCTTTTGATTATTTTTTCAATTAAATTATTATTCTTATTTTTGTTTTTGGTTTAATTTTATTTTATTTTTTAATTAACTCAATATTAAGTTAGTATATTTGTTTGTGCTGTCTTGTTTACCAACATATATAAACATCCTTTTTTAATGCAAAGTTTGTTTTGGTTAATATAAATTATAATTATTATTGAATATCATCAATGAAAGTAAATGATTGTTTTGATTTTTTTTTAACAAATATTAAAAATAAAATTTAAATTAATTTTTAAAATATTTTTATAAATAGAATTCCTAACATATTTAACATTAGTTGAAAAAAATACAGTTTTTTACAAACTCAGTGAAATATTTCATGCTTCACATTTATAATTTTGTGTGGCAATATAAATTTAGTTTGAGGTCGATGCTATCAATTGTTAATAAAAATTATGCGTTATTGAGTTTTTATTACTAAACTTGGAGAGACTACTCTTATTTTATTAATAATTATATTCATCAAACAATCATAGTAGGGATGATCTGATTTAGAAAGAATTGATCATATATACCTAGTTAATTTTTTTATCGGAATTGTATTTATACATTGTTGTTTTCTTGTAATAAAATTATATTAACTCTATTTTAACAAATTCTATATATTATCATATATACCAATATTTGTTTATATAAAAATAAAATAAAACATTTTTAACTGTTGGTTAAATATTTATTTAATTATTTTACATAAATGAAATTATAAACATTAAGTTGTGTTAGTTGGTTGAACCGAACCCATGACATCCTCTTTCCGTTTCTTTTAATTTCTGTTTAATAACAAGAAATAGTTATTATGTCAAAACTTTAGGTAAATCTTGGTTAAACATACTTCACACTCTACTACTGATGGATAAAATATTCTCTCACAAATCAATTGCGCTATTTTATCACCTCTTAAAATTTTATAATCAACTTTCCCATGATTGATTAAAACAATACCAATTGGTCCAGTATAGTCTATGTCAATAACTCCGGCTAAAACATCAATCCCGTAATGAAGGGCCAAACCACTGCGTGGAGCTTTTTAAACATGGTAAATTAAGAACTGATTTCTTAAATTTTTACAACATTATGAAAAAATTTACCAATAGGTGTTTTCGGGAAGTAAAATTTTTAAATCTGTTTCTATTAACAACCTGTTTCCAGAAACCAATATATAATCATATGCAGATTTTAAATCTAAGCCTGCTGAAAATTTGGTTGCGCGAACTGGATCGAAAGCATTCTTTGATATTTTTACAATTTTTATTTCCATTTTTTTAAAATCTAGTTCACTTTTTTATGTAAGAAAAATGTTCAAACACTTGTCTTATTTGAACTACGTCCCCGAATCGAAACAAATTTGTCAGTCAGTGTGCTTTCCTACCATGGAAAATATCACCTTTTTATACAGAATGTGACTGTATGTGTAATACTATTAACCGTAATTTTTTTAATCTGACAACGCCCTATTTTTATACAAAATAATACGCATATCTAAAAAGATAATACAAATTTTACTATACTTAATGTATAATATATCCAAGGTTAGGTTTATAATTTAAAAAAATAAGTATAGTTCATTTTTGTTTTAAATTTGAAATCAGTCTTTTAATATGTTTAAAGGATACGTATTTACGAGAATGATGTATTATAATTTACGTTTGATATTAAGTTAGAAGGTTACACCTATTATTTATAATTATAAGAAATTAGTTATTTTTGAGACATAGTTATTTGATTAATCATTTCTAGAAATGTTTTTAAATATGTGATAGTATTAAAAAACTGCACCTTGACACAAATTTGATCAATATTTTTAACTCTCAGCATTCTAATTTAAATTCTTTACTATTTTTTATATTTAAATTTATCTCACAAAATAAATAAAAACTTGAGAATTTATCTTCAATTAGTTAATAGCAAGATATTTTTGGTTAAAACAGTTATAAATAAATAGATATATTAAGATATGTAGTATAAAAAATACAACTTGTGTAGAAGTCGAATTAAGCTCGGTATGTAATCATCCTTGATCTCAAAACACTGTGCATAAATTTTAATAAAAGGCTCTATAGATTTAATGTATATGAACTAGAGAGAGAGTATAAAATTAAATAATTTTTTAGGTTTATATTTTACAATATATTCTTATAATTATAGTAATTAACTATTACAAATTTTAGCCTAAATTTTAAACATAATACCTCATTTTTTAGTTAAGAAGAAAAACTTCTACGAAATAATGTAATTATAAATATTTTTAATTATATCGTTATAATATTTCTAGTTTTTTACAACCATTACTTTTTTCATATTCCTAATAATATCTTTATTTGATGGTTTATTTTGTACAGATTTTTGGAATTGATTAATTTTTTTAAATCTTTATGAATTGTATAATTTATTTTGTAATTCTTCAGAAAAAATGATTTTATTCGAGTAAAATTTTATTTATTTTAATCTAATTAAGTGGTTTGTACTAGGATGGTATCCGTTACATATAGACTTTCGGTGGTCGCCTACAAATTTTGTCTTTGGCAAAATAAATATTATTAAATATTATTATTATTATTATTAAATATTATTATATAAAGTAAATTGTTATTGAATTTTGTTTGAAAGAAATCTTACGTAGGAAAATAATAACAGTGGATTTTATAGAAAAAAGATTTATTTACATGTTTTAAATCATTTTACAATACATCAATAGAAGTTTCCATTTTGTTGTTGGGGATTAAAATTGGATTATTTTTACAATATTCTTCAAAATAAATAAGGGCTTCCAGCTGATTATCGCTCGGCATTTTCAAATCGTTTGTAAGTACAGGGTTAGACTCCATTAAAGAATTCAACGTTTCTTCAGCCATGTTAAGAATATTCGAATCTATACTTTCTTCTTTACTAGTTGATTCAACATTTGAGTTTGAAGGTTGAATCTAACCGTCGATTACTAAATCATCGTACCATTCTAGATTTTTTTACGTTAAACTCGTTCAAATAATCAATAATTTGATCGTCAAATATTTCTTTTTCAGGTGTGTATTCCCGTTGATTTAAATCGCATTCATCACGAATGACTTGATTTATATAGCTGGTTGATAAATGATCCATCAAGTGTTGTTTAAAAATTAACTTGTTTGTACATTGTTTTGTACAAATCCAGCATCTAACACTAAAGTTTAAACTATCTATAAAATTAAACGCGTGTTTACGACATGCCGGTACATAATAACAAGGGTTCTCAGTAGGAGATTTGCATTTAACTTCTGGTTTCCCCATAAATAACTTCATTTTTTTAACTTTTAAAGGGGGTGATTTTTGAGACATCTTGCGTTTTCCCATTTCAACTGTGATATAACAGCTCAATCGAGCCCCACTACCTGTTGAAAAAACAAGGTCAACAAATAACTTAAATTTTGAAAAATATTAAATTCCTCAAGGTTAGCAGGTTTGTGTATTGATGGGGGAAAGCACATTCCAACGATACGAACACCCTTTTTAATATATAAAAAGTACATGTATTTACGATAAATTTGTATTATAATTAACGTTTGATAAGGTTGAAAATAATTTCAAAATATAAATTATTTTTGAGATATAATTATTTGATTAATTATTTCTAAAGGTGATTTTAAATATACTATATTATGAAAAAAGATTTAACCTTGACTTATTTTTATATAACTTAAAATCTTCGGGGTTTTTAATTTATGATAATATTAATATCTACACATACAGCATTTGTATAAAAACTTGAATTTTACCTTTAATCATTAGAAATATATTCGCCGTGTAAACGAGCGAGTTTAATATTAAGAAATACAGTTTTTCTTCAATTTTGGAGATAAAAGTATGTTATTTAGTAATTTTAATATTCTTAAATTATATTTTTTTAATTATTTTTTCATTTTATATAGTGGACGAGACTTCTTGCAAAATTTTGTTGAAAAGAGGTTCTGTTAAAGTACAAAAAGATGGTTTTATTTGTTGTCCTTATTGTTTTGGATATACTGAGTCGTTAGAAACCTATGGTGGACTCCTATATTATTGTTGGAATAAACAATGTCGATTTTACTACCGACCTGTTGTTTTTAGACAAGGCAATTGTTTATCAATGAGAATTCCATCGGATGCATTATTAATCTTTCCTCAACATTTAATTTGTATAATATGTGGTGTAAGAGGAAATAGAATTCGTTCGAGAGATACAGATTGTATAGAATCCGAATATAGCTCGGTATGTATTTATCCTCAATCTAAAAAAACACTGTGTATAAAATGAAATAACTCTTTTTTTATAAATATTTCTTGTATTATATAGAGAAAAGTTACATAAACAACAGAGCAATACAAAATCAAATTTAATTTTTTTTGTAAAAAATCAGTTTTTTAATTCACATTAAATATATTAGAGCAACCAGTTTTTTTCTCTTTATAACGGGGCTCTGTGGAATGTCTCCTGGCAAAACGTGATCTGCGTTTATAATTTTATTGATTAATTCAATCTGGCGCGGAGATGCGAAAGTTCGGAAAAAATTGAGTAGGATCAATGATGCCAGATGATAATAAACATTTTTGCGTTTGAAAGTGTGACAGTCAATGGTTATAAAATCCAAACTAGTTTTACAAGGCTGTAATTGTAGTTGATAACGTTTACACGTGACGATAATTAAGGGGTGGGTATCAAATCAGTTTTACAAGGCTAATGCAATTGAATGTTGAACCATTCCTATCCTAGAGGTAATTTTAATTTATGAATTTAAAGATATCGCTCGCAATCAGGCAGAATTTCATAGAGCGTGCTTCTGGTAACGCTGTTCAACATAAAGTTAAAATTTTAAATCAAAGTAAGTCATATTTTATTTAAAAGTAGTTAAAATTATTAAACTTAATTTTGTTTTAATTTAGCCACAAATAAATACCCGTTCGTTTACTTTGTATAGTCAGAGAAAATTCTATCCACGTGTATTCACAATGTTGCTATTTTTAATGTTAATTATTTTTTATTTATTTTAAATAAATAGGTTTTGGAATTTTTATTGATTATGTAACTTAAAAAGATTTTTCCAACTTTAGAATATATTATTTTACTATTAAAAATTAACCAGATATCCGTTTGGGTAAAATTATAGTCTTTTGAGTTGCAAAAGTTAGTGCTCGGCAGTCGATTAATTTTTATCCATGAATAAAATAAGCTCGGCTATATTTCAATATTTATTTAAATAACTAATAGTTTAATAAAAATTGTAAAATATTTAAATAATTGAAAGTGAATAAGCCTATTATTTAAATAAAAACAACCAATTACTTAAATAAATACCGCTTTCTTCAAATAAATGCATCGTTGCGTAAAAAACATAGTTAAGTTAAAATGATATTCTTTTCCCTTCTTTTTTAAAAATAAATCGGAAAAGTTGTGGATAATGAATAAACAATTGCGAACACTTACAATGTTGTTTTTATTGATACTTTTGCATCTTCAAAAATGTAAGAATTATTTTTATATTGGTAAAGTAATACGTTTTTATTGTAGGTTGATAACATTATACTTTTGAATTGCTAAAACATTGTATTTCCAAAGTAAATACATTTTATTTTATTTATTATAAACAAAATTGGCTATATCTCGGGCGAATATTGAACAATTAGCGCCATTGTAATTTGTTGTGTTTTTAAAATATGTATTGATTGTTTATTATGTCGTTATTGTATTATTTATTTATCTCCAAAAGTAAATAAAGTTTCATTTCAACAGGGGTAAAACATAAGTTATTGGGCGGATATTGACTAATCAGGCCTATTGCAATTTGTTGTGTTTTAAAATATGTATTTTATTTCGACAGGGGTAAGTTAGATAGCATGTGACTGACAAACTTGTCAAGGCTATAAAGCGAAGGTCGCGAATTCCTTTCCCCATCTCGCAATTAACTAATTAGCATTTTAAACGGCTTAAAAACGAAAAAAATAAAAGCGATATCAAAAGTGAATTAACATGAGTATTCGGTGGGGTCACATATTACCGCCGATATCTCGGTCCGAGCGTGTCCAAACATGTTGGGGTGATAGACCGAGGCTTAGGGGTTGTGGTCAGGGGTCAAGCGTCGAGGTCTAAGATCATCTTCAAGGTCAAATTTGAGATTGAAAACAAAAATATTTTGATGACTTTTTCCAAGGTCAAAAATTGGTTTTTGGAAAAAAAATTTGGGATGTTTTGGCGGCCATCTTGGAAAAAATGGTTCAAATATGATTTTTCTCTACTGACTTAAAATGTGTGCATTCGGATACATTAATCAGGTTCCGCCAGAAATGATTTGTTCAGCGTTATGACACAACAACACTTATAATATATATTTCAACACCAAGGAAGCTCTTATAGCGGCGTACCAGTCGTGGAAAGCAAGTGTGGATCTGAGAAGATGTATGGTGTCCTATTCCGTGGAGAAAGGAGGGTGCTATAATTTAAATGGAGAAAAGTTAGTTTGCAGTTTCGTACATTTTTGGTTATATATATCATTTGCAGGTCGTTCACTTTCAGATAATTATTAATACAAAAACTTTTGTTGCATTTTAGTGCACTTATATTGGAACCGCAACCTTCCACTAGTGGCCATAATATGATGACTTCAACAAAAATCAACATGGCTTTTGAATGCTCAAGGTAATGTTTACGACGACATTGTACCGAATATATTGTCCTACAACTTAGACTTTTCTATCTAGATCACCAAAGAAAAAATGGAGTCATTGGCATCTCAAACGTAAATATTTGATCCCACCACGTGCGATAGGTATTGTAGTTTATTGCAGATAAGCAAAAAGATCCACCAATGGTCAAAAATTTGGAGAACTGAATTTTTCATGAAATTTGGTGCATAAAATAAACGCGAATTGATAGATAAAATCATTTTGCATTAAATAAGTTCGTTTTGCACTTACAATATGATAATGGTTAAGTTTTACATCGTGCACCAGTTTTTCATATATAGAAGATCATTGGGACACGTGGCTCAAAGGCTTTTAATTGAATTTATATTTCTCTGTAGTTATTAGCTTTTCTGGTATTAAGAAAATTAACAGCGGCGACGAAGAGCTGTTATCGAAGTCATTAGTTGCTTTTGAAGACGAGGAAATAGTTTAAAATCTACTGTCCGAAGTAGTGTAGGTTAAAATTGGTCCATAGTTTTTGCACCTGGATATAGGGGTTTGATTGTTGTTTTTTTTACGTATATTTGTTTAGTTCATATACAGGGTGACTCACATTGTTTGTAGAATTAATTTACGATTTGCAATATTGTGTGAAAGATATCTCTTATTTGGATATTTTTGGGATTATCTTATGGAAAAAGCTAACATTTAATATTCCCTTTATACTTAAGTTAATATTAAATGTTTCTTATACCACAGTCATACGATAGTTAAACCCCAGTATGTATATAGTTATTTATAGTTATTTACCGGGTTCATTTGTCGTGTGATTAAGCGAAATGCGAATAGACTTGATAGAAACCTGGTTAAAAATTAGTTTTAAACACAGTACTAAATCGTTTTAGGTGTGACTGGGTCTTTAAGCTATAGGTGGTATTCAAGGGAAAATGGCGGCGACTGCTTTTGGGTAGATAGTGACGGGGGAAAGGGGCTGACACTAGCCTACCATTATAGTGATGGTGACGTCATGAGAATACACCTTATTGATTTCCGCTTTTTTATCTGGTATCGATATGAGTTGGCATGTGGGATTGATATGATAACGACGAGAAATTTTTTTATTTGAATAATTTCACGTATTGTAAGCGTTCATTATGAATAATGTGGTCCTTCATCAGCCACATTTTGTAATATAATTTTAAAAATGTAATCAGAGAAATTTAGTTAAAACTTAATAAAACAAATTTAATTATTTTAATTAATTATTCTCTGTATGGTTCATATATGTCCTACGTAAACATGATGACTGACATTGGTGGATTCAATGACTTTAAAAGTTTGATGTCATGCCAAAAGTACAGAGCTGGATGGTCCCATTTTCTACATTTACTGGACTTTGACTATAATTCTGGGTTTACTTGTCTAATCTGTAAATCAGGATCCAAAACCCTCCTTTGTGATAGAACAAGTGTTTCCTTTCGAAGAAAATTTTTAGACTGGGAAATGTTTTTAGATGAAAAAGATAATAATAAAACATAAGAATTGGTTGACGGAAGATAAGTATTTCATTTTTTTAAAGTATTAATTTATGAACATATTTTAGATAATAACGTCCACCCAAATTAATTTTCCTTTAAATTTAATTGCATCAGGTCTTAACATTTCAAAGAAAAACATTGATTTACCCCATAATCTTCACAATTAATTAAAGATTTGTGGTAATTTGATCACATGTCAATAACTATTAAAGGTTATTTTCCCGGAGAAAGACATAAATAACAGTGACACCAGGCTTTAAAAACATTGGTAGAGAATGTATAGGTTTCTCACCTGCCATAGATATCAGACAAATACTGTATAATTTTTCTTTTACTTTTAATATCATAGTGGTCATTTAAGAAAATATTTCTATTCATTGAGATAATCATAAATATAAATATAATTTGACAATGTCTACTCACCAGTTTAACATTTTATCTGGTCTTCATACCAGTTATAATGACAGACTTTTCATTAAGGACAACACAAGTAGGAAACTTCTTGCGGAATTTTCAAAAACATCAACTATGCAATAATATGACAAACTATTAAAATGTTTAAAACCAAACTCACGAACCATACATGATTTCGTCATAGAAATAACTCAGGAAAATACTAATGGAACATTTTGCCAAGAGATGTGTGGCAAAATTGTTTCGGTCATATCAAAAACCTCACCAATTTGCGTCTCAATATTTCCATCTCATGAGTGCCTCAAGATTTTAAACGATGTTTGTGTTGGGATAAATATCAAGAGAAACCCAACTCATTTAACAAAATCAATTAATGTTCGCCTTTTCTATTTGAGTTACTACAAAATTCGAATACTGACAATTCCCCAACATCATTTCTGCCACAGTTAAAAGAATTATTTTATTCGGTTGTTAAGCCATTCAAAAACACTACACACAATAGGTTGAATTACGAAGTGACCAACAACGACTTAAATTGGAAAAAAAAATTCATTCCTACCAGCTCTGGAACTTTTCGGTGGACGCCCGCAGTACTCTGCAGACCAAGGAACTAGAGCAAGTTCTGCCTGTTATAAAGTATTTAGTGGACATCCAGTGTTGTTGCCTGCAGTTTTTACTATGTATTGTGAACACGGTAATTTAATTAAATTTAATTTTTTTTCGTGAATATTGGTGGTGACATGTTTAAGAAAAACTAAGTTGTAAACCACAATTAAAGATATTATATCATATTTCTGGGTTACTATGCCTAGGTTAGTGGTCAGTAGCGGCGCCAGCAAAAGGCCGGGGCCTACTTGAAATTTTAGTAGGGGCCTCCAAAAGTCGTTTAAAGGGGCCTCCAAATTATTTAATATAAAAAAATTCTTTAATTTGTTTGCGAAATAATTTTTTTATTTATTAATTTTCCAATATTTAATGCGAGTGATTCACTTAACGACACTGCTGTTTTTATTCCTTTCAAAGGTACGAGTTACTTTTCTTTGACAGTAGTTTATTTTTTAGTTTTAAGTTTTCGCGAGCACTACTATATCGAAATTGTATCTTTAATTTTATCTTTACAAATTAATGGTTCTTAAACTTACTTTACTTAGTGTAGCTACGTATATTCATTTTCGTAAAGTTGTAAAGATGTAAATGCGAAGTACCGAAGGTATGAATGTAAATTGATAGACGAATTCATTCGTTGAAATAAGTAAATAGCCACTCATTTGTTAAGTGTTATCGGTACACAAAAAAGATCAACACACACTCACGTTTTAGTAATGTTTCAATTCATAATTAACTCTTAAGTTTGTCGTCGCGTACCCATTTTACCCAGAAATTTCACCACTTGCTTCAAAAAAATTAAATAATCCACGTGGACGGATTTGAATTGTGGTGGGGAGGGTTGCCCTCCATAATTTTGGTGGGGCCTCCAATTGGTTGGCCTACCTCCCCAAAAATCCTGGCGCCGCTATTGTTAGTGGTGGCAAGAATTGTGGGAAGGCATGATATTTAATTGTTTAGAATTGTCATACAGCTTTGAAAATGTATACCCATGTACCGGATATCTTACTAAAAATCAGTCATTCCAATTTTAAAGGCAATTTAGACATTAGATATTGAGATTGCATTGCGAAAGTATTTGAATTTATTAAACCATTATTAACAAATTGTACGTACTAACATACACTATGACAATTGTAAAATGTTTTTTTAGAAAGGTGGTCAAGTTTTAATAATTTTCAGATGATACGCGTACTTCTTATTGTAATACATGTAAATGATACACACATAGTCACTTCCAATTTTTTAATTGATTTGTATTATTAGTTATTTCATTTTGGTTTACGAGTAATTCAATGGCAGATTTATTGACTTTTCTTAAAATTTATTTAAAAAGTTATTTTCACCTCCAAAACATCATTCTCGATTTTTAGAAAGAGATCCATACAAAGATGTAGTATAGGAGTGAAAATCGAAGAACACTATACTGCAACACTAAAACTGCTTTGTAGGTCTTTCTGAAGATCAAAAATTTAGTTTCTATAGCCAATACACCCGTTGAAAAAAATTAAAGTCTATTCCATTTATGTCGACTGAATAAGTGCGTATATCATTGATTTGCTGTAGAATTAATCTTAACCACACAAAAAATATAGTAATAAGCTGTTTATAATCTGCATTGCAGCGGGCCTGAGGTCCTTTTAACAGCGAACCAAGGGAATTTAAACAAAGAACCCGAGTATATGCAATAGAAATCGGTCATCCCACATTCTTAAAAACCTAAATTCATTCTTGTAATTAATCTAAGAAGTTCTTAGTATACAAATGAAAGCAAAATCTAAAAAACCCTTATTTCTAGGACCTAGGCTACAATCATGAATGACCCTAATTTTAGACAATGAAATCAATAAGGCAAATGATCAACAAAAGCCACCATTTGTCTGATTAAAGAGACGACTTTTATTTGTAAATGTAAAGAAAGATCAACATATTGACGTAAAAAACTAAAATTCAATGTGATAAAACGCGCCATTAAACCTAGCTTCCTGGTGAAAATACAAATAAACACCTGTTATTCTTGCAAGAAGGGCCTATTGGCCAAAGTACCACATTTTATCCCATTACTTTATTGAATTAATGAGATAAATAGACTAATACCTTCAAAAAGTGGCACGTTAAGAATATGTTAATTTTTCTTAAACCATGACTATAGTATTGGCGATTAAACTGAAAAGGAACCATAACAACACATGCTTAATACCAAATTGACTCTTCTAGATTGCAAATTGGTTGATAAGTCAACACATAAAATTGAGAAATGAATTTTCAAGGGCTTCTAACTGAACTTGTTTTCTTTAACTACCATGTTTTTTTATTAATTCTGTTTTCAGATAAATATTTTTTTAATCATCTACAGATAACAGTTACTAGTTGGTGCTTATCGATTTAAATGATGTTAAGGCATTTTAGTACGTGATAGCTACAGTTGAGCTATTTGATAAGCACTCCCTACATATCAAAATTTTTAGAGACAAAAATTGAATAAAAACATTAAAATATTATCTTATCGGTCTATAATTAGAATAATCAGCTACGCAAATACCCAAGGCGCCACTATCGAGCTACTTTTAATGCCAGTAAACAAGTGGCCAGGTTACAATGCGTAGGAACCTCGACAAGTTTTTATGAAATGGGGAAACTGAAGATCATGGGGGAAAACCCATTAAACGAGTGTACTGTGGCTAACAATAGATCTGTTATGATTATCTACGTACAAAATTGAAAGAATGTCGGATTTGTAACCCAGATATAAATCAGATTTGGTACAGACCAAATAAATAAGCGATAGAGAACCAGATGCATCTGTTTATCAACTGATATGAGAAAAAGAAAGCAGATTGTCCTTTTCAGATAGAAATTAGAAGCACTATAGGTTTTCCTCAATAATATTTCTTAAACAACTTTAAATCAACAATTTCATGAGTGACTTTGAGGGTATTTTATGTGCTGCTTTTCGGAAATTTAAGGTGCATCAGAAATATTTTAGGTGGCTTAAGAAACTCCTAAAATATTTTAGCGATACTTGGTACGGTATGGAATTCGTATGAGGAGCGGCTCTGTAATATCATTAATGATGTAATGTTCTTTATATTTTAGACATTTGCTATGGGTTTCAAGTCATCTCATCTTGTGAATCCGCAAATATACCTTTCACAATTTTAACTACACGTTTCAAAAAAAAGTTCGTATAATGTCACGCATCTCTTTTAGAATAAATAGGTTGAATTTTGGTTTTTAAATATACAGGATGATTTGTTTTGCCTCCAAATGGTTCTTATTATTATTATATTTATAATAGGAACCATTGTTAAGTGAAATTTTCGTGTGGTAGTCAATCTATCTTAAATCAACATATTACAATTTTAAAAAGGGTATATAAACAAAAGTTTTGTTTTCACAGTCGGAAATAAATGTAGTTAGGTATCTACATAGCATAACCATTTTAATAATATGAAAAATGGAGGCAAATTGTAGATTCAACTAAATTAAATTTACATAGTTCCAGATTGTATTATTTATGACATTGCGTGTGCTCTTAACACGTACTGTTTAAATAGAGAGCCTATACTTTTCAAGAACACCAAGTTCTTGATAGACAGGTTGCATTAGAAAAACCACGTTGGTAAGTATATTAAAAATTATTGCTATGGAATATTTATACAGAAAATTATCTAGAAGTATTTCCTCAAACAAACTTGATCACAAATTCCTGGATTACTGTTACCAAGCTGAGGGGCTGTACACCGATTTCGTGTAGCGATCAAGCCTGTAGAGAATTTGCGGAAGTAGCTAACCTAATACCATACTAATAATATTTCTGCTAAAATGTTAATTGCTATTAATAAATAAAAAATGAAGTTAAATTTATATCTTTATTTCGCATTAATTAATGACACGATGAAACATGAAGATAGCATGAAATATAATTTAGGATAGTTTTTTTAGTAGTATACAGAAAGATATAAATTTTGCGCATGAAAATTTTATTGTATGCTTTTCAAAAATTTGACTGTAAAACTAAACGGATGACTAATCTGCTTCTGAATGTTTGGTTAGCCTCATGTTTACAGTATATTTCTATTGCAGTATTATGACTACTATCAAATGTAATGTAAAAAATTAACTGCATGCTAAATAGTATTGAGAGAGTTCATAAGGGCATGGAGAAACATGTTTCGGCCTTACTGAGCAACCTAATATGCTCATTTTGCACTCCTTCATAAAAATTTAGTTTCACGAAAAAGGGAGTTTGAAACTAGCTTAAAGGGATTATAATCCTGGAATGAAAGTTAATGCTTACAAAAGTATCCACTCATGCTGCACAGCAAATAGTAAAATGCTTATCTTTCCAAGTTCCCATCATCCTAAACTGGTTCAGAGGAAGTGACCGTAACGGTTTTTCTATGGAAACATTCTACTCTTGAACCATGCCACAGATGTTGATATTTTGGTAAGCTTGACCCTTTCCTGCAGGGTTATATTCCCTTTAACTCATTGCTTTTGTTTTCATTTTACAATTTGATCTACAGTTTTTGTAAACTACTGGTATCTAAGTAATATTATTCATTTATAACAGTTTGCTCTACTGGATATTGCCTAGAGAAATACCCAAATTACAACATCAACTCACAAATAAATGAACAAATCAACTCAAGTTTTAAAAAAATAAAAATTCACATGACAGAGGATCATTTCATGTTGCATGCCAAATGATAAATGTGGATAGTGAATGAAGATAAAATGAAAAACTTCAAAATGTACAGAGTTTTTTTAGACATTTTAAGAATCTCAACCTGGAATAGTATTAAATAATTTTTCTTCTAGCATTAAAACACTTGTATTATCAAATTACAGGTTGAAGTACTTAAGTTTTTAGCAATGTTTGTAATGTGGTGGCAAATAAATATTTTAGAAAAATACTCATAAAATTAAATCTCAAGATTCCAAAATTATCTTAGTCTTAAAGTATTTTTAATATCTTGCTTAACATAAAATACAATAAGTATTGAAATAGAATTTCATGGTATCCTTAGGTTTTAAGAGCAATAAATAATCAGCGGCGCCTTTAAGATAAACAAGCAATTGAAATGTTGCTTCAACAATATAAGTTAATACGAATAGTGCACTTTTTATGAAAAGGGTTCGTACGAAAATTTCTGATCTAAAATCCCTGACTTTTCCAGGTTATCCCTGACCAATTTTTGTTAATATTCCTGACCTTTTTGGTTATATATTGGGACATTGTTTCATTATTTTAGGCCAAAATTCTTTGTTATTGTGAGGTTTGGTTGTTTAACTAAAATCCCTGACTTATCCCTGACATTTTGACTCCATTTTACAGATCCCTGACTTATCCAGGTTTTCCAGGATATCCAGGTTCTGTACGAACCCTGATGAAAGACTGGTATTATAAAAATTAATCAACAGTTCTGAATTTAAAAATTATAACGCCAAAAAATCGTAATCAAGTTTACTTTTTTTAAAAGAATTAATACAAATCTCATACTACATTTATTAAAATAGAATGGTCTAGATAGTGAAAACGAAAATTTAACGTGTGTTTTTCTTAAAGCATTCAAGTCATCTGTTATTTAAAAAAGCCTTCATTATAATGTAAATTTGATTATAAGTATAACTCACCAAAAATTCACACGTTACAAAACAACCATTTGTTTCGTGATTGCAAAATTAATTGACAGTTACATTTACATTGATGTGGATTTGTGTATTCCCAAACATAATTATTTTGGTGATTGTAAGGGCCATCTCTTTGCAAACGAGGATTCATCCGAGAATAGCATGTTGCGGAGGAATTGTGGGTCGTCGTGCACGGAATTTAGCAGCCAGTTGCAAAAATCCAGCCGTTGTTGAGCGTCTCCATCTCGTTAACCGTGGTGAAGCGTTGCTCTGTAAGGATGGTACTCATGCCTATTAGACCATGAGCCACACAAGATGTCGGTACCACTCGAGCGCACCAAATTTGAACTGCACAGCGTGATACTAGATGTCGTCATGATAATTTTCAGCCATGATAGCCCGTGCGCATGAGTAGCTTAAGAGGGGAAAAGGGGATGGGAATTCAAAATGGCGGATTTTGAAACGCTTATAAGTCTACGTGCGATGCCCCGATTTACATATAATGTACATATCCACGCTCTATGTTAAAATAACCTTTCGCATGATGTGGTATACAGTGTTGTACCACTTACGACCTCAGCGCACCGTGACCTTGACGATTTTAGTTAACCCCATCGTGTCTGTACTCATTTTTTAGAATTATGCAATGCAAATCTAATGGTGTTAATTATAATGCAATGTTACTACAATTTATACCTTTAATTGATTTAAGCCGGCAAAATATTAACAAAAATGTTATTTTTTTTAATATTTTAATAGTGTTAACACAGTAAATAACTGTAAAAATCTTCATCTTCTCCATTGTCTCGCGGCATGACAAAGCTTTATTTATCCTTGGGTTTCTGATTTCCGAAATTTTTAAGTATGCACAGTTTGGTACACTTCAATCTATTTTCAATGCAAGAACAACTACTTTCTTTGCATTTTTGCGAGTTTTACAGCTAGCCTATTCCTTTCTCGCCGCAGCACAACTACTACGTGGGTACGCGGCAAAATAGGCTAAAACGGTGTTTTCAAAGTCCAAATCCCGCTGACCAGGCCCACGATATCGAGGTTGTAGGTTACCATACTTGTGAAAGTCATTTACAGCTCGTCTTACAGTAGTTATGGATGGGCTTCTATCTGGATGTCGCTGCTCAAAGATCTCACTAACTCGTCGTTGATTTCTTCCACCTTCCGCGTAGCAACTGGCTACCAGTTCTATACGATCAGCTCTGGAATATTGAGCCATGATTGTTCAGATTGAGTACGACAATAATGTTACACAGTTTGTATTAAAGTTTTTTAAATACTTAATAAATTGAAGGTTTTTACTGACCTTTAAACCTGTGGTCTATTTATCTTTTCACCTATCAGGGTTAAAATTGGTTTCGAATACGACTAGATGCAAACACAGGCCTATTAGATTAAAAAAACTAATAGGAAAAGTCAATAGCTAAACGAGCCAGATGTGGTTTAAAAAGGAGTGCCACGCCTCATGACCACCGAAATGTGAAATACTGTATTTCAAAACGATAAATAGGGTGAAACGTTTACGAAATTTAAATCCCCATTAATAATTTAAGTAAGTAATTAATTATTTTAATTTCTTCGCCATTGTCTCCTCGATTTTTCAGCGGTGTTTATTGCACTAAACACTAGATTAACAAATTTCTGACTTTCATAATATTACTTTACTCTCCCAATGGAATTCAAAAAAAGTAATTTTAGCTTGCCCAACTTTTTACTTTTTCAAGTCGTATTTTGTCAGTGAAAAAGACGTCTATTTTTCGGGACAACGCTATTTGTACGTTTTTGGTGACGCTCTACAATTTCCTCATTGACAATTTTCTTATAGCACCTAGCGGTTAAAATTTAAATTGTCTAAAAACGTGAAAATATTTTTCGATTTAGATGCAATTTTGGTAGAAAGTGTCCCCCAGCACGTATAATGTACAGTACAAATTTCAACTTTCTAGAAAACAGTTTTTGAAAAAAAAAACACTTTTTCGAGCAAAAAAACATCCTGTATATACATTATGTTATTAACTTTGGCGTGGAGTACGAGTAAATAAGAGGCTGATAAGCAGTGAAAATACATATCACCCCCCCCCCGGGGTCTCACCAGCAAGGGGTTGAAGGGGGCAGAGCGAGGGGTCGGATACTTGCCATTATTTTGTTCGGGATTTCGTAGAGATTTTGACGATTTTATCATTACTTTTTGAAATGATTTTGGGACTTCAATGTTAATTTTCCACAGAGAGAGTTAAAAGATTTTGAGATTTTAGACAAAGTGTACGGAATTTTGGTAAATGTCCGACCCCTCGGGGCAATATCCCCTGGACAATTTCGCGATCTGTTTTGGGTGTTGTTTAAAGTGATTACCTCCTTGAAAAATATTACAAGAAAAAGGTAATTAATAGAGTATTTACTAGGGACCATAAGAGTTAAGGGAAAGGAAATTAATGAATAACTATGTTATGAAGCTATTTTTTTAGTCTTAAAACATTTATTAACACATCATCCGGCGTAAAGAGAATTAAACCCAGAAAAAAGACTACAAAACCCCAACTATCAATGGATTTTAATGGTGAATTTGAAAAAAAAAACAAACATTCTATGTTGTCAAATGAACTTCAATTTGTTAGGATCCTACTTTAATAAGAAGAAGCTGAACATTACAATCCGCTAGGAGCGAATATAAAGAAACACAAGGTAACATTAATTTATTTCTTTTTGGGCAACTTAAATCTCTTGTATCGTAGTTTAATTAGCTGAATTAAATTAGCTTTGACAAGTTAGATATCCAAATCTAACAAAAGGTTTAGGACCATTCCCTAGGACTCACCGAAGCATGCCACCATGAGTGTACCGATCTTTTTGAAATTTAACACGTTTGTTGGTATGTTCAAAAACAAAGATTGCTAGATTTGTATGCGAAAATAATAAAACATGAATTTTTGAGTGGATTTTAAAGTAAACTTCCCAAATTTTTTGATGTTCGCAAATTTTTTGCGCCTCTTTACTCGAAGACCTATAAGTTGCGTTTTTTTTCCAGATGATTCTTTTGAAACCATTCAACCATGAAATGATAGGCGCGAAATACGATGGTGCGATTTAAAATTGGCTTATTAGTTAACGTGTTTTAAAATGAATATTTGAATATTTAGCGGGGGTTCGATACTACGATCGCTAACGCAATGAAGTCCAAAAAGTAAACATTATTGATTAATTAAATTTTTATGAACTACTTTAATATGAATACTAAACTTTTCTGATTTTTAGGCGAAATTCTGAATTTGTTTTTTAACTCTAAAGAGTTGAAATATGAATGTCTTAACCACATATTATAAACCATTCAATAATTAATACTTCAACTTTCAATTGTGTACATAAACTCATCTTTTAATTTTGATCGCCTTAAAAACATTGACATTTGAGTGATAAGGCATGCTACCACAGTGTCGTCCACGTGAACTTTAAATCAACTTGTTGTCTTGAACCCACTGGCACACCCCTGGTGGGACCAAATTGCACTCTCGCCCCTTTGGGACGGACGCTTGGCAGCTGGGATTCTCCCTGTTCGCACGCCGCTACTTAGGGAATCTCAGTTTATTTCTTCTCCGCTTTTTTATATGCTTAAATTCAGCGGTTTATTTCGTCTGATCTGAGGTCGAGAAACAGTTCGACGTTCGAGGAGATTCTTCTTTAGAATTTCGTGGGTCGATTTTTTTTTAAAGAAGCGCGCAAACGACCACGGAGCTCTCGTTCTCTCGCTCGAAGAAAGAGAAGAAAAACGTGAAAAATGATGAAACTGGAATACCGTGCAAACTGAATAAATTGGAAAAAGTTTAAATTGGAATAACGTAGAAAAATAATTACCTGGAAACTGAATACGTGGAATATGTTAAAACTGAATAACGTGCATCCTGATTTAAGTAGAAAATGAGAACAACTTGAATAACGTGGAACCTGAATAACTGACATCCTGATTAACGTGGAAAATGACAGCAACGTGTATAGCGTGGAAAGTATATAGCGTAGAAATTGAATATCGTGGAAAGTGAATAGCGTGGAATTTGAATAACGTGAAAATGTTTCCCCTTGTCGTTCCTAAAAATGGTCACTGACTGAATTTTTAAGGCGTCGTACTCCATTTAAACAGCTGGTTGTTTGAGGAACTCAATTTGTATACGATTATTTAATAATTTAAATTAACTGGAATTGATTTGAAATATAGCAAAAGGCGAGGATTGAAATGTCAGGAATCGAATGGTTTTTTTTCTAGACCGTATGGTATAAAAAAAGTGTCGAAATGCGATCTTTTCGCAAGTTCGAATCGAAAATCAGGTCTTGGAAATGAGCAGTCCGACAAATGCACCCCCTCTGTTAGGATAACGGTCGCCAGTCGGTAGAAGAAACAACGTAAACATTGAGATTCTTAAAGAGGTTACACTTTGGGAGTTAGAGGAGTCGAAAAAACTTAACCAGGGAAATATTAGGCAAGGTAGAGGAGAAGCTGCACTCCAAGAAATCAATTGCTTATGAGAAGTTCATTGAACTAAAAAGGAAAGTGACCCATCAAGCTACACTGTTAAAAATTACTGTAGCTTCCTGTTAAATTTTAACAGGTAAATTCCAGTACCAACTTTTACCGTTAGAGTTACTAGATAGTTGCTGTACGCAACAGCTATAGTCCTGTTCGTCGATTATCCGTTATATTAACAGTAAATTTTCGGTAATACCGTGTAACCGACGGCTTGAGCCCGCCATCTTGTGGAGGTTGCAGTTTTCACTAGTTTCAAAGTGTAACAGCTTTGCTGTGGTGCAATTGAAGATGATCGTATCACGGAACACAAATTATCATCAAATACAAAATAGTGAGTAGAATTTTAAATTTCATTATTTTAAAATAATAATTAAGTTAATAATGGGGCCATTTTAGTTAATTAGATATTTGTATTGTGTATTTGGTCAAGAATGTATTTAGTTATGCTTGATTGGTAAAAACAAATCGCCTAGGCTTAACTCAATAACGCGTCAATTTTTAAATTATCCCGTTAAACGCTATAATTTAAAACTTTAATTATGATTCTGAGTGATAAATTTGTATATATTATAGTTATAACTTTGAAGCAAAATAGCAGTTAAAAAAACACTTAGCCAATTTAATACTGTAATATATACAAATATTTCACCCAGAATCTCAATTATTGAAACTAAAAATATTTAGCATAGCTATTATATTATATTATATTATTACCCTTGTCAGACTTAGGGAAGGTTGTTTTAAGTTATGATTCAAATGAATTTGGAAAAAATTTGCTATAGCTTTTAAGTATATTTTACACGATGATGGATACCAAAATTTTAAACTTAAATTTAGTAAAAGCTGGCTAAATTATTTTTTTTCACTCGTTAACATATTCAGTGGGTGAACAGAAGACTTCGCTCTGAAAACACTGAAGCTTCCATCAGTCCAGTAACTTTACCATATGAAAATTTTTCATCAGGTTTATTTTAAACCATGAAGTATCTGTCTCTATAGTATATTACTTACTATTTACTAGTTTAAACTAACCATGGTTAAATTTTGCATTTATGATTTCATCAGGTCAATTGAATCAAAAACATTTTCTACGTTATTAGTACTTTGCACAGCTATTCTGACTTGAACCTGGTTTTTTAATGCTTGTTGGATTGAATGGATAAATGACTTAAGCTTTTATATAAATTATATAGGTAGGATAGAAAAAAATCTTATTCAAAAGCTGAAGTATATTTTTTTATTTAACACCATCACTTAAAAACAACCTTGCCCAAGTCTGATAAGCTGCGTTGGGTAATTTTTCGATTCAATAATTGTAATTCTGGGAAAAAAATTGCATGCAATTAAGTTATCACATTGAAAGAAGCTTCAGTGTTTTCATAGTGAAATGTAAGGGAAGTTGGCTTTAAATATAGTGGAAAATTACCTTTGTTATTCTATGTTCACCCATTGAGTATGGTAGCAGATGAAACAAAATTAATTAGCCAAACTAATACTGTAATATATGCAAAGTTTTCACTCATGAATCCCAAAAATATTTTGCTATTTTATTATTACCCTACAGAGTTAGTTAGACTTAGGGAAGCTTGTTTTAAGATAAGTTAAAAATGAATTTGAAAAAAAAATTGCTTGAGCTTTTAAATTTACGATACAGATTGGATCACATTTAATGTGATGATGCTGAGTGAAAATTTTGCATAAGTCAAAGTTATTGGATTTAAGGGAAGTTGCCGTTAAATATAGTTGAAAATTATCTTTTTAAGTCTGTGTTCACCCAATTAATATATTAGGAAGTGAAAAAATTTCATATAGCAAGCTTTTATTAAATTTTATTTTGAAATTTTGGTATCCACCCTTTATCATATATTTAAAAGCTCAAGCATTTTTTTTCCAAATTTATTTTAACCAAATCTTAAAACAAGCTTCCCTACACAACTGAACCAAGAAATATTTATCTACGTTATTAGTACTCTACACAACTACTCTGACTTGCACAAGGTTTTTAAAGTGATGGTTAAATTAGAATCAAAAAAATAAATTATTTCAGGTGTTATATAAATGATATAGGGTGGATCCAAAAAAATCTTATTTAAAAGCTGAAGTTATTTTTTTAAAATTGAACACCATCACTTAAAAACCAACCACGCCCAAGTCTGAATACCTGTGTTGGGTAATTCAAAGGTGGTTACATATGTTTTTCGATTCAATAATTGTAATTCTGGGGAAAAATTGCTTGTAATAAAGTTATCGCATTGAAAGAAGCTTCAGTGTTTTCATAGTGAAATGTAAGGAAAGTTGGCTTTACATATAGTGGAAAATTACCTTTGTTCCCCCATTGAGAATGGTAGCAGGTGAAAATAAAATTAGCCAGCCTAATTCTGTAATATATGCAAAATTTCAATAAGAATCACAATTATTAAACCCAAAAATATTTCGCTTTTTTATTATTACCTTACAAAGCTAGTCAGACTTAGGGAAGCTTGTTTTAAGATATGGTTAAAATTAATTTGAAAAAAAAATGCTCCAGCTTTTAAATGATACAGGGTGGATACCAAAATTTAAGAAAAGCTTGCTAAATGAAAGTTTTTCACTTCCTAGCATATTCAATGGGTGACCACAGACTGAAAAAGATAATTTTCAACTTCCCTTAATTATCACCCTGAAAACACTGAAGTTTCCTTCAATCCAATAACTTTAACATATGCAAATTTTTCACTCGAATCGTCACATTAACTGAACCAAGAAATAATTATCTCTGTTAATAGTACTCTACACAGCTATTCAGACTTGCACAGTTTTTAAAGTGATGGTTAAATTAGAATAAAAAAATGATATGTAAATGATATAGGGTGGATACAAAATAAATTCTTATTTAAAAGCTGAAGTAATTTTTTTTAAATTGAACACCATCACTTAAAAACAACCTTGCCAAAGTCTGAATACCTGTGTTGGGTAATTTTAAGGTGGTTACGTATTTTTTTCTCTTCAATAATTGTGATTCTGGAAAATAAAACTGCATGTAATAAAGTTATGGCAGTGAAGGAAGTTTCAATGTTTTTACAGTGAAATGTAAGGGAAGTTGCCTTTAAATATATTTAAAAATTATCTTTGTTAGTCTATGTGTGACCATTGGGTATGGTAGCAGATGAAAAATTTTATTTAACCAACTCAATACTGTTATCTAAGATTTTTTTAAACCCAGAACCACAATTATTGGACCAAAAGATATTTAACCACTTTTTTATTTTAAAAAGTTGGCGAAGTGAAAATTTTACACCTGCTACCGTATTCAATGGGTGAACACAAACTAATGATGTTTCTTTTCAGCTGCATTTAAAGGAAACTATTTTATTTCACTACGATAACTTTAATATATTCAATTTGTTTTGCCCTAAATCACAATTATTGAATCCAAAAATATTTAACCACCATTTTATTACTTTACATAGTTATTCAGACTTTGGCAAAGTTGTTTTAAAGTGATGGTATCAAATTGAAAAAAAAAAGCTCAAGCGTGTATACCACCAAAATTTTACTTATTTTAAAATTTAAGTTATTGTTTTAACGGTAAGATTTTACTATGAGTGTTAACACCAGTAGAGGGCGCAATTTGGTCATATTAATACATTTTGATATTCCGTAGGGTACACGAAGATACAATTATTATATGTAGACAAAACTAACGAGTTTTTTTATTATATTATAGAGTGTTTAAAATTTAAACGGATTTTTCATGTGTTTTTTATAGCATTTTTTATATTTTAGACCAAAGTAGACGAATATTGGGATATATCGTAGGTTTCATAGGTTTTTGACCTACAAAATCGATTTCGACTATGGTGCTTTATCGTTCTTCGGCTTGTTCTCTTTTATATATAACACATTATCCCACGAAACCATGCACCGTCTCTGGGCCTCTCGGCCAAGAGGACATGTTGGATCTGTTACGCTCTCGAGCGCTTCGACGGCTGTTCTGCTCAGCGGTAAATGTAGTATCTGTCACGTTGCAGAACGCCTCCACAGCCGTTTTGTTAAAGATTATTTCTCTAAATTAAACTTATATCAGTTTACTATTGGGTAGATTTTAGCTGGTTAGGTTATGTTAGGTTAGGTTGGGTTGGGTTGGGGTGGCGCCGCGCGCCCCCAGCGCTCGAGCCAATAAGGGGAACAATTGTAAACATTATTTTAAATTAATATACTTGTAGATAAATTTTGTTCCCAAATATGATATAAATATTTTATGATATTGGCGAAAATATTTCCACCTGGAAGCCATTTCCAATCTTGGTTTTTGCCAAACATGGACAAGTAACAATACTCTGATAAGTATTGTGCCACAAATTTACTATCCTTGGTTGAGTTAATATCGGATTTTGCCCAGCGATTTTTAATTTCCGCAGAACAAGCCGCAGAACGATAAGGCACCATAGTCGAAATCGATTTTGTAGGTCAAAAACCAATGAGACCAACGATATTCGTCTACTTTGGCCTAAAATCTAGCAAATGATCAAACAATTGCACGTGCTCTACGTGCTCAAAACGCCAAAAGCCAAATTATTGAGGCACTAATAATATAAATATTAACAAAATCAAGTCTAAAATATTAGTACTATCGTCAAGTACCCGTTTGTACCCTGAATATTCATTTTACAGGAAATTGAGAAACAAAAACGCCATCTAGGGGGGGGCGACACTCATAGTAAAATCATACCGTTTTAACACCTCTAAAAAACCACCTTGCCCAAGTCTGAAGTAGGGGATTACATTTTCTTTATTCAATAAATGTGATTCTGGGTGAAATGTAAGAGAAGTTGCCTTTAAATATCTTCAAAAATTATCTATCTTAGTCTGTGGTCACCCATTGAGTAAGCTAGGTGAAAAAAAAATGCATTTAGCTCCCTTTTTAAAATTAAGTTTGAAATTTGGTCATCTATTTAAACTTTTTTACTAAAAATAATTGTAATTGTATTTTAATCACTACCGCTGAAAGAACCTGCCTAAAATCTTAATGACTATGCTTAATGTGCATATGTTTTTGGTTCAATAATTGTGATTTTGTACGAAGAATTTCCAGTTATTAAAATTATTATATTGTTTAGCTGCAGTACACTCATAGAAGACATTGAACACTGATGAAGAGTTTAATTCAAATTGAAAAATATTTTGGCTATATTTATTAAAATCAAGATTGAGAAATGGAAACAGCTGGATTCCAGGATTTGACTAAAGTTTCATTTCGAGTATCTCCATCAATGACAATCAAACAAGAAAGCTGAAGCTGATAATTTCAAAAAACCATCAATTGTTAAATTAATTGAAGGTCTTTTTTTGCCTGTTACCCTTTAAATTTACTTACCTGCCGCACAAATACCCTGGTGGTAGGCCAACGTTTTCTGCAGTTGGCCTACCACCAGTATATTTGTGTGGCAGGAAAGTAAATTTAAAGGGTGTCAGGAAGAAAAAAACCTAACCCTTAGAGTATTAAATAGCAGAAAATTCACGTTTATAATTTAATTTCACCGAAATACAAGTGTTAACGAACGTTGACAGATTTTATTTTATTAATTGATTTGAAAATTTGAACTTTAAATTTTATAAATTGTATAAGTATTTTTAGTAAAAACAATCTTGGTGAGGTTTATGCACTTTTTGATGTTTTAAAAATTGTGTTCACATAACCTGATCTGATTCAATTGCTGTATCATGTTTTTCAAATAAAAAAGTTCATCAATAATTTAGTTTTATCTATTTAAATTTAAAATAGCCATTCATGTACAATTATCATGTAGTTATTAATATTTGGAATTAATTTTGGTTAGGCCTATAGCCCCAGCATAATTTTTGCAACAACAGGATAATAAAGTTCTATTGTTAAATTACCGTAAACGTAATGGGAAATTTCATGTTGGAACAACAGCAATTTAAAATTTACTGTTAATGGTACTTTATATTTATCGTGTCTAGAACAGGTTTTTACTTGCTACGGTTACAGGAAAAAATTTTCCTGGTAATTTTCTGCCAGGTAAATTCCTGTAAATTTTAACAGCAATTTTTAACAGTGTATAGAAATTGCCACTTGGACTAAAAACTTCATAAAATAGAATCTGAACTTATTAAGTCTTAGTTAATATTTTAAAGTTCAGTATTCAGTGTTAATAATTTTTTTAAATGAGCTTCGTTCTAAACAACAGTGTGTGTCAGAATTTATAACCCGGTGTACCTAGTAATAAAGACCATACCACCGGAGGTCGTTCATCATAGTGCCCAGCATGGGTAGCAGAACCGGCGCACCTTTGACGCAAGCCACTCAACCCAGCAGAAAGTACAGCAATGGACGGACTAATTCCCACTTCGCACACAGCAGTGGGGTTAAGAGTGGATGCTGTAGCAACTCCAGCCGACACCCAATCTACGGAGGTAAGGAGTCAAACCCTTTTTAGAGAGCTCCTAAAGGGGAACGAAGGGCACACAGGACCCCAAGAAACCCGGCACAGCTGGCACTGGAGATCCCGGTGTGACCCCAAAAGGCCTAGAAACAGGACCACCGTGCCCTCATACGGAGGCCCTCGGCCCCAAAGCAGGCTACCTAATCCGCCGAGGCGGCCAGTTTGCACGGACCCTCTCCGTTATTCTGAGCCGAAGCTCAGTATCCAGCCCAAACCTGACCGAAGTCGGAGGTGGAGATAAGACCGTATTTGATCGGAGCTAACATTTCCCAGTGCGCCACCGCCCTTATGGGTTACAGGAGCCGGACCCCGACTTCCCGGTAAAGCTACCAGTTATTGCACACTCCGACCCATTAAGGGTAAAACAGTAGTTAGGCTCCTATTTTTCGATTACTATTTTATTTCAATAATCAATTTTTTTAAATCACACAAGATTCCATGAAATTTTTAAAATGCAGTATTTTGTATAAATATTATTTTAAAACGCTGGGTTTTTAATATATTTCAACATACCGCCATTGTAATTATTGTTTCAGCCACCAGATGGCTTACATGGCACGTTTTTTTAATATTTTGAGCAGTAGAACTTTAAAACAATATAATTTTTAATTAATACGAAATATTGTTTAAATTATTCATTGAGGGTGAGGGTGACATCAGCTTGAAGGTTTTCTTATATTCAAAATGCGTGCATATTTTTCTTAAGAAACTGTTACTTTCCGACTTTGGGCGGTAACGGTTCTTTTTATCAGCAAAAAATTCCCACTAAGAGAAAAATAAAAGTACAAGACTCCAGCAAGTGACAGGGTTCTTCTCATTTATAGTCGTAATTAAAAGCAGGTAATCAAATTATGCATTTAAAATTGGCTTTAAATGATTAAGTTTCATGCTAGATGAGTGTTTTTGGCGTAATCATATAATACCAGGCGTGTATGGAACGCCAAAAGTGTCACAAGCAAAACTTTTTGGCATGCCAAAAGGTTGTGATTGGTGCTTTTCCATTTCCATCTATTCGATATTAATTCTCCGAATCCCACCGAAGTTGCAACGTTTCCACCAGTAAAACATTGACGAATTAAGCTAATTATTTATTCAATCATTAGAAATTGGGTGCTTCATTTGGGCGTAGTTGAGGAGGAGTCACAGTTTAACTGGCCTCAACACCAATTCATATCAAAATCGGTCAAAACTACATTTTGACTAGTGCTTTTCCTTTCGCCTAGACCATTTCTTCACGCATCGTGATTGGACCAGAGGTCTTTAGCGATAATTAGACAGAAATAAAATATAAATAACATAATTTTTGAAAAACGACATATTATTGGTTTATGACCGTCGTAGAATCCGGAGGAACCCTAGTCACACTCGCGGGCGTTAATCGGTACCGGCTCGATCGGCTCGGCTTTTAACTTCAACGCACCCGTTCTTCTCGGCATCGTTCTTCAACGTACTACAATCGGTGACTCGTGTAATTATTATCTGGGAGTTCCGAAGCCAACGGGTACTATTTTTTACATAGCACCATCCTCCGCGAAAAACCTTACACTCTTAAAAGGTTTGGGTTGTTTTGAACACATAATGGGTTATTTGATAACCTAAAGTTGGGTCCGTATTTACCCGACTTAAAAACTGGGTCGAATCTAGAAAACCCAAACTTTTTTGTTTGTTTAACCATATTTTAGTTATATGTTTATTACTATTTCTTGGGTTTAAATTTAAAGATATATTTGGGTTAAATGTAACTTCAATTTGGGTTAAATTTTAACTTCAATTCGTGTTGAATGTAACACTTATTTGGCTTATAAATTTTAAATTTATTTGGACTGTTAGTAAATGCATTAATTTTAACCATTTGTTGTTTAACATTTAACTCAATCTTAAAGAAAAATTTTAATTTATTTAAGCTTTGGTTAAAGGTATTTCATGGTCTTAGTTAATTTTAAAGTTATAAGATGTGTTTTTAATATGAATTAGATACACCATTTTGCACTATAGAATCATTTTATTTTATTATTTAAACCAATTCCTCGTGGAAATAATAGCATTGCTTACTCCATTCTTTTCATTACCAACAATTTCAAAAAAAGAATCTTGAATAAGTTCCCACACTCTTTTACATTTTTGGGTAGTTCATATCGAGCACGTAAAACATTTTAAAACATGCATCAACAGCATTCATGCAGTAAGGTAGAACGACGAAAAAACTTTGAGTTGGTTTTAAAAAGTCTTTACCAAAAGTAACTATATGTGGTTCAAGGATTTTGCTATTTTCTACATACTCGTTAATGTTTATATCAAAACCTTAAAAATACACGATTATAAATATTATCACTTAAATAAATACATAATTCTAATATACGTACCAGATTAATAATAAATGCATGTTTCACATCATTTGTGGATGGCTTTATAGTGCGTTTTCCAAGTTTAAAGGTTAACGAAGGTACCAAATATGCCCGCGCATAAATGCACGAGTTTTCTATTAGGCAATATTCTGCTTCAGAAACAAAATTTAATTGTTTCAAAACCGTTTCTTTCAGCTCAATTAAAGCATGAACTTTAATTTTTGGGCAAAAACTGTTCCAATTGTCCAAAAGAATAATTGAATTTTTTGGGAACATTTATTCAAAATCCTGTTCAATCTTTATTGGAAATATAAAATTAGTTTAATTATAATTTATATTAATATATTAATAATATTCTTAACCGCCAGAAAATTAGAGCAAAATAAATTAAATTTTAAATAAGAAAATATATTTTAATTAGATTTAGATTAACATAAATTGGTCAAAAAATCCAAACTGGTAGGGCTCAAAAAATAAAACAAAATTGGTCAATTTGTCAAGGAAAAACCATAAAGGGAAGTTGATATTAGAGAAAAGGATTATCATCTCGCGATTGAGATTATTAGTCTGACATCATATCTCAATCGCTGGATGGTAATCACCAAGATTTTATCTCTGTTTTCCCCCTTTGCCCCCTCCCCAATCGCCAGAATTTGTTATTGTTTCCATATATCTTATCTCAATCGCGGGTTGGTAACCGCCAAGATTTTTTCTCCTTCTCCCCTCCCCCCCCATTCCAATTCGCCAGAACTTGTTATCGCTTCCATTCGCCATAATTTTTATTCGCCAGAATTAGTTTTCCTCGCGCAGATTTATTTGGAGAATGGATTTTACCCCTTTGCCTTTCCCCATTCGCCAGAATTTGTTTTCCCTCATCCCCAATCGCCAAGATTAGTTCTGCTTCTCCCTACCTCTCCCCAATCGTCAGAATTTATTTTCCCTATCACTAGCCAATCTCTATATTTTCCTAATGAGGGTTCCCTCTCCGAAATACTTCATGCACCCATAATTGGACCGCAAGTTTTTTCTTTTTAGTGGAATCTCTAAAGGAGTTTAACATTACAATAAAGCTAATAGTTCCAGTTTAGGGTACATAGGGCCGGTAATGGTGACTTTGGTCGATATAGGGTACTTTTAGTCCATTTTGGTCCATTTTTGGGTACATCAGAAAAGCAGTTGGAAAAACTAAGAGTCGTAATTTTTCCATCCATCCCCAAACTCCATAGATTTATCGCTATAGTTTATTTATCGCTTCCGAACCCTTTTAATCTCTATAATATGATTAAAAAGGTCAATTTATTTACATTTTTAATTTTAGAACTTTGTTTAGATAATTACGTAAAATTGGTTGTACGAATAGTCCGACATTTAACCCGATTAAATCGTGGTTTATCTATAGTTATTATTTCTATCAACGAAAGGGATATACCTTCTGCAAGCGCAACTTGTATAAATAATTTAATTAAAAGTTCTACCTTACATATTTGTAGCGTCTAACAGCAGTACCATCTGTAGGATGAGGGATAGTCACAAACGTTGTCTTCTTCAGGTACAGGTGAGATGCATTAATCGATGACAGTAGTTGCTCTTGGCGTAGGTGGTTTATCGCATTCTTGCGAGAGGTACTTTTCCGAGGGTGAATTATCCCTCCACGGACAGTGTGAAAATAATCTGGCATGCTCCCATTCGGGTACGTCTCCCGATTTTCAGTGTTCTAAGATTCCGTGACACTTGTAACATCGTACATTTTCGCCACGTTGAATATAGTTGAATGCAGCCAACGATAGTTTTTCTTTGGTGACGTGTGGGTTTTTCCAGTGACGAAACGTTTCAAGTCGATACGCTTCGATATCCATAGCTGTTCTAGACAAAATATTTTCTATAGTTTCAAATGATACATAATCTAATCCAACATGCTAAGCTTAATTTTCTCAATATGGTTTTTAACTGGTTCAATTTCTACGCTAAAATTTCTCAATTTAACCGCTTTTTCAATATGTAAATTGTTTTAAAAATAGTCTACTACAAAAAAATAGTAACTTACTTTCTACGCTAATTTTAGCCCTACAGGACCTTATTTAGGCCTAATTTTATATGTCTAATACGTTAAAATTTCCAATTTATAAAAGAATGCCTACAAATTTCATTTTAAATATAGTAAAATAATGTATGAAAATAGAAACTTACTTTTTCCTCTTCTACGGTGGGAAATCCTTAAGCCTATATAGTCGACGAACGGCTAAAAGTGAAGCCAAAAAGCTGCGGGACCTTCCACGACAATTTCCTATGACTAAAAGAACGCTATATGACTTGTAGATAAGGCTCTTGAGATTAAATCCTCTTGCGATATCGAAACTGCACCTAAAAACCGAAACTGAAACTCACTTCTCATTGGTTGATGAATACATTGACGTCATGTCTTAAGTACCAGAGTGGAAAAACCCATTGACGCTATATCAGGATGATCCCTAACGTAATTTTTCCGAACTTATAATCGTGTGGAAAAACCCATTGAGCTACATCATGGTCGCCTTAACGAGATTTATCCGAACTAATAATAATCACGTGTCGAATATATATAACTAGTCTTAAACAGCAACTGAACGTTGTTTCCTATTGGTCGAGATTAATCCATCACGTGATCAAAACGACAACTAACCCTTAAATTATATTGGTTGTCTCTCTGAGATAACAGTTATGTACACTTAAGATTAAACCGTCTCGTGATCAAAACTGCAACTTCCTCTTGTTTGACGACATAATTTTTCCCACTTGAATATTTGAAAAAAAAAAATTGTTTGACGTCATATAATTAACCCACTTCAATGGCTTCAAAAGTCGCTTGATGACTTAGGCCTAAGGTGGTGCCTTGGGTATTAGCCTAGCTGATTATCTAAAGTGGAAAAAACCCATTGTTTGAAGTCATTTCTCTAGAAAAACAAACAATTAATAGAAATTTATATTTAATACCAATTAAACATTTTTGTATTATTCAAATGCTACATTTGGAGTGCAAAATAATACGCAAATATAAAAACAATTTTGAGGTAACAACATTTTCAAAATACAGAAACATTTATTGTAAGAAGGAAATTGTAATAAATATTATTACTAATTTTTAATGGTTGTTTAAGGATAGAGTGAAATGGAATATTTTCGTAAATAAGCATAAATGTTAGTGCAGCTTACCACCAATAGATCTAATTGCGCTAGTACATTCTCGAAAAATAAACTAGTTCTTGGGAATAAGAGACGTTTTTTTATCAAAGATAAGCCAAGTTTATAGTTTATTGTAAATGGAACCATAACAAAACCACGTTGTAACGTGATTATGGTTACCCTGTATCGATAATTTTTGGTGCTATGAAATTCTGTGTCTGGTCTTGACTTACAGAAATTTTAAATAAAGTGAAACGTAAACTTATCAAGATAAAAAAGGGGAGATAATGAGATAGTATTACTAATAGATGAAGTTCATTGATTATAAAATCCTATTCGTTAAACGTTAGTACTGTAAATCTAACATATATTTTTTCCTAATAATAAAAATATTTAAGAAACATGCTATTTTTTTACATATATTATATTTTTTGTTATAAGCTATTTATTTTTTGTTAAACACTAGTATCAATTCCATGACAAACTCTTTCAGTTTCTTTTACTTTATTTTTAATTACAAAATAGTGTATTAGATAATGTTTAAATGTATTTAAAGTCAAAGGTTAGTTGAAATTTCCACGCATTTCCTTAACACGTAAGTTGGTGCAAATACGATTGATAGTTTCACTAATTTTATCTCGATTTTCAATAATGAGCTATATCAATTTAAATAAATTTATGTTAAATTCTTTATTTTCAATAGAAAAAATTGTTAGTTATAGTCAGGTAGAGGTAGGTCATAGAAATTTTACTTCTTAAAAAGCAGGCGAGACTCTTCGTAACGTGAACAATGTGACAAAGTGAGCTCTGTTATTGAGATTGTTATTCCTATCAAGCAATTCTTTGACACTTATTCAACTTTTCGAGGAAGATAGTTGTCTTAGCGTAGAGATTTTTTTATTCGGTCCGTCGGATAATCGTTATCTTATTATTTGAGATCCAGCTCTCGAGATAAAAAAGATTAAATTATTATAATAATAATAATCCAAGGATAAATCGTTCGTTGCATCCGGATTTGTCTCTTGGGTTTACTATATTGACAAGGAATTCTAAAATTCAACGAAACAATATCTCAATTTGATATTCATTTAATAAAGATTTACCTTTTTATAAACAATCTTAAATTTTTTTTTATTTATTATAGTACGAAATGTTTTTAACTAAATCTAAGCGAATTAGTTTTTCGGAATTAAATGGTTAGTTAAAATACAAAACTTGTCCGTGAATAATCCGGATTTCGAAACTGGTAGTTTGTAAAAATTGTATTTGTATATTTAAGGCAAAATGGCGTATGGGAATTTAAAATACTGTGAAACGTAGGTTATCATGCTTGATAAGAGAGACGGTAAAAACTAAGACTATACTACAAGGAGATAACGATCATGAAAAATAACTTTATTTTGTGGATTTTTATCCCCAAAGTGCGTTTACGTTAGCAGTCCTAAAGACTACCGTACAAGTAATCCAATTACATCTAAAAATCTCCAAAAATTATAAACCTATTAATATTATTCAATTATTAGAAACCTACTCATATAACCAGTATATTTTACCGGGCGAGGAATTGTACACTAAACAAAAAACAATTTGTAAATATTGTAAATATTTTAAGACAATAAAGGAATTAAGAGATATTTTAATTAAAATCCCTTTTATTTTCTACAATAGTCACCTTTTATTACTTTAAATATTTCAATATTAAAATTTACATAAATTATTATTTTTAATATAAAATCGCACAATTTAATAGGTACTAAATTTTTTTTTATATTATTAAGGATATGTAATCCAAGACTAAAAACTTTGCTAAACGAAAAACTAAATAACGATAACTATTGTACAATTAATTTATTAAATAACGAGAAAATGTCTTAAGGTAATAGAAAAATAATACAAGCAAACCATAGTAATAAATTATTATCAATTTGATTATTGTTTAAGGATATCGATTATGGTCGATGTTTGTACTACAGTGTCCATATTGGAAATGAAGTTAAATGAAATAATTTCGTAAACAAGCATACATTTTTGATAGCCTTCATCCAAAATATCTAATAGCGGTAGTACATTCTCGATAAATATACAAGTTCTTTTGAATAAGAGAAGTTTTTTTTATAAGATCAACCCTTTTTACACACAATCATACGGGATTTGTCGGTACTGGACCCAAAAACAGGGTAGCTGATGCCGCCGTACGCTGTTAACAATTACCATAGCTTCCTGTTAAATTACCGTAACATTTTTACACTTAAAATCAAATACCAACTCTTACCGTAATAGCTACTAGATATTAAATGTACACAACAGCTTTAATCCTATTATTCGAGTTACCATAATATTAATTCGTCTGTGGATGGTATGGCGTAGTAAAGGTTGGGTTAATCTTCATTAGTCGGCACATAAGTCATGTTCTGTTCCCTTCCTAAGGAGGTCCAGGAGTTCGATCCATTCTTCATCAGCTTCTTGTGCGGTTTTTACTTCCTGTGCGGTCACTGGGTCTAGCAGTTGGTTTTCCCCGTTGTATAGATTACATTGAAGCTGTATTCTTGTAGTTGAACTTCCCATCGGACCAACTTACTCTTTGGTTTCTTCTGATTAAACAGCCAGGTTAAGGCCTGATGATCAGTAACTACGGTAAAGCGTTGACCATGAAGATGATATCGGAATTTCTCTACTGCATATACGATTGCAAGGCACTCTTTCTCTAAGATAGCATAATTACGCTCGGCCCCTCGGAATGCACGACTGGTGTATGCCAGTGGGACTTCCACGCCATTCTGAATCTGAGACAACATTGCCCCTATTGCATTTCCACTTGCATCGGTGATAACTATAAATGGGTTGTCTGGATTAGGTACGTGAAGCATTACTGCATTTACCATGAGCTCCTTGATCTTCTCAAAAGCAGATTGTTCTACCTCCGTCCATCGCCAGGTCGCACCTTTCTTTTTCAGTTGCTGCAGTGGTGTCACGATTTCTGCAAAGTTGGGAATTAACCGTATATGATAGGTTACCATACCCAGAAATGTTGCTAGTTCCACTGTATTCCTAGGAGTTTTGTAGCTCCGAATAGCTTGAAACTTTTCTTGATCAATGTTAATTCCTTCGGTGCTAACAACATGCCCCAAGATTTTTACTTCTGAACAGGCGAAGGCACACTCTGATATCTTCAAAGTTAGTCCGGCTTTTTGGAGTTGAGACAGTACATAACGTATTGCTTTTAGATGATCGGCCCAAGTATTACTTGCAATAATAATATCATCAAGATACCAAGCCACTCCCAAATACTTTCCGTCTTTTAGTACTCGGTCCATCAATCGTTGAAAGGTTGCGGGACTGGTTTTTAAACCAAACGGCATACATTTAAAATGATACTTGCTACTTTCGACGATGAATCCGGTGTACTTATCACTTGCTGGGTCCATAGCTACTTCCCAGAAACCAGCTCTCAAGTCCAATTTAGTAAGATACTTTGGTTGTTTTAGGGAGTCCAAAATGTCGTTGATTCTGGGAAAAGGATACGGGTCATCTTCTATTACCTCGTTCAACTCGCGGTAATCAACACAAAATCTTCTTCCTCCATCCTTCTTTCCGGTGATATGTACTGGACAAGTATACGGAGTTTGTGATGGTACAATAACTCCGTCTCTCAGCATATTCTGGACTTTTTCTTCTATGACAGCTCTTTCTCGGCGAGTGACCCGCCTTGGTTTACACTGCACTCTCGACCCAGGCTTGATTTTGATCTCATGTTTCACCCAATCTGTCTGTTCAATTCTATCTGTAACCACTGTGGGAAATTCTTTGATTAATTTAACTAATTCACCTTGCTGCTCCTTGGTAGTGTTCTCGGTGCTTATGACTTTAAAGACATCAGTCAGAACTGAATCTGCAATGGTGTCGGCCTTAGCCCGTTGTTCACTATCCATGCGGTGTAGCTGGATTGTATTTTTCACCCACGATAGAATGTACCGATTGAAGTTAATGATGGCGCCTATTCTAGTCAAATAGTCAGTACCCAAGACTATGGGACATGGTAACGACCCAACAATGTTAAAGTGTAGTTCTCCGGTACTGCGTCCCTTGATGGCAGTGGATATATATCCGAAAATAGGGATGGTTTCACCACTGGCTTCGTAAAATATCTCCTTCGACTCCTTTATTGTTTCTGTTAATCCCAAAGTCTTTAAAAAGGATTTAGTAATAAAACTGGCCTCGGCACCCGTATCTACACATGCCAAATGAGTTTGGTTATTAATGGTTAGATAAATGCCGTAAGATTGTCGTAAGTTAATGTTTAAAATTGCAGGTTTGTGTAAACCCGGAGACTGACTCCCTGCTACCTTCAGTCCCCTCTTCCTTTTTCCTTCGTCTGGGGAATCTCCGTTACGGTGATACCACTGGGTTGATTCCTGAGCTGAGCGGATGTCTTTTGGTAGCGTCCTCGGTAACGATTGGTATTGGAATTCAATGTCCCCGTTGGTTCTCCTACCGCAACACTAGTCTGTGCACCATCGTGTTTATCAGGTTCTGGTAGTGATACGGGCCTGTACGCCTTGGGACCAAACATTTGTTCCATCTCCGATACTTTGACCCGGAAACTCTCCAGATCATGACAATTGTACCTGATTGGGGGAGGAGTATATATAGGAAGAACATTTTTAATCATGTACTTAACCAGTTTGGCTTTAGGTAATGGTTGAAGTAATGAGAGGTTTTGCTGTTGAATACGGGTGATATAGGCCCCAACTGTCTCATTCTCTCCCTGTTTGGAAAGTTCAATCTCTGCCTTGATCCGATGTTCTTGATCAGTACTTAGATATTGGCGTTCGAAGGCTTGTACGAAACCGGCCCAACTCCAATCCAGAGGTTCAGTTTCCAACTCAGAACTCTCATACCAGACTCTTGCATCACCTTGATATATACTTCTAGAAATGGCAGCTATACCCTGCATATTCAATTGGTTAGCTTCGGCATATAACCTCAACTCTCTTATAAAACTTCGAGAATTGTCGCTACCACCCGAAAAAGTTGGTATTGTTAATTTGACCTTACTCAGATTCGGTACTTGCAAACTTCCCTATCCGGTTAGTTCGGCTCCCAATCCTGTGCTCGACCCAAAAGATAGTCGATTGGATTCTCCCAAGTTGTCTATCCCGGAGAATTGCACTGCTCGTCCTGCTGCTGGCGTTGGTATTTCTGTGGAATTGGAAGAAGGCCTAGGGCCATTAGTGGTCGGTATCGATGTTCATGTCGCCAATTGTTTCATCACTTCAGCGACGCTGGCCTGCAACGTTCCCAATTGTTCCCGGACCTGTGCCAAGTCCTGCTTACCAGAGCTGGCACCATTACTATCATTGGGTGGAGATACTTGGGTTTCCTCTACTGGGTCTGTTTGATCAGAGGTGGTTGTAGAAGACTCCGGTGAGCTCTGAGAACTTGATGGGGTTTCGGCTTTTTCCCGGAGAAGATTGTTTCCCAATTGACAACCATAGTCCTTTAGTTGTTTTCCATTCTGTTGAACCAAGCCTCCCAGATAATAACCAGTTCTCCACATCAGTAATACTAGACAGTAAAGATAGATCGGAAATAGTTTCCATATTGTAACGGCCCCTTTCAGGATAGGTGAACTAGGCCAAAACAATAGTAAAATTCGAAAACTTACGTATATTACAACTCAGTATACGGATAAATAAATACCAAGGGCTAAATAAAGCCTCCATGCCACACTAATATAAATCCACCAAATCCATGTCCAACAGTGTTTGGCCAAGTCTTGAAGTTGCACAGAAAAGTCTATGATAAAGTCATTAATAATTTGAATATTCTCCATAATTGTTATTCGTCCCAAAATTGATTTATTTGAATTAATTAAAAAGTAAAACGAAATATTAAATTAATTAGTTAAAAACGTAAACAAAATACGATTACAATACCCTTGAATGCGAGAGCGGTATATTTCGCTGCTAACGGGACCGCGACATCCACCAAAATGGCGGAGAGGTGGTCGTTTTCGTAAAGAACAACACAAATGGCTTCTTCTCCGATATGATTGGAGCAGACAAATCACGTGTCCGAGGATTTTGGCGCGAAACTTGGCGACTCGTATCCAATATGGCGTAGAGTGAAGAACACAAGGCGTAACGTGGAAACGTACGATTTACACGAGTGTGGTGAGTTTCTACCGTCCGTGTAGAAATACTTAATATTTTCTTTGAAAGGCATTCCCCCCATGGGCCACCATTCTGTAATAAACTCTCTCTCCAAAGTTATAATAAATTACGAAAACGACAGAGATTATACGTCTAATATTTATTGGAAAATTAAGATGTCGAATTTAAATATTTACGAAATTACAATTCATTTTCGTTTATAAATAATTATATCTAGTTCTACCGAAAACCGTGTAACTTTCTAATTAGAACAGTAATCTATTTTCCCCGAGAACGCTGTAACATACTAAGTAGCAGATTGCGTACTTTTACCCGAGAACGCCATAACATTCTAAGTAGAACAGTAACTAGTTTTAGTAGAACAGTACCTAGTGTAAGCCGAGAATGCTGTATCATTCATAGTAGAACAGTGTACTGTTTGTGACGAGAACAGCGTGAAATACTTGACCCAAGAACATCCTTATGTACTAGAAGAAACAGCACAAAGTTCAAACTGAGAACAGACTGGAATACATAAGAGAACAGGTATGAGTGTGCCCAACAACTTAATTAAATTTGTAAAGAACAGTCAGAGTTCGACCCAAGAACATTTTCAAAGACTGAAGGGAACAGTACGAAGTTCGAGCTGAGAACAGTTGGAATACAAAAGAGAACCGTAATGCGTTCGACATAAGAACACCATAAAGTCGTTAAGAAAACCGGTCTTAGTTTTAACTAGGAACAGATTGCAATAGTTAAGAGAACAGAATTAAGTTCAGACAAAGTCTTATTTAGAAACCACCTTACTTGTTTCTGTTTTGTATACAGAATATTGAAAATAATAATCTAATAGTGGATTTATAGTTAAAAATATTTATTTATTGATATAGTCTTTGCATCCAGTCAATAACTTAACACCTTAGAGTTTATTATTCATTACTCTCACTGAACGGTTCGCCTAAAGCTTTATTTCATACTGTTATATTTTATACTAGATGAGAAGCCCGGCCTCCGGCCGTGCTTTCAGCTAGTTGAGTAAATTGGGGTTTAGAAAACGGGAACAAAATGCACTTTACATTAAACGTGCAAATTAAATTATTTTTAAATAGTAAATAGGAATTTTTTTAAATTTCAAACGTTAAATAGTGCAAAATATCATATCTTGTAATATTAACATATATTTGATTTCCTTGATTGTGCTTTCAGCTAGTTGAGTAAATTGGGGTTTAGAAAACGGGAACAAAATGCACTTTACTTTAAATATGCAAATTAAATTATTTTTAAATAGTAAATAGGAATTTTTTAAATTGCAAACGTTTAATAGTGCCAAATATCATATCTTGTGATATTAACATACATTTGATTTCTTTGATTAGTTTAAGATGTAATTATGATAAAGCTTTTTTGTACACTATTTTTATTTTCTCCGTTTGGAGTAAGTATGTACAGGTTATTTGCAGCTCCAACTCTTGAGCACGCCATATAATACATGGGTTTTCTAAATTAATTCCCGCAGTTTTAAGTAATTGTCATTGCGAAGCTAAGATTAATTGGAAATTGCAGGCGTTTAAAATCAAAGGCATGCTGGTTGGTAATATGGGTATGCGTGGAATGAATACGGCCCGGGCAAAGGTGTCTGCGTGACTCAGATAAAGAAGGGAGGGGGGCTGAGAAAAGAGAACGAACGCAAGCGAAAAGGGTCGAAGGTCGTGCCATGCAGAAGCTAAGTGAGGCAATTAGAGCCAGAGAGACAAACTTCCGTGTCTCTATATACCCGCGTCTCTTGACAGCGTGAGGTCAGGGGTTTCGGACTTGCGGTCACCGGTTATTGGTCCCGGGGTCACAAACTACGAAGGTTAGCAATCTCAAGACGCCCCTTTAACCTGACGGCAGGGGCCACAATGCCACAGGCCAAATTTCGTGCGAATCGGGCAATTATCTTGGGCGCTCATAGAAGGTAACAAACCAATATATATAGATATTGAATTTGTAATTCCAAAAGTAAGATTTGCGGTGTATTCTCTGAAAGTTACGGAAGGTTCGCTGTTTTTAAACCGCATTTGGTACCTGTACATGTTTCAATTTTACTATTTAAGTTTATTATTCATTACTCTTACTGAACGGTTCGCCTAAAGCTATATTTCATACTGTGATATTTTATATAGTTAAATTGTAATTCCGAAAGCAAGATTTAGATAGATATTAAAATTAAGCTTCGAGAAACAGCAATTTCTAGAGTACCTTTTTCATCCGATAGTCTTAATTATTTATTTTTAAGGAATAGTATTAAATGGCTTAGTTTTATTGTACTTTTACATTTGTATAAAGAAGGTTATTTAATTTTTTAATAGTTTAGTTCGAAATTTATAGCTGTCGAAGTTGCGTTATTAATAATCGCTTGATGCACTTTAGGTTTTTCCTAGCTTGTAAACGCGAAAACTTCTCAACCGTTGGTTGTAGAGGGATTATTTTTCCACTTTCTAAATAAGAACCGACCATTGTGAATTCAAATGACTTAACAGAGGCAAACCAACCTGCTAAAATAAGACGGGGGTTCCATTTCTGACCACTGCCGTATTATAATAATTAATTGCTTTTTTAATTGTAATGGAATTTATTAAAGAACATTATAAAAACATTTGGCATTAATAATTTCATAATAGTGTAAAGGATAACACACATTTCGCCAAAGCTGTTTTTAAACACCATGCTAATGCTATACTTGTTAGTGGTTCTGTGGTAGAGCATTCTCTACAATCTCTTGCCAAGCAGAACGGCCCGGGTTCGAAACCTGGACGGTGTATTGTTATTAATCAATACAGAAGACGCTACATTGGAATTCCTTCAATGCAATAATTTAAATTGAACACGAAATCTCGTTCTATTTAAATAAAAACCAAAATTGCATACTCTATTAATTAGTAATATACGCTTCCAATAAAGCTGAAGGTCTCGTTTACGATGAAGCGTAATAAGTGACGGTCTGCCTGTCATACAGGAGGACTCGGGTTCGAATCCCTCCCGATGTGATCGAAAATTGATACTAAGACGAATAATATAAACAAGTGGTGGAAACACTGCAATTTGGACGTTGAGACGTTTACCGCAACCCTCAGCACTCGGTCCTTCTCAAAAGTCAATAATAAGGAGTTGGAGAGAAAGCACCCATACAAACAAAACTCAACCGCCACAACACAAACTCAACATTCCCACATAAACATTACAACAACAAAATTCCAATAAAGCTTAGTCGAAACCGGCGTGACGGTGAGCGTTAACGAAAAAAAAAACAACCACAACCAACCAAACCCATCCGCAAATTCGTCAGTTAACGCTCACCGTCACAAAGTGGTTTTGCCAAACTGCAAACACGGTTTTTTTAGTTTGCTCCGGTAACGCGTTTTGGACTCTGTCCCGGTAACGCGTTCGCAACACGCACACACACCCATGGACAATACCAGCCTATAATGACTTGTTTACTAACGTACACGATTCATAAAAAGTTTATCGACGGCACTCGACAGCTCGAAGGGTGGTCAGTAAAAGTGAATCGGGGTTTCGGGAGATAGTGGATGAAAGGGGCAAACACCCGGTTTCATAGATATTGAAGAAACAGGAAGTGGACGGAAGATAATAAAGAACAGTTTTTAAGCGGGGATTTATTTAGGGCGCTATAATAGGGTGGCGAGTAAAAGCGAATCGGGGTTTGGGGAGAAAGTGGAAAGAAGGGGTAAAAACGAGGGTCGTTAAAAATAATAAAATTCCGACGATAATCGAAAGGTCAAAGTGGAAATAAGGTGATAAATTAAAGTTTGAAGCGGGAATGTTTTGGTTAGCTTGAACAGGTAGATTCGTGAGTGGTAAGTCTCTGGGAAAGAAGGGTGAGGAATAACAAAAATTAGGGGCTATTTCTGGTAAAGGCCTTCTTTAAGCGTTTTTTTAAGAATTTTTAAAGTGGAACACTTGTTTCGAGCAGATAAATGAACCGTTTCAAGCGGAAAAATTGAAATTTACAAAATGTTTCGAGCTTAGCGACGTAATGTCCAGAGTTTTAACTTTCGTGAGGGTGTTGCCGAAAGAAATTCAGCACACTTTATTCATGACGAAGGATGAAGTAAAAGGACTAAATGAGGATCAAAGAATGGTTGGCACATGGAATGCCGTTATTCTTTCGGCGTGTTTACACGGCCCATTGAAACACAAATTTCAAGAGAAACCGCAAGTTTTAATTTTTAATCGGGGCCAACAAACAGACGCGAAATAATGTTTTTTTTTGGATTGAAAAGAAATTTCGGATGATAATTAGCCGCGCCGTGACGAAGTGGCAGAATTTTTTTTCCCATCAATCCGGAAGGAATCGGCTTAAATAAGCGATCAATGTTCGGCGTGCGTATGGCATGTTTTGTTTTAAAATTAAACGGTGAGTAATAATAATAATAATGTTAATAATAATTAAATACTAAAAATAATATTACAATTCATCGGTTTCTAGAAGCCAGATATGGCAAAGAAGAAGCCTTGAAACCCGTGCAGGGAATTTTTCCGGCTTGTATTTTGAACGTGGTAAGCCACCACAATTCTGTGCATTTAATTTGGGAAAAGACAATATGCTTGCCTGCGGAATGGTTAGAAGAATTTAGCCACGCTATAAATTCAGAAGAGCCAAATCTATTGTTGGGTTTAGAAGGTAATTTAATGTTCTTATAAAAAGCGTTTGTTGAAATAATATATTCTTTGTTCGATTAGCTGGGAGAATAATAAAAGAAGTGGAAGTGCCGGCGAATTTGTCGAAGATCCCTATAATATTAGCAGAGAAAATTGAGTATCAGAAGGTAAAAGGGAAGCTTTTGCGGAAAAACGAAGAATTCATAGCGTATTGGATTGTTAGGTTGGGGACCACATTAAAAACTGAAGGGAAGCTTACTGAGAGGTGAATTGCAAATCGCAAAGAACATTTTATAGACTCTCTGGTGGAAACTTTTATAACGGGTTATCGGCTTGAGTTAGGAGCAAGCAGAACTTTAAGAGAAAAAGAAAATAATTCATAGCGTATGGAATTAACAGTTGGGTAATTGGAGAGCAGGGGTTTATTGGTTGTTTGAATTAAGAAAGAGAAGCTTTTGCGGAAAAACGAAGAATTCATAGCGTATTGGATTGTTAGGTTGGGGAACATATTAAAAACTGAAGGGAAGCTTACTGAGAGGTGAAATTGAAATAACAAAACATTTTAGAGACTTTCTGGTGGGAACTTTTTAAGGGGTTATCGGCTTGAGTTAGGAGCAAGCAGTGCTTAAAGAGAAAAAGAAAATCCAAAGCGTATGGAATTAACAGTTTGGTAATTGGAGAGAATGGGTTTTCTGGTTTTTTTAATTAAGAAAGGGAAGCTTTTGGATTGTAAGGTTGTGGACCACATTAAAAACTGAACGGAAGCTTACTGAGAGGTGAATTTAAAATCTCAAAGAACATGTTATAGACTTTCTGGTGGGAACTTTTATAAGGGGTTATCGGCTTGAGTTAGGAACAAGCAGAGCTTTAAGAGAAAAATAAAATAATTCATATCGTATGGAATTAACAGTTGGGTAATTGGAGAGCAGGGGTTTTCTGGTTGTTCGAATTAAGAAAGGGAAGCTTTTACGGAAAAACCAAAAATCCTAGCGTATTGGATTGTTAGGTTGGGGATTACCATGAAGAGGTTATACAGGGTTTTTTGCTGGAAAAAGTAATTTATTCCTAAAACTATGTTTTCTAGAAAGTTGAAATTCGTACTGTACATTATACGTGCCGAGGGACACTTTCGACCAAAATTGCATCTATATCAAAATATATTTTAACATTTTTTGAAATGAAAATTGCAGAGCGTCATCTAAAACGTGAGAAAAACAATAAATGTCTTTTTCACTGAAAAAATACGACTTGAAAAAGTGTTAAGTGAAAGTCAGAAATTTGTTTATCTGGTGTATAATGCAATAAACACCGCTGAAAAATCGAGGAGGTAATGGCGAAGTAGGTATTACACGATTTAATTTCGTAGGATGAAAAATGCGAATTAAAAAAACAAAGGCATCTTATTTATCTACTTACAAACAAAATTTATGAGTACGTTTCGAAAATACCACCTTTCTCTGCGATGCAGGCTTGGCCGCGAACAATCATATTGTCGGAGGCGGCTTGAATTTACACCTTGTCCTTGACGAAGCCCCAAAGAAAGAGTATCCAACGAAGTCAGATCGGGCGACCTTGCTGGCCAGTGTACGGGACCGTTTCTTCCTATCCATCGTTGTGGAAATTCGTTGTTTAGGTAAGCTCTCACGGTTCTGTGGTAATGAGACGGGGCTGTACCGTAGTCTTGCTCGTTGCGTAAACGGCAGTTCTTCAAGTTGTTGTTCTAGCTCATTTCTCAAGAAATCTAAATAACTCTGGCCATTTAGATTTTGCGGTAAGAATACTGAACCAATTAACCGGTTTCCAACAAGACCAATCTAAACATTCAAGCGCCTTAATTGAAACTGGTGACGGTGTTCATATCCCCAGTGTGGATTTTTATCTTCCCAAACATGATTATTTTGGTGATCGTCAGGGCCGTCTCTTGCAAAGGAGGATTCATCCGAGAATATCACGTTACGGAGGAATTGTGGGTCGTCGTGCACGGAATTAAGCAGCCAGTTACAAAAATCCAACCGCTGTTGAGCGTCTCCATCTCGTATGGTACTTATGCCTACGTAAAAGTTCCAGAATGCGAGTTTAACTGCCAAATCCTTACTCGCCGCGGCACAAATACTACGGGGTTATGCGGCAAAATAGGCTAAAACGTCGTTTTCAAAGTCCAATTCCCGCTGACCAGGCCCACGAAATGGAGGTTGTACGTTACCATACTGGTGAAAATCATTTATAGCTCGCCTTACAGTAGTTATGGATGGTCTTCTATCTGGATGTCGTTGCTCAAAGATCCCACTCACTCTTTGTAGATTTCTTCCACCTTCCGCGTAGTAAATGGCCACTAGTTCCGTACGATCAGCTCTGGAATATTGATGCATGATTGTTAAGATTGATAACGACAATAATGTAAGACAGTTTGTATTAAAGTTATTTAAGTACTTAATAAATTTAAGGTTTTTCCTGAGCTATAAACCATTGGTCTTTTAATCTTCTCGTCTATCAGGGTTAAAATAGGTTTCGAATACGACTAGATGCAAACACAGGCCTATTAGATAAAAAAACTAACAGGAAAAGTCAATAGCTTAATGAGGCAGATTGTGGTTTCAAAAAGAGTACCACGCCTCATGACCCAAATGTGAAATACTGTATTTCAAAACTATGAATAGGGTGAAACGGTTCGGCACATTGGCCAGCAAGGCCGCCAGATTAATTAATTTGCCATTGTGCCCTCGACTTTTTCAGCGGTGTTTATTGCATTAAACACCAGATTATAAAATTTCTGACTTTCATAAAGTTACACTACTCTCCCAATGGAATTCAAAAAAAGTTATTTTAGCTTGCCCAACTTTTCACTATTTAAAGTTGTATTTTTTTAGTGAAAAAGACGTCTATTTCTTTCGCGCCAACGCTATTTGTACGTTTTCGGTGACGCTCTATAATTATCTCCTTGACAATTATCTTATATAACCTAGCGGTTAAAATTTAAATTTTCAAAAAACGAGAAAATATTTTTCGATTTAGACGCAATTTTGGAAGAAAGTTTCCCCCGGCACGTACAGAACAAATTTGAACTTTCTAGAAAAACAGTTTTAGAAACAAATCACTTTTTCGAGACAAAAACACCCTGTATAATAATATAATAAAACCAGTTGCGTTAATGAATATTTTCTTTTGTAGAAATGTCTTTGGAATATTTATCTATGAAATCGGCCTTCGAGCCGCTTAACGAGGCATTCAAAAAGGAAAAGAGATAATGAAATTTTTTTATTTGACGATATGCTTTCGGCAATTTTTGAATTTGTTCGCGTCGTGACGGAAGGTCTCCAGCGTACCCTTTTTTTAAAGGAAGAAGAAATTCAAGCTATATCAACACCATTTAAAAAAGTTGCGACTTGGCACGCCGTTGTCAATTCGGCGTTGTTGTTTGGCCCGAGTGGCAAAGATTTTGTGACCAATCCGTAAGTGACAACTATTTGTTATTTACCGGCGATTTATTTCAATTTTTCGCGTTTCATTTTAGATCGGCTAAACGATTTCTACAAGCAAAATTACGCCACGCTAGGGAGTGGCAGTATTTATTTAAATTAAACAAAGAAGGAACAGCTTTCGAAAACCCAACCGAATTCGTACGTATTTCATTACAAAACTGAGTGGTAAGTATACGCGCGAAATTTTGTGGGTTATTACAATAATGAAAATAATAATTTAATTTTTTAATTTACATTTTAATTTAATATAAATACAATAATTAATATAAATATAATAATAAAGATATTTTGTCCTCGCGTCATAGCGGCCAGATTCGGCGAAGACAGAGCGTTCGCAAACGAAGGTGGGATTTTTCCATCGGCGGTCTATAATACCTGCCTACTTTACGTACAGGAAAATCCGTGGTGGAACAAGACCATGCTTGTTGAAGTTGGGCGAAGGCCGGATTTTCCTTACGCTGGCGATTTTGAAAATCTCAATATCGTTTTGGGGTTACAAGGTGATATTAATTTGTTTGTGGTATATATATATATTTATTTCGCCTTTTTTCGGTAGGTGTAAGAATTATTCCACGCCCGCCCCCAGAAAGGAATTATCAAAAATTCCGGAAATTCGGGAGGTAAATTTTTGTTTGGACATTATGATTCGACATTCGCGGGACTGGAGGTATAGTTAGATGATTTATTATCTTTTTAAAAATTATTATAGAAGAAGTTAAAGGAGAACAAACGCTAGGAAGAGCAGTTAAATATAACCAATATGGAAATAGAAGAAGCGGGAAAAGAGATCGAGTGGTTAAAGAAAGAAAGGCGCGCGGGAAAAAAGGAAATAAGAGTGGGTAAAGAATTAAGCGTCCTTCCCATTTAATCGGTGTATGTACTTAATCGCGCGGTGAAAGGACTAAAATGTTGGAAGAAGAAAGAAAAAAGGGGCTCAAAGATATACGCGCTACTGATGGAGCGTTGCTCAACAAGGAATTGTCACCCGATAGCGGGAGCAGCACGTCGGAAGAAGGCGAGGAAAATCGCTTCTCCTGCTCCGCGAAAGAAGTTTTTCCCTCGAGATTTCGTTGGGAAACCCATCAACCCGAAAAGTCTTCAAACGATGACGCAGTTAGTCTTTGGTCCTACCGGATTGGGAAAAAGTTACTACGTAGAAAATCATTTTCAAAATCTACTAATCGTTTCCCACAAAGAAGACTTAAAAAATTGCAAGAAGAGCAATTCGATGGCATTATTTTTGACGATTTTGGCGTCGCGTCCTGGGAGCCCGAGCAGCTTCTTCGATTCTTAGGAGTGGATAGGGAGTAGACCCAAGACGTAAAGTACGATTCTGTCACCATCCCCGCTAACATGCCAGAGTCGTTATTTGCAATCACTTAAGCCATTTTGGCCTCCTTCCATGAAGGAACACCATCGCGCGGCGTGTTTGCGGAGGATGGTGCTCCGAGAGGTGAAAGAGCCTTTTTTCAAGAAGCCGACAGGGGTCGTTCTGCCTTATGAAGATCCAGAGGTGATGGATGGAAACTTTCACGCGTGGTCGGAAGAGGAGGACGGCGGCGGCGACAACGTGGGAGACGAAGAAGTTTCGTCCGCAGGAAACATCGTCGTGGAGAACGTTGTTGCTGGTTCGTCGAAGGAGAGCGATGACGACGCCGCCGTATTTTCCGGAACCGCGCAGTTATCCTATCGGCGACATTGTGGATTTCAGCGACCTGTTGGACGAGCCTGAAGCAATCGTGACGTCGACGGTGGAGTTTGAAAGCAAACTGGCCTTTTTAGACGAATTTTTATTCGGCATTGAAAATGAAAAAAGAAGCCGCGACGAAAACTCCAAAGAAATCGAGGGAAGAAACAAAAGGGTGGGGAAAAAAATCCCGAAAAAATTGGTTTTTTGTTATATTTTTTACGAAAGTGTTGTAAAAATGTTTTGGCCAATTAAAAGGTTTATTTTGTTCTTACATAATTTTGTCTTTATTTTCTTAAGGAAAAGTCGCGCGGGGACGTGGACGTTTAACTAACTGCTACTTAGTTAAACGTTCGCGTTCCCGACTTCTTACTAATCTTTTTTTTCTTTACAGGTGTTCGACGATGCTGGTCCCCGCAAACACCCCATTGTTTAGATGGTTGAATTTTAGCCTCTAAGCTTGGGCTACTCGATGGGATTGGGGACGTCCCCCAACCCCCGAGTAGTTTTTGGGCCGGTGTCGGTGCCGGCGCGTCTACCTTTTTTTTGGTTATTCATTTATTTAATTTTGGGTCCCTCGCGGTGGTTTTTCCGGGCGGTGGGACTATCCGCTCAATTTTTGGTCTCTTCAAAGCCGCGTCAGGCGTGTTCGCCCTTTGTTGTTTCCAAACTTTGGTCCCCCCCCCATTATTTCCCGAACAAAAAGCGTTGGTGTTTAGGGTTTTTGGTAAATTCTTCCTTTATTGATTGACGCTACTCACGAAATTGTTTAGCAAGAACCCAAATCCTGGCACGTACTGCATTCAATATTAACTTATGAAACACATTTCCCAGCATAATCAACACACTTTTATACAACTATTTACATTTATTTCAATTATCTAGTTTTTAAAATATACATAGTGATTTATATAAATTTATAACTTATCCAATGTGGATTTTTACTTTTCGTAACTTGAAATATTTATTCCTTCAAAATAATAATTATCGCCAACGCACAACATGGGCATGAAGTTGAGAGGCATTTCATCACTGCTTAAAGAAGAACCATCTTCTCCTTCGGTTGCTTCCTCATTCACGTCAATGTAGTTCGGAATTTGGCCTTCCTCGTTAAAAGGCAGAAGTAATCGTAGGCGGGAATTATAGGATAAAAGGGCCTAGATGGGGCGGTAAATCTGGAACTTCAATATCCTATTAAGTGCAACCAAATAGCGAGGACAAACTATCCTTATAATCCAAATCATCGTCGTCAGAAATTGTTATCACCGACCCCATCGCGCTCGGTGTCTGACATTACTATATGTACAAATATTGGTCCCACCATATATAAAGTAAAAAGTAAAATCACGATCCAAACTTAGAGACTAGAAAACTTACCTCCGCTTTAAAAAAATTACCTATTCCTAATGAAAGTTCTAAACGACACACAATTCATTTTATATATCATATTTATCAATCTTGGCCACAAAATTACACAACGCCATCTATTACCAAGCGAACATACCCAGTTGGGCAATGTTACCAACTAAAAATCAATTATTTCCCATTTCGCAATGGTACCAGCCACTTGCGCATTCCCCAATTTTAAAGGGTTACTAGATATTAACACAAACTTCCCCACTTTGCAGGTTTACCAACCAATATCTTAAATTTCCCCACTTTGCCGGTTTACCCACTAATATCTCAAACTCACCCACTTAACAACATTTCTTAACAATAAGTACTTTTAGCTTAAGAAAATGCTAATTTTATATATTTTAAAATTTACTTTTCATATTAACATTTTCAATTTTCTTAAATGTCTTTTTGAAATTCAATCACATCTATTACTTTTGCTCTTGAAAATTTTTTTCCCGTCTTCCTCCTGAATAACAATAATCAAAATATGAGTTTTTAACTAATACCAAAATATAAATACAGATAATCACATGTACGAAAGGAAATTTAACACTTACACGACTTTCTCCATCACCTCCTTCCCTTGGTTTCCGTTCGGCTTTCCCCCTCTTCCAACCTCCTCCTGCCATTTTTCCTTCATGTCTCCTCTTCCTTCTCCTTTTTTCTTATTATCCACCTCCTTCTCTTCCTTCTTTTCAACTTCCTCCTGCTCTATTTCCTTCTTTGTCCTCTTCCTTCTCCTTTGTTTTCTTAGTTTCAACCTCCTCTTCCGTCTGCTTTTTTTCTGGTTTTCAACCTCCGCATCCCTTTCCTTCTTTTGGTTTTCAACATCTTTCACGGCCCTTTTCCTCTTGGTCCTCCAACTCCTTTTTGTTAAGCTTTTTGGCGGCCAACAACTGAAATTCTAGTTATGACCACGGAGGCTCTTCAAAAAAAACCTTTTTTTGCGGCTGCGGCTTTCTGTTTCCAAAGAACCAGGCCCGTAATACCTTTACCTTCTAAATCTCCGTTAAATTTCTTTTCAAAATTAACAAGCACCCGATAGTCAGCTTCAGTCTTCTCGCAGTAAGTAGTATTAATAAAACAACCTCAAACAAACGCCTTTCAACAATCAACCACGAAGCGAAACTTTCACTGGTTGCCGATTCGCTCTTTTGGGCAAACGATTATTTACAAACGTTTCTTCTACGTTGCCACACTGGTACATCCAGCAAATGGTGCCATTAAAAATAAAATCTAGATAGGAATTGTCAACCCATAATTAAACTTATTTAATAGTTCCTTGAATAAATGTTGATTATCTGCAAAGGACCAAATGCCTACGTTTTTTAAAGCCCATTTTAATCGGAAAATGGTAAGAAATTAAATCAGTGGGGATGGTCGGAAGCCGACAAAATGCCTACGCTTCTTAAAGCCCATATTGTTTGTTTTTGGTCTGGAAATGGTCGGAAATTACATCAATGGAAAAAAGTACCTCTCACAAGAATGGGACATTCCGCCTACGCCAAGGGCAACTACTACTGTCGTTGACAAATGCTTCTCACCTGTACCTGAAGAAGAAGACGACGTTTGTGACTGTCCCTCACATGACAGATGGTACTGCTGTTAGACACTACAAATACGTAAGTTAGAACTTTTAATTAAATTATTTATACAAGTTGCACTTGCAGAAGGTAGTTTCAGCCCTTTAATTGAAATTGTATATATCCCTTTCGAAGATCGAATTGATAACTATAGATAAATTACTATTTAAACTAGTAAAATACCATATTAGTCATAGCACCAATTTTACGTAATCATGTAAACCAAGTTCTAAAATAAAAATAAATTAAATTTAAATAACTTGTCCTTATTAATTATATTTTAGAAATTAGAAGCGCTTAGTTTTTCCAACTGCTTTTCTGATGTACCCTAAAAGAGACCAAACCACCATTTTCGGCCCTATGTACCCCACTTCGGACCAAAAGTACCACAAACCGAACCTATTAGCTTTATTGTGATGTTAAACTCCCATAGAGATTCCCCTAAAAAGAAACAATTTGCGGTCCAATTTTGGGTACATGAAGTTTTTCGGAGAGGTAAAACTAATTCTGGAGAACGGGGTAGAGGGGAGGGGTAATGTCCATCCTCCAGAAATCTGCACGAGGAAAACTAAGTCTGGAGAACGGGGAGAAAGCGAAGGGTAAAAATCATCCTCCAGAAATCTGCGCGAGGAAAACCAATTCTGGAGAACGGGGGAAAGCGGAGGGGTAAAATCCATCCTCCAGAAATCTTAGCGAGGAAAACTAATTCTGGAGAACGGGAGAAAGCGGAGGGGTAAAGTGAATCCTCTAGAAATCTGCGCGAGGAAAAAGTAAATAAAATTTAGAAATGTATATATCTTTATTTTTATTATGCAATGTGCGTCGCTGGCGATTAGGATACGGGGCACGGGTAGCTGCGAATATATTCGAACTTCGCTTAACATATAGGGAAGAAGAGATAGCGCACTGATAGCTGATAATTTACGTGGCATAGAAAGCTTTACGGGGCATGGGGGGGGTGAGCTACGAACTGATAAGATAGAAAGCGCTTTACGGGGCATGGGGGGGGGGATGAGCTACGAACTGATATATAGAAAGCTTTTTACGGGGCGCTAGCTTTACGGGGCATGGGGGGCACAAGCCTGATAGGGGGATGAGCTACGAACTGATATATAGAAAGCTTTTTACGGGGCATGGGGGACACAAGCCTTATAGGGGGGATGATTTAAAGCTTTTTACGGGGCACTGAGCCTGTTACGCTTAGGGGCATGAGATTTGAGCTTCAAAGCTCGTGCCCCCAAGGGTAACCCTTCTCTCTGGAATGCATTTATTTATGGAAAATGTTATTTACGTGGAATCTGTTGAATATGTCGATCGGGTGATGGTGCTTGGTTTTCTGATGGGTTTTTTCTTCCTGCTGTGGTGGACGTTCTTGCTCTTTATATGGGCAGTTTTGTTTGATGTGACCGGGTTGACGACAGGAGTAACATTTTCTTCTACCTCTTTAACCACCTCTGTTTCCACCTTTCATTATGTTAATAACTGACTTTTGAATGTAGAACCTATCCATTGCTGTTGGACGTTATAACTTTAACTTATGTAACCTTTAAACTTATATAGTTTCTGGTTAAAACCGAAAAAAATCTGGGTGTTGTAATGTGGAAAGATATCAAAGGTCATAAGGGATAAAAAAATAACGTTATCAAATATTTGGTTTCCGTTTTTTCTCGAGGTTGTTTTTTTATTAAAGGGATTTACCGAACGGCCTAGAAGCTTCAAAGGCGACGTTGAGAGCTACAGCATCATTATTAACGTCTTGTTTTCCACGTTAAGTTTTAGCCGTTGGCCTTTTATACCGTCCGCGGATTATCTTTAATAACAGCAACTCAAGTTTATCCGGTAAGTTGGTTATTACAAAACGCCCTTGTAGTGCGTACTAAGGGGTGGAAAAATAGACTGGCGAGCTTCTATTGTGTGGGCTACAATGATGTCGTGGCAATTTTAATCCAAATTTAAATTTTTGTGAAAGGTAAAATTTGGCACTCTAACTTAATGTAAGCAAAAACTTATAGATGTACTAAAAATTATGAAACATTCCGATGCCGGTGTCTAATGTTTTATTTATCAACTTAATCAAATATTCTGGCGCTTTCTAGTGCTTATATTTTCATATAAACGTGGAAAGTAGTATCTCAAATGTAGTTTATATTTATCACATGGTGTTAAGGACCGTTTTAATGGCGCTTGATCCTGAGAAGTTAAAGATCTTGGCCGCAGGGAATGATGTTATCGTTCATAGTTATTTATACATATATGTGTTCTTGATGTAAGGGTAGAAACGATGAATTGTTTTGGGTGTTTTAAGGGTTTTTTTTAGATTTTAAACTGATGAATGTCGTTTACCGGCGTTAGTATTTTAATTTAAATAGATTTTATTTTTAGGTATGGCTCAAAGATATTCAAAATTTGAATTAAAAAATAATCCTTGGGTTATTTTGCAGAAAGTAGCCGGGGATTAATCGAAAAAAGGGCTTTGCCATTCGCTTCGCATTTTTTCAAAACCACAATTGAGAGTACTAACCAACTTAATATGTTGGCAGCATTTGGATATATGAATGGCATTCCCCCATGCATGGTGTTCGAAGCTTTAAAATTCAATTGCTCGTTCATACCTTATAAGAATACGTTGCACACCCTCCAGCAACTGTGCGCTTTTTGGGACAATTGTCCTGAAAGTGCTAGCTTAATTGGTAGGTTTTCTATTTCCAAAAAAACGTATTGTTACGTGGATGGAACCGAGTGAGTATTTGCGTAATAGCATTAGACTAGTGATATTTCCCTAAGTTTGAATTGGGCATAAGCGTTCATTTATTCAGCACTAGACAAGTGTGGGTGTAACCAATATTAGGATCTACGTTACCTGGCGGAGAAAAAGAAAATCACCTCTATCTACTCCCGCTAAGCTTCTCGCAGTTTAAGACGTAGTTTCCGGTAGCATGCATTAGGAATTTGTGCGCAAGTTTCAGATTTTCACCACCAAATAGATTAATGTTGCCATTTTGTGTAGTCATTAGCCTAACGTTTAAATACCCTTCGTTTTAAACTTAGGGTGGTCTTGATAGCCTTATGGTTATAGGGTTTGGATTTGTATTATTTGGTTGCTTTTTTGCACATTTTTGGTATGTTGGTTATTTTGGAACGTAAAAAGGTATGCTGTGAGGTAACGGGGTTTGTTTTTAAATTAGATTATTTGTAATCGATATAGCATTATTAGAGCGCTGTACACCTTATGTTGAAGGTGGGTTTTGTTATAGTCCCATTGCATGAAAAACCGAGAGACAGCTTTATTTAGAAAATTGTTCAAGCTGCTCTCAAGTTCGTCTACTAAATTTTTCTATTTATTAAGTATTAAAGCTGTGTAATGTTTGATCAAACAGACGAAAATGTGAGCAATTTTTCACATTGTTCCCCGCTGCGGGGGGCTAGTATTACCAGATATCTAATCTAGGTACGATATTATTTTTTTTATTTCGAATTCTTGTTTTCGCTGGTTGCGAACACGAATGGTTTATAAATATTTATTTTTGTATAGAGCGTACTTTGTTAATACCGTTAGACACTAGAAATTAATTTATATACGAGTTACTTATTATGTGTACCAATAGTTATACCTGAAATATTATATTGAAATAGAATGCTTTTATTGTGCTTGTTCTTTAAAACTGAATATTATTCTAGCGTGTTTCTTTTTTTATTAGAATAAGCTGTTTAGTGTTGTATTCTTGTTCCTTAATTTCAAAAAGGTTACCTTTGTTCCGTTAAATTTTTATTTCTCTACGGAAAGTGTTTATTCTGGTATAAGCTTTGCGTTAAACCTTAGCTTTGCCCTTGCATCTCTGGGAAGCTGTTTCGCTATACTTTTTTTCCTCGTTGTCATAACGTAATTTTTAGTTCAAGATACTGTAAGGCGACAACTGATGTGGAGAAGTAATGGTTTGCTTCTATTGAGCCCTTGCAACGCGACCGGTAGCACTGCCAAATGCGCGCAAGGCATTATTGGTATTCACTTTATACTAATTGCTGGTAGCCCTGGGCCTCGTTCAGTGACGCTCAACGGAGGGGAAATTGTTAATTAACCGTTGATCTCCGTTTGCAATTGTGACGCCACGTCTGTTGAACGCTTTTTAACGATTGTTGTAAATTTTATAAAATATCGTCTTTCGTGTCGTCTGCAACTAGCCTTCCCGCGTGCTGTGTCGTCACGAATGCGTTTATCAACAAAATAACCGGCTCTTTCAGCCGCTTATTTCGTTGACTCAGTTTGCAAACATGACGTATATCGCAGAAGTGAAAAGTCGTAGAGTAGCGAATGCGCATTCAACGGTCCAAACGTTTGCTGTTACTGAACGCGGCCCCTGTTTGAAGAATTTTGTCGTCTGCTACATAAATAATAACTATTTCTCCAAACAGGGTTACTAGCCCTCATACCAACGATTAGTATAAAGCGATTAACCATAATGCCTTGGTTGCATTTTGCAATGCTACCGGTCTCGTTGCAAGTCATCAATTGGGGTTACACGGCACCTTGATACGATATGTTTTTAAAAGTGAAATTATATTTTTCAACTGAAATTGAAAAAAAAAGGTTCGTTAATGGGCATAACCAATCAATCAACCGCTGTTTCTCAAAATAGGTATTTTTTAATTTTGTGGGTTTTTAGTAGGTTTTTTTTAAAGTTTAATCTTGTTTATATCGATTCCTGGCACAGTTTGGATTTTCCAATTTTGTATTTTCCAGTACGATGGAAATTTTTTATTAAAAAGGTATGGCAGTGCAGTCTATTGGCAGGCATTCTATTATCTAATTTAATCTCACTTTTATCTTTATGGTGAATGTTATACATTCGTTAAAGAGTAAATTGCCGAGAGTTAATTATACGCCCCAAAGAGCCAGAAATCAATCGGTCCAGAGGTATAAAACTCCTAATTAAGGTACTTTTGGTTGTAGAGAATAGCTAGAAAAACGTCCGCTACTCTTAATGCCGATGGTTTTGAAATGAAAAATTGCAAGAAAATTAACAGTCTCGAACTCCACGCTAACACGAAGTTTGAGTTTGGAAGATTGTGTTTGACTTAGGCTTAGGGTGGTGCCTTGGGTGTTAGCCTAGCTGATTATTAGCCTAGCTGATATATCTTAAATTGAAAATGGCGTTTTTTCTTGTGTATATAGATATTTAAGAGAATACTCTACTTTTACACAACTAAAAATACTTAATTACAATAAAACACTCCATGTGTCGACGTACTCTCACGTCGTCGTCAGGTTTAAATTGTGTAAAAGTCGAGTATTCTTTTAAATAAATATTTAAATATCTCGATATAAATCTTCTTATTAGTGTCTTAACCAATGAAAGTGACGAAATAGGAGATAGTGACGATGATCTATTGTCACTCTCTTTGAATAATTATGAAGATTTCGAGATAGTTAAAAAGGTTCTGTTGAAAATAGTGTAAGTTGAAAATCTAGCTATAGTTTTTGTTCTTCATATTATATTTTTAATCACTCCCAAATAATTGAGTATAAGATTGATTAAGAAATGTAAGCTTAATCATAATTGTATATTTGTCATTTATTCATTCTTTTTCTTTAGGGAAATTGTTCATAATACTCCAGAGGAAAATAATATTGTTTCTCAATACATTTTTAAAGATAATTAAAATATTTTATAACATTGCAATATATGATCATGTTCAATTCAATTTACATTAATTTCTTTAATAACTGTTGCGATGCTGTTATTAAACCCCTGGGCTAGAGAGCTGACCTTAAACACTGGACAAATATATTCTGCAAAAAAAATTGATTGTGGTTTCCTACATTTGGTAAACTTGAGAAAACGTAGATTTTCGGTACCCGTTTATAGATAAGGGGAAATATGTAATATATCTTAAGATATCTTGTTTTGTTATTCCTTTGAAAAAATAATCGCCGTTATAACAGTTGTTATTGAAGGATCCTTGGTGTCGTGAATTTTGTTTAAGCGTATTTACTTCTTCGGCGAAATTGGATGCGTTTTGTTACGAGCTTATCCGTTTCATGATAACTGCGTCCAAAGTTCCTAATTTATTGACGGGTTTTCTTATCGACTTTGATATATTAATGCGGTAGCGTTGGTTTGACGTTTATTGATATACGAGCTGTCGTTTAGTTAAGTGAATCTTTGTGCTTTGTTAATGACATGGTTTTCGCTTCATATTAATACATTTTCTATTGGTGTGGATATTGGGATATCTACGATTCCTAATGCAGTCATTGAATCCTGGGTGTAAGAGTCATTATATGATATCGGAAATTGGACGGCATTGGTCGTTTGTGTTTTTCGTTTTGTATATCCCATTTATGAATGTTAATAGAAATGAGACGGTTTTTCGTTTTGTGTGCCCCATACTCCTATATTTGATAAATTTCCCATAGTCTATATCAAATATAATCAAAAATCCCCAATTGATTAAAAATCATTTAATACACTTAATTAACCCTACGATACTTGGTATGGCATTTGTGGTATGGTTGGAAAGCCCCAGAAAAATCCCAGAAAATAGATATAATTTAAAATTCTAAATATTAAAATTAAATTAAAAAATCCATAAAACGTACGTTAGAACGAGAAAAGCCTCGCGTCGAGAGCCCCGAACAATACCCCTTTATTCCGAACAGTATAAAAACCTAGCTCCTAACCCAGAACTGTATCTTAACCGATTTCTACCTTCTCGACGCCAGTCTAAATTTAAAGCTCTCCTCAATAATTTCTAAAAGCTCTAAATTTAAGCGCCTAACGCAAGTTCTTTTTCTTTATTATTTTTCTTTCCCGCTTAAATTTAAGTGTTATAACCATCACCATGGCTGCCAGGTATCCCGAGGATACGTACTATTTAAGTAAGAAGTCCCATTTTTAACTTTTCGTTTATATTGTGTATTTTTATTATTTATATCTATCAATAAAAGCATTTCAATCGAGAATTTCATTGAGTATCCTAATCACTGTCCGATATTATCATCTTTCTTTTACTTATTATCATCAACGCACTGCAACGTCGTAATATTAAACGATACGCGCGGGAGCGAGGGATAATACAAGTACACCATTCTTTCAAATTGATCTTGAGATGTATTAAGATTTTAAATACATTAATTCAGAGTCTCAACTAAATCTAACAGAATATTTTTCAAGCCAAATTTTTTAATGTACGATGATTTAACTATTGCGAGTCGCTGCTTTGTATTTAGTTTCGACCTGAACATCGGAGGGATGCTAACTAATTCATAAGTGAAAAATGTTAGTTTGTGTATTGTTTTGTGCATGCCAATAGGATTGCAGGTTTCAACATAATCAACATTTAAAATAATTTGTAGGCACAATTATCCTGATAATTGATGGTTTTTAAAAAAGTACCATCGCACCAATCTTTCATAATATAATTATCAGATCTATGAGAATTTTTAAGCCAAAATTGAACGTCTGGAATTTGTACTAAAGCTTTCAAGCTTTCTAACAATGGAATACTATAATCAAACACAGATTTTTGATGCAGTTGGCAGTACTTGACCATTACGAATTACCATTCCAGGTGCTATTTCTCAACTACTCAGTGTGAGGCTGTGAGCGACCAAAATAATCTAATACTGCTGCCAGTGGATAACCAAAAGTATGAGAAAATAAACACAAATCTGGTTTGTAATAATCAAGTACTGCCACTAGGTATTATTTCTCAACTATTCAAAGTGCGAAACACCAAAATAATGTAATACAGCTGCCAGTGGATAACAAAAAGTGTGAGAAACAAGTTGGCAAGCCAAAATTTACCTCTCCTCGGAAGAATTGTCCCTAGTGGTATTAATTTCTCGAGATAACCCAATAAAGATATATCTCCGCAATTTAGAGTTATTTGTTAAAAATGTTATCCCAGTGCTATCTTGCCCGGTATAGAATTTTAATTATAATTAAAATAATTGAGACGAAACGACCAATTTTAATTTATTCAGAATATCATAAGTTAAGTAGTTACAGCAGTGAGTTAGACGTACTATAACAATGCACAATTGAATTAAACCCTTTTTACAGTACAAGTTTATCAGTTGAATATAATACAAAGCAAATTTTAATGAAAAAATATCTACAGAGGGTATTATAACGACCGTTCGCTTTTTAGTTTATAATTTTAACGGAATCGGGCCGATTTTAATTAAACGATAGTTTATCGAAATTTTGTTAAAAGAATATTCCCTAAGGCCGCGCGATAAATTTACGAGAATAATTTCCCGTCGCCGTTAAATTGAAAATTTATTTGATTCGGGATATCCAGAACTCTAATGTTGTGGGCGAGTGATTAGAAAATAAAATGGCAACCAGAATTATGCAAAATTATTAATGTTTATTTTTATTCAGAACAGTCTATGGAACGTTCTAGATTTAACTTTCATCAGTAACCCAACAATATATATCCCTCCTACGTAATTGTACAGAACTGGTACTCCAGTGTCTAAGACTAGATTTGTCTTAGTTCATCGTGATTGAAAAATAAACCAAAACACACACTTAAGTAAATATCATAAATTATACTGAGGTACTTTGAAATTATTTAAAATTACTAACTATAAACTCGGTCTTAATTAACAGCTGAGAGCTGTTCGCTACTAATTACTTCCAATCTACTTAATAAGCCTCACAGGTTGAGTTGATAATTTCTAGGGTATAATTAGGTTATTCCAATACAAAAAATAATAACAATAAATTTTATCTTACAGCTGACTTGAGTTAGTTCACAATTACTTTAACACTTTCAGTCTTAAAAACGCACTGTTCATACACTTAAGTCCATTCACTCACGTTCCAAACGCGAAACACAATTTAACTCTTTCCTTGACCGAAGACCGAACATACTAATTAAAACCGCAAAGTTACCTCATAACTTTTGACCGACACCAGGACCCCGTCCTGTAGTAGTTCGTCTGACAGCCAAGAACTAAGAAAGACTAAATCGTGTAAATTGACCGCAACGGCCTTATATACGTTTATTTTGTGTTTTTTAACCCGCCGAGATTTGACTAAAGTTCGAAAAATTGAAGAGGTTATATTTTTTACCCGGTTTGATTGATAGTTCTCCACACGGTGGCGCTATATTATTACTTTGATATAGTTTCCGCGGAAGTTTTGAATAATTATCCTTTTTCTAAGCGTTATTAAAAGGTATCATAATGGTTTCTTTACTTTTTACTTTCCTAAAGGAAGTCAATCGCTCGGCGGTAAAATATCTGCATTGCAACTATGCGACCCGAGTTCAATTCCTGAACACGGTCAAATAAATTAAAATACTCAGATGTTTAATTAAATATAAGATTAATATAATTTATAAATATTCAAAATGATGTAGAATAAATTATAGTCCTAACGTTATAACTTTGTAAATGACATTCGCCAATGCTGTTTTTTAAAAAAACACCGTAACTTAACAAGCGTTGGTGGCTGAGTGGTTAGAGTAAATCTCTTGCACGAGGCAGACCCGGGTTCGATTCCCGGCCGGCGCCAATAATTCGCAAATTGATACTAAGACGAATACCGTTAACAATTGGTGGAAACCCTGCCTTTGGACGTTGAGAGGTAGCATTACACTCAGCACTCGGTCCGTCCCAAAGTCAGTTTGAAGAAGTTGGAGAGAAAACGCACATACAAACACAACAGACTCAACATCCACAACCATCATAACGCAAACACGACAAACTCAACACTCACAACCGTCATAACACTAACTCAACATTCACAACCTACGCATAAACATTACAAAAACGTAATACCCCAAACCGTCACGACGGTGAGCGAAAAAACACCATCCAAACCAAACCGCAAATGTATCCGTTAACGCTCACCGTCACACGGTGGTTTTGCCAACCCTTCGAGAAACTGCGAACGTAGAAATTTCGAGAAATTGCGTACGCAATGATTAACCTTTGCACGAATAATGCGAACGCGTTCGCAGGACAGACAGACGGACAGACACAGTGATTGTATAACCCCTCCTAGGGGACTTTGTCCCCTCGGAGAGGTAAAAACACATCTGGTTTGTTATGATCAAGTACTGCCACCAGGTACTATTTCTCCACTATTCAAAGTGCGAAACACCAAAATAATCTAATACAGCTGCCAGTGGATAACAAAAAGTATGAGAAAAAAACACAAATCTGGTTTGTAATGATCAAGTACTGCCACCAGGTACTATTTATCAACTATTCAAAGTGCGAAACACCAAAATAATCTAATACAGCTGCCAGTGGATAACAAAAAGTATGAGAAAAAAACACAAATCTGGTTTGTAATGGTCAAGTACTGCCGCCAGGTACTATTTCTCAACAATTCAAAGTGCGAAACACCAAAATAATCTAATGCCGCTGCCAGTGGATAACAAAAAGTATGAGATAAAAACACAAATCTGGTTTGTAATGGTCAAGTACTGCCATCAGGTGTTATTACTTAACTATTCAAAGTGCGAAACACCAAAATAATCTAATTCGCAACTGCCAGTGTATAACAAAAAGTATAGAAAAAAAACAATTTGGTTTGTAATGGTCAAGTACTGCCACCATGCAGGTACTTTTTCTTAACTATTCAAACATTTCAAAGTTACCAAAATAATCTCATACAGCTGGTTGCAGTACCTGATCATTACAAACCAGCCTTTTTAGACTTTTACATAATCCACTGGCAGCTGTATTAGAAAATATAATATATTGATAAAGAAATTAAATATTTTTTTACGACTTGTCACTTTAACCTAGGAGCAACAAACACAAGGAGAACGCAACCCGTCAAAAGTCGTGGATTTACTTGAGTATGTTTTTCATTGGCTAGACGTTTTAGCGCCTGCTGCCGTCGGAAGGGGAAAATTCTGAAATTCTCTTCCCCCTCGACCGTTAAACGTTTAGCATAAAGGTTCGTGACGCTCGTCCAATGAAATTCGTACTCAACCCTTCGTTAGCGTGTTTAAAGGCTAGCTGCGTTCTCCTTGGGATTGTTGCTCTTAGCTTTCACTATCCTCATCCTTCCTTTGTTTACATATAAAGATTCCTTGTTTACATCAAATGACAGTTGATTTTCAAACAGGCATAATGTATTTCATTTCACCGCGCGTAAGCTGCCCATCTCATGGCTGCCTTTATTTGCGAAAAGGGGGTCGGCACTCGCGGTCAACTTCGTCAGATACAATAGTGCCCTTATTTCTTTTCTATCTCTATGGTATTTTACCGGACTTTCCTCAGACTGCGCTAGTGTTGCGCCAGTCCTCTAAAAACGGACCGAGTGGCGCCTCCTGTTATAATCCTCATTGGTCGTCCTAAACTGAATATTGAATCGTACGCTAGGACTGGCAGATACTCTTGTAGCGCCATCAAAAGTTCGGATCCCATGGGCATTTTCGTGAAAAAAATAAATACGGATTTTTGAACGAGAGACACCTCTCAGTAGCGAAGCGACTTTACCCTCTCTGGTAATATTTAGTTTTTGATCTGGCAACAACCACATTTCTGTCCAGGGTTGCCAGATTGTGAAAATTTTTGGGGTCCATTTTGCCTCTGGGGGAAAAAGGTAATAATTTTTTAAAAACGTTGACTTTGTGGGAATTTTCATGTCGGCGGGTATTTATCCTATGTTTTTTTTACTTTCAATAGGAAGCCCAAAATTACCTAGAGCAGTGAATTTTTGGATTTCCTAAATAATGTAAAGGAGACGCCTCCTAATACTACAATCAATCAATGCATAGGCCTAACAACCAAAATGTTTAAAATTTGAAATTCCAATAAAATTTGATTTATTTTACAAAAATTATGGCATGTTTTCCGTTGAGTTTTCGTTGGGGGCAGGGCTTAATTTGGGGTGTGGAAAATCGTGGTAAATTTACTATCCGGAAATGGGAATTTCGACTTTCGAACATTGGCAACTCTGTTACTGTCGCCATTTTCCGAGTTCCAACCGCCAGCACAAGATGACTACTCGATGTTCTTTCTTCTCATTCTTAAGTTTTTAATTCGAGATATTTTAATATGCTTATTTCTGTTGATAAGAGCGGATTTCTACCTCCCAGAGGTTTAAAGAAACCTTAATGCGCTCACATTGTCGAAATAAGTTCAATTTTGAAGTATTACAACCTAGTAAGGTGAAGATTGGAGGCCTACAATGACATCTTCAAGTATCCTAGCGAAGTGATTCTCACGTATTTTAAAAACCGATTGTATCTTAACGGCAATTCATGATGATAATTGTAAAAGATAATCAGTTTACACGATAACTTATCCTAACACCAAGTAGAGTTGTACACTTGAATACTCGGACGTGACATGAACTAAATTATAAGCTTAATCTATACTTAAACGAGATGTTCAAAGGTTTTGAAAGTAACCCTTTTATGAGTGCATGGTTAATTATTCTTTAAAATAGTTTTTCTTTCTTTTTTATAAAAGTGCATTAATATGCAACTCAAATTAAAACCCCTAAAGGGACAGAAGTTTAAAATGAATAGATATTAAGAAGTGATGCTTTAGAAAGTTTAAATCGCTATAGCAGTTCTTTATTTTAGAAGTTAAAGTCAGTAAACTTGTGGTTAGAACTTTCAGTTTCAAATTTAAGATAAAATGATTGACAGTTCTCTCTTAAACATGTTTACAGTGCTCATTTGGAGCTAGCTTTAATTATCTGAGTAGAGAGCCAGAAAATTGTGTTTATTTGGTTCTTTGCTTAAATATGGGAAACAAAGCGTATGGTAAAAGTATTTTGTGATATTCGCAGTTTAAGATAACCTTTTATTGGATAACCTAACCTTTTGACCCATATCTAACTTCTTCTGTGGCAGGAATATATAAACATTTTTAATGCTTATTATATTTGAAATGCCTAATTTGGGAAAAGAATTATCACGTATGTCATAATGCTTCGAACATCACATTCTCCATATGATAAATATTTTAGGCCAATAATTTCATGCAAATGCCAAAGCCTTAAAACGTGCCTCCAAAATGCTTGAAGTCTGGAAAACTAAGTGCACCTTGGTTTGGTTTATTTTTTCCCTCAAAATTCCAGTCTTTGGCAGTTACGTAAGTGACGAACACATTTTTTTTTGATTTTCATAATTACCATTAAAATAAAAGGATAAGAATTAAAATATATAGTCCTAAATATCATTCTGATAAAGAAGAAACTTACAAGGAGATGACCCGAGGTGTAACGCACCTATTTGGTTCAAACTCAGGGGTTTGGTAGACCTTCGTGTAACTTGAAAAACCCTTAAGGGAATTTATTCAATGGGCAACCGTTTTGCCATGGCAACCAAAAATGTTTTTGACAACACAAAATGGAAATTTTCCCATTGAATATAACATGGGTATCTGACCAATATTAAGGGTACCCCTGTAAAGATTTTAGTCATTTTCAAACTTTTTTATCATTTTCAAAAATTAAACATTTTTACAGGGGGTACCCTTAATATTCATCAGATTCCCATGTTTGAAGTAAAATAACTTGATTACGGAATACTCATGAGTTTTAAAAACATTTAATATTTAATAATAAATTGAAATTAAAAATTAACAATTAAAATGTCAAAAATCAGCCTCTCTATTAGATTCCCATGTTATTTTCTATGGGAAAATTTCCATTTTGTATTGTCAAAAACATTTTTGCTTGACAAAACGGTTGTCTATGGAGACATTTCCCTTTGGGGTTTATCAAGTTACATGAAGGTCTACCAAACCCCCGAGTTTGAACCAAATCGGTGTGTTACACCTCGGGTTGTCTCCTTGTTAGTGCACCTTGATTTTGTTTAAATTGGGTATTTTGACCTAAAATTCCTGTCCTTGGTAGATAAGCAAGTGACGAACAAACCTTATTTTAGATTTCCTTAAATAGAGTGCTGTTAGTTTTCTGAAGCCCCAAACAAAAAAAGGATAAGAATTAAAATGTGCAGTCCTAAATATCATTATATTAAAGATGATACTAAGTGCACCTTGATTTTGTATAAATTTGCTATTTTTGACAAAAATTCCTGTCCTTGGTAGATAAGCAAGCTAAATTGCACTTTTCATATTTTATAACAGGTTGTTCAGTTGGACCATGTTTTGGCAAATATCCTCAATTCAAGGGTTTCAATTTTTATATAAATGATCAAATATACTTTTAGATTTCAAAAGATAAAAAACATTCTATTTTACTTAAAAGTAATTTTAGGTTACATGCCAAGTTCTATATTTTGATGATCAATCAGAATTTTTAACTTCTAAATTACTTATCAAACAAATACAAGAATTACACAAGATAATTTTTCTAATAGAGCAAGAAGTATTTTAAATGAATATACATTTTCATGACTAGTATTATTTTGTAAAATTAAAAACCCCTTAATACACAAGTGGAAAGATATTTGTGAGTACCAAATTTTTTTAAACATAACTGCTTATTGACTGATTTCAAATTTTTAAAAACCAAAAGGTACATTGCAAAATAAACATAAGTGTCATACTTATGTTTAATTAATTTAACGGAATATGACGGTAAAGTGGTTACCCCGCATGCCACTGCTAATCACTAGCAGATAATTTCTTTCTATTATATAACCATAGGTATAAAGCTCAGTGCTTCATAAACTTTTCTTGGGTCATATATGACAAAAAATGTTTAATGTTTTGTAAACTTGCATTTACTTGCTCATTAACTTGAGTAATTAGGGATACAAATTCAGTATACTCTGATACATTGTAACCCACAGAGCAGCCTATGGAATAATAAAAAAAATATTTGGTATCACCAGACGGAATCGAACCAGCTAGGGACAAGGGTATGAGCTTAATATAGCAGGGTTCATTCCTATGAAAGAGGCCAAGGGGTTGAAGTATTGTGTTTTTAAGTTTTAACCAGGTAACACTGCAAAAATTGCTACAAAAAACCGCCCGATTGGGTGGGTTTCTTCACCTTCAATATTAAATAAATAAATAATCAGCTAGGCTAATACCCAAGGCACCACCTTAGGCCTAAGTCATCAAGCGACTTTTGAAGCCATTAATTCAGGTGGCCGGGTTATAATGCGTAGGAGGGTGGTGGCAAGCTCTGCATGCCACGCGAGCCAACAGCTCCCTACACTCACTATTACCGCTAACCTCAAGAAGTTTTTATGGAAGGGGAAACTGAAGAGCTCGGGGGAAAACCCCTTAAACCAGCGAAGAGAGAGCTTGCAAACTCAACGCAGAAGGAGTTGTTCCGAGTTTCACCCAGTGCCACAAGCTGGGATCGAACCCGGCTCCTCTTGCTGTGAGGCGAAAGTGCTAACCACACAATATTTGTCGAAAATGGGCAAAAAATGAGAGATGCCATTACAAAATGTACTATATAAAAGGTACAATATATAAAAGGTCTAATAAACCTCCTTTCGGGACCAAGGGTAAAAATTTGGGCTTTGGGTGGGGTATATATATAAGGTAATAGTGTTGGAAAGGCTTCTATTATAGGACAACGAGCGTCCTATATGAGAGGCCAATAGCAAGATGTTACGTTGGAATGGCCTCTGTTATAGGACAACTAGCGTCCTGTATGAGAGGCCAATAGCAAGATGTTACGTTGGAATGGCCTCTGTTATGGGACAGTGTGTCAGAATTTATAGCCCGGTGTACCTAGTAACAGAGACCATACCACCGGAGGCCTATCATCATAGTGCCCTACGCCAGCGTCCCCCTAGCCCGGACAGGTGACAAATCCAGCGTGGGTAGCAGAACCCTACTACTGATGGTCTCACCTTTGACGCAAGCCACTCAACCCAGCAGAAGGTGCAGCAATGGGTGGACCAATCCCCACTTCGCACACAGCAGTGGGATTTAGAATGGATGCTATAGCAACTCCAGCCGACACCCTACCTATGAAGGTAAGGAGCCAAACCCTTTGGAAAGAGCTCCTAAAAGGGAACGACGAGCACACAGCAACCCAAGTAACCCGGCACAGCTGGCACCGGAGATCCAGGTGGGCTCCAAAAGGCCGGGAAACAGGACCGCCGTGCCCGCATATGGAGGCTTGCCGCCCCACAGCAGGCTACCCAATCCGCCGAGGCGGCCAGTTTGCCTGGACCCTCTCCGTTAGCCTGAACCGAAGTTCAGTATCCAGCCCAAACCTGACCGAAGTCGGAGGTGGCGATAGGACCATTTGATCAGAGCTAACATCTCCCAGTGCGCCACCGCCCTTATGGGTTACAAGAGCCGGACCCCGACTCCCCGGTAAAGCCACCAGTTATTGCACACTCTAACCCATTTAGGGCCTCTGTTATGGGACAACTAGCGTCCTATATGAGAGGCCAATAGCTAGGTGTTACCTCGGAATGGTGTCTGTTATAGGACACCTAGCGTCCTATATGAGAGGCCAATAGCAAGATGTTACGTTGAAATGGCCTCTGTCATAGGACTGAGAGCGTCCTATGTGAGAGGCCATTCTAAAATGTACTATACAACCATGGTACGGTAAGGTTAGGTTAGGTTAGCCGGGCGCGCCGCAGGCGCGTAGGCACCGTTTTCATGTAGGCAACTATTTCATGTAAAACTACGATTTGATTGTAATGACTTTTTTCATGCTATAGTACGGGTTATGTGTAACATAAGTAAGTGAAATTACTAAACGGGTTTTCAAAAAAATGCTATTTATTAGTTCAACTTGAAAGAAATTACAATTTAGTTGTCTTTTCTGTTTGGATAATAAACGGCGGCTATATATTTCAGCATTTCGCCAAAAAAAGTTTTTTCGTCTTTTTTGGCTTTGAATTTTATCATTTCAACGGCTAAATAACCTTCTAAAAATTCAGTTTTGTAACTAAATCGTGGAAGATTTCTTTTCACTCCATTCCACTTTTCTTCGATTGCGTTTGTGTGGACGCCTGTTTCGAAGTCTTTAAAACTAATAGAATGGTTGACCTGCAAATTAGTATATTGGGGATGTTCTTTTAGTTTATCATACGCTTTCCAGCAATCGCTATATATTGTGGTTTGCGGCTTTATCCAAATTTCGATCAAAGGAAAGAGAGTCAGTACGTCCCTTTTAGGGACAGGTACAATGAAGTACTCCCCTGTTCGCCTTTCAATACCTCCAAAAACCCAAGTGCCTTTTAGCCGGTGGCCTCTGTTATATTTCATCTTACCAAATTGCGACTCATCTAGTTCCACTATTTTTCCTTCGCCTCCAATTTTTTGTCTATTGCCGTGATAACCGCGACTTCTCTAATGAAATTCGCCCAGTCGGTGATTGTATTTTTATTGAGGCGAAGGTGTTTAGCGTACTGGGAGGTGAAATTGAAATAACAAAGAACATATTATAGACTTTCTGGTGGGAACTTTTATAAGGGGTTATCGGCTTGAGTTAGGAGCAAGCAGAGCTTTATGAGAAAAAGAAAAGAATTTATAGCGTATGGAATTAACAGTTTGGTAATTGGAGAGTAGGGGTTTTCTGGTTTTTTGAATTAAGAAAGGGAAGCTTTTGCGGAAAAACAAAGAATTCATAGCGTATTGGATTGTTAGGTTGGGAAGCATAGTAAAAACTGCACGGAAGCTTACTGAGAGGTGAAAATGAAATAACAAAGAACATTTTATAGACTTTCTGGTGGAAACTTTTATAAGGTGTTATCGGCTTGAGTTGGGAGCAAGCAGAGCTTTAACAGAAAAATAAAAATAATTCATATCGTATGGAATTAACAGTTGGTAATTGGAGAGCAGGGTTTTTCTGGTTTTTTGAAATAAGAAAGGGAAGCTTTTGCGGAAAAACAAAGAATTCATAGCGTATGGAATTAACAGTTTGGTAATTGGAGAGTAGGGGTGTTCTGGCTTATTGAATTAAGAAAGGGAAGCTTTTGCGGAAAAACAAAGAATTCAAAGCGTATTGGATTGTTAGGTTGGGAAGCATATCAAAATCTGTCGCCAATGAGAGTTGGGCCGTTTTTGTCCCAATTTCGGAAGGAGGAGGGGGGAATCGTATGGGGTAGTTTCAGAAGGCCTGTGAGTGTGAGTTTTGGGAACGGGGAGGTGGAGGGGTTTCGGGTTCGTTCCAATATGAAAGTCCCGTGGCCTTTATGCACCAGCCATTAAATACAGGGGGTTTAAATGGGTACAGGGGGGGGGGGGGTTTGGTACGACTGCGAGTTTGAGTTATTTTTTTCGTGGAAAAGGGTACCACGGAAATTCTCGCATTGGAAAGGGGGAGGGGAGTACTACGGAAATTCTCGCATGGGAAAAAGGGAAAGGTGGGTACCCCGGTAATTATCACATGAGAAAAAAGGGGAGGAAGAGCCTTACTGGGGTGGTGCGACTATGGGGAAAAGGGTGCCACGGAAATTATCACATGGGTAAAAGGGGGAAGGTGCCTAACTGCGGTGGTTCGACTAAGGAGAAAAGGGTGACACGGAAATAATCCCATGGGAAAAAGGGGTTGGGGGCGTACTGGGGTGAAGTGCCTCGAAACTCACAACTATATATATATATATATATATATATATATATATATATATATATATATATATATATATATATATATATATATATATATCGATGTAGAACTAAAAAAGAAATCAAGAGTCAGGTAGTATATCTTAGAAGATATAAATTTATATATAGATAGTTTTAACTTTAGTGTTAAATGCTGGGTTTGTCAAGCTTTATTTCTGGAACGAAGAACTTTTAAGATGCACTTGACATCTAGTTATTCTAATTAAACGCTTCTTAATATTGACGTGTGCGATTGTTCTCATTCAAATCAACCGGAATACACAACCGAAGTAGAGATATTAGATGATCAAATTATTGATTATTTAAACGATTTTAACGTAAAAAATCAAGAATGGTTCGACAACTTTGTTAATGATAATGGAACCCCAAAGAAAATTCAACGTAAAAAAGAATTCGACGATTGCTATTAAGACTGAAGAGACTTTAAATTCAACAATGAAACGAAACGTTGTATTTCCACCGAACTTTATCATGCCGTCTGATGAGCAGATGGAAGCGATTATCTTTTTTCAAGAATATTGTGAAAATAATTAAATTTTAACTCCTAACGAAGTTGAAACGCCCATTGAAGTTTTGGAAAATCTTGAAAAAACTTGTAAAATGATCGAAAATATGTGAATAAATCTGGTTTTTTAATAAATATATTGTTCTTATTTTTCCTACGTAAAATAGATATTTTAATTCTTTCGTGTTAAGGTTTAGTGTGGTAGATCGGTAGCGTTGCAGGATGTTAACCAAATAGTTTAAAGTTCGAGTCCTGGGCTTTTCGATCTAACACGCTAAATCTTTTATTAATATAAAAAGAGATGTTGCAACAACTAAACTATCACTATAAACATGTCAAGTTTCGTGGTATTTTTACCTTCGAACGCATCACCCGATATTTATCCGGAAAACACGCCTTCCACCTTTAAAGTGCAGTTATCAAAACCTTTAAATTTTAACAATGAAAAATGGAGCTGTGCCCTAGCGGAAATAATTTTACCTGAAACATATTCGAATATAACAAAGGCGTATTCGAATTTCCAAGTAGACCACGTGTCAGATGTTATTTCGCCCGAAGAAAATCAATGGGATTATATTAAAATTGAAATTCCACCCAAACGTTACGAGGGTGATGTAGACCAAAATAAGTTCCTAATAAGTCGCATTACCTTTTTGGGAAGAAAACTGAAAGAGAATGGCATATTTAAAAAAAAAACGTTTATTCACAAAGTGACATATTTTGATACACTTAAGTCATTTACTTTAATAAAAGAAAAAAAATTGTTCAATTGTTTCAATTAGTGTTTATTTTAAAATTACCATAGATTTTAAAAATTACAGTTGCGAAAAACAGTTGGAGTCTGTATACTTTGTTGAGCCTCAAAATTACCTTTTCAACAACGCTCTCTTCTTTACCCTGTTCGTTGGTCTGTGTTTCGATCCCTGATTCTCAATGGAATTTTTCGCAAAACATGTTGCGGATTCGTTATCATTTCATTCTATTGGCTTCTCGATAACTTCTATGACTCTGCGATTAGCGAGTGTCTTCCTTTCCCTCATCCATTGCTGATTGCCACTTTTAGACCTGTCGAGATCTCATTACCCATATGTCTTAGGTATAATAAATTCGTCGCAGGAGGCTTCATAAGGCTCGGAGATGTCGCTGTCAGTTAGTAATAATAGTTGTTTCGCAAAAACAACTTTGCAGGCAACCACAGAGGCAAAGACAATACAAACAAATATATAAATATAAATGTATAATAGTTTAAAATGTCATAGCATTATTTTTTCTTCAAAACCGGTGAGATCATGTGCTAAGTTTTTATGAACAAGGTAACTCTGCACCTCTGGCTTTAACCTGAACAGTTCCCCATTTGGGCCATAATAATAAACATCCACAATGCCCTTCGAGGCTCCAGTTTTCCGGATGACAACGTTCCTTCTCTAGCCTGCTGGTATTATAGGTGTGCAGCAGCGACAACAGGAATTGTTTGTTGGGTGTCTTCCAAATCATCTTCATTCTCTTGTGGCCAAGAAAAACTCAATCGAACTTCCCTTTGAGAATACGTGATATATTCCATCCCAGGAACCTTTTCGTCAAACTTGACATGTAGTATAGTGACTACCTTTCGCTCATGGTAATAGATAAGGTAAGTGTTGTAGTGGTATGTAAGATGAATTAAACACCATTAAACTGTATGTAATTTATCAATTATAATTACTGAAATAGTATTTACAAATGGTAAGCTACTACCCGACGCTTCTGATCATTATCGTAACTCTTGTTAATTTGGAAAACAGCAGAACCTACGTGAGGCTTCCTCGTTAATCCTTTATCAAATATCACTCCAATTTGTTTGTTGTTTAAATATTTGTTTTTACTTTCTTAATACCAGAATTTCCAAGGCTCTCTAAATTGAATTTATCAGGGACCTCAAGATTTGGTGTTAAAAATCATGAAAACCTCTTTAAGGGAAAATAAAAGAGTTTTATAGAGTACAAAATACAAAGTTATTATAATACGTATTTTTCAACAATTTCAACGTTATTTTAGTTTTATTTTTAAAAATATATTCGTTGTTAGTTCTACTACATCCCAAAACCTTTTACATTCACAAAAAGCAGACTCTTAAACAGACGATAATTCTTACATCTATGAAATCATTGGATGGGCGAAATGGAGACTTAAACCATTGGATGTTCATTTATGTCTAGTTAAAAGCGAGTTGTGTGTAGTAAAAATCTTCGATTGCGACACAAATGGGGTGTGTAGTCTGTATTTGTGGATACGGATCTCGCGGTTTCTCGATATTTGTGTAGTTAAACAAGTTGGCAAGCCAAAATATACCTCTCCTCGGAAGAATTGTCCCTAGTGGTATTAATTTCTCGAGATAACCCTTAAAGATATATCTCCGCAATTTAGAGTTATTTGTTAAAAATTTTATCCCAGTTCTATCCCGCCCGGTATAAAATTTTAATTATAATTAAAATAACTGAGACGAAACGATCAATTTTAATTTATTCAGAATATCATAAGTTAAGTAGTTACAACAGTGAGTTAGACGTACTATAACAATGCACAATTGAATTAAACCCTTTTACAGTACAAGTTTATCAGTTGAATATAATATGAAGCAAATTTTAATGAAAGAAATATCTACAGTGGGTATTATAACGACCGTTCGCTTTTTACCTCTCCGAGGGGACAAAGTCCCCTAGGAGGGGTTATACAATCACCGTGTCTGTCTGTCAGGCCTGCGAACGCGTTCGCATTTTCGGGGCAAAGGGTAATCATTGCGTACGCAGTTTCTCGAAATTTCTGCGTTCGCAGTTTCTCGAAGGGTTGGCAAAACCACCGTGTGACGGTGAGCGTTAACGGATTGATTTGCGGTTGGTTTTGGTTTGGATTGTCTTTTTTTCATCAACGCTCACCGTCGCGACAGTTTTAATTCAATTTGATTGGATATTTCGTTATTGTAATGTTTATGTGTAGATTGTGAATGTTGAATTCGTCTTGTGAATATTGTGGGTGTGGAGTTTGTTGTGTTTGTGTTATGATGGTTGTGGATGTTGAGTCTGTTGTGTTTGTATGGGCGTTTTCTCTCCAACTTCTTCTAAATAGCTTTGGGACGGACCGAGTGCTGAGTGTTATGCAACTTCTCAACGCCCAATGACAGGGTTTCCACCAATTGTACACGGTATTCGTCGTTAAGTTACGGTGTTTTTCTAAAAAAACATTTTTGGCGAATGGCCTTTACAAAGTTATAACGTTAGGTACTATAATTTATTCTACATCATTTTAAATATTTATAAATTATATTGAAATGAAATGAAATGAAATGAAATTTTAATGTGTGCCAAAACAACCCTTTTTACAGTGTCAGCTAGTTGGTACACAGTGTTATACATTTATATACATAGTGAAATATTCTGGCAGGTAGTCCGGATACAGTTGACCTGTCCGGATATATTATCACAAAATTTTGTAAAATTTCGCGAAACGTTCTATGCGCTGTTACAATGCTTTGATTTCAGATATTTTACAGTTATACAAGTCTAAGTCTGTCAAGTGTGTATTCGCAGTTATTTGTATACGATTAATAGGGTTCAGAGTGCTTCTTTCAGTTTTAAACATTTTTGGGTTTCGAGTGTTGTACTTAGGGATCAAGATATTTAGGTTTAGAACCAGATTGTCACAGGGGATCGTGTGTTTTAATAGTTTATAAAGAAAGAGTAGTTCGACCTTTTTCCGAGAGTCTGCCAGTGTGTCAATTCCGAGATCGCCCAGGATTTTCAAATATTTGTAAAGTGGAGTTTTTAAGAAGTGGGTGTGAAGATATTCTACGAATTTAATTTGAATTTTTTCAATATGGCGTAACAAATAATTACTGCAACCTCCTCAGGATAGAGACCCGTACATAGATTTGGACCTAATCAGGCTATGGTAAAGAAGAATAAAATGTTTTTTAGAATTAATTTTTTTGCAGAGTTTTAGAGTAACGCCTAATAATCTCCTACAGCTATTCACAGCGCTTTGAATGTGTTCTCGAAAAAATAAACCTTTATCGAGAAGCACACCGAGGTCTTTAATTAAATTCTTTCGAGGAATAATGGCGTTGTCGATTCTAAGACCATACCGAATGTTTTCAATTTTCCTGCTAAATGAAACATGTGCTGATTTTGATGGGTTAATCGGCAAGTTATTACAGATACACCATGCGGAGACCCGACTTAGATCATCTTGTAGCTGTACACAGTCCGAGTAGTGTAATATTTCTTTACTAATTTTGTGATCGTCGGCGAATTGATATAGGGAGGAATTTTTAATTTCGAATTGCAGATCGTTTATGTAAATATTAAACAGAAGGGGACCAAGAGAAGAACCCCGGAACTGACACAGTAGGAGACGTCGGTGACAACGCTGTTACATTTAAGAACGTTGGTACGATTCGATAAATAGTTTTCCAACCAACTCAACAAACTGACATGAAGCCCATACCGGTCAATTTTCTTTATTAGCAAAGGGTGAGATACTTTATCAAAAGCCTTTGAAAGGTCCAAGAACACAACATCGATCTGTTTTCGGTTTTCTAGTGCTCTGGTGACGTCACTTAAGAAATTAATGTGATTGGTTTCAACACCCTTCCCTCTCAAGAACCCGTGTTGAGGAGAGTTGGGAAATGCGTTGAACCAGTTCGAAATGTACTTGTGCATAATAGAGTCGAAATTTTTTGCGAAAATACAGAGCAACGAAATAAGCCGATAGTTTTTGGGGTCTCCGGCAAAACCATTTTTGAATATTGGGCATACTACAGAGGTTTTCCATAATGCTGGGAATTTATTGGTTGTAATGGATAGGTTAAAGATAAATTCTAATAATGGTAGAAGAATATCGCCGCTGCCCTTTACAATGAAAGCGGGGATACCATCGACGCCAGTAGAAAAAGTCAATTTAAGTTTCATAATAGCTCCTTTTATGTCTGTTTGAGATATCGTTAGAGAGCTATAAGTATCCGAATGTAAACAATTATTATCAGAGAAGGAAGAAGGTAAAACTGCCGTATCGTTAGCAGAAATTTTCGAGAATATAGTTGCAAATTCATTCGCGAGAGCAGTGGGTTTTGTTAACATGAGATTTTCCTTTTTTAACCGAATATCCATAGGTTTGCCTTTTAAGTTTTTATTCACGAAACCCCAAAACATTCTCGGGTGCTTGACAGCCATATCGCAAGTACTCTTAGTTTTTACTTTAAGGTCTCTATATATGAGGTTCTTGGACATTTTTCGTAGGTTACTGTAACGGTCATAATCTTCAGAATTTTGAGTCCGCTTAAATTTCATATGATAGTACTTTTTACGTTTTAGAGTTTTAATGAGTTCCCTAGAGTACCAGTTGGGGAAGTTTTTAAAGCATTTATTTACAGTTCGAGGCACAGAGTTGGTCATCGCAGTTTGGGTTGTACTGGTCAGGATTACGACACAGATGTCGACGTCAGTTTGTTTGTATAAGTCTGACCAGTCAAAGTCACGTAGGAAATTATACAAGTGGAGATAATCTCCTTTAGGGTAATTGAATGATTGGATAGATTGTGGAATAGTGTTATCAAAGTCCGTGTAATATTCTGCATAAAAGGGGGGGGGGGGGTGACGGCCAGAGATTTCAGTAAAGGGTTCGGTTAACGGATAAATATTTACAGCATTGACATTTGTAAGACAGAGGTCGAGTACATTTCCACAATCGTTTTGTATATAATTGAATTGACGAAGATTACCAGAGTAACAGATATCAAAAACGTGGGACGCCTTCCGTTTAGTTGTGTAGCTACAATCAAGCGTACTGAAGTTTGGCCAGTCTAATTTTGGTAGATTAAAATCGCCAAACAAGAAGATATCGTTCGAGAAACTGGTAGAGTGAGATGCCCAGTGTAGGCCAAAGTCCTCATAAATTTTTTCGCTCAGACTTGGTGGCAGATATATATTTCCAATTAGTAGGGAAGAAACAGGGGTAATTTTGACCTCCACAAAAACACATTCAGGAACTCCCTCAAGATCAGTACGCCTAATAACAGTGAGGTTATTTTTCACAGCTATAAGAGCACCACCGCCACTAATATTGGGGTCAGCAGAGTTGTCTCTTGTCTGAGCGAAAGACTAAAAAGTTGTTAGAAAAGTAATCTTCATCGAAGTGGCTGTCATTAAACCACGTTTCAGTAATGCAGATAATGTCCATGGAGGTTATGTTAACATTAGTAAAGAAAGTATCAGATTTTGTACGAAGGCCGCCTGTATTCTAGTATCCAATTTTAAGTGACTTAGTCATTACTGGTTAATCTTATATTTAATTAAATATTTATAAATTAAATTAATCTTACATTTTATTAAATATTTAAAAATTATATTAATCTTATATTTAATTAATTATTTATGCATTACATTAATTTTATATTTAATACATATTTAGTATATTAATGTAATATTTGATCGTGATCAAGAATTGAACTCGGGTCGCATTGTAACAATGCGGATAGTTCACCGCCGAGCCATTAACTTCCTTAGGGAAAATATTAAAGTAAAGGAACCATTGTGATAAGGCGGGTTTTTTTACTAAACGGAATAATACAATATCTGTATATATTGTTTATTGAACTTTGTTTGTTTATTCTTTGGTACGGTTTTTTGTTTTGTTTTAAATTTTTGTTAAATTTAATAACGTTTAGAAAAAGGATAATTATTCAAAACTCCCGCGGAAACTATATCAAAGTAATAATATAGCTCCACGGTGTGGAGAACTATCAATCAAACCGGGTTAAAAATATAATATCTTCAATTTTTTGAACTTTAATAAAATTATATAAGGCCGTTGCCGTCAATATAGAAGATAAAGTCTTTCTTAGTTCTTGGCTGTCAGACGAACTACTACAGGACGGGGTCCTGGTGTCGGTCGAAAGTTATGAGGTAACTTTGCGGTTTTAATTAGTATGTTCGGTCTTCGTGTGTGAATGGACTTAAGTGTATGAGCAGTGCGTGTTTAAGACTGAAAGTGTTCACGTAATTGTGAACTAGCTCAAGTCAGCTGTAAGATAAAATTGATTGTTATTATTTTTTGAATTGGAATAACCTAATTATAGCCTTGAAATTATCAACTCAACCTGTGAGGCTAATTAAGTATATTGGAAGTAATTAGTAGCGAACAGCTCTCAGCTGTTAATTAAGGTAGTTTGAATTTAGTTAAAATTACTCAGTATAATTTATGATATTTTCTTAAGTATAAGAGTGTTTTGGTTTATTTTTCAATCTCGATGAACTAAGACAAATCTAGTCTCAGGCACTTGAGTACCAGTTCTGTACAATTACGTAGAAGGGATATACAGGGTCTTTTTTTAGCTCGGAAAAGTGTTTTTTTTTCAAAAACTATTTATAGTACCGATTTCAAATTTGGAAGGTCAATTCTCTATACCGGGGGACATCAGTTTGAGAAATTTGAGCGTTTTCGGTAATGTTTTTCAATAATTTTGAAAAATTATTTTTCGACCACTAGGTGCGAGATAAAAAATTTCTATTATAAAGTTGTAGGCCGTCATCGAAAACCCTTAAAAATTGTTCACTCGACGAAAAACAATTTATTTATCAGTGAAAATTCGAGCTTGAAAAATTTACAAGTTGGTGAAGCCAAATTACGATTGTTTGAAACGATAATTGAAACCGAATTACCTAATCCAGTTGAAACTTTGGTTAAAAAAACGACCGGATTTAAAAAACACGAGGCTATAGTTCAATCCTAAACATGCATTGGGTATTTAAAGGAAAACTTTGGTAGATTATTATCAGTGTTTGATAATATTTCGAACAATGCCTCGTTATTCAGTAGCTGAGCGTACCGAGATAGTTGCCATTTACTATGGAGAAGCAGCGCAAAACCTTAGAAGAGTGACTGAAATCTTCGCAGAAAGACATCCAAATGGAGCACCATCTGTAAATACAGTAAGACGAGCAATTCACGATTTGTATCAATTTGGTAACTTGCAACCTAGGTTTCGCGGATTGGGTCAACCGGATTTAGACTTCGAGAACAATGTACTCGCGTACTTTGTGGCATATCCTCGTCACAGTTGCGCGTAAGAATCGCTATCACCCATACAGAGCTACGCTCCACCAAGGACTAATTGACGGAGACCATCAAAGACGTTATGAATTTAGCAACTGGTTACTAAATGCTGTCCAAGAAGATAGACAATTTTTGCGCCATGTTTTGTTCTCCGACGAAGCGTCATTTTCTAGAGATGGGCCCTTTAATCATCAAAACAGCCATCTTTGGTCTGACATCAACCCACATTGGGGTTTTGAATATCATCACCAGGTTCAATTTGAACGGGTCAATGTTTGGGTTGGACTTGTTGGAAACCGTTTGATTGGTCCCTTTTTCCTGCCGACGAACCTCAACGGCCAAAGGTATTTACATTTTCTACAGAACGAACTGAGTGACGCAATCGACGACCTTCCATTGGCTGAAAGACGTCAGTTGTGGTTTCAGCAAGATGGCGCCCCTCCGCATTTTTCCCGGCAAGTAACTGAGCACCTCAACAACGAGTTTCCTGAAAGGTGGATAGGGAGAAATGGTCCAGTGCATTGGGCAGCAAGGTCACCTGACCTAACACCGCTGGATTATTTTCTCTGGGGATTCGTTAAAGCAAAGGTATACGCCACGCCCATTGAAACTAGGGAGGAACTCATTAGACGAATAATCAGTGCTTGCCGAGACGTCACACCAGAAATGGTAGAGAAAGCGTTTGAGAACTTAATTGTCCGCGCACAAACCTGTGTTGCAGCCAATGGTGATATTATTGAAAATGTTTTGTAAAAATTTATGTGAATAAAATATCTGCATTTAAAAACCAAACGTGTACATTTTTTCAAGTGTGAAAACTCTACTACGTTTGTATTAGACTTGTTCCCTTTTCAATTATCGTTTCAAACAATCGTAATTTGGCTTCACCAACTTGTAAATTTTTCAAGCTCGAATTTTCACTGATAAATAAGTTGTTTTTCGTCGAGTGAACAATTTTTAAGGGTTTTCGATGACGGCCTACAACTTTATAATAGAAATTTTTTATCTCGCACCTAGTGGTCGAAAAATAATTTTTCAAAATTGGTGAAAAACATTACCGAAAACGCTCACATTTCTCAAACTGATGTCCCCCGGTATAGAGAATTGACCTTCTAAATTTGAAATCGGTACTATAAATAGTTTTTGAAAAAAAAACACTTTTCCGAGCAAAAAAAAAGACCCTGTATATTGTTGCGTTATTTATGAAAGTTAAATCTAGAACGTTCCATAGACTGTTTTGAATAAAAATAAACATTTATAATTTTGCATAATTCTGGTTGTCATTTTATTTTATAATCACTAGCCTACAACATTACAGTTCTGGCAATCCCGAATCAAATAAATTTTCGATATAACGGCGACGGGAAATTATTCTCGTAAATTTATCGCGCGGCCTTAGGAAATATTCTTTTAACCAAATTTCGATGATCTATCGTTTAATTAAAATCGGCCCGATTCCGTTAAAATTATTATTTTTAATTATTATTATTTTATTTTTTTCGGAAAAATGCGGAAAATTTTCCGGAAAAAAGGCCTCGGTCATTTTCCGCGGAAGATTTTCCGATTTTAAACACTACTTTTAAGTGTTTTTTTAATAAATTTTATATTTTCAACCTCCCCACTCCCCTTGCGACTCGTTTGCATGCCCTGGCTATTCGTATTGCTTTTAAGGAACACGTACATTAAAGAATCTTATTGGCGCTCCTTTCATTTTGGGCGGTTTTTAAGCATTTAAAATATCAAAAATGAGAGGAGCGCCAATTTAAACGATCCATAAGAGTGAAATGTGAGGATCAACGATTTAGGCACTTAAAAATCTGCGAGCATCATCATAATCTAAAAGAAAAAATAAAAAGGTATGAGTCCCCCAAAAAGAAGAAATTGTTACCAAATAGGCATATATCACATTATTATTAGACATGGTATACCTATTTTATTTATGTTATAAAGATATTGGTCAACATAACTGAACTACCCCTAAAAATTGTTCAATTATGTACTAAATTTACCTGATATACATGTATTATTTCGTATATAGAAACAAAATAAGAGGGTAAGAATATCCTATTTCATAAGTTCAGATATAAGAGCCATCCTAAACGACCCCCCCCCCCCCAAAATTATATATTTTTATAAATAACCACCTCTCCCCTCCGTAGCAAACCCTATTTGATTCTTCATGCATCTTATTAGGATTTGGGGAAGCCTACTAATTTTAAATTTACTAGGTTTCTTGAATGCAGAACTTACGACGTTAGTTTATCCAATTTAGTTTACGAGAAGTATAAATTATCGAAAAAAAACGTTAGCGAGTCAGTATAGCAAAACCTTCGACAATAATCATAGAGACTAATTTCGAAAACCATTTATACACTTTGAATGCAATGAAATTTTACCTCATTTACTACCCTTCTGTATTTCAAATACCAAAATCTAACCCAGATGGCCAATATCAATTCTGTTCCATTTTTATTTTTTATTCGAACAGTTTGAAGTTGAGGGTCAAGTCATAAGCGACTTATAGCTTTCACTATATTTATGTTTATTCAATTAGAAAACTATTTATTTATTTCAGAATCAGTAAGAATTTATCTCATTATTAGAAACATAACGAGTGTAGTGTAATCCAAACGCAAACTTTTATTCGTCTGCCCCGTATTACCGGAAGAGTAATATTATTCGAGATAAAGTTCGTTGGGAATTTATCGCTTCCTAGGTGAAAACGAAAAATAATAATCGGTAAAAAGGCAGTTAAATGGTTAGTATCAATGGTTCGATAAGTTTGCTTCTTGTTCTCAATAGCAATGATTCTGAATAATACACGATTTGCCATTAAAATTAAGGTTTAGTAACTTTTTTATATAAGGAAAGTTTCGGCCGGCTTAGACGGCCCTCACTGCGCTGGAAAAATCAGCCGAAACTTTTACTTCGGGAAAATTTCGGCCGAATTAGCTGGTTGCTGATGGAAGACTATTCTGGGTGAAACTTTCGGGTTGGAAAATTTCGGCCGGAATAGCCTCCAACAATTCGTCAGCTATTCCGACCGAAAGTTTCGGCCGTTTTAGCCACATTTTAGTTGAAAGCTATTCCGGCCGAAATTTCTCAGTAACTCACCCGCCACGAAAAACACCCCACAAATGACTGAGTGAAATCCGATTCTCGAAACAAAGAAGACAGGATCCGGCGCGAACTTTGTTATAGTAACTTCAGTAAGTTACACCCCTCTCCCCCTGATTTGAAAGTTTCGAAGATTCTCGAAAGACAAAAAAAACGCCTGCGCATTGCGCAGGCGTACTACAGGAATCTGTGACCCAACGAGAGTGTTATAAGGATGGCTTCATTTATTTACATTCCCCCCGGCGAGCGACAATAGACAACCGTTTTTCCCCCCGCTAAATTCGCTCACCAATCTCCTGAAGCGGTTTTCCACTCAACTCTTTCTCTGTTAGCAGTTTCCCACTCACGAGTGTTATCACCTTTTTTCGTTTCGTAAGATTCACTCACTCATTTCTCTCTTCCATTTTTTATATTATAAAATCACTCATTCGCTCTTGTTCATAAAAATTAACTAAGTATGATTAGCTCCCTCTCCTACGATTAACGGTTTATTGCATACCACTCATCTCGCGCTCCTCTCACGACAGTGAAAAACTGGTCCCAGCTCCTCTCAAAATACTCATTTCACTCCATCGTGAGATGAGAGCGCCCATGTATCCCTGCAAATGAAACGGAGCTATCTTCTTTCAAATAGGTTTACAGAGTCCTTATTACAAATATATTTAAGAAAACCAATATTAAATTTAATACTTTTACGATTATATTTAAGTTATTACCATAGAGGTTATTACCCGCAAGCAGTTGAGTGTTAGACTCATTCAATAGCGGATTAAGACCAGGTCCGGTTTATTAGGTAGAACAGAACGGTCAAACTGCCGCAAATTGAGTTAAGTAACTTAAGTTGTGAGCATAGAAATCGGACAACAAACTAGAACGCTTAATCAAATGACTGGCCGACCACCTATTAGATTCTTGGCTAAAACGACAGTAACACCATCTACGCCGCACGCACAAAGCTTATTTTATATAGTGATCAGGTCTAATTTGTAAATAACGTAGGCACTGGTGCAAATAACCATTTACAGGTGTTGTTGATTCATTAGAGGTTAACATGGGACCTTATGGTACAACTTTGCTTATGGGGGCCTTTTGATAGGTTTATGGTTTTAATAACGCTGGTGGAATATACATCCCACTTCGACATCGTCTTGTTCCATTTTCGGAAAGCGATCTCTGAACCGTATTAGTCATTTTCCCCAAAATTTTAATTTTTCTAAACTACAGATTATTTGACTTTATCCGCACAAACCGAGTGAGTTTATAAATTTCTATAAAGCTACATTGGGCTCACTAAAATTCCGACACAAAAAATGCCTTCTCAATTTAGAGGTTTTCCATTGGATTAAATACATAAGTTAGAAGCCAAAAGCGTGACTCCCAAAATAATAAACATTTAAAGAATTCATGAAAAACAAATAATTTTTTCAGAACTTTATACCAATATATAGACGGTGAAACAAATAAACCCTGAGAAAGTAAAACTAGCGTTACTAAATTACTAAGAATATCTAACGAAGTGGTAAATATAAATCGCGTTGATATTTCCCGTGCTACACAAATACTTAAGATTATGGGTCAGATAATCACACCGTTACCCGAATGCTGAATGCTTTATACATGTATTTTTCATAGATCGAATGGTACCTCTTTATTGGTAGCAAAATAAAAGGAACTTAACATTGAAGAAAGCACGAGTTTAAGAAAATAAAACCAAAAAAAACTGAGATCCAGGAAGGCACCGATCGCAAAATTTCCCGAGTCAAGGTTATCGACAATTGATTTGTATACACGCGATAGAGCATTTTCATCACTGGATTTCTCATGGAAGCCAAATTGATTGTTCGAGATTAGATAAAAAAAATTACAGTAATTTAAAAAACGTGAGTAAAAACACTTGTCAAAAATCTTGGCGATAATTGATAAGATAGATATAAGTCTATAATGCGATGGGTTACTTTTTTCCCCTTTTTTAAAAACGGGGAAAATTGATCCTGTTTTAGGGCCGATGGGTAAATACCAGACGATAATGAAAGATTAATCAGATATGATAAAGGGGTGACTATAAAATGTGCGATTAATTTTAATATTTTTGGTGAAAGGTCATTGTACCCCGATGCCGAGTTAGACTTTAGATCATTCAAAAGCGCAAGAATTTTCCTTTCGTCGGCTGGAATTAGCCCCATCGAGCCGGAAAAGCTCACACGGCTATTGGCAGGTTCATTCACTACCGGTTCGGGCATTGACGTAGGGGCCGGGTTAAAAATTCATTGAACGAATTAGCACTTATCGAAGGCATCGTTGCTTGTTGATTATACTTTTTACCAATTAAATCGTTCACTAGTTTCCTAGTTTTACGACAAGAGAGTCTTTATAAAATTTAATGCTGGCGTTTCTCACTAAATTATTACATTTATTTCTTTGTTTTACATAAGCACTTTTGTTGACTTCGTTTGGGGATTTTTTGTTACTGGTACTATATCTATTTTTTAGCTTGATTTCAGATATGTAAGGAGAAATCCACTTATGGCTATCGTTTCTCTTTGCGTCATAGTAGGGAAAACTATCATTATAGTGCTTAGAGATAGAAGTAAGAAAATTGTCAAAGGCCTTGTTTATGTCATTTTATTTTAAAATTTCCCTCCAATCCTTCTTTTTATAAGGTTTAAAAATTTATTCAAGTTGTGCTTCGAAAATTTTCGTATTTTAATCGGCAAGGAATTTTTTGAAGGGCAAACAAAGGAAAGTGGTCAGTCAAATTAATAGTATTTAAGACCTCGACCGAGACTGAGATAGTTGAGAAAAATGGTCAATTAGGGTAGAGGATTCTTCCGTTACTCTGGTAGGATGGGCGACAAATTGTTGCAAATCAAAACTTTTTGTCAATTCAAGGAGGCGAAAGGAGTTGAGAGACGAACTTAACACATTTATATTGAACTCTCCGACTAGAATTTTTTGCTAGTAGGATTACCAATTTTAATAAGAGACGCTTCGAGGTCACTAAAAAATCCTTCCCAAATATTTCCGGATCTATATAGCACCGAAATATAGATTTGGTCAACTTAAATAATATACATTTCACAGTTATCAGATAAGAGACAGGCTTCCTCAATAGATCCAAAAATAATGTTCTTTTTAGATAAAAACCGACACCTCCGCCACGCGACTTTTCCGACCAAACTCAGCGAAGTTAAAATTTGGGTAGAGGTTGGAGGAGTTATCTCGGAACCAAGTTTCACAAAGGGCAAAAATGTCAACATCTAGAGATAAGGATACAGACGTAGCCAATAAGTAAGCGAAGTTAGCGTTCGCACTACGAATATTGTTATATAAGATATTTAACATTTAAACGCAGTAGAAAAAAAAATTGATATAAATGTTATTTTTTAGGTAGCTTTAGGAGTTTTATAACACTGTTAGTAGGGAAGTCGTATTTGAGGAATTCCCTAGCAATTGATATCGAATTAGTCGACATCTACTTGTATTTTTCAGGGAGGCACTTTTTAGCAAATTGGCGTAACTGAAACTTAGCCAACTGCTAGTTAGCCGTATAATCGTGTTTAATGTAGTAATTAAAATTTTTTGGTCGTAAGTGTCGCAGAGGTAAATGATATTTATTTTTGCCCTTAGTAAATGGCCCCCGGCGATATATTTGGCTAGGACTATAGGAAATTCAAGTTTCATCTTACTGTAGAGAAAGTCTTTTATTTTTTCACATAGTTGGTTTCTATCCTCAATTTCGACTTCGTCTAACCCTCGTATAACCAAATTATTCCTTCTAATCATAACCCCAAGATTGTCTATACCCGTCGAGTAACTTCCGAAGCTTCATTGGTACGGCTAGGGTTGTTTTCAATATCATGTTCTAATTGTTTTATTTTTTCTTAAAGGCGAGCGATTTGTTGTATTATTCCATGGATTTCATTTATTTTGTGATTCGTAAAAATTTGATTATTTTGAATAGTATTAACAGTTTGGTTAGTTTCCGTTAGATTATCAGATAGGTTATCAATTTTTTTGAAATGGCGTGTAGTTCTTTAAATATAACTGATTCGAAGACCATATTAGATTGATGATCTGACGAGTCAAAGTTAGTTTTAGATCTAGATCTAAGATACATTTTATATCCTTAGAGCTTTAATGGCAGAGTTCACCCACATTACAGAGATAGGATAAATAGAAGGGAAATATAACCAACCTGTTCAAAAATAGAGAAGTCCGTATAACGTCTTTCCGAATTGGGGGGGGGGTAATCTCGGCGAAAAAATATTAATAATTTACATTACAGAAACCTTTTCCCCCTTTTCCCCGCACGATAAATTCAAGGAATTCAGACTTATTCCCTGTCGTTATATTGAAATTTATATTGATTCGGATAAGAGTACTGATATCTTGTGCGAGTAGGATAAAAAAATTAGTAGGATAATGGTCAATTAGGTTTATTTTTATTTAACAATACTTCCGTTCATTTACTTGTGACACGGGGTCCAAATTAACAATACGCGACTGTAGCATCCGTTCATGTGATCTGGTCTAAGTAGGGGTGTGCGAGTACTCGATCATCATCGAGTACCCGACGTTTTTGTGGTCGAGTACTCGAAACTCCAACTCGAATAAGAAAATTTAAATACTCGTCGATTATCGAGTAGTAAAAATTGGCCTTATTCGAGTACTCGACTACTCGAATAAGCCGCCTGCTAAACTCGTCGAGTTATTTCCCCGTCGATAATATTCAGCCCGTCGTGTAATCGTCTAAAAAACGTCACACTCCCCCTCTAAAAGAGTCTCTTTCTCTTCGTCTAGCCCTTTTCTCCACCGATGAAGCGTTTTATTTTATCTTCAACGCGCGGCTGCGCAGTACACAGCTATAATATAAATAAATGCCACCGTTACCTGGTATTCTTAGGCATACGGTACGACGGATAGCTTTGAATTGGTAGTAGTAACAAGTAAGGCGGACTTCCTGTACTTTTAGAACTTTCTAGTGTTTTAAAACTTCACTTTTCAAAATCAAATGTGATAACTTGTCAGGTAACTTAGGCAAAATTATCAGTTGTTTGGTTTGCTTTCCCTGTTTTTTGGATTTTTAACTTAATTGTTATAGTTTTAAATTGAACATGAACTACCTCTGTGATAATTTTTCACAAGACTAGAATTATAAATACCTGTGATAAATAAATTAGGTCATTTTATTGTAACTCTTCAGATTTTAAAGTTATTAAAATTAATTAAAATTTTTAAATAGCTACTGGTTTTTCTTTATTCGACAACTCCGGGCGATTTTTCAAACTACTCGAGTACCCGAACGATTTTTCTTAAATACTCGATACTCGAATAAGGAAAAAATTTAGCTTAATCGAGTACTCGAGTACCCGACTCGACCAAAATATTACCCGACTCGACTACACGACGAGAGGTTGTCGAGTACTCGATACCCGACTCGATTACCAAAAACCACTACTCGCACACCCCTAGGTCTAACACATTGAACAGTTGCTTGAATAAACTTTCAAAGAAATACATTCGTTAGCTGCCCCAGTGTTGAGGTTTAACACTTGGAACCAGATCTAACCTTATCAAATTGTAATCAAATACTTAAATACTCTTTAAGACAAAACTGTCATTAAATCTTTGGACAATCTCCGCCAACCCAATTATTCGGGGGATTCACTTTTGTTTACAGTTTTACTTTTCAAGGTCACCCACCTTCTCTAACGGCTAATACAATGGGGCCACAATAAATACGATAGAGCCATACAATATCCTCAGTTTAAACAAAACAATTGATTTACCATAATATAAATTAGAAAAATTACTCTTACATATCTTGTTGATTCAACGTCCGCCTTTTGTCCTTTTTCGCGCACACTACACGAAACACGCGGTCGTTCGTTTCAATGATAACAGTTCCAATTCACAACACACTTCTTAAAGCCAAAAAATTAATAATAAAACGTCAGTAGTGACACGAAAACCCGCACTTCGCACAAATTAAACCCTTTATTCGTCTAACTTATTAACACCGAGGAAATTTCGTCGGGTCGTGGCTTTCGTCTATCGTTAGGACATTAGGCTGTGTCTAAATTCGTTGTTCTTGGGCTTTTATACAAAAATTATCGTTTTTTATGGTTTGACTGAATTTTTCCCACCACGTGGGATCTAATGTATCCCAGATGTCGCTAGCTTCGCGTTTTTAATAAGTCATACTGCGGCAAAAATTGATATTTTTTCTCCCAAAAAATGACTAGTTCGTTACATCCGTTTTTCTGGTTTTGTATTGATAGACACAAATCGGTGTCGACCCAAGGCCTTAGACACCAGCACACTAACTAATTTATCAGGGTGACACAAGTGTAACGGTCACGCCAACGAGGGGATACGTGGGGACAGGGGTGGGGACACCCGTGGCGGAAGTATTTCGACCACCCGCGGCCATCCACAAACTCTGCCTCCAAGACGCTTGGGATTACAGGAGTACGCCACTACTCTTGGCTAGAGAAGTCCGTTAGTAGACACATACCATTTAAATGTATTATTGTTTAGAAAATATTTTTTTATATTAGGAGCTAAAAAGAACTACGCACGGCACATGGCTAAGCTGCTCAAACATATAGCAATAAAACCAGACAACCCGGACCTCTGCCACATTAAATTAATTGAAAAAAAACCCCGCTGTTTGGCAGCTTCATCCAGGATTACAGAGTAAGTCAAATTAAATTTTAATTGTTCCCTTTTCAAGCGTTTTTAACTATAAAAATAGCTCTTAAATCAAGTTTTTTCGTTTTGTTAGAACATTTTTTGAAAAACCACTAAACTAAATAGCTTTATTCTTTGAAAAATAGTTTATATAACTATAATTTAAAACTTTAAAATTTTGTAAGTATTTAGAATTAGAAAAAAATCTTAATTGAAAAGGGTTTTTGGTAAATTTGATTTTGTTGAATGATAATTAACAAGTAGTTTTCTTTTCGTAGAATATATAAAAGGGCAGCTTTTCATGTAGTTCAATTATTAGTTAATTTCTAATTGTGAACCTATAATATATTTTATAGAACTTGGTGGGTAGTGTCAAAAATATTTTCTTGGCTCTAAAGCGCTTCCTGTCTGACATAAGAGTTGGCACAGATGTGGTTAGGACTGGAAATAATTTGGTTATATATAATTATTTAATTTTTATTTTTAAAATAATAATTATTTTATAATTTTAATTTTTAAATCCAGATATACCTTTCTATAATTACATCGAGCATCTACAAAAAGACGTGCTTCCCGCATGGACACTGAAAAACTCTTGTGGTATCGGGCGAGAATCAGCAATAACACAATTTTTGGTGAACTCCAGTAGGGTCATTCCATGACAAATCGTCCAAAGATATCCACCCTGCCTTTTTAGAATTGGATAAAAATTTATCTTAAGGGTTATTCTGATCGAAAAAGCAGATTTCCAAATTATTGTTAATGCGCGATAAGCGTTTTTTGAGATATTCGCCATAGAACTTTACCAAAAAAAGGCCAAAAAGGCCTTGACCCCGAAAAGTCGGAAATTTATATCTCCGTTAAACAAAAGCCGATTTTAATGGGATAAAGCTTATTTTAAAGTATTTTTGTTATCAAAATCAGAAAAAAATTAAAAATTCTATATTGTATTTCTCAGTCTTAAAAAACAGTTTAAATTGGTTGACCTTTGACCTTTACCTGTCCCAAAGTAGTAATTTTAATTCCTTAGAAATAAATTATTTTGTACAACCCCTCGTGCAGTTTTAGATATAGTTGTTCGAAATTTACCAGCTATTGGGCAAAATAAGCATTTTCAATTTTTTTCGGATAAGTACAGATCAAACCCTTAAAAATGTTATAATTTTTACCCGTCACGTACTCCCTTTCGCCTTTAAAATTTTTAATGGTTTTGGACCATAGTAGTGATAACTATTGCACTTGTTATACCATCAGTAGGTACGATTCTAGATGGCTCATAGATATAATCTAAGAAAAAGACGAGGCAGTTTTCTAAATAATGTAATTTTGAACGCTAACGGAATCGTCACCCAATATCATTTCGGACAAATAAAACGTGTCTAGTATTGCAGTGGTTTTTTTAAATAAAATCTTAATAAGAATATTTGAGCTAAGTTTTTCGTGCCTCAAGAGGGGCACACAATCAGTGTTTCTTTCAGAAAAAATTCTTCCGGGGGGTTGCCCAGACATCCGGGGGTGCCGGTATCCAGTGGCGAGCGTAGCACTCCATGCACGCCTGGCAGTGGCGTCGGAAAAAGGGGAAGCTCCGGGGTGGCTTTGCCCCCCGGAGAGATGCCTGAAAGAAACACTGCACACAATAAAAATGGATGAAAACAAATCCACCGGCAAGAAAGGTTTTTCTTTTTTTTTCAATTCGTTTAATTTAACATTGGTTTATAAATTGCAGCAAGCCGAGTTTCATCCAAAAAAGACTTGCACCCAAAACAGGAAAGCCTTGCAATCGGCCATGATGTGTTGCGGATTAAAAGGCGCGAACTAGCTTTTGGGAGAGCTTGAAAGTTTTGAGTTAAAACAGCGGATTGAAACACCACCCTAACTAGCACTGGGTAAACCGGGACCTAGCACGTTAGACCTCGCGGGTAAATAATAAAAATTGGACGAACTTTTCTTATAACAAAAACAACATTTTATTACTATTAGACTGCACGTTAGTCTTAAAGTTACAAATGATCAAATCTGAGAAATTACTTTTATTTTGCTGACCGACGCACATTGCCTAGACCGAACAATATTAATCTTTTAGAACTTCTGCCCTTCCGTATTTTTCGGGCTTACTCGAAAACTCGGATTGGGACCCGTTAGGAGTTTCACCCCCCGCACATACAATTGTGGACACTCGGAAAATTACCCGAAAACCGCCCAAGCCCCTTTCTTTCCAACTATACAATACAAGGTGGCGCCGTAAGTCTACGGGCTAACAACTCGGCGTTAAAAATAGCTTGGGTTTCTTTTTCTACCTCGCTTTACCACTAATCCTTTTCAAAATTTTACAATGAAAGGAAAAACCCTTTAGTGGCGATTGCCACATACAAGAAAATACAGTAAAATATTCCCGAACACTTTTTGAAATATAAAAAACAAAAAAATACATACAATTAATTATATACAAAATTTACAACATTCTATTCTAATTGAAAACAAATATATTTACAGTATACAAAAAAATGTTAAATTTCTAAGGGGTAGAGCATTTGGATTGACCGTTTTATACGGTTTCCATTCGGCAGCCGCACTACGTACGACCGCACAATACCATCCCTGCCCGTCTTTTCTCTTCCACCAATACAACGTCATTTATCTTTAAAGGCTTGGACGGGCTGCGGGAAGGTTTGTGATGGGCCGAACGCAATTCTAACAAATAATTAGACTTCCAACGCGACCAAAATCGGTCTAAAAGAGTTTGACGATATTTTAATTTTTTAGTTAACGCTCGCTGCGTTACGTTTTGGATCTCTCCATCGGAAAACACTCTTGATGGAAGGGAAGTTAATCTAGTTCCAATTAAAAAATGGGCCGGACACAATGGAGCCGGTTCCCCCGCTCCTTCGTATACATATGTAATGGGCCTCGAGTTTATCGTCGCCTCGACTTCAATCAAGACGGTCTCTAACTCCTCGTACGATAGGGAGGTCAGACCGAGGGTTTTTCGAAGGGCCGTTTTCACCGAACGGACCATTCGTTCCCAAAACCCTCCCACCAAGCCGCCCTATCCACTATATAGCGCCACTCGATTCTGAGGGATCCAACATATTTTGTAACGTCCGGGTGTCGAATGTTTTTTATCAGTTGTTTTAAATCGTTTTCGGCCTTCTTAAATGTTTTCGCATTGTGACTATAAATAATAGAACAAACGCCACGGCGAGGCACAAATCTCCGAAATGACAATAAAAATTTATCGGTGGTTAGATCGCTAACCATTTCTAAGTGTACGGCACGAGTAACACCGCAGGTGTATAATGCTATGTAACACTTTTCTCCTGATTTGTTAATTAGTGGCCCAGCAAAATCGATACCGCACACCGAGAACGGCGGGGACTGCGTTATTAGTAGTAGAAAACTAAATATGAACATGCAAAATCCAAGATGGCCGCCAAGATGGCCACCAAAACAACCCCCCACCCCCCCAAAATATTTTCCAAAAACAAAAATTTTTGTCCTTGGAAAAATTGAAAATATTTTTGTTTTCAATTTCACCTTGAAGATGCTTTTTGACCTCGACGACTGACACCTGTCCACAACCACTAAACCTCGGTCTATACTCCCAACAAGTTTGGTCACGATCGGACAAGGTCGTAGTAGAAAACTAAATATGAACATGTAAAAATCCAAGATGGCCACCAAAACAACCCCCCCACCCCCCAAAATATTTTCAAAAACAAAAATTTTTGTCCTTGGAAAAAGTCAAAAAAATATTTTAATTTTTAACTTTAAATTTCACCTTGAAGATGATCTTTGACCTCGACGCTCGAGCACGGTCCACAACCTCTAAGCCTCGGTGATGGCCGCCAAGATGGCCACCAAAACAACCCCCCCACCCCCCAAAATATATTCAAAAACAAAAATTTTTGTCCTTGGAAAAAGTCAAAAAAATATTTTAATTTTTAACTTTAAATTTCACCGTGAAGATGATCTTTGACCTCGACGCTCGAGCACAGTCCACAACCTCTAAGCCTCGGTGATGGCCACCAAAACAACCCCCCCCCCACCCCCCAAAATATTTTCAAAAACAAAAATTTTTGTCCTTGGAAAAAGTCAAAAAAATATTTTAATTTTTAACTTTAAATTTCACCTTGAAGATGATCTTTGACCTCGACGCTCGAGCACGGTCCACAACCTCTAAGCCTCGGTGATGGCCGCCAAGATGGCCACCAAAACAACCCCCCCACCCCCCCAAAATATTTCCAAAAACAAAAATTTTTGTCCTTGGAAAAATCGAAAAACATATTTTTGTTTTCAATCTCAAATTTCACCTTGAAGATCCTTTTTGACCTCGACGACAGACACCTGTCCACAACCACTAAGCCTCGGTCTATCACCCCAACAAGTTTGGTCACGATCGGACAAGGTCGAACCGAGATATCGGCGGTAATATGTGACCCCACCAAATACTTATGTTAATTAACTTTTAGTGTAATTTTTTTCGTTTTTTCGTTTTTTAGCGGTTTAAAATGCTAATTAGTTATTTTCGAGATGGGGAAACCTTCGCTTTATAGCCTTGGCAAGTTTGTCTGTCACGTAATATCCAACTTACCCCTGTTGAAAATTAAACTTTATTTACTTTTTGGAAATAAATAAATAAAAACAATCAATACATAGTTTGCATCCCTACGTCATCAATGACGCAGTTCCAAGTATAGATATAAGAACCAAGAATAAATATTTAATTTGAGCTAGAATGAACTATGCCGCCATTTTACCGGTGTAGATTTCTTAGTAAAACGGGAGGGTTAACAGTTTCAATCGTCTGTTTGCGGATTTTAATTATTTTCAAATGATTAAGAAATTAGTTTCACGTTAAAAATGGTTATCTGCCTGGTTAAAAATTGTTCGAGTAGTTCAATTACCAAGGGAGAGCGAAAATTGTTTATTTTATTCGATAGCGAAGGTAATTGTAAAAAGGATGACCGCAAAGGCCTAACTTTGATAAGCTTTGTCAACTTCTTTTCGTAGATTTTTCTGTCGTAATTTGATATTTTATTTAAATAACCCGGCCTTAGAATCTTATCTGACTTTGTTTAGGGCCCATTTAAAATTTTAAAGCATAAATCTAATTAGTTTTGTCGCTTTGACGATATTACCAACAAAATGGCTACCTATTTAGTAGCTACGCGCGAAATGGTTGGAATTTTTGATCGCCCTCCCAGTTTCCTTGGAGACCATAGGACCCTCCCTTCGGTGCAAACTATGTATACACATTTTAAAACAAATTACAATGGGGCTGGTCAATATCCGCCCGAGATATAGCCAATTTTGTTTATAATAAATAAAATAAAATGTATTTACTTTTGGAGATACATTTTTTTTAACATTTGCAATACAAAGGTGTAATTTTATCAGGGAAATTGGTTTTCAATAGTACTCCAATACATTCTAAAATAATATAATCAAATAAAAAATCCGAAAAACAATTATTTTAAAATAATAAATTAATTACATAAACAATCAACAAACATTACAATTAACTTAATCGGGCGATATCCGCCAGAGATATAGTCGCTAATGTATTATGAAAAAATTCATTTTTTTAGCCATTCAAAAGTATAATGTTATCCACCTACAATAAAACGTATTACTTTACCAATATAAAAATAATTCTTACATTTTTGAAGATACAATGTTGTTTTTATTGATACTTTTACTAGTGTTCGCAATTGTTTATTCATTATCCACAAATTTTCCGATTTATTTTAAAAAAAGATGGGAAAAAAATATCATTTTAACTTATTTATGTTTTTACGCAACAAAGCTTTTATTTGAATAAAAGTGGTATTTATTTAAATAATTGGCTTATTAACTTTCAATTATTTAAACATTTTGCAATTTTTATTAAACTATTGGTTATTTAAATAAATATTGAAATATAGCCGAGCTTATTTTATTCATGGATTAATCGACTGCCGAGCACTAACTTTTGCAACTCGAAAGACTATAATTTTACCCAAAGGGATGTCTGGTTAATTTTTAATAGTAAAATAATATATTCTAAAGTTGGAAAAACATTTTAAATTACATAATCAATAAGAATTCCAAAACCATTTATTTTAAATAAATAAAAAATAATTAACTTTTTTAAATTAAAAATAACAACATTGTATATAGAATTTTCTCTGACTATACACAGTGAACGAACGGCCGATTATTGGTGACTATATTAAAACAAAATTAAGTTTATTAATTTGAATTATTTTCAAAATTAAACATTACTTACATTGATTGATTATTTTAACTTTCTGCTGAAACACGTTACCAGAAACACGGTCTATGAAATTCTGCCGGATTGCGAGCTATATCTTTAAAGTCATAAATTATAATTACCTCTAGGATATAACTGGTTCAACATTCTATTGTATTAGCCTTGTAAAACTGATTTTATAACCACACCCTAATTATCGTCATGCGTAGAATTTATCAACTCATTACAACCTTGTAAAACTAGTTTGGATTTTTCAACAATTTTCTAACAAACGATAAAATTATAAACGCAGATCACGTTTCACAAGGAAACAGTCAACAGAGCCAGTGAGAAGAAAAAACTGGTTTTTACAAACAACCGCTAGATATTAATAAAATATCAATTAATAAATCCTCTAATTTGAAAAAAATTGTAAATAAAAATGAATGTTTTAAAAACAAAGCTTATTGACAATTTACTTTTTGAAGATACAATCGTTTATAATACTTAACAACTATTAGTAATAATAATAATAATAATACTTCTTTCGCAAAAGACTAAATGTATTGGTTACCAGGATATTGCAATAAATAAGATAAAATAATTTACACCAATAAAATTATTTTTTAAACAATTGCAAATTAAATTATATAAACAATAAAGATTAACAAAACAATCTCAAAATATGTACAAAATAGCCTATTTAATTAAGAGATAATTAGTAATATGAAAAAAATTAAAGGTTGTAAATATAGAAATATAAAAAACAAATTATAAGGACACAAATAAATATAGTTATATTTACCTGAATTCGTAGAAGATATTTCTTTACTACGAAATTAGGTATCAGGTTTGAAATTCGAGCTAAATCTTGTAATTGTTAATAAGTATAATTAAATTAATATAATGATAAATATTAACTAACAAATTATTTGATATTATGCTGTTGTAATGAGTTTACGTTGTTAAAAGAGCAGTTTTTATGCTGAATTCTCCCTACACATTACATTTGAACAACAGAATCATTGGTAATAATGGAATGTATTTGGTTTTGAATATAAACATGTTTTTAAATTTAATTATTAAAAAACGTAAAAATAAATAAAAAACAGTATCATTTTTGTATTTTTATATTGTAGCGTAGTTTCTATAAAACAATTATCTGTAAAAGCTTTTATTATAAATTAAGATAAAAAATATAAGAATCATTATTAAGATTTCACTAGAATAAAGTGAATTTTCTCAAAAATACGTTTATCTTATATTAATAAATAATAAGTGTAACCTGGTACACTATCGAATGTTAATTATAAAACAATTTAATTTTCTCGTATATGTTTTTATATAGAGGGAATTATTTACGTGTTTAAACAGGCAACGTAATTTGTTGAACTTGTGTGCTTTTTCGAACGTACGGGCGCAACGGTCTTAGATTTGGTTATTCTAATTAAAAGATAAAAACTAAACATTAATTAACACAAATTATATTCTGTTTTCAATCCAAGGTATCAGATTTCGAACAATTTAGCTTAAAGTATTATTTACGCTTTATAAATAACGTTAATTTTGAATATAATTTAACAATAAAATACCAATTGTCTATTTATTTCCTATTTTTTTCAATCTATAATATATAACTTTATTCCTAAATTTATAAGTTTATTACAATTGGTATATCATTTTCGACTCATCTTACAAAATACGTATGTATAAATTTATCAGGTTCTCATACGGAATCACGTGTACAATTACAATACTTGAGAAAGACACGTTTCTCATACTAAAACTTGAGATATTAATTTAAACAAAATGCTTGTGATGTTGGCTAAAGCACTACTTTGTTATAAAGGCACTTAATGATATTAAAGGGAGTTTATAATTAATGTGATTCACTTTAACAAAACACTTGTGGCGTAGTAGAGATAAGGTTCTTTCAGACGATCTAAATTTTAGCATTTCTGAACTTTTATATGAAATATATTCAATTACTTATAAACATATGGATTTCAATACATTTGAAGAAGCGAGTAAAATAGTGCAAGAGTATAATGTGACGTGGTTAGATGTGCAAGAAATAAGAATGCATTTGGAAGAAATGGAAAAGCATATTGAAGAGTGGAAATTTAAGCTAGAGGAAGCTAGTCAGAGAGAAATTTTACTGAGAAATAAAGTTAAAGATATAAAAACAGATATAATTGGATTGAAAATATTCCAAGATAGTTGGAAGAGAGCAGACAACTAGAAAGTGTGTTTACAAAAGGTTCTTTTAAACGTAACTTAGTACATTTATTAAGTATTTTTAAATATTTGAATATCGGAATTGTATTTTGTTGCATTAAAAGTAGTGTTTAGATGTTTTTCTAGTATTTTTCTATGTATTTGGATATCTGAAATATATTTTATCCGATTAAAAGTAGAGTTAAGACATTTTGTAATATTTTCTATGTATTTGCGTATTGGAAAAGTATTTTAACGTATTAAACGCCAAATTTAAGTGTTTTTGTACTATTGTTCCACCTATATTTGCGCATTGAAATATATTCTAACGTAATGAACGTAGAGTATTTTCCGACCTTTATTTACACATTGGAAAGTTAATTTATCGTATTCAAGATTTTTATAGTATCTTTCTGACTTTATTTGTGTATAAAAATTTAATTTTACCGTATTTAAAATATAGATAAGTGGTTTTTGTCTTATTTTTATAACTATATTTACATATTAAATATTTTTTTAATTTTATTTTTCCTATTTACAACACTATCTTTAATATATAAGTTTATTCCTAAATTTATAAGCTTATTACAATTGACATATCATTTTCGACTAATCTTACAAAAATTCATTAAGAAATAATATTTGTAATAGGAAAATCGTGGATGTTAAATTACTTGAAATACCGTAAGCCTATGTAGTATTTTTCTACCTATATTGGCATTTCGGAAATATATTTCAACGTATTGAATGTAGAGTATAGAGATTGTTGCAGTATTTTTCTTCCTACGTGACTTCACCAGAAACGTCAATGTTATTCTCTTTATTAATCAAGCCGACCCTGATCATATGTTTTACACTTTGTTCTACAACGTTTTAACATACACCATTTCAATACATTCTTAAGTTATTCCATACGCTATTTAAAACACATGAGATAAAGATAACGAGGAAACAAGTCGACTCTGAAAAAATATGTTTTACTCTACGGGAAATATGTTGTAAGATTAAATTCATAATGGTTAATGTGAAGTATTTTTCTACCTTTTTAAATTTTGTGGTATTTCTTTATCTATATATATGTATCGGAAATGTATTTTAAAGAATCGAACGTAGAGTAAAGAGTTTTTTTTAGTATTTTCTGTCTATATTTGCGTATCGGAGTTGTGTTATGTCGTATTGAAAGTAGAAGAAGAAGGAATTTTTATTTTATTATTCTACCTTTTAACATATCGGAAATTTATTTTATCAAATTTAAAAAAAGGGATTTTAGTAGTATTTTTCTATCTATATTTTCATATTTGAAATGTATTTTAATGTATTAAAAGTAGAATAAAGTTCCATAAGAATTAATCTTTCTCACAAGTCTTACCAATCATACATACATCATCTAATCTGGAATTTATGTTTAACAAATGGATGAATTCGTGTTTACAAAAGGTTCTTTAAAACGTAACTTAGTGCATTAATTAAGTATTTTTTAATTTGAATATCAGAGTTTTTTTTAATTTAAAAGTGTAATACCTAGAAGGATGTAAGACAATTTTTCCGAAAAAATAATAACAATTTTGCAAGTATATTTAATTTCAGGTTCCGAGTTGAAAATTATCTTATAACATTGTATTATTCATTTTGAATTTTTTGTTAAAAACAAAATTTGGAAAAAAGTTATGTTATAATAAATATCATGAAAATTGTATATTTAATTTTTAAATACAATACAAAACTTAATTTATTAAAATTTTAAAAATGCAGTCGATACATTTAAGCGATCATACAAAATAGTAAGAAATCAATTACCCGAAACACCTTTATTTTGTCTGATTTATAATATATTTTAAATCAATCGATTTCATGACTCACTTTTCTGTCTGATAAGCTTTGCATTCTGTGAGGTTAATATGTTAATTTTTGAAAATCATGTTTTACTAACAAATTTTGTGTTTTAGTTTTTAACAATTAATCTAGTTTACAACTAACGAGTGCTGCTTATTTGAATAAAATTAATAACAACTTTTTTCCAAATTTTGTTTTTAACAAAAAATTCAAAATGAATAATACAATGTTATAAGATAATTTTCAACTCGGAACCTGAAATTAAATATACTTGCAAAATTGTTATTATTTTTTCGGAAAAATTGTCTTACATCCTTCTAGGTATTACACTTTTAAATTAAAAAAAACTCTGATATTCAAATTAAAAAATACTTAATTAATGCACTAAGTTACGTTTTAAAGAACCTTTTGTAAACACGAATTCATCCATTTGTTAAACATAAATTCCAGATTAGATGATGTATGTATGATTGGTAAGACTTGTGAGAAAGATTAATTCTTATGGAACTTTATTCTACTTTTAATACATTAAAATACATTTCAAATATGAAAATATAGATAGAAAAATACTACTAAAATCCCTTTTTTTAAATTTGATAAAATAAATTTCCGATATGTTAAAAGGTAGAATAATAAAATAAAAATTCCTTCTTCTTCTACTTTCAATACGACATAACACAACTCCGATACGCAAATATAGACAGAAAATACTAAAAAAAACTCTTTACTCTACGTTCGATTCTTTAAAATACATTTCCGATACATATATATAGATAAAGAAATACCACAAAATTTAAAAAGGTAGAAAAATACTTCACATTAACCATTATGAATTTAATCTTACAACATATTTCCCGTAGAGTAAAACATATTTTTTCAGAGTCGACTTGTTTCCTCGTTATCTTTATCTCATGTGTTTTAAATAGCGTATGGAATAACTTAAGAATGCATTGAAATGGTGTATGTTAAAACGTTGTAGAACAAAGTGTAAAACATATGATCAGGGTCGGCTTGATTAATAAAGAGAATAACATTGACGTTTCTGGTGAAGTCACGTAGGAAGAAAAATACTGCAACAATCTCTATACTCTACATTCAATACGTTGAAATATATTTCCGAAATGCCAATATAGGTAGAAAAATACTACATAGGCTTACGGTATTTCAAGTAATTTAACATCCACGATTTTCCTATTACAAATATTATTTCTTAATGAATTTTTGTAAGATTAGTCGAAAATGATATGTCAATTGTAATAAGCTTATAAATTTAGGAATAAACTTATATATTAAAGATAGTGTTGTAAATAGGAAAAATAAAATTAAAAAAATATTTAATATGTAAATATAGTTATAAAAATAAGACAAAAACCACTTATCTATATTTTAAATACGGTAAAATTAAATTTTTATACACAAATAAAGTCAGAAAGATACTATAAAAAATCTTGAATACGATAAATTAACTTTCCAATGTGTAAATAAAGGTCGGAAAATACTCTACGTTCATTACGTTAGAATATATTTCAATGCGCAAATATAGGTGGAACAATAGTACAAAAACACTTAAATTTGGCGTTTAATACGTTAAAATACTTTTCCAATACGCAAATACATAGAAAATATTACAAAACGTCTTAACTCTACTTTTAATCGGATAAAATATATTTCAGATATCCAAATACATAGAAAAATACTAGAAAAACATCTAAACACTACTTTTAATGCAACAAAATACAATTCCGATATTCAAATATTTAAAAATACTTAATAAATGTACTAAGTTACGTTTAAAAGAACCTTTTGTTAACACACTTTCTAGTTGTCTGCTCTCTTCCAACTATCTTGCAATATTTTCAATCCAATTATATCTGTTTTTATATCTTTAACTTTATTTCTCAGTAAAATTTCTCTCTGACTAGCTTCCTCTAGCTTAAATTTCCACTCTTCAATATGCTTTTCCATTTCTTCCAAATGCATTCTTATTTCTTGCACATCTAACCACGTCACATTATACTCTTCCACTATTTTACTCGCTTCTTCAAATGTATTGAAATCCATATGTTTATAAGTAATTGAATATATTTCATATAAAAGTTCAGAAATGCTAAAATTTAGATCGTCTGAAAGAACCTTATCTCTACTACGCCACAAGTGTTTTGTTAAAGTGAATCACATTAATTATAAACTCCCTTTAATATCATTAAGTGCCTTTATAACAAAGTAGTGCTTTAGCCAACATCACAAGCATTTTGTTTAAATTAATATCTCAAGTTTTAGTATGAGAAACGTGTCTTTCTCAAGTATTGTAATTGTACACGTGATTCCGTATGAGAACCTGATAAATTTATACATACGTATTTTGTAAGATGAGTCGAAAATGATATACCAATTGTAATAAACTTATAAATTTAGGAATAAAGTTATATATTATAGATTGAAAAAAATAGGAAATAAATAGACAATTGGTATTTTATTGTTAAATTATATTCAAAATTAACGTTATTTATAAAGCGTAAATAATACTTTAAGCTAAATTGTTCGAAATCTGATACCTTGGATTGAAAACAGAATATAATTTGTGTTAATTAATGTTTAGTTTTTATCTTTTAATTAGAATAACCAAATCTAAGACCGTTGCGCCCGTACGTTCGAAAAAGCACACAAGTTCAACAAATTACGTTGCCTGTTTAAACACGTAAATAATTCCCTCTATATAAAAACATATACGAGAAAATTAAATTGTTTTATAATTAACATTCGATAGTGTACCAGGTTACACTTATTATTTATTAATATAAGATAAACGTATTTTTTGAGAAAATTCACTTTATTCTAGTGAGACATTCCAAATCTTGCTATTTTTTCATAATGATTCTTATATTTTTTATCTTAATTTATAATAAAAGCTCTTACAGATAATTGATTTATAGAAACTACGCTGACAATATAAAAATACAAAAATGATACTGTTTTTACGTTTTTAATAATTAAATTTAATTTATTGAAATATCCTGGTAGCCAATACAGTTAGTCTTTTGCAAAAGAAGTATTATTATTATTATTATTACTAATAGTTGTTAAGTATTATAAACGATTGTATCTTCAAAAAGTAAATTGTTAATCAGCTTTGTTTTTAAAACAATTCATTTTTATTTACAATTTTTTTCAAATTAGAGGATTTATAAATTAATATTTTATTAATATCTAGCATTTGTTTGTAAAAACCAGTTTTTTCTTCCCACTGGCTCTGTTGAATGTTTCCTTGTGAAACGTGATCTGCGTTTATAGTTTTATCGTTTGTTAGAAAATTGTTGAAAAATCCAAACTAGTTTTACAAGGTTGTAATGAGTTGATAAATTCTACGCATGACGATAATTAGGGTGTGGTTATAAAATCAGTTTTACAAGGCTAATACAATAGAATGTTGAACCAGTTATAGCTCGCAATCCGGCAGAATTTCATATACCGTGTCTTGTACGATGGCTTTGCGTGTTTCTGGTAACTTTGTTCATCAGAAAAATAAACTTATAAATCAAAGTAAGTAATGTTTAATTTTGAAAAATAATTAAAATTATTAAACTTAATGTTGTTTTAATTTAGCCACCGTTAAACACCCGTTCGTTCACTGTGTATAGTCAGAGAAAATTCTATTTACAATGTTGCTATTTTTAATTTAATTATTATTATTTTTTATTTATTTTCAATAAATGGTTTTTGGAATTTTTATTGATTATGTAACTTAAAAATGATTTTCCAACTTTAGAATATATTATTTTACTATTAAAAATTAACCAGCCATCCATTTGTGTAAAATTATAGTCTTTCGAGTTGCAAAAGTTAGTGCTCGGCAGTCGATTAATTTTTTTCCATGAATAAAATAAGCTCGGCTATATTTCAATATTTATTTAAATAACTAATAGTTTAATAGAAATTGCAAAATGTTTAAATAATTGAAAGTGAATAAGCCTATTATTTAAATAAAAACAAACAATTACTTAAATAAATACCGCTTTTATTCATTGTAATTTGTTGTGTTTTTAAAATATGTATTGATTGTTTATTATGTCGTTATTGTATTATTTATTTATCTCCAAAAGTAAATAAAGTTTCATTTCAACAGGGGTAAAACATAAGTTATTGGGCGGATATTGACCAATCAGGCCTATTGCAATTTGTTGTGTTTTAAAATATGTATTTTATTTCGACAGGGGTAAGTTAAATTGTATTTTATTACGACCGGGGTTATACATAAGGGGCTATATCTCGGGCGGATATTGACCAGCCCCATTTTAATTTGTTTTAAAATGTGTATACATAGTTTGCACCGAAGGGAGGGGCCTATGGTCTCCAAGGAAACTGGGAGGGCGATCAAAAATTCAAACCATTTCTCGCGTAGCTACTAAATAGGTAGCCATTTTGTTGGTAATCTCGTCAAAGCGACAAAACTAATTAGATTTATGCTTTAAAATTTTAAATGGGCCCTAAACAAAGTCAAATAAGATTCTAAGGCCGGGTTATTTAAATAAAATATCAAATTACGACAGAAATATCTACGAAAAGAAGTTGACAAAGCTTATCAAAGTTAGGCCTTTGCGGTCATCCTTTTTACAATTACCTTCGCTATCGAATAAAATAAACAATTTTCGCTCTCCCTTGGTAATTGAACTACTCGAACAATTTTTAACCAGGCAGATAATTATTTTTAACGCGAAACTAATTTCTTAATCATTTGAAAATAATTAAAATCCGTAAACAGACGATTGAAACTGTTAACCCTCCCGTTTTACTAAGAAATCTACACCGGCAAAATGGCGGCATAGAACCGTTCATTCTAGCTCAAATTAAATATTTATTCTTGGTTCTTAAATCTATACTTGGAACTGCGTCATTGATGACGTAGGGATGCAAAGTATGTATTGTTTGTTTATTTATTTATTTCCAAAAAGTAAATAAAGTTTAATTTTCAACAGGGGTAAGTTGGATATCACGTGATTGGGTGTGGCCAAAAGTTGCCAAGGATATAAAGCGAAGGTTTTCCCATCTCGCAAATAACTAATTAGCATTTTAAACCGCTAAAAAACGAAAAAACGAAAAAAATGATACCAAAAGTTAATAAGTTGAAGTATTTGGTGGGGTCACATATTACCAAACATATCTCGGGCCGACCTTGTCCGATCGTGTCCCAACTTGTTGGGGTGATAGACCGAGGCTTAGGGGGGGTAGACAGTGTTCGAGCGTCGAGGTCAAAGATCATCTTAAAGGTGAAATTGAAAACAAAAATATTTTCAATTTTTCCAAGGACAAAAATTTTTGTTTTTGGAAAATATTTTGGGGGGGTGGGGGGTTGTTTTGGTGGCCATCTTGGCGGCCATCTTGGATTTACATGTTCATATTTAGTTTTCTACTACTGTTATTCGGGCCTCTGGCAATGGTGCCATAACCGCTACAGGCGCTTTCACATTGGGCAGCTACCTATTTCGCTTTAAATTAGTCGTCTAGCCTTGATCACCCAATATTTTTCTCTAATTTCAACTAATACATGATCAACGCCGGCATGTTTCAATCTTATGTGGCAATCGTCAATAATCAATTTCGATAATCTGTGTTGGTGAGAAAGTATCCACGGATGCTTCTCCTGGTATGTGATATTGGCCGCGTCTAACCGACCGCCTACACGCAATAGACCATCTTCGTCTAATGAGGGTGACAAGGTGACAATTTTTGAAATTTTGGGAATTCCAATACCATTTTTTAGGGCGTTGATTTCGCTAATGTAATCGTCTTTCTGAGCTATTTTGGCCCAGTATTTTTCGGCGGCGTTTAATTCCTCCGACGTTAAAGGGCCAGTAATCTTATCCAAATCTTTAGACTTATGTTAAGCGTTATGTAAAGAATTGTTTTAATAGGTCGTCAGTCTAAAAACTACATTAGCGGAGCTATATCTATTCACGTCTATTATTGTTTCATCGTTCCTTTCCTCAATTGAAATTGCTAATGTCGCTTCCGCGTTCGTTCTCTTCTCCCCTACAATCACAGGGTCGTCCTCATCTACAGGTATGGTTTTCACCTCACATTCACCGTTTTCCAATAACCAAGGGGGTCCGTAAAGCCACAATTGGGATGTTTTTAATTCCTCGACTGATTTACCACGCGAGGGCAAATCAGCCAGGTTTTCCGCGCCAGCAACGTGTTCCCAACACTGAGAGAAAAATATTGGGTAGAAATTACATGGAACTCCTGGACGAAGAGTAGCCAGGAATGTTCTGTATTTTTTGCAGAAAGTTTCGTAAATATCTTTTACTTGAGATTCCTGTAAAATATACAAGTATCTCATAGTAAAATTTTCAACCAGAATCATTGTATTGTATACAACTGAAATAATAATTGCTAACACGCCTGTAAATATTACGGAATTTACGTTTAAAAACTGCGGGAATATAGCCAGGAAATATTATATATTTGATTTGTTCTTACTACCCTTTTTTAAAATAATTTTAGGTACACTAAACATTTCCGTAATTAATTTTTAACCAATAAGGTACTTTAATTGTAAAAAAAATATTCAACAAATTTGCTAAATATATACCAATAAGCTCCAGCAGAACTAGAGTCCAAAGCAGGAGACATAAACACGTGCACAACATAGTAATACAACCCATCGGCTCGGAATCCAGACACGTATTAAACTTAGTTCAAACCACAAATACTAACGCGATGAATTTGCATTTAAATGTATAAACATTAATTTGTTTTAATTTGATGGGTAATTAAAAATAGGACTCAATTGGTGCTTTTATGAGATGTCACTAAAAATCTTTTCTTCATCTTAGTTGATTTACAACAAATAATGAATTTTAATGGATTATTACTGTTTGGTAGCAATTCAACTTCGACCACAATAACTACAGAAACTACCTGTATTTTAAATACATTAAAACGTCTTCATTTTCTACTGTAAATACATAGTAATATGTATTGAGCAAATATGTACACTCTCGGAACTAACTGTTAATTTGAAGGCTCTATGACCATTTTTAAAACAGCAAGCTATGGTATTTTTAGTTTTACAGCAATGCACCGTCAGTTTTACAGGTAATTACTGTTTTTTGTAAAAAAAAATCGTAGCTGTTTTTTAACAGTAATGTTCGATAATGAAGACGAGTTAAACATGTTTTTTTAAGTATAACAGTAAATTCGTAATTTATACAGTAACAATATGTTAATTCAACGACAATGACAGTTCTTTGCTGTTTTATATTTTGTTCCGCGTTGCTGTAGTTTAAATAGTAAACTAATGTTTTAGAAACTTTATAAACTGTAAATGAAAAAGATTCAATTAATTTGTCGAGAGGTATGTTTTCTTAAACTTTAGTGCCCTTATAAATACGATTAAATGATTTAACACATACAAATGATTTTCAACCAGAATTATTTTTCATACATTTTATAAATATAAGTATTAAATTTATATTGCAGGAAAATGTTTTCAATTTAATAAATTATATAAAAGTAACAAAAAATAGGAACGCGAGGAATTAGGAAGTGAAAGACATGACTCATACCTGTATATAACTAAGTCTGAACATCGTAATTTCTTTTGGGAGTGGGGAGCAACGCTTTTAGATGTGGGCAAAACAAATAAATTAACTGGCGAAATATCGATTAACCTTAAAAATTGCTGTTAACTGTTTATTTATAGATATTATCAACGGATAGAAAGGAATTTAACATGCAAAAAATAATTTTATTTTCGGATAATCGTCGTTTGTGGATAAAAAAAGATATAGCGATAAGTTTTTATCCAAACGCAGACCTATTAACCCTTTAAAGGGTAAGCCAGCGGACAGGCGAGAACCATTTTATTTTAAATAAAAATCTTAACGAACCCATATTGTAAAAATGTTACCCAATATAAACAAGGTATAACCAATTATTTTTATAAAATAAAAAACTATTTGAACCCATATTTCAATAAAGTAAAGTTATTTAAATTCTTTAATTCGGGATTTAAAGAGCTCTTTTTAGGCCAATGAATAATAAACAGTCTTTGATCTTTTTCATATTGTTTCCGACTATCGAGTGTGGATCGGAGCCGCTGCCGTATTTTTCCCCACTTTCACTATATCGTGCTTTATACGAGCTTTATACGTTTTCGGGTGGCTGAGTGGATAGCACTTTCGCTATTATTTACACTTTCAAATACCAGACATATCTCTACAAATAATTGAGTAGAGAGTAAAGAGGACCGTTTTATTGTACCAAATTTTAGGGATAATTAAAACAGTCATTGTTATTTTCATCATTATTCCAGCAGTTTTTGTACTCTTTTTATTTTTCATACATCGGTATCAATCTCATTTTATTTAATTTATGGTATAGTATAGAATAATTAAAACTGTATTACGTAATAATTCTTATATTTTTTACTTTAATACCCTTAATTAAGTAACATATATTTCTATAATTTTAGGGCTTTGACTGGAAATGTTTATGAACGGCTATAACTTTAAAGTATAAAAGGCTACCTTTGTTAAAATATTCGTATAACTAATGTAAGATCTCTTAAAATATATCTAATATAATGCTAAAAAGCTCGAAAATCGATTTTAATGGTTTTATATATAGGTATTTAAGCCGACAAAAACGGAAAGTACGTTTATTATGAGCAGGTGCATTTTATACGGTGCTTTTCTTCTACCAACCTTGCATTTTATCGTTTCTACAATACAACCTGTTACCCTTCCCGCGTTTGTAAGTATTCGGAATGCATATCGCCACCTGAAAGCAAAATCGACTATCTTTTTAAGATTTGGGTACATAGTTACATGGATTTGGCTTTCAGGCGACGACATGCATTCGAGGTAAGCGTGGTACCGAGTTTTCATATTCCATGGCTAGGCATCCCGACCCTTTCTTGGAATTTTGTTTTGGTGGGGGACTGGGGGCTTAGAATGCGGAACGAGGTCCAGCTGGTCAGTACTGTCGTCGTTCGCGACCACTTTCTCCATTGTAGTACCATTTCTACCGTACATAATTCTCCTTTTGATTTTCCAAATCCAGTTGCTTCAATCGCTCATGAACAGCGAAAAAGATTTGCACAAATATATTTTGTCAGACTTAGAGTGGGAACTAATTAAAGAATTTGTACAAGTATTGAAGGCAAGTTAATGCATTTTGCATATTTGAGTTCAAAAGTCAAAAGATTATATACTGATAGCTCTTCTCCGTATAAAAGGATTTCGAATTGGCGACACGGCGGGTGTCAGTCTCCAAATACCCAACCATTTCTATTGTTATGCCCGCGTATCATTGGTTACAGGACAAGCTAAAGACTTTCATAGACAGAACAGAAGGTAATCTCAAGGAAGCTTGTTGCCTTGCGAGAAACAAATTGGAAGAATATGCGGAAAATTCAAACGTTGAAGCTCAGTGGATCGCAATAGGTAATACCAAATGTAGCGTAATAAAAGGAAGTATGACATTGCTTAGAGTTTTAATGCGAATAGTCGAAATATATCTCAGACACTGACATTCTTGTCCGGCTACGGCTTGTTGGATTTGCAGCGTAACTAATTAGATAATATCCTCCTTGCTTTAGGTGTTCACGTAGTTTACTAAGCCTAAATCTGTCTGAATTCGTGAAATTTATTTCGTTGCGAATCGTTATAAGAAACGGACATCCAGTTGTGAACAGAAATCTCGCTATTTTTAGGGGGCTCTGTGCTGAACTAAAGCATCATTGTGAAATAATTTTGAAAATCAGGTCGCGATAATGGCTTATTATTGGCATACTTATTTTTATTACGTTACTTATGTTAATACTACTCGTAATTTGATTGAACAGCCCTTTTAAGCGTGATGTATTTAATATACTCTCTTAATAAGCTTTTTACTACACTGTGCGAAACCAAAAATTGGATTGTTATTGCCGGTATCAGAAGTAAATTAAACGAAGTGATCCAATAGATTCAAATATGGAAGAAGCGGACGTTAAATATACAATTTTAACTTTCAGCGTTCTTTCTCTCGACAAACGTTTATACGGTGCCCCGCACCCTTCGCTTGAGAGAGATTCGCAGTCAGGACGGGTACTTATTCACAGCTGTTGTGGCTTTTGTCATTCCACTCTCCCCTAGCGCCTAGGGATGATTTTTGGATATGACAATTGGAGGAAAGGACCCCTAAAATGGGTTGGGGTACTAACTCTACTTCGAATAATAATATTGTCGGTAATTTCAGTTGTGGATCCCACTCTAAAATTAGATTTCTTCAAAGAGAACTATGACAAAAGTACCGTAAAGAACATCAAATGCGCAGTAATAAACACATACAACAGATTTTACGACTCCAAGAATAAGCAACTCGATTATCCAATTTATTCTTCTGGTAGCTGCAGTGTTGAACTTTCAAATGAGATATTCCCTAAGCGGGCCCGAAAATGTTCAAATGGATCAGAACTCCTTCTATATTTAAAGGACGAGCTTGCGTCACCGAATACAGACATTCTTCAATTTTGGAAGGTAATTAAAAATCTTAGTTTGTTCTACTCGGCGTTGTAGTGTAGTAATTGGTAGCACGAGACTAAAATGGTTCCTTTGTAAATGAAAGTAGATAAAATGTCTTGGTTTAATGTATATCTTTATTCTTAGATAAATGAGCATAAGTATTCAAATGTTGCTAAAATGGCGAGGGATTATTTATCCATCGAAGGTTCGTCCGTACCATCAGAAAGGACGTTTTCCAAAGGTGCAAATTTGGTGTCGCCAAAGCGTGGCTCAATGAAACCGGACACCATTTCAGCGGTCATGAGCCTGAAATCGTGGTGGGCCTCGGACTAATTTATTTTACAATAGGATAAAAAACCTAACTTATCTCGATTTATTTTATTTCTTGACATTTCATATCTTTTCTATAAATGGTTGAAATAAATTAAAATAAATTCTGGTCATCGATAAACGTTTAGACAGTTATTTTTCCGTTCTCCATAATAAATACTGGTAGTGATAAAACACAACGGATTGTGTATGAACATGGATATTGATGAATAAAACCGCTCTGTGGATTGGCCTAAAAACATTATAAAGCCGTAGATATGCTCGCCGTTAAAATTGTTTGTAAATAATCTTATTCAGATGTAACGCGTACCTTTTTTATCAGTTTAGCTTCTCATAACGAATAATATATGTTTATCTACAACTAAAAAGCCGTTATTTTTCAACAATTTGTATAATAAAGTCCGACCCCTACCTGTACCGTCCAACCTAAAACAGTGTTAATTGCCATTAAATCGGGGGACAACCTTTCACATTGGTCAGTGCAAACTTTCCAGAAGTAGTCAGCCCCAATTAAAATTTCATCCCTCTCCGCGCCCTCTAGACCGACCAAATCTGAAAGTTCTAAATTTCTACTCCTCATCTGTTCCTTCACCTGGTCGTCGGGCATCGCGAATACAGCCCCGTTAATAGAGGGAGTCTCAAGCGCTAAAATTTTAACTTCTTCCCCATGGTTTACGTTTTTAAGAGTAACCTGAACTTTTCTTCTCATCGATCTAATAGGGACCTCGCTTTCAAAAGGGAACAAGTCCATATTTTCGTTTCCAACAACCTCCAACTGTAGCTTTCGGGACAGTTCCTCCTTAATGAAACTACGGTGACTGGCTCCATCTAGGACGCACCTTACTCTCACATTCTTTTTAAATTGGTCTCTAATTGCTGCCCGAACTGTTTGTGGCTAGGGTAACCGAGTCTTGGTTACTAGGGGGCCTCTCATCTTTATGGTTTTTAACGGGTTTGGCATGGGTCTGATACGATTTCCTATCGTCCGTGGGCTTCTCTATAAGTTGATCGCATACCGCCGAATTATGCCGACGTCTACAATTTTTGCAACTTTGGATTCTGCCCCTGCATTGGTGGGAGGAATGCCCCGACCTCATGCAAAGGAAACACAATCTCTTTTGTATCACAATAGCCCTCTTATCTGGTATTGAAATTCCCGTACAAATGAAAAAGGGATGATCAGTACTGTTACAAAAAACGCATGCCTTAATACTACTCTGAACACCCGTATTTAGTGCGGCTGCCGAAAATGATTTTTGATTCGCGCCTTTACTTGAGATTTGCCCGCCCTTTGAGGTTTTATCTAGCGTACTACTGGCCTTAGGTTGCGAGGGACCCGCTTTATGAACGGCTTGGGCTCGTTCACGACATTGTATTTCGTCATTTAAAAAGGACAACAGTTCGACTATCCTGAACGGCCGACTCTGGCTGCCGCCTCGATTGTATAATTCGAGCAGATCTAACGGCAGCAGGCCTCCCACAATATGGGCCAATAGTTCGCCATAATTATTTGTCATATGCCCCAAAGAGGTCAAACCCCTAACTTCTATTTCACACGTATCGTGCAGGTGCCATAAGCCCGCTACGTCCGAAGACTTGGTAACGGGCGTTAACTTCAAAAAATTATTCAACCTAGCGCTAACCTGCAGGTCTTCACGTCCAAAACGCTTCTTTAAAATATCAATGGCTATCTCGTAATTTTCCGCCATTAAATTTAAACCTTCTATAGCAGTTTCGGCTGCTCCCTTTAAATACGATTTTAAAGAATTAAATTTATCGACAATGCATAATTGCCTATTTTTGTGGATTGCTCCTTCAAATTGGGTTCAGAATCCATGCCATTTGTCTAGCTGTCCGTCGAACTTTTTAGGTCCAATTTAGGGAGTCGAACTGCTGCCGCTGCAGGTGAAACGATGGTTTCCTGAATGCTGAGATCCTGATGAGCCGTTCTCAACCCTCGTCGTGACCGTGGCCTGTGTGTTCTTCTCGTGAATCCACGCTTTGGCCCGATTCCTCCAAACGACGGGTCTGTCGCTGTATAGCTCCATATCGGCGAGCTCCTTATCTTGTTCTTCTTCCGACGTTTTCGAATAAAGTAGCTGGTCATCTAAGGCGTTCAACTTTGGTTCCCTCGAATCCAGCCGGGCTACGCAATCGCTTAGCTCGCGCTCCGATAAGAGCGTGGCTTTCTCGAGTTCATCTTTAATTAGGTTGCAAATTATCGTTACCGCTCCGCGTAAAACTTTACGCTGCTTCTCCAACAGCTTCATATCTGCCGTTGCCATCGTAGCCATCAAATATCAAACAGTCCAATTCTTAAAGTTACCACGAGAATCCCGGGTTTCGGCACCAATAATGTTGCGGATTAAAAGGCGCGAGCTAGCTTTTGGGAGAGCTTGAAAGTTTTGAGTTAGAACAGCGGACTGAAACACCGCCCTAACTAGCACTGGGTAAACCGGGACCTAGCACGTTAGACCTCGCGGGTAAATAATAAAAATTGGACGAACTTTTCTAATAACAAAAACAACATTTTATTACTATTAGACTGCACGTTAGTCTTAAAGTTACAAATGATCAAATCTGAGAAATTACTTTTATTTTGCTGGCTGGCGCACATTGCCTAGACCGAACAATATTAATCTTTTAGAACTTCTGCCCTTATGTATTTTTCGGGCTTACTCGAAAACTTGGATTGGGACCCGTTAGGAGTTTCACCCCCGCACATAAAATTGTGGACACTCGGAAAATTACCCGAAAACAACACAAGCACCTTCCTTTCCAACTATACAATACAAGGTGGTGCCGTAAGTCTACGGGCTAACAACTCGGCGTTAAAAATTTTACAATGAAAGGAAAAACCCTTTAGTGGCGATTGCCACATACAAGAAAATACAGTAAAATATTCCCGATTACTTTTTGAAATATATACAACTAAAAAATACATACAATATACAAGTTATTTATATAAAAAAATCACAACATTCTATTCTAATTGAAAACAAATATATTTACAGAATACAAATCAATTTGATTTTTAACATGATGAACCAACCAGCCAACGAACAGGGACTGGTGTGCGGATTGTTATCCCATTCAAGTGCAACTGCCAAAATACTACCAGTACCACACCGTGGAGAAAGTGGTTGAGCAAGTGTCTGTGCTGATATGAAACGAAGTACTCACTGATTAATAATCAATAAATAATTTTTTTAATTTTAGCTGCTCAGCAGGTAACTATAGCAAACGAAATCTCCGTCGCAACGAAAAGCGGCTCGGATTCGAAGTTGTCATCGAAATCGGGGTTAAGAAAGTTTCTTTAATGATACTTTTTTAATAACGTTAAATATTAAAACGTTTTAGGTTATTTAAGCACCGCCTCAGAAAGTTCAGGTAGAGCTTATAGGAGTGGTAATTATAGATTATTTCTCCATCATACACCGACTTCAAACGAACCATATTTGTACAGTCTGTTACAAAAGTCTTCGACAAATGGAGTTTTTGCAAAATCTTAAATTTTCTCGAAACGTGTAAATGAAAGAAAAATGAAACCAGAAGCAATTTTAATACTTTTTTATTTCCTATCGCGTGGAGTTGTCGTATTTTGCAAAGCGATAATAATTACGGCGGAAACGCCATATGTCATTTTGGAAAACTTTTTTAATAATGGAGTTACGCCCCTGAAACCAGCATTTTCGGATTCAGGGTGGTCAATTGATATTAAGAAAGTGTCACTGTCATTGCTCTACCACCAACGGTTGAGGAGCTATAGCCGGTTGCAATTTTCGATTCTATTTGGGGAAAACTAAAAGACATAAAATATCACTTGTGGCATTCCCCCGATAATACAGATCCTTTCAACAACAATTAATATTGTATAGGAAAAGATACGAGAATGGAAGCAATGAAAGTAGAAAATAGGCGAAGAAAACTATAATCTCTGTTGAAGCAAAAGGTTTCCGCCTTTTAACCCCTCAACCGATTCTGCCAAATTCTTTTTTACCACAAGTAACATAATCTCTATTAGTATGGCACTTGCCATTGTTTCAATGTTAAAACTTTTAGTCACTGTGTCTATCAAAATATTGTAAACAAAGCCATTGAATCGAGGAAAGGATGTTAAACCAGTAATTACAGTTTTCTCCACCTATTTTCTACTTTCATTGCTTCCATTCTCGTCTCTTTTCCTATACAAAATAAAATGTTGTTTGAAACACTCTGCATTATCGGGGGAATGCCACAAGTGATATTTGGCAACTGTTAGTTTTTCCCAAATGGAATCGAAAATTGTAACCGGCTATAGCTCCTCAATGACAGTGACACTTTCAAAATATGAATCGACCGCCCTGATTCTTTAAATGCCGGTTTCAGGAGTGTAACTCCATTATTTGAAAAGTTGTCAAAAACGACATCTGGAATTTCCGCCGTAACTACTATTGCTTCGAAAAATACGACAACTCCACGTGAAAGGAAATAAAAAAAGTATAAAAAATTGTTTCTGGTTTCATTTTTCTATCGTTTACACGTTTCGAGAAAATGTAAGATAAATGCAAAAACTCCCTTTGTCGAAGACTTTTGTAACAGACTGTACATGTACAAAGTTTAATTGGTTTTATAAAATTATTTCCTAAACCGACAACCAAACGAGTTTTCCTTCAAAGGAAAAATTAAAAAAAAACATTGAAAACGTATACGACTTCGACCTTGAAGAAGGAAAATTTCAAAACTTAACTGACCTATGGTACCCGAAGCAGATGCAACAAAGGGTAGAACTTCTAGCTAATAGGTAAACATTCAAGTTGCCAAAAATCGATGTTAATTTTACACAAATAGAAAAAAAGTCCCTCCAACCGAGGCCAAATTTCCCATTTCGTTGTATGCCCTTTGAAATTTTAAATTTTGTTCCGCAAAGGTTGTTTGTTTGATTGAGACACGTTGCGATCCGTGGTAAGTTTTTGTATTAGAAAAGATATTTTGTTTTAATATAATTAACTTTTACATATCAAAATTGCCGCAAACGATAGCTGTGGGGATTGGTCATCAGTTATAATATTTGTTGCTGTTTGCTATGCTTTCAGAGTATTTTCTTCGAAGTGTAGTGAGAGCTGTTCATTTAAGCGCATTGGAATTATATAACGCTTGGTTTATGATCTTGTTTCTAATTTTATGAACTTTTTAATAGATAATTTTGAATTTAATTTAAATTAATATATTGTGCTTAATAATTTTGAAACGTGGGAAGAAAGTACATGTAGTCAGAAAGTAGCACTTTCTTAATGATCAGCCAAGTTCATAAATAATCTATAAATAAGCATGTATTAAAAATTGTGTGTGTTTTTTTAAATTATAATTTTGGCACTGTGCTGGCGAACTAATAAAGTATTTATATTCTATTTTAAAAAATCACAAAATACTCACGCTGTCTGATGAGTGGTATCACCTCCTTTTAAATAAAATGACAACGCAGAGAGAATTGATTTTATCGTTGATTTTCTGATTTTTCCTTTGTTTTTATTTTTATCAAAAATTGTTGTTTTTATTTCCAAATATTAAATTGAAGGCAAAAACTAAAATGGCCAATAGAAAAAGGCCAGGTACTTCCTACAATACAGTAAAATGCCTTCAGTGAAGAAATTAATAACGAAAACGCGGGGGAGCTTATGCGATGATTCATTAACTCAAAATTACATAAGGTTACTGTAACATAGTTTTAAACAGATCTTAATTAATAGATGAGTTTTTTCTTTCCATTAGTTTGAAATTAAACAATCGTAGTTCTGATATTTTAATTTAACCAAAAAACGAATAATAAATAAACCTTTATATTTTAACAAATAATAATACAAACCGGTTGAATAAGTCAACGATATCTATTCAAAATTATTTAACGCGGTATCTCTATAAATAATAAGTTAATATTTATTATATATTTATATTTGAAAATTCCAAAAGGTAAATTGAACAATGGGTTCTCAATTTTCCTTGGCAACCAAATATTAATGTAACAACCAAACGACATTTTCTTAATTGTATTACAATATATAAATTTAAATTATCTACTGCGTAGGAAGCCAAAAAATAACTCTAGTTTATGGTAACAACGACTTTCGATGTGTTGATCTCGAAATTAAAGCGCGGCTATTATCATAAGTTTGTGTTTTCACTAACCAGTTCATTCATATTTATCATAATATTAAATGAAATCCTTGAAATGGATTTTGGTGGGCCACTGATAATTATTCCCTCCATAATGCCAATGACAGCCGTTTTATAGAACTCCCTCTCGAACCTCTTGCTGCCTATTTTAGCCGGAACCAAAAGCAAGTCTAGTTTCTAAATAAACAGAAGTTCAATGTTTTGCAGTCCTCAAATAATAGAAGAGTTTTATTTAAATAAAACTACCTAGGACCAGTTTTCAAAATTTGGGCGTAGGCTTCGAATGTACATTTTTTGGATTTATATTTGAAAAATAAAGGAAATGCTTGTGTTGACGAATAATATGATTGGTATATCATAAACGATTGCTCCAAAACCTTATACCATTTTTGGTTAATAATGGGGAGGAAGCGACTCCCGCAAGAGCAAAATCTGTTTGAAATCGGCAAAGATATATTGTATAGGAAAAATTTGATAGTCACTTTCTAAATACAAATTGTTTGGCGCAGTATCGTTGGCTGTAAAAAATCTACGGAACCCCAGGAATTAGGTTCCTTTGTATTCCAAAGATAATTTTCCTATAAACAAGATTAACAAACAGAAATGCTAAGAGAGCTACGCCATTGTTTTTTCGGTTTTTCCGGAATTTTCAGTCTCGATGTTCTAGATGGTAAAATAATAATCCTGGCTAGATATGAACGAAGTACAGTTATAAAAGACTCAAAACGAGCAAGAAGCCATAAAGAAACACCAAAAAAGGGTCAGTAATCATATTTTACTTAAAATTTCTAACGATACATAACCCTGGTCTTTTCACCAAATTTGTGAAATAACATTCAATTTTCATTTTTTTAGGAAGCAGACTATAAAGTTATAAATAATACATTGGTTCCGCAGCATTTAATTATCCTTAAACGTCAGTTTCATAATGATTACACTCAGATAACAATATGGATTATTGCTCTTAATAAATGGAAAACTCTTGCCTTGCCATACAAGATAGGATTGAAAAAACATTCTAAACACTGAAAATCTTGAAAAAAATCAATAGTAATTTCCGGTTCCTCTTATCCAAAAATTAATGGAAATTTGTCCATTAGTGTTTTATTATAGAGTAACTCAGATAGACTTAATTGAACTTGAAATTGATAACAGAACTAAACGAGAAAAAAATCCTTAAGAAAGAAGTTTTGGGGGAAATATAAGAAACAATGACAATTATTTACGTTATCTTGCCGTAGTATCCTATTTTCATGTGGCGTTTCTCGTAAGGGTTCTGAATTCTAATTTTTAAGTTCAGGTTCTGCCAACCAAAAGCGGAAGCGGAAGCAAAATCTTATAAGGGGGAAAAAAAGAGAATCTGAACCATGGAAAAAAAACTTGTGTGGACCGATTTCCGGCTATGATGATCAGACACAAAGTAGGACTTTTCCATCTAGATATAGCTGAAACAAGAAATTTCAAAAACCATGTGCTTTCCTATCAAACTCTTTCCTATTCGTATAAAAGCTTTAGTTTATTCATATATGCCGCAGTGTTTCTTTCAATACCCGAATACAATAATTACATTTGATTAATCGGAAATATTTCTGAACGGTGAAAATAATTAGAAGCACAATCTTATTATCTTTAGTTATAAAAGTCGTAACACTTAAAAATATTTATTTGAACTAACACCTGCACCTGTAATTTCTTTCGATCTGAAGGCTGGGGTGAAAGAGAATCAGACAAACTTTTTACCAGATAATCAAACGTTATGGGTGACAAAGGCTTTTGATTGAGCATCTACTCAAAGAAACAAGTGTAGAGTAATTACACAACCATTTCTTAAATATCACAACCAATTTTTTGGAAAGGACATTTTTGAAACTTGACGAACTGTTGAACTAAGAATCCACGAGGAGAAAGCTACCGATGGGATTTATTCATCTAGTCTTCCAATATACTCTTATCTTAAGCCAATTTTGAAACAACAGATAAATCATGCCTAACATAATCCACTTTTACAGCATGGGTAAACCTGCACTACCGGTCTTCTTTCCAGTTGTTTTTTTATTTCGGCAATACATTTTTATAATTTAAGCTCAAGTTATTTTATTTTCTTAATGTTTAACTTGGAAAGACACTAGGTTAAGCAATGGGGAGAGTAAGCGTCTTCTGCTTAAAAGAAAAATTTGCCATAAACGCGTGTGATATAAAAAAAGTGTATTTCAAATATGCATGGTGTGCATTATTTTGTTAAAACATGTATCTCTTATAATAATATCAGATCCCTTATGAATATTCATTTTGTAGTTAATTAATAATTTAATATGATAAGAATAACTATATAACCTAAAGGAGATATATCAGTAACAGTGTCATTTAATAAATAATGCTTTTACTTAAAATTGTATGCTTAAAAATATTGAAAAATGTCTGATTTTTCTCGGAAAAGGATTTCATTTCGAAAATTAAGATATTTAGAGTTTTGAAAATATCAGGGTATACGTATGAAGACTAAGAATTAGCCACGAGCCCTATTCTAGTCTTAAATTTCAAATCGAGTCCAGTCCTTAAATTTATTCCAAGTCCAATTCGAGTCATAAATTAATTTAGAGTCCCCAATTTGCAGTTGTGCTCTATCTAAGCCTTATATTGCTCAAAAGTCAGAATCATCCCAAAAATTAAATACGTAATTAATATTTAAAATACTAATCACCAATTTTTATAATAAGAAGTAATTTACTAATTTAAGTTATACATTTTTTTAAATGTATTTAAGTATCTAGAATCTGGATTTTTTGGTTACTACAAGATCTGTTCTGCAACAAAATACAGTAACTTACAATACAATATTTTACTTTAATTCATCGAAGTATTTAAAAGTTTAATTAAAATTTGAAAGGTTATTGCCTTGGTTTTCTTTTAAATTTGAATTTTTTAAACTAATAGAATATATCACATTCTCTCTTTGATATTATTTTTCAATCTCTTAAAAAAAGCAAACTTAAGTTAAATAATTTTAAATTCTTAATAAAGTGGTAAGAGTACAGTAAACCATATCACAAAATAATATCACTCCACCTTTCAATAACTGTTCCTGAAGTCATTTAGTCGGTTAAATTTTAAAGAGAATAACAGTAACTAAGTTAAAAAAAATTAATTTTTTAAAGTTTTAACCTTAAGTTCATTTCTGAGCATATTTAGTATTTACGTCTGTAGTTGGTGTTTCAAGTTTTCATGCAGAAGTGTCAACTTGTCCATATTTTCTGGGAGTAGTGAAGCTCTTCTTTCTGTAACCACATTTCCAGTGGAAGAAAACATTCTTTCGCCTGCAACTGAAAAGGCAGGTATAGGCTGATATTTTTTGGCAATTTAAGCGATATCAGTAAATTCCAAAGCTTTTACCTTTCAAACTTAAATATGTTACAGTCTTCGTCTTCGTTGGGTTCTTCTAAGTACTTATTAACTTGGTCGCTTAAACTGTTCCCAGTTCCACGACTAGTCATGGTCACCAGTTTGCTTTCTTTGCAATTGTCTTTCATATGCCTGATATATAGGTCTCTCCACATTGTCTTCTTGAGCTGGCGGTCCATGAGCAGCGTCTTGTTTTGTACCTGTAAGAGATCAGCACAAATCGTTACGAGTTACGTCTACGGTTGTGCGTTCGGTATTAGGCCATTACTTAGCTAATTTGGAATTTTATTATTTATTAAAAGTTATTAGAACGGTGCAATTCAGCACCTCTCAATAATACTTGGGTCCAACATCATAGATATCACATAGAACTTTAAAGTCTTATAAGCAGAGAACCCTAATGTTTACTTCTAGCATTTGAGATAACGAACTTTGGTTCATTAGTTCATTTTCAATGGTTGGGTATAGATCTGCTGACCCGTCCCTAGCTGCTACTTCAAAGGGCTGTTAAACTTCTATTATATATTTTATTTAGGCCCAATCATATGATGTTAAAAAGTTGTTGGACTTTGACTGTTTCAAAGCTTGATTTATTGCTTCTTGGAGTCTCTCTAGCATGAAATACTGGCTATTACATCTGGCTTTACAATCCTGTGGGAGTTTCTTCGCTTGGGATTCTTTTATTCCCAATAATTCAACTTGTGCATGAGTAAATAGGCTGTTAGAAACATTACTGGGTTTGAAGTGGCCTACAATGGATCGACACTTGATTAATTGATCTTCAACATTTACCCAATCCTTGCTAATTTTTTCTATACTACCTTCTACAACCTGTTGACGGGTATGACAGAAACACCTGATATGATTGAACTCCGATTGAATTATTGCTTTCTTCAAATTAGAAGCGTTGTCTGTTACAACATATTTTGTAATAGATTTTAAATCGTCAGCAGATATTAAAGTTTGAAGGTAGTCAACTATTGCATGTAGTTCATTATCGGCAGTGTGAGTAGAAGGAAAGTGAGGTCGACACTGCGATCCCGGGGTCGGGGTCCGTGATTTAAGGGGTGAAATGAGGGTAAAATCATCCAAAAGTCAATGTATTTAGGGTATTTCTCGCGACGATTTGTTTTCCCGTATATCAACATATTGTGTCCAGGCCAGCTTGTTCATTTATCTACGCTTATCTCGAAAGATACTTGAACGTATATCTTATCAAGTTTTACCGTACGGAATAAGTTGAAATGATGTAAAAATTGATAACCTAGGCGACGCGTGCGCAGATTACCCCGGGGGACGCGGTTAATTTGAATTTAAGAGTGTTTTGACGTCATGGAATATTCGTTGTTAAAGTAGAATGGAAATATTTTTAAACTTCATTTTAATATCATTGCTTGGCACTTGAACCAATCTCACGAGTATTTCTTTAAACGAATATCTCGATCGCGTTTTATCGTACGAAATAAGTGAAAATTATGTAAGTTGTATGATACTTGATAACCTAGGCAGGAAGATAGCGCGCGCGTGCGCGGATTACCTGGGAGGCGTGGATTGCCCGGGCGCGCGGTTAATTTGAATTTATTTCAATTTTTCAATTTCAATTTCAATTTATTTCATAGATTGCCAAAAAAGTATGAATAATAAATTACAGATTATGGCCAAGTCTTAAAAGACTTTTAGGCCTTAAACCCGACAGAGATCGGCACGCATGTTACATTTTATTTCAGTATTATTATTTTATTCACAAAGACACGTTAGTAGGTGGTATGTATATATTAGTTTTAGATTTTCGTGGTTAAGTTCTGTATATTTTGACGCGCTTATGTTTATTAATTTTTATACACATTAATTCCTTCACTATACAAATTTTACCAGTTACAATTAATTTATCTCTATTTTTTACATATTGGTTTTATATTTCCCTAATAAGGTTCTTTATGTGTTTTTTAAACCCTATTATGTTTGTAGAGTTTTGCACATTTCTGGGTAGATTGTTGTATAACTTAATTCCGGTATAAAATAAAGAGTTAATTTTTCTAGAAGTACTTGCTGAAGGCACAATTAATAGGTCATTTGATCTGAGGTTATGTGTATTGGCAGGGGTATATTGAAATAAATCATTTTCCGGATGTTTTAACGAATTGAAGATAAAGATTAAACAGTTATATTTATAGATTTCTCTAACATTGTACAGTCCTAGAGATAAGAACATATTTCTAGTTGGCTCGTGATATGGTTTTTTTTTAATGACTCTAACAATTCTTTTCTGTAATTTATGGATTCGATTTAGGTTTGTGTCTGAGGTATTGCCCCAAACCGAAATACCAAAGGTTATGTGAGGATATATTAAAGCGTAATAGAGTTGTATACATAGTTTTTCACTTAGAATATAGCGGTTTTTATTAATAGTGTATATGCTGTAAGCTATTTTTTGGGCAATCTTATCAATGTGTACATTCCAGGTTAACTTTTCATCGAGCCATATTCCAAGGTATTTGTATTTATCTACTCTATTTAGGTCTCTATTATTAATAATTATCTTAATGTTCTTAGGTACGATTTTGTTTTTGTTACAGAAGACCATATATACAGTTTTAGTTAAATTTAGTTCTAACGCGTTATGGGTTAGCCATTGATGGATTTTACCTAATTTATTGTTTATATTATTAATAAGCTTTTTTAAGTCTGTATCATTTTCTAGAAGGAGGGAGTCGTCAGCGTATAACGTAAGCGAGTCTGTTTCATCGATATTAAATATGTCGTTAATAAATAGGTTGAACAAAAGTGGTGATAAGATTGATCCCTGCGGGACCCCATATTTGATTATTTTCGGGTTAGAGATAGTATTGTTTACTTAAGTTTTATTGCTACGTAAGTGGAGGTACGATTTTAACCATTCATATGCAGGGCCCCGAATTCCCAGAATATATAACTTTTTTAGTAAAATTTCATGAGTCGATTATTTTTTTATAGACTCTATTAATTGCATGTTCGACTCCCTTGTTCTTTACAAATCCGAATTGATTTTTTGATATGAGGTTGTATTTATAACAAAAATTGGATAGACGTGAGAAATAACAGCTATCGAATATTTTAGCAAATACAGATAAAACGGTGATGGGACGGTAATTTCCAGGTTCATTTGGATCGCCCTGCTTAAAGATTGGGCTAATTATACCATTTTTAAGGATATTAGGATATACTCCGGATTTAAAACTTAGATTAATTAGGTACTCAAGCGGTTTGTTTAAGTGTTCGCTAACAAGTTTTAGAAATTTCGATGAAATTCCATCGTCACCAGGTGCAGCGTTTGTTCTCAGAGTGTTTAGAATTTTATTTATTTCATTTGAATCAACATCGAGGAGGACTAACGAGTTAGGAGTGTTTTTAACTGTGGTATACATCTCGGCGTTCGATATTGGGGTATTTGGGGTAGTCGAACAGAAGAAGTCGTTTAACTCGTTGGGTGAAAGTTTAATAGGTGTTTTTTTAATTTCTTTTCGATTTAAGAGACGGTTTACCAGCCCCCAGGTATCTCTATTGTTTTTACTATCAGATATTTGTTTATCATAATAATTATGACGAGCGTTTCTTATTAGATTAACACATTTATTTTTGGATTTTTTATAGTTAAATTGGTTTTCGTCTGTAGGGTAGTTCTTAGCTTTATTTTTTAACCTGTTTTTAATTTTTAACTCTTGCTTAATGTTATCGTTAATCCATTCGTTCGATCTTTTAACTTTGTAGACTTCAAGGATTAGGTTTAGAAAATATGTAAAGGCATGATTAATTTCTTCGATGTTAAAAAGGGTATCCCAATTAATTTTGCCTACCTTTGCCAAAAAGTTTTTTATATTAGTGTTTGAATAGCTTCTACGTGGGATCGATTCCGTAAAGTCTATATTGTTATGAAGCTCGATAAGTATCGGATAATGGTCGGTGATCGACCAATTATCGATAATTTTTAAATTATTCTCTACATTTGAGTATACGTGGTCTATAATAGTCGCAGAGTCAGCAGTCACCCTCGTTGGGCGGTGGATAAATTGTGATAACCCTTTACAGTTTGTTAGATCAATTAGCGCTAAGGAGTCATTACTACGTTTGGAAATGTCTAAATCTATATTAAAATCACCAAAAATAACTTTTTTTATATGAGGAGGGCCTAAATTATCAATAATATTTTCTAGCTCGTTTAGAAATTCGACTACATTTCCCTCTGGTCTATATATTACGCAATAAAAGATTTCACCAATTTTAATGACGTAAGACTCAATAGAATTTTTAATTTGGCACGCGTCGCGAATTATTTCATAGTCAATACCAGACCGTACATAGAAGCCCACCCCACCCCCTACCCCGCCCCTAGTACCTATTCTTTTATTTCTTCCAATACCTGAGAACTGGTAACCCTCCACCAAATCAGAGTATGTTTCACAGTACCACGTTTCGACAAGAGCATAGACATCTATTTTGTCGTTAAAGTTAAAAGTACAATTACATAATAGATTAGAAAAATTTGCCGAAGCACTTCTTATATTGCTATAGATTATTTTAATCATAATTTTAAATATTTGAAACATAAGAGAAAAAAAAAGAAAAATTATTATATCTGCACGACATCACGCTTAACAAAATCATACTTATAGCTATTATTTCCAATTAGAATTTGGTTTACACTTGTAAATTTGTATTTATCAGGGAACTTTGATTTCGCGAAAGTACGTAAGAAGTATCTCGCGCTTTCTTGTTCCTGCGTATAGTCATGTTCAAGATAAATGTTCTTTCCTTTAAGTTTGGGGCTGTTTCTAAGTATCTCAATTTTTGCATCATACGTTTCTGCTTTAAAAATTACGTAGCGCCTTTTTTCTTTCATATAGGGACCCCTTCTGCAGGCTTGGTTTGCAAAGAAGTCAAAGTACATCTCGAGGTGGTTACGGAATAAGTCTCTCAATTTTTCTGCTAACTGATCGCGGGTTTCTGTTTCACTATCTGCCAAACCCTTTATCACAATATTATTTCGCCTAATGGTTATATCTAGGTTTTCAAGTTTAAATCGATTTTTTTCTATTTTAGCGCTAAGGTCTTGGTTGATAGCTACTGCGTTATGATTAACTCTGTTGATTTCAAATTTTAAATCAGGGATAGATTTTACCTCTTCTTCTAAGTCCGTAAGTTTATTTTGTACCCCCACAAGTAGCGTTTCTAAATTTTTAACTTTTTTGTTGTTAATATCTATTTGCGCTGATATCGAGGTTAAGGCGTCGTTCGTCATAGCAAATTTAGAGTCTATCTTTTCGTTAAGTTTCCGAATTTCAGATAGTATAGGGTCTCTCGTTTCCGGAGGTATATTTGAATATTTTATAATTTAGATGTTTTAATTTCTTTTAAATATACTTGGCAGAGTTCACAATAATAGAGGAAAGGTTAAGTAAAATTTGCTCACCTAAAGACAAAAAAAAAGATGGTCCAATTAGAGAACAGTTGAGCAATTGCAGTAGGTATATGAACTCTGCCAGAGTGGAGACATCGAACACTTTACACCCGTATTTATAACTTTAGCAGACTTGAGCCAAGACACGTGTTTAAAAAACTTTTTCCCGGTTTTTCTTCCTTTTTTTTTTTAGGAATTTAGATAACGATATGAGCGTCACTGGAGTTAAAAACGTTGAATAGGTCACAGATAACGAACGGTTGAATATTTGTCGCGATTTAAAAAAGCGTACGGTGGTTAAACCATAATTTTGGATCTTTGTTTTCACACTTGTAATTCAGTCTTTTCGTCTATATCCAGTACTGGGTAGCTAAAGACAAAAAAAAAGATGGTCCAATTAGAGAACAGTTGAGCAATTGCAGTAGGTATATGAACTCTGCCATGGATTCCCTCTCCGAAATAATTCATGCACCCAAAATTGGACCGCAAGTTTTTTTTCTTTTTAGGGGAATCTCTATGGGAGTTTAACATTACAATAAAGCTAATTGGTCCAGTTTGGGGTACTTTTGGTCCGAAATGGGGTACATAGGGCCGAAAATGGTGACTTTGGTCGTTTTAAGGGTACTTTTGGTCTATTTTGGTCCATTTTTGGGTACATCAGAAAAGCAGTTGGAAAAACAAAGAGCCTTATTTTTTTTTCCACCCATCTCCAAACTCCAAAAATTTATTGCTATAATTTATTTTTCTCTTCCGTAGGTATAAAATAAGATAAAAACCACTTACCTATATTTTAATTACGGTAAATGAAAAATACTTAATTAGTGTACTAAGTTACGTTTAAAAGAACCTTTTGTAACAATTCCAATATGTAAATATAGGTATAAGGATTGAAAAAATACTTAAAGTGGTTTTACTGATAAACTCTAAAGGAATTTAACTTTAAAGGGTATCTTAGATTATTGTTTTTAATTTTATTCAAGTTGAAAACGTATTAAGAGTCCTTCAAAGTACTATAAAATGATTTTATTTACGAACTTAATTCATATTTTCTTCAAACTTTTAATTCGCTTTTATTACTATTTAAATACGGTAAAATATAATTCTTATACACAAATATAGTCAGAAAGATACTATAAAACACTAAAATTAAAATTAAATTAAATTTGTGTGGATAAGATTTGTAAATATCATTTTGAAACTAATAACTTTCACTCTTTATTTAAGTCAAGCCAATAAAAACAATTACCTATATTTTAAATACGGTAAAATATAAATACATTTCCGATATGTAAATAGGTAGAATAACACTATGAATAGTTCCTTTTTCTTCTTTTAATACGACAACACACAATTCTGATACGCAAATATATAAAGAAAATATAAAAAAAATTTACTCTACGTTCGATACGTTAAAATACATTTCCGATACACAAATATAGATAAAGAAATACTATAAAATGTAAAAAGGTAGAAAAATACTACACATTAACCATTATGAATTTAAGCTTACAACATCCTTCACGTATAGAGCATAACATATATGTTCATAGTTAACTTGTTTCCTCGTTATCTTTATCGCATGTGTTTTAAATAGCGTATGGAATAAGTTAAGAATGTACTGAAATGGTGTATGTTTAAACCTCCTAGAATAATCACGCTTTATTTAAGTTAAGCAATTACATTTTTAAAAATGAAAGAAGTTAAACAATATAAAAATTTGTAAATATTGTAAATATTTTTATTTAATAAAGAAATTAAGAAATGTTTAAATTAAAATATCTTTCATTTTCTACTACATTTTTAAAAATGAAAGACGTTAAACAATATAATTATTCTAATATAATTTCAAATTCAGTTATTATTTAAGGTACAAATTTCATTTAATTAATTTGTATATCTGAAATGTATTTATTGAAAAATAAGTGGGTTTTACTATTTATCACGGTTATTTATATATATATATATATATATATATATATATATATATATATATATTGGAATTGTTACAAAAGGTTCTTTTAAACGTAACTTAGTACATTAATTTATTTTAGAAGTTCAAAACGTTCAAAACGTATAAAGAGTCCTTCAAAGTACTTTAAAAGGATTTTTTATTCACTATATAATCCACTTTTTTTTTCAAAACTTAGAAGTTAGGTTGTATGAAATACTTACTAATACCTGAAAAATGGACTTTAGAGTGGATAATTAAGTATTTTTTCAATCCTTATACCTATATTTACATATTCTAATTGTTACAAAAGGTTCTTTTAAACGTAACTTAGTACATTAATTTATTTTGGAAAATCAAAACGTATTAAGAGCCCTTCAGATTACTATAAAAGGATTTCATTTACAAACTAAATTAATATTTTCTTCAAACTTTCAATTCGTTATAATTTGAATTTAAATGAAAACATCATGGATTATAGGTGCGTAATCTACTATTAGACCGAACGGATTAAAAAAATACTTAAAGTAAGTGGTTTTACTGATAAACTCTAAAGGAATTTTGGAATTTTCTAGAATAGCAAAGTAAAACTAAAACGTAAACCAAGTTTAAAACGAAACTAATAACTGGGAGAAAGGTTGAAGTAAGTAATTTTTTGATTTTTGAGTTCCCTATATTATTATAAACTAAATTAAATATAATTTTTGAAAATTTGTGATAAAAGATCTGCTCCTTCGTGTTTTACATATATTTAAAAACTCGAGATTTTAATAAATTGTTTTCAAAGCATGAAAAATATAGCAGATCCGTTGATTTTAATTGTAGTTAGTAGTTACTTAAAAAAAAGAATAGTCGCTAGCTGACTTGGAGCTGGTGTAGTTAAATTTTAAAAATGTGTATTTTAAATTTTGTTTGTAAAAGTTTTTTTGAAAAAGTTTAGTATTATAGTTTAAATTTATTAAATAAAATAAAATATAAATTATACATTTGGTTTAGTATTTTACTATTGCAAGTAAAATTAACAGTAATTTCAATTACTTTTTTAGTTTTTTTGACAAATATGCAAACTATTTAGTTATTTCAAAAACAAATACGTTGAATTATTTGGTATTCGAAATACTATTGGTTAGTTTTTATACCTTAATTTTATTTTTCAGAACAATTTCTCTTTGTCTAGCTTCTTCTAACTTTAATTTAGATGGCCTTAAAGCCAAGTATTTAACAAATTTTGTAACCAAGTAGATGGACCTTTAAACAATTTTTCAGTCATGTAGTCAAGGAAATGTTCAAATATACGTGTATTTGGTCATTTTGATGGTCGAATAGCCCAGTATGGAACTGCCAGATGATAGTCAGACGCTGAGACGCGGGTGGCGCCCGTGCCCCAGCGTCCGCGCCAGCCCCGTCGGTGCCCCGAACCCCCGTCGACGTCTGAAATGTAGATTACGCACCTATAATCCATGATGTTTTCATTTAAATTCAAATTATAACGAATTGAAAGTTTGAAGAAAATATTAATTTAGTTTGTAAATGAAATCCTTTTATAGTAATCTGAAGGGCTCTTAATACGTTTTGAACTTCCAAAATAAATTAATGTACTAAGTTACGTTTAAAAGAACCTTTTGTAACAATTCCAATATGTAATATAGGTAAAAGGATTGAAAAAATACTTAATTATCCACTCTAAAGTCCATTTTTCAGGTATTAGTAAATATTTCATACAAACTAACTTCTAAGTTTTGAAAAAAAAGTGGATTATATAGTGAATAAAAAATCCTTTTAAAGTACTTTGAAGGACTCTTTATACGTTTTGAACGTTTTGAACTTCTAAAATAAATTAATGTACTAAGTTACGTTTAAAAGAACCTTTTGTAACAATTCCAATATATATATATATATATATATATATATATATATATATATATATAAAAATAACCGTGATAAATAGTAAAACCCACTTATTTTTCAATAAATACATTTCAGATATACAAATTAATTAAATAAAAGTATTTAAATAAGAATTGCTTCACTAAATTATGCATTTGTACTTTAAATAATAACTGAATTTGAAATTATATTAGAATAATTATATTGTTTAACGTCTTTCATTTTTAAAAATGTAGTAGAAAATGAAAGATATTTTAATTAAAACATTTCTTAATTTCTTTTTTACCTAAAAATATTTACAATATTTACAAATTTTTATATTGTTTAACTTCTTTCATTTTTAAAAATGTAATTGCTTGACTTAAATAAAGCGTGAAAATTATTAGTTTCAAATGATATTTACAAATCTTATCAACTCTAAAGTTTTTTTTTCAGGTATTAATAAGTATTTCATACAAACTAACTTCTAAATGAAATCCTTTTATAGTACTCTGAAGGGCTCTTAAAACGTTTTGAACTTCCAAAATAAATTAATGTACTAAGTTACGTTTAAAAGAACCTTTTCTAACAATTCCAATATGTAAATATAGGTATAAGGATTGAAAAAATACTTAATTATCCACTCTAAAGTCCATTTTTCAGGTATTAGAAAGTATTTCATACAAACTAACTTCTAAGTTTGAAAAAAAAATATGGATTTAGTTCGTAAATAAAATCCTTTTAAAGTACTTTGAAGGACTCTTTATACGTTTTGAACTTTTATAGTATTTTTCTATGTATTTATTACTATAAATATCCCAATATTAAATGGGGACCATGTATGCGTAACAATTTCAATATGTAAATATAGGTATAAAATTATGATAATCAAATTTAAAACTTACGTGCTAATAATATTAAAATGAAGTTTAAAAATATTTCCATTCTACATCATTTTAACAACGAATATTCCATGACGTCAAAACACTCAAATCCGTGTTTTAAATTCAAATTAACCGCGCCGCGAAAACCACGCCCCGAGTAATCCACGCACGCGCGCGTTATCTCTCACCCAGTGAAATACTCGTGAGATAGGTTCAAGTGCCAAGCGTACTTCAATGATATTAAAATGAAGTTAAAAAATATTTCCATTCTACTTTAACAACGAATATTCAATGACGTCAAAACACTCTTAAATTCAAATTAACCGCGCCTCCCGGGGAATCTGCGCACGCGCCGCCTAGGTTATCAATTTTTACATCATTTCAACTTATTCCGTACGATAAAACGCGATAAGATATACGTTCAAGTGTCTTTCGCGATAAGCAGAGATAAATGAACAAGCTGGCCTGGACACAATATGTTGATATATGAGAAAACAAATCGTCGCGAGAAATACCCTAAATACATTGACTTTTGGACGATTTTACCCTCATTTCACCCCTTAAATCCCGGACCCCGATCCCGAACCTGACCCCGACCCCGGGATCGGAGTGTCGACCTCACTTTAATTCTACTAGTGTGCTCTTGGTGAAAAGGTTAACAAGCTAACGTTAAAACGTTTGGTTTAAAACTGTCTGTTACAAAATGACACGTAAGGCTCAGCTACGAGTCCATGGCCCTCGATGACCAGAAATCTGTTGTGAATGATCTTTAATAGCCGTGGTTAAGTTTTTTTTATGTCTTCCATCATCTTAACATGTAGATCTGGAATTATATTTCAGGAAAAATTTGTTCTTGAGGGTATTTTATATTTATGATCGTAATTGTATAATACATCAATAAAACCTGGATCTTATACTATGGAAAACGGTTGAAAATCTACAGCTCTAATTTTTATATCTCGGCAATCGACTTTTACAATTGACTCGAACGTTGTAGTGGACATGCACGATGGCCCTGGACCACCGTGCACGAGAGATAATGCAATTGCCAAACCAGAATTTTCAAAAAGTTTTCTTTCAAAACCTACCGGGTTTGTAACTATTGATCGGATAGTCTCCGGACTGCAAAATATACAACTTATCATACACTCTTTCCCAAGAAGCCTTAAAAATTCTCGAGTACGTCCACCCGCGTCGATGGCACCTACGGTTATTTAATTTGATCCAGGCGTTCCGACAAAACTGACGTTCATTTTGAGAGAAGAGTTAAAAACTTTACGCTTATACGCCATAATACTGCTAATATTGAAATATGTAAAGCGAGTGGTATCTATTTGTTCTTTTAATTCGGTCAAAATTTCGACTAAATTTTTTGACAAACTCGTTGAATCTGGCTGTTGTTCATTGTTATACGTTTCTAATTCTTCGAAAGGCGGAGGCATATCTTCCTCTTTGTATAATATCTTCAGGGTATCGTCGTATAAGCTGCAACTATAAAACTCAATTTTTCTCGCTATGGGCATTATTGCTTCTAATTTAATCAATGGGGTTTTAACGCATGGAACCATGGACACCGATTCACTTGGTCGTATCTTTTTCTTCCGGTTCGTGCTTATTTCATCAATAATATCCGGTAATTCGGAGTCAGAGTCGTAATTAAGATCTGAATATTTATCGTCTTCACTACGTGGTAGTGTATCGCTAGACGCTTCTGAACTAAGTTCGATACTAGAACGTACGTAAAGCGTTTTCTGTTAATGCTTCTAACTTGATGGAGGATTATTCCACTTATATCAAAATCATAAGCCCTAAGTTGGGCTGATAATGATAAAGTGCGTCTCCAAGAATAAGGTAAAAACTGCAATTGAATGATAACAAGTTTTCGTGTCCCACGAAAACGCAAAAATCTCCCAATGAATATCCAAAAATCATACAAAATCTTTAAATAAAGCATTTAGCTACGCCTATTATATCTGAAACATAAGTGTGACACTGTAAACGATAAACAGAAGAAAATTTCAATGACAGCTTATTGCTATGTTGACCACGCAAAAGAGTATTCAACCGGAGTTGATAAAATTACGGAAAAACATTCGCTAGTTCATCTTGGACAAATATCCTAGACCAGTATAAGTAGATTCGAAATTGTATAAAACAAAGCCAAGAAACGAGGGAAGCTATATCTAACATCGTATTAAAACAATTACGTAAGACAACTTAGTAAAACATACTTTGCTTGTGAAACGGACAACCTGTCTCAGAACAAACACGAATGTTTGACTATGAATGCGGATGAACGCGTGGATTTATATTTTTATGATATAATAATGTCTATCAATTTTGTTAAAATGTTTACAGAAAGATGTGGTCTATTGAGCACGGTTGGAAATGAGAAGTATTTTTGCGGAATGTTGTCCAACCGGAAGGGCAAGAGAATGATATATTTTATCTGGCCCCTAGCGCTTAAATGGACCCCAGGGAGAAAAGTTTCGATCGCGATATGAGGTGGAGGTATATCGGAAAACCAATGGCCTAGATAATATGAAAAGAGAAAATTTCAGCTTAACCAAAATACAAATAGCTCAACCTCCTTTTGAGAACGTCAGGATGGTTAGATGAAGGGTAGGCAGGAATGTTTTATGTTTAATTCCAACCAGAATTGCCGAAGGGGGAGATACCCTCATTCTCCAGGAGTGAAAAGACGCAAGCAACCACCGAAGCCGAGGCCAGCCCCCCGAAGGGAATGCAAATTCGATAAAAAGCATTATATCGCACGTTAAAAATTCGATGTTCTGGTCCTCATATGTATACTTCATTATCGACACTCAATATGTCCCCATAAAATCGATAAAAAGGGTCATGACACACTTAAACATATCAATGTTCTGGTCCTCAGATGAATAGTTCATTATTGACACTCATAAGGTCCCAACAAAATCGATAAAAAGCGTTATATATCACGTTAAAAATTCCATGCTATGGTCGTCATAAGTTCAGCAGTGTTACTTGAAAGGCCCTCACAAAATCGATAAACGAGTTTAAACAAACGTTAAAATTTCAATGTTATGGTCCTCATATGTATAGTTCAATATTGATACACAAAATGTCCCTATATAGTCGATTAAAATATTAAAACACGTTAAAATTTAAATGTCATGGTCCTCAGATGTATAGTTCATTATTCACACTCAAAATAACCCCATAAAGTCAATAAAAAGACTAATAACACACGTTAAAAAACAATGTTCCGATCCTCAGATGTATAGTTCATTATTGACAATCAAAATGTCCCTATAAAGTCGACTAAAATATTAAAACACGTTAAAATTTAAATGTTATGGTCCTCAGATGTATAGTTCATTATTGACACTCAAAATAACCCCATAAAGTCGATAAAAAGACTAATAACACACGTTAAAAAACAATGTTCCGGTCCTCAGATGTATAGTTCATTATTGACACTCAAAATAACCCCATGAAGTCGATAAAAAATTATAACTCACGTTAAAAAATCAATGTTCGGTCCCTCATATTTATAGTTAAATAGTGACATTCAAAATAACGCCATAAAATCTATAAAAAAATTATAAATCAGGTTAGAAATTCAATGTTATGGTCGTCATAAGTATAATTCGTTATTGGCACTTAAAAGGTCCCCACAAAGTCGATAAAAAGCGGTTTATCGCACGATAAAAATTTAATGTTATGGTCGTCATAAGTATAGTTCAGTAGTGTCACTTAAAATGTCCCCACAAAGTCGATAAAAAAGTTATAACTCACGTTAAAAAAATTGATGTTCTGCTCATCATATTTATATTTCATAAGTGACAAAAAGTAAATAAAAAATTATATCGCACGTGAGAAATTCAATGCTATGGTCGTCATAAATATAGTTCAGTAGTGACACTCAAAATGTCGCCACAAAGTCGATAAAAGAGTTTTAACACCCGTTAAAATTTTATGTTCTTCCCCTCATATTTATAGTTTAATAGTGACACTCAGAATGTAAAATAAAATCGATAATAAGTGTTATTAAAACGTAAAATAATCAACGTAATGGTCCTCATATGTATAGTTCATTATTGACACTCTAAATGACCCCATTAAGTCGATAAAAGATTTTTAAAACTCGTTTAAATTACAATGTTATGGTCCTCAGATGTATAGTTAATTATTGACACTCAAAATGACCCCATAAAGTTGATAAAAAGAGTTATGACACGTTAAAAATTCAATGTTATGGTCGTCGTATGCATAGTTCATAATTGATACTCAAAATGACCACAGACAGTCGGTAAAAAGACTTCTCATAAGTATTGTTCAGTAGTGTCACTTGAAAGGTCCCCAAAAACTCAATAAAAAGAGTTATGAATGTTAAATGATAGGGGACCTCTTGATTTCATTTCGACTTCGCTAAAGTTTCTAAGTTTTGGTTTAAAGTTTGAAGTGTCTAAGTGAAGGGTCCAGCCATGGTGGAGCAGAGCTTCCACCTGCAAGTCTCTAGGGGTTCCCTTACTTATCTTTCTCTGTTTCTAGGGTGTGGGGCCTATTTTATACCCTCGGTCTTGTCACTCATTCCTTAATGATGGTGCTCTTTTTAGTTATTGGGTCCCTAGGACGTAGGGGGGTGGTTTACGCCTTTGACTACGCTTTTTTGAAGTCTTCGTGACTTGACGAATTTGAAGTCGGTGGGGGTCCTTTCATCCTATCGCGTTTTTGGTAACCATGGCCTTGTTGCTGAGGGATCCAATGCACGATTTATACTATGGCTATTTTATGTATGATAGTTTCAAGGTTTTTTGCGTGGGGCTCTCTCCAACTGGGAATAAAAACTCTCCTCCCTGCCTCCTTCTATTGAATTCTTTGGGGCCTAGGTTTAACACTGAAATCTACAAGCGGTGAACTGTCTAGACAGAATCGCAGGGCGGTTGGGCGGTGAACGTGTAAATGCAGCAGCTCATCTTTTTACCCCCTCGTCGAAAAGAAGGGTTATAATCCTGATTGATAGTCCCGGCGTTCGTTGGGCGGTGAACGTGTAACGCTAAAGAGAGTGGTGCATAAGGACACGTAAAGACTGTACCTCGCTAAAATGAAATGTTTATAGAAGGTACCCACCTTTCTCTCTATTATTGATAGAAGGGTTTTAATCCTGATTAACAGTCCCTACTTCTTCAACGTCTGTTTGATGAGCGTACGTTTCTCTGACACTATTTAACAGTACGAAGACCATGCAAATTAGACTAAATTTTAACCACTGATTTCCCCGGTATTATTAAAGTGGCGAATGAGTGAAGGAGCGCAATCGAGGGGTTTTCCGAGTTACATTGCGGTGGTGAGGTAAAATACAATGACGCAATAAATAGTATATAAAGTCGAGCGATCAGTGGATAACCATACAAACTCGAAAATTCAAGTCAAGAAGAATAACCCGACAAGAACTATGTAAGTATTATTTTTTTATATTAAAAACCTCTTTCTCTGAGGACAATGCATTTACTTTTGAATTGCAGGTATAAGAAATCGATAATCGTTGATTTTGAATTCTTTGATGGGCGGACCAAAAATGAGAACCCGGAGAAAATTTTTAAAGAAGCGTCAGCATGCTCGGCCGAAACTACACCCCGGGTCGTATCGTGGACTTTTCTCCCGCCGTACAGCCGAACCGATATACCTTTCCGTTTTCAACGTCAGAACACTTGGGTTGAGAAGAACGTTCACGGTCTCGCTTGGGACTATGGTTTCACCCCCTAAAACAAATTGGAAAAATGTATGCTAATGACTACTCACGGCTATGACCGCGTATTTTGTAAAGGCGAGGAGTAATGTGTATTTTTATTAGAACTAATACACTGCGAAATTATAGACTTAAATGGTGTAGGGTGTCCGAAGGTTACTGAATTAGACGAAGACGGACCCATGTTTACGTGTCTCCCCCCTCACAAAACAAACTTTTTAAGTAGGAAATATTTATGCGCTCTTGACATTTTTAATTTATACATATTTAAATGCGAATTGAATTCGGGAAAATGACTAAAATTTGATTTGCAATCCACTGTTCTAGTCTCTAACGGTACCTACCATGATTTACGAGTGATAGATACTAAATATAGGGAAAAGCCATTAAGTGTTCGCTAGTTTTCGATGAACAACGAGAGATGGGTAAATTGGCATACTATAGAAGATGTAAACTATACTTTGTTCTGGAATTGATATTTTTGGGAGCTCTTTCGAAATTTTTTTTTATAAAGAAATTATTCATATTTCAGTTAATTTTTTATTTCAGTTAGTTTTTGTATTTCAGAATGTGTAGGTACAGCATTTGCTTTCAAATGGTGCCTTCCATTCATATTACATACTTATGAAATGATAATTTTATTTCTTTCCCAGATCTCTCTTTACAATGTGAAAAAGCGCAGTTTTTAATCATTTTTGCGGATATGCTTTTTGACGCCAAAATTTAAACACGAAAAGAACGCCGCTGCGCACAACGTGATCCGCAGTGGATCGCCTTTTTTTACATATCGATCGTTTCAACACTAAGTCTTTATCTGATTATAGATCTTCATGGCTGGGTTAATCACTGAGGTGTAAAACGCTAAAGAGGCACAGTGATTTAGGGTACAAATTCCAGATGTTTTATTCAGATATTATGTGATAAATAACCGGTTGTACGAAGAGATAGAAAAGTGTTGGGCTCAACTTTTCCTACTACCGGACACCTCTTTCCAAAGAAATAATGGATTATTCATAGGTAAGATGAGAAGTGTCGTTTTAGCTTCGACGTAGAAATAAAAACTGTTCTAGAATTTCTATTTAGATTATTTCAGGGAGGAGGTCACGGATTTCTTTATTGAATGCGGTAACAAAGCTACGAACAGCATGATCAATGTTGAATATAGCAAAAGGCCCAGGGATGGGTTGAACTGTGGGCACCCTAATTAAGCAACAAGACTACAAATCCTGCTGACAACCGCTGCAAGTGGCCAAATGCCATCATATTTAACATAGAGGAGCAAAATAAGCTTCACACAGGCTGTATCAAATTTGAGAACAGCCTTAAGTTATATTTTCGCGAACTTTACTTCGGCGTTTTTAATAATTACTAGTGGCTTGGAACGGTTGCTTTTTTATTAGTGGGAACCGGATTAAAAGATTATACCCCTTAATAATTAGACTTGACAAGGCCGTTGCGGACATATTTCTTTAGATTAAAAAGTAGGCTGTCAAAGTCTCCAATTTTTTCTTGTGTTTAATCCGAAAATAGAGGGTCCCGTAGTTCGGATGAACCATTGGCACAAGTCGAATAACGGCTTTAGAGTCCATTGAAATTTTTTTTAACTGAGAAAATACCTACGAAGTGATTGCAGATGCCTTTATAGTTAATCACATTAAAAGGAATATACAAACAACCAAATAACCTATAAGAAAGCTCATAAAACTGCACCACCGCATGTAAATATGAAAAAAAGGAACAAGTGCCAGTGACATTTCAATAATTTATTAAATTCCCTTAAAAATAAGTTTTCTAATTATATATTAAAATATGGTGTTACACATTGCGCCAAAAACCATGAACTTACTCAATAATTTTAAAAATGCATAATTTTATAATTAAAATTACGTTTCATTTTCGTCTAAACTATATTGCTGGGGTGGCGGAGTGGTTAGCACTTTCGCCTCGCAGCGAGAGGAGCCGGGTTCAAGCCCAGCTTATGGCACTGGGTGAAAACTCGGAACAACTCCTTCTGCGTAGAGTTTGCAAGTTCTCCCCCCCCCTGGTTTAAGGGGTTTTCCCCCGAGGTCTTCGGTTTCACCTTCCATAAAAACTTGTCGAGGTTAACGGTAATAGTTAGTGTAGGGAGCTGTTGGCTCGTTCGCGTGGCATGCAGGGCTTGCTACCACCCTCCTACGCATTGTAACCCGGCCACCTGAATTAATGGCTTCAAAAGTCACTTGATGACTTAGACTGGGGAGGATAGTTGTGGTGGAAGAGGAAGTCACTCTAGTCCTCAGCTGTGCGAGGGTGGGAATTAGGGCATCCCATGGTGTCGCCTTTTGTTGGGCCACGATGAGGGCGTTTGTTTGCCATATGTGAGCCTGTCTTTATGGCTGTCTCACTGGCCGAACGTTTGTTTCGCAAAGTGCATTTTTTTCCGGCATGACTCTGTCTTGTGTGCCGCCGTAGTGCCCAGCGGAACGGCGGGGTACAAATACATAACCTTATGATGACTTAGGCCTAAGGTGGTGCCTTGGGTATTAGCCTAGCTAGCTGATAATTATTCCCTTACCAATTTCCATTTAAAAATTTCATGTAATGTATCACTTCATTCTATTGTTATCAGAGAACCGAAGTACAAAACTGATTTATTGCAAAGACATTTATTAGTCGGACTGATTTCCGTTTTTGTTTCGTGGATTTTTATTGGTAAAAATTTTCCAGTGACTTTACATAACTGATTAGTCCCCGATATATCCGTCAACGTCTTCATGCAATAGCCACAGCTGATGTTCAAAGGTAAAACTTGGCTGCTATTAAGTCGAGATCTAACGGTTTCTTTGACTGGCTTTCTTTAAAATCGAGATAAAATAATCTTAATTAGGACAACAACTTCTAACGAAAAGACAGAAACAGTTAGAATTATGAAGAAAAATTGTGTTTTTACCCCACTTGCAATAGTGTATTCTTAATACCATTTCCCAAAGCTAAAAAAAAACTTAAGTTAGTGCCAGAAATGAATTAAATGGTAAAACAGAGGCGATTAAACTTTAGGTAGAATAAATTACAGTACCTACTTATGCCCTAAAAATTTGTGAGTAAAACTGGACCAACAACTCAATTTACAGACCCAATTATATCCTCTCTCCGGTTGGAGCATTTTGGTGATTCGATGGCAAGTAATCAAAGGCTGTTAATAGTCCGGTGTTATATGCTCCCACCGAAAATGATTATAAAAGGGGAGAGGGAAAGGGGAAGTAATGGAATCTCAGACCTTTTTAACAAAAAATACACTTTTAAAAATTATAGGGCCCTCTTTCTCTCTTGATTCACGATGCGTCGATGGAAGGTTGGGGACTCTTTCTCTTGAATTTAACGACTGTGATGTAGTCTCTTCGGTTTACGGGAGCTTCCGGGTGACGGGATTTCTGGGTTACGGAAGTAGGCTCCCAGCAGTCTTCGTCGGGATATCTCTTTCGGACCTGAACGGGACTCTCGAACTCTGGATTGGATTTACGTCTCTCGCTCTCTTGGGATTTGGATTAGCCGTCTTTCTGGATTCATTGATTTTCGTAGCTGGATACGTCTGGGGACTCGCTGAACGTCGTTTTTTATTAATTATGATTTCATTTCGACTTCGCTTAAGTTTCTACGTTTTGGTTAAAAGTTTGGAGTTTCTAAGTGGAGGGTCGGGCCATGGTGGAGCAGAGCTTCCGACTGCGAGTCTCTTGGGGTTCTCTTCAGGTTTCTTTTTGTTTGGAGGGTGCGGGGTCATTTTATGCCCTCGGACTTGTCACTCATTCCTTAATGACGGTGCTCTCTTTGGGCATTGGGTCCCTAGGACGTAAGGGGGTGGCTTACGCCTTTGACTAAGCTTTTTTGTGGTCTACGTGACGACGAATTTGAGGTCGGTGGGGAGTTGGGGGTCCTTTCATCTTATCGCGTCTTTGGTAACCTTGGCCTTGTTGCTGAGGGATCCAATGCACGATTTATACTATGGCTATTTTTAGAGGTTTTATGATACTTTCCAAGGTTTTTGCGTAGGGGCTCTCTCAAACAGACAATACCAACTCTCCTCCCGACCTCCTGCTATTGAATTCTTTGGGGCCTAGGCTTAACACTGAAATCTACATTACTTTACATTTAACTTTAATATTTGACCAAAACTTAATTAAGATCTCACATTTGTCGTCTGGAACCTCAGGCCACATAGTTCTTTGGGGACTTTATACTTTAAAATGACTAGGGGGCCAACCTTTATTATGTACATAACTTAAACTAAAATTTGTACTTAAAATAGTTAACATTTCTTAGATTTAGATATTTCCATATTATAACAGAGGGGGTACTTTATCTAGTTTATTTATAAAAATAGAATTATCGCGTAGGAAACTTATTGATTATAGCGATATTACGTTAGCTTAATCTTAAACACATAGTGTTGAAAAGTTCGAGGGGACATTCAAAAAGACTTACTTCGCTTACTGGATGTCAAAACAAGCTTTACATAAAATATAAAATGTAATAAAAATTAGAAATTATTGAAGCAAAAGAAGAGAATGCAACCGAGGCGGTTACACAATTCACTATCATTCAGTAAGGATATATGTACTGTTACTTTTTCAGATAAATAACTTTAAAGGGGTTTTATTGTTTAGGAATATGTATCTATACTGAAACGCCATTCTTTAGGTACAGAGCTAAGTAGCAATATTATGGAGCCACTCATTGAAAACGGGAATACCCGTAAAACTTAATTCCCAATTTCATGTGTCGCAAGATGGACACACTTCAACACAACTTTTTAAAGATAAGTTTCTAACATTGACTGCAGCATCCTACACGTTATTAAGGTCTTAATTATTTTCAAACATGGACACCACTGCTTTAAATTTGCATAATCTGCATGAGAGTTTCACTCTCCTAAAAGAGTGGACAGCGAGTCAAGTACCAGACGGTGTTAAGCTGTATAGATTTAAGAAATTGATTAATTATATAATTTACTGTATTAAATTGGATGAAACATTTTATGCAAAGTATGAGGCACTAGGAAAAGAACTATAAAATATAGATTCTTACAAGCTTTATCTTCAAATAAACTCGAAAAACACAGAAATTGTGTAAGAGTAAACATCTGAAGTTCTAGAGTAACGGAAACAAATGGCAAAGCAAATCACTTAATAAGTAACCGATCAAGACCTCTAATACCTTCTGAAAATATTGGAGCATCATAAGAAAATCACTCTTTTCACGACTTTTGGTGACGAAGCAACTCAAGATGTTAAAACAAAAAAAAACGACGAAATGTGACACCCCTTAGAAATTCAGTGGTGCTTATTTTTGTACGTGAAGAGTCCTAGAAGGTTCAAAACTCTAAATGAATCTGGTCTCCTGATTCAGCTGTAGAAAACAACCTTGGTACGGAATTCTGACACGTCCAGGTTTTCCTAGCAATGTAACTGATTAAATGTAAAATTTTTACCGGTGTCAGCAAAGGCTGAAGAAGAGTATTTTTTATCTTGACTGGTCAATTCAAATCGAAGAAGACTTAGTTAACGATGTCGAGACTGGTGATGTTATAAGATATATTCATTTGAGCCAAGCTGAACAAAAATTACCAGAAATTCAAACAAAAAGAAACCCTATGGTCAGAGGGGCGACTAATGGCTTTCAAAAACCCTTGGCAACACATTTTGTAACAGCTGAAACTTTGGATAGCTTGCTTTGGGAAGCAATACAGAAGCTAGAGTTATCAGGGATCGAAATTTTAGAAGTGGTTGGAGATGGGATAAAAACTAACAGAAAATGCTTAAACATAAATTGCAAAGAACAGACATTTAAATTTCCAAACCCATTTGATCCCAACAGAAATTGATTCCTAATTTGTGACGTCCCTCACTTAATGAAAACTGTGCGGAACTGCTTTAAAATTGTTAGAAAAGAGATTGCCTTTCGGATCTGTCAAATAAAGGGTAAAAAAGTGGCATGAACATTTACAGCAAATTGTTCCAAAAAGTTATCGACATATCGGGCAATTTAAGAAATGGCATAAACAAAGATCCGATTATTTATACTTGGAAAATAGGATGAAAGTAAAATCGGCCACACAAATTATGAGCAGGTCAATGAAGAATGCACTAAAGGCTGAATTTGGAGCAGACCACAAAGAGCTAGTCCGGATAATTGTTATCTTCAAAAAGTGGTTTCCTGTTATGGATTTGGGTAGTAGATCGCAAAACTAAACGCGTTTCTATGCCCACGAACCTTAAACTATATAAACATTCCGAGAATTCAGAACACACTATTTGCCAAACTAGAAAGGAATGGCTATTTAGACGAGTAACATCGGGGTTAAACGAGTATAACCATTTTGTTCAGTTCCATAATGGAAAACCGTGACGGTGATTTTCGAGAGAATACAGACTGACGGGAAGGTTCTGATGACGATACTAGTACTGGAACAGAGAGTTTTGATGAATGGATGGATACCCTCGTCGAAGAATGTCGCAAGGAACTTTGGAATAAAGAAGGTGATACACGAAACCAACAATTTGAACCTAAAATAGTAGCGGATTTACGTCGTTTAGCGCGCCTGATCCCATTATGGACATCAGTTTTTGATGATAAAAATCCCGTTGCGAGCAGTACGTCAGTTGAAGGTAGTTTTAAAGATGTGAAACACGTCAACTTTGCACATTAAAAACTTCCTATAAGGGTGGATGTATTTGTCGCGGACTATGTGGATTCGATTGAAGGCCCAATAAAGCTGGTAGCATGTGCTTCACCAAAAGTTAGGTGGCGTTCAACTTTCAGTACTGTTTTAGGAGAACTGGGCGCATCATCAAACGAGTTAGAAATAATGAAATGTCTTTAAATAGTAACACAAACAGTAACCGAAACCAAAAATAAAAGATAACATAGAAGGTGTCATTTTTGTGAACGCTGTTGGACTGGTTTAATAGAGAGGTAAAGAAAACCTTAAACACTAGAAACGCAAAAGCAATTCTTCTCCGAGCAATTTTAGATTTAACAAAGAACACTGAAACCTTATTAAGTGTTGGTCACGTGACTTGATTCAACATGAACATCTGTTTTTTTAATTTAGGTACAGCGATTTAAAATTTTTTCTTAACCAGTGCTAAAGGGCCCGGCTACACCGACGTTTGAAATAATCCACGTGGAAATTTACTAGTAATCTTTTCTGCATTTTTGCACATCGTGATGTCCCCTCTGGACGATCATATTCTTGCATATTTTAGGAGGTTTGTGAAAGAAACTAGTAAATTTTAACGCCGGTATGTACCTTCAACTTTATTTTAATATCATTGAGAATTTCATTATTTAATAATGGGCATAAAATTAAGGACGAAGATTCTGCCTGCAAAATCTGTGCTATCATCAGAAAAAAATATTGAGGAAGAAGGTGGCACGGGTATTATTAGCATAATTAGTTAGACCATTATTATAAATTATTGATATTGAAATACCAATTCTCTTTAGAAAGTGAAAGTAAGGCCAAAAGTAGAAATATTTCAAAGTCACCCACCCTGCCAACATTACAAAGAAACGTTTCATTAAATAAGTAAAGCGTTTTACTATACATGGTGTTTGATAATTCAGAACTGAAAATTTAAGGAGTTATATGGTTTGAGTAAAGTTGTATAACTGTATTCGTCGCGATCCTCTGAAGAAATGGACTAGTGCTAAAGAGTTTAAAGTTTGGCCTAATTACGCTATCACTCGGAAAAGGAAATTTGCTTTAAAAAATTACATTCCGCTAATGGAAACGTTTTACTTCATTCTTTTGTAAAGTCATATTTCCCTTCTCCACCTAAAATTGGCTTTCCTATCCGTGTTCTTGTGTCTAGGCGTCTTTAGGCCAAACTTTAGACCCTTTAGGCTTATCCATTTCGTTGCAGAGTATCGCTAGGAAGACAACCCCTCAAACACCTTGAATTTTTTGTACTGAATTTTAAAACACCCTGTGTAAGGAAAATCATCATTAAGATTATAAGGATTTTAGAGCTTACATGATTTCGTTCTTAACCTTTACAAACCTGCAATGGAACGCAATTTATTCAATATACACGATATTCATTTCGCAAACCTGGAATGGAATCCATGTTGAAAATAATAAGATGAGGAAACGGAACATATATTTTTAAATCAAACTTCGAAAATTGAGGAATCTACCCTGAATCTCGAACTGAATTGTACGAAAATATTTAGTTAAATTCTATTTTAACGACCCTGCAGCCCTCTACGAGTCCTTTTTTTCTCGTTTATAACATAAATATATTAGTAAATTAACAAGTTGCTATTTTCATGCATTTTAAAACTATTTTCAAGGATCTGAAGAGTTTCTAAACTGCGTTTCATGCGCTAAAGAGGATTCCGGTGCCCACCGATATGCAATTTACAACTCGTCGGGAAAATTAATAAGAAAAGTTTCTAGTTATTTTTTTGTGAATGAGATTACGTGCATGCAATTTCGATTTGTTCTGTTTCGACTAAAAATGAAGAAGGCTACGGGGAAGGACGACACTGCCCTCAGTGTTCCAAAAGCTCAAACAATGAAAAGCAATATAACGCGCAAATGAAAACTGGAGAGGATTGGATGATTCACCTCCGAAAACAAGACGTTGTGAATCATACATAAACCCAATAAGCAAAATGACTACAGCCGATTTATCTTCACAGAAAAAAATCATGCCAATTGGGCATTTAGAAATGCAAATCGCACTACTGACCTTCGACCCCCTACTATTCAAGGAGAAAGCTAAAGTTTCTCAAACACGTGCGCCTTTGATTCTATCATTCAAATATTAGCTACGTAAATTTGCGACAGTGGCGCGCTGAAAGAAAAGATGGAGCAGATCAAACAATTTCTATAATAAACTAAGCGTATGCCATCGTTACGGGAGGCATAAAAGCCAATACCTACAAAAAAGGGGATAATTTTTAATAATCCAACCAGAAATCCTGCCTAACGAATTGAAATATTTCAACTGTCAATTTTCCGCAGCCGAATTCATAATGAAAGTATTTAAAGGGAATAGAACCTCCAACGCATTCTTTATGGAAGACCCCATCAATTTTCTTTATTCCTTTTACAATCAGCGATTATCAGCGCCGCAAGTGTGAAAAGCAGTGGGAGGCAGCGGACAATATTGGAACCCTCGGAGGGCGACAGAAATACCAGAGGTTATATTCCCTTTAAAGAGTATCCCTTTATACTTCTCTTAGCCAGTGTTGTAATGCAAGCTGCTCCCAGCCCAAAATTGAAGCTACTCACAACATTTTATGTCTTGAATGCACTCCCCGCAATATTAAATCTTAACAAGAAATAGCGTTCGAAAAATTCTAACAGAGTGAAGAGTATTGCCTTAAATGCACAAAAAATTATCTACCAGTAATTTACAATTGGTTATGTTTACCGAATTGACAAATTTCAAAGAAAGATCAGATTGGGAACTCGTTTACCTTATGAAATTAAATAACATTCCGGTGTCCTTAAAATTCAAAGATATTCAAATGAAGCTTCATGGTGCAGTTGGATATAAGAGGACGAAAAATTTAAAGTCCTTAGGATAAAATGTAGCAATTTCGTCAAAGGGAATTGGGTTATATATGACGATCTGCAGAATCAAAAAGGACCAGCTCTAGAAACGAAATTATCTGTTTGCACGTACTTTACAACTCGATTAAATAATTTTGTTCATCCCATAAAAGATTTGTGTTGAAAATGAGTCACACTAACTAGGTTTGTTGTACGACAAGTTAAAACGTTTAAACCGCATCAGCTTTATTTGTAAACTTCTGTCGATAATTTATCTGATATAACTTTAATTATATTTAAAAATTAGCGAAAGAATCTGTTACTTCATGGAATTTTTTAAATATTATTAACACTTAAATTGTAGGGTTTGGCCAGTAAATTTTGTAATTGATTTGAGGGTTAATAGTCGTTCAGCGCCAATTTCACGCTCACTCAGACAAGCTTTTTATTTTTCCGCGTCGATCTGTTCAAACATTTTTTCCGATTCCGCTTCGCAAACTCACGAAACATAAAACTACTTGCTACTAGCTCCTAAGTTTCTTTTCACGCTTTCTAGAAGCGGAAACTGATTATTCTTGCCTAGGCAATTGTTTTTCGATATACATTGTTTGTGTGATGTGGCCCTTTCGTTTAGTTTGGACAGGCTTAACAAGAAGTTAGTCAAACTCTCATTTTACCTATAACTAGAGAAAACTTCAAACTAAGTGCTGTTTCCGTACAAAATCTGCAGTGAATCGGGTTAGATATTCATTATATAGTTTAAAATCAAGATACACATTTTTTTAAACAGTGTATTCATCCGAGATTTTACGCCGTAAAAGAGTTTGAAGTCAATGGACGACTTGCACTAGCGAAAGTTTAAAAAGAGCCACTTCCATTTTTACTTATGGTGTTAGGTATTAATATTTTAATAATTTACTTCGATTTTAATGGAAAACTTTACTAGTGAGAAGTTAGTACGTTTATGTCTTAAATGGTGCGGTAGTGATTATTCGAATCTTACAACAGACCTATGGGTAAATAAGGGAACTGGTATTAAGCAGTTTAAGCTTAAACACAACGTTTCAACACGTAAAGATGGAATCCTGAGCGGTGGCATTTAAAAGAAAGTGATAATTCCCTGAGCTGGCTATTAAGTAAGCCCCAGTTGGATTTTGACCAAACTTTGAAACTAAACACTTTTGGTTTTCCTTCTGCTATGCACTGCCCTCTGGTGCAAACTTTTACTTTGATGGTACAAGGTGGTGAAAGGTCTGTGGATATGGTTTTTACCAATTTTATTGATACTGGGGGACCAACTTAAGTGACCCCCTGATTTTAGTACTTTTGAAGTTTTCACAATTTTAAATACAGATAGATAACCTTGATTTCTACTTCTAGTTATCATAATTTTATCGACCTGAAATATTAGAATTTTAATTTTAATTTTACGCTTATTTAACTTTTCACCACAGCTGCTGCTTTTGCACGTGTTTTCTTTGGTTTTGCTTTAAATTTGCATGCGCTTCATCCAAAATACGAAATCTAAGCCAGAGAAATAAAGAAAGTTTCTAATTTATGCATCTATCTAATGTGAACGAAGCTTACAACCTAATTGAGGAACGTCTCCTATATTTATATAACAAATCCTTTGATTTTAAGAACAGTCATTCATGGTTCACCACGGAGATCTGTTCCGCCATTCAGCTCAAAATCAAAATTCCAAAAAATTTCGCAGCGCCACCCCTTTCATGTAAACATAGATAATTACAAAAAAAACATCATTATTTCTGTAACAACCTAATAAGAAACACCAGAAATTGTCATTTCTATAAAAAGTTGATCGACCCAAAAAGAAAAAAAGGTCTAATGTAAATACCCTTATGGGTAAAAATTTAAACCCCAACCAAGAAATTCCGGTTAGCTCGGACACACCAAATAAATTATTTACCTCGAGTACTCCCGTTAATAACGCTATCTTACAAGATCCTCCACCAACTTATTTATCTAATCCTAAAACGATGATGCTTTTTCCACTCGAAAACAGTCAACTGAAAAACATTTTCTCCGATCTCTCACCAAATGCGGTACCCGGCCCCGATGGTTTCCATCCCAAGGTCTTAAAAATCGTTGCTACATTCTTAATTATACCTAATATGTTTATTATTAATCCCTCATTGATCACTGGCTCGTAACCTCGACAAGCTTAAAACGATCTTAATTATCCCAATTTTTAAAAAAGGGAATCCTTATGACGCTAAAAACTATAGACCGATCTCTTTACTTTCATGTATCTCTAAATGTGTCGACAAAGCCTACTATAATCGACTCTTTATCTTTTTCAACCAAATATAACCTCATATCGTATAATCAATTTGGGTTTCGCAGAGGACAGAACACAATTAACGCTATAACCAATGTATATAAAAAGATCTTAACTGCATTTGATGAGAAATGTTATTGTATCGGCGTGTTCTTGAACCTTCGAAAGGCTTTTGACTCGGTCAGTCATCAGTGACTTATTAATAAATCAGCCCGTATGGGTATTAGGGGTAATGCTGGAAAATGGCTCACTAGCTACCTGACCAATCGCCCTTGTTCCACCCGCGTTAATAATAATTTATCCAATACCAAGACCTTACCAGCAGGCGTACCCCAAGGCTCTGTCTTATCCCCATCTTTTCTTCGACCTCTTTATTAATGATGTATTTGATTCTATCCCAAAGGGTCTTCTTTACCTATTCGCGGATGACGCAATCCTAATTAAAGCAGGTAAGAATATTGTTAAACTTGCGGAAACCATAAATAACCATCTGTCTTATCTCAGCATCTGGCTATATACCAAGAGTCTCTCCCTTAACACTGATAAATCTGAATTTATTATTTTTTCTAATAAAAATATCGATTCTGAAGTAAAAATTAAGGTCGGTGGCGCTGAGTTGAACAGGCTGCGGCAATATAAATTAACGTGGACTTCTCATGTTGAGAACTTATGCAAATCTCTTTCTCGTGTCTGTGGTATCTTGTACTATAGTAAAAACGCCATCCCAAGGCATATATTAATTGAGTTAAACCATGCCCTGTTTAACTCTGTAATGTCCTACGGAGTCGAGTTATGGGGAAATACCTCAAAACCAAACCTAAGTCGAATAGTGAGTTAAGTGACTATCCAAAAGAGAGCGGCTCGTTCCCTTTTTTAATGCCCCTTATCTATCCCATACTAGGGAGCTTTTTATCAAAGCTAAATTCTTAAAAATAGAACAAATATACAAACTTAAAACATTAGTATTCATTCATAAATACTTTACAAACGCCCATTCGTTATTTGTTAAACTGGTCAAACCTCGTGTCTCTAGAAGTAATGATATTATTAAAGGGATAATGAAAGGCTAATATAACTTATATTATATCTATTCCTACTCCTAAATTAAGTTTCAAAATGATACTCACGTTTTAAAAAAAATCAATTCGATTTTTAAAACAATTTTAACTTTTGCAAAAAAGGGCCTTGGCATTTCGGTCAGCTGAGCCCTGTATTTCGCGGGAATTCCGAAATAAAGCACCCAGCCAATCCCAGAGCGTTTCCCCTTTTCAAAGCGCCCTTCAATGATAAGTCGCATTTGAGTCCGAGTCGAGAAGGTAAACAGACAGAAGCATCTCTAGCCAGCTATCCTACGCCAGCTAAACATTTTTCTAATATATTTGTCTTTATCTTGGTAATTTTAACTAAGCAGACGGTGATTTTTAGGTAAAATATTCGCTCATCCCTTTCCGCTCTATATTGAGCGATATAATTTTCGCTCCTCTCTTCGCTCTTGTTGAGCGATAATATTTGCGCTCCTCTACGCTCTTTTCTAGCATACAATTAACATAAGTAGCTTTAACTACATCTTCATCTACTTTATACACACAATCCTTAGGTATGTAGGGCAGTAGCGTATCTACCAGGGGGGCGAAGAGGGCCCCAGGTGCAAACTTATAGGAGCGGAGGGCGCGTTTTGAATGGTCGGTCGCAGATTATCACGACATTTTTATTCCTTGTATTTCAGACTTTCAGTAAAGTTTAATTTCAATGTTTATTACCAAAGCAAATAATATTTGTAGTTCATTTCCCATAATAATGAATTAATTCGTCAATTAATTAATACTTGAGGTCATTCAAATTATTATTCATTAATTGTATGAGAGGGGGCTAAGGTTTTGTCTTCCGCCCCGGGCGACCGTAAGTTTAGTTACGCCACTATATAGGGATTGTCGTGTACTAGTTTCATTTCACGTATCGAAAACCCTCGTCGCCATAATTAATTATTTTGAAATCGGACACCCAGAAGATAGAAGTTAAAGCGGTAAAATTTTCACTCCTCTCTTTCCGCTCTTTTAAAAAAATATTTTACCGCTCAATTTCGCTCATAATAACAAATCCGCTCACAATGAGATGACCAACACTGCCTAAGGGAAAGAAAACTCGGTTGAGCTTGATTCGAAAAAGATTTATATATAAAAAATCGAGATCCTTTACGGAGATATTTTAAGATTAGTTAAGATCTACACTCAACGATTAATATAAATCAGGGTTTGCGGCGCGGATGGTTAAGAAATCGCCCTTTAACGGAAAACGTGCTTTGGTTTGGACCGTCAACTAGGTATTGTCGCCTGACGGCGCCCCCCACCCCCTTACTTTGGTTTCGACCGTCAACTACGTATTGGCGCCGCGCACTCACTTCGCTCCGGGCTTTTCGCTCTCCGACGTTGGCCGCGCTAGAAGTTTTTCCGCCGATCGGAACTTCGGGACGTTGAGCTCGACCTTCACGGCTTCGAAAATCGAGGCGACTTTGATGAAAATTTGTCCCCGAGTTTTAACTCATTTTAGACAATTTACGGCCAATTTTTTCCGGATTTATCGGAAATGTTTCCGCGGGATAAAACATCGCCATGTCCTCCTCGACTTCCTCCGACGACGCCGCCGCCGCTTCTCCCGATTTTCCCTTTCCCCCGCATTCCACCTCCTCCTCCGACGCGCCGTGGCCTTCTTTCGTCACGGCGTTCCCTCCCACCCGCATCTCGGAGTCGCCCGCCGAATCTTCCGTTTCTCTTTTTTCGGGCAGACAACCAACTCTGCAAATGGCGGACACTTCGTCCGAAAGCCCGGAGAACGTGGTCGTCGTCGCGACCCTCTCCGGGGTCAAATGGAATTGTTTCTTGAAAAATGAGGTTCATGAAGCGGATAATTTAAATTTACTGAAACATTGCATTCAGTATTTAGTAAATACTATCGGTAATGGCCACATTAAGAAAGACGACTTCAAAAAGAAGGCACAGCAAAAAGCGAATTCGAAGGACAGACAGCATAAGCAATTGCAGCAGCAGCTATCAATGAGTGTAAATTACAACAAAGGAATTGAATACATTTATTTTTAATTAAATCATTCTAAAAGCCCTTGTGTAGAATCAATAGAGGTACTGTTAATCATGTTTTTTATATATATGAAATAGGATCATTCTAAAAGCCCTTGTGTAGAATCAATAGAGGTATTGTTAATCATGTTTTTTTTATATATATAAAATAGGATCATTCTAAAAGCCCTTGTGTAGAATCAATAGAGTTTTTCCCCAGCGGCGTAACAACGTGGGGCAAATGGGTCAATTTGACCCAAAGGGGCGCCATTTCTTAAGAACTTTTCTAAATATATTTTTGTTCTCTGAAAAAAATAGATAAAATTAAAATAAAGTGGAGTTATGAAAGGTTAGGTAAGTTTTTGAACAAGAAAAAATTGCTAATAATACATTTTTCTTATAGGCCCTTTAGACGCATATCTATCTTTTTCGTATCTTTTTACAGAGATGGCAGCAGCTATACTATACTATCAATTTTTTCCCTCTGAAGTTTCTTTAAAATATCATTTTATTTTTGAGCATAGATGGCGACAAAATCATTCACAATCTTTCATTTTATTTAGTTTTGGCCCTTGGATTTTTTCACGATCTTTCAAATTTCTTTCTAAGATATGAGAGTTTCAATTCTATTTGCCCGTGCCTGAAAATTATCAATAGAAATCTTTAAAGGTTTAGATAAGTATCATTTCAAATACTTCTTTAGTTTTCATTATTTTTAAAAGTGTATATTTATAAATATTTAAAGTACGTTTCACGAGAAAGTAGTATAAAATTTTTTCAAATCAAAAGTTCGAAGTATTAAAAGGAATATTTCAATATCTATTTTTGATTGTTAATTTAGTAGTAAACCCTCCAACATTTGATTTTAATGGATTAGAATCGATGTTAATTTTTGTATTTTCAAAAACTAAATTATAAAAAAAAATAATGCTATTGCATCGCCACAGCCCACACTGCCAGTTTGCAACACACGTGACACTCTAACTACGTAGGAGTTGGGACGGTGGGAAAAATAACTTATGGGAGTTTTGGTTTTAGTTTTGAAATTGCCTTAAAGGCTGCGCGGCGCAGCTTCTTATCGCTAGAATCAGTCTTTGCTTTCCCTCCTCTGTCCGCCTATTTGTGCCTAGGGATAGAGCAAATGATCCCCCCTCCCCCCGTTAAAAAACAACCAGAAAAACTGCGCGACCGTTGACCGCTCCTCTCCCTTCTATCACTTAACAGTGTTTCGGGTTTGGTTACATTTCAGTATCACGTGAGAGACGTTCGCCGCTCAAATAATTGTATATCGGCTTAAATATTTCCTCTCAAATACAAACAAAATTGAAGAGGAACCAGAAAAAAATCTATCCTGTAAAGTTCTAATTCAACAAATGGAAGCACTAGCTCTATTCCACTCTTTTTTTTCGCTAGGCCAGGTAAGAGAAAAATCTTTTTAAATATAGTTCGCTGCCGATTTTTTTCTTCAACATTCTATCGCGATCATTTTGCAATGTAGAAGATCATATCAAAATCGTATATTTTTATTTTTATTTTTCGGATAAAGTATCATCTCGTATCCTAAAAGTATCCAAATATACGAGCGCGCCCATCACTGTTTACACCTAGTACACTTTAAAAACACTGTCAAAGGACGGACGGATCTGGTTTTCACAGCGTTGGGAATTTAATCAATAAATATAAAATTTTCGGTAGAACAGAACCAACGACGTTACAAGTAAGGGATGAAATTCCAGACTCCGTTATATTTGAAGCTCTTTTTTGTTGCTGAATTAGTCACAATTGTCGAAAGATATTTTTAATTAATATTGATTTTCGCCAAAATAGTATCTTACACTTATCAAAGATAATTTGAACTCGTACCCTAGATTCGAATACTGAGAGCTTTCCCATTGACGGTTTTGTTACGAAATTTTTACCCTTTTCCGGCACGTGACCTCAGAAAAATCGGGCTCCATCGGTTGCGGTAAGGCGCAAACCATGGAGCGAATTTTTTCTGTGTTCCGGCGGGAAGTGGGTAAACGCTATCGGCAACGCGCGAGAGAGTGATTTCAAATCTAGGGTACGAGTTTAAATTATCTTTGCTCTTATAAAGTATTTTATCAAGAATTCAGACGATAATTTCAGGTACGACTACTAGGATATTAATTTTCACTTCAGTTACCGTTACTTTATATTAAAGTTCGTAACAAAACTAACAATCAACTTAAGTCAAATTGGATTATTGGAGAAATAGATTGAAAACTAAGTTTATATTTGAGATTTTTTTACATGATTACCAAATACCAATTTCTATTCCATACTCGCACAGCGCTCGGTAAGGGGCTCCGTCTTCTTTTCCGTTTCTAGTCGAGGGCACCCAAAGGAGCCAGTTCGGGCTGGATTTTGGTTTAACATTTAGAAAAAAAATTACTACTATTGCAGTATGCCGCCCAAGAAACCGAGTGGGACGCAGCGTCGAAAGCTTGCTGAAGAGAGCGCTATAGCAACAGAACGTTTGCTCGCTAAAATTCCAAAACTCACGAGTATGTGGTCCCAGACTTCAGCTTCACCCATTAGTGTCGATTCCATCGCTCAAGAGTTAAATTTTAATGACTCTGAAGTGCGTGTGAGGGCTGTTGCGGACAATGAAACAATTGACCTAAACACAGAGTTGGTCATCGAAGCAGTGTATAGAGAGCCTCCACAGATTGTTGATGACAGTAGCGCTTGCGCAGCAGCCTCTGGTATTGCCGACCCAAAAGTTCTTGTAGGGATAGGGATTGCTCTTAATGATCATGAATTATACAATCTAAACGCCGGGTTGATCAGTGGAGGAGTTGAGCAAGAGGCTAATCAGAGTACTGATGGTGGCCAAACACCACCAGCTTCAAGTACTACGTCTCTACCTTTAAATACTGATATGGGTAATTTTGGATCTCGATCTCTCCAACTTTGAAATGCGTTTTACTGTAGACCATGGTGCTTTCCAAAATCCTGGACCTTATCTCAGAACCAACCACCGATCATTTGACAGCAGTTTTTACAAGTGTGTTAAAGTTTCAGGGTATACCGTATCCCGATATTGGTTGTCGTACAGTCACATTTTAAACAAATGCTATTGCACATCATGCTGGCTATTTGGAAATGTAGTGCCAGCGTCTGACTTGGGCTATAACATAAACTGTATATATATCTTCTAAACGAAGTCAAATAAAACTATTATTATTATTATATTCAAGATTGGAAGCACCTTTCTCGTAACATCTCTATCCATGAAAAGTGCCCTGGCCGTGCCAATGCATGCCTGATTTTTCATCGCTGGAGAGAAAACAAAACGATGGAGAAACTGATCGATTATGAAATTGTTGCACACGAGAAATACTGGCACAAGGTTTTGAAACGCATAATAGATGTCATTATAACATTGTCAGCGTGCGATCTACCCTTAAGAGGTCACAGGGAAGACATCTTTAGTGACAGCGCGTTGTCAGGTGGAAACGTTTTGGCTATTGTTCAGCTTTTAGCCAAGTATGACCCTCTTTTGTGCGAGCTTCTACAAAAACCAAAAGGTACGACATAATACTTAAGTCCAAGCATTCAAAATGAATTAATTGAAACCATTGGAAATTGTGCGCTCCAAAGCATTAAAGATGATTTGGCAAAGGCTTCCTTCTTCTCAATTATAGTTGACACAACACAAGATATATCAAAGAATGATCAGCTTTCAAAATTGTTCGTTTTGTAAAATTCTGTATGACACATCTACGGGGAAGCCAGTGTCACTATCTGTGTTAGAATCGTTTTGTGGCTTCACAGTTGTCCAAAGTCAAACGACGGAATCACTTGCCAAGGAAATTTTACTGATGTTGAGTCTCTCAAAACGATTACGGAATTACGCGGTTAGACTACGACGGAGCGGCATATATGAGTGGTAGGTAAAGCGGCGTGCAGAAGCGAATCAATGATGTATAACCTGCCGCTAGGTATGCGCACTGCGCTGCACGCAACGTTTATTTAGTTGTGAATGACGCTGTGAATGATATAAGAGATAAAAAAAACTTTTTGACCGTGTTCAAGAGCTGTATGTCTTTTTTTTTGCGCTGTATCACGGTGGAGCCGTCTAGAAAATGACACATCATCTTCCTCTCCGCGTCCAAACCGTTGGTCGTCAAGGAATGACGCACTACTGGCTTTGCGTACCCGATATTTTGATGTGATAAAGCTACTCAAATTTTACTCATTGACATAAAAAAAAGGTGAGATCAATGTGGCAATTGGACTAAAAATATATTTTGAGGTAGTTTTAGTTGTTACCTTATCAAAAATCTTGGGGCCTTTAAACATCGCACTAAAACTTCTGCAATCAAAGTCTAGTGACATTCAAAAAGCGGTTTAAATTCTCGCTGCAGTGAAGACCGAATTGGAAAATTTGTGGGAAAACTGGGATATCACTACCGGCGAAGCAATACAGCTCGCCGTAAAGTGGGGTATTTCCCCGCTATTTTCTGAAGAACGGGTTCGACGCGTTCGGCGCTTCCATGATCAACTATCAAAGGACTCACGACTGGATTCGACCGAAAAACGAATTGAAGTGGAGGTTTATAAAAGAGTGCTCGACATTATGAGAAGTCAGATCGGAGTGAGGTTTGATTCGCTCATGGAGACAGATATTCTTTTCAAGTGCATAAATCCTCAAGAAATCCTTTCAATGAGTGAAGAAGAAATCATGGAGGCCGGAAATCGACTACTTGAAGCTTATACTTCGGACCTCACGCATGCTCTTTGCGAGGAAGTGATACTGTTGAAGTCGGCGATGTCCAATAAACTTGCCGCAATTGAGGACGTAAAAGTGCTGGCAGAATTTCGTCTGGTTTGACTGAAATCATCACGGCATGCCTGTTGTTCTTGACAATACCTGTAACTGTGGCTTCAGCCGAGCGGAGCTTTTCGAAACTAAAGCTGATAAAAACGTACTTGCGGAGCTCAATGTCGCAATCTCGATTAACTGGATTATCTATTATTTGAATTGACAATCAGAGAGTTGCCAGTCTGAACATATTATCCGTAATTGACGCTTTTGCGAAACAAAAGGCCCGACGAACAGCCTACTTGTGATGAACCAATTACCTTTTCTTTGAAAAGTTTTCAATCAATCAATATTTAAAATGTGTTGATTCTTGGACCTACTTTTTATTCTGAACATGTAATTATTTTTCTTAAAATAATTTTCACATAGCTAGCCTATCTATTAATAACCGCCACCCAGCTGCGGCAGAGCGGACCCATGGCGCTCACCGAATGTTACGCCACTGTATTTCCATATGCACTATGGTAGGGGATTTTGTAATTTTTTAGCATCCACAGTGATTCTCTGTTGTTGCCAATTGTACTGTTGGATTATCATTTGATCCATTTGCTGCCCGTTGCCCTGAAAACTCAAGTTCAAGCAGATCTTGATTAAAATTCGTTGTCAAGACAAACTTGGCACCTTGATTTAATAGAATTTTTACAATTTCTATCATGGCTTTAGCTGTAAAAACCAACTAAATTAATCAACTAATTTCCTTTTTTGGTAAATACTGTAAATTAAAACATACTTGTTTGCCGTAACTCTGAAAGCGTTTTTTTGGGATAAAATCTTTTTTTCTCTCCTTAGAGCTGTAATTACCCGGGTGCTGTTCTACCTCTTATTCCCAATTACGCAAATAACCTAAAAAGTCAACTTCTAGGAAAAGAAGGAGGGGATACTTGCAAAAAATAGTGTATAGCTTTTTTATACTATGATACAGCAAGGATGACAACCCCTTAGACAAGAGAAACTCCCCCCTTATACATAAGACCCTCCGTTGCGTCCGCCAATAAGGGGTTAGGTATAAACATGAATGCCTGTTAGCTTAGTTTTAGTTTGGTTTCAAAACTTTGAACAAAGCATTTAGGACAAGTAGCAGCTAAACTTAAATGATGATCATGATTATTATTTAGCAATTGTAAGTAGTAATTTTTTAATTGGTTAGATATGAGCTAACACGAATAATTATCTTATTAATGTTCTAATATATATCAACGAACAAGAATATATAGTCCCCCAACTGGATCCCTTTATAATTAACAATACTGAATCGAAATCTCAACCGGCGGATGCCGAGGCTAAAAAAAGAGAGTCTATGTATTATGAAATACAATTAACCCTAAAAAGAACAATGACTTTTATGAAAGCCATTTACGCCCAAGTACGTTTATGTTTCTTTATATAAAGTTTGTGCAAGGGTATGTGGAATATTGTTAAGGAGCTAGATCATAGCCGCCAATTTGGAGAATTTTTTATATAAAGAAAAGCACGGGTGGCGTCCGGTCATTTAAACCATTCGCGTTGCATTTTATGTTGGAATACTCGTCGGATTCCACGTTTTCTCGTTCGACTTCGTGTTTTCGTAACGGGTTTCGAGATATCTCGAGATTTAAAAAAATCTAGATCGTATTTCCCGTTGGATATACCCTTTTTTGTACATTTTCTATATTAGATTATGATTCTTGATTTGAAACAACTAAGTTGTTTTTCTCAAATAGGGGTTTTTCGATTTGCTTGAACTTGGCTCTCCGATAGCGATGGGGTTGAAATATTCTTAGATACCTGAATTTATTCTTGATTCTATAATTGTTTCCGGTGCTTATGGCGAAGTAATCACCCTCGTTGAAAAATGGCGCCAGATGGAAATTTTTGGCTTAAATAATAATAATTAGCCAGGCTAATACCCAAGGCAACACCTTAGTCCAAAGTCATCTTGCGACTGTTTAAGGCGACCACTTGTTAACGTTTTCAATTCTAAAGGAGAATCAGACAGAAAGTTTTGTGTTTCCCCTATACAAAGCTTCCATCTTATCAACCACATTTTAATTTCGTAAAAAGTTAAAAATAAATAAAATGTATCAAGTTAAAAGTGCAATTGTTTTTAGAAATAAAAGTAGCATAAATGCATACCTTAAAACGTACGAATCCCTAATTTTGTTTAACTGTGAAAAAGCGCAAACAAAGATTTATATTTCAATTGTACCTGAAAACAAACTGATGTTTCATAGTTTTGCTAAAAATCACGTTGTTTGTTCACCAATTTATTCAAATGCCAAATGATATGAGAGTCCAAAGGGGGGTGTAAAACGGAACAACTGCCTCCTTTCATGAAAATTCTTTCGAAGTTACAATCATAGGTCGGCAACAGTTTTGGTCTCCAGTTTCCACTAGAAGGTTGGGCTTCCAGTCTCCATCGTGAGTTGAGGCCCTCGGTCTCCATGTGTCAAATCTTCATCGCGACTAGAGGTATCCAGTCTCCATATACATCGCGGGTCTCAGAGACTGGTGGCCGAAGCCGCCGATGTATGGTTACAGTACAAATATATGCCGTTGGCAACCCCCCTTCCCCCACCCAATGTCATATCCAAATGGTAATATCATCCCGTATTAGTTAAAGCAGAAGTATTTTTTTTCTCGATTCAATAAGGTTTTATTTTTTGTCCAAATAAGCGGGATTTTTCTGTTAAAAGCGTTGAAATTTTCAGCGGGCTTTGAAGTGAAGCGAAAATCAGCAAACAATGTTTCACGTACCGGTAAGTTGGTTTACAGCGTTTTTGTGTGCACAACGGTATCCGGTTGACAAGTTTTGAGGTCTCAACGCAGTAGCGACGCTAAGCTTTTTTCAGGGGTAGGCTAACAATTAAATTGTGCACTCCCCTTATAATCAGTGGCGCAACGGGGGTGGGGCTTCATTTATGGCTATATGAAACCAACTATGGGTGTCATCCAGGTATACCAAATTTATAATTACGCCACTGTCCTTTCATCTGGTCCTTAATGGTTAATAATGTGCAATAACTGGTGGCTTAACCGGGGAGTCGGGGTCTGGCTCTTTTAACCCATAATGGCGGTGATACACTGGGAGATATTACCTCTGATCCAATGGTTCTATCTCGACCTCCGACTTCGGTCAGATATGGGCTGGAAACTGGGCTTCGGCTCAGGCTAACGGAGAGGGTCCAGGCAAACAGGTGGCGGGTCTCCGTATGAGGCGCAGTGGTTCTGTTTTCCGACCTTTTGGAGTACACCGAGATCTCCGGTGCCAGCTGTGCCGGGTTATGTGGAGCACTGTGTGCCCTGCGTTCCACTTTAGGAGCTCTCTCCAAAGGGTATGGCTCTCTACCTACGTAGGTAGGGTGTCGGCTGGAGTTTCTATAGCATCCGATCTTATTCCCACTGCTGTGTGCTAAGTGAGGGGTTGGTCGTCCCATTGTTAAACCTTCTGCTGGGCTGAGCGGCTAGCGTCGAAGGTGCGACCGTCAGCGGTAGGGTTCCCTTGCTGCCTTGGCTGTTCTGTCACCTGTCCGGGCTGTGGACGCTGGCGTAGGGCATTATAATCAGGACCTCCAGTGAGTAGAATTTTTGTCGTATATGCGTTTACCCAATCCATTAGAAGGCGATATGCTATACCTGTGGCGGTTTATTATAATTATTTTTCAATACCTAATCGAACCTTATTGAAAACGAACTAGACATCGTATTATTTGAAACGTTTACTACGTTTATTCCAAAGGCAATGCTAAATTTCTTGATTTATTCTTTTTCGGATATTTTAGACGTAGCAAAGGCATTTAGGAGCTGCTAGCATGCTCATTCTGGAAAATAAAACATTCTTGGTAAAACACATTTATCCTTAGTTTTTTACGATGCAGACTACTTACTACCTTCTGAGTAAGCCACTGTTAAGTGGCACCTCTGATGGTGGTAATAAATATCGTTTCAGTATAGCAAATACCAGCTATAGACCAAAGAGTCCATAAGTGCCACGAAACCCAATTAATCATTGGCGTAGCTAGAAAAGTTAGACATCATATAATGTATAAACATGTATATTTTTTATTCATTAGCTGACCGTTGGAACCCAAGTCCAGTAGGGACCCCGTAAGTCCGTAATTGGCAACGACCAGCCACCGTTCAGGGCACGTTATTTATCTTTCAGTCCACGCCATTTATGCACGCAAAAGAGGCTCACCTCTATGTTGTACTATGACTCACCTTACTATCTTGTACTGGTTCCAACCTTTATTTATTGCGTTGAGATCCATTGGTTCCAGCAACGTCACTGACGATACGTCAAATTATTTCAGATCCTCGATATACCCATATCGATTTTTGTGTATGGTACCCAGAACGTTAATAGCGCCCAAATTGGAGATTTTACTAAACTCTTCGACCAATGAAGTTAGAAGAGAGAATGATGCTTCAATCGATGGACAATTTCTCCACCCTCGTTGATTTTATATCAACTTTTGCTATTGGGCCCCAAATTACCATATATAATTCCATCAATGGACCGTTTACCGATTTATCATATTTTGGATAACTTTCCAACATATAAAGCCAGAGGTTAGCACGATATCTGGGTTCAACTATAACAATGGACAGTGTGGTTCCAGAATTCTATATATACTGCTAATACTATATCCCGGGCCGTCTTTAGGGAAGTGGAGGCCCCCGGGAATAACAATGTATGACGTAGGCGCACCTACAAGGGGGAAGGAAGCAAGCACCCCTCCAACCTAATCGAATAACTACCATTAATCCAAATAGTGAAATAACATTTTTTGAGACAACTCTACCGGATACACAACTCAAAAAATCATTCAAACACACAGTTAATTAGGGTATCTTGATTTCTACCTTATTGAATTCTACGCAACTCCAGCAGTGATGGTTTAAATATATTATATACACTTTTTATTAGGCAGGGTGCACGAAAACAAAAAGCGTCTTCAAAGGTTGGATATTACTACGAGAAAAAATTTAATTTCACATGAGGCCTATTTATTCGTGAGGTTACCTAGAATAGGCGAAACTATAAAGTAAATTTAGTCTTAACCAACTTATTAAAATGGGAAAACTAAATCACGTGACTAAAATTTCGCAGCCAACTTCGATTCGATAATTCGTGTTCATAGTTGGCCGTGCGACGATAAAGAAAAAATATTCCATCCAAATACAGTAAATACTACATACAACTAATTAACTTACACCTTTATTACAAAATGGTTTAAATAATAACTTTAATTGGGTAATTTATATGAATCGATCAAAATTTAAACCGTCTTTAGGAAAAGAAAATGAATAATAGTTCGTATTTCTTAGGATAGATGGCGTTGCAGTTCTGCACAAAGTCACGTGCTACAATCTTTTCAGCGCCCCTGGACTTTATAGTTTCGCCTATTATGAGGCCCCCGTGCATTCCCCCGTGCATTCCCCCGATTGCCCATACCTAAAGACGGCCCTGGCTATAACCGTGAGACATGTACCGGCCAACTTTTTCGAACGCGTTTCGAAATGCGCGGTTCATTCACTAAGCCTAAATATTTCAAATAAGACGCGTTTGCCGGCCAAAGATTTATGATCATCACATCAAAAAGCGGATTTCCTGATTGCACCTTTAAATTCATATTCCCAACTCAATGTTAAGTACACGTTGTAAATGTTCAGCCGTGATGCCAGAGTTGACACAGACCTGTCCAGTCTGTTTAAAACTGGGTGGTTTAAACCTTATAAGTCAACTAAATAAAATTCACAGAAGAAATCCGGATTTTTTAAAAATCTTAAAAGGACGGAAATATTTGACGAAAATAACTTGCAATCTGCCGTGCTAAACGCAATGTTATTGTAAAAATATTTCGCAATTGTAATGGCTAAATAATGCTTTTGAGTTGGAGTTGTTTTATTTGAAAATTAAAATTAATACACTTAAAATAGAGAGGTTTCATAAAAAAATTCGGATAAAAGCAATGATATTCGGATATAGCCATACAAAGTCATTGATCTGCAGTTTTAATAAAAAAACGCGATTTTTCTTTCGACCCTGCGTGATGCGGTGTACACATCCGCGGTTTGGAGGAACATTCGCGCTCAAAGCAAACTACTACCCTCCTGGTATATGTTTCATTATTACGGCGCAGATTGATTAGTGTCTCGTAAGCGATATATTATACACTTCTGGTCATTCTTATGTTATTTTTGGTGTTAAGTAAACTTAAAGGGAATATAACCTCTGGTATTTCTGTCGCTCTCCAAAGGTTCCAATCATTGAGTTGGGAATGTTAATCTAGAGGTCCAATCAAAACGTCGGATTTCAGTATTTCGCGAAACAAGTTTTTAAAAAATAAGAATACTGCCGTCTGTTCCCAAATGACGAGAAAACTTTATCATTCTACCCGTAGCGCCGTCTACCTCTCAATGGTTCGTTCAAATAAGACGCGTTTTATACCATGAGTTAAAGGTCATCCAAGTTGACAGTTTCTAAAGACGCCTAAAGAATAAACTTACATAGAACTTGGAAACTCCTTTAACCGTTTAATTTCTAATGTATTTATACATAATTTTAATTTAACATATAAAACAGCATATTAATTAAGGTTATAACATTTTGCGAGTAGTATTTTGAAACAAAACTGCAGAATCCAGTTACGACAGCTGCTGCTGCATAGGAGACAGGGCTTTCAAATTTGATATCTAAAATTTCCCTCTTGGGATAATTTCATTAAATGAAAAATCCCGTTTTTCGCGTTTTTGACTTCGAAATTCCCATTTAAAATTAATTTTAAATATTTCCATCAGAATATACATATTTCTGAACTAAACACGCGTACTCCTTTACAGTTTCAAAGCTCAAATTTAAGGAAAGTGTTTTAAAATATATAAAAGGTGAGGAAAATCGATGGAAATTATTTTAGAAATATATTTGACTTTTTAAAATAATTCCAAAAAATAACTCTTCAATTCTAAAACATTTCCAATATCTGTGCCTTCATAGATCCCAACTACTCCCCTTTAAATCAACCTTCCAACTGCTTTGATAAATGAATATTTATTTAATAAACTATATGTAGCCAATAAGCCACCCAATCAAAACAATTTAGCCTTGGCTTCCAAAAAGAATGTTGGCATTTGATTTGCGGTATCAGCAAAATATCTTATTTATTTCACCTTTATACAGTGTCATAGAAATCGGATAACAAACTAGAACGCGTAATCGAATGGCTGGCAGACCGCCGATTAGATTCTTGGCTAAAACGACAGTAACACCATTTACACCGCGCACACGAAGCTTATTTTAACTAGTGATCAGGTCTACTATGTGAATAACGTAGGCACTGATGCAAATAACCATTTACAGGTGTTGTTGATTCAGTAGTGGTCTTTTCTACTTTCTTTAACGGTTTTAGCTTTAAGTACAAAGCAAGATGTGGTTTTCGGATTCATATTTTTCGAAAGGTAAATGCAGCATTTGTTTGTTATTTTACGAGATGATAGATTATCTTTATTATTTAAAAATAGTTTACGGTATTTAGGGCTAGTTAGGCTTAGACGTTGCTATCTAATTCTGTGACATATTATATTCATATTCAAAAATTATTTTTTTATTTTCTGTTTGTTTGGGAATTTTACCTTGGTCGGATAGGCCTAACTATTTATAATACTTAGTTTATAGTATGTTTTCAGTTGGCTTCTGTTAAAATTAGATGTACTTTCGTTTAGAGAAACTGTCTTTGCTAAAGGATTATATAAGGTATTAAGTAAGTATATTCTTGCTGGCTCTGAGGTCTGGCCCTCAAGGGGTCGGAGTGTGCAATAACTGGTGGCTTTACCGGGGAGTCGGGGTCCGGCTCTTGTAACCCGTAAGGGCGGTGGCGCACTGGGAGATGTTAGCTCCGTCCAAAGGGTCCTATCTCCGACCTCCGACTTCGGTCAGGTGTGGGCTGGATACTGGGCTTCGGCCCAGGCTAATGGAGAGGGGCCGGGCAACCTGGCCGCCTCGGCGGATTGAGTAGCCTGCTGTGGGGCTGCGGGCCTCCGTATGAGGGCACGGCGGACCCATCTCCCGGCCTTTTGGGCTCCCACCGGGATCTCCGGTGCCAGCTGTGCCGGGTTATGCGGGCTGCTGTGTGCCCGCCGTTCCCCTTTAGGAGCTCTCTCCAAAGGGCTTGGCTCCCTGCCTTTGTAGGTGGGGTGTCGGCCGGAGTTGCTAGAGCATCCGTTCTCTATCCCACTGCTGTGTGCGAAGTGGCGGGCTGGTCGTCCCATTGTTGCACCTTCTGCTGGGTTGAGCGGCTTGCGTCGAGGGTGCGACCATCAGTAGTGGGGTTCTGCTACCCATGCTGGTTTTGTCACCTGTCCGGGCTTGTGGACGCTGGCGTAGGGCATTCTGATGATAGGCCTCCGGTGGTGTGGTTCTCTTTACCGGTACACCGGGCTATAAATTCTGACAACATGGCTCTGAGGTCTGGCCCGCAATGGGTTATAGTGTGTAATAACTGGTGGCTTTACCGGGGAGTCGGGGTCCGGGTCTTGTAACCCATAAGGGTGGTGGCGCACTGGGAGATGTTAGCTCTGATCAAATGGTCCTATCTCCACCTCCAACTTCGGTCAGGTTTGGGCTGGATACAGAGCTTCGACTCAGACTAACGGAGAGGGTCCGTGCAAACTGGCCGCCTCGGCGGATTGGGTAGCCTGCTGTGGGGCGGCGGTGCTCCTTATGAGGGCACGGCGGTCCTGTTTCCCGGCCTTTTGGAGTCACACCGGGATCTCCGGTGCCAGCTGTGCCGGGTTACTTGGACTGCTGTGTGCTCGTCGTTCCCCTTTAGGAGCTCTCTCCAAAGGGTCTTACTCTTTACCTCCGTAGGTAGGGTGTCGGCTGGAGTTGCTACAGCATCCACTCTTACCCCCACTGCTGTGTGCGATGTAAGGATTGGTCCCCCCCATTGCTGCTCCTTCTGCTAGGTTGAGGGGCTTGCGTCAAAGGTGCGACCATCAGTCGTAGGGTACTGCTAGCCATGCTGGATTTGTCACCTGTCCGGCCTAAGTGGACGCTGGCGTAGAGCACTATGATGATAGGCCTCCGGTGGTATGGTCACTGTTACTAGGTACAGCGGGCTATAAATTCTGACACACTGGCTCTGAGGTCAACATTTAGTGTTGAAATAATACACATTGTATATACTACGTGGATATCGCACTCGTATTCGGGAAACTACGCGGAAAAAACCAACTACCCACTGCCACTACTCCGCTACTTTTCTATGGGGTTGAAAATTCACCCCTCACGCGTCTTATGTAACAGTTTATCTCTTTAAATAATTGAAACACTTGACATAAAAGTAAGCAGAGATAAAGATGTTGCTATGTGGAAAAACAAATCGTCGCGATAAATATCTTAAATACATAGACTTTCCCATGATTTTACCCCCATTTCACCCCTAAAATCCTCGATCCTAAGATCGACCCGTTGCCCTTACTTTCCCTCTACTGTAGTGGCCTCTGATGAGCTAAAATAGAAATATGAATGTATAACAAACTAAATGATCAAAAGGGATCTTAAGATTTTTTCAACTTCAATACTTCCGTTGGTGAAGATTTAGGAACGCTGTAAAGAAATTGGAAAGGAATAAAAAAATGATTTACAAAAATTTAAAAATGGAATATTGCGGCCAAATAGAGGTAAACAAAAAAATGGCGTACGATTCTTTCAAAATTGGCGCTCCCTTTCGGTCTTTCATGACGGTAGTGGACTGTGATGAGCTTAAATAGAAATTTGAATGTATAACAAACTAAAAGATTAGTGGTGATCAAAGAGGAATTTTCGATTTTTTCAACTTCAATACTTCCGTTGGGTCAGAATTAATTTTAATTTCACTCAGAGATCATTTTCGAACATTTACAATGTTCCTTGAGTGATCCGTAACCGATTAAATGTAATCTGAAGAAGTTCATAGGTGATCTGCTTTTTTGTCATAGTGATCGATAGAGTAAGTGATGCACAAGCGTTCATATGTAATCTTAACAGAAAGTGGATTACTAGTCATTTACAGATCACATAACCGCATACTTCTGAACACTTTTTCACATATCTAGATCACAAAGAATTTTGAATTGAAATTTCCCGCTATTAAAATAGTTGAACCAAAATAATTTGAGTTTTCAATTGCATTTTTCCTAAGTGAAATCATTAAATAAATCTTATATTAAAAATTGTTTTTTCTTCCACAAAACATCAGCGGTTATACCGGGGCCCGTGAGCGATCCATGAACTTTAAGAACGGCCTTGGTGATCAATTGATCGTCTTCTGAAGAATAGAATTTTATCTTGTGACTCATAGCAATCTCATAAAAAAGGAATTTGTGTTTTTATCTGAAAAATAACTTAGGTTGTGGTCAACGGTTCTGACATTTATTGGGGTTCAAGTATGACAATTTATAACGCTGTTCTGCAAAAGGGGGTCCACTACTAAAAATATAAAGAGCATACCGAACCCGAGCTTAACCGTGATTCGCAATGACCAGACGGTACTCTGCTTAAAATATAAAGAGCTAATCCAAGCCAGATTGAAGAAAATCACGTAATGATCGGCATACCGCTGTGTCGCGAAAGTAAAGGTCCTATCAAAATATTAAGAGCTAAGTTTAGCTGTGATAAAACCTAATACGTAATGATAAACGTAACGCTGTGTCGCGATAGTAAGTGTTATCTCCTTTAAATATTAAGCACTAAGCTACGTTGTGCAATATCGTAATACGTTATAACGGCGTAACGCTGTGTCCTCTCCATCATTTATTAAGCGCTAAGCTAGCCTAAGTTATAACGTAATACGGACCAACCAGCGAAAAGTGGTGTCACGAAAGTAAGGGTTCCCCCTTTAAGAGCATTTAGAGCTTAGCTAGGCTGTGTTTTAACGTAATATGTATTGACGAGCGTAACGCTGTGTCGCGAAAGCTAGGGTCATCTCGTTTTAGTGTTTAAATAGGTGTATATCGGAATATTATTACGTTCATTATTACAAATCTCTGTATTATCATGTTTTATAACTCAAAAATAAATGAAAATCGGAAAAACACGCTACGCATTAGCTTCATGTTAAATAATTATATCTGACTGGATCGTTTTGTGAACATTTACATATGGTGATTTTAACAATATCGAAGGTTATTCAAAATACATTATTTATTTCGAAAATGGGGGTTTGATTTAATCTAATTTATCGATAAAACTAAAAAATGATTAATAAATTAAGAAAAGAATGAAAATATATTGATATCTAATTAAAACAGACACTTTCACTTCATGACTATGATTAAAGTGGTTTAATTACAATATGACTTTTAAAACTTTTAAAATTTAAGAATAAGAGTGAAAACCAACGTAGGTACGGTAGGTTTAAATGAGCTGTCTTATTAATTAGTTATTCCTTTTTATGAAAAAAAAAGCAATACACGATATTCGATGAATTTGAAATTTTTATTTTAGGAAATCAGTTTAGTTTTAGAAATTAAAAAAACGTTTAATAATAAGGGTCAAGAGTGGTTATAGTCTTCAGAGGACTCGGTATTCCCTAATGAAGTCTAGTCAGGTGTCTGCTCTAAAGATGAATTTTCATTTCACGAATTTTATAATCGTTTAATTCATTCGCGAAAAAAAATAATAAACTAGGCTAATACCCAAGGGACCACCTTATTAATGCCTTTTAACAGGTGGCCGAGTTACAATGCCTAGGAGGGTGGTGGAACGTGAGCCAACAGTTCCCTACACTAACTAAGTGTTAATCCCAGCCACGTTTTTTCTATCCTTTCCTCGGATCGCGCGATTTCCATTACGGTGATGTCATCGTTAAAACTAACGTTTTTAGTTTTTTTAGGATCAGGTCGTCGCCGTTAAAACAAAACCACGTAACTTAAGATACGTAGTTTTGTAAAAATTTACATATTTTGATTCTACACCCCAATTTACGCATATAACATTAAAAACGTTAATAGGTTGCCATATTTAAACGTATCTTTGATATTCACAATGCATTTCGCGCAAAAGCACGTAACTTGCTTATTTTCAGCTCTTATTTCACTTAATGACGCAAAAACCACGTATCTATAAAAAATCCCCTTTAGCAAAATATTTTTAAATTAAAATCCTCATAAATTCAATATTGAAACGAAATAATTTAACTATAAAATTAACTCGCATGTTAAAACCTAACACACGATTTCACAAGTCCCTGCTAAATTAAAAATCAATTTTTCTCAAAAAGGTCACCGAAAAGATGGTTTTGTTTTAACGGCGACGAGGTAAAGATTTAACAAAACTTTATCTCTTCTTTAAAACATTCCGGATTGGCGTTGCACTTTCTCTCCGTGTCTCATTTACCACTTGAAGAGCACGCTGCCTGGTTTTTTATTTCCAAACTCATCGTCCCTTTTTATATTTTTTAAATAATCTTCGCGATTATAATAAAAATAGATTGGAAGTTTGAATATAGGAAGTAAAATAATACAACCCTGTGAACTCTTTTGCTACCGGAACAATAACTATGTCTCAATTAATTTGCAAAGCTGAAAATATAGAAACGGAAGTAAATATGGACGGATTTTTCCTGCTTTCGTCTTCTTGGCGTGTTTGGAATCCTCTTAAGTCCCCAAATACACTATTTCCCCTAAGAGTTAAAAAAGAAAAAACGTCGAGGGCGGTTAAAGCATCTCAGGCATTAAATGAATACAAGTAGGTTTACACCGTGCGGTTTTTTGAAATTTGCGACAATGTACTAAGCATCACGTTTTTTACCACAGAGGAGTTTATTCCCTACAACGTTTTACTCGCTACTATCAAGTCATCGTTAGAAATGGGACTAAATTACATGGATATCAGCGAAACACATGCAAAATATTGGCAACAAGTGGAAAACTTTGTGAACTGTACCAAAAGAACGACATTAAAAGTGTTTCTAACCGATTTCGAAGCTTTAGGCTACAATTTCGAAATAAATCTTAGAGCTACACTTTTTAGGGACACCTGTGCTATAACTTTGGATTTCCAATCTGTATCAGCAGACCAAAGTTGTAATATTGGGTGTTTCCAAAACCGCAAATGGGATGTTAATTGCCAGTATGTTATTAAAATACTATATCACATCGCCTTCGATAATAAGAAAGAAGGAAAATACCTTCTATGGTCGAGAGACCCTTTGACCATGTAATTAGGACGACCCTCTCATGAGTACTTCCCGAACGCGATATGCACACTGGGAAATTACTACTTTTCGCACAAGTGCCAGCTGAATCAAAATAGTTTTGCTATTACCGAAACCATATTCTATTCAAGCTCCCATAAGCACTGTCACTGAAACCCTTAACCACCTTTTCAAGTCCCGAGGGCTTCAACATTGTTTTTAAGAGCAGCGACCATAACTTTCCCAAAATGTTCCCGGGTGGAACACCTTAGAATACGTAGTGAATGCGCTAACGTTCGAAAAGAATTGGATTTGTTGGAGCGAATTGTTACCGACTTTTCGGAAACAAAAACAGGGAGCGCGAGATTGGAATTTGTATGTTCGTTCAACGAGTTTGTAAGTGCTTAACTAAAGTAAACGCGCTGAAGTTAATATCCGGTGAAACCCATAGAGAAATAAACGGTGAAACATTAACATTTCGATGCGAATCTATATTCCTTCCATTTACGAAATAAGTTAATCTTCACCTTGTAAGACTAGAAGATACGTTCATAAAGAAGAAAAATTTGGCGTTCCTTGATATAAAAATAAATGACATAATAAGTTGCGAGGTCGGCGAAGCCGCTATAGCGCGTTATGTTAAAGGACATAACTACAATCTATGCAAAGATATTGGATTTATTACAAATTATTTTGTGTCAAACAGGCAAAATATTTTAGCGTTAATAGGGGATGGCGCGTTTTCAGTTGACGATAATGATGTTCTCATTTACTACCCGGCGTTCAATACTCTTCCTCTTTTAAATAAAAAGGGCTTGGACGTGAGTTTTGTATTTAACAATATTTTTGGATTAATGGCTGACATTTCAAACAATTGTTCTCGTCAAGTTTTGTGCGGACATTTGTAAGTCCGTAATATTTACAGCTGTGCGAAATCAGCGCGTTACTAACATCAATTTGCCAAATACAAAAATTATAAAGGGCTAGTTTGAAAACAAATATTACATAAAAACGCATGTTTTTTGTAATTTCTTTTTTCATATATGGATAGTTTGCTTTTTTTCCGGGATAGAGGCTTTACTTTTTTTCGGCGCTTGATAACTTATGAAGTGCCTGCGGATCAAATGCCGTTACTCATTGATTCGTTAAGAAGGACGTTAGATGTACAGTTGCTTGCACAAAAACCAGTGCTATATTTCCCGATTAGTGCTAAGAATTGCCTGTGGGTGGTTAGCACCCAGACTTTACCATATCCGTCATGAAAGTTAAATTTAACAGTTATTTATCATATAGTATAGAAAAACCGATGTAAAATAATATCGAATAACCTTGTCTAGATTAAGTTTTTTATCTATATTCAAAATCTACACTAAAATTATTATTCAAAGCGTATTTTTATCTAATTTTTACCAAATAACTAAAGAAATAAGTATTCAGTAAAACATTATAAAACATATCAAAAGATGAAAAGCGGTTTATTTAAAACTATTTACTAATGATCTTCTATATAAAAAAATAGGAACTTTTTCGATATTTCTTAAGCCCAATAGAATAAGTTTGCATGTCCGTTTAGTACGAAAATTAAATATCAGTAAATAGAATTTCACTGTTTTCTACAACTTCATTAATTTCTGGCAACCATGTCGTAGTTCGGGAACATGGCTTTTTCGATATTTCCTATATCCATATACAATAAGTTTGCATGTTCATTTATAATGAAAGTAAAATATCCGTAACTAGAATTTCACTTTCTTCCCACCAGTTCATTAATTTCGGGCAACACGGTCGTAGTTCGGGAACATGGCTTTTTCAATATTTTCTTAAACCCATAGAATAAGTTTGCATATCATTACGTAAAAAAGTTAAACATCCGTCACTAGAATTTAACTTTTTTCAATAAGTTCTTTGATTTCTGGCCACCTTATAGTAGTTCTGGAAGCTAGCTATTTCGTTATTTTCTAAAGCACTTATCTAACCACCCAACCTATATAAGCATTTTCTTATACCAGCTTGTGTCATTTGAAATTTGCGTCGCGTCAAGGCCAGTTCTTCCTGTTTCATTCCCGTTCTCGACTGAGATCTGTCCACCGAAACATTTTTGTTATTTTCTCTAGAGCCTTTCTAAAATAAACAGGTTTATATTTTTCCTCATTTATATTTTAGTTTCTTAACCAATAGTTAATAACATTCTTTACTGTTTTTTATTAAATTTTAACAGATGGCCTCCGTTCTGAAAGAAGCCTGTCGAAAATGAAAGTCACTTTGCCGACGTTCAATCGCCGGAGGTTGAAAATAGTAAACTTATACCGACTAACGATTATCCAAAGAGAAGTTCCTTTGAAACTGAGAAGGATGACGATAAAATAGAGTATACTCAGAAGAATAAGAAATACGACACAGTTCAATACGAGGATTTTCTAGTTTCGGTTAGATTTCTGGTGAAAGGGAAAAAAAACGCCAAGATTTATCAAGATATCCTCGATAGTATTAAATAAAATGCTTTCGAAAGTTCAAATGATTAATAAAATTAATATAAGGTTTTGCAATTTTGTAAGCTTTACTTTTAAAAAACAAATAAATGCTTTTTATTCACACCTGTCTACATTTATTTATTTCAAATAATTATTGTTTTTATTTAGTTTAGCTTTAGTACGTAAGTTATTAACTGAAAATAAAGAAATTAAACAGAAAATAGATGCATTTATTTTAATTCAATAAAACAATAAAACATAACCGTACATTGAAAGAGAATAAACGATGGTGGTTTGAATCGACGAAATTGTTATCACTTCTTTTGTGCTTCCTTTTTGAAAAAGTATATAAGGGTTATTATCTCAGGCAGTTTCGAATTGACGATTAATGGCAAGCAAGTTTCTTGATTCAAATAACTTTGTTTTAAATTTCATAAAATATGTTTGACTAAGTGATATAAATCATAAAATCATGTAAGTAAAATTAATTGACCATGATTAAAATTCATAATAATATGAATAAAAACCAACGCCTGATACAAAATGGTTCATAATATATTTAATTGAATTTTAAAATCTGCAAGCTTTCGTGTTCTAGACCCTTTTTGTTCTTTAATTGCAAATTAAAAACGGGTATTTCTTAAACTTTTTTAATACAGATTTTAAGATTATAAAATTTTAATTTCTTCGCGTCTTTATTAGCTACGGCCTCCTTAAATAGTATTTTAAAATATTTGGTTATTTTCCAATAAACTAACCTTATATTTTTATTTTGTATCATCTATATTAGATTTTTAACATTCCCAGTTTATTTTATTAACTTAATACCTATTTCATTGTTTCTATCAATTATCGGTCTGTTCTTAATTAAATTAATCCCGTCGTTCAAAAAAACACGATTAAAAACATAAAAAAACCGTGAAAAACTTTAAGTTTAACCCTCCCTAATTTGGCGACCAATTTTTGACCTCTAATTTGTTTTTGTAAAATATATAATAATTATCATCTTGGCGAATACCCATGGCACCATCCAGCGACTTCAGGGTTCCGGGTTACAAGGAGTACGAGGGTGATGGCTAGAGCTTCATGCCAGCTCCCTTCACCAACTATTACCGTTAACGCCAACAAGTTTTCTATGGAAGGGGAAACTGAAGATCTCGGGGGAAAGCTCTTTAAACCAGTGAGGAGGGAACTCGTGATCTCAACGCAGACGGAATTCTTCCGAGTTTTCACCCATTTAATTGAACTACAGTCTATTATACTCGTATATGGTTAGTTTTTATACTTAAAGGGGAATTGTCAACATTAAAAACCATTTCAATTGATAGAGGACGTCCGAAAATGGTTATAGAAAAAATTTCATGTTAATATTGCCAGTATTAGATTTATTATTAGCAACCAAATTTCTTGCTTTATGCCCCCCCCCCCGACTCGAGAATCTCAGAACCACTTGGTTGAACCTACCTGCAGCGCCATCTCGTCAACGAAATATTATTTTCCGCGGTTTTCTCGTTTTAGGTCGGAACTGTCGTTTGTTACGACATTCTCCTTGGCTTTTTAATCGAGGTTTATTCGTAGGTTGTAGTTTATTGTGTTTTTACAATGTCTTACACCCCACCCTTTCTCAAATTTTTGCCGCTTCATTCTTTTGGCGCCGTTTGAAGTAGGTTGCGGAAAAAGGAGCGTAACTTTTTAAATACTTTTCCAATAACTAAAAAATTTCCGGGACATAATCATTAATATATTTTCTATCATTCTGTAAATTTTTGTTTTCGTGACAATTCCCCTTTAAGTATTTTTGAGAAAGTTAATTAAAGTTTGTCGAATAAATATTTTTCTTATTACTTATTCTGGACGGCCGTAAGACCCCCAAAACGCGTTAAGTAAGTTTCCATTAAATAACTAATTCTTAAAACCAAAGTTAAATTATGTGTGACCCTTTTAACGGTACTTTCATTGGGGTCCTTAACAATTATTCTTAAATTACCGACATCGTCAAAAAATATGTAATTAACATATTAACGAATGTTGCGCCTTTTGAAATTATAAGCTGGTTAAAACTGCTCCCGACTAACCGTCGAAGCTGATTTTCCTCTATCACAGCAACTAATTGAAATTAAGGGTTAACTATAAAAAATATTTTACAAAGGATAATCAGCTCTGAGAATGAGACGGAAAGAATTAAAACACCTTTCTTTTCGGTAAATATTAATATAAAACTTCTACGTAATTCCGAATTATTAATACTGATCGATGTAATGATAAAAATGACTCTGATAATATAATCAAGATATCATTTTCAAAAAATATCCACTGGGGATGGCCATACTTTCGACATCCGCCAAACCAAAGCTACCGTTAGCATTAAATTGGGCCACTCGAAGGAGGGTTCTAGTTACTACTCTGATTTCTACGGTCATGAAAATTATACTTCAAATTTCCCTCTTCCGTGTAAAAACTTTTTACTAGCTTCGATTTTCATCCAGCGTTTGAATTTTGTCTGCTTCTTTGACTTATCGCTAAAAGCCTAGGCGTACTAGAGGTTGTTATTAATAATATTTTTTAATTTATTTATAGTTTTATACCATCTACATTTTATTATGAAAGGGAACTATTTTGAGCTATTAAGATGTAGTTTTACCTTGTTTTTTGGACTGCTTGTGTGCGCGCGTTTCCTTAGGTCCAGCGTAAGGATACTATGTTTTGTATTTATAGATTAACATTATCGAATAAAAACAGTTAGATTCACCAATTAACATATGGTGTTACAAAAGACACGGATCATATATTTCACAACGTGATAGGGTAAAAGAAATGAACAAATTTGAGGATAAGAGAAAAAATTTTTAAATAAAAGTCACTTAACCCAAAATTACAACTCTCATAATTCGATATTTTACAAAAATTTTATCCTGTCCAAAACAGTTACCTCGCAATTGTACGAGCCTATCAGTTCGGATCTTATTCATAGCCCGCTGCCGCTGTATTAGTAGAATTCCCGTATCCGCTTTAGGTCAATGTTTTAATTTCAAAAAATAGTTTAATTGAGAGCGACATTGAGCTTCCCGATAATTAGTATTAGTTTTGAATATCGAATGTAAAAAAGGCCCCGAGCAAAGAGCATGATGAAATTTCCAAACTCCAAATATCATTTATGAAACCCGTAAATTTTCCTCCCTTATTTAATTTTGGGCTGGTAAGAAAAGGACTCTAAGAATAATTTTCTTTTTAAAAGTTAGACCTGTTAACGAAAAGCAATTTACCAACTTAGTAGATGTTAAGCATTAAATAGGTAGAAAAACGATACATAAGATATTATACTTCAAACGCCTTTTGTAAACTTGTCAATATACTTTTGATTTGTGGTATATTGCGCAGAAGTAAAAACCAAGCGCTTTATTGCGCCAACTGAAACGGAAGTTAAGTAATCTTGAAAGATTTAATATTTGCAGCTATGATTTTCGCAGTATGTATCGATTTGCTTGACCAAATTTACAAAAATTAAGATAATACTCACTACCAACCAAATACTGTAAATTTCTTTCAGTAGTTTCCCATCTTTTTAAAATGCATTTCATTTCGTCGTACTTCGGAGTTGACATTTATCATCGAGTAAGGATATCAGAGCTTTAATTTAAAATTTGTTTTGAATTAAATATCTATAACGTACAACGTATAAGAAATATATTTAAGTTACTTCTTAAACGTCAAATTAACTGTCCAATGTGGAGCGATTTAAAGCTAACTTCCCCGGTGGCCAGAATTTATCAGTTTCCATCCTTTGTCAGTGTTATTGCCTAAGTACACTGCTACGAAAACGCCAGGGAATATATCATTTGTATCCTTGTAACGGTGTTTCGGTTGTTGAAGGAACACGTCTCTCGATCGCATCATGTTCTCCTCCACAATTTTTCTGGGTCTCGGTGGGATGCGGATCAGTTTCTAGGGTACTTTTCGAACCTTTGGTTAGGGTATTCTCCTATGGCAACGTTCCCATCGTTGGGGCCAGCTAGGGAAGTTTTTCGGGGGGTGGAGGTTGGCCGAATTATTGGGGAGTCAGTAGCACCGTTGTTTGTTCCTGGGGGTCTTCCGGTTGACTATTTGGTGGAAATTTCAGCTCCGTTGCCGGGTTTAGTGGGGGTGCTTTTTAGTCGATGGCTTTTTGGAGGGGATGTTAGGTGTATCCTTTGGCGTCGGTTTTGTTGCAGAATGAGCAAAAATTTAATAAGATTTATCTGCCGAATTAAAATTTGTTCGGGTGGAGGTTTTTTTTCAAATAAAAATTGTTTTTTTCCCGTTTTTTCCCCTCTGCTATGTTTTTCCCGAGGCTTCCCTTTTTTGAGGAGGGGGACGATGTTACGGGGAGCTGTATCGGAAAGCCTCGGTGGGTTTGTTAACGTTTGCAGTGCATTAATGAGTGGAGAGGTGGCGCCACAATGTGTTAGAATTTATAGCCCGGTGTACCGGTAAGATTTAAACCACACCACTGGAGGTCTATCATCAGAATGCCCTACGCCAGCATCCACAAGCCCGGGCAGGTGACAAAACCGGCATGGGTAGTAGAACCCTACTACTGATGGTCGCACCCTTGATGCAAGCCGCTCAACCCAGTAGAATGTGCAGCAATGGTTCGACCAGCTCGCCATTTCGCACACAGCAGTGGGAATGAGAGCGGATGCTTGGCAACTCCGACCGACACCCTACCTAGGAAAGTAGAGCCAAACCCTTTGGAAAGAGCTCCTAAAGGGGAACGACGAGCACACAGCAGCCCAAGTAACCCCGCACAGCTGGCACCTGAGATCCCGGTGTACTATAAAAGGCCAGGAAACAGGGCCGCCGTGTCCGCATATGGAGGAGGTGGCGCCACCAGTCCGGCGGCGGTCGGCTTTTCTGGGGTTCAACGGTTAGCGACGGCGGGACTCTTACGGACGCTTTATAAGGAACATGCAGGAGAGGCCACGGGACATAGCAAATCTGGAGGCCCACTGTTGCATATTTTAGAGTGTTTCCCAAATCCTAAGGGTTTTGACCCAACTTGTTTCTATGAAAAAATATGTTGTAAATTTCAATAATGTTACTTCCAAATAATCCCAAAATTGTTTCTAAGCATTCCTAAAAATGTGAATCATTGTAATCCATTTAATTTAATATTTAACCTAAGTGTATACCATTTAAAATTAATGCGTTTCCCGAAGGGACGTTGTAAAACTATAAAAATAAGCCAAAATTCGAACCCTAGCCTTCGTAGCGTTAATGCTGTATTTTACCGTCCCTTCTAAGAAAGCCCATTTTTGTCCCTTTGCCATTGTAAAGAAAGGGTGCTGGCACCGAGCGTTACTGGGTTTCCCCAAAATCCCTTCGGGCGATTTAGCGATGACCGGAACAGCCCGACACTGTGACGCTCGGAGCTTGAGGAATTTCTATCCCAATACAAAAAACTTTCCATAGCATTGTAAGCGCTATTTCTGTGGAAAGTGAAATGCGCGCGAAAGAAAGCCCCGAGAAAATATTCTCTGGGCTTCTCACTTGCAATTTGGCGCGGGACCCATAAGGTCCAAATTTCCTAACTTCTCCAGAAAAAGAGAAACCCCAGAAAAATTAAAGTCGCGGTCGCTCCATAAGAGCAAAATATAATTCAATTTTTTATTAACTAACTGTGATTTATTAATTCAAAGTAATTAAATTGGTTAACTGTTAATTACCTCGTCGTCTCCAATTAATTCCTAATTTCCTATACTTAGAAATTTTTCAGTCGGTTTTTAAGTAAATTTAGTCTCTCCCAACAAAAAGGGTGCCACACCCACCAACGATCAGTTTATCTCCAGTATTCTACGAGTTTATGTAAATGCACTAATCAGCTGTTTAAACAAAGAGTTTTAAAAGGATAATTATCTGGTGATTGCGGTTTTATTTCGGTTCGACTAAACGGTACTCTACGGTCAAACCTTGACCCCTCGTAACTCTACATCCTAATAAAATTGAATTAAAAAAAACATTTCGTTATACTCAACAAAAAACTAGCCTCGTCAACTTTTGAGTAAATCTGCCGAAAACGAATTTACAGGTTCGGTGATTAATTTCTTCTGGAGTAATGAGTGAGAAGATCAAAAACCGCTGTAGAATCATTGAAGTTGGTCCGCGGGGAATTTCTCTTCTCCGAAAACTGCGTAGTGGGCTCAAAAATCCTCTTCACATTAATCCATGTAGATCTTTCCTTAGCTGCCAAGCGTGTCATTAACAAACGTTCATCGGGCTCATTCCACAAGATAAATTCGCCCCTTAACTATAGCTAAGAGAATCTTCTAAGTGTGGTTTTGATTCTAAGGCACATACCAGTAGTAGAGAACAAAATATGACCGCTTTTATTTCCAAGATGGCCGCCAAGATGGCTGCCAAAACAACCCCCCACCCCCCAAAATATTTTCAAAAACAAAAAATTTTTACTTGGAAAAATTGAAAATATTTTTGTTTTCAATTTCACCTTGAAGATGCTCTTTGACCTCGATGCTCGAGCAATGTTCACAACCACTATCACCCCAACAAGTTTGGTCACGATCGAACAAGGTCGAACCGAGATATCGGCGGTAATATGTGACCCCACCAAATACTTCCACTTATTTACTTTTTGTGTCACTTTTTTCGTTTTTTTGCCTTTTAAAATGCTAATTAGTTATTTGCGAGATGGGGAAACGAATTCGCGACCTTCGCTTTATATCCTTGACAACTTTTGGCCCCACCCAAAATACTTTAAACAACTAATAAACGTGTCTAAACTTGCGATAATAACTATTTCTATAAATAATAATTGTTTTTACATTTAAAATTCAAAGGATATGTGTAAGCGTAAGACGTCTCAAAAATCGAGCTCTTTAAAGGTTAAAAAAATGAAGTTATTTATGGGGAAAACAGAAATTAAATGCAAATCGCCTAACGAGAATCCTTGTTATTATAATGAGCCATGTCGCAAACACGCTTTTAATTTCTTTGATAATTTAAACTTTAGTGTTAAATGCTGGATTTGTCAAGAACAATATCTTGACAAGACAATTTTTAAGCAACACTTAATGGATCACTTATCGAGTAGTTATAAAAATCAAATTCGTATTGATGTTTGCGATTGTCTTCATTCAAAGAAACCAGAATATACAACCAAAGAAGAAATATTAGACGATCAACTTATTGATTATTTGAACGAGTTTAACGTAAAACATCAAGAATGGCTCGACAAGTTTGTTAATGGTACTGGAACTCCAAAGAAAGTTCATCGTAAGAAAAAGACAACTGGTATTAAGAGTGAAGAAACTTTAAATTCAACAATGAAATCAAATATTGTATTTCCACCGGACTTTGTCATGCCATCTGATGAGCAGATGGAAGCTATTATTTTTTTTTCAGGAATATTGTAAAAATAATCAAATATTAACTCTTAATCAAGTTGAAACGCCCATTGAAGTTTTGGAAAATCTTGAACAAACTTGTCAAATGATTGAAAATATGTGAATAAAACTGATTTTCTAATAAATATATTGTTCTTATTTTTCCTACGTAAAATAGATATTTTAACTCTTTCGTGTTAAGGTTTAGCGTGGTAGATCGGTAGCGTTGCAGGATGTTATTCAAACAGTCTCAAGTTCAAATCCCAATCCTTTCGATCTATCACGCTAAATCTTTTTATTAGTATAAAACGAGATGTCGCCCAACTAAACTGTCATTATAAAGATGTCAAGTTTCGTAGTATTTCTACCTTCGAACGCATCACCCGATATTTACCCGGAAAATAAACCTTCTAACTTTAAAGTACAGTTATCAATACCTTTAAATTTTAACAATGAAAAATGGTCTTGTGCATTAGCAGAAATAATTCTTCCTGAAACTTATTCGAATATAACAAATGAGTATTCGCATTTCCAAGTAGGACACGTGTCAGATGTTATTTCACCCGAAGAAAATCAATGGGATTATATTAAAATTGAAATTCCACCCAAACGTTAAGAGGGTGATCTAGACCGAAATAAGAATAATATTCCAACATCTCTTCAAAATAATATACTCAACAAGTTTGCTAAAACTATTGAGGCCAATCAAACACTTAAAGGAAAAATACAAATAAATACGGTAAAGCAGATGAAAACGAAGACAGTTCAAAATTAAAAATACAGTTACAAAAAGATGTGCAAGTAAGAATACCTCAAGCATCGCCCCTAGCGTCTGTTCTGGAATTTCGAGAAAATGATTTTGTCGACAGTGATTATCCTCTCTCGAATCACGCCAAAACTATTTCTTTAACTTACGCAACAAATTTTATCGAAGTACGAATTAAAAAAGCGTTAGTTGTGAATAAATATCACCAAAAATATTTACCACGACAAATTCCCGTGGAAGAAATACAATCATAACCCAGGAGAAAAAAAACAGAAAATTAACAAGAAACCGAAACTAAAACTAAAAGTGAAAGAAGAAGAAAAACCAAAACTTGAACCAAAAACAAATTTAGAAGAAAAGTCAAATTTGAAACCAGAAGAAAATCTAAACAACATTTTACCAACAGAACCTTTAATTCCAAATATTAATGGAGACGTCAACCAACCAAAAGTTTTAAATCCTTCCGAAGAAAATAATTTACCAAGTTCTCTTCCAATACCAGTTAATCTACCATCTCAGCCTGTTATTAAACAAATACAATGGAATAATTACGCAATTGTGTTTGAGGCGGGCAGATATGAGGGAGAAAGACAATATAATAATGAAATTCAACCGTTCACATTACACTTAATTATACGTGATTTATTAGAACGATGTAAACCCAGACAGTTTGATGGATTAAAAACCGCGATATCGTCCGATGTTGAAGATAATTTATATTTTAATTTAGAAATACCGGTAGGGATGGAAATTAAATTTCAAAATCCATTAGCAGACCTTTTTAAAATTCCAACAGACACTTATTTTACGGGTATTCAAAAATTTGGCCCGTTAAATAATTTTAATAATATTACTTTTAATTCGCGTAACAATTTTATCGACATACGTATTGAGACTACAAAAATACCGCAATTTGAGCAGGAAGATTGGGCTTTTTACTCCATATCAATTATCCAGCCTTTTTTATTTGAAGGTCAGAGAGATGATTTTGGAAATATTATCCCATTATCTTTGCATAGGCAATTAAAAAACGAGATTCAACAAGCTACAAACTACCCCCCTTTGAATCGGTACGAAATTAGTTACGCAATAGAAGAAATAAATCGAGGTCATTACTTAAGAATTTCATTCCCTAAAGATCTACAGATTGCCTTCACCGGAAGATTAGCAAATATTTTTAATATAAACGCGCCAGAATTTCAAAATGGTGTAATTAGCAGTCAAAATCCTTTAAAAGTGTATGAGGAAAAATTTATGTCAGATGAGGAATCGGTTATAGATTTTAGGTATAATAAAAATTTTCCAATTGAAGCCCCTAACTGGGAAAATGACAGTTATACGTTTGAACGTAATTATTACGAGTCTGATAAGGATTTAAGTGGGAATTTTATACCGTTATCTCTTCATTTCAAAATTTTAAATGAACTTCAAAAATATTTTGATTCGCATATCTCACTTAAGGCTGGATTTTTTATTTTCAAAGAAAATGGAAATTATTATTTTCAAAGTGAATTAATGAGTGGCTTGGAAATTAAAATATTCGGTCCTCTAGCAGACCTCTTACAAATTGAGTACAAAGTAGATTATATCTCCTCAGTTTATAAAAGCAAAGCATTAGACCCACTTCAAATTAGATTAGAATTAGATAATACGGTTAATTTTATAATTTTTCGAACCGATTTAAACAGAGTTGAGAATAGTCGACGTCAAAAACGTGATATTGATTTCAACAATTACGAACATGGTAAAAATAATAAACTATATATTGTAGACAAATTCCATTGTCGAATTCCAACTGGTGTTTACCACACTATTGATGATGTTTTAATTGCAATGAAACATTCATTACCACATCAAAGTTGGGCTAAATTCGAGTTTAATTTAAATTTAGATTCGACAGTTTCAGTTAAAGGTTTGGGTGGAAACAGTTTTTAACCTTTCCAATAGATAACCCCAAACTCGGGCAAATGTTAGGTTTTTCAAACAATCAAATTGAAAGACCTCTTTTTAACGAAATAGTTATGTACCCCGAAGATCTCAAATACGGAATATCTGGAATTTATGTCTATACAAATATTATACAACCTATAATTACAGGCCACACTAATACACCCCTGCTGAGAATTATCAAATTAAACGAAAATAAAAATCAAGCGCAAGTTGAAAGATTTCATTTTTTAGACTATTTTCCAGTTCTCTACGATCAAATACAAACTATAGAAATTTCTTTAAAGTCGGATTACGGTGAACTCCTGCCATATAAAACAGGCAAGACTATTATTAAATTAATATTTAAAAGACTGGATGCTTAGTCTAAAGTACACTTAAAACAAGCTCATCATGGAACGATATTATCATCATTGTGTACAAACAGGACGCGGATATAACGTCTTTCGAGGAAGCCAATATCAGACTGGTCGTGGATTTGGGTCAATTTTTAAAAGTTTAGCAAGATTCGTAACACCTCTTTTTCGACCCGTAGCTAAATCACTCGGTATTCAAGGGTTGGTTATGGGGAAGAGAATTATGGACTATGTTGTTGCGGGTCAAAATTTTAAGGAGTCGTTAAAAAAATAGTAAAATTGCTGGAACAAATCTTTTAAATAGTCTCGGTGATACCATATTAAATACACAGAAAGGCTCTGGAGCTCGGAGAGTAAAGAAGCGCAAATCAAAATTACGCAATAATCAAAGAAAACGCAAGAGAACAAAAACCGATTTTCTTGACTAAAGCATTATGCCTCAATTTGAATCTGTGTTCAGAGTTAGAGCTTTTTAACGAACCCCTGATTAATGGCAATATTGAGGGGAATAAATTTGTAGATTATTTCCCTATAGCTCCCTTGTCTAATGCTACACAGATTGATTTTTCTATCCCCGGGGGAGATTATTATATTGACATGTCAAACTTGTTGCTTAAAATTCGAATTCGGGTTAAAAAAGAACAAAACGGTGTTTTAATAGATATTCCAGCAGTCGAAAAAAAAGTATCACTATGTAATCTTCCATTGCATTCTAATTTTATCCAAATAGACGTGTTTATGAATGAGACTTTAGTACAATCTAGCAACAACTGCTACCCATATTTAGCATATTTAGCAACAGTTTTAAATTTTGATAAGGGAGCCAAACAATCTTACAAAACCGCCGAGGGTTATTACGAAGACGGGTTTTGCGACCCAACGCTAGCGTTTAACGATGTTCATAAGGATAAAAAAAACAATGGAATTTTAAAAAGAAGTAAAGATATTGCTGGATCGAAACTTTGTGAATATATGGGAAGACTTCATGTAGATTCTTGTAAAATAGACAAATTTCCTTTAAACAAAGTGAATTTAAGAATTCGACTCTTGAAAAATTCCGATGAATTTATAATTATTTCACAAGAAGATGTTAATATCAAATATAGATTATGTATCGAAGATGCGGTTCTTACGGCTAAACATATTCTCGTAAATCCAGATCTACAGCTGGCACATAATGCGATATTGCACAAACAGAGAGCTTTGTACGATCTAACACAAACTGTTGTTAAAACTCTGACAATTTCAGCAGGCGCGAGCGATTTCGTGAAGTCAAATATTTTATTAGGTAAAATTCCAAATCGGGTAATAATCGGAATGGTAAACAATTCTAGTTACAATGGGTCTAGTCGAGAAAATCTCTTTCAATTTAACCATAATAATCTCTCGTTCTTACAACTTTCATTAGACGACCAGAATATACCAGAAACTGCTCTAACTCCAGATTTTAATAAAAATCTCTACACTAGGTCATATTATTCACTATTCTCGGCAATGGATTTAATTGGAAATAACTCTGGTAATTGTATTGATTACGAAAATTATAAAAACGGTAATACATTATTCGCGTTTGATTTAACTTACGATTCCTCGGCAAACTCTAACAATCTCTCAATTCAACGAAATGGTAGTTTACGGATGGTAATGAAGTTTTCTTCCCCCTTAACTAATATTCAAAACATAATTATTATTGGAGAATACGAAAACCGATTTGTCATTAACCAAGAGCGTCAAGTTACGTATATTACGGAATAAAATCAATCAACGAGGGCAAAGATTGTTTAGTTGCTTCGTGAAATCGTAGTTGTAAAGATGTCTCGAACTCACGATGTTGAAAGCCCATACAGTTATTCTGACAGTGTTACTTTAAAAAAAATTCCCAAAATTTCGGAAAAAGAAATTAAAAATTTTCTCAGCAAACAAACAACCTACACACAACACAGAGCTAGGAAGTTAAATTTTAAACGTACCAAATTAAATGTAACAACGATTGATGAGACATTTATGGCCGATTTATTAGACCTCCCTTTTTTACAAACTTTTAATAAAAATTACCGTTAAACGTTATTAGTTCAGGATATCTTAAAGGGATAATGCAAAGCCGAACCAGCCTATTTTTTATCGATTCGCATACCTAAAACTTGTACAAAAACCATACTCACCTTAAAAAATGGTTTGAAATTAAATTTAAATTAATTTTTAACTTCGAGAAAATCGGGCCTTGGCGCTTCCGATGGCCTCTCAACTGTATTTGCCGCGCATCCGACGCGTCGTCTGAAATAAGGTCCCCGACCAATCAAAGCGAGGAGCACCCTTTAATCCAACATCCAATGATTTATCTCTTTTCGCACGTAATCGCTCGAAGCTTCCGGGAAAAAATCAATCGATTCTAGAGCTCGCTAAGCCTCGGTCGTTCCTAGTTCTCTGTTTGTATTATTTAATATATTGTAGGAGATTTTCAAGCATTTTTATTCGCTTTTATTTTATAAATATACTTGTGTTATAAAACTAACAATTTCGTGAGTGGTTAAATATATCTTATAATAATAAACCCAGCCATTTCGTGAGGACTATCAGTATTCTCTAAACACCTGGTCAGTACTAAGGTGTAGTTTTGATTGTTTTTGGAAATATTTCGGTAAGAATATTTAAAATAATCGTAAATTATCTTTGATAAAAATATAATAATGTTTATTTTAGGTTAAGAAAGATGCCTGGAAGTTGTAAATGTGCAGCTTTCAACTGTGATAATACTCGCCAAAATACAAAAGGGAAAGACATTAAATTCCATTACTTCCCGAAGGATCCTAAACTTAGAATCAAATGGATAAGAATTCTTGGACGATCGAAAGACTGGATACCGACCTCTAGTTTAGCTGTATGCTCCAATCATTTCTCTGATAATTGTTATAACTGCGAAAGCAACGGTGTAAAACAACATCTTAAATCTGGAGTAGTACCTAATGTATTTGATTCAACTCAACCTAAAAGATTAAGATTAAGTGGGCCCAGTGTCGATTCTGGAGAAACAAGCGTTGCTACTGTTTCTGCCCTTCCGCCATTAGCAACATCAGTTTCAGACACCTCTTCTCACGAAGCTGGGGACACCTGTTCTCACGAAGCTGGGGACATCAGCTCTCACAAAGCTGGGGACATCAGCTCTCACAAAGCTGGGGACATCAGCTCTCACAAAGCTGGGGACATCAGCTCTCACAAAGCTGGGGACATCAGCTCTCACGAAGCTGGGGACATCCGCTCTCACGAAGCTGGGGACACCCGTTCTCACGAAGCTGGGGACACCCGTTCTCACGAAGCTGGGGACACCCGTTCTCACGAAGCTGGGGACACCCGTTCTCACGAAGCTGGGGACACCCGTTCTCACGAAGCTGGGGACACCCGTTCTCACGAAGCTGGGGACACCCGTTCTCACGAAGCTGGGGACACCCGTTCTCACGAAGCTGGGGACACCCGTTCTCACGAAGCTGGGGACACCCGTTCTCACGAAGCTGGGGACACCCGTTCTCACGAAGCTGGGGACACCCGTTCTCACGAAGCTGGGGACACCAGTTCTTGCAAGCCTGTGGATTCAGCTCAAGCTTTGACATTTCATTCTTATGCATCTAGAGTTAGATAATTTTTTTTTACTCCTATTCAAAAGTTAAGGATTAAAAAAGCTTAATTATTTTAGAGAAGTATTTCATCCAAGAGTGTACAAACCTCTGTTTCACTAAGTAAAACAAAATCTAAAGGAACTCTTGTGCGACCTGTTGGTAAGAGTAAAAAATACAGTGTATGTAAATTTTAAAACTATTTATAAAATTGCATTATAGATCTAGGAATTAAAGAGCCTTTCGCTGCTCCATTGATGTTTTCTTCCCCAATTGTTGCAAGTGGAACAACGTCTTATGACACAGATTCTGAATCTGAGTATGAAGATTCGGTGGAAGAGCCAACACCAAAGGCAATTAATTTTAGTCATGAAACTGAATCAGCTAAAAGCGAGGACCACCCTAGTGATGTCACATACGAACCTAGTAGTGAAACTATTGTTAGCCCAGAAAGCGAGGAATTTGAATCAGACGAGTATGGTTTAATTATTATTGACTTGATTTGGTTTTTAACAATCCTTTTTATTTGTAGGGAGACTTTTCCATCTAGACTTGAGCCCCATCTGGAGGATAAATTTATTGTTTTCTCATCATGTCTCTTGACTCTCTTCAGAATCTGTCAAATTTGCCATAATAGCCCTGTCATAGACATTAAACGTAGAGTTATTGGCTCTTGTTTGTGTGTTACTACAGAATGTACCAAAGGTCATATTTTTAAATGGCAAAGCCACCCACAGTTTGGTCGAACCTCTTGGGGGAACTATTTGCTTGCCGCTTGCATGTATTTTTCCGGAGTTTTACCCACAAAATTTTTGCTGGTTTGTAAACAGTTCAAACTTCGATGCTTTGGCCCACGGATGTATTTCTACTACCAAAGGATGTTTCATCCAGTAATAGAAAAAGTATAATCATTTTGTTTTTGCTTTACATTTCGGTTTTCTTTAATATTTGGACATATATATTTTAGCTTTGGTTAAGCGAACAGGATAAACTTTTGAATGAAATGAAAGCTTCACCCCTAAATGTGTGTGGAGACGGCAGAGCAGATAGTCCCGGTGAAATTTCATTTTAATTTTAAATACTTTTAACTGCGCTTTATGTAAATTTTCAGAAAAATATTATTACATTTATTCATTTAGGTTACTCAGCTAAATACGGACTGTACAACTTTATGACGGGAGAATCCAAAAAAATAATACATTTCGAGCTTGTGCAGGTAATTTAAATAAATATTTTAACTAAAAACCTCTTTAAACTAATTTTAAACTTAAAATTTGACAGTCAACTAAAGTTGTATCATCTAATCAAATGGAAATGGAAGGCCTTATTAGAGGCTTAAAATTTTTCTATGATAAAGGAGTAAAAATTGGTACTCTCGTATCTGACCGTCATATCGCAATCACAGCTCATTTGAGGAAAAAACATCCAGAAATAAACCACGAATTCGACAACTGGCATGTAGCTAAAAGTAGGATATAATTGTTCAATAATCAGGGTTGGAAAAAACCCGGCTAAGTTGTTTTTTTTTCGGAACAAGTGGTAAAAAGAGGAAAAAACGAGAAAAATTGGAGAAAACCAATTAAGGGATATTAAGATTTGATATGACTTTAAAATAATTAAATTGTTACTGATGTATTCAGATTTAAATATAGGCTTAGTAGATAATAAAACAGCTACTATATTCCAAATTTCCAATCAAAATCAATTAGTTCATCTCTTTGCGAAAAAGTTTGTTTCTGTTACTCTAATTAATTTAAATGAATTTTTTTTCAATTTTGGCCATTGGAAGTGAAAAAACCAAGGAAAAGTTCATTTTTACGTCCCACTTTTTACCAGGAAAAACTAAGTGGAAAAAACAGCTTAAAATTTGTCATCCAGTCTTTTCTTGGGAAAAACCATGGTTTTTTTCAACCCTGGAAAAAATGTGCCAACTCTGTCAATAATTTAGTTACTGATTTTCTAAAAATTTTTAGATATAAAGAAGAAATTAAGAGCTGTAGCTAACACAAAGGGTTGTGAAGATCTCGAAGTTTGGATGCAATCCATTATTAATCACTTATATTGGGTAGCTCGCTCATCAACCACTAAAGAAGAACGTATCGGAAAATGGACATCATTGCTAAACCACATATGCAACATACACCAGGGTCACAGCAAAGCCTTTCCAAATTGCCTCCATGATGAGATTTCCAAGGAAGAAGAGCGATTTTGGTTACACAGAGGTGAAGTACAGTGTCGTAGCCAGGGGGGGGGGCACAGGGGGCACGCGCCCCCCAAAACGTATGGTTGTATGCACAATTATTTTATTTTTTGTTTTACTTTTTTTCATTGTGGGCCCTCCCCGAAACCAAATCCTGGCTACGCCACTGGTGAAGTACTTATAACGTTATCCTTTGGTTCACTCAGAGATCGCAGACTCGCTGAAATTGAAAATCGAGCACTCAAAGATCAATCTGAGAGCGTAAAAGGAAAATGCGAAGAATTCTTTAAACCAAATCAGTTGAAATAACTTTTTTTTTAAATTGAATAGAGTCCGTTGTTTACGAAAAAATTTCACCAATAATTCACGCCCCTCACACTTTGGCTGCAGTAGCCCAGCTCTCACAAAAGTATCAAACTTTTACATTAGAAGTGTTTCATTCTCTACTAAATTCTTTTACGCCAAAGAGGATTCATTTTCACAAAGATTCTATGGTCTCCAGGTATAGTTCAAATAGCCAATTGCTTCTATTTAATATTTACATCATTGCGTTCTTCTAGAACATGTTTAGCGGCCCTTCATTTTAATGAAAATGGACAGAAAGCGAAACAAATAAACCAACAAGGTGAAGAAGAGTATTACTTGGCATATCCAAAAGCCAAAGCTGGAGAACCAACTGTAAACGCTATTCTTGAGGAAAACACTTACGGTGAGTGGTAAATTAGAAAATATTTTTGTGAAAATTTTAAATTATTTTTTTTTAGAATATGTGGAAAAATTATTACAAATGGCATATGAAAAAGCCTTGGAAACTACCATAGGGGTTAAGTTAATGGCTTCTGCTTGTACAGCTGAAACGCTAGCGTCAAAGTATTCAGAAGGGGTAGATAAGAGCATCATCCTAGCAAAGAAACAAAGCCGATTTGATTGATAAATTCAGTGCTAGATTAACACCTATCGGGGGCCCTTTTACTACCAGTAGAAGAAATATTTTTAAATAATATAACTGATGCAATGAAAAGAACATTTCCATAAAATACAGCTGATTTAATTAATAAATTATTTTAACAAAAACAATATAGTCAATTATTTATATATCAAACATCTTAAAATCTTGGGTATTTAAATCCCGTATACTTTTCAGATTCCGCTGGGAACAACTCCCTTATCTTCGATACCACACAACTTGGTATGGGTGTCCTACGATGCCTTCCCATTTTTTCATGCACAACGTATATATAATTTCGATAAGCAACATACCGATATTTTCTATAGAATTCACAAAATGATCAATTTCATGCACAGAAACATGTATCCTTCACCCTTTTAACTTACTCGTGGATATTAAAGTCATTCCTATCATTTGTGTTCTGGACGTACATTCTGTAGTGAATTTCTAACACATCAATATCAGTACAATTTTTGATGAATCTCTGATACGTTTGAATGCAGGAATGACCAAAAACCTTTTCTCTTATTTGGCGAACCTCTTGGCAACATAAACTTTCGATAACTGTTGGCATTTCTTTGCAATTGTTACAATGACACCTATTTAATTTTACATTATTATTAAAAGTTATTATTAGAGTTTAGATAAGATTACTTACCAGTTCGTATTGCCAATTCGTTCATTATTAAGATTTAGGCCTACATCTAATGCTTTGTTTTCACTATCACTATCATTGTTAGCATTAATTGGTTGATGTTGAGCCAATCTCGGTTCAAACAAATATGGTTGAGCGCCTAAGTTTTGATCCTCCATAGTATCTAGGTTTAAACTAAAGAGATATTTAACTCCTCACAAAATTTATAACGTAATAAATATTACAAACAACGAACTAGGAACGACCGAGGCTTAGACAGCTCTAGAATCGATTGATTTTTTCCCGGAAGCTTCGAGCGATTACGTGCGAAAAGAGATAAATCATTGGATGTTGGATTAAAGGGTGCTCCTCGCTTTGATTGGTCGGGGACCTTATTTCAGACGACGCGTCGGATGCGCGGCAAATACAGTTGAGAGGCCATCGGAAGTGCCAAGGCCCGATTTTCTCAAAGTTAAAAATTAATTTAAATTTAATTTCAAACCATTTTTTAGGGTGAGTATGATTTTTGTACAAGTTTTAGGTATGCGAATCGATAAAAAATAGGTTGGTTCGGCTTTGCATTATCCCTTTAAGCAAATTCGTTTTTATTCTGCCAATTAAAAATAAAACCTCGAGCGAGATTGTGAAGGCCTTTAGAGAAATTTTCAAAAAACGGGTACCCCTTAATTTATGTACCGACTCAGGGTCAGAATTTCGAAAGGCCCCATTTCGTGCTCTCTTAATAACATCCACCATTACCTCACGTACTCTGAGAAAAAGGCTTCTATGGTTGAGAGACTCGTTCGCACGGTAAAATCGAAAATTTTTAAAATAATTACCAAGACCGGCGATTTACAGTATCTTAATAAACTACCATTAATTGCAAAATCTTATAACGCTCGAAACATTCTACAACGGGAATCGCCCCTAAAGATGTCAATAAAAACAATGAATCGGCAATTTGGGAAAAAAACTATGGCAAACTTAGTATGATTGGAAAGCCAAATTTAAAAATTGGGGATAAGATTCGATTAGCCGTTGCAAAAGCAACATTTGATAAAGCATACAGGGGAACGTTTACAGCCGAAATATTTGAAATTCATAGAGTAATTACGAGAGATCCCTGTATGTATATTGTGAAAGATTTAACCGGCAATATAATTAAAGGTGCTTTTTACGATCAAGAAATAGTTAAAATTCAAGTGTAGAGCGCTGAAGTCTTTATTCAACATTTTGTTAACCATGGGTTAAGTACACATTCTCCTGGGTCTCGCGATTGTAATATTTGGCGTTGGTGCAACAATAGTAACATCCGCGATGAAATTTAAAAAAAGAAGTCCCGAATACAGCTTAGATATTGGAGTTTGTGACAAAGCCTACGATCTAGGAAGAGACACGTACCTCGTAAAATGTAACGAGACTTTCGACGTGCGACATTTTAATAAAGAAGACGGGAGTTTGAAACCATCTATCAGGGGAATCAACTTAACAAAAGATCAATATGAGAAAATATGCATTTTGACAGTGACGTGAAAGATGAACACTAATCAAATCCAATCTATACTTAAGTGTGACCCCCGCTCGAAAGATTTTATCGGAGTGTTTCCCGCTAATAGGTTACCAAAAGTTCCAATTAAAAAAAATCATTGTTTCGTAATCAACACCGATCCTGATACGCTTCCAGGCTCTCATTGGACGGCTGTTTACAAATCGGGCAACACTCTGGACTTTTTTGTTATCTAGGAAGATCACATCGTGACTATGGATTTTTGCTAGAGCGATATAGCAAGCGTATTCAATTCAATACTCATAAATTTCAATCAAATAAAAGCCAAAACTGCGGACCTCATGTAATTTATTTTATAACCTCGAGATGTATGGGGATTTCTTACGGTAAAATAATTATCGAATTGTATAATTTCGATTTTAAAAGAAATGATAGTTTAGCGTTCTTGAATATATGTATTCATTTGATGAAAGAGTGGAAACAAAATAAATCGATTTGTTTAAAATAAAAAAAATGTTAATTTATTTCACACAATTATTTTTACACATTTTTATTATTCTTGCCAACGAGAAGGAGGCCGGGTCTGTCTTTTGGGCCTTGGCGATTTTTTAGGGGATGGAAATTTTAATTTTTTTTTGCGGCGATATTGGAATGCCACCAACAGCACCCTCTTCCAAAGATAGCTCTCGATCCCAATCATCTTCCTTGCTTAATTGACTTCCAATATCGGTATTTTCTAAGTATTCTTCAAATATTTCATTTTCTCGATTTAATCGGTTATGCATTCTATCATCAGTAATTGCCTTTTGTTGCTTAACAATCGGCGTAGATGCTTTTCTTTTCCAAGATTCTACATTTTTTAATAAACTCGGGAATTTCCTAGTTTGTTCGTTTTCTCTCTCGCTAAGATAGTCTTTCATTTTGCGTGTCATAGTATTTAAACGCAGCTCCGCAGCGTCGCCAGCGTTAACTCCCTCGGGTGTTTTGAAGGGTGAATAAATTTGCGAGGTGAACGGGGAATTTAATGGAGCAACAGGTACGGGTGCTTGAAGGTTTGTAATTTCAACTTTAGGTACCGGAATCGCTTTTCTCATTTCTCGGGCCTCGCTCAGTATTTTTAGAAATTCTCGTAATTTAGAGCGGCTGTTTAAATTAGAAGTTAATATATTTTGCAGCTCATTATCTAATAAGTTATAATATGTTTCCTGGGGAGAAACAAGCTGTTTATTTTCTTGAGATATTTGTCCCACAATCGATGCGGGAACTAAAATCATTTTTTTCATTTTATCTTTTATTGAATAAATCTGCAATTAAAGGAACAATAGAGCCTAATAAAGGCGGTATGAAGAATCCCGTACCTTTCTGAATTATTAGAGCACGCTTCTTTATTTGCGAAATTTTCGGACTGGCTAAGAACCGTATTTTTTATATTTAGAAAGTTGTTTTTTTTTGGCTTTAGATAATATAATTCTACCCCCTTTCAAGTTTTTGCAAACGGTCTGTAAGGCTTTTAATTGCGTTGGAGAACTGTTAGCTAATAAATTTTTACGTATCCCTCCTTTAGATTTATACAATAAATTTAAATATGGATAGTGTGTTTTAAACCTGTTAGAGGGATTTGCAATAGGAGTAGTTTTTTTACGTACTGTCTTTTTTGGTGTCTTTTTCTTTAATGAACTTGATAATAATATAGTAAATTATTTATTATTGGAAAAAACTACCATTTGTGGTCCGATTTGATTAAATGTGTACGATCTTAATCGTAAGCTATCTGGAGTGGTTACAGATGTGTCTATAAATAGTGAATTGTAAGGTTCTCTAGTAGCCATATCGTAGGCCATTTTAATTATTTTTGTATTATTTGGAGATATTTGATTGGCCAGATATTGGATTTGACTTAGATCTCGAGGAGATTTAAACAGATTTAGATATGACATATTAAACGAGATTGGTTGCCTCGAGGAAATAGGGTTTGTGAGATTAATACGACTGAAATTTCAAAATGATGACTGTCTACGGTAACCAATTTAGCAATTTGATCATTTTTGTAAAGTTCTTCTGCTAACTCGTCAATAATAAGTAAAGAATTTCTATTTGATTCCCAAAACTCGCTGTCCATTAAAGGAAGTCCTTGAATAAACTCTATATCGGTTAAAAACTGAGATAAATCGTGGTAACCTGATTGCCAAACCGAATAACAATAAATAATTTTAATTGGAGGTTTATCAATTAATTAATTCCTCCATCTAATTAGTGAGATCGTCCATGCTGATTTGCCCGACATAGTAGGTCCTGACACCATCATTCGAAATGGTGAAAGAAATTTTATATAAGACATTACTGTTAAAACAAAGACAACATACTACGTATTTTGTTAGTACATTGACTGTTTTATAGAATATATGTAAAAATAAACAAACACATTTTAAATTTAAAAAATTATTTTATTAAAGTATAATGTTTCTTATCAAAACCATACCTTCACCAGTTATATAAACTTCATAATAACATACAAAAATAACATTTTTGAATAAAAAATAAATCATATCTGCTTCACCAAAAAAATTATTAATTCCCGTTTTTTAGTAAAAATTCAATTTTTGAAGTTAAAAGTTTAAATCTTAGGTTATTTAAAAATAAAGTATTTACTCGATTTTCGGAAGAGATTTCATTTACGATAACTATGTTGTTAAATGACACCTGTTTTGCAAGTTTTTTTGTTACATGTTTTTTATATTTATAATTAAAAGATGACATCTTTATTTTTACAATTCACCATTTTCAAATTCTCAATAGCCGTAGGGGACACTAGAAATATTATCTTTTAGAACACGTTTACAAAAAGTATTTTTGAAAGTTTTACTTAAGTTGCCAACACGTAAAAGCATTTTGTACTTATCTTTTATTACGTTAAAGGGAATTTTCACCTTAAACTCGGTATTTGGTACAAAAATCATTTGTTTGAAAGCGTCGAAATGTATGATTTCTGAATTCTCCCTGGTAAGAGTTATTCCTTTAAGTTTTATAATTGTCTGATTATTTTCAAGTTTATAGCTGTAGCTTTTTGGTCCAGTTGATACGAATTTTGTGATATATGAATTCGGAGTCTCGCACGTAAGTTCACCTAAATTACCACCGAGGGGGGTAGCCACTCGTTTGGTTTATGTGTAAATTTTACTCCATCCGTGTCATAATAAATTACACGCTTTCCCAACCTATTAATTAACTTATGCAGATGAATACGACCGTAACTGGTGACAAAGGCGGCGATTATTACATTACCTTTTGAAAATGTGGGGTCCAGCTCACTTTTTTTTTATTCGATGTGTCTGCTATAATCTCGGTTAATTGGGAGTATCTATGTATAATTTTAGTTGATGATTTATCCATTCTTAACGCCATTCTGCCATATAACGAATTTTGCGCCAATTTCGCGGAAGTTCTTAAGGATGGGTTATCAACAATTTCCTCAGGCTCTAACCTTACTCCATCAGCTTCGTAAATCGCGTCTAAATACTCTTTTTACTCTTGATATGTTTTAATACTGGGTGGAACTCCTGAATTTTTAACTTTTGCTCTAAAAAAAATTTCAATATATGGTTTGAAAAAATTTGTTGTAATAATGTAATGGTACACTTCGAAAATTTCTAACAGTTTGTAGTTACATTCTTTTATTGAGTAGTAGATTTCCACCGAGGGTAAGACTACCGTTATAGCTCGTTCGTCAATACTGTGGGTACATTTTTCTTCATTATTTATTACACAACTTCCGCATAAAGGATAATAAAGTTTCTGATTAAATCGGTAGGGAAGAACGGGTAAGTAGAGGTCTCTGGGGGGGGGAGGATTCGACAACTAATTTTTCCAAAATAAACGTCCGGTGCATAATCAAAGTTGTGTGTGATAACTTTAACATTTTTACAACCGTATTCCATTTTTTGTAAGCAATAGGCATACAGACTACAAAAATCAAAATATCTGATTTGTTCTCCAAGTAAGGCCTCTATTTCATGGTACAGCTTAATTGTTTCTACACGCCCTCCAACTAAAGAATCTCTAGGGTTAATTTTAGGAATAATTTTAATTGTATTAAAAAATACTTTCGCCTCGGCATTCTTTCTCAACAGTTCTAATATCTCACATTCAAAAATTTGAATATATGTGTGGTTTGGTAAATTTTATTCAATAAATTCTTTTCGATCTAATTCTCTTTCTCTAATTTCTTTGAATGTTTTTCCGACAATTGAATTAAAGCTCGAGCCAGAAAAATGTTTTGGACAACCGTGCCAGAAATCACCCATTACATCAATTACTATGGGCGGATTTTCATAGTAGCCATCTACAAAATACGGACCTACAGCCTGTTCCCCAACCGCGGATCTGACAGTTTGCAAAATTAAATTATTTTCCTTCTCATACCAAGATAAATATTTTAAGGCAATCTCGCTTTGATTCTGTCTACTTGCCAAACCGATAGCCGGAATAGTACATAAGGTATATGGTTCTAAAAGCTTGTCAATAAAAACATTATTAAGTGCCCCAGAAAGATAAGTACCCCCATAATTACTGATATCAATTTCAATTAGTTCTTTATATAAGATGCGAAATTTCTGCATAGCTAAGCGTAATAAATTACAATTTAAAAGACAATACGCTCTGGATTCTGATTTAATACAATAGACCGGTTCGAGCTGTTTGTGTGAATACCAATTTTTAAATTCTCGGTATTCAAATTCTTTCATTTTCCTAGGCTCAAAATATTTTTCGTCCGGAATTTTACCTGAATAGTTCAAAGTGTCTTTCGTCCAAAAAATATAGGGAAAATATCCTTTAGATTGAGGCAAAGAAAACATTTTAGGAAAATGCCTTAGTGGAGCACTAACAAAGTTCAAAGAATCTACAAAACGAATGTCTACCCCTTTAATATAAATAGTAAGTATCTTGGTTCCATCGTAAATAACCTCGGGAATGACATGATTAATTAATTTAGAAATAATAAACATTCCGTCGAAAGATCTTAGATTATGTGCCATACGATGAGGTTGGTAAATTTCGGCCTAATTGTTTTTCTCTTCCGTTTCCCATCCGTAAGTAAAATAGTTTCATGTTGAAACAAAAAATTTAGAAAGTTATTTACACAATATTGTCCTTCAAAAACCGTGGTTTCCACAGGCTGATTTAAAATTTCACTTTGGGCCACTAAGAGAATAGGTTTATGCACATTATTCTCAATTATAGTTTCAATATCGAAATATACATAGGATCGTGGTTTTTTTTTAAATGTCGACTGTTTAACATAATGCTGGTTTGGAGGATGATCAATTTTACAAGACTCGCAAGCTGTTTCACATTTGTGAGTTTTTGAAGTTTCAAATTGAACACAGCATTTTTCACATCTGTGGAAAAGCTTGCAAATTTCATTTTTAAGGTGAAAACTGTAACATTCACCTTGTTTTAAATATCTATTACAAAGTTTACAACGAATTGAAGGAATTTCTAAAATTTCGTGAAAATCTCGACCTAAACACCTTTTACATTTAATATTTGAAGCAGCAAAACAGTGGTGTTTGTTTCTACGAGCGGTAGAGTAAAAAAAAATTCACAGTCTAAGCACGAAGCTACCCCACCCCAAATAGAATGTAGATGTTTAGCTAAATGAACGTGCGTGCCAATTTTTACAAGTAGAATTTTGTTCTCTGCAGGGGGAAAACCCTTGAAATAAATTTGAAAATTTTCCGTGGCGTTAAATATTATTATCTGATACTTTGGGGCTAAATATGATTGAAATTAGGCTATATCACCAATTTCTACAGCTCATTGTGCAATTCCTACATCATCGTGTAATTTCTTAGCGGCTTTAGTTTGCAATTTACTACGAAAGTATGTTAAGGTTCGATATTCTTTAAGAACGGTTGTTAACGAAAGTTTTTTCTTTTTGTACTCGGCAATTTCACAGAGTTTTATTCCGACCACAAGAGCTCTCGCCACGCACAAATTGTCTACGTTGTTGATATAGTAAAAATTGGTTTTAGTTTTTAAAAAAGCATGAAGATCGATAATATCTCTGTTTTTTAGAGCTAAAAATTTTTTTCCCATTTTCTGTGGAGATTTTAAAAGAATTATACTAAATTTAATTTCCCCGTCTAGTAAGAAATCTTTTTTCGATTGAGCAACGCGAGCTATATGGTTAAATATTCGAGAAACAGTTAACTGATCAATTTTAATAAATTTAATGTTAATTGGATGTTCTAAATTTTCCGATTGAATTGCAAATCTAAGGAAATCGAAACCGGGTGCTTGTTGTCTTACGTATTTGATAATTTTAGACAGAATCTTTTCAAATACTGTAAAAAATAAATGTGTGGGGATTTCGTTTAAGTCTATTAGTTCTAGATCAATATCCAATTGTTTACATTTCCACTTTTTTGAATTTCTAGGGCTTAATTTTTTAATTTTATAAAACTTTTTATAATTAAAACTGTTTAAAGATGAAAAGTCTAATTGAGAGTCCGAATCGTAATCACTGGAGTCACCCATGTTCTAATTTCGTTTCCAGGTCTAAAATGTTATTCTAATTTCTATTACGAATAATTAATTAATGAGTTTAACTTGCCTTCGTGGGTGGAACAACAATTTTTCCTTCCGTCTGCTCAATTAATTTTTTCAGCCTGTTTGTTGAGTTTATGATTCGAATAACGTCCATGGATAGGGTGTTAGCTAAGAATTTCACCCTTTTATAATCACCTTTCCAGAGTTCATCTTGGGGAAGATGTTTGATGTTTTTATATGAATATATCTGAATATCTAGATATACCCCCTTGTCGCTCGCTTTTTTTCTCGGAGTTTAAGTTTCGTAAGAGACTCCACCTTTCTTAACTTTCACTGATTGTTTGATTCCAACTTCTTCGATGTTTGACATTCTACGGACCTCTTGAATATAGTCCCCATCCGATTCGTCCGACTCTAATAACATCTCCTCTTCGGGCCTATCAAAAACTGAAAATACCTGACTCGCGGAGATTTGACTATTACTTGTGGAAGCCATTTTAGCCTGTTATGTTTCAATAGTAAAATTTTGCCCTTTTATACCAAATGTATTTTTTCATTAATTTTTTTCAAAATATAAAACCTTGAATATTAAAGTGATTAATACTACAAGGATAGAACCTAGGTATAACTTATCGAAATGTAAACGGTATTTAAAATTGTTTGTGAATAACAATTTAAATATGTAGATGTGTATAAAAATATAAAATTATTAATTATTTTTTGAAGGATTTTATATTTAATTCCTTGACAAAAAAGACAACGCCCTAAGAGTTTTAATATTTTTGCTTTAAAAATCGATTATAGATGTAAGAATTTTGTTAATTACAGGATTAGATGTTTTAAAATTCTATGGGAAGAAATATATTTCTGCGAGGTATAAAATTTAAACGAAGGGATAAAATTATATTTCTGCAGGGTGTATTTGATAAAAAATTGTCTTTTGACTTGATTTTAAAACAGGTTAAAATCAGGATGTAAAAATTAAATATTCTGAAATTTTTCTTATAAAAAGACTGTCTTTCACCGTGTTCCTTTTATAAACCATGGGCTCTCGCGACGTTTTGACTTTTTCTGGTAAGATTTCTCATCCTCTCGCTATTAACCCTTTTTCACTAAAATATTTAGCTTTACGTAAAGTTAGGAATTATAACCTTTTTAAAATTAACGATATTTCAATTAGAGTTGAAAATTACTGTATGAGAACTGTCTTTCTTTAGTGTAAAGCATTAATAGAACCCTTTAAAAAATTGTTCTTGCCTGTCCCTTTATAAAAAATTCTTTCAAATTATCGCCAGCTGTTTTCGCTTCGGTTTTTTCTAGAAGAATCAATAACAATTCTTGTCTATTTGACGTTCATTCTATTAATTTTGTCTGTCCCCACGAGGCTTTTGAGTTTGACGGCTTATTGTTCCACACTCAATCCACTCTTGAAGGCTGGTTTTCTTACGAAATTTTACGCTTAATTGGAAAACATATGCGCCTATATCAAAATTTAAATAAGATCCCATGGTTTCACCAACACAAAAATCGTAGGAGCCTTCAACGTGACCTTTTGTTACTGTTTCAATTACAACAAGTTTCCTTTTTTCGAAAAAAACAATTATCAATTACAACTGACTTTCGCCTAACGAGATATACCATCCGTTTGGAGATAGGAATGATAGTTTTATTTTTTATTAATGATTTGGATAGACAGGAAGTTAAAATACTTACAACTTTAGAGTAAGGAATACTAATTTTAAAAAAATAATTACAATAAATATTTTTATTTAGTTGCAAATTATCTCGAACAGCTCAAAATTTAAATGATCGTCGGCAACTTTTTCAACTACGACTCAAGGTATTTATTTTAAAAACAAACTATTTATTTTTTGAAATAGGACTCAAATCTTATAAAATTCTAGAATTGTTCAACAGACTATTTTATTTAAAGACTATATTTGTGTTTTTTATTTTTTAATTGTTTTTTTTTATTTGGTGAAAGTGATAATTTTGGAAATGTTTTATATTTTTTATTTTAAATGTTCTTATTTTAAAAAGTTTAAGATTTTTTTAAACATGTTTTCCAAAATAACTAGCTTTACTAATTTAATTCAGGCGGTGGAGGTTCTTTTTAATAATTCATAATCTACTTTTTCTTTTTTAACTAGCTTTATTAATTTAATTTATAGTATTAGATTTTATTAACTGAAATTTATTAATACGCTTTGTACTAGATTTGATGTTTTTCTATTATTATTATTATTATTAATCTCTTTGCTTTTTCATCTCTTGCGCTATATACCCTTGAGCCTAACCGAAACCTTAAAAGTCTACCTGAGATTATTAACATTTCTTTTCTATAGCAAACATTCTTTGTTTTCATCTTTTTTATCCAGTGAATTTTCAAGAAATTTTATTCTTATCTTTTTTGGTTAAATTAATTGGTGGATATAAATATATTTTTTTGTTTTTTTATTAATATTAGTTTTCTTATATTTTTATTATTATTATTATTATTATAATGATTATTTAAAAAATTTCTTGAAAATTTCTTGTTTAAAACTGATTTAAACAAAGTTCATCTGGGATACAATCTATCGCCTATATCAAACAACCCATTGATTATTTATTATTCTTTTTGATTTTTTTCATGTCCTCTATGTACTTTTTTATACTAATAACGGTTAAACTTTAATGTTTTATGTGTTTTCTGGTAATTGTATAAGTACATTGTGTATTAGGTTGTTTTTAAAAATTGAATATAATTGTTTTTATTAATTTATAAAACCTTAGTTGTATTAAAAAATTAATAATTATTCCCAAATACAATATTTTTAAATTTTTAAAATAAAGGTCGGGCTTAAACTATAAAATCTCAATGTAAAGGATTTTACCAAAAGAAATCTAGAATCAAGATGTCTGGTGAATTACATCTAAAGCCTGTACTTTCTTTACCACGATCTTTAAAAATTCTCTCTTTTCGAGTAGTAAGAATGTTTATTCTTTTGTAATACTCGTCAAATTTCGTGGTGGAATCACAAGAATTTAAAAAGTTTAAGTCTGAACTTCGTGTGTTAGATCAAATTCAACATGTTGGCACTGTACAACATACCGTTCGATCTGTTTTAATTCAGACAGTCTCGAACTATATACTTCCGAAGTGATTAAGACCAAAACCAGTGTTTTTATTCGTTCGATGTTAGAGCAACAAAAAGAATTCTTGTGGTAAATATGTTTTAGATATATTCATTTTTAATAGATTAATTTATTTATTTTTATAAATTCTAGCCCGAATTTCCAACCCGACATGTCATTTTGTACCGAAGAGGAAAAATACCTTCTACGAATTGATGTAATTATAATTATTTTTTATTATACACTTAAAATATTTTTAACATTGTTTTTTTTTAAATTTTTTAGCCTTCAAATTATTTATACACCCTTCTTTAATTCTTTATTATTTATTAATTTAATTTGTTAGATTTTAGTTTTATTTGTAGTGTTTCATATGTTGTTAAGTGTTTAAAAAATATATTGAAATATCATAGTTATTAAATATTATAATAACTAATTGTGTTTTTGATTACTTAAACTATCATTGTTTTTAAAATAATAAAATATTTGCGAAAAAATGAAAACTCATTTATATTAGTTTAGTTATTTAAAATATTTTGGGTGGGGCCAAAAGTTGTCAAGGATATAAAGCGAAGGTCGCGAAGTCGTTTCCCCATCTCGGAAATAACTAATTAGCATTTTAAACGGCGAAAAAAACGAAAAAAGTGACACCAAAAGTAAATAAGTGGAAGTATTAGGTGGGGTCACATATTACCGCCGATATCTCGGTTCGACCTTGTCCGATCGTGACCAAACTTGTTGGGGTGATAGACCGAGGCTTAGTGGCTGTGAACATTGCTCGAGCATCGAGGTCAAAGAGCATCTTCAAGGTGAAATTGAAAACATTAATATTTTCAATTTTTCCAAGGACAAAAATTTTTGTTTTTGAAAATATTTTGGGGGGGTGGGGGGTTGTTTTGGCGGCCATCTTGGAAATAAAAGCGTTCATATTAAGTTCTCTCCCAACAAAAAGGGTGCCACATCCACCAACGATCAGTTTATCTCAAGTATTCTACGAGTTTATGTAAATGCACTAATCAGCTGTTTAAACAAAGAGTTTTAAAAGGATAATTATCTGGTGATTGCGGTTTTATTTCGGTTCGACTAAACGGTACTCTACGGTCAAACCTTGACCCCTCGTAACTCTACATCCTAATAAAATTGAATTAAAAAAACATTTCGTTATACTCAACAAAAAACTAGCCTCGTCAACTTTTGAGTAAATCTGCCGAAAACGAATTTACAGGTTCGGTGATTAATTTCTTTTGGAGTAATGGGTGAGAAGATCAAAAACCGCTGTAGAATCATTGAAGTTGGTCCGCGGGGAATTTCTCTTCTCCGAAAACTGCGTAGTGGGCTCAAAAATCCTCTTAACATTAATCCATGTAGATCTTTCCTTAGCTGCCAAGCGTGTCATTAACAAACGTTCATCGGGCTCATTCCACAAGATAAATTCGCCCCTTAACTATAGCTAAGATAATCTTCTAAGTGTGGTTTTGATTCTAAGGCACATACCATACAAAGAAATTTCCGAAAATTAATAATTACGACCAATCTTTGAAAACCTCATACGTTTTGCGAATGATAAATGATAATTCATTCGAAACTAAACGTAAAAAGAATTTAAACTGACATCGAAAAATCCCCAGTCTTCTTAAATTTAAGTTACGAGACCTCCTAAGTCCTATCCTATCATATCAGGCCTTATTTTGGATGACGTTTATCGACGGAAAACGCGGTCGCCATATATCCACAAGTGTAAAAATTAAGAATGAAATGTATTTTAAAATGTAACATTTTTAATAATTCTATTATTTTTTATTTTGTATAATAATTTTTCACGACGAATTTTGCTATAAAGACGTGATAGATGAAAACGCTGATTAAAGGGAAATAACATTTAAGAAATACACTTCGTAAAATATAATTAAATAGTGGTCTGATAATTTGGTAATATTTCATTGACGGCTTCACATTCCGATCCCTTTCGAGAGGGAAGATAGCTCGCATGGTTTTGGTTTCAATAAAAGTAACGAAAAAACGCTTGTATTTCCAAATTTTAAATGCAAAAATAAACGTTCTATTAACGACCTAGCTTTTAATAGTGAATTCGATATTTTCGATCAATTAATGTCTTTTATTAATTTTTTACATTCAATATTGGTGTTACTGTCTTTATTTATAAAAACGGTTTTCGTAGCGCTTAACTTTTGATTACTCGAGATTCGCACCGACATTGTCTCGGACGTCATTGATTTCGCCCCGATCGACTAGAGAAAAACTGGAAATAAATAATTCCATTATTGTTATTTTTTGAATTTTCGCGTCTTAGTCTGCCATTTGCCAAAAAATCTAATAGCAACACACAAAAATTTCCTCCGATCTCGATCCGTTGATCTATCGCAATCGGCAGATCGGTTTCAGAGCGATCGAGAGCAGTCAAATAATATTTATATTTTTTGTAATGTATTTCGTTTTTTCAGTCGTTTATTTTTATCTTTTGCGTGTTTAGCGTAATGGTTCATTTATAAAGAAAATATCGAGTTGTATACATCATGCTCTTACACTTACGTTGGTCTGGTTTTTAACTGGGACGTCATTACTTCGTTTTCTCGACTGATTAAGATGTTCAATGCAGTTCATAAATTAAGTTCGTTTGTTTTTCTAAAGAGCCCTAACTATTCCGTCTATGGTCATTTATTGATATTCGAGCTGTCGTTTAGTCAAGTGGCTTTCTGTGCTTTGTTAATGGTAAGATTTTTGCTTCTTGGTGTGGATATTTGGAAATCTATGATTCCTAATGCTGTCATCGATTTCCTGGGTTTGGGAGTCATTATATGATATTGGAAATTGGACGGCATTGGTCTTCTTATGCGGTATGTGTCACAACGTCGACCGGGGGTCTACGAGTGCCAGAACGTCGAATATAGCTATTCTACGGTATCTTCATTAAGGGCGAGTGTTGAAATAAAATGAGCGTAAAAGATGTGGCAAGTATTTCGTAAGCGAGAAAAATACAAATACCCTCTGTAGATATTTCTTTCATTAACATTTGCTTCGTAGTATATTTAACTGATAAACTTGTACTGTAAATAGGGGTAAATTCAATTGTACATTGTTTTAGTGCGTCTAAATCACTGTTGTAACTACTTAATTTATAATATTCTGAAGAAATTAAACTCGGTTGTATCATCTCAATTATTTTAATTATAATTAAAATTTTATACCGGGCGGGATTGAACCGGGATTTCGTTTTTAGAAAATAACTCTGAATTGCGGAGATATATAACTCTAATTGATTAAGAGCTAAATTACAATTTGTTGGATTTTGTCTTCAAAATGGTTTTTCGCACGTTTATGTTTTAGTTTCGTGAGCGTTCTATTAATTGTTAATTAAATATTTTATATTTCCCATTTTTGTTGCTTTATTTTCATAACGTTTATGGTGTAAATTGGATTTTTTGTTCTATTGATAATTGAGATTTGTTTAAGGCAATAATATTTAAAAATTAAAATTAATATACTACTGGTAGGAATAGAAACGGGAATACATTTTTAGGCGGATAATTGGTATTTGGTGTAATATCGGTGCGTGCCCTGTCCAGTAGGGCAAACTCTCCCGAGGAGAAGTATATTTTTGGACTGCAAACTTGTTACCTCTCTGAGGGGTCTATCCTTAGTTAGGGTAGTACAAACACCGTGTATTTCTCTGTCTGTCTATCTTTTGTCCGCAGTACCGGGGAAAAGAGCAACCACCTCGTTTGTGGTTATTGAGTTTTGGTAAAACGTTTTCTAAAACGACTTTATTTCCAAAACCACGTATCTTATCTTTACGGTTTCCGTACATAGATATATGGTTTTGCAAATACGACAGTTTTTTTTAATTATGATATGGTGTCCTGGGTTTTCTCGTGCGACGTTGTAATGCCTCGTAGGCTTGAATTGCGTTCTAGAAAGAAACGTGTGTTTTGTATGTACTGGATAACTACTATCCAACTTCTTTTGGTTATTAACTTTTGGGACGAACCTTGTGCTAAGGGTTAACTTAAGTGTCTCAACTTCCAAATGGCATGGTATCTAGAAAATTTTCACGGTATAAATCTTGTTATCAATTGGTGAAAGTATCGGACGGGATTCGAACCTGAGCCCTCCTGCATGACAGGTGAGCATTCTACCACATAACGACCAGTTACGCTTCAATGAAAATAAGTAAGTCTAAGTCCGCTTAAGTGGAAGAGTATATTAATAGTTAATAGATTGCTTTACGTATGAAATTATAAAGGTCAAATCTGGTTTAAGCGCGTTCGACAGAGATAAGAGGAATAAAGGGTTAGACCCCTGGGGGGTTTACATGACTCGATTTAAAAAAAAGATGTGGTTAAAATGGTTAGACAATGAAAATTATGACTTTGGTTTCTATGTAATATTTATTTTTAAATTTATTTCTATAAGTGCAATAATGGTGTAAAAGTGTCTTAAATACAAAATAACGACACTTTTTCGACATTTGGTGGGACCGATATTTAAATATTGCAGGACACAAATGACAAATAAAGTGGAATTACCGATGAAAATAATTCGGATTGAAGGATGGTGTGAAAAACTGTGGCAAAACGAACGATAAAGCTAAAGCTGCCAAGTACGTTCTAAATCAGTCACAGAAGAGGATGTTTTCTATAAGCACCTTTTATTTAATAACGCAGAAAAGGTGGGGTTAATTTCATTACACTCTTACTGCTTTATTCATATCTCTGTCGTTCAAAGACCCGCATTTAATTGCCATTGCCCGATTTAATGGATAACCCTGAAAAATTACTTTAGGGCTGAAATTTTAATGGCCTTCAATCGATAAAACTTTTTCGTTTGTAAATTCTTTCTTTCAGCTGCCGTCGTGGAAACGAACGGCTAATGATCACGATAGGATACGCGAAAAAGTAGATTAGTCCATAATTAAAAGGGATAATATATCTAAATCCTAAACAAATTTGAAGAAATTAAAAAACTTACTAATAACTCGTACCGATAGGTCTTCGAGCGAATCTCGGATCAAATAGATCTTCTACCTAATTTTCACGAAACTACTCTGGATTTCTTAATCAAATCATTTTCATTTACATAATCAAACCATTATAAATTCATTGATATTACAATTACCCTACCAATATTTCTTGACAACTTTAAATTTTACATGGGACAAGAATAACGCCAATATTACTATTTAATTAATTATCACTTAATTAATAAACGTTAGACAAGTTGTAAATTTAAGAATCTATATCGCTTAGAAATCTTATTTCCTGTTGGTTTGTAAATTTTTATACAAATTTTTTCATTAATTACGAATATTACTTTATATAACTCTAAAAATACAAAATTTTCACAGGAAAAACTTTTCTTTGTTTTGTAAACGTTTTGAATGAATCAGAAGATGAAATTTGCCACCGACTTCGGTTTTATAATAGCTATTAAATCAGTTGATGAAATATTTTAAAACCTGCCCCGACTACGATCAGAAATTTGGTTGAAGTGAAATTATTCATATAAAATATTCAATTTGATAAGCTTGTAGAAATTCTATTCAGAACAATATGTATATCAAAATAATAACATAATAATAATAATGATCAGCTAGGCTAAAACCCAAGGCACCACCTTAGGCCAAAATCATCAAGCAACGTTTTAAGCCATTATTTCAGGTGGCCAGGTGGAGGCAAGCCCATCATGCCACGCTAGCCTATAATAACTTTTACCGGTAAGTCAAGTTTTTAGGGAAGGGGAAACCGAAGAACTTGTACTTCCATTTCATTAATTTAGTAAAAACTACAAAATTTCGAATGGCTTCTTAAAAAATACAAAAATAATGCTTTTAAGTTAAAACGAACGTGAAAAAATGATGTTATGTAGTACTGTTTTCCTCATCAGCCTTTATATTGTGGCCTTGAATATAATAACTTTTAATTTTTGTAATACCTCTTAACATTCACATACTTCGACCCTCCTTGACAAATGTTTGGCTACGCCACTGACCAGTGGCTTACCACACAAGGGGCGTTATTAACAAGGGACGTTCCTCACAAGGGGATTTCTCACAATAGACGTTTCTATCAAGTGAAATTCCTTTCAATTTATGTTCCTCACAAGAGATGTGCCTTAAAAGAACGCTACTCACACGATATGTTTTAGCAATTAAAGCAATTTATTTCACAAAGGGGCCAATTACCCTATACAAAGTCATTGCTAAGGTAATAAATCAGTTTTTTTTTAATTATTTCTTAACAATGAAATACAGAACTAACTTCATATCTATTGTGGATTATTCCAAGTGTTTTCTTGATCTAATGCTTGACACTCGTTTATTTCACAGTCTACGTAAGGGGATTCTGGGCAATTATTGTTACAATAAATCCAAAATTCCTGCAATGGAAGACAATTGCATCTTTTGCTGCAGAACTTTTTTTCCTCATTTGTTAAACATTCTGGAACCTGTCTACACGTTAAAGTGAAATTTTTTCTGCAATTGGCACCATCACATTCATCCAAGTTTGCACATTCTAAATAAGAAACCGAAATATTTTTTAATAAGATCCCATGTATTTGCGCCAACAAAGACCCTCGAAATATTTCGCCAACTAAACTTAATATCTAAAATCGAAGTTAAGATTTTGTAATTCTTTTATGTGACATATTATCCAATGTTAATCAAATTTTTTTAAATTGTGTCAGTATATTTATTGATAATCAATATCTAGAAATGATTCGTTTTAATAACAATTTACCACATATAATAAATTAACAAAAAAATTCAAAATGCAATGATGTCACAACCGAAGCGGTTATACATTTCTACAAACCACGCCTCCAAAATAATTTTGTAGTTTTTTGTTACTTAATGGCTTTCCAAATTAAAGAAAGCGTTAGTTATAAGTTCGAGTTTATAATAATTCTGAAAAGCGGACAGACACTTATTTCAATGTAAAACTTAACCGTCTTATATTTATCCTAGATATATAATTTGTAAAAAATAAATGAATTTTAATCGTTCTCTGTTTGGTTAATTAAAATATGCCATTTTGTACCATAAACAAACTCATTAATGTAACGATATAACCTGGGAACTAAACTGTCTATAATAATAAAAGTCATATAAAGAATAATTGCAAAATAATAAGAATAATAATAACAATAATTTTAAAATGAATAAATATCATGTTTTATGTGTACATCAACAGTACAAAACCTTCAAGTATACAGCAATATTTTACAATTTTTAAGAGGGACAGTAGCTAAATATTTTGAAATTAATAAGGACAACTAAACAATGTATACACACTTACACTTCATTTTTGTAGAACGACTTTTCACAATGATTTAAATAATTACTAACCTTTTCATTATTCCAAAAGCCTACTCATTCAAAAACCTTTTTAAACTTTAATTCGAACCACCCCAACCATGTAAAAACATCAGTCGTAAAAGGTTTAAAACACCATATTGAATCCATATCTGATAACCCAATTGCGGATAAATTAAAAATTAAAAATCAGTTAATTGAATCAGATTATCCAAAAACACTTATAGACACCATATTTGACAGAAACTTAATCAGTATGCCTCCTGATATGAAAAGTAAACCTAAAGAGGAGGTTTTAGTTTTAGCCTATATACCTAAAACCACAGAGAAACTTAAACGTATTTTGAAAAATTATAAAATAAACTTAGTATCAAAAACCACTAATATACTAAAAAATCAAATTTCTCATTTAAAACCTAAAATAGAGGATTCCGCCATTCGAGGCGTTATTTATGAAATCCCTTGCTCATGTGGAAAAACGTATATTGGTGAAACAAAACGTTCCATTTTAGACAGGATACGTGAACAGAAATCTTGCGTGAGTAAGGGCGATATGAATAACGGAATTTCAAAACATATTTGGTCTACGTTAAACCACTCTATTAAATGGGATGATTACAAAATTTTAAAACGTGAAACCAATTGGTACAAAAGAAAATTCTATGAAGGATTGTATATTCGTAAACTAGGTAATTTAAATTTAGATAAAGGATGTCAGGAAGTAACTAATTGGGGTAATATTGTGATTTAAAATTTTATTTTATTTTATATTTATATTTTAATAATTCACACTGACTTACATAAACTTTGGATTAATCGGTTACATTGATTCTATTACACACGTAAATTGTTAAAATCAGAAGAAAAAAAATTATTTTTTAACACGTTGACCTTCTGCTCGCGTGATATTAGAACTTGAATATGGCGCGTGGTAAAATTTTAAATCAAAACTAACGAACGACTGAAGAAGAGCCTCGGCTCGGCTCGAAACATCTTGTATAAAATAAGTTTTATCTTCTAATACCATGCCGTTTTCTCTGAATTAAACATAATTTCTACTAATATTCACCATGGTAAATAATAAGTTTAATATTAACGACTTTAATGTATGAACAATAAATAGTTGAAAAAATCTTTAAATTTGTGTTATTTTGTCATAATTTGTCGCTAGATGGCTATGACCAGTATATGGTCTTAGATAAAGTATACTTCCACTTCATTTTTGGAAGTGGAAGTGTATGTTAAAACCCCTTTTTCTTACAACAGGCGAGATGATTATCTGAATGTGATTTCTGAAAGGACTGATGTACTAAAACACTAGGAACGACATCTCATACCATTCTTCATAGATTTGTTAGACTTTTATCCGGAAACAGGTTGAAAGACGTTCAGTTAGATCAATGATATTAAAATCGTTCTGTAGTATAATGGTATATAAGTAGTAGTAAACTAAATATGAACATGTAAATCCAAGATGGCCGCCATAACCCCCCCCAAACATTTTCCAAAAACATATTTTTGTTTTCAATCTCAAATTTCACCTTGAAGATGATCCTTGACCTCGACGCTCGAGCACTGTCCACCACCCCAACAAGTTTGGTCACGATCGGACAAGCTCGACCCGAGATATCGGCGGTAATATGTGACCCCCTGATTACGTCAACTTGTTTACTTTTGGTGTCACTTTTTTCGTTTTTTCGCCATTTAAAATGCTAATTATTGAATTGCGAGATGGGGAAACGAATTCGCGACCTTCGTTTCATACCCTTGGCGGTTTTGGCCCCACCCAAAATACTTTAAACAATTAATAAACAAATCTAAAATGTCGATAAAAACTATTTCTATAAACGATAATTGTTTTTACATTTAAAAGTCAAAGGACATGTGTAAGCGTAAGACGTCTTAAAAATCGAGCTCTTTAAAGGTTAAAAAAATGAAGTTATTTATGGGGAAACCAGAAATTAAATGCAAATCTCCTACCGAGAATCCTTGTTATTACGAGGAACCATGTCGCAAACACGCGTTTGATTTTATAAATAGTTTTAAATTTAGTGTTAAATGTTGGGTTTGTCAAGCTTTATTTCTGGAACGAAGAGTTTTTAAGATGCCTCTGCTGAATCATTTGACATCTAGTTTTTCTAATAAAACACTTCTTAATATTGATGTTTGCGATTGTCTTCATTCAAATCAACCGAAATACACAAGCGAAGAAGAAATATTAGACGACCAAATTATTGATTATTTGAACGAGTTTAACGTAAAAAATCAAGAATGGCTCGACGGGTTTGTTAATGATAATGGAACTCCAAAGAAAATTCATCGTAAAAAAAGAGACAACTGTTATTAAGTCCGAAGAAACTTTAAATTCAACAATGAAATCAAATGTTTTATTTCCACCGGACTTTGTCATGCCATCTGATGAGCAGATGGAAGCTATTATTTTTTTTCAAGAATATTGTAAAAATAATCAAATTTTAACTCTTAATCAAGTTGAAACACCTATTGAGGTTTTGGAAAATCTTGAACAAACTTGTCAAATGATTGAAAATATGTGAATAAATATGTTTTCTAATAAATATATTGTTCTTATTTTTCCTACGTAAAAATAGATAATTTAACTCTTTCGTGTTAAGGTTTAGCGTGGTAGATCGGTAGCGTTGCAGGATGTTATTCAAACAGTCTCAGTTCAACTCCCAATACTTTCGATCTATCACGCTAAATCTTTTATTAATATAAAACGAGATGTCGCCCAACTAAAACTTACATTATAAAGATGTCAAGTTTCGTAGTATTTCTACCTTCGAACGCATCACCCGATATTTACCCGGAAAATACGCCTTCTAACTTTAAAGTAAAGTTATCAAAACCTTTAAAGTTTAACAATGAAAAATGTGTTTGTGCATTAGCAGAGATAATTCTTCCTGAAACTTATTCAAATATAACAAATGAGTATTCGCATTTCCAAGTAGGGCACGTGTCAAATGCTATTTCACCCGAAAAAAATCAATGGGATTATATTAAAATTGAAATTCCACCCAACCGTTACGAGGGTGATCTAGACCGAAATAAGAATACTATTCCAACATCTCTTCAAAATAATATACTTAATGAGTTTGCTAAAGCTATTGAGGACAATCAAACACTTAAAGGAAAAATACATATGAATACGGTAAAAGTAGATAAAAACGAAGACAGTTCAAAATTAAAAATACAGTTACAAAAAGATGTGCAAGTAAGAATACCTCAAGCATCGCCCCTAGCGTCTGTTTTGGAATTTAGAGAAAATGATTTTGTCGACAGTGATTATCTTTCTAATTATCCACTCTCGAATCACGCCAAAACTATTTCTTTAACTTACGCAACAAATTTTATAGAAGTACGAATTAAAAAAGCGTTAATTGTGAATAAATATCAACAAAAATATTTACCACGACAAATTCCCGTGGAAGAAATACAATCACAACCCAGGAGGAAAAAACAGAAAATTAACAAGAAACCGAAACTAAAACTAGAAGTGAAACAAGAAGAAATACCAAAACCAAATTTAGAAGAAAAGTCAAATTTGAAACCAGAAGAAAATCTAAACAACATTTTACCAACTGACCCTTTAATTCCAAATATTAATGGAGCCGTCAACCAACCAAAAGTTTTAAATCCTTCCGAAGAAAATAATTTACCAAGTTCTCTTCCAATACCAGTTAATTTACCATCTCAGCCTGTTATTAAACAAATACAATGTAATAATTACGCAATTGTGTTTGAGGCAGGCAGATATGAGGGAGAAAGACAATATAATAATGAAATTCAACCGTTCACATTACACTTAATTATACGCGATTTATTAGAACGATGTAAACTAAGACAGTTTGACGGCTTAAAAACCGCGATATCGTCCGATGATGAAGATAATTTATATTTTAATTTAGAAATACCGGTAGGGATGGAAATTAAATTTCAAAATCCATTAGCAGATCTTTTTAAAATTCCACCAGACACTTATTTTACGGGTATTGAAAAATTTGGACCGTTAAATAATTTAAATAATATTACTTTTAGTTCACGCAACAATTTTATCGACATACGTATTGAGACTACAAAAATACCGCAATTTGAGCAGGAAGATTGGGCTTTCTACTCTCTATCAATTATCCAACCTTTTTTATTTGAAGGTCAGAGAGATGATTTTGGAAATAATATTCCATTATCTTTGCATAAGCAATTAAAAAACGAGATTCAACAGGCAACTAACTTCCCCCCTTTAAATCGGTTCGAAATTAGTTACGTAATCGAAGAAATAAATTGAGGTCATTACTTAAGAATTTCATTCCCTCAAGATCTACAGATGGCCTTCACCGGGAGATTAGCAAATATTTTTTATATAAAAGCGCCAGAATTTCAAGATGGTGTAATTAGCAGTCAAAATCCTTTAAAAGTGTATGAGGAAAAATTTATGTCAGATGAGGAATCGGTTATAGATTTTAGGGGCTTCAATTGGAATATTTTTATTATACCTAACTGGGAAAATGACAGTTATACGTTTGAACGTAGTTATTACGAGTCTGATAAAGATTCAAGCGGAAATTTTAAACCGTTATCTCTTCATTTCAAAATTTTAAATGAACTTCAAAAATATTTTGATTCGCATATCTCACTTAAGGCTGGATTTTTTATTTTCAAAGAAAATGGAAAATATTATTTTCAAATTGAGTTAATGAGTGGGTTGGAAATTAAAATATTTGGACATCTAGCAGACCTCTTGCAAATTGAGTACAAAGTAGATTATATCTCCTCAGTTTATAAAAGCAAAGCATTAGACCCTCTTCAAATTAGATTAGAATTAGATAATACGGTTAATTTTATAATTTTTCGAAACGATTTAAACAGAGTTGAGAATAGTCGACGACAAAAACGTGATATTGATTTCCACAATTACGAACAAGGTAAAAATAATAAACTAAATGTTGTAGACAAATTCCATTGTCGAATTCCAAGGTGCGTTTACCACACTATTGATGATGTTTTAATTGCGATGAAACACTCATTACCACATCAGAGTTGGCTAAATTCGAGTTTAATTTTAATTCAGATTCGACAGTTTCAGTTAAAGGTTTGGGTGGAAACAGTTTTTTAACCTTTCCAATAGATAACCCCAAACTCGGTCAAATGTTAGGATTTGCACCCAATCAAATTGAAAGACCTCTTTTTAACGAAATAGGTATGTACCCCGCAGATCTCAACCACGGAATATCCAAAATTTATGTCTATACAAATATTATACAACCTGTAATTACAGGACACACTAATACGCCCCTGCTGAGAATTATCAAATTAAACGAAAATAAAAATCGAGCACAAGTTGAAAGATTTCATTTTTTAGACTATTTTCTAGTTCTCTACGATCAAATACAAACTATAGGAATTTCTTTAAGGTCGGATTACGGTGAACTCCTGCCATATAAAACAGGAAAGAATATTGTTAAATTAATATTTAAAAGACTGGATTCTTAGTCTAAAGTACAATTAAAACAAGCTCATCATGGAAAGATTCGAGGAAGCCAATATCAAACTGGTCGTGGATTTGGGTCAATTTTTAAAAGTTTAGCAAGATTCGTAACTCCTCTTTTTCGACCCGTATCTAAATCACTCGGTATCAAAGGGTTGGTTATGGGGAAAAGAATTATGGACGATGTTGTTGCGGGTCAAAATTTTAAGGAGTCTTTTAAAAAAAATAGTTAAATTGCCGGAACAAATCTTTTAAATAGTCTCGGTGATTCCATATTAAATACACAGAAAGGCTCTGGAGTTCGGAGAGTAAAGAAGCGCAAATCAAAATTACGCAATAATCAAAGAAAACGCAAGAGAACAAAAACCGATTTTCTTGACTAAAGCATTATGCCTCAATTTGAATCTATGTGTTCAGAGTTAGAGCTTTTTAACGAACCCCTGATTAATGGAAATATTGAGGGGAATAAATTTGTAGATTATTTCCCTATAGCTCCCTTGTCTAATGCTACACAGATTGATTTTTCTATCCCCGGGGGAGATTATTATATTGACATGTCAAACTTGATGCTTGAAATTCGAATTCGTGTTAAAAAAGAACAAAACGGGATTTTAATAGATATTCCTGCAGCCGAAAAAAAAGTATCCCTATGTAACCTTCCATTGCATTATATTTTTAGCCAAATAGACGTATTTATGAATGAGACTTTAGTACAATCTAGCAACAACTGCTACCCATACTTAGCATATTTAGCAACAGTTTTAAATTTTGATAAGGGAGCCAAACAATCTTACAAAACCGCCGAGGGCTTTTACGAAGACGGGTTTTGCGACCCAACGCTAGCGTTTGATGATGTTAATAAGAATAAAAATAATAATGGAATTTTAAAAAAAAGTAAAGATATTTCGGGATCGAAACTTTGTGAATATATGGGTAGACTTCATGTAGACTCTTGTAAAATAGACAAATTTCTTTTAAACAAAGTGAATTTAAGAATTCGTCTCTTGAAAAATTCCGATGATGTTATAATTATTTCCCATGAGATGTTAATAAGAAATATAAATTGATTGTCGAAGATGCGGTTCTTACGACTAAGCATATTCTCGTTAATCCAGATCTCCAGCTGGCACATAATGCGATATTGCAGAAACAGAGAGCTTTGTACGATTGAACAGAAACTGTTGTTAAAACGCTGACAATCTCAACAGGCGCTAGCGATTTCGTGAAGTCAAATATTTTTTTAGGTAAAATTCCAAATCGGGTAATAATTGGAATGGTAAACAATTCTGCGTACAATGGCGTCAGTCAAGAAAACCCTTTTCAATTTAACCATAATAATCTCTCGTTCTTACAACTTTCATTAGATGACCAAAATATACCAGAAACTGCTCTAACTCCAGATTTTAATAAAAATCTCTACACTAGGTCATATTATTCACTATTCTCGGCAATTGATTTAATTGGAAATAACTCTGGTAATTGTATTGATTACGAAAATTATAAAAACGGTAATACATTATTCGCGTTTGATTTAACTTACGATTCCTCGGCTTACTCTAACAATCTCTCAATTCAACGAAATGGTAGTTTACGGATGGTAATGAAATTTTCTTCCCCCTTAACTAATATTCAAAACATAATTATTATTGGAGAATACGAAAACCGATTTGTCATTAACCAAGAGCGTCAAGTTACGTATATTACGGAATAAAATCAATCAACGAGGGCAAAGATTGGTTAGTTGTTTCTTGAAATCGTAGTGGTAAAGATGTCTCGAACTCACAGTCTCTCACCTAAACAAGAAGTATCGGTGATAGGTTATGTTAACCCATCCATAATGTTAACCCATCCATCAAAATTTACCGAATAGACACTTGCGCCGAATTTGAACTGAATTTGGAAGCCTGGCAATCTCTATTCACATTCGAAAAGGAAATAACTGATTTTTTGAAGATCAAGTTGCTAGTTTTCACACCTGGCTGCCTCTTGAAGGTTCAAAGATAAAAATCGAGTGTTTCAAGGGACAAAAGGAAAAACTCGTGGATGTACGATCTTGCGCAAGAGGAAAAAACCATTTGTATCATCTTTTTTATTCAACAAATTATGGTTTTACTCTCAACCAAGCAGGGTGGAAAAGATTGAAACATTGTAAACATACAATCGATCAGGAGATTAATTTAATTTTGTCGGCAAAAAATATTATGCGTGACATAATTGTACATGAGCTCACGGATAAAATGCTTGAAATTACCGAAAATTGTGAGAATCCACATTGTAAATCTTCGATTACTCACGATCTCTCTTGTAAACTAGGATTTAGCACAAATTTTGAAGACCGAGTGGAAAATATGATATTATTAGCTATTCCCCAACTAAATTTTGATCATGTTATTGTTAGATTCCAAAAGGAATTTGGTCTTGACCCCTTAATAGTAGAAAGTAAATTATATTTTGATATTATTCAAAATGTGTCAAACTTGAAATGTGATTTAATTTATTAAAATAAAAACTTTTACTATAATCTGTTTTTATTATTACTATTCATACATTTAAAGATGGTGGTGTCAAAAACAGAGAAACAATTAAGTAAAGTTTATTACGATGTTGAAAACCAATACAGTTATTCTGACAGTGTTACTTTAAGAAAAAATTTTCCCAAAATTTCGGAAAAAGAAATTAAAATTTTTCTCAGCAAACAACCAACTTACACACAACACAGAGCTAGGAGGTTAAATTTTAAACGTAACAAATTATACGTAACAACTATTGATGAGACATTTATGGCCGATTTATTAGACCTCCCTATTTTACAAACTTTTAATAAAAATTACCGTTTTTTGTTATTAGTTCAGGATATCTTAAGCAAATTCATTTTTATTCTGCCAATTAAAAATAAAACTTCGAGCGAGATTGTGAAGGCTTTTAGAGAGATTTTCAAAAAACGGGTACCCCTTAATTTATGTACCGACGCAGGGTCAGAATTTCGAAACGCCCCATTTCGCGCTCTCTTAAAGCGTTATAACATCCACCATTACCTCACATACTCCGAGAAAAAGGCCTCTATGGTTGAGAGACTCTTTCGTACAGTAAAATCTAAATTTTTTAAAATAATTACCAAGACCGGCGATTTACATTATCTTAATAAACTACCATTAATTGCAAAATCTTATAACGCTCGAAAACATTCTACAACAGGAATCGCCCCCAAAGATGTCAATAAAAACAATGAATCGGCAATTTGAAAAATAAAACTATGGCAACCTTAGTATGATTGGAAAGTCAGCTTTAAAAATTGGGGATAAAATTCGATTAGCCGTTGCAAAATCAACATTTGATAAAGCATATAGGGGAACGTTTACAGCCGAAATATTTGAAATTCATAGAGTAATTACGAGAGATCCCTGTATGTATATTGTGAAAGATTTGACCGGCAATATAATTAAAGGGGCGTTTTACCCTCAAGAAATAGTTAAAATTCAAGTGTAGAGCGCTACAGTCTTTATTCAACATTTTGTTAACCATGGGTAAAGTACACATTCTCCTGGGTCTCGCGATTGTAATATTTGGTGTTAGTGCCACAATAGTGTCACCGCGATGAAATTTAAAAAAAGAAGTCCCGAATATAGCCTAGACATTGGAGTTTGTGACAAAGCATACGATCTAGGAAGAGACACGTACCTCGTAAAATGTAACGAGACTTTCGACGTGCGACATTTCAAGAAAGAAGACGGGAGTTTAAAACCATCTATCAGGGGAATCAACTTAACAAAAGATCAATATGAGAAAATATGCATTTTGACAGTGACGTGAAAGAAGTGTGACCCCCGCTCGAGAGATAAATTTATCGGAGTGTTCCCCGCTAATAGATTACCAAAAGTTCCAATTAAAAAAAATCATATTGTTTCGTAATCAACACCGATCCTGATACGCTTCCAGGCTCTCATTGGACGGCTGTTTACAAATCGGGCGACACTCTGGACTTTTTTGTTCTCTAGGAAGATCACATCGTGACTATGGATTTTTGCTAGAGCGATATGGCAAACGTATTCGATACAATACTCATAAATATCAATCAAATAAAACCCAAAACTGCGGACCTCATGTGATTTATTTTCTAACCTCGAGATGTATGGGGATTTCTTACAGTAAAATAATTAACGAATTGTATAATTTCGATTTAAAAAGAAATGATAGTTTAGCGTTGTTGAATATATGTATTCATTTGATGAAAGAGTGGAAACAAAATAAATCAATTTGTTTAGAATAAAAAAATGTTTATTTATTTCACACATAATTATTTTTACACATTTTTATTATTCTTGCCAGCGGGAAGGAGGCCGGGTCTGTCTTTTGGGCCTGGGAGATTTTTTAGGGGATGGTAATTTTAATTTTTTTTGCGGCGATATTGGAACTCCACCAACAGCACCCTCCTCCAAAGATAGCTCTCGATCCCAATCATCTTCCTTGCTTAATTGACTTCCAATATCGGTATTTTCTAAGTATTCTTCAAATATTTCATTTTCTTGATTTAATCGTTTATGCATTCTATCATCAGTAATTGTCTTTTGTTGCTTAACCATCGGCGTAGATGATTTCCTTTTCCAAGAATCTACTGTCTTTAAGAGACTCGGGAATTTGACCTCTCCCCTAGTTCGTTCGTTTTCTCTCTCGCTGAGATAGTCTTTCATTTTGCGTGTCATAGTATTTAAACGCAGCTCTGCAGCGTCGCCAGCGTTAACTCCCTCGGGCGTTTTGAAGGGTGAATAAATTTGCGAGGTGAACGGGGAATTTAATGGGGCAACAGGTACGGGTGCTTGAAAGTTTGTAATTTCAACTTTAGGTACCGGTATCGCTTTCCTAATTTATCTGGCCTCGCTCAGTATTTTTAGAAATTCTCGTAATTTGGAGCGGCTGTTTAAATTAGAAGTTAATATATTTTGCAGCTCATTATCTAATAAGTCATAATATGTTTCCTGGGGAGAAACAAGCTGTTTATTTTCTTGAGATATTTGTCCGACACGCGATGCGGGAACTAAAATCATTTTTTTCATTTTATCTTTTATTGATTGGCAATTAAAGGAACGATAGATCCTAATAGAGCCGGTATGAAGAATCCCGTACCTTTCTGAATTATTAGAGCACGCTTTCTTTTTTTGCGAAATTTTCGGACTGGCTAAAAACCGTATTGCTTTTTTATATTTAGAAAGTTGTTTTTTTTGGCTTTAGATAATATAATTCCACCCCCTTTCAAATTTTTGCAAACGGTCTGTAAGGCTTTTAATTGCGTTGGAGAACTGTTAGCTAATAAATTTTTACGTATCCCTCCTTTAGATTTATACAATAAATTTAAATATGGATAGTGTGTTTTAAACCTGTCAGAGGGATTTGCAATAGGAGTCGATTTTTTACGTACTGTCTTTTTTGGAGCCATTGTCTTTAATGAACTTGATAATAATATAGTAAATTATTTATTATTGGAAAAAACTACCATTTGTGGTCCGTTTCGATTAAATGTGTACAATCTTAATCGTAAGCTATCTGGAGTGGTGACAGATGTGTCTATAAAAAGGGAATTGTAAGGTTCTCTAGTAGCCATATCGTAGGCCATTTTAATTATTTTTGTATTATTTGGAGATATTAGATTGGCCAAATATTGAATTTGACTTAGATCTCGAGGAGATTTAAACAGATTTAGATATGACATATTAAGAGAAATTAAACGAGATTGTTTGCCTCGAGGAAATAGGGTTTGTGAGATTAATACGACTGAAATTTCATAATGATGACTGTCGATAGTAACCAATTTAGCAATTTGATCATTTTTGTAAAGTTCGTCTGCTAGATCATCGATAATAAGTAAGGAATTTCTATTTGATTCCCAAAACTCGCTGTCCATTGGAGGAGGTCCTTGAATAAACTCTATATCGGTTAAAAACTGAGATAAATCATGGTAACCTGATTGCCAAACCGAATAACAATAAATAATTTTAATAGGAGGTTTATCGATTAATTCATTCCTCCATCTAATTAGTGAGTTCGTCCATGATGATTTGCCCGACATAGTAGGCCCTGACACCATCATTCGAAATGGTGAAAGAAATTTTATATTAGCCATTACTGTTTAAACAAAGACAACATACTACGTATTTTGTTAGTACATTGACTGTTTTATAGAATATATGTAAAAATAAACAAACACATTTTAAATTTAAAAAAATATTTTATTAAAGTATAATGTTTCGTATCAAAATCCATTCCTTCACCAGTTATATAAAGTTTCAAAAAATAACATACAAAAATAACATTTTTGAATAAAAAATAAATCATAACATCTCTTTCACCAAAAAATTATTAATTCCCGTTTTTAAGTAAAAATTCAATTTTGGAAGTTAAAAGTTTAAATCTTAGGTTATTTAAAAATAAAGTATTTACTCGATTTTCGGAAGAGATTTCATTTACGATAACTATGTTGTTAAATAAAACCTGTTTTGCGGGGTTTTTTTACATAAATTTTACAATTCACCATCTTCACATTCTAAATAGCCGTAGGGGACACTAGAGATATTATCTTTTAGAACACGTTTACAAAATGTTTTTTTTTGAAAGTTTTACTTAAGTTGCCAACGCGTAAAAGCATTTTGTACTTATCTTTTATTACGTTAAAGGGAATTTTCACCTTAAACTCGGTATTTGGCACAAAATCATCTGTTTAAAAGAATCGAAATGGATGATGTCTGAATTCTCCCTGGTAAGAGTTATTCCTTTTAGTTTTATAATTGTCCGATTATTTTCAAGTTTAAAGCTATAGCTTTTTGGTCCGGTTGAAACGAATTTTGTGATATATGTATTCGGAGTCTCGCACGTAAGCTCGCCTAAATTACCACCGAGGGGGGTAGCCATTCGTTTGGTAGATGTGTAAATTTCACTCCGTCAGTGTCAAAATAAATTACACGCTTTCCCAACTTATTAATTAACTTATGCAGATGAATACGACCGTAACTGGTGACAAAGGCGGAGATTATTACATTACCTTTTGAAAATGTGGGGTCCAGCTCACTTTTTTTATAGCCTACCATGGCAACATCGTTGTTGATAAGATGAAAGTCTGTTAATTTATTCGTTGTGTCTGCTATAATCTCGGTTAATTGGGAGTAGCGATGGATAATTTTAGTTGATGATTTATCCATTCTTAAGGCCATTCTTCCATATAACGAATTTTGCGCCAATTTCGCGGAAGTTCTTAAGGATGGGTTATCAACAATTTCCTCAGGCTCTAACCTTACTCCATCAGCTTCGTATATCGCGTCTAAATACTCTTTTTGTTCTTGATTTGTTTTAATATTGGGTAGAAATCCTGAATTTTTATCTTTTGCTCTAAAAAAATGTCAATATATGGTTTGAAAAAATTGGTTGTAATACTATAGTGGTAAACTTCGAAAATTTCTAACAGCTGATAATTACACTCTTTTATTGAGTAGTAGATTTCCACCGAAGGTAAAACTACCGTTATAGCTCGTTCGTCAATACTATGGGTACATTTTTCATCATTATTTATTACACAACTACCACATAAAGGATAATAAAGTTTTTTATTAAATCGGTAGGGAAGAACGGGTAAGTAGAGGTCTCTGGGGGGGAGGATTCTACAACTAATTATTCCAAAATAGGCGTCAGGTTCATAATCAAAGCTGTGTGTGATAACTTTAACACTTTTAAAACCATATCCCATTTTTTGTAAGCAATACGCATACAGACTACAAAAGTCAAAATATCGGATTTGTTCTCCAATTAAGGGGTCTATTTCATGGTACAGCTTAATTGTTTCTACACGCCCTCCAACTAAAGAATCTCTAGGGTTAATTTTAGGAATAATTTTAATTGTATTAAAAAATGCTTTCGCCTCGGCATTTTTTCTCAACAAGTCTAATATCTCACATTCAAAAATTTGAATATATGTGTGGTTTGGTAAATTTTGTTCAATAAATTCTTTTCGGTCTAATTCTCTTTCTCTAATTTCTTTGAATGTTTTCCCGACAATTGAATTAAAGCTCGAGCCAGAAAAATGTTTTGGACAACCGTGCCAGAAATCACCCATTACATCAATTACTATGGGGGGATTTTCACAGTAACCATCTACGAAATACGGACCTACAGACTGTTCCCCAGCCGCGGATCTGACAGTTTGCAAAATTAAATTATTTTCCTTCTCATACCAAGATAAATATTTTAAGGCAATCTCGCTTTGATTCTGTCTACTTGCCAAACCGATAGCCGGAATAGTACATAAGGTATATGGTTATAAAAACTTGTCGAGAAATACATAATTAAGTGCCCCAGAAAGAGAAATACCACCATAATTACTGATATCAATTTCAATTAGTTCTTTATATAAGATGCGAAATTTCTGCATAGCTAGACCGGTTCGAGCTGTTTGTGTGAATACCAATTTTTAAATTCTCGGTATTCAAATTCTTTCATTTTATTAGGCTCAAAATATTTTTCGTCCGGAATTGGTCCTGAATAATTCAAAGTTTCTTTTGTCTAAAAAATATAGGGAAAATATCCTTTAGTTTGAGGTAAAGAAAATATTTTAGGAAAATGTCTTAGTGGAGCACTAATGTAGTTTAAAGTATCTACAAAACGAATGTCTACCTCTTTAATATAAACAGTTAGAATTTTGGCTCCATCGTAAATAACCTCGGGAATGACATGATTAATTAATTTAGAAATAATAAACATTCCGTCGAAAGATCTTAGATTATGGGCCATTACGATGAGGTTTGTAAATTTCGGTCTAATTGTTTTTCTTTTCCGTTTCCCATCCGTAAGTAAAAGTTTCATGTTGAAACAAAAAATTGAGGAAGTTATTTACACAATATTGTCCTTCAAAAACAGTGGTTTCCACAGGCTGATTTAAAATTTCACTTTGTGCCACTAACAGAATAGGTTTATGCATATTATTCTCAATTATAGTTCAATCGACTGTTTAACATAATGCTGGTTAGGAGGATGTTCAATTTTACAAGAGTTGCAAGCTGTTTCACATTTGTGAGTTTTTAAAGTTTCAAATTGAACACAACATTTTTCACATCTGTGGAAAAGCTTGCAAGTTTCATTTTTCAGGTGAAAACTATAACAGTCACCTTGTTTTAAATACCTATTACAAAGTTTACAACGAATTGAAGGAATTTCAAAAAATTCGTGAAAATCTCGACCTGAACACCTTTAACATTTAATATTTGAAGCAGCAAAACAGTGGTGCTTGTTTCTATGTGTGGTGGAATAAAAAAAAAATTCACAGTCTAAGCACGAAGCTACGCCGCCCCAAATGGAATGTAGATTTTTAGCTAAATGAACGTGCGTGCCAATTTTTACAAGTAGAATTTTGTTTTCGCCAGGGGGGAAGCCTTTGAAATAAATTTGAAAATTTTCCGTTGCGTTAAATAATATTTTCTGATATTTTGGGGCTAAATATGTTTGAAATTTAGCTATATCACCAATTTCTACAGCTCATTTTGCAATTCCTACATCATCATGCAATTTCTTAGCGGCTTTAGTTTGTAATTTACTACGAAAGAATGTTAAGGCTCTATATTCTTTAAGAACACTTGTTAATGGAAGTTTTTTCTTTTTGTACTCGGCAATTTCACAGAGTTTTATTCCTACTGTGAGGGCTCTCGCTACACATAAATTATCGATGTTGTTTATATAGTAAAAATTGGTTTTAGTTTTTAAAAAAGCATCAAGATCGATGTCTCTGTTTTTACAGCTAAAAATTTTTTTCCCATTTTCTGTGGGGATTTCAAAAGAATTATACTGAATTTAATTTCTCCATCTAGTAAGAAATCTTTTTTCGATTGAGCAATGCGAGCTATATCGTTAAATATTCGAGAAACAGTTAACTGATCAATTTGAATAAATTTAATGTTAATTGGATGTTCTAAATTTTCCGATTGAATTGCAAATCTGAGGAAATCGAAACCTGGTGCCTCTTGTCTCACGTATTTGATAATTTTGGACAGAATCTTTTTTTTTTTACTAATTTTTCGTAATTTTTTAATTTGTGTACTCGTCGATAGCCCAGTCTTCTTTAGGCAAAATTTAGCGTATTTAACGCGTTTGGAGGGAGACTCGGTCGTCCTCAAACTCCAATTCAAAGTTAGCCGACGATGGAAGATTGGCGGGTGCGGGGCAAATCTTTCCGTCATTAGCCGTTTCCAGCTCGAACTCCCACTTATCGTCCTCTTCCACCTCCAATTCGAAGTAAGCTAACGGTAGACGGCAGACGATAGGCGGACTTCTTCCTCGGCGTCGGGCCAGAAACTACACCCCGGCTCGTTCAACCCAACGGCTGGAGTCGCCGCTTTAGACCACGTTTGGACGGTGGTACCGGCGATCGTTATTTTTGAGGCGAACACCGCTCCCCATCTTTTTTCCCCGTAATAGCATAATTTTTACATTGGTGTAATACGCTCAGGCGTTTCGCTGACTCTAAACTAATGGCATTGGCGAAAGCAAAATTAACCCGCGCGATTTCCGGCCCGCCTTCGCGGCGTTCCAATTAGTAATATTTAATTATTTTTTCGTTATTTCTTTGTTTGTCACTCATTTAAATTGACTCGCGAGAAATGGGTGGCCTTTCACCCATATCCCACGGTTTTCGACCGCTTATCGTTCGATTCCGACGAGGGCCAAGTGTCGTCGCCGTCGGTTTGATGTTCGGAGGAGATTTCCGTGGACGAAGGTGTGAAGGCCTCCAAGCTGTGGGGGAACCCTGTTTTTCGGGAGCGGCGTTGGCAGCGTTCCTTTTCGCCGTGCGCTTCGTTTTCGGGCTCTCCTGCCCGCAGGGTATCGACCCGCTTGACGGCGATCCCGACGCCGTAACGCGAAAGAAGAAAATTTCCAAAGTCTGGGATGGACCGCCCGAATGGTCACTTTTCTCTTTTTCCGGGGCCCCGGAGGGGGTCGCGACGACGACCACGTTCTCCGGGATTTCGGACGAAGTGGGCGCCTTTTGCGGAGTGGGTTGTCCACCCGGAAAAAGAGTAAAAGAAGATTCGGCGGGCAACTCTGAGACGTGGGTGGAAGGGAACGTCGTGACGAACGAAGGCCACGGCGCGTTGGAAGAGGAAGGCGGGAAAAACGGGGTCATCCGAGGAAGTTTCGTTATTTTTTGGTATTTTATATTTTTTGTATTTTTTATTTTTTTAATTTGTCTACTCGTCGATAGCCCAGTCATCTTCCGTCATCTCTAGGCGAAATTTAGCGTATTTAACGCGTTTGGAGGTAGACTCCGCACTCTCCGGGATGGGCTGTTGGTACGTCTCCCAATCCTCCGTTTGTCTTTCCGCGGACGATCAGGAAAACGATCACCCATACCGATCACTATTCCAATCGGCTAAGCAAACGTATCTCCAACAACGTAACTTTGGCCCAATCACCTAACATTTAACGAAAAATATCTCCGACAACGTATCTTTTAGCGAAGCCAATATCGAAAACAATCAAAAAAAATCAGGAAATAAATCGGTACACCAATCTCCAAACTAATATCTCGAAACGGATCACCAAACCGTTCTCTCCTATCGCGTTGTTTAGGAGAACACCGAAGGATAAGCGAACTGATCACCAAAAACATCGCTTAACCGATCACCAAACGGAGCAGCCGAAACGCCACCATCGGGCGATCACGAACCTGATTTATCGCGACGTTTGTTTTGGGAGATCAGCGAACCGATCGCTAAACGTATCTCTCTCGACGTATCTTTTAGCCGATCAGAAAACGGATCACCAAACCAGATCTTGAAATTGATCAACAACCAGCTCAGCAAACAGATCACCCAACTTACGGCCCGCAACGTATTTTTCTTAAACGAGCCGCGTGAGTCGCCGGGAAAGATACAATAATAATAGTCTTCCGCAATTTTGAGTTTAAAATTATAAAAACCCGGTGACAGGTTATGTCGGTAAAAAATGAAACTTTTATTAATTTATAATTAAATGGATTGCGCGCAAAGTAGAATTAACAATACTCTGTCTTTAGTGTTAGTTTAACTTATAGAACTTGCTAGGTATTTAAAGTATTGCAGCCTGACGGCGGCGCGCACTCCCTTCGCTCGAGCGCTAGGGGCGCGCGGCGCCTCCCCAGCCCCATACTAAAAAAAGCGATGGGCCGTCTATACCGCGACTTAGAAGACAGTACCGAGCCCAACGCACCGAGTATAGTCGGGCGTGGAGGCCCACGAGGGGTCGGAGTGTGCAATAACTGGTGGCTTAACCGGGGAGTTGGGGTCCGGCTCTTGTAACCCGGCACGGGCGGTGGCGCACTGGGAGATGTTAGCTCCGTCCAAATGGTCCTATCTCCACCTCCGACTTCGGTCCGGTGTGGGCTGGTAACTGGGCTTCGGCCCAGGCTAACGGAGAGGGGCCGGGCAAACTGGCCGTCTCGGCGGATGGAGTTGCCTGCTGTGGGGCTGCGGGCCTCCGTACGAGGGCGCGGCGGACCCATCTCCCGGCCTTTGGAGTTCCACCGGGATATCCGGTGCCAGCTGTGCCGGGTTATGCGGGCTGCTGTGTGCCCGCCGTTCCCCTTTAGGCGCTCCTTCCAAAGGGCTTGGCTCTCTACCTTTCTAGGTAGGGTGTCGGCTGGCGTTGCCAGAGCATCCGCTCTTATTCCCACTGCTGTGTGCGAAGTGGGGGCTGGTCGACCCATTGCTGCACTTTCTGCTGGGTTGAGTGGCTTGCGTCAAGGGCGCGACCATCAGTAGTGGGGTTCTGCTACCCATGCTGGTTTTGCCGCCTGTCCGGGTCTGTGGACGCTGGCGTAGGGCATAATGATGACAGACCTCCGGTGGTGTGGTTTCAATCTTACCGGGTACACCGGGCTATAAATCTGACACATGTCCAGTCGGGTGTGGAATATTTTCATTACGTTTTGGCGGCTCCCCAGCCCCATACTAAAAAAAGAGATGGGCCGTCTATAACGCGACCCAGAGGGCATCACCGAGCCTTACGAAACGAATACAGTCGAGCATAAAATGTATTCGAGGTATTGGCGCCTCCTGGCGCCCCGAACTAGCTAATCACGCTGGGCCGTCTATAAAGCGACCTAGAGGACCAGTACCGAGCCTAACGCGCTAAGTATAGCCGGGCGTACTCTTTCGGTACGATACCGAGACGTAACAGCGCTAAACGTTCCCGAGTAAGGGAGAAAAGTGTCGCGTGACCGAGTACTCGCCGAAGGAACGCGTTGCTTTAAGATTCGAGGATTCTTTTAAACGCGCGCGTTCCATTTCTCTTAACTACGTTCGACTAACTTTAAACGTGTTCAGGTACCACGAGAGTTTGCCAAGAAGACAGGATCCCTACGAAAACAACTTAAACTTGTTCGGAAATAACGATAAAAATTAAAAGATGTTTACGCCAGGTAACCCGGAAACTTACCCACGAATAAGACGTTCCATGACGAACTTATAGATGCCGTTATATTTAACTAATGCAAAACTTAAGCGTAAGAGATAGTTTATTATTATATACTAAAATCTACGTTTTACAAAAAAACGACGAAATTTAAAATAAATTACAAAAACTTAATGATGTTTAGATTTTTTCCCTTTTTCTTTCCGCCGTCTGGGCTAGACAACTTCTTCTCGTTACCATCTTGGGAAGAAGACGGGAGATGTCTTTTCGACGCACTACGAGACGACGGGGCCTTGAGTCGAGAAATTAACCTCGGCAACGGCGACGACAACATCTTTTATAAAGCGGCAAGTTCTTCAAATGGCGCCGTTAAATCGTCCTCTTTACCCATCGCGACGGACGGACCTTTTAGGAAAGAAACGTTTTAGTTTCCAAAATTAAGAAAAAAGAGAAAGACGTCTAAGCTTACTGTCTATCTTGGCCCAAACGGGCATCTTCAGATCCAAAGTTGTTTTTTAAAGGCACGTTCCCGGAACATATTGGAATAATTAAATCTTGTATCTGACCCTGTCCACGTATTTTCAAAGTTTTCTGCCATATATCGTCGATATTTTTCGACTTGCGAAATCGGGTAATACTGTTGGAGACGCGCGAATTATGAACCATTTCGATCGAGGAAGTTTTCGGAATGATCCGTTTTACCATTACGCGCTGCCTTAAATAGCCAGTCAGGCGGATTGAGGAACAACCGCGTTCCCGACGTCCGTTCTCGACCTGCTCTCCCGGACGTTCGCGCCGACCGCGAGGCGAGAAGGGGAGAGTATCCGAAATAATCTCCAACAACGTATCACTCTTTGCCCAATCACCAATCGAATCAGCGCACCAGTTCGGCAAACGGAGCGTGAACTGTATCGCCAACGAGCTATCTTTGGTCCGATAACTAAACGGATCGCGTTCTGTATCTTCGACAACGTATCTTTTAGCCGATCACTTAACCGATCAGCAAACGTTTCACGAAGTCGAACGCGAAACCAATCGCCAAAAAGATCGGCAAACCGATTTCTCGTGACGTATCTTTTAGCGGTCTCGAAACGGATCACCAAACCTAGCCCTCACGTCGCTTCATTTAGGAGATCACCGAAGGATAAACGATCGGATCACCAAAACGATCACCAAACGGATTAGCCGCAACGACACCCACGGCCGATCACGAACCAGATTTATCGCGATGTATCTTTTGGGCGATCAGGAAACGGATTAACAAAACGATCACCCACGACGTATTGCCTACGGTAAAATATACCTATTAAATTAACCTAATACTTTAAAATTAACTGTTTAGAGTATCGGTTAATGTCTTTAACTTAATTCAGATCAGGTTTATTCTGATTAGGTTAATTAAAAAGGCATAGGTTACGTAGGATAATTTTGGTTATGAATATTAATTGGTTTGTTGGATTAATATCGGGTTGACTATACTTAAATGCGTAAGGCTTGGTGCTGTCCTCTAGGTCGCGTTATCGACGGCCCATCGCTTTTTTTAGTAAGGGGCTGGGGAGGCGCCGCGCGCCCCTAGCCCTCGAGCGTAGCTAGTGCGCAGCGCCGTTAGGGGCCAATACTCAGAAAAAATTCTCAAGACATAGTATTTGACATTATTCTAATTTTAGGTTAGGTTAGGTTAGGAATCGTAGGTGGCGAGTAGCTATTTTTTCTTAAAGCTAGGACCTTGAATCGGGCCCACTTCAACCACGCTTTTTTCTCTTTTTTCGCGGTTAAAGGGGTAAAAATCCGAAAAAACTACCAAGAAAAAAGAAATTTAAATTAGCAAAAAAATATATAAAAATATAAATTAGAAGAAAAAAAACCATTTCGTAAATCGTCGACCGCGGGATTCGCTCCGAAGCTCTTCCCCTCCGCCACGTCGTCGACTTTGACAGTCGCGGCTTCGAAATCGAGGTACCCCGGGCGACTTTGTCGAAAAATTTGTCCCGAGTATTAACTCGCTTAAGACCACTTACGGAAGTTTCTCAGTACATGTTTAGACCCGTTTTTTATGCAATATGGAAAGGAAACGTTACAGAGCGTACGAAACGCGCGTGGTACACGATAATCTTCCGGGAGGAGGTAGGCGGGAGTTCATGCGCGTGTATTTAGCTTTCGCGAAACCAATCAGCGAAAAGATGGCGAAACGCCTGACAGAGGATGCGAGTATTACGCCCTGTTACTACGCTAAAAAGATGGGGGGCGCTTTTCGCCTCGAAACGAACGGTCGTGGGGACCACCGTCCACTCCAGCCACTTGCTCGGACGCCCCCGAAAAAGCGCGCCAATGGAGTCCTATCGCGCCCCGTCCGCCATTACCAAAATTCATTTTGGAGTTGGTTGATGACTTCCTCGATGATATTTTAGACGAGGCTGAGGACTGGGAGGATTACAGACAGTCCATCCCGGAGAGCGCGGAGGCGACCCAGTCTTCCTCGAAACGCGTAAAATACGGTAAATTTAGCATCGAGTTGACGAAGGAAGACTGGGTTATCGACGAGGAGGAGGATTAAAGAACTGCGACCGCGGGAAACGGGTGAAAGGCCGCCCGTTTCCCGCGAGGAAATTCAACGAATAATTAAAAATTTATCTATAATTACTGAAATAATTGAGAGAAAATCTAGAAAAGACAAAAAAATAAGACAAAAAACAAAACAAACCCAAAAAATTAAGAAAAAACGTTCCCACAAAAAAAAACAAAATTAGAGCTTGCGTAGTTATTATTATCAAATTTAATATTTTTTAATAATTCCATTGTTCTGTGTGTATTCTATACTTTGCAATCATGTCCTTCATTCAGTGCCCCGCCAGCAGTAGGCACGTGCCTATGTTCAAACATTTAGGCCTATTTTAGGGGTCTTTAAAAGTTTAAAAAAATTGCCTCTGGGGCCTCCAAATGTGATTTTTATTTTTATTTTATTTTTTTAAATTGGTCATCTAGCCCTCTAAAAACTCCCATTCAATTCCAATTTCCAAGAGTCCTAAATGGCCCTAACAAAACGTTCCCTTTTGAACCACCTATACTCGAAATCAATATTACTTGAGTACACAACCAAAGGCAGCGAACTCTGTGGTTTCTGCTTTTGGTAGTGTACTCTTATAACATTGATATAGAGTATACGACAAAAGACTAGCCCGGGATGGGGAAGTCCGTCGTGCAAGAAAAGCAGCAAAAAAACCACCTGTTCGCCTCAGTGATAACTTAGCTTCAACCAATAAAATAAACATAAGCTTAGTTTCTAGGAATTATACAAAAAGGGGCATAAAGTGAGAAACTGGATTTCTTTAATACGACTTAAACGGTTGCAAAGCTTAAACGAAGGGAAATCCGCGCGGAGCTGAAGTCGAAGCGTAAAGCATCGTACCAGTCACTACTTTCGTTTATTCTCTACCTCTATCTCTACATGCCATTACAACGGTCGCGTTTAGCAGTAAGATGCGGTACGATTTGCCACTGAATTCCGAGAATAACTCATTTCCTTATCAGGTAGTCAGTGACGTTTGCGCCCGCTTCGAACCGATTTCAAATTGGTTCTCACACATTCTTTTGCTAAAATTCCGACCGCATTAGCTATTTAGATCGTTTTATTTTTTATTGTCTTCGTGAAAATAAAATTGGCGAAAATTGTAGCGAAATAATAATTAGCGGCCGGATTAGTAGAAATCAAGAAGTGGCCATTAGGCGTTTGTTTTCGAGTAATGGCTGGAATTTTGAAAATACTTTTGGGAACCAAAATAATGGTAAATATTTTACTCGATTTTTATATAAACAATAACTAAGGGTGTTTTTATTTAAATATAGATTTATATAGTCAACGGGCTGGGGAACAAAATGAATAACCGCTTGACAACAATGCATCAAATAATGTAAATGATAACGATCTACCGGAAAATCAACCGGATAATAATAACGAAAACGGAAACGAATGCCCTACCTGCTTTTTGGATCCATGCATAGCAATGAGAAACCACCCTTGGCTCCAAAGGCAACAAGAAGCCCAAGCAGAAAATCGTGGTATTAGACGCAATAAATACAAAAAATTCTGGAGTTGCATTTCGAATTTAGGAGGATGGGCCGAAGATCGTTATATAAATAATGCCCGAATGTGTTGTTCGAGAAATGAGAAGAAGATATCCAAAGCCATCGGGGGTTCCGTACAAAGGACATGATTGGGCTTAGATTTATTTTTTTTTGTTCCGTAATCAATTAATTTTTAAAATACATAAAGAGCAAGTTAATAACGCGTTGCTTCTCATTTCGACTTTATTATTATGTAAAAATGTATTTTCGAGTTGCGTAATAATGTTTTGAGAATTTGTAACTAAATACACGAAAATAAATTTTGTATGTTGTAGATGCAATTACCTTTGTTGTTCATTTTTCTACACATAGTATGTGGCGCAAGTATGTGACAGGGAACACAAAAACATGGTAGGGAACACGAAAAAAGCAGTAAGAGTAAAGGAAAATATAGGAAAAATAATAAGTAGGATATAGGAAAATAATGGAAGAAATAATTAGGCATATTATAGGCTAATAAAAGGCGCGAATTTTGACAAAATGGAGCGAAATAAAGATAAATTTTGAAAAGTCCGGTCGCTCTGCAATTAGAGACGTGTATTAGTCCAGTAACTTTAGTGCCCTTCCCAAAAAATCAAAAATAACCGCTTGGTAATATATCTCAAGTTTCAAAAAGAAATATATATTTTTGTATTTAAAAGAAATTTGAGTCGCTATACCGTGGATTTTTATCTCTGTTTATTAATTTAATTTGCCTTGTTTTCACTTTCGTTTGTTTATCTCTAAAAGATACCAGATGGCGTGGGAATATATATTGTTTTATCCTCTGGAACCGGATTTTTTTTAGTCAGTCACCATACCTCACTCTCTAGCTAATGAAATCGCCAAATTCGATGTGATGATTTTTCTAGCATGATTTGCGAAAGATAAAAATATCTTGTGGTCGTTTTTTTCCCAATTTTTCGAAAACTTTTGGTAGTACCTTTTTGTACTCTGTCCTTTAGTTCTATGCAAAATAAACATTACGCAATATTCGCCGCAAACGTTACTAGTTAGTCCTTGCAATCGTCTTTTACAAAATGTCCACGTCTTACACATTGAATTTAAATATTTTCTGATTAAGGGTAAAAACGGGGGAAGCCCCATTGAATCAAAGTAGAATCCTCGTTTTCTGCCATCGACGTAGACGCAATTCCTGTTTCGCCCCTTTTATCAAAATTATTGATAAGCGATTGTGTGTATTTCGCGACGGGTTTTAAATTATCTGAAGAAAAAACGCCTAAAAAGTTCGGTGTTTTATACAGTGCCTGAGATAAGTCAACGTTTGTCGTAAGTTAGGGTTATAAGTCATAATCATGATAACTTATATCCAGGGTATAATTTACTAAACTTCAATAAATTTGACTTGATAAAGTAGGTAATACATGATTCGAACTAAGTATACAAATTACAATGTTTGTGAAAAAGCTTCATTTAAGTATGCGACATCATTTAAACAATGAGAAATTAATTCGTTTATGTCGAAGGGGGAATACCCTGTAAATTCACCCACAAAATCTTTTTTTACACGATGCAAATAATCCTGGGAGATACGAAAGGTTGTATATTGATTTAAAAAACCACAAGGTTCACCTTGATTTTTCAATGTTATATAAATACAATGAATTTTTTTTGAGATTTTCGATCAATACACAAAACATTGAGTTTATAACTAATATATTATTGTTTAGTAGATTTAATTGTTCATCTATACAAACTTTAAATTTATTCAAAGCTAACACCTGAGATCTACTAATAGTTAGGCTGTAGGAAAAATTAGTATCATCCTCAAAATATTTTTGGTTAAAGGGTAGAATTGTCCACGAGAATTGACCTCCCAAAGAAGAAACTTCAAAATTTTGAATATGGTTCTTCGTTAGGAACCGGAAGAGCAATCTTTTTCGCAGTTGTAGAATATAGACTAGCAATGACCAACGGCCACTTCATTGAGAGGACCTTCCACGTTTTCAAGGAGAGGATACTACTTTGGAGTCCGTTAGAGCTGTACAACTGAGGTTCTTTGTTGAAAATTGATGTAATCACTTTCAGTCTTGAAGGAGAGGAAAAGGTCCTAGATACTTCAAACAAATATAAAATATATATATAATTTTTTTTATTTAAAAATCACTAGATATGTCTGATTACATACCGTTTTTAAATGTACGATTTACAGTTAAGGTTTCAGCTATTGTGGAAAACAATTCGGACTACTTGTCGAATAGTAGGAAACAGATAACAACCATGAAATATAATTTACCAAGATATGTTATGATCAATATAAATAATTTTTAATATTTAAATTCAAGGTATTAATTTTTAATTCTACGATAAATTATACTACCAAGAAAAAAAAGAGAAAAGTATATTTACCAAGTTTGTCTCTTGAAATCTATTGTAGTTTTGCTTCTACGTTTCTAGACACTAGAAGAATGAATAAATTTTAATGGCAGTGTCGGTTTTTATACTAATTCATAAACACTTACATTACCCTAGTGTTTTGATTGAAAAGTAAGTGGGTTTTACTATTTATCACGGTTATCTTATTTATTAACCGCAGATTTTGGCGGTCCTACGGACGAAGGCAAGATCTTAGTATGACGTCAATTAGATGTACAAAGGACGATTTTGTGTTTGCTGGGTATTGATCTGTTATATTAAAAATATTTTTTAAAATAAAATACTTTTTATTTTCCAACTTATGGCGTTCTTTTACAAATATAAATTTTAGGCAAAATATGCCCTGTGAGGCAGAGCAAAGGAAAAGTTATTAAATAAAAAATGCCTTTATCAAAACAGTTGAAAGGTTGAATTATGGGTGAGTAGTTGAGATCTATGAAGGCGCAGATATTGAAAATGTTTTAGGTTTAAAGAGTTTGGTTTTGGAATTTTCAGTAGCGAAATATATGTCTAAAATAATTTGCATCAGTTTTCCTCACCTTTTATATATTTTAAAACCCTTCCCTTAAATTTGAGTCTTGAAACTAACAGTAAACTGAGAAAATTTTAAATTGTAAAGGATTACGTGTAAAATGACAGCATTTAACTTCTATAAACACATGTAGAGTAGTTTCACTCAACAAGCATGGGTGATGTTGTATCACGTGACACTGAAATAACTGTATATATATATATATATATATATATATATATATATATATATATATATATAACAGAAACTGAACTTGAAAAAAGTCATAAATAAAAGAGATTTGCAATAATGTCTCTTTTTTACTACCAGCGCTTACTCGACTTGTGTGGAGCTTCAGATTTTCATTAGGCATGCCAAAACTGTATAAAGCTCCGTGTTGTTATGTGTAATTCTACCATGGATTAATGAGGTTAATTAATTCATGATTCTACTTTAAACGAAAAGTTTAAAATTGCCGACTATGATAGATATAATTTAATATATGACTTATATAACATCAATTAAATTCAGATAATTAGCCTACATATAACGTTGCCAACTCCTTTAACCGTTTAATTTCTTTTTAATTAATACAACATTTTTAAATTAACATATTATCTTTGCAACAACGTAGCAGACGTCGATCGGATTGAAAATCAACGCAAGAAGCCCAAAAATATGGTGCCGTATCAAGCAATGTAGCCTAGCTCGTATTTTTCTTTCTTAAATGCTGTCATTTTACACGTAATCCTTTACAATTTAAAATTTTCTCAGTTTACTGTTAGTTTCAAGACTCAAATTTAAGGGAAGGGTTTTAAAATGTATAAAAGGTGAGGAAAACTGATGCAAATTATTTTAGACATATATTTCGCTACTGAAAATTCCAAAACCAAACTCTTTAAACCTAAAACATTTTCAATATCTGCGCCTTCATAGATCTCAACTACTCACCCATAATTCAACCTTTCAATTGTTTTGATAAAGGCATTTTTTTATTTAATAACTGTTCCTTTGCTCTGCCTCACAGGGCATATTTTGCCTAAAATTTATATTTGTAAAAGAACGCCATAAGTTGCAAAATAAAAAGTATTTTATTTTAAAAATATTTTTAATATAACAGATCAATACCCAGCAAACACAAAATCGTCCTTTGTGCATCTAATTGACGTCATACTAAGATCTTGCCTTCGTCCGTAGGACCGCCAAAATCTGCGGTTAATAAATAAGATAACCGTGATAAATAGTAAAACCCACTTACTTTTCAATCAAAACACTTTGGTAATGTAAGTGTTTATGAATTAGTATAAAAACCGACACTGCCATTAACATTTATTCATTCTTCTAGTGTCTAGAAACGTAGAAGCAAAACTTCAATAGATTTCAAGAGACAAACTTGGTAAATATACTTTTCTCTTTTTTTTCTTGGTAGTATAATTTATCGTAGAATTAAAAATTAATACCTTGAATTTAAATATTAAAAATTATTTATATTGATCATAACATATCTTGGTAAATTATATTTCATGGTTGTTATCTGTTTCCTACTATTCGACAAGTAGTCCGAATTGTTTTCTACAATAGCTGAAACCTTAATTGTAAATCGTACATTTAAAAACGGTATGTAATCAGACATATCTAGTGATTTTTAAATAAAAAAAATTATATATATATTTTATATTTGTTTGAAGTATCTAGGACCTTTTCCTCTCCTTCAAGACTGAAAGTGATTACATCAATTTTCAACAAAGAACCTCAGTTGTACAGCTCTAACGGACTCCAAAGTAGTATCCTCTCCTTGAAAACGTGGAAGGTCCTCTCAATGAAGTGGCCGTTGGTCATTGCTAGTCTATATTCTACAACTGCGAAAAAGATTGCTCTTCCGGTTCCTAACGAAGAACCATATTCACAATTTTCAAGTTTCTTCTTTGGGAGGTCAATTCTCGTGGACAATTCTACCCTTTAACCAAAAATATTTTGAGGATGATACTAACTTTTCCTACAGCCTAACTATTAGTAGATCTCAGGTGTTAGCTTTGAATAACTTTAAAGTTTGTATAGATGAACAATTAAATCTACTAAACAATAATATATTAGTTATAAACTCAATGTTTTGTGTATTGATCGAAAATCTCAAAAAAATTCATTGTATTTATATACCATTGAAAAATCAAGGTGAACCTTGTGGTTTTTTAAATCAATATACAACCTTTCGTATCTCCCAGGATTATTTGCATCGTGTAAAAAAAGATTTTTTGGATGAATTTACAGGGTATTCCCGCTTCGACATAAACGAATTAATTTCTCATTGTTTAAATGATGTCGCATACTTAAATGAAGCCTTTTCACAAACATTGTAATTTAAATAAAGGGATATGGATGATTGCAGCAAGTCTCCAATTTAACTAAAATTTCATTTTGTACTCTAAATGGTAATAATCTAAGCACATAAGATATTTAAAGTTATAAAAATTAAAATATCAAATTTGTATACTTAGTTCGAATCATGTATTACCCACTTTATCAAGTCAAATTTATTGAAGTTTAGTAAATTATACCCTGGATATAAGTTATCATGATTATGACTTATAACCCTAACTTACGACAAACGTTGACTTATCTCAGGCACTGTATAAAACACCGAACTTTTTAGGCGTTTTTTCTTCAGATAATTTAAAACCCGTCGCGAAATACACACAATCGCTTATCAATAATTTTGATAAAAGGGGCGAAACAGGAATTGCGTCTACGTCGATGGCAGAAAACGAGGATTCTACTTTGATTCAATGGGGCTTCCCCCGTTTTTACCCTTAATCAGAAAATATTTAAATTCAATGTGTAAGACGTGGACATTTTGTAAAAGACGATTGCAAGGACTAACTAGTAACGTTTGCGGCGAATATTGCGTAATGTTTATTTTGCATAGAACTAAAGGACAGAGTACAAAAAGGTACTACCAAAAGTTTTCGAAAAATTGGGAAAAAACGACCACAAGATATTTTTATCTTTCGCAAATCATGCTGGAAAAATCATCACATCGAATTTGGCGATTTCATTAGCTAGAGAGTGAGGTATGGTGACTGACTAAAAAAAAATCCGGTTCCAGAGGATAAAAAATATATATTCCCACGCCATCTGGTATCTTTTAGAGATAAACAAACGAAAGTGAAAACAAGGCAAATTAAATTAATAAACAGAGATAAAAATCCACGGTATAGCGACTCAAATTTATATAATAAACTTATTATTTACCATGGTGAATATTAGTAGAAATTATGTTTAATTCAGAGAAAACGGCATGGTATTAGAAGATAAAACTTATTTTATACAAGACGTTTCGAGCCGAGGCTCTTCTTCAGTCGTTCGTTAGTTTTAATCAGCATGCCTTCTGATATGAAAAGTAAACCTAAAGAGGAGGTTTTAGTTTTACCCTATATACCTAAAACCACAGAGAAACTTAAACGTATTTTGAAAAATTATAAAATAAACTTAGTATCAAAAACCACTAATATACTAAAAAATCAAATTTCTCATTTAAAACCTAAAATAGAAGATTCCGCCATTCGAGGCGTTATTTATGAAATCCCTTGCTCATGTGGAAAAACGTATATTGGTGAAACAAAACGTTCCATTTTAGACAGGATACGTGAACATAAATCCTACGTGGCTAAGGGCGATATGAATAACGGAATTTCAAAACATATTTGGTCTACGTTAAACCACTCTATTAAATGGGATGATTACAAAATTTTAAAACGGGAAACCAATTGGTACAAAAGAAAATTCTATGAAGGATTGTATATTCGTAAACTAGGTAATTTAAATTTAGATAAAGGATGTCAAGAAGTAACTAATTGGGGTAATATTGTGATTTAAAATTTTATTTTATTTTATATTTATATTTTAATAATTCACACTGACTTACATATACTTTGGATTTATCGGTTACATTGATTCTATTACACACGTAAATTGTTAAAATCAGTAAAACTTTTGTTTATTTTTTAACACGCTGACCTTCTGCTCGCGTGATATTAGAACTTGAATATGGCGCGTGGTAAAATTTTAAATCAAATTAAAACTAACGAACGACTGAAGAAGAGCCTCGGCTCGAAACGTCTTGTATAAAATAAGTTTTATCTTCTAATACCATGCCGTTTTCTCTGAATTAAACATAATTTCTACATCGACTCAAATTTCTTTTAAATACAAAAATATATATATTTTTTGAAACTTGAGATATATTACCAAGCGGTTATTTTTGATTTTTTTGGGAAGGGCACTAAAGTTACTGGACTAATACACGTCTCTAATTGCAGAGCGACCTGACTTTTCAAAATTTATCTTTATTTCGCTCCATTTTGTCAAAATTCGCGCCTTTTTTAGCCTATAATATGCCTAATTATTTCTTCCATTATTTTCCTATGTCCTACTTATTATTTTTCCTAAATTTTCCTTTACTCTTACTGCTTTTTTCGTGTTCCCTACCATGTTTTTGTGTTCCCTGTCATATACTTGCGCCACATACTATGTGTAGAAAAATGAACAACAAAGGTAATTGCATCTACAACATACAAGTTTATTTTCGTGTATTTAGTTACAAATTCTCAAAACGTTATTACGCAACTCGAAAATACATTTTTACATAATAATAAAGTCGAAATGAGAAGCAACGCGTTATTAACTTGCTCTTTATGCATTTTAAAAATTAATTGATTACGGAACAAAAAAAAATAAATCTAAGCCCAATCATGTCCTTTGTACGGAACCCCCGATGAATTTGGATATCTTCTTCTCACTTCTCGAACAACACATTCGGGCATTATTTATATAACGATCTTTGGCCCATCCTCCTAAATTCGAAATGGAACTCCAGAATTTTTTGTATTTATTGCGTCTAATACCACGATTTTCTGCTTGGGCTTCTTGTTGCCTTTGGAGCCAAGGGTGGTTTCTCATTGCTATGCATGGATCCAAAAAGCAGGTAGGGCATTCGTTTCCGTTTTCGTTATTATTATCCGGTTGATTTTCCGGTAGATCGTTATCATTTACATTATTTGATGCATTGTTGTCAAGCGGTAATTGATTTTGTTCCCCAGCCCGTTGACTATATAAATCGAGTAAAATATTTACCATTATTTTGGTTCCCAAAAGTATTTTCAAAATTCCAGCCATTACTCGAAAACAAACGCCTAATGGCCACTTCTTGATTTCTACTAATCCGGCCGCTAATTATTATTTCGCTACAATTTTCGCCAATTTTATTTTCACGAAGACAATAAGAAATAAAACGATCTAAATAGCTAATGCGGTCGGAATTTTAGCAAAAGAATGTGTGAGAACCAATTTGAAATCGGTTCGAAGCGGGCGCAAACGTCACTGACCACCTGATAAGGAAATGAGTTATTCTCGGAATTCAGTGGCAAATCGTACCGCATCTTACTGCTAAACGCGACCGTTGTAATGGCATGTAGAGATAGAGGTAGAGAATCAACGAAAGTTGTTAGTGTGGTAGAGATAAGGAGAGGGAACGTGCACGCGCTCCGGGGGGATGTCAATCAACCTAGAGTTTGAGAAGAGTGGGCTGAAATTCGCACACGATAAAATGTTTCTCTGGTCTCGGCCTTTAAAATTAATCGGTATAATCCAGTTCGCTTAGAATATACTTATTTAAGTCTACGAAACGTGATTATAATCGGAGAGGAAATTTTATTTTCTAGGAAAAACCACGTACGATACGTGATTATATTCGACTCAGATATCAATGAGAAATAAATGATAATAGAAATTTTGTTGTTTATGCAAACATTCATTCCTAAACTTTGGATGACTCCTTTTTTTGAAGATTGTTTATCTACAATTATCTTTTATTCAAAACTGTTTCTTAACTATCGAGGCTGTATGGCGTTTATGTATAAATACCAATGAAATGAAAATGGATAATTCATAATACGATCACAACAACTACAAGTATAACGCAAAAAAAAATGTCGTCCGAAATTGTTTTAAGAGGTAAGAATTTAATAATAATCTCTTGGATTTTTCAAGTAGTGTAAGATTAATTTTTTTTTTCTTTTAGTTGGACCAGAGTACCCAAAGGGTATGACCCAATTTGTTTTTGGTTAGAAGGTAAAATAGTAATTCTTCATTACCATAAAAACGTATTTCTAAGTTTATCTTTTTTGTATGCTTGAATTTCAACATTTTCCATACTTTTATAGTATTATATTGACCTAAATGCTAATGATTTCTGTCTCTTTTTTTCTTTCTGATAGCATCCAGTTGAACGACGATGGTGCTTACAAGCAATGTTCCATTTTAAGGAAAAACATTTCTTCTGGGACGCTCCAGATGAGCTGGACTTTATAGAGGACATTGAAATTGTTTGGTGGGACCTCACAAGTGAAGACATTTTCAAACTTTTTAAATAAAAGAATTGATTTACCGTATTTAATTTTTTTCTCTTAAAATCCTACTACTACACTCAAGTATTAATCATCAGTAGCATATGAATGTTTTAATTTTCAAAATTAGTTATGACCTTTTAATTCTAGCTGGTATATTATTATGAAACGAAATACTAGTTTAGCAATTTATTGGTAATGAACTTTATCATAAGTACGCGTTTAAAATGAGAAAATTAGGCCTAGCGTGTATTTATATATATATATATATATATATATATATATATATATATATATACAGGGTGTTTTTTTGCAAAAACTATTTATAGTACCGATTTCAAATTTGGAAGGTCAATTCTCTATACCGGGGGACATCAGTTTGAGAAATTTGAGCGTTTTCGGTAATGTTTTTCACCAATTTTGAAAAATTATTTTTCGACCACTAGGTGCGAGATAAAAAATTTCTATTATAAAGTTGTAGGCCGTCATCGAAAACCCTTAAAAATTGTTCACTCGACGAAAAACAATTTATTTATCAGTGAAAATTCGAGCTTGAAAAATTTACAAGTTGGTGAAGCCAAATTACGATTGTTTGAAACGATAATTGAAACCGAATTACCTAATCCAGTTGAAACTTTGGTTAAAAAAACGACCGGATTTAAAAAACACGAGGCTATAGGTCAATCCTAAACATGCATTGGGTATTTAAAGGAAAACTTTGGGAGATTATTATCAGTGTTTGATAATATTTCGAGCAATGCCTCGTTATTCAGTAGCTGAGCGTACCGAGATAGTTGCCATTTACTATGGAGAAGCAGCGCAAAACCTTAGAAGAGTGACTGAAATCTTCGCAGAAAGACATCCAAATGGAGCACCATCTGTAAATACAGTAAGACGAGCAATTCACGATTTCAATCAATTTGGTATCTTGCAACCTAGGTTTCGCGGATTGGGTCAACCGGATTTAGACTTCGAGAACAATGTACTCGCGTACTTTGTGGCATATCCTCGTCACAGTTGCGCTAACGCCGCTGCTGATTTGGGTTGTTCTGCAAATCGTGTGTGGAAAATTCTTCGTAAGAATCGCTATCACCCATATAGAGCTACGCTCCACCAAGGACTAATTGACGGAGACCATCAAAGACGTTATGAATTTAGCAACTGGTTACTAAATGCTGTCCAAGAAGATAGACAATTTTTGCGCTATGTTTTGTTCTCCGACGAAGCGTCATTTTCTAGAGATGGGCCCTTTAATCATCAAAACAGCGATCTTTGGTCTGACATCAACCCACATTGGGGTTTTGAATATCATCACCAGGTTCAATTTGAACGGGTCAATGTTTGGGTTGGACTTGTTGAAAACCGTTTGATTGGTCCCTTTTTCCTGCCGACGAACCTCAACGGCCAAAGGTATTTACATTTTCTACAGAACGAACTGAGTGACGCAATCGATGACCTTCCATTGGCTGAAAGACGTCAGTTGTGGTTTCAGCAAGATGGCGCCCCTCCGCATTTTTCCCGGCAAGTAACTGAGCACCTCAACAACGAGTTTCCTGAAAGGTGGATAGGGAGAAATGGTCCAGTGCTTTGGCCAGCAAGGTCACCTGACCTAACACCGCTGGATTATTTTCTCTGGGGATTCGTTAAAGCAAAGGTATACGCCACGCCCATTGAAACTAGGGAGGAACTCATTAGACGAATAATCAGTGCTTGCCGAGACGTCACACCAGAAATGGTAGAGAAAGCGTTTGAGAACTTAATTGTCCGCGCACAAACCTGTGTTGCAGCCAATGGTGATATTATTGAAAATGTTTTGTAAAAATTTATGTGAATAAAATATCTGCATTTAAAAACCAAACGTGTACATTTTTTCAAGTGTGAAAACTCTACTACGTTTGTATTAGACTTGTTCCCTTTTCAATTATCGTTTCAAACAATCGTAATTTGGCTTCACCAACTTGTAAATTTTTCAAGCTCGAATTTTCACTGATAAATAAGTTGTTTTTCGTCGAGTGAACAATTTTTAAGGGTTTTCGATGACGGCCTACAACTTTATAATAGAAATTTTTTATCTCGCACCTAGTGGTCGAAAAATAATTTTTCAAAATTGGTGAAAAACATTACCGAAAACGCTCAAATTTCTCAAACTGATGTCCCCCAGTATAGAGAATTGACCTTCCAAATTTGAAATCGGTACTATAAATAGTTTTTGAAAAAAACACTTTTCCGAGCAAAAAAAAAGACCCTGTATATATATATATTGGAAATGTATTAGACAGAAAATTAGGCCATGTAGGGATAAGATTAGCATAGAAAGTAAGTAACTATTTTTGTTTTGTAGTAGACTATTTTTTTTTTCAAAACAATTTGCATATTGAAAAAAGGGTTTATATTGAGAATTTTAGCGTAGGAATTTAACCATATTGAAAAAATTAGGTTTAGTGTGAAAATTAAGCATGTAAGCTATAGAAACTAGCTATATGAAACTATAGAACATATTTTGTCTAGATCGGCTATGGAAATCGAAGCGTATCGACTTGAAACGTTTCGCCACTGGAAAAACCCGCATGTCACTAAAGAGAAACTAGCGGAGGCTGGATTCTACGACATTCAACGTTTAGATGATGTACGATGTTACAAGGGCCATGGAATCTTAGGAAACTGGGAATCAGGAGACGTACCAGAACTTGAACATGCCTTATCCTTCCCACGCTGTCCGTCGAGGGATAATTCACCATAAGAAAAAAAGTATCTCTCGCAAGAATGGGGCATTCCACCTACGCCAAAAGCAACTACAAATGCATCTCACCTGTACCTGAAGAAGAAAACGACGATTGTGACTGTCCGTCATGTGATAGATGGTACTGCTGTTAGACACTACAAATACGTAAGTTAGAACTTTGAGTTAAATTATTTATACAAGTTGCAGAAGGTACTTCTTTTCAACCCTTTAAATGAAATTGTATATATCCCTTACGAAGATCGAATTAATTACGATTTAAAATGAAAACAAAGTTCTAAAATAACTTGTTCATTATTGCTTATTATAGACATTAGAAGCGCTTTAGCGATTACGATTGGGGGAGGGTGGAAAGGGTGAAAGGAGCCAGTGAATAGGTTTAGCAATTGGGGAAAGGAACCAGTGAATGGGGGAAAAGAGCTTTATGTCCTTCCGGTGAATTAGACCAGTGAATGGGGATAGCAACGGGGGAAAGGAGCTGGTGAACGAGAAGGCAAAGTATCCAGTGAAGGGGGTAGCAACGGGGCAAAGCAGCTGGTGAACGAGAAGGCAAAGGATCCAGTGAATGGGGGAAGGGGGGAAGTGCTCTATGTCCTTCCGGTGAATGGAAGAATTTCTGAATTAAATTCTCATTCACCGGGGGCATACCTTTCTCTCCTGCTTAAAGGGAATATAATATTTAGTATTTGGCATTGTAATTTTTGGGGGTGCTAATAGTCCAGTAATTTAAGGTTTTTACTTAGGAAGATAAGCTACCGAATTGAATTATGACTGGTACCTTCAGTTAGCCATAATATATGAAATACAAAAATTTCCCAGCATTTGGTTGTGAGCACTAAATAGAGTTTGGATAGTATTTACGGCTATAAACCCAATTACGGAAATTAGGGCCTTGTTGGTTATACAAAAATGGTTTTATAGAATAGTTTGGTTAGAGCCATCGTTTTTGCTTTATCGTAGTTTGAATGTGGTACTGGAAACGCCTTTAACAGTAAGGCGCCATCCCTTACCAAAAACGCGATCCCCTTTCTCCTTCGCAATCGCGTGAATTTGTTACCATATACTGTAGTCACTTTCCTACGTTTTTGTCCAACGTTTTAGCGGAATATTGTGTTGGTTTTGGAAAGCATGAATACAGACTGACCTTGTAGATGTTATCCTTATGGCATTCTATATGAACTCTAATTAAAGTTGCAATGCGCATTAATTATATTTTCCCAACGAGCCTTTCAATACTAGCTTCAGAGTATTCAGTTATTTAATATGATAAGTTTATCCTTGGATCAATTAACTAGGGATGTTCTACCGCCGTGTAAACTCGGCAACTGAATATTCAATCATTTGATATTTGATATTTGTCATACCAAGAAGAATTGAAACCAAGATTTTTACCGCCAATTAATCTTTTAGGAAAATGATTTAGTTTAGGCTGAACTGGAAGGCAATCTTTACCTAGACTTATATCCAAGTTATTCAACGCGTGTAAGCCCATTTCTTTTGAATTGCACACGTTTTTTGATGTATTTTGTGCATGGTTCGAGTTGGGGTTTGCAATTACTTCTGCAATTTCTTCTTCATGAGTTAGTTCCATTTCAGTACTGACGTTTGGAAGAACTTCAGCAGTATAACTAAAACAGTGACTGTTATCAGTCCCCAAGGATTCTAAACCCTTTCCCAATTCTTTGACTAGGTTTTTCTCAGAACTATAGTTATGGCTTTGCGCCGACGATTTCAAAAAACGTGCCATTGCACCTTTCTGACTTTTAACGAAACTATCTTCCCTTTTCCGTTTTTCTCGTTTTTGGGACCCAGATAAAAAATTTCTGGTATTCATATTTCAAAATGCTACTATTATATACTAATAGCGAAATAACCTTAAAAAGGTTTAAGAAAATAAAGCTTAGGTAAAGCTATGTAGTCTTCAAAGAGACTTTTTAATATTAACAGCTATATCAAAGCCGTGAAAAAAGCTGTTTGAATATTTTTTCTAGAATGGCTAATTAGCCTTGAAAAAGGCTTTTTGAATAATTTAGCTAGAATAGCTAATTAGCCTTGAAAAAGGCTGTTTGGCAAAGTTAGTCTCGGAAGAGACTTTGAAAAAATTTGACTGGCAGAGAATCGAAATTGAGATCTACCTCTTTGTTCAGGTGCAGAAAACGAAATGAAGAAACGCGCGTTATCTGGGACAAGTCCGACCACCGAAGGTCTAGTGCCTTTCTCTACGATCAGTGGTCACTAATATCACGTGGTTTCGCAAAAGGGACAAAGTGTAATAAAGAAAAAAGTAAAGAAGGCTGGGCGAATAGCATTTTTAACCTATCGAGACGAATATCGAATACCGAGACTAATAGTAGTTTTTGAACCAAATACCGAATAGTTAGGCTTAGTACAAATATTACCTTATCGAATATTCGTCGAATAATAGGCCCGAATATTCGTCGAATAACAGCTCTAATAGTCTAAATATTTAAAAAATTAATATCTAAATGGTAGAATTGTATCAGTTTAAAGTACCATTGAGCATCCCAAAAACAAATATGTTTTATTTTAAAATATCACTAGAGTACACAATCTTTGGTACTACAATATTGAAGTATATCTCGGTATTAAATAAGAAAATCACATTTTAACTTTTTAAGGTACTTTTTGTAATTTTTTTTCGCCGAATATCTTCCGAATATTCGCCGAATATCTTCAAGAAATATTCGCCGAATATTTAACGGATAATACAAATGCTATTCGATATTCGATCAAATACCAAAAAAAGGCGTGAAGCGAATATCGAGACGGTTATTCGTCTCGATATTCGATCGAATTATTCGGTGAATTCGGTTATTCGCCCAGCCTTAGAAAAAACCCCAATCCCCAGGACGCTCTCTATTCAAAGTAGTGACTGGTACGATGCTTTACGCTTCGACTTCAGCTCCGCGCGGATTTCCCTTCGTTTAAGCTTTGCAACCGTTTAAGTCGTATTAAAGAAATCCAGTTTCTCACTTTATGCCCCCTTTTGTATAATTCCTAGAAACTAAGCTTATGTTTATTTTATTGGTTGGAGCTAAGTTATCACTGAGGCGAACAGGTGTTTTTTTTTTTGCTGCTTTTCTTGCACGACGGACTTCCCCATCCCGGGCTAGTCTTTTGTCATATACTCTATATCAATGTTATAAGAGTACACTACCAAAAGCAGAAACCACAGAGTTCGCTGCCTTTGGTTGTGTACTCAAGTAATATTGATTTCGAGTATAGGTGGTTCAAAAGGGAACGTTTTGTTAGGGCCATTTAGGACTCTTGGAAATTGGAATTGAATGGGAGTTTTTTAGGGGGCTAGATGACCAATTTAAAAAAAAATTAAAAATCACATTTGGAGGCCCCAGAGGCAATTTTTTTAAACTTTTAGAGACCCCTAAAATAGGTCTAAATGTTTGAACATAGGCACGTGCCTACTGCTGGCGGGGCACTGAATGAAGGACATGATTGCAAAGTATAGAATACACACAGAACAATGGAATTATTAAAAAATATTAAATTTGATAATAATAACTACGCAAGCTCTAATTTTTGTTTTTTTTTGTGGGAACGTTTTTTCTTAATTTTTTGGGTTTTGTTTTGTTTTTTGTCTTATTTTTTGGATTTTCTAGATTTTCTTTCAATTATTTCAGTAATTATAGATATATATTTTTAATTATTAGTTGAATTTCCTCGCGGGAAACGGGCGGCCTTTCACCCGTTTCCCGCGGTCGTGGTTCTTTAAACCTCCTCCTCGTCGATAACCCAGTCTTCCTTCGTCAACTCGATGCTAAATTTACCGTATTTTACGCGTTTCGAGGAAGACTGGGTCGCCTCCGCGCTCTCCGGGATGGACTGTCTGTAATCCTCCCAGTCCTCAGCCTCGTCTAAAATATCATCGAGGAAGTCATCAACCAACTCCAAAATGAATTTTGGTAATGGCGGACGGGGCGCGATAGGACTCCATTGGCGCGCTTTTTCGGGGGCGTCCGAGCCAGTGGCTGGAGTCACCGGTTTGTCCCAAGTTTGGACGGTGGTCCCCACGACCGTTCGTTTCGAGGCGAAAAGAGCCCCCCATCTTTTTTAGCGTAGTAACAGGGCGTAATACTCGCGTCCTCTGTCAGGCGTTTCGCCATCTCTTCGCTGATTGGTTTCGCGAAAGCTAAATACACGCGCATGAACTCCCGCCTACCTCCTCCCGGAAGATTATCGTGTACCAGGCGCGTTTCGTACGCTCTGTAACGTTTCCTTTCCATATTGCATAAAAAACGGGTCTAAACATGTACTGAGAAACTTCCGTAAGTGGTCTTAAGCGAGTTAATACTCGGGACAAATTTTTGGACAAAGTCGCCCGGGGTACCTCGATTTTCGAAGCCGCGACTGTCAAAGTCGACGACGTGGCGGAGGGGAAGAGCTTCGGAGCGAATCCCGCGGTCGACGATTTACGAAATGGTTTTTTTTCTAATTTATATTTTTATTTCTTTTTTTTTGGGTATTTTTTTCGGATTTTTACCCCTTTAACCGCGAAAAAAGAGAAAAAAGCGTGGTTGAAGTGGGCCCGATTCGAGGTCCTAGCTTTAAGAAAAAATAGCTACTCGCCACCTACGATTCCTAACCTAACCTAACCTAAAATTAGAATAATGTCAAATACTATGTCTTGAGAATTTTTTCTGAGTATTGGCCCCTAACGGCGCTGCGCACTAGCTACGCTCGAGGGCTAGGGGCGCGCGGCGCATCCCCAGCCCCTTACTAAAAAAAGCGATGGGCCGTCGATAACGCGACCTAGAGGACAGCAGCAAGCCTTACGCATTTAAGTATAGTCAACCCGATATTAATCCAACAAACCAATTAATATCCATAACCAAAATTATCCTACGTAACCTATGCCTTTTTAATTAACCTAATCAGAATAAACCTGATCTGAATTAAGTTAAAGACATTAACCGATACTCTAAACAGTTAATTTTAAAGTATTAGGTTAATTTAATAGGTATATTTTACCGTAGGCAATACGTCGTGGGTGATCGTTTTGTTAATCCGTTTCCTGATCGCCCAAAAGGTACTTCGCGATAAATCTGGTTCGTGATCGTCCGTGGGTGTCGTTGCGGCTGCTCCGTTTGGTGATCGGTTAAGTGGTCGTTTTGGTGATCCTATCGTTTATCCTTCGGTGATCTCCTAAATGAAGCGACGTGAGGGCTAGGTTTGGTGATCCGTTTCGAGACCGCTAAAAGATACGTCACGAGAAATCGGTTTGCCGATCTTTTTGGCGATTGGTTTCGCGTTCGACTTCGTGAAACGTTTGCTGATCGGTTAAGTGATCGGCTAAAAGATACGTTGTCGAAGATACAGAACGCGATCCGTTTAGTGATCGGACCAAAGATAGCTCGTTGGCGATACAGTTCACGCTCCGTTTGCCGAACTGGTGCGCTGATTCAATTGGTGATTGGGCAAAGAGTGATACGTTGTTGGAGATTATTTCGGATACTCTCCCCTTCTCGCCTCGCGGTCGGCGCGAACGTCCGGGAGAGCAGGTCGAGAACGGACGTCGGGGACGCGGTTGTTCCTCAATCCGCCTGACTGGCTATTTAAGGCAGCGCGTAATGGTAAAACGGATCATTCCGAAAACTTCCTCGATCGAAATGGTTCATAATTCGCGCGTCTCCAACAGTATTACTCGATTTCGCAAGTCGAAAAATATCGACGATATATGGCAGAAAACTTTGAAAATACGTGGACAGGGTCAGATACAAGATTTAATTATTCCAATATGTTCCGAGAACGTGCCTTTAAAAAACAACTTTGGATCAGAAGATGCCCGTTTGGGTCAAGATAGACAGTAAGTTTAGACGTCTTTCTCTTTTTTCTTAATTTTGGAAACTAAAACGTTTCTTTCCTAAAAGGTCCGTCCGTCGCGTTGGGTAAAGAGGACGATTTAACGGCGCCATTTGAAGAACTTGCCGCTTTATAAAAGATGTTGTCGTCGCCGTTGCCGAGGTTAATTTCTCCACTCAAGGCCCCGTCGTCTCGAAGTGCGTCGAAAAGACATCTCCCGTCTTCTTCCCAAGATGGTAACGAGAAGAAGTTGTCTAGCCCAGACGGCGGAAAGAAAAAGGGAAAAAATCTAAACATCATTAAGTTTTTGTAATTTATTTTAAATTTCGACGTTTTTTTTGTAAATACGTAGTTTTTAGTATATAATATTAAACTATCTCTTACGCTTAAGTTTTGCATTAGTTAAATATAACGGCATCTATAAGTTCGTCATGGAACGTCTTATTCGTGGGTAAGTTTCCGGGTTACCTGGCGTAAACATCTTTTAATTTTTATCGTTATTTCCGAACAAGTTTAAGTTGTTTTCGTAGGGATCCTGTCTTCTTGGCAAACTCTCGTGGTACCTGAACACGTTTAAAGTTAGTCGAACGTAGTTAAGAGAAATGGAACGCGCGCGTTTAAAAGAATCCTCGAATCTTAAAGCAACGCGTTCCTTCGGCCAGTACTCGGTCACGCGACACTTTTCTCCCTTACTCGGGAACGTTTAGCGCTGTTATGTCTCGGTATCGTACCGAAAGAGTACGCCCGGCTATACTTAGCGCGTTAGGCTCGGTACTGGTCCTCTAGGTCGATTTATAGACGGTCCAGCGTGATTAGCTAGTTCGGGGCGCCAGGAGGCGCCAATACCTCGAATATATTTTATGCTCGACTGTATTCGTTTCGTAAGGCTCGGTGTTGCCCTCTGGGTCGCGTTATAGACGGCCCATCTCTTTTTTTAGTATGGGGCTGGGGAGGCGCCAGAACTTAATGAAAATATTCCACGCCCGACTATACTCGGTGCGTTAGGCTCAGTACTGTCTTCTAAGTCGCGGTATAGACGGCCCATCGCTTTTTTTAGTATGGGGCTGGGGAGGCGCCGCGCGCCCCCAGCGCTCGAGCGAAGGGAGTGCGCGCCACCGTCAGGCTGCAATACTTTAAATACCTAGCAAGTTCTATAAGTTAAACTAACACTAAAGACAGAGTATTGTTACTTCTACTTTGCGCGCAATCCATTTAATTATAAATTAATAAAAGTTTCAATTTTTTCATTTTTTACCGACATAACCTGTCACCGGGTTTTTATAATTTTAAATTCAAAATTGCGGAAGACTAATATTATTGTATCTTTCCCGGCGACTCACGCGGCTCGTTTAAGAAAAATACGTTGCGGGCCGTAAGTTGGGTGATCTGTTTGCTGAGCTGGTTGTCGATCGGTTCGCTGATCTCCCAAAACAAACGTCGCGATAAATCTGGTTCGTGATCGCCCGATGGTGGCGTTTCGGCTGCTCCGTTTGGTGATCGGTTAAGCGATGTTTTTGGTGATCAGTTCGCTTATCCTTCGGTGTTCTCCTAAACAACGCGATAGGAGAGAATGGTTTGGTGATCCGTTTCGAGCTCTACTTAAGGATACGTTGCGAGATATTAGTTTGGAGATTGGTGTACCGATTTATTTCCTGATTTTTTTTGATTGTTTTCGATATTGGCTTCGCGAAACGTTTGGTGATAGGCTAAAAGATACGTTGTCGGAGATATTTTTCGTTAAATGTTAGGTGATTGGGCCAAAGTTACGTTGTTGGAGATCCGTTTGCTAAGCCGATTGGAATAGTGATCGGTATGGGTGATCGTCCGCGGAAAGACAAACGGAGGATTGGGAGACGTACCAACAGCCCATCCCGGAGAGTGCGGAGTCTACCTCCAAACACGTTAAATACGCTAAATTTCGCCGAGAGATGACGGAAGAAGACTGGGCTATCGACAAGTAGACAAATTAATAAAATAAAAAATACATAAAAATACCAAAAAATTACGAAACTTCCTCGGATGACCCCGTTTTTCCCGCCTTCCTCCTCCAACGCGCCGTGGCCTTCGTTCGTCACGAAGTTTCCTTCCACCCACGTCTCAGAGTCGCCCGCCGAATCTTCTTTTACTCTTTTTCCGGGTGGACAACCCACTCCGCAAAAGGCGCCCACTTCGTTCGAAAGCCCGGAGAACGTGGTCGTCGTCGGGGCCCCGGAAAAAGAGAAAAGTGACGATTCGGGCGGTCCATCCCAGACTTTGGAAATTTTCTTCTTTCGCGTTACGGCGTCGGGGTCGCCGTCAAGCGGGTCGATACCCTGCGGGCAGGAGAGCCCGAAAACGAAGCGCACGGTGAAAAGGAACGCTGCCAACGCCGCTCCAGAAAAACAGGGTTCCCCCACAGCTTGGAGGCCTTCACACCTTCGTCCACGGAAATCGCCTCCGAACGTCAAACCGGCGGCGACGACACTTGGCCCTCGTCGGAATCGAACGATAAGCGGGCGACAACCGCGGGATATGGGTGAAAGGCCACCCATTTCCCGCGAGTCAATTTAAATAACCGAAAAAATATAATAATATAGAAAATAATAGAGTGAGAAACAAAGAAATAACGAAAAAATAGTTAAATATTACTAATTGGAACGCCGCGAAGGCAGGCAGGAAATCGCGCGGGTTAATTTTGCTTTCGCCAATGCCATAAGTTTAGAGTCAGCGAAACGCCTGAGCCTATTACAGCAATGTAAAAATCATGCTATTACGGGGAAAAAGATGGGGAGCGGTGTTCGCCTCAAAAATAACGATCGTTGGTACCACCGTCCAAACGTGGTCTAAAGCGGCGACTCGAGCCGGGGTGTAGTTTCTGGCCCGACGCCGAGGAAGAAGTCCGCCTATCGTCTGCCGTCTACCGTTAGCTTACTTCGAATTGGAGGTGGAAGAGGACGATAAGTGGGAGTTCGAGCTGGGAACGGCTAATGACGGAAAGATTCGCCCCGCACCCGCCAATCTTCCATCCTCGGCTAACTTTGAATTGGAGTTCGAGGACGACCGAGTCTCCCTCCAAACGCGTTAAATACGCTAAATTTTGCCTAAAGATGACGGAAGAAGACTGGGCTATCGACGAGTAGACCAATTAAAAAATAACGAAAAATTAGTAAAAAAAATAAAAAAATTAACAAAAAAATAACGAAACTTCCACGGATGACGCCGCTTCACGACCAAAGACGACCGCCGCCTTATTTCCCTCGTTCGCCGATGGGCACTCGCACGGCATCGGCACGTCGGCCATGGGGTTAGCAGCCGGTACAGGCTGGCTAACCAGGCGTACCCTCGTTTCCGCGCGCACCCGTTTTCTACGGTACGTGTGGCCAGGCCATATCGCGGCCCAAGCCCATCATCGGGAGATGAGAGCGAGGGCCGTAGCCGCCGCCAAGTTGACGGTGTGCCTAAACCGCTGTCGCTCCCTGGTATGTTGATTTGACGCAAGAAAACAACGCGAACGTTCCTACTCGTTAATTTTAAAACCAAAACTTTGTTTTACATGACGCATCCGTCAACCTCGCCAGCTACGACGACTTCGTTCCCCCAACGCTAAAAAAAATATTCCGTAACCCCCGCGCGGTAACAAAATAAAAAAGATCAAAGCTACACCTTGTTTTTCATTTTATTTGTTTTGAAGGGTTTGTTATATTTGTTTTCGTCGAAACCTACTCGTCTTTAAAGACCGGGCGTCTCCCAAACTCCCGAGTAGTTGATTTTTTTCGGGGGTTTTTTGAATGGGTGCCGGCGCGCGCGAAAAATTTTGGTTTGTAATTTTTGTGTTTTTTTTTACAAGGGCGTGTTCCCACTTTGTTCTTCCCAACAAAGCGTTGGTGTTTAGCGGTTTCGGTGCATTCTACTTTTATTAATTGTAAGTGCCGAATATCCCAATTACCGTCTCGTTATGCCGCGCTCTCTCCCCTCTCTCTCGCTTTTCTGCATACATAAAAAGAGCAAAGTGACGATTCGGGCTGTCCCTCCTAGAATTAAGAACTTTTCTTCTTTCACGATACGGCGTCGGGATCGCCGTCAAGCGGGTCGATACCCTGCGGGCAGGAGAGCCCGAAGTCGAAGCGCACGGCCCAAAGGAACGCTGCCAACGCCGCTCCCGAAAAACAGGGTTCCCCCGACAGCTTAGAGGCCTTCGTCCACGGAAATCGCCTCCGAACGTCACACCGACGGCGACGACTTTTGGCCGTCGTCGGAATGAAACGATAAGCGGGCGAAAACCTCGGGATATGGGTGAAAGGCCACCCATTTCCCACGAGAAAATTTAAATAATCGGAAAAAATATAAATTAAAAAAACAAAGAAAATATAAAAAAAAAAATAGTTAATAATTACTAACTGGTACGCTGCACAGTTGGACGAAACGATAAAAAAGTAGGCGCCGCGAATATCTCCAAACCTGTTTTAGGTAGAAAATTGAAATTTTCAGGTCGCATACAGTGAGTAGGGGAATACCTACTTTGAAAATTTCGATGACCTTGAAACGTGTATTCAAGGTCATCCAAAAATTATCTCGAAAACCGTAAGAGTAACGAAGATGGTTTCAATTAGAAATGTGTTCCACGTCCTATTCTAGTCCTACATAACTTTGATTCAATCGGATTTGCACAACAGAAAGTTGATAAAATAAAGATCTTAAATGCAAATTGACTAATAAAATGGCGCTCAATTTTAAATCGCAAAAAGCTATTAAATCACGTGCTGAATCTTTCTACATATTTTGCTGGCCGCTAGAAATGTCGCTTGTAGTCTCTATCGAGCTCAAATTCTTCTATAGTTGGGTGAAGTAGGACACGCGATAAAGGAAAATCGTATTTGGACGTTTTTCATAATGTTTCTGGGATACATTGTGATTTACTGCTTAATCTTTATAATTTTATTTGTGCTACAGAGGGACCCGGATGGATATGGGTTATTGCTATTTATAAACTAGACTACTTGTATAATATTATTTCATAATATTTTTAAAATCTAAGAATTATTCGTATCTTTACACTTTTTAAGAGCAACTAAGATTTTAGATGTCCATAGACAGAGTAATGTTTTTAAATTGGAAAAATATTAGATCAATGCGTCAAATAACAGAGACTAAAAATATACATAGATAACCTAGAAGTAATTGGATTTAATTTATGGTTTTTGTACAAAAGAATTAGTTAGGATGACAAAACATAAAAGTTTTTTAACGAGTTTAGTCACTTTAACAGGTTCTATGGCCTCCACAGAATAAAATATGACTTGCAAACCGAAATCTCAAGTATTACAGTATGCTATCGATATAAAGTCATCATAAAATACCCAAGAAAAAATTTTCATCGATTTAAAATTTTCCTCAAATGCCCACTTTTTTCCCCGTTTCGTCCCACTGTGCGCCGCCCAGGAGGAGGTAGGCGAAGACGGGCAGGAGTTCGCGCGGGTTACTTATGCTTTCGCCAATGCCATTAGTTTAGAGTCGGCGAAACGCCTGAGCTAGAACACCAATGTAAAATAGTGCTTCTACGGGAAAAAAAGATGGGGAGTGGTTTTCGCCTCAAAAATAACGATCGCTGGGACTACGGTCCAAACGTGGACTAAAGCGGCCTCATTCCAATCCGACCAAATACCATGTAAATGACTCAATGCTATTAGTGCACTATCCAACTCTCCTAAATTTAATCAAAAAGGCATACGGCGTAAGATGCAAGTGGTGTTCGGAACCAGTTGCCTATGACACAAAGCCAATTGGTTCTGCCATTTTAGTAACTTTCAAATGTTCAGGTCAGGCAGTGATGGCAAACGTCATCTCAAAGTGAGCATTTGACTATTTACTTTGCCAATAATAACTGCCACTTTTATTTATACAATTGTACTGTTTTTTTTAGGGAAAATGGGCAAGTCAACCCATGTTTCATGGGTTATATTCTGGGAATTTAGCTCGATTTAGCTATTGCAAGCTATGGCCTAGTGATAATACAGCAGACAGCGGGGTTTTTTTTTTAATTTTTCGTTTCCCGGGGTATGGGTTGCATAACCGCCTAGGGTCCGGTTGAACTGAGAAAAATTTTAAAACTTATACCTCGCCACTGTGACAGCCTGAGCTTTTGAATAGGATATGACCTTCAGCATTTCGAAGTGCGGTCTCAATTAAGGTGACCGTAACAATATACGCGTTGACTATGGTATTTATGGTATGGATCTTACAAAATTCGCGATTTAGGGGTTTGGAGCCATTCTGTCTGGTTACCAAACCTGTCTTACTAATGCATAATATATTTTCTAATCTCACTGTGGGCCTAGACACACTAACAGGTTAGCAGCGAAATGCTAGACTTCACATTAACATCCCACTGTTCCCTCATGCTGTCAAAGAGCCTTTTTCATTCATCGCGAACACGCGAATTAAAACTAGTATTCGACGATGGCATTTAACATACAGGGCGATTAAAACTTGGATTTCCTGGCGTCTGGACGTTTTTTTCCTGCAAAACTCACTGGACATTCGGGAAGCAGGTAGGGGACTTCTTGCGCTAACAAACCGAATGGGACTCAGAGTTAACCCTACTCACCAGTATTATCATATTTTCTCATTTTACTGGGAATGTGCGGATAACCACCAAGGGTTATCAGTACGGTTAATCTAACCGAATTTTCAGTTTCCGTTTTTTGAGAAACCGTAATCGGTTCGAAATTCGTTTTGGGGGCTTATAAAGTATTCGATAATTTCGGTTAGAGATTTATTTTCTCGGATTTTTCTTAATTATTATTTTTCATAATAAATATCTGAATAAAAAGATAAATATCGGGTATCCGAGTTATTTTAACATCCGAAGCCTATTTTTAACTGAAAATAGGAGTGTGATAGGGGATCCGAGAGGTAGAGAAGAAGCCCACTAAAAGTGACGACAGAAGTTTTTTGAAAACACGTTGGGCGGCCACTTTGGTAGAAAAAAAACCGGCCGATTAGAGGGGAAGCCGCGTCGTTGAGATAAGTTAAAGTTTTACTTTCTCCTCTCTAATTGACTTTCACCATTTCCGTGCAGACAGAAACTGCCTTTTTATCAATATATCTCCCTATAACGGTAAAACTTTTAATTAAGGCTAATGGCCATTTCTTTGTTTGAAGAAAGCTATTTATGATGTCAAATAAAGCCTCAGCTGATAATTAGGTTAATAGTGAATCGTTTATTATTCTAATGAAAACGATTAAACGATTTGTATTTGAAAAGAAATCGATTACTTAACCGAAATTTCTCAAAATTGAAGCCGTTAACCGATTTCCAAGTTTACATAAACCAATAACCGAAGCGGATTATAATTTGAAATTTAACTGTTATTCGATATTTTTTAGCTAGGCTAATACCCAAGGCACCACCATAGGCCTACGTCGTCAAGCGACTTTTAAAGCCTTTAATTTTGGTGGCCGGGTTACAATGCGTAGGAGGGTGGTGGCAAGCCCCGCGAGCAAACAGCTCCCTACACTTACTATTACCGTTAACCTCAACAAGTTTTTGTGGAAGAGGAAACCGAAGATCTAGGGGGAAAACCCCTTAAACCAGTTGGAAGAGAACTTGCAAACTCAACGCAGAAGGAGTTGTTCAGAGTTTTCACCGATACCAAAAATACATTATCTTTACATCCCTACGGTCTATCTCTTTCGTACTTTATAGTTAATTTATTAGCAATTGCCTTCAGGTTCGTCAACAGACGTACGCGTTCTGGGTTTTTTTTAGCTTCAACCGCAATAGTGCCGCGGGAAAAGGCGGTGGTATTGGTGTATTGTCTAAAAAAGACAATCTGGAAATAGCTTATGAAATCGTAAACTATGCCACTGTCCTCGGTGGACTGGAATAGGAACATTAACGAATGTTAAGAGTTGAAAGCTGGAGCCGGGTAGGAAAAGGTGTTTGTACTGGAAGACCAGAATGGACATTTTGTTGAATTTGATGGAGGAAACGATGCAAATGGTCATATGCTAAAGGAGTTTAGTTCTCTTAACAATCTGGTAATTGGAAATCTATTGGACGTATGTGATGGAAAAACAACGTGGCAGAGGCAGGGTTTAGGTTCGACTATTGACTACTTAGTGAAGACCTCGTGCCTAGCATTATCTCGATCGCTGTCGTTGAAGGTGGCTTTAGCAGTCTGGGTAGTAGTCATAGCCTTATCACGACTTATTTAGCGTTGCCAAGATAAGCAAATTCCTTGATAACGAAATGCGCAAATGTAGCTTCCTCTAATAGCACACGCTTTTTGGGAGATTTTTCGGATTTAAAGATGATGGATAATTATACCTAGGAAATGGAAAGATGGGATTTGTTGTCTGCAGAAGAGTGCTCTTACACAGACTTTGTTGACGTGATGAACGCTACAATCCCCCGTCGACGAAGCAAACGTAACCATAACAGTCAAGAAAACTGCCTTAAAACTTTGTGGGATGGTGAAGAGAAGATGGCGATCTCCCAGCGAATGTAAGCGTGTAGAACACACCGAAAAGTGATAGTTCAAAAGGAGGATATCCTGATCATAAAAGCGAAATGGGACGAAAACATGATGGCTAAACTGGACTGTAAAATCTTGATTAATAAGAAAATACGTCTAATTAAATAAAGATAGATAAGGTATAGTGGCGGGTGAAAGAGCTACACTCTTAAAAAGGTTGGGTAGTTTTCAACCCAAAATTGGTTTATTAGCGATAATGTTTTCTTCATTCTCCTCGACTGATTCTGGTACTACGGGAGTTGTCTTGTGTGCAATAATATGGTACAGTTGGTAATAAGACACAATATGTCTTCAATCGGTGCTATGTGATGAGTGCTAGCGTGATTATTTCCAGGCTGCGTTACTCTTCTTTGGTAACCACGATGTCTGGTACTTCGAGATCTTGCTCGACCAGCGTTTGCGTTTCCTTTTTGAAATCAAGCACATTCTAAATGTCCTTTCTTTGACAATGTCTGCATGTGGATTTCAAGTATGGCCATGGAGTGGAATCATAATCAATATTATTGCATCTTGTACTGCTGAAATCGATTTGTACGTGGCTGTCGAATCTCATTCCTACTGTGAAGCGATCTTATTTGTCTATTTCTATAATTATGCGATCTGCCATAAATCTTATTGATGTTCTCTCCACCATTAGCTGCATTCATTTAACAATTTTACTATTGTAATTTAAAATAAAAGTTTATCATGGACAACAGTTTGTAACATATTTTACAATATATTATATTTTTATTTAAACTCTTTCGGCTTGTTGTGTTTCCTTTCGGAATATTGGGTTTTTCCTGATTTTTAAACCTTTCCACGCTTTCAATGGTATTGCTCCCGTGGTGCAATACGCGCTTGGCATCCCCTGGATGCTGGGGTTTTCGGGATATTTCGAGTGTGGTGCAATACGCACGACAACTTGGTCTCGGAGAGAGGAAAGCGGAGGGACAGAGTGGACGAGGGAAGCGAGCGAGAGGTCAAGGAATGTTTTTTCGCGACACCGCGAAAAGTGAGTCGGGTAATCGTATCGGGATCGCCGGCCAATAACCGCGACCGTCCGCGTATGGGCTTCCTCGGCCGAGTCTGGTGCGCGACAGAAATGTGCGCGTTTTCAAGCCATCCATCGAGGGACTAAAGAAGTCATTTGTTTTAGGACTGTTAACAGTTTATAAGTATTGTTTTATATATTTTAGTGTTTTAATTTCATTTAATAAAACCTGGCCAAATCAAATGTTTGGACGATCCATTAATTTTTATTACATTTCAACTTGTAGACACTTAGTTTAAATTTTTCCGAGAAGAACCTTAACTTACATATCTAATTTTAAAAGTGTCTCAAATGGGGGTCCGGTCCGGGATGTACAGTCCTGATTTGGCTAGTGTATAATTTGTAAGCGAATATCCAATGGATATCAAAGTGTCGGTGGAAGTATTAATTTATTTTTTTTTCGTAACTTTTGGTTGACTTAACTCTTTTAATCTTAGTATACGTACCTTAGGGAAGATACGGTAGTGATTTTTGAGTTAGCCAGTTAGTTCACGTATTTTTTTTTAATTTACTCGTAGTAGTATTTGGGGTAATCCATAGTGAGATCCCTAAATTTTTTAAGTATTGCCTAAATTTAAATAGCTAGTTACACACTCCTTTTTGGTAATTGTGTTGTCTAGTATGCCCTTAGTCTTTGTAGCTGGCCACGCAGATTGCTTGCCAGAAATTGATAATTCTCTTAGTTGCAATTCTTGTTTGAGTAGTTTTCAAAAGTTTAAACGCGACGAGCGTGCTAGCCGCCGCGGTTCACCCGATACTCCGATTATCCAAGAGCAAAGTGGTAAAGTTGGTTCCGCGGTAGTCAATATGGCGGCCGACCCAACTAACGACCCCACAGGCGGGGGTAATTTGGGCTCTACATCTACCGTTAAAAGTAACGATCCTTTAGTCGTCATGCAACAGCAGATGACAGCGTTAATGCAACAAGTAGCCTGCTTAACTGCTGAACTTGCTCTTGCCAAGCAAAATAATGTCAGCCTCGCTGCGAATACTTCGGGAGTGTTGGCAAATCAAGCTGCTCCTCAGCTACCCGTGAGTCCGTTGGTCCCGCTATCCTCGGAAAGCCAGGCCAATAATAGGATAGGGTTGCCAACCTCCTGGGTTCCGGCAATTTCTATGCCCAACTTTTCGGGTTCTTCAACTGGTATGGATGCCAAGGATTTTCTTATTAAGGCAAAACAGTTTTTAGTTAGCCGTGATTGTCCAGAGGACATTTGTTAAAAGATGGGTTCCAAATATGCTATGGGGGTCAGCTCTTGAATGGTTGGAGTCCCAGGGGCCCTTTTTAACATTCGCGGATTTTTCAACGGCCCTTAAACAAGAATTTTTAAGTGTCAATGAAGATGACTTCATTTTGGAAACGATTGACGGTCGATTCCATAAGCCCACCGAGAGTTCGAGCTCCTATGTGGAAGCACTGTTAACTCTGATGAGTAAACTTGCCGAACCTCTCTCGGCCCGCGACCAGATTAGATTAATTCTCCGAAACCTTAGGCAAAATATAAAGGTGGCCTTGGCTACAAAGACTTATACGCGCGTTCGGGAGTTACTCGCCGACGCCGAGAAAGTTGAACACGCCACGCAAGACCCTAGAGGTCAAACCCAACCTCCTAATAGTGCTCCCATTCAGAAAACGGGCGTGATCTGTATGGCATGCGGTAAATCCGGCCACTATCAAAATAAGTGCACCGATAAAAACCCTATTGTTAGTAATTTTCCAAAATCTAATACCAATAGTAAACCATTAGACGCGAAAGCGAAACCTTGGGTGCCAAAGTGCCATCAATGTGGCAAAGATGGTCATATTCGCCCTAATTGTCCCGAATTAAAAGATAAGGAGTGAAACGCTAAAACCGAGGGAACAAAGTCGGGGACTTCCCTCGGCAGACAATAAAACCCGTAGTTTGTCAGATAACAGGTGGGGAAGGTAAAATTAATAACCTTCCTAAACTAGCGTGGATCCAGATAGACATCAACGACATCTCTTGTAGGGCCTTAGTAGACCACGGTTCCAGTTTCACTCTCGTAGATGAGAGTTTTAGAAAACACATTTCTAACGAGCCCACGCCTCGGCGTCGGCATCGTCTAGGATTGAAACTTGCGAACAAAACCCGCGTGTCTTCACGTGGTTCTGGGGAAGCAAGATTTAATTTACCGGGTAAATCTGCCCCTAATACCGTTCACTTTGTTAAAGACCTAGTTTATCCTTGTTTATTAGGCATGGATTTTATACAACGGTGTGGGTTGATTGTAAATTTTGGATCCATGCGTTATTGCTGGGGGAATGATCCCTCTACTCAGTATCAATTTTTGACGGATTATAATGTTGGAAATCATAAGCCCACTACTATATGCCACGTCGATATCGACGAGGATGATTTATCTAAAGCCTTGTCTTTGGCTAAAGTCTCCGAAGGAGAAATGTTTAATTTAAAACAGCTAGTACATAACTACAAGCACTTATTTGCTTCGGTTCCGGGCAGAACCACCACGGCCGAACATTATATTGATACTGGTACTGCCACCCCTATAGGTAGCGCTCCATATAGATATTCCCCGTGGAAAAAGGAAAGAATAGACCATATAATTTATGAAATGTTAGCCGATGACTTAATTGAGCATTGCAATAGCCCTTGGAGCGCCCCTTGCATATTGGTCCCGAAGAAGGATGGGGGTGATAGGCTATGCATTGACTATAAAAAATTTAATTCAGTAACAATTAAAGATTCTTATCCTTTTCCCCGCATTGAAGAGATTTTAGATTCATTGCACAGACCCAATTTTATTACCACCCTCGATCTTAAAGCTGGATACTGGCAGGTGCCGTTAGACAGTAATAGTAGGGACAAAGCCGCGTTTGTAACATACAAAGGGTTGTTTAGGCCAAAAGTGTTAATGTTTGGACTATGTAACGCACCGGCAACTTTCCAGCGAATGATCGATCGGTTATTTAACCCCCTCCGGCAAGAAGGAGTGTTTGCGTATCTCGACGATCTAATTATAATTTCTGAAACGTATGACGAACATTTATCCACTTTAAGAAAAGTATTTCAAGCGTACCCTGAATTTTTGTCGTTATTCTTTGGTGTATAATTGTCTTAATGTTTATCTTTGGCTAACGTACCTTTTATCGTACGGTCTTGTTTAATTGCTATTTGTATTGTTTTCGATATGAGCTCTTGTAAATAATTTGGAACCTTCGTTTGTTTTATCCGCTTTGTTACCTTGTGTGTGTGTTATTTTTTTACCTTTTGGGGATCCTTGTCTGACTTCCCACATTTTATTGTTGCGAGGTCGCTTCAAACTCAGTCGCGGAGATTTGTAACATATTTTACAATATATTATATTTTTATTTTAACTCTTTCGGCTTGTTGTGTTTCCTTTCGGAATATTGGGTTTTTCCTGATTTATAAATCTTTCCACGCTTTCAATGGTATTGCTCCGGTGGTGCAATACGCGCTTGGCATCCCCTGGATGCTGGGGTTTTCGGGATATTTCGAGTGTGGTGCAATACGCACGACAACTTGGCCCTCCTGCTTGGTAGGTGAGTGTTCTACCACAGAACCACCGACACACATTGAGGGTAGTTATAAATTCAGCTTACGCGGAAGCGTATATTAATAGTTAAAATTGTTTTGCATTTTGGTTCTTATTTAAATATAACGGGATTTCGTATTCGATTTAAATTATTTCGTAGAGGATTTCAAATGTTCCCCCTTGTCTATTGAAAAAAAAACCAGTAAGGCGATCGAGATCTGAACTAAGGCCCTCCTTTTCAAGCCACTGCTCTACCACCGAACACCGACCCATATCATATTACAACGATATTTTGTGAAACAACTTTCGGGGAAAGTCCGTCTTCCTTTACGATTTATGAACTTTTTTACGTCAATTTATACTATAATAAATTTACGGTAATATGTTTATAAAACTAAATTTATTCAGTATTATTTTTATTATTTCTAGATTAAATTTAAATTATTGGACTTAAAATACGGTTGTGACCAGGTATCGAACCCGATTCCTATTTAAGCGGGTGGATATTTTCCCGCTAAGCTATTGACTATTATGCCAGAAATTTTAAAATAAGCTACAACGATATTTAGACAAACAGCCGTGGAGAAAGTCCATGTTCCTTTACGCTTTTTTTTACTTATCAACGTCAATTTATCCTATGATTTTTTTAATATTTATAAATAAAATTAAACTTAATTATCCTAATGTAAAATACTATCGTGGCCCGGAACCGAATCCGTATCCTATTCTTAGCAGGTGGATCTTTTACAGCTGAGCCATTGACTTCCAGATGAAAATAAATAATATCATGGAGGAATAACAGGAGAGTTTAAATTTACCGCGCCATTTAGTACAGTACGACAGCTATGTGACGTTAGCATTTCCTTTCAAAAAAATCTTACATAGCCCAAAGGCTGAGTCGGCCCTCCTGTTATTTCGCCATGGACAAACTCTTCGGCGGAGAGGTATATTTTGGCTTGCATCTAGGTAAGAAAATTTTGAGACCTAAGGATTTCGTTTGCCTATAGGCTTCGAGCTTAGGAAATATAATGGCATCAGTTCTGCCTTAATATCTGTAAACTAAATATGCGAAGAAGAGATAGCAGACACCTTTTGAATTTCTAGGTTTTCCGGTTGAACTTTCAGCTGTTGTGCAGAGATAATTTTGAACGAGCAGATAGCTTTCATATATTTAATATAAAACTCGGTTGATACTTATGACCAAACTTTAAACTACGCACGAAGCCTATATGAATAAATAAATGTCCCTCTCTTATCACCAACCAAAGATGATAGGGTTATAAGATTTCTACGAAATGATTACCACGACAGCATATGTCTGTCTATTTACTGTGGGATTTATATGACCGATTCGTGGTATTCTTTTTAAGTATTTTTCAGTATTTTCAAACACAATTTCGTTGAATCTAACCACTGTTGAAAGTTTTGAAACCCAAATCAGGGTTGAAAAGTTTCTATGTAGATTTCAACCCAAACTTTTAACCTAATTTTGGTTTAATAAAACAACCCATAAAAAATTACATAATTTTTAAAAGTTAACTAATGTTGGGTTGTTTTTAACCCAAATTTGGGTTCCGTAGAAACAACCCAATTTTCTTAACTTTTCAGTTTTAAGAGTGTAGGGAAAAGAAATATTTGAAGAGGTTGCGAATCACAGTAGGAAAAGGAAAAGCGCTTACAAGAATTAAAAATAAAAACTGGCTCGCTGTTATCGGAGAAGATAAATATTACGAATCGTATCCAAGAATATGTCCGTGATCCCCAAAATGATCTACTGTAGACCAAAGCAAACTTCTATTGATATAGCAGGTAATTTTTTCTCAATATTGGAGCTGAAATCGGCTTCAGAGCCTTAAATTAGGGTTAAGCAGTGGACACTGACAAAATTTACGCGGAATGTCTCAAATCAATGCTCCTCTGTCCAGACGCTGCTTTTTGATGGAACCGGAGCGAGAGTTACGCTCATTCACTAGGGCAAAGGCAAACTGAGGATGAACTGAATTCGTCAGTGTTGTACAAGGTATATGCTTGCAGTTGGCTTCTCTTTCAGCACGAACTGGCGCATTGCTAACTAGCGAACGCTGTGGGCAGCTATTCTACTGCACGCCTAGATAGTGGCAATGCGATGTAATAATGGAAAGCTTACTACGCGTGCTTCTGGAATGTCCGGCTCTAAACGCCTTCGAGACTGGTGAGAGTCATAGTTTTATTGGAACCTGGAAGATCATCTTGGCTTCACCGACATACAGCGTGTATCCATACTCAGTACATAAATATTAAGGGATTATAAGAATTGAGTCTTTGTCGCGATCATCTGTGACGAATTGTGAGGGCGCTAGAGAGTTTTGAAGTTTGGCCTAAAACCCCCAGTAAGTAGGTTGCCACACAAACACAACCACCCAGCTAGCAGAAAGATCAATGTTAGTAGTAGGAAATGAGTTAAAACAACGACAACACATTTTCAACTGTTTTTAGTTTTTTAATCAAGCAAATGCTCAACATTTCGTCCTCCGACTCTAACACTCCAGGTGTGGTTCGTATGTGTTCCGCAGCGGTGTGTATTCTTTCCACCAAATCTAACTCCGAGTCGACTGGGGTTTCGTAAACAAGTTCTTTCATCCAACCCCACAAGAAAAAGTCTAGCGGATTGAGGCAGGTGATCTTGCGGGCCATGCTACTGGACCTCCTCGGCCAAAACATCTGTGGAAAATGTTCGTTAAGGAAATCACGAACCCGTAAAGCAAATTTAGCCGGAGCTCCGACGTGTTGAAACCACATTTGTCGCAAAATTGGTAATGATACATCATCCAGAGAAGACATTTTACCGAAACACCAGGTACGCTGTCCCATCAATCTCGGCGGTAGCGTGTATGGACCCACCAAAACATATCCCACTATTCCAGCACACATTAACAGAAAACCGTGTGTAAACGTCGCATGGGGATTCTCATGGGCCTACTCGTGCTGCCCAGCAAACACAAATCGTCCCTGGGACGTCCCAGCATGGTCCATAGAGCCCAGCTTGGTCCCGTCCAAAATTCGTCCTACGGGACGAATAACGGACGTCCCATTTTAGTCCTCGTAGTACCAATTTCGCGACATCCGATATTCAACCCAGTCGACGTCGCATGGATCTCCACTATTCGTCCGAAATGTTTCGTACATCAATGCTATCTAGAGGCGCGTTTATCAGCAATTAATTTTAATTTGTTTCACCTGTATTTGTATTTGAGCTGATAATGATTAATTAATTAAGTTTAGTAGGCTTAGTGAATGTATCATTTGAAACTATAGAACATATTGTGTCTAGATCAGCTATAGAAAATGAAACGTATCGACTTGAAACGTTTCGTCACTGGAAAAATCCACACGCACTAAAGAAAAACTAGAGAGGGCGGATTCTACTACATTCAACGTGGAGATGATGTACGATGTTACAAGTGCCATGGAATCTTAGGAAATTTCGAATCAGGAGACGTTCGAGAACTTGAACATGCCGTATCCTTCCTATGCTGTCCGTCGAGGGATAATTCACCATCTGAAAAAAGTATCTATCGCAAGAATGGGGCATTCCACCTACGCCAAAAGCTGACAAATGCATCTCACCTGTACCTGAAGAAGACGTTTGTGACTGTCCCTAATGTGATAGATGGTACTGCTGTTAGACACTACAAATACGTAAGTTAGAACTTTTAATTAAATTATTTATACAAGTTGCAGAAGGTAGTTCGTTTCAACCCTTTAAATGAAATTGTTTATATCCCTTACGAAGATCGAATTACCCAGCAAACACAAATCGTCCCAGCATGGTCCATAGAGCCCAGCTTGGTCCCGTCCAAAATTCGTCCTACGGGACGAATAACTGACGTCCCATTTTAGTCCTCGTTGTACCAATTTCGCGACATCCGATATTCAACCCAGTCGACGTCGCATGGATCTCCACTATTCGTCCGAAATGTTTCGTACATCAATGCTATCTAGAGGCGCGTTTATCAGCAATTAATTTTAATTTGTTTCACCTGTATTTGTATTTGAGCTGATAATGATTAATGAACCACAAAATATTAATTTTATTATGAATATTAATATTTAAATTTACGAGTTTATTAAACGTGAATTAATGAAATTACGTGTTAAATTAAAACTACTTAATTATTTAATTAATTTTATCTGTTCTTAATTTTTATATTTTTTTATATTATTATTTTCTTAATTTTTATTTCCATTATTTTCATTTGATGAATTATTTCTACAATCACAGCCAATTACTGCGAAAAAGCTGATCTAAGTTGGCCGCGCTAAAGTCCTTTTAAAATATCTGGTAGCCCAGTTTGTAGTTTCTTTTGTACGACGCCATTACTCGATAGTTTGGAATCGGTCACCTTAAAGTCCATAATGCGTTCTACACAAACGTTAAAGATTATAACATAGTTATCTCTAGTATACCTGATAATATATCATAAGAGTAAGTATTTTATAAAAAAACTGTTTGATTTTTTAATGATTTTAACTCGATTTTTTTAATGTGTCTTTTACAGAGGTAGGAAGAAAATATGGGGCCTGCAGGCCCGAAAATATGTTTGATCAAAGTCAATTTTGACTCGTTACCTTTATGGAGTATTCATCTTCACTCTCACTGAACGGTGGACTTATAGCTCAAATGTGTTCCGTGAATAGTTTAGCGAATCTGTATTTCCAAAAGTAATATTTGCAGTGTATTCTCCGAAAGTTAAGGAACGTTCGCTGTTTTTAAAGTTCATTTTGGACCTGTACATGTTTCACTTTAACTTTTTAAGTTAATTATTCATTACTCTCACTGAACGGTTCGCCTAAAGCTTTATTTCCTACTGTTACATTTTATATATTGAATTTGGAATTCCAAAAGTAAGATTTGCGTTGAATTCTCCGAATGTTAGGGAAGGTTCGCTGTTTTTAAAGTTCATTTTGGACCTGTACATGTTTCAATTTAACTTTTAAGTTTATTATTCATTACTCTCACTGAACGGTTCGCCTAAAGCTTTATTTTATACTGGGATATTTTATATAGTTAAATTGTAATTCCAAAATCAAGATTTGGATAGATATTAAAATTAAGCTTCGAGAAACAGCAATTTCTAGAGTACATTTTTCATCCGATAGTCTTAATTTTTTTAAGGAATAGTATTAAATGGCGTAGTTTTATTTTGCTTCTGACTGAAAAATTAATTTTATTGTTTTTTTAACATTTGTATAAGGAAGGTTATTTAATTTTTTAATAGTTTAGTTCGAAATTTATTGTTATATAAAAATTAAATAACTATATAAGTTTTGTAATTTATTTGTTAACTGCTAATACTTGAGTTTCCAACTTTCGAAAACCTATCGTAAAAATTTAATAACCTTATATAATAAATTTAAATGCAGAGTTTGTGTTATTACCATCAAATCGTACACTTGTTGCTGGATTTTTTCCATTATCTTGTATTTTAATATCAAGTTTGGCTTTTTAATTTATTTGTTCAGAATACGATATCCAATGAACGTCCTAGTCTCATCCCTATTGAGCCATGATTGAACCAAATTAAAGGCCTAAACACATCTCTAGGTTTTATAGAAAGACATCCAGGGGACGACCGCCGTAATCGCCGTTGGACGTCCGAAAACTCTACTACGGCCATAGACAAACCGGACATTTGGACGTCCTTTAACGTCCAACCGACGTCAACCCCGGATTTTGGGATGTCCTACGGACGAAGGCAAGATCCGAGTGTGACGTCTATCGGATGTGTAAAGGACGTTTTTGTGTTTGCTGGGTGGTTGTGTGGGTGTATAAAATACCCTCCGAAAAGAAAGTTGAAACTTCTAGAACTTCATGATGGAACCATAAAATGTACTATTTGAATTTAAGAAAGCCCCAAGGACATCATAAAGGAACAGTGTTATTAAAGGGTTTTCCTAAAGCCGATCTCAAGTACTTAGACGATCAGAAGTGGAATTATGAAATCCACGAAGAAACTTGAGAACTTCATAGTCGAACAGTGTCAATAAACGTTTTACCCATTGACGGACTCCATTTCTTTTACAGTCTGAAGCGGAACCATGAAATGTAAAAAGATCACTAGACAAAACTTCGAAGACACCCTTAACGAAGTGTATCAGAGTAATAACTATCGTAAGATGATGAACGCACTTTGAAGAACGTGAGTTTCCTGTATTTAATTTTTTAAATTTTACACGGAATAACGCCCCAATATTCATTTCAAAATTTCCGCTTTAGTTGATTACTTTTGTAGTCAGTGTAAAAGCTTTGTGATGCTCAAATAAACAGTTATTGAAATGACTAGTACATCGGTACATTTATTAATAGTTGTTTTAGATATTAGATCTATTTTTTGTGGCTCACAAATTTATTATAAAATCAGTAGAAAAGAGACAGGCTATTTTTGTACTTATAATAGACTGAACGTGATACAAGTTATAACTAACTTAACACCTTCGTTAATCGTAATATATAAATATTTACACGTTTTATATACAAAGTTAATGCAATACTAAAAATGAAAATTTAACTAGTTAAAATTAAACAAAATTAAAATTATATTTATTGTAATTTTTTAATGTTTTTGTAATGGAAAAAACGACTTTCAGGCTAAATCTTTTCTTTAAGGAAAAGATTCTGACTAGTCCTGAAGTCTGGAGAACACCTATTGATCTGGGTATTAACCTGGCCTTAAACCTCGATATACTCCGTCTGGGCTCGGAAAGCGTTATGTTATTCTCAACACCGCGCAAACAGGGTTGACCAATAGATTCCCGAAACCCAGACGTCCATATAGCCACAAAGCCAAATTGGAATAGGCCACGAACCTCAATCGGTCGTTGGAAATATTCAACATATTTGCATCGAGAATAAGTTCGTTTCTCATTCTCATGATTAAGACTAGAACGAACGGTTCAAGGCATAAGATGCGAAACTCTTCTCCGTTCGTTAAACCGTCCGGACTGTTACAGCATCTGTTTTCTTGTTTCGTAGGCAAAAATGTTCTAGTAGGACATCGTCTGGAATAGGCTCTTCTGGTCCTGCACCGCCCTCAGCGAAATTGGAATGCATCGTTTCGCTTCTCTCAACGTTTAGGTCCATTTCCGCCATCCCTGATGATAGGGTTTCTGCAACAGCTTCGTTGGCTAGTGAAGCAAATTCTGGTAAAATTCCAGACAATTTCAACAGCCTGACTGGGACATCTTCTGTATGATCTTCTAGAATAGTAAATAGTGGTTTCGTAACTTCAATATGATTCTACAATTCGGAAGACTTACTTGCATTTATTTATTTATTTAGTTAACATATTACAAACCACTAAGCTTTAGAGCTTATAGGCAGCCTTGCAGGAGTTTGACAAATGATGTAATATATAAGGATAATACAAAATGTAGAATATATATAATAATACGGTTTATACATCAGGGATCGCTCGAAAGTAATCGCGCACACATTGACGGAATGACTGGCGACTCATATTTTACGGCGTTCTCAGGGAGTGAATTCCATCTGGCAATAGTTCTGAATGTGAAATGCCATTGGCGGATCTTCGTTTTCACCCGTGGTTTAATAATTTTGGCACTATGGCCTCTAGTTTTGCGTAGGGAATCAAACGTAAAAAAACGTTATTGAGTCTAGTGCCGAGTGACCTGACCACATAGACCACAATTGCACAAGGTCATTAACAGCGTGTCGAAGCGTAGGTGTATCAACATTTAGTTTCTCATTACGAATTTCAGGAGGCAATAGACCTAGAACTTTGGTAAGTTTCGTGAATCGATTGTATGCCCGTGTCAGGGAATCTTGATCGCCAGTTAAGGGGGCAGACCATATTTCTGAACAAGTGTACAGTGTACGGATTAACTTGGTAGTACGGAAGAAGAACCATCTTCTCGTTAATTCAGTTATGGAAGTAATTCTCTTCACGACTCTTGTTGTCTGATTACTAAAGTTTAGTGAAGAGTCTATCCATATTCCAAGATCACGAATTGGGTTTTCTGAGGCCGAAAGTAATGATCCATCTATTGTATAATTCGTACATGGGTTATTACGACCAAGATGAAGAACTCCACTCCATCTCTCTTTCGTCTAAACCACTGTTTATTATTTAGGTGTAATTTTTATCGACTTTAGCCATGGCCTCTCGGAATCCTCTACTGCCCTCATTTTTGGGAGATGCTGTTTTGGTGCGTTCTGCGCCCCAAGGAGCTATCTTTTTCTTTGGTTTAGCACGAGTTCGCTCCCACGGCTCTTTTTCATCCTCCTTAGATTAAATATTACATTTGTATTCATATTAATAGTATACTAACAGTCGAGAGAAGCAGACGTTCATAAAATATCTCTTATAAGAAAAGTATTCATATTGTTAGGCTCGGGCCAGATTCCAATGGAAGCTAATTTCTAACCAAACCTCAGATGTGTAACCCCCATTACGGTTCAAAATTGACGCGTATATTATTAAGAGAAAGGTATGTCCCGCCGGTGAATGAGAATTTCATTCAGAAATTCTTCCATTCACCGGAAGGACATACAGCACTTCCCCCTCCCCCCATTCTCTGGATCCTTCTCGTTCACCAGCTCCTTTCCCCCGTTGCTACCCCCATTCACGGGATCATTTGCCTTGTCGTTCACCAGCTGCTTTCCACCGTTGCTACCCCCATTCACTGGATACTTTGCCTTATCTCTCTCGTTCACCAGCTCCTTTCCCCCGTTGCTACCCCCATTCACTGGATACTTTGCATTCTCGTTCACCAGCTGCTTTCCCCCGTTGCTACCCCCATTCACTGGTCTCATTCACCGGAAGGACATAAAGCTCTTTTACCCCATTCACTGTTTCCTTTCCCCAATTTCTAAACCTATTCACTGGCTCCTTTCACCCTTTCCCAATCGTAATCGCTTAAGCGCTTCTAATGTCTATAATAAGCAATAATGAACAAGTTATTTAAATTTAATTAATTTTTATTTTAGAACTTTGTTTACATGATTACATAAAATTGGTTCTACGACTAATCCGATATTATATATAATCCGTTTAAATCGTAATTTATCTATATAATTGTAATTACCCAGCAAACACAATAACGTCCTATGGATATCCGATATACGTCACACTCGGATCTTGCCTTCATCCGGGGTTGACGTCGGTTGGACGTTAAAGGACGTCCAAATGTCCGGTTTGTCTATAGCCGTAGTACGTCCCGGGGACGAGTTTTCGGACGTCTAACGGCGATTACGGTGGTCGTCCCCTGGATGTCTTTATATAAAAACTAGAGATGTCTTTAGGCCTTTAATTTGGTTCAATCATGGCTCAATAGGGATGAAACTAGGACGTTCATTGGATATAGTATTCTGAACAAATAATTTAAAAAGCCAAACTTGATATTAAAATTTTATTCAAAACATTAAAATACAAGATAATGGTAAAAATCCAGCAACAAGTGTACAATTTGATTGTAATAACACTAACTCTGCAAGTATTAGCAGTAAACATATAACATACAAAACTTATATAGTTATTTAATTTTTATATAACAAAATAAATTTCGAACTAAACTATTAAAAAATTAAATAACCTTCCTTATACAAATGTAAAAAAACAATAAAATTAATTTTTAAATCAGAAGCAAAATTAAACTAAGCCATTTAATACTATCGGATGAAAAATGTACTCTAGAAATTACTGTTTCTCGAATCTTACTTTTGGAATTCCAAATTCAATATACAAAATATAACAAAATGAAATAAAGCTTTAGGCGAACCACTCTGTGAGAGTAATGAATAATAAACTTAAAAAGTTAAATTGAAACATGTACAGGTCCAAAATGAACTTTAAAAACAGCGAACCTTCCCTAACATTCAGAGAATTCAATGCAAATCTTACTTTTGGAATTAAAAATTCAATATATAAAATATAACAGTATGAAATAAAGCTTTAGGCGAACCGTTCAGTGAGAGTAATGAATAATAAACTTAAAAAGTTAAATTGAAACATGTACAGGTCCAAAATGAAAAGACTTTGATCAAACATATTTTCTTCCTACCTCTGTAAAAGACACATTAAAAAATCGAGTTAAAATCATTAAAAAATCAAACAGTTTTTTAATAAAATACTTACTCTTATGATATATTATCAGCAATACTAGAGATTACTATGTTATAATCTTTAACGTTTGTGTAGAACGCATTATGGACTTCATGGTGACCGATTCCAAACTATCGAGTAATGGCGTCGTACAAAAGAAACTACAAACTGGGCTACCAGATATTTTAAAAGGACTTTAGCGCGGTCAACTAAGATCAGCTTTTTCGCAGTAATTGGCTGTGATTGTAGAAATAATTCATCAAATGAAAATAATGGAAATAAAAATTAAGAAAATAATAATATAAATAAAAATAAAAATGAAGAACAGATAAAATTAATTAAATAATTAAGTAGTATGGATTAAACACGTAATTTCATTAATTCACGTTAAATAAACTCGTAAATTTAAATAATATTCATAATAAAATTAATTTTTTGTGGTTCATTAATCATTATCAGCTCAAATACAAATACAGGTGAAACAAATTAAAATTAATTGCTGATAAACGTGCCTCTAGATAGCATTGATGGACGAAACATTTCGGACGAATAGTGAAGATCCATGCGACGTCGATTGGGCTGAATATCGGATGTCGCGAAATTGGTACTACGAGGACTAAAATGGGACGTCAGTTATTCGTCCCGTAGGACGAATTTTGGACGGGACCAAGCTGGGCTCTATGGACCATGCTGGGACGATTTGTGTTTGCTGGGTAATTCGATCTTCGTAAGGGATATAAACAATTTCATTTAAAGGGTTGAAACGAACTACCTTCTGCAACTTGTATAAATAATTTAATTAAAAGTTCTAACTTACGTATTTGTAGTGTCTAACAGCAGTACCATCTATCACATTAGGGACAGTCACAAACGTCTTCTTCAGGTACAGGTGAGATGCATTTGTCAGCTTTTGGCGTAGGTGGAATGCCCCATTCTTGCGATAGATACTTTTTTCAGATGGTGAATTATCCCTCGACGGACAGCATAGGAAGGATACGGCATGTTCAAGTTCTCGAACGTCTCCTGATTCGAAATTTCCTAAGATTCCATGGCACTTGTAACATCGTACATCATCTCCACGTTGAATGTAGTAGAATCCGCCCTCTCTAGTTTTTCTTTAGTGCGTGTGGATTTTTCCAGTGACGAAACGTTTCAAGTCGATACGTTTCATTTTCTATAGCTGATCTAGACACAATATGTTCTATAGTTTCAAATGATACATTCACTAAGCCTACTAAACTTAATTTTATCAATATGGTTAAATTTCTACGCTAAATTTCTCAATATAAACGCTTTATGAATATGCAAATTGTTTTAAAAAAATAGTCTACTACAAAAACAAAAATAGTTACTTACTTTCTACGCTAATCTTACCCCATACAGGACCTAATTTAGGTCTAATTTTCTGTCTCGTTAAAATACATTTTCAATATATAAAAGAATGCCTAAAATTTTCATTTTAAATATAGTAAAATAATGTATGAAAATAGAAACTTACTTTTTTTCTCATTGACGGTCGGAAATCCTTAAGCCTATGCCGTAAAATAGAGCTGACGAACGGCTGAAAGCGGAGCAAAAACTGCGTGACCTTCAATGACAATTCCCTAGGACTGAAAGAAAGAACGCTATGTGACGTGTAGATAAGACTCTTAGGATAACTGCAACTATGAGTTGATACCCATGACTACATTGACGTCATATCTTAAGTACCAGTGGAAAACACTGACGTCATATCTTAAGTACCAGTGGAAAACACTGACGTCATATCTTAAGTTCCAGTGGAAAAAAACCCCCACTGACGCTTTATCAGGAGGAGGACCTCTAACGAGACTTTTCAGAACTAATAATCATGAGGAAAAGAACCCATTGCTCAAAGTTCAGTTATCTTATTAAACGTACGCGCGCACGGAAAAATGAACGAGTCACGTGAGAATCTTTGCGTCACGAGCCCCTATCGAGAAATTTTGGTACTATGAAATTCTACGTGTAAAAAAAATATTACACTGGAATTCATAATATCTAAGCCCAATGGGTCTCGATCGAGAAAACGGTTTAAAAGAATTGTTGTATTACCTCCAAAATTTGTCTGCTGCTGACGTCACCCAGATGAGATCCCATTGATTTTCAATAGGATCTCATCTCAGTGACGTCACGATGTTCGTTAGCATCGAAGTTACCAATCTTAGCCCTTAGCAACCACAGCGTATCGAGGCAACCTTTTATAGCCTAAAATTTACTAACCTTGATCTAAGCCTACACGCTAGGCCTAATTTTCTCATTTTAAACGCGTACTAATGATAAAGTTCATTACCAATAATTTGCTAAATTAGTATTTCATTTCATAATAATATACCAGCTAGAATTAAAAGGTCATAACTAATTTTGAAAATTAATACATTCATATGCTACTGATGATTAATACTTCGAGTGTAGTAGTAGGATTTTAAGATAAAAAAATTAAATATGGTAAATCAATTCTTTTATTTAAAAAGTTTGAAAATGTCTTCACTTGTGAGGTCCCACCAAACAATTTCAATGTCCTCTATAAAGTCCAGCTCATCTGGAGCGTCCCAGAAGAAATGTTTTTCCTTAAAATGGAACATTGCTTGTAAGCACCATCGTCGTTCAACTGGATGCTACCAGAAAGAAAAAAAGAGAGAGAAATCATTAGCATTTAGGTCAATATAATACTATAAAAGTATGGAAAATGTAGAAATTCAAGCATACAAAAAAGATAAACTTAGAAATACGTTTTTATGGTAATGAAGAATTACTATTTTACCTTCTAACCAAAAAAAAAATATTTGGGTCATACCCTTTGGGTACTCTGGTCCAACTAAAAGAAAAAAATATTAAATCTTACTCTACTTGAAAAATCCAAGAGATTATTATTAAAATTCTTACCTCTTAAAACAATTTCGGACGACATTTTTTTTGCGTTTTACTTGTAGTTGTTGTGATCGTATTATGAATTATTCATTTTCATTTCAGGGGTATTTATACATAAACGTCATACAGCCTCGATAGTTAAGAAACAGTTTTGAATAAAAGATAATTGTAGATAAACAATCTTCAAAAAAAGGAGTCATCCAAAGTTTAGGAATGAATGTTTGCATAAAAAAGAAAATTTCTATTATCATTTATTTCTCATTGATATCTGAGTCGAATATAATCACGTATCGTACGTGGTTTTTCCTAGAAAATAAAATTTCCTCTCCGATTATAATAACGTTTCGTAGACTTAAATAAGTATATTCGAAGCGAACTGGATTTTACCGATTCATTTTAAAGGCCGAGACCAGAGAAACATTTTATCGTGTGCGAATTTCAGCCCCCTCTTCTCAAACTCTAGGTTGATTGACATCCCCCCGGAGCGCGTGCACGTTCCCTCTCCTTATCTCTACCACACTAACAACGTTCGTTGATTCTCTATCTCTACATGCCATTACAACGGTCGCGTTTAGGAGTAAGATGCGGTACAATTTGTCACTGAATTCCGAGAATAACTCATTTCCTTATCAGGTGGTCAGTGACGTTTGCGCCCGCTTAGAACCGATTTCAAATTGGTTCTCACACATTCTTTTGCTAAAATTCCGACCGCATTAGCTATTTACATCGTTTTATTTCTTATTGTCTTCGTGAAAATAAAATTTGCGAAAATTGTAGCGAAATAATAATTAGCGGCCGGATTAGTAGAAATCAAGAAGTGGCCATTAGGCGTTTGTTTTCGAGTAATGGCTGGAATTTTGAAAATACTTTGGGAACTAAAATAATGGTAAATATTTTACTCGATTTTTATATTAACAATAACTAAGGGTGTTTTTATTTAAATATAGATTTATATAGTCAACGGGCTGGGGAACAAAATGAATTACCGCTTGACAACAATGCATCAAATAATGTAAATGATAACGATCTACCGGAAAATCAACCGGATAATAATAACGAAAACGGAAACGAATGCCCTACCTGCTTTATGGATCCATGCATAGCAATGAGAAACCACCCTTGGCTCCAAAGGCAACAAGAAGCCCAAGCAGAAAATCGTGGTATTAGACGCAATAAATACAAAAAATTCTGGAGTTGCATTTCGAATTTAGGAGGATGGGCCAAAGATCGTTATATAAATAATGCCCGAATGTGTTGTTCGAGAAGTGAGAAGAAGATATCCAAATCCATCGGGGGTTCCGTACAAAGGACATGATTGGGCTTAGATTTATTTTTTTGTTCCGTAATCAATTAATTTTTAAAATACATAAAGAGCAAGTTAATAACGCGTTGCTTCTCATTTCGACTTTATTATTATGTAAAAATGTATTTTCGAGTTGCGTAATAATGTTTTGAGAATTTGTAACTAAATACACGAAAATAAATCTTGTATGTTGTAGATGCAATTACCTTTGTTGTTAATTTTTCTACACATAGTATGTGGCGCAAGTATATGACAGGAAACACAAAAACATGGTAGGGAACCCGAAAAAAGCAGTAAGAGTAAAGGAAAATATAGGAAAAATAATAAGTAGGATATAGGAAAATAATGGAAGAAATAATTAGGCATATTATAGGCTAATAAAAGGCGTGAATTTTGACAAAATGGTGCGAAATAAAGATACATTTTGAAAAGTCCGGTCGCTCTGCAATTAGAGACGTGTATTAGTCCGGTAACTTTAGTGGCCTTCCCAAAAATCAAAAATAACCACTTGGTAATATATCTCAAGTTTCAAAAAGAAATATATATTTTTGTACATAAAGGAAATTTGAGTCGCTATACCGTGGATTTTTATCTCTGTTTATTAATTTAATTTGCCTTGTTTTCACTTTCGTTTGTTTATAAACAAATATAAAAATGGTCCCAATTTGCCATAGTGGAGTAGGATATAAACGAATCTGATTTCTCAAGTATAGAATACTATAGACAAGAGGAAACATAATTCAAAAATTACAAAATATTGTTGCCAGTATTCCTATTTGCTAATTTGTAATTTACTAGATATAAAATGCACTACAATCAAACATCTAATTATTACATTTGCAAAGTTACAGAATATCCTTATTACATAAAGTTAATAGTTTACTGAATTTTTGCATGCTTATACGTCGTCGTTGTCACTATCAAATTCAGTAATTAGAGAGTTCGATATGTCAAGTTGGTTATTAGAGGTTTCACGAGTTGATAAGAGTTCCCAAATTCTTGAAACGTAACTAAAAAAACGAAAAAGTTAGAAAAAGTTTTTACATATTTACAGATTTTATTCTATTTTATTATATTTGTATATTTTCTTTTTATACCCTTTCTTTCCTCAGATTTTGTGTGACAAATTCTTTCTCTATCCCAAATGCTAGTGTATTCCCGACAGCAATGCTCATTCCAATCCAGTACCACTAAGTCGCGTCTCAACTCGTATATAAAATCACCGTAGTGAATTCGCTTGTCCAAGTACATTAGGGACGTATTGTTGAAACTTTCAACGAAGTATGTATCCTTGGAATTAGCGTAGTCTGCGGGGAATCTGTATAGTGTAGTCTTATGTAAATAATCCACGAGCATTTCGGCTGCCTTTGGGTCTGAAATTACATCCACTGAGAGGAAATAATCTTTTTCCTTGCAAGGGGAGTTACCGACACAATTCTGCTGGTTCCCTTGAAAGTGGGGCACACACTTATCAATGTTGTCTCGAAGCTTTTGCGGATCTTTTTCACTATTAGCGATTGACCAATAAACGTGATTTTTTATTACACTTTCTTTGTCACCAAGCTGTGGATGCCATTTTACCCCTATCCACTTATTTGCACCCCTTCCTAGTTCCCTGATGCCTTTTGCGATAGCTTTAATAGCGTGTCACCTGTTGGTCCGTCTTGCTCCCTAATAAATTTGTTGACGCTCGTATTACGGTCGTGAGCATGGTCAATTACAGACAGCCCTTTCGCGGTCAAGCCTTCGTAAACTTTTTTGTACCAAATAGTTCATGTTTTTATGAACTAGGCTCCTCTTTCTTTGTGATATGAGCTATACTAACCACCTTGTGTGTTTTAGACCCCAAAGCAACAATGTCACTATGCATAGAGTTTTTTCGACAAGCATGTCGGGCGTCCGTCTCAATTGAGATGCTATTGACGCCATTTTCCTTTGTCGTTTCTTGGTGTATAACTTCGTGTATAGATTCAATTTTCAATAAGGAAACTATAGCCCCAAACGCTACTATAATTTTTCTATATGATACGCGCCTAAATTGGCAAACCTCGAGAATTTTTCAAACTGAACTTTTAACATACCACTACAGGCAAATGCAACAAACAATAAACAGTTTATTGTGTAGAATTGTCCAAATTAACTTGAGGTTTTGAATTTTTTCGTGTCTGGTGTTTTTCAAGTGTAGGTCACTTTGACACTTTCGGCTGTGGTCACTTAGGGGCTGTTCACAAATTACGTAACGCAGAAAAACCACTTTTTGGACTCCCCCCTCCCCCTCGTAACAAAAAGACCCATCTTCTTAAATTACGTAACAAATATCGACTCCCCCTTATATTATTATAGTAAGAAACAACTAATATGCTGGTAATAAAGTACAATAAGACCAGGTTCTAAATTTTACTAATCGTTCTCGCACCCTTGTCCATCCCAAGCGTGGGAAAATAGGCGTAACTGTAGATCAAGGTCATTTGAAATTCTTTTAAACGTGGGTAAACCAATGAAAATGCTTATGTTTTTAATAATAGACCCATGATGAAAGTTGGGGGGCCGAAAATTAAAATTTTTACCTGGCCACCCAGCATTTGGACGGAAAATCCGTTTCCTTACTTCCGCCTGTATGTTTCAATGGCGCTCACGTGGTTCAAAACGTCACAAACAGGATGTTCCGTCCAGAGGTCTCACTTAAGCCTCGTCTGCGGCCCCTCTTTTGTTATGGGTCAATTGCGACTTTTTCTGAAAGTGATGAAAATTTTATTCTACGATATGAAAAATAAGATGTGTTACGTAACATTTTAGTGAACCCTCCCTCCCCCCACGTAACAGTTCGTAACGCTGCACAAACCCCTCCTCCCCCCTACCGCGTTACGTAATTTGTGAACAGCCCCTTACTTCTCTGGCGTATGCGGATAATGATGTTTCCTGAAAAATAAATAAATATTAGCTCTACTGTTGTCATCGGGGCTTTCTTCATTTAAAATATCGCCGGATTTCTGTAAATTTTTCAAATTGAAATATATATATCTAAAAATATATAGATATATATTTTTAGATATATATATATTTATTTTTAGATATATCAATATATATCTAAAAATATTATATATATATAATATAATATAATATAATATAATATAATATAATATTTTTAGATATATATAGATATATATTTTTAGATATATCTAAAATATATATCTATATATATTTATTTTTAGATATATCTAAAATATATATCTAAAAATATTATATTATATTATATTATATTATATTATATTATATATATATATATATTTATTTATAGAAATATATCGATCTAAAAATATATCTATATATATATTATTATTATTATATAAATTTCTGTTTTATGGCACAATAAACTCAATTATATAAATGTATATATATATAAATTTGTGTTATGGCACAATAAACTCAATCCAATTCAATTCAATATATATCTATGTGTCATAACTTGCTGGTATACTATGTACTGTTTTATGACACAATAAATTCAATTCAATTCAATATACATATAGATATATTTTTAGATATATAGATATATTTAAATATCTATATCTTTATATATTTATCTCTATATCTAAATATTTATCTATATCTATATAAATATATATATAAATATCAGTCAGTATAATACTTACATTTAAATCATCGGTTATTGATCCATTGGTCATTGAATCTGTTATAGAATGATTCTCAGCTAAATTACTTTCAGCCATTGACAAATTTTCATCTGTAACTTCCTGAAATTACGAAGTTAAATTATTCCAAATATGCAATTCAATTGAAATACCAGCAAAAAATTTTATGTACTGACCTCTGAATCTTCGATAATACACTTCAATCCTGCTAGTAGAACGATGTCCGTCTTTGCTGGATGAAGGATTTTTCGCGCTTTATCCAAGGGGTTATTCCATTTACGTAGCGTAATACAAAAAATGTCTACTACTAATGAAATTAATTATTTTTCCCCATTTTAATAAATACGATAACCGTGATAAATAGTAAAACCCACTTCCTTTACAATCAAAACACTTTGGTAATGTACGTGTTTATGAATTAGTACAAAAACCGACTCTGCTATCCAAATTTATTCATTCTTCTAGTGTCTCTAGAAACGTAGAAGCAAAACTTCAATAGATTTCAAGAAACAAACTTGGTAAATATACTTTTCTCTCTCTTTTTTCTTGGTAGTATAATTTATCGTAGAATTAAAAATTAATACCTTGAATTTAAATTTGTTTTTAATGTATGTAAAATTTGCCTTTTTATCTATATTTTATTCCTTCTATTTGTAAGTAAATGAACCATATTTCCATAAAATTGGCAATGGGGGAAGAGTACGTAGGATCAACAATTGAATCTATGGTCCGCTTTCACTGCGATACAAGTACTGAAGAACTGAATGTAAGAGGAGGATAACTCTACTTTTGCTGGGGTAAAGAATGTGGTTATTATCAACGTGCGGTAATTTCCCGTCGAGTTAATACCTATAACAAATGCATCCCTGGACACCTAATTAAGGTGTTTCCAGCACACCTCAGGTGTACGAACTGTGGACGAAGAGGTTCGAAAAAAAATTTAGACTAATAATGCCAAATTTGGTTCAAAAGTGTTGCTAAAAACTTATTTTTTGACTATAACTGGCTCGTCAAATCACACCTAATTATGATACCGAACGGTTATCGAAACTAGTCGTATTATGAAAACAAAATATTTTAACCAATACTACGCAATCAGGCTTCAGAGCAAAAATAACCTATAAAAATATTTAATATTAACCCGATCGATCAGCCTTCAAAACAAAAATACTAAATAGAAAATATATAATATTAACTCCGTCGATAAGGCTTAAAAGAAAAATATAACGCAATCAAGTAACAAATTCCTTCAAAAATTTAGAAACCAAACAATAGAAAATTTAAAAATAGCAAGAAGTGCGACACCTTACCATTAACAATCAGGAATTTTCGACGTTATTATTATGAAACCGGATAAGCTAAACAACACGACCAACACACTGTAAAAATAATTAAATATCAGGCTAGTTAGTGGATAATTATGAAGAATTACTAGTATACATGAAATAAAATAAATGTTAACCTTTTAAATATCAGGCTAGTGGATAATTACGAAAAATTACTAGTATGCATGAAAAAAGTAAATGTTGTTATAATAATAATCAGATAGGCTTTTACCCAAGGCCAAAGTCATCTAGCGACTTATAATGCCGTTAAACAGGTGGCCGGGTTACAATGCAAGCCTTTCATGCCACGCGAGCCAACAGCTCCCTACACTTACTATTACCGTTAACCTCAACAGGTTTTATATGGAAAGAGGAACCGAACACCTCTAGGGAAAACCCCCTTAGCCAGTGGGGAGAGAACTTGCAAACTCAACGCAGAAAGAGTATTTCCGGGATTTTCACCCAGTGCCACAAGTTGGGATCGAACCTGGCTCCTCTTGCTGCGAGGCGCAAGCGCTAACCACTCCGCCACCACACCTCCATTCCATTTTCCTATGAAAAAACGTAAATTATGAAGATAAGCGTCTACTATTTGGGTCTATAATGACATCCATTTAAGGGCAGATAGTCTACCAGCTCTACTAAGACACTGAAGAGCGAAATGAATTTTATAGGCAAACACTGCTTTGTGGAACCACTATCTTATCTTCCTGGAAAACATAACCACCTGAGTACCAAAAAACTTTAATAGGTACGTTTCTACAGGGGCGTAGCGAGGGGGGTGGAGGGGCGGATCGCCCCGGGCGCCACCATTAGGAGGGCGGCAAAATGGCCCTTTTTACAAGGATGATTTTGGCAAGTTCATCCCTTCTACTTCGTCTCTCTTCCTATCCTCCTTGGAATTATGATTCCGCCCCGGGCGACAATGGCCCACGCTACGACACTGCGTTTCTACCCTGGCGACATCGCTATCTAAAATATGAACTAAAACTATTTTTTTAATTGGTGGTGATATAGTTCCTTTAAGAGATTAGATCAAGTTCTGATATGATAACGATAGCCATCACTCCCTTCACGATCAGTTTCTCTGAGTAAATAAATATGTTTACAAGTTTTCAGACGATAATTTACTAAGCCGTTTTCGGTATACTTTAATCCGATTAATGATACATTGACGAATATTGTTTTGCGGTTCAAAACGTTCAGCAATTTTACAATGAAATATTTGGAAATCCAAGAATAAGTAGCTGGTTTTTAATAAAACATTTATTTATAACTACTACTACTACTACAATATCCGGCCGAAAGTTTGACGAATTGTTGGAGGCTATTCCGGCTGAAATTTTCCAAACCGAAAGTTTCGGCCGGAATAGTCGTCCATCAGCAACCAGCTAATTCAGCCGTCATTTTCCCGGAGTAAAAGTTTCGGCCGATTTATCCAGCCCAGTGAGGGCCATGTTATCCGGCCGACAGCACCGGCCCTAGGGCGGTGCGACCGCACCTGGCGCCGTCATAGGTGGGGGCGCCGAAACGGGATCGGGACGACGGGACCAATAACGTTTGGCAAAAATACGGCACTACAATGAGATCTGTAAGATTTTTAAGGAAATTTACTGAATCGTGATGATTGCTTGTTCACAGAAATATTCCTAGCCCTTGCTCAAAGATATTAATTCACCAAGGCGGGGGAAGATGGCGACAAAATGCGAGTCGTGGCCTTATTGTGGAGTGAATTAAATCTGAGAGAGGGGGTTACATACAGGGGAAAAGAAAAAAGGAGGGGAGATTCGAATTCAGAATGGAAACCCTTTGTCGTTAATCAATCACAAAATCTTTATTTAACACTCAAATTGATAAAATAACACTAAAATACAAAACAAATTAACAAAATTGTGGGGGGAACTGAGGGGATAATCTTACTTTGCTTCTAGTGATGGTTAGGCCATCTCTTCTATGGTTCTTTTAGCTTGGGGGGTTATGATGGAAATTCTACTGATCACTTGGTTTTGGTATCCTCCGCTACGTTGTCGTCTCTCCTTTTACGGGTTTTCTCGTTCCTCGGTTTACGTAAGATGCCCGACACACGCACTTCACAGAATGGGACGTCTTTGGGGATTGCTTGTTAACGCGTTTCTTTATTCACACTTTTCTTTAATTCTCATTATTTACTAGTCTACGAATTGGCGGCCGGATTGCGGGTTTCTTCCTATATTCTTTTACTTCACAAGCTGACGGGAGCGTAGGTATTTCGGATTTCAGTCTGAATTGTCCGGCTAGGGAATCGGTCTCGGTCATCTATCTGTCTTCTCTCGGAATGGCTAGATATTGGATGATCAACAGGTGATTCGAGGGTGTTGAGGGCATTACGCTTCTCAGACTTATTACTGCTTGGCTTATGTTCTTCCGATCGGAATGTCCTGGTTCTTGGTCATCTAGGCAATCAGTGAGGGTTGTTCCGATCATGTGGTTTGCATTGGGGGTTAATTAATATTGAAGCGTGACTTCATCGCACATAATTTTATATTTATTTCGACATGGTTTCTCCGGGTAATGTAGGTGGACTTCCTTCCTGGTACAAGTTTAGTTCTGCCAAAAGCAGAGTTCTCCCTTTTTGGGGCTCTGTCTCTTGGTTTTTTTCCAAGGATTGTCTTTGGGCGGTTTATTCGGGGGCCAATTTCGTTCCTGAAACACTTAATTGTTCGACGTGATAAGTTCCTATCATTCCCCCTGACCCAGGATCTTCCAGTTCATACGTTAAGTCATTTAATCTGTTTTTTTTTTTTACGCGGAAGGGTCCTTCGATTGAGCGTGGGTACGAACCCATATCAGAGATCCTATCGATAATTCAAACTCGCGGCGTTTCGCATCATTATACTTTTTATTGTGGGTCTGGCTATTTTTCAGATTATTTAACCTTTTCATAGGTCTCCTTTAATTCTTCTATAAATTTTGTTTTAACGGGAAGGAGATCGTCAATTGGGGGGGGGGGGGGGGGCATGGGATCACCTGGGAGTCTGATTTCTCGACCGAAATTTAAATAACACGGAGAATATCCGGTACCGTCATTGGGGGAACTATTAATTGCTAATCTGACTAGGGGTAAATTCTGATCCCATGTTCTATGGTCAAAACCGATGTATGTTGCCAGAAGTCTGCCTACAACCTTATTATATCGTTCGGTTAGATTACTTTGGGGGTGGTAAACGCTCGTGAAATTGTGATGAATACCTAATAGGTTATTTACTTCCGCGAAAATATCGGAAATGAATTGTGGGCCATTAACGGAGATAATCTGAACTGGGGCGCCGTAGCGACATATAATGTTATCTATGAAGGCGAAGGCGATATTTACCGCCGTGGCTTGTTTGAGGGCTACTAGTTCTACTGTTTTTGTAAAATAATCGACCATTACCAAGAGTGTCGTATTTCCATGGGGGGGGGGGGGGGGGTGAGGGAAGGGTCCCAATAAGTCTAATCCAACTAGGTGCCATGGGCCTTGGTTAATCGTTCTCATCATTAATCCCGCTTTTTTCCGTCGATCTATTTTTGTACGCTGACAGACTATGCAAGTCCTCACATAAGCCTCTATCTGTGGTTTCATTCCATCCCAAGATAATTTTGCCTTAATTTTTTTATATGTTTTATCCATTCCCATATGGCCACTAAACCTGGCATCGTGATAGGTGGCTAACACATTGTCGCGGGCTAAAGGGGGGACAACTAATCGAGGAAGGAAGTCTTCCTGAGTGGGTTTTAAATAAATTAAACCATTTAATTTAACAAAGTGAGGGTGGTTAACGGTTAAATCGGGATCCTTGTGCAATTCGCTTAAATCGGCATCATCTAACTGCGCTTTTTCCTATTCCGAATGACCTAATACATTAATTTTTACTTCTAGGGGGAGGGGATCTACTTGAATCGCAAAAAAGGGAAATTCTGTAATTTCCATCTCTTCGATTTCTTCTTCGGGAGGAACATAGAATAACAAAGATAATTTTTCACTATGAAAACACTGAAGCTTCTTTCAATGCGATAACTTTATTACATGCATTTTTTTCCCAGAATTACAATTATTGAATCGAAAGGAAAGTTGGCTTTAAATATATTGGAAAATTATCTTAGAATGTTCACCCGTTGAGAATGGTAGCAGGTGATAAAAATAATTAGCCAACCTAATACTGTAATATATGCAAAATTTTCACTAAGAATCACAATTATTAAACCCAAAAAATATTTAGCTATTTTATTATTACCCTACAAAGCTAGTCAGACTTAGGGAAGCGTGTTTTAAGATATGTTTAAAATTAACTTGATAAAAACAATGCTTGAGCTTTTAAATGATACAGGTTGGATACCAAAATTGAAGAAAAGCTTGCTAAATGAATTTTTTTCACTTCCTAACATATTCAATAGGTGATCACAGACTTAAAAAGATAATTTTCAACTATATTGTAAGGTAACTTCCCTTAATTATCACCCTGAAAACACTGAAGTTTCCTTCAATCCAATAACTTTAACATATGCAAATTGTTCACTCGAATCATCACATTAACTGAACCAAGAAATATTTATCTCTGTTAATAGTACTCTACACAGCTATTCAGACTTGCAAAGTTTTTAAAGTGATGGTTAAATTAGTACTGGCTGTTTGCATAACATCATGTCAAATGATTCCACCACTCCTACCGAATAGGGACGCTAAATGGGAGATCCTCCATCTATCGGTATTTGATCTATTGACCTACCGACTCTTTTTTTCTTCCAAAACGACACTTTTAGCTAGCGAGGGGGGACACCCGCTGTGCCCATATTATTAAGGGTAAGCTACCTTTTGCACCCCTTAGGGCCGATATAAGACGCACGCGCAAAGTGTTTGTCGGCGAAAACATCAAAGGCTCGACCTATTACTGTTTGCATAACATCGTGTCAGATAAATCATCTGACCTATTGACCTAGCGAAAATGGGGGGGGGGGGGCTGTCGGTATACCCATGGTGGGGGCTGCTTGGTAATTCTAAGGTGGCTACATATTTTTTTTTCGATTCAATAATTGTAATTCTGGGAAAAAATTGATCTCGTAAATCAGCTAACCTCCCAGCAAACACAAACACGTCCTAAGGACATCCGATAGACGTCACACTCGGATCTTGCCTTCGTCCGTAGGACATCCCAAAATCCGGGGTTGACGTCGGTTGGACGTTAAAGGACGTCCAAATGTCCGGTTTGTCTATAGCCGTAGTACGTCCCGGGGACGAGTTTTCGGACATCCAACGGCGATTACGGCGGTCGTCCCCTGGATGTCTTTCTATAAAACCTAGAGATGTCTTTAGGCCTTTAATTTGGTTCAATCATGGCTCAATAGGGATGAAACTAGGACGTTTATTGGATATAGTATGCTGAACAAATAATTTCAAAAGCCAAACTTGATATTAAAATTTTATTCAAAACATTAAAATACAAGATAATGGAAAAATGCAGCAACAAGTGTACAATTTGATTGTAATAAGACGAACTCTGCAAGTATTAGCAGTTAACATATAAATTACAAAACTTATATAGTTATTTAATTTCTATATAACAAAATAAATTTCGAACTAAACAATTAAATAACCTTCCTTGTACAAATGTAAAAAAACAATAAAATCAGAAGTAAAATAAAACTAAGCCATTTAATACTATTCCTTAAAAATAATTAAGACTATCGGATGAAAAATGTACTCTAGAAATTACTGTTTGTCGAAGCTTAATTTTAATATTTATCCAAATCTTACTTTTGGAATTACAATTTAACTATATAAAATATCACAGTATAAAATAAAGCTTTAGGCGAACCGTTCAGTGAGAGTAATGAATAATTAACTTAAAAAGTTAAATTGAAACATGTACAGGTCCAAAATGAACTTTAAAAACAGCGAACCTTCCCTAACATTCGGAGAATTCAACGCAAATCTTACTTTTGGAATTCCAAATCCAATATATAAAATATAACAAAATGAAATAAAGCTTTAGGCGAACCACTCAGTGAGAGTAATGAATAATATTGAAAAGTTAAATTGAAACATGTACAGGTCCAAAATGAATAGACTTTGATCAAACATATTTTCTTCCTGACACATTAAAAAAATCGAGTTAAAATCATTAAAAAAATCAAACAGTTTTTTAATAAAATACTGTAACCCTTCAGGTTCACCTTCTCCTAAGGCATACTTATTTTTTTTATTTACTTTTGTTACTAGTGTTATTTAAATACGCTCATGATTACGCCACATGATTCTCTTATATATAAAAATCCTCGCCTTCTAGAAAATTACTGGTTTTGACCATCTTGTTACAATATTTATGTTAAAAGCCCCCTTTTTATAGTAACGATTAATTAATCAATACGCTCGATACATCAAAAGAACGGAAATCGTCACCCCCAACCGATAACAATTATCCCAAATTGACTAAATTAATTTACAATTAACATTAAATTAAAATTAAATAACTTCGGAACGATCTGTTGGGATTAAGTGAAATTTATACGGATCATAGCAAATGATCTACCCTCGCCCTTAAACATAAAATTAAGTTGATCATTTAAATAGTATAGGTCAAATAAATTATAAACTAAATCCCCACTTTCCACAAGGCTAATATTTAATCCGTCGCCAATGTGGTGCTAATTAAAGGCATTCCTCTGCGTGGCTTGGTATTTCCCAACATACGAAGACTTGCTGGCGCGGACGCATAAAAGACCTTCAACAATCACGAGGTGCGCCCGGGCAAGGTCTACTTTAACTACTTAATACCCTCAGCGGACCGCCACTCCATGGAGATATTTCCGAGTGGCTATTCTCCGTTCAGGCTTCCAGGTAACCCTAAAGAAACCAGAGAAGCGAGTTTGGCCTACTCCAAGATAGAAACAGATACCCCCGCTTATATCCGTTGTCAAGGGCCGAATTTCAACCCCGGATGTTTTCTTCAAAAACAAAAGTAATGGAAAGACCTCTGAAACCCCCGCAACCACGTGAAACCAACCAGCCAATGACCACTGGAAAAAGTGAAGTCACCAATTATTTTTATTTGAACTCCGCCCCATATCCGTTAAACAAAACCGAGGAACAAGACCGAAAAAAGACATTGCGAACCGGAATGAAAAAGGAACAAGACGAATAAGCTACCCGGAAGTCCAGCAGGACCCATGATGTACCGCCGCTAGAATTCCGGAAAGAAAGGGACCCAGATCACCCTCGCCTCACCGGACCAGGCCCTCGCAATTCCATAGCGATAAACCAAATTGCCCATGAAAACCAATCAGCTGATTCCATCCAAAGCCATCCGACATCAAAGATCCTTTTTAACGCCTAGCCGGAAACCCCAGAATCAAAATCCTTGACGTATCTACATCCCCGCCAACGCCCCCGACTTGAAGATCGACGTAGAAATCCGGACGTCCTTGCCGTAATCCGTGTCCCGTGCCGTAAACAAATCGAACTGTCAAATCCCACGCCCGCGAAACCAAAACCACGTGTGTGAGTATCTTGCGCAATCCGGACCCCAATCGTACCGTAACGAAGTGCTACAACGTCCCAGAGAAAAGCAAACTGACGAGCCGAAAATCACCAGTGATGAGTACAATTTTCCGTTCCTTCCCTCCCCTCGTAGATACCTCGGGTCAGAATCTGTAGTAGCCAGTAAGACTGGAAGAATTCCCAAAATACAAAGAAGCAAAAAGGGTTTTTCCCTCGCCATGGTCCGAAGAGGATAAAATCAGGCCCGAGTTAGAGAGCTCATTTTATCCGTAGATTATCCCTTAGGAGGTCCCACTATTTTCACGGTCGTTCCGAATAGTTTTCTGTCCCATATATATATGTATAAATCTTTTTCGTAGTGTGGTGTATTTCTTTTTGTTATATAAGTCTTAATTGTAGTGAAGTTAATTGTAGTTTTATTTAAGAATAGTGTATTTAGTATTTGCATTTCCCTCGCCTAAACAAACCGATGGCTTTCGCCCGAGAAATTGGGACTGATCCCATAAATAATTGTGAGTAATCTAAATACTTAATGTTAAAAATGGTGTCCAGAGCATTTGAATGTCCCGCGCTGATGACAGGAAATCAGAATTAGATTTCCATTTCCCTTTCATTTATTATTTTGTGCTCCGTTGAGTGTATAATATTAACCCACGCCATAATTTACTATATTGCATTTTAATTCCCGCGCTATAATATCCTTACAGTCTGATATTTGTTCATTGTATGTATAAAGATTTTTGGAATTTAATCGCAGGCAAAGTGTTACCAGACTGAAATCCGAACCTCCCCTTTTTTCCCCTTCCCTTATTTTATAATCATTCTCTCGCTCCGATATCTTTCACCCCACCAAAGGCCACGACTTGCAATTACCATCATCTTCCCTTAGCCTTGGAGAAAGTATCGTTGAGATCGTTAATTGGTTAAACAATAACGAAAACGAGAAGAAGAGGTTATAAATTGGCGCAGTCGGCAGGATTTCAGACTAAACGAACATTTGCTTGTTGTTTGTTCCTCGGTCTTTGTTTTCGTCCAATATTCCCCCGGAGATAATTTAACCGAATAGCGGCCAGCGTATAGTTTTTTTGGCTACCGTTGTATGTTGCAAGAATAACCTCCGTCATGGATACAGGGAAATTTATAGATATTCTCTTCGGTTACCCGGCCCAAGAGGTGGTTGTGTTCATGGCCCTATAAGGAATAAACGCCCTCGTTAATAGATGGACCCTTCAATCCCCTCAACCACCCCCGGTTAATCCCGTGAATGAATCGGTAATCCAAGCGATTCAATCACAAAACAAGATCTAGCACGCGTCATAATGGATAGAACGCTCCCGCCCCCAGCCGACAATTTAGGCTCTGATTTACTTCTGCGCGCCATGCAAGAACAGATAGATACTACGAGAGAACACTCGGATGCATTGAGATCTTTAACGCAAATAATGGTAAATGTAGACGATGTTATATCAGGGACCATAGCTAGAATCTTGGCGCAGCAACAAACCTCGACCCCCGCTAGCGGAATTCAAAGCACTCTCGAAAATCGAAACCCGATAAATGAAAACGAACCCTTACTCTCACGACTTTATGAGGGTCCCTCTATACCCTTCCCACAACCCAATGCGCCGCTCTCCATTCATAGGCGACCACAATCCACTCCCCATAATCCTGATTTTATTCGATCCCAAAATGCGACATTTCGCCGAGGACCTAAAATACCCCCAATTAAAGCCCGATTCAATGGAGACGATAAGTCTAACCCATTGAATTTCATATTTCAATTGAAAGAATATGCCCGCGCTGCCGATTTAGAATTAGATGAGATGCTCCCTTTAATACCCTTGACTCTCGAAGAGCAAGCGAGCGATTGGTTTAGAGATAACTCCGCGCATATAACCAACTGGAATAGATTCATAGAAAGATTTAAGGCAACGTATTTGGGAGTGGATTATGAAGATAGAGTTTGGGACCAAATACAAATTTGTAAACAAGATAGTCAGGAAGACCCCGAGAGCTATATTCGCCGGTTAAAAACAGTTTACTCCCGCCTGTTATGTAGGCCCAGTGAGAATACCGTCCTTCGCCAGATGAAAGCTGGCATGCTACCAGAATATGCCGCACTACTTCATCTTAAAAAATTCTCCTCGGTAGACGAACTTTTGCATGTAGTAATTCAATTGAAACCGGCAATTAGCATTTTCCAAATGAATAGTAGCAATCTGGTACCCTCGTATCTACCCCCGCGCCCTATGAATGAGTTATGTAGATATTGCAAGCAACCTGGGCATGAAATTAGAAATTGTCCGAATAAGAAACCGTACGCCGCCCCCCGGCCCCAAAATCAAGGAACTATTCAATTTCCACCGTCCACCCCTTTCCGACCAAATCTTGGTTTTCATTGTAACCAAAGTGGCCATTTTGCCCAAGAAATATTCCCGAGCCCCCCCAATTACATTGCCTAAAGAAGTCATTGAAATAGAAATATAATTCAACATTTCACACCAGGTACTCTCAGCCTAGCCCTACATTTCGAAAACGCGCGCGAAGCTGCTATTTTAGACACCGGAGCATGTCGATCACTCATGCTTCGAACGATTGCGGAAAAGGTCTACCCGTCCCAGAATTTTGCAAATATTAACCCCGCCAGTTTTAGTTCAGCAGCACACGGCCATAAGGTAGAGGCGCGTGGTCCCGTATTGTTAAATATACAATTAATTGATCAGCTCGGTCCCCGCCTGGATTTTCCTTTTTATATCATAGAAAATTCGAACTTCGGAATTCTATTGGGGATGGATTGGATAAACGCCCTAAGCGCAGAAATACATACTAAAGAAAACGCGATCTCATGAACATTGCATGACCAGAAATATTATTATCCGTTCATTAAAAACCCTCGCGAAGCGTACGCCATAGAATTAACCGGTAACTCCCCGCCTCCCCCCCCCATCAAAGTTATCTCTTCCGGAGAATCCTGATTTAACCACCCAACAACAAAGGGAATTAAAAGAATTACTCGAAGAATTTCCCAAGGTAGTATCCATCAATAAACCCGGACGAACCCATCTCATAGAACATGTAATCGAAACAAGCGATCACCCCCCAATAGCGAGCGCCCCCTATCGGGTATCTCCCGCGAAACAAGCTATCATCCAGGAACACGTGGAAAATATGCTAGATGCCAAGGTAGCCCGCCCCTCTAAAGCCCCATGGAGCAGCCCCGTTGTTCTCGTTCCGAAAAAGACAGGAGACACACGCTTTTGCGTTGACTATAGAAAATTAAACGGAATTACGGTCAAGAACGTTTATCCCTACCCTCAAGTAGATGAAGTTTTAGACGCAATCGGATCCCCCGCTTTTATTACTACCTTAGATTTGTTATCGGGTTTTTGGCAAATTTCCATGGCAAAAAAATAGTATACCCAAAACCGCCTTCATAACCGCCGGCGGGAAATACGAATTTTTATGCATGCCTTTTGGTTTAGTTGGGGCCCCAGCTTCCTTCGCGTACCTGATGGATCAAGTTTTTCCCGTCGAACAGCGTAAACAATATCACACGAGTTTATACCGAGATGACATAAATACGGCATCTCCAAATTGGACCCGGCATTTAATCGATCTCCGCTACGTCCTCTCCCGCCTTCAAGCGGCCGGCTTAACCCTACGCCTTGATAAATGCATTTTCGCCCGAACCGAGGTAAAATTACTTGGCCATATTATAGGTGTCAGCGGCATCCAACCCGATCTAGAGAAAATTAAAGTTTTACTGTCTTATCCACCCCCGCGCAGTCTCGATGAATTAGCTCGTTTCCTAGGATTAGCCGGTTGGTTTAGAAGATTTATTCCGGGATTTTCTCAAATCGCCGCCCCCCTAAATGCCTTGCGAAAAAAGGGTAAACAGTGGGATTTCGGACCCTCGCAAATGGAGGCTTTCGAACAATTAAGAACGATTTTAATAAGTCCCCCAATTCTCGCGGCCCCCGCCCGAGACGGGAATTTCATAATCCATTGCGATGCTAATGGTGTTGCTATTGGATGCGTCCTCCTACAAGAACAGGACGGTAAACCCCGCGCCATTTACTATGCCGGAAGAAATTTAAATGTCCATGAGAAAAACTATTCCGTCACGGAATTGGAATGCTTATCCGTTGTTTTTGCTATTAAAAAGTTTCGCCATTATATAGAAGGCGCCCCCTTTACGGTTATAACGGATCATGCCGCCCTTCAATGGCTATTTTCCCTAAAAGATCCACATGGAAGGCTAGCTAGATGGTCCCTCGCTTTACAGGGTTTCGACTTTAAAATTATTTACCGCCACGGTAGAGTTAATAAATTGGCAGATCCTCTCTCTCGAATTTCGCATTCCAAAATTCCCGCGCCAATTCCCGACGCTCTCTCTCTACCTACGCCCGAAGATGAATGCATCTCGGAAGACGAAGAGGATATTGAAAATGCAAAGTTTCCATTCTTCACTATTCAGATTGACCCCCTCCCCCTTGAAGAAATGGTCAAAGTTTCCGATCATACCGATTGGGAAAAAGCGCCACTGGAAGACGCGAGTTTGGGAAATTTACATAATGATCCGGATCTAATTACCCATCATCCCCGTTTCGTTAAATTAAATCGCTTGATATATTTAAAACCCACAAATGATGATTTTCTCCCTCGCCTAGTTGTACCGATTTCCGCCCAAGATAATGTCCTTAGGGTATACCATGACGCGCGTTTCAGCGGTCATATGGGAATGGAAAAAACGTATCAAAAAATTAAAGCTAAATTCTTTTGGGAGGGAATGAAACCACATATAGAGGCTTATGTAAGAACATGCGTAGTCTGTCAGCGTACGAAAACCAATCGGCGTAAAAAAGCTGGTCTAATGATGAGTACAATCAATCAGGGCCCTTGGCATCTAGTTGGCCTAGATTTAATGGGCCCCTTTCCAAAGTCCCCTCGCAGTAATACCACCCTCTTGGTCATGGTGGATTACTATACCAAAACAGTTGAACTAGAAGCCCTCGAACAAGCAACGGCCATTAACATCGCCCGCGCCTTTATAGACAATATTGTATGTCGTTATGGTTGCCCCGTCCGAATCGTATTAGATAATGGGCCCCAGTTCATTTCGGACATTTTTGCGGAAGTCAATAATCTTCGGGGAATTCAGCATAGTTTCACTAGCATATATCACCCTCAGAGTAATCTAACCGAACGCTATAACCAAGTGGGCGGTAGATTATTAGCAACATACATCGGGCTTGACCATAAAACATGGGATCAGAATCTACCCCTAGTCCGATTAGCAATTAACAGCGTCCCCGATGATGGAACTGGCTATTCACCCTGTTACCTCAATTTCGGTCGAGAAATCCGACTCCCGGGTGACCCAATGCCCACGCTAATCGATGATTTACCACCGGTTCAAACCAAATTTTTAGACGAGCTCAAGAACGCTTATGAGAAAGTTAAAATTAATTTAACCAAATCCCAAGCCCATAATAAAAAATATTATGATGCAAAACACCGAGAGCTCGATTTCTCGATCGGTTCCCTTATCTGGGTTCGTACTCATGTACAATCCCGCGCTAGCTCTCAAACTTCGCGTAAATTGTTCGCCAAATATGAAGGACCATTCCGCGTTAAGACAAAACTTAATAACCTGGCTTATGAGATAGAAGACCCTGGGACTGGGGAGGTGATTGGTACGTATCACGTGGAACTTTTAAAAGTATTTCATAATCGCAATTGGCTCCCCCAAAGAGTCGAACAATTAGATAATGAGTTATCAGAGCCAGAAAACCCCTCCACAATCGCCTCGAACAATGACGCCGATTCGGACTCATCCCAAAATAAACAAAACCCTCCTGAAATTCCCACGCGCCGCCGACGCCGCTGGCAAAAAAGGCGTACTATTCCGAAAGTGCAGAATGATGCGTGTCAAGCCCCCGAGTGTAGAATCGATCAATGCACAACCAAAAACATTAATTGGGTGCAATGCGAGGACTGGTTCCATCTATTTTGCCTCCGTATAACCTACAAGGACATTAAAGAACTGGCCACTTATTATTGCGTTAAATGTGAACCGAATTTATCAATCTTTCTTATCATAGATGAGTATAACTCAGAGGATCTATCGCTACCCAATGAGGAAACTCTAGGATCTGTCCGCCCCCGCCATGGCCCAGAAGTCGCCAGACGAAGACCTGTGGCCGTCATCAGGCCAACACCAACCGGACGCTTTGCAGCGGACTGGGAACGATGCTTGGTTGAAGACAATCGTAATCGAGGATACGATGAACCTGAAAATATCTGGGCCTCGGTGCTCACTCCGTCCGAAGTGGAGGCCATGGAAGCAGACATCGCCGCCCAACCAGAGTGGAGCAACTCATTCCGCGGTCTCTCCTTGCAAGGAAGAGAAGAGAGATACCGCGAATGGAGGGTCATCCCTCAATACGAGTATGAAGCCTTCACCCTCGCCGCAGTCCAACGGGCCCAACGGGCAGAAGCTACAGCCAGAGCCGAAGAGAATGCCCGCGCCGCTCTCCGCCCGGCTATTGAACGCACCCTACCCGAGTAAATCCGGGCTGGGCCGTCACGTCTTCGCGAACCATATTTTTCTCGTCGAGAAACCTCCGGCGACCGGATGAACCGAATCCGTAGGGATAATCCCGAAATGATGGCCGCCATCGATAGAGCGGTGTATAATCTGAATAGAAGGGCCTCCGTGCGACGGGTTTTCCCCCCCGAACGCCGATTTCAACAAAATCTGACTGCTCCCACGGAAGCATCCGGAAGTTCCCCGCACAACCTGTCAAACCAAGGATCGTTGGTAACAGCGCCACCTCTTTTGACCCCGCCCCGAAACGAACCAGTCGCCCAAGAAGCTGCCGCCCAAATAACCATCGATGGAGATTATCCAGTGGATGACTTTTATAACACCCACGAACGGCGCCAAAGGTGGGAATACGTGGCTTCCCACAATCGAAACGTATTTCGCGGATTTCAAACCCACAGACCAGACCGGGTCGAACGTAGTACGGCGGTTACGGTTGAATGCCGCGTAGCAGTCGGTACCCCTCGCCAAATAAGCGGAATTAATGCCGTGGATACAAGATGCGGCTTTTGTACCCTTGATGAGTGCGGGCATCAAAGAGACGAGTGTCATCCCGCCGATAACTCGGCTCGTAAAGACAAATGTGAAAAAACCACTGATACTGACGAACAAGACAAAATAGCACATAAGCAGCTGTTTTTCAAACAGTGGAGTCGACAAAACCGTCTTCATTAAACGATAACAATTTAATTTTTTTTTTTTAATATTTTCATAATCCTCGCCAACTAAAGCGAAACCTATATCATTTTTGTTCTTTTGATATTAAAACAAAAGTAATAATAAATCATTCAAAAACGTAGTAATTTATCTCGTGTAAATATATATTAACCAACTCGTCTTGTCCGAGACGGACAAACCCTGGGGGGGGGGGGGGGGGGGTTATGTAACCCTTCAGGTTCACCTTCTCCTCAGGCATACTTATTTTTTTTTAATTACTTTTGTTACTAGTTTTGTTTAAATACGCTCATGATTACGCCACATGATTCTCTTATATATAAAAATCCTCGCCTTCTAGAAAATTACTGGTTTTGACCATCTTGTTACAATATTTATGTTAAAAGCCCCCTTTTTATAGTAACGATTAATTAATCAATACGCTCGATACATCAAAAGAACGGAAATCGTCACCCCCAACCGATAACAATTATCCCAAATTGACTAAATTAATTTACAATTAACATTAAAATTAAAATTAAATAACTTCGGAACGATCTGTTGGGATTAAGTGAAATTTATACGGATCATAGCAAATGATCTACCCTCGCCTTAAACATAAAATTAAGTTGATCATTTAAATAGTATAGGTCAAATAAATTATAAACTAAATCCCCACTTTCCACAAGGCTAATATTTAATCCGTCGCCAATGTGGTGCTAATTAAAGGCATTCCTCTTCGTGGCTCAGTATTTCCCAACATACGTAGACTTGCTGGCGCGGACGCATAAAAGACCTTCAACAATCACGAGGTGCGCCCGGGCAAGGTCTACTTTAACTACTTAATACCCTCAGCGGACCGCGACTCCATGGAGATATTTCCGAGTGGCTATTCTCCGTTCAGGCTTCCAGGTAACCCTAAAGAGACCAGAGAAGCGAGTTTGGCCTACTCCAAGATAGAAACGGATACCCCCGCTTATATCCGTTGTCAAGGGCCGAATTTCAACCCCGGATGTTTTCTTCAAAAACAAAAGTAATGGAAAGACCTCTGAAACCCCCGCAACCACGTGAAACCAACCAGCCAATGACCACTGGAAAAAGTGAAGTCACCAATTATTTTTATTTGAACTCCGACCCATATCCGTTAAACAAAACCGAGGAACAAGACCAAAAAAAGACATTGCGAACCGGAATGAAAAAGGAACAAGACGAATAAGCTACCCGGAAGTCCAGCAGGACCCATGATGTACCGCCGCTAGAAGTCCGGAAAGAAAGGGACCCAGATCACCCTCGCCTCACCGGACCAGGCCCTCGCAATTCCATGGCGATAAACCAAATTGCTTATGAAAACCAATCAGCTGATTCCATCCAAAGCCATCCGACATCAAAGATCCTTTCCAACGCCTAGCCGGAAACCCCAGAATCAAAACCCTTGACGTATCTACATCCCCGCCAACGCCCCCGTCTTGAAAATCGACGTAGAAATCCGGACGTCCTTGCCGTAATCCGGTCCATGTCTTGCCGTAATCCGTGTCCCGTGCCGTAATCGAATCGAACTGTCAAATCCCACGCCCGCGAAACCAAAACCACGTGTGTGAGCATCTTGCGCAATCCGGACCCCAATCGTACCGTAACGAAGTGCTACAACGTCCCAGAGAAAAGCAAACTGACGAGCCGAAAATCACCAGTGATGAGTACAATTTTCCGTTCCTTCCCTCCCCCCGTAGATACCTAGGGTCAGAATCTGTAGTAGCCAGTAAGACTGGAAGAATTCCCAAAATGCAAAGAAGCAAAAAGGGTTTTTCCCTCGCCATGGTCCGAAGAGGATAAAATCAGGCCCGAGTTTGAGAGCTCATTTTATCCGTAGATTATCCCTTAGGAGGTCCCACTATTTTCACGGTCGTTCCGAATAGTTTTCTGTCCCATATATATATGTATAAATCTTTTTCGTAGTGTGGTGTATTTCTTTTTGTTATATAAGTCTTAATTGTAGTGAAGTTAATTGTAGTTTTATTTAAGAATAGTGTATTTAGTATTTGCATTTCCCTCGCCTAAAAAAACCGATGGCTTTCGCCCGAGAAATTGGGACTGATCCCATAAATAATTGTGAGTAATCTAAATACTTAATGTTAAAAATGGTGTCCAGAGCATTTGAATGTCCCGCGCTGATGACAGGAAATCAGAATTAGATTTCCATTTCCCTTTCATTTATTATTTTGTGCTCCGTTGAGTGTATAATATTAACCCACGTCATAATTTACTGTATTGCATTTTAATTCCCGCGCTATAATATCCTTACAGTCTGATATTTGTTCATTGTATGTATATATATTTTAATACGTAAATAAAGATTTTTGGAATTTAATCGCAGGCAAAGTGTTACCATACTGAAATTCGAACCTCCCCCTTTTTTCCCCTTCCCTTATTCTATAATCATACTCTCGCTCCGATATCTTTCACCCCACCAAAGGCCACGACTTGAAATTACCATCATCTTCCCTTAGCCTTGGAGAAAGTGTCGTTGAGATCGTTAATTGGTTAAACAATAACGAAAACGAGAAGAAGAGGTTATAATACTCACTCTTATGATATATTATCAGCAATACTAGAGATTACTATGTTATAATCTTTAACGTTTGTGTAGAACGCATTATGTACTTTATCATCTTTATGGTGACCGATTCCAAACTATCGAGTAATGGCGTCGTACAAAAGAAACTACAAACTGGGCTACCAGATATTTTAAAAGGACTTTAGCTCGGCCAACTTAGATCAGCTTTTTCGCAGTAATTGGCTGTGATTGTAGAAATAATTCATCAAATGAAAATAATGGAAATAAAAATTAAGAAAATAATAATATAAAAAAATTTAAAATTAAGAACAGAAAAAATTAATTAAATAATTAAGTAGTTTTGATTTAACACGTAATTTCATTAATTCACGTTAAATAAACTCGTAAATTTAAATAATAATATTCTTAATAAAATTAATATTTTGTGGTTCATTAATCATTATCAGCTCAAATACAAATACAGGTGAAAAAATTTAAAATTAATTGCTGATAAACGCACCTCTAGATAGCATTGATGGACGAAACATTTCGGACGAATAGTGGAAATCCATGCGACGTCGATTGGGCTGAATATCGGATGTCACGAAATTTGTTCTACGAGGACTAAAATGGGACGCCCGTTATTCGTCCCGTAGGACGAATTTTGGACGGGACCAAGCTGGGCTCTAAGGACCATGCTGGGACGTCCCAGGGACGATTTGTGTTTGCTGGGCTTTTGACCTGCCGAAAATGTACGCAAAATGGGGGAGGGGGGAATGCTTACCCCCACAGGGGCTCGTTTCACCCCCGTTTCCCCCGCCCGCAGGGGCCCCTATCGGTATACAGACTCACTTATCTCTTCTATGATTTATTTCACTTTCAACACTTAACTCTTAAGTTCTTTATTTAAAAGATTTTTGAACAATAATTTACGATTAAACATTTGTTGCTAAAATTTAATGAGACTGTACGAAATCTTAACAATTTAATAATGTCCTATCATTGATACAAAATTATTTAATATCCCAAAATAATGTTGTACATGTATTGAAAAAAACTTATTCGTTCTCCAAAACGAACGCTTGCATATCAAAAGGGAATTCGACTAAATCGTCTGAATCGTATACAGAGCTGGACGATGTTGGTTGTAACTCAATGTGATCTGGTTGTTTTAGCAAACGAACAACAGCCGAAGGAAGATGTTGGTTCCTATTTTGTTTTCTTTGACTTAGAGAATAATCGGAAATAATCGGATCTGAAGAATCTAAAGACCGATTAAAGATGTCTCGAAGGTTGTCTTTTCGTGTATTTTTCCGCGCATGAAACTCTCTATAATGGCGATAAAGCTTGTTTCTTGATTCGGCAACCTGTTCACTCAACATTCCTAATGGTAAAGAAGCGGTCTTAACTAGATCTTTTCCGTGTACCAGAAGCTTATGAACACTAACCGGCATATAGTACCAGTCGTATGTATCAATATATTTGTGAAGTAAATTATTGCAGAAATCCCCAAATTTATCTTCGTCAATTGGCAAACCGCACGAGATTGCAACTAGAGTTGCGTGAAGTTGTTCCACTAGCCAGAGCTCTAAGCCTAAAATATTTGCAAAAACTTCTCGATTGCTATCGTGAAAAGCTCTTCTTGCTGTATTTCCATCATTAGAAGAGCCGCAACCACCTGGTTTTGGAAAATCAACTCTCAGTGCTAATTCGGATTTCATTTTACCTTGAATTTCTTTTTTACGCTCTTCAATTATTTTCTTTTTATCGACCCGGCTACCCGCCAACATCATAAGCCGTTACAATTTCTATATTCAAGGTGAAGGCAAAACTCAAGGCAACGTATCCACGCGTGAAAAGATACTTATTCCGTACTTTAAATTTTCAGGTTTTGGAACGAAATTGTTGGTTTTAATCTTATTGAGTAGCGAAGGTGTGGCTCCACAAATCGGACAAGATTGTTGAGACTTAGTATCTGTTATAATACTCAATACCTTACCATCAATGAGCGTAAAATAAAGGTCATATTTGACTGAAATCTTATTGGTTCCGACAAAAATATCATCTGCTAATAGAGCCTTTATTTCTTCTTTAATTAAATTGGCGGTCTCCTTACGGAAGATAAGTCTCAATGGTCGACAGTATCTTACAGATTGGGGGGTTTGATTATTTCATAGAACATGGCCAGTTTCAGACCTTAACTGGAGTGGTATAACTGTTGTGGCAAATAAACTGTTGTCATCGTCAATCGATATTTCGTTTTTTGAAAATTTCTGTTTATATTGCGATTGCCCGGAACTACAATCAAATCCCCAAGACAAAAAGAGAGTAACTCGATGTTCATCGACATTAAGTACTTTAAAATACTGTTCCAGAACTTCAGATTGTAGGTCTACTATGCGTGACGTTGTATGGTTTAGAAGGCTTTGTAACGAAATAAACGCTGATGTGTCGGTAACTAGTACTGGATCCGTCGGTCTAGACTTTGATTTAATTTTGAGAACCTCAGAATACGGTGGGTATAAATCAACACCATGGTTTTTCGCCCCTTGTCGTAAGCGATTATAGGTTTTCACACTTAGTTGTTCATCTATAATTAGCGCAAAAGCCTCTTCCGCCGTATACCTAATAACAATACTATCTTTAAATTTTTCAAGTATTTCTTCTGGCCTTGTAGGACTTTTAAGCGCCTCTTTTAACAAATTTGACAAGTCACTCTGTCTTTCACGTTTAGCTGACAACTGGACAGCCTTAAAAACCTTCGGAAGAGGTTCCTTGGACAAGCTATTCTTTAAAACAGAAACTTGTCTCTTTCGTGATTTAAGATAAATCAGTGGCCAATCCTTAGTTGGTCTCCCAACGTTACTTGTACTAGGCGTGAGATTAAGGTTTTCGCTAACGGACGTGGTTTCACTTCTAAAGTAGGTGAAAGGTTTATTTAACCAATCTACATTCTTGTCCAGATATCGAGCTTTCACCCGCGAGCAACTTGCGTATTTTTTTAGAAACACTTTTTTCATGTTCTTTATTCTTTCATCTAAAGACTTTTCTTCAAAGTCATTCAGTTCATTAAAACTTCGAGATTTTATAATTTCTAAACAGAGGCTTAGTTCCTTCTCAGGCTCGTGTTTCTTCATAAAAATCTCTATCACATCTCTATTTCTAACAATTTGTGAATCGCGCATAGCGTGTAAAGCATCATAAGTTAATTGCTCTGTCATATCAGGAATACCACAACTGTTCTCCAGTACACAATTTACGTTTATTGAACTGCTCTCCGATAAACGATTGTCGTTTTTTGAACGGGAGGCCATTTCATCCACGACTGAGAATGAACTTTTAATAATTTAACGACGCACGTGTGTATAGCTAATTGGAAAAGAAGTACAAATTATTAATATTATGAACACATTTTATATTAAAAAGTTTCCATTATCAAAATTGAAAACACGGGTTCCAATTAAACCATAACCATAACATGTTACAAAATGGAGCAATGAAACAATAAATAAATTTAAATATATATATATATATATATATATATATATATATATATATATATATATATATATATATATATTTGAAAGTGCAGAATTTTTATCAGAGTGTTTAAGAAAAAATATTACCCGAACAGGTCCGGACTGGGAAGCTTTACGAAAAAACCATTAACGCTCTTCCAATCGTTACACCGGCTTTGTTTAATTGGTCTTTTAGTTTTTTTATTTTAAAGATTTCATTCATAAACATGTAATATATGAACTTTATCGTTAATTATAATTATAGTTTCAATATACTCGTGAGTTCATGTAAGGTGAATTCCTCCCTGATTTAAAAGGGATTTGTTTGTATCGAAGAGTAAATAAATATCTATCTATGCCCAATTTCCGCCATAAAATTCCTTGTTTTTAAACGAAACCTAATCATTATCAATAACAAAATAAATATTAATATATTACAATTTAATTGATATATTAAAAATTTTCCAGTATCCAATATCCGCTTTAATACTTTAGGCGCCTTTTTGGCGCCCCCCTGACCGTCGGCGCCCGGGGCGTATGCCACTGCCCCCCTCACTACGCCTCTGATGGCTGGAAAAAATTGGAACCCGGATATTAAGTTTTAATACAAAGACTTCTAGAAATAGGCGGTGGGAAAAGATTGCTAGAAAATAGTACGGAAAGACGCATTATACTATGAAATTAACTGATCTAAACCGGATAATGGAATAAACAAACATAACAGTTAAACAATAAAATATGATAATTATATATAATTAGAGGTTTATATTTAGTATATCTAAAATAATCTACGAGGAAATGTCTTCAGATAGTCAAATGTCATAGAAAATTGGAAATAGAAGCTGGATATTTAATTTTAACTACAAAATTTTTTAAAAATGGCGGTAAAAAATATAAATGGCTCAGAGTCACAGTCACGTGTGATAACGTCATCAGCTTAATATAACGAGAACTAAACCGGATACTTCGTGTTTACACAAAGAAAGCTGAGGGGGGAGTAAAGTGGGAAATGGTAGACACTGTATTGGATTTTAACTAGAGAATTCGAAAAATGAGGGATAAAGATTGCTGGTGAAAGGGGGGGGATAGGAAAACTGATATTCGGTTTAAGCAACGAAGACTTTAACAAAATGGCGGTAAAAAAAGATGGCTACAAAATGGCGGGAAATGGAAACCTGGATATTTAGTTCTAATTACAAAGACTTCTAGAAATTGGCGGGAAAAGATGGCGGCCAAAAAGGGAAAATAGAAAGCTGGATATTAAATTTTAACTATAAAGATTTCTAAAAATAGGTGGAAATATAATAATGCTAGAAAATATTGCTTGAAGACAGATTATACTAAGAAAGATTAAATTATATAATTTTTGTGGAAAAAATTAAAGAAAACAGTTAAATTATTATATTTGATAATTATAGTTAGTAAATCGAAAATAATATATATTTTTAAATTATATTATTTTAAGGGAAAATATTAAAGAAAACTTAAATTATTATATATGATAAATAGAGTTAATTAGAGGTTTTGTATTTAGTATATCGAAAATAATCTAAGAGATAATGGCTTTGGGTACTCAAATATTATAGGAAAGGGAAATTTTACAAGGTCTCTACCTTAAAATAAATTAAAATTTAATTATACTGTTATTGAAAAAGGGTCAAGGACCTGAATGTCTATGCGATTTAACATGGGAAAAATAAATTTGAGCGGGTCCCTACCTCAGTAATTATAATTTAAATTTGCAAATATTCGATATTAAATATTAAGAGTTACAGCTTTTTTAATAGAAGGAAATCCTAAAAATATACAAAAAGCTTACCTATATTAACTATGGATTCTGGATAAGAAGGTGGCTAGGGAATTGGGTTAAGGGGGCGCTAGGGAATCCGGATAAGAAAGTGGTTAGGGAACCAGGTTAAGGGGAGCTATGGAATTTGTTTAAGGGAGGGGTCGGGTAGGGAATCGGGCTAAGGGGTTGGCTTGGGAAACCGGGTAAGGGGGTGCATAGGGAATCAGGTAAAGTAGGCGGCTAGGAAATCGGGTTAAGGGGGTGGTTAGGGAATCGAGTAAAGGGGGTGGATAGGTAATCCGTTTAAGGAGAAGGTTAGGGAATCGGGTTAAGGGGCTGGCTATGGAATCAGGATAAGAAGGTAACTAGGAGATCGGGTTAAGGGGGTGCTAGGGATTCCGGATAAGAAGGTGGCTAGGGAATCCGGATTAGAAGGTGGCTTGGAAATCGGGTTAAGGGGGGTGTCTTGGGAATCGATTAAAGGGGGTGGCTACGGGTTCGGGTGAATGGGGCGCTAGGGAATCCGGTCAAGGGGGTGATTATAAAATCGGGTTAAGGGGGTGGATAGTGAATCCGGTTAAGGGGTTGGCTGGAGAATCGGATAAAGGGGGCGGCTAGAAAATCGGGTAAAGGGGAAGGCTAGGGAATCGGTTAAGGGGGTGGCTAGCGAATCCGATAAAGGGGTTGGCTAGGCAATCGTGTTAAGGGGGTGGCTAGCGAATCCGGTTAAGGGGTTGGGTAGAGAATCCGGTTAAAGAGACGGCTAGGGAATCCGGGTACGGAAGTGGAAAGGGAATCAGGTTAAGTAGGCGGCTAGGAAATTGGGTTAAGGGGGTGGCTAAGCAATCGGTTTAAGGGGCCGCTACGGAATCCAGTTAAGAAGGTTACTCGGAAATTGGTTTAAGGGGGCGCTAGGGAATTCGGATCAGAAGGTAGCTAGGGAATCCGGATTTGAAGGTGGCTTGGGAATCGGGTTAAGGGGGTGTCTTGGGAATCCATTTAAGGGGGTGGCTATGGGTTCGGGTGAATGGGGCGCTAGGGAATCCGGATAAGAAGGTAACTAGGGAATCCGGTTAAGGGGTTGGCTAGGGAATCGGATGAAGGGGGCGGCTAGCTAATCGGGTAAATGGGGAGGCTAAGCAATCGGTTTAAGGGGCCGCTACGGAATCCAGATAAGAAGTTAACTCGGAAATTGGGTTAAGGGGGCGCTAGGGATCCGGCGAAATTAACCGAGAAAGTGATAAATTTTACAAGAACGCATCGTCGAAAAAAAAACACTTTCGAAAGGAATTTTTATAATTTCTAAGTATTAAACGAGGTAAAATGTATCCCTTAAGAGAGCGGGCTAAAGATCAGGGTTGGCAAAATCCTTGTTTTTTTTAAAAGAACAAAAACAATGTTTTTTATTGTTTTAAACTGTTTTTAAAGCGAACAATAAAAAACCTATGTTCAAAACACGTTTTAATCTAATCATTATACTTATGAATCACGAGTAAACTCATTTAAAGAAATATTACGTATCATTAAACGTATTATCATAAGTGGCATATTTACCCTAAGTGTGTCAATAAGTTGAATTTTTCCATGATACCTTGTTTAACGAAATTGACGTAAATGAGGTCATTTTTTCCAGTGACGAAATTTACGTAATTAATGTGTTTGCGAAGCGGCGTCTGCGGCGCGAGCATTAAAAATACCATATAGAGTACTTGAACGGAATTCGAGAGTCCTACGTTTCTTTGGTCTGTTTAGAACAAGCTCAAATTGAAGATTTTCTGTGGAAAAGGCTCCTATTGGCACACTTGGGGTAATTATGCCACTTATGGTATTATAAATAAACTCACAGGGAGAAGAACCAATGAGTACACGCTTATTTAAACGAGCCAAGAATTTCGCTAAGCGTTGTTGACCAACCTGTGACGGCCTTAGGGTTTTCGATGCCCCATGCAAATACTACCTAACCCGTAGTAGGGTTTTTAATATAGCTATCATCCTGGAATTTTTGGTCGCATAGAACTAAGAAAAGGGAAAATATCCACACATTGTTTTTAGTTTTGGGTAATTGAAATGTGCACGTCTGCAGTCATAAATCATCACAAATAAACAATGTTACATAAAATAAGATTTTAGGTACCTCTATAATCTTAAAACTTCCATCACGTCATAAAAGTTCTAAAAAATCGAGAAAGGGGACCAAAATCCCTTGATTTTTATCTTGGCGTGCCGCCTAGTCGGTTTTAGCCCGATCTGTCCAGACCGGCCGTGTTTCTTGTTACTTAAAACCCGGCACAACCCGACTAAACAGCAACCCTACTTTTATCTAGTGTATAGGTAGTGTCCCAAATAGATGTATATTGGCAGCTATATAAATTCTATTTAAACAAAAAGACAAAATTCAATGCGCTCGTAGGATTTTTGCACTGGTAGGAAATTTATGAAATCATATCGAGCCTTTTCAGTCACTCTTTTCAGAGAATCTTAAAATCAAACTACCCGTTTTCAATACAATTTACCTTTCTTAGAGTCTTGGAATGGTTTTTTCTACCTTTTCCCTCATATTGAATAACGAAAATCTTACAAAAAACAATGAAAATTTACCTTATAAAAAACATGTTTAAATCAAATAGTTTAAAACGTTTAAAACAAATTGGTGTTTGTTAAAAATATTTGTTTTAAACGTGTTTTAAACACTTGTTTTAAACCTTTTGTTTAAAACTTGCCATCCCTGCTAAAGATCATAATTTATTTTCATATCGATTAAAAGATATGAATATTTTCACTTTTGTCCCAGATAAGGGACACTTCCAGGAATAAAAAATATCGATTTTTTTGCCTACAGATTATCTGAAACAATGATTTAGGGGCGTGTCTTTGTTAATGAAGTTACAGACCTTTTGATATATAACAATTAAAGTCCACAGGTTAATTTTAGTGTATTTTACGAACTTTAAAATTTCGAGAGAAAGCCCTACAAAACCTCTAGAACTTGCTATTGAGAAATTTTACTAGAACGCGTCTTCGAAGAAAACACTTTCGAAAGGAATTTTTATAATTTCCAAGAATTAAACGAGGTAAAATGTATCCCTTAAGAGAGCAGGCTTAAGATCATAATTAATTTTCATATCAATTAAAAGATGTGATGAGTTTTTCCCTACAGATTATCTGAAACAATGATTTAAGAATAATAAATTAATATTATCTTAGGACTCCAGTCTATTGTATAAATTCACGTTTGTATTGGAATAAAAACAACGTTTTTCTGTACACTATAAAAACTTTTTAATAATGATATAAGGTTAAACGTTACATGTTTCGGTCTATGGCGAGTACGCCGCCGTTGTCAAACGTTAGAGCAAATCTGAAGCTCCAACTTAAACCGCGCATCATCGAGGAATTCAGGGTGAATATCATACGAAGGGATATACAATTGTATTATTAATGGAGGGTATATGGAGATAGAGGAAATACACAAATTATATTAATATTGTTTATTAGCCCAGCAAACACAAACACGTCCTATGGACATCCGAAAGACGTCACACTCGGATCTTGCCTTCGTCCCTAGGACATCCCAAAATCCGGGGTTGACGTCGGTTGGACGTTAAAGGACGTCCAAATGTCCGGTTTGTCTATAGCCGTAGTACGTCCCGGGGACGAGTTTTCGGACGTCCAACGGCGATTACGGCGGTCGTCCTCTGGATGCCTTTCTATAAAACCTAAAGATGTCTTTGGGCCTTTAATTTGGTTCAATCATGGCTCAATAGGGATGAAACTAGGACGTTCATTGGATATCGTATTCTGAACAAATAATTTAAAAAGCCAAACTTGATATTAAAATTTTATTCAAAACATTAAAATACAAGATAATGGAAAAATCCAGCAACAAGTGTACAATTTGATTGTAATAACACGAACTCTGCAAGTATTAGCAGTTAACATATAAATTACTAAACTTATATAGTTATTTAATTTTTATATAACAAAATAAATTTCGAACTAAACTATTAAAAAATTAAATAACCTTCCTACTAAGCCATTTAATACTATTCCTTAAAACAAAATTAAGACTATCGAATGAAAAATGTACTCTAGAAATTACTGTTTCTCGAAGCTCAATTTTAATATCTATCCAAATCTTACTTTTGGAATTACAATTTAACTATATAAATTATCACAGTATAAAATAAAGCTTTAGGCGAACCACTCAGTGCGAGTAATGAATAATAAACTTAAAAAGTTAAATTGAAACATGTACAGGTCCAAAATGAACTTTAAAAACAGCGAACCTTCCCTAACATTCTGAGAATTCAACGCAAATCTTACTTTTGGAATTCCAAATCCAATATATAAAATATAACAAAATGAAATAAAGCTTTAGGCGAACCGTTCAGTGAGAGCAATGAAAAATAAACTTATAAAAGTTAAATTGAAACATGTACAGGTCCAAAATAAATAGAAATTGATCAAACATATTTTCTTCCTACCTCTGTAAAAGACACATTAAAAAAATCGAGTTAAAATCATTAAAAAAATCAAACAGTTTTTTAATAAAATATTTACTCTAATGATATATTATCAGCGATACTAGAGATTACTATGTTATAATCTTTAACGTTTGTGTAGAACGCATGATGAACTTTATCGTGACCGATTCCAAACTATCGAGTAATGGCGTCGTACAAAAGAAACTACAAACTGGGCTACCAGATATTTTAAAAGGACTTTGGCTCGGCCAACTTACATTAGCTTTTTTGCAGTAATTGGCTGTGATTGTAGAAATAATTCATTAAATGGAAATAAAAATTAAGAAAATAATAATATAAAAAAATATAAAAATTAAGAACAGATAAAATTAATTAAATAATTAAGTAGTTTTGATTTAACACGTAATCTCATTAATTCTTGTTAAATAAACTCGTAAATTGAAATAATAATATTCTTAATAAAATTAATATTTTGTGGTTCATTAATCATTATCAGCTCAAATACAAATACAGGTGAAACAAATTAAAAAAATTTGCTGATAAACGCAACTCTAGATTTTTTTATCGATAAGCTATGCATAGATCAAACGAAACTGGTGCTGCCACTAAAGAACCAACATAGCAGATAAATTATTCCTCCTATTGCAGTAAGAACAGAACCAAGCCGAATTCAATCATGAGAAGCTCAACTCTGCCCTTAAAAAATAATGCATAAAAACTAAGTGTATCAGTGTATTTTGTATCGCTATGTCTTTACGTATTTAAATTGTACTATAATTTGTTATTCTTTTAAGGTAGAGCTTAAATGTCTTATTTCTTTTTTATTGCGACAGTGCCGATGAAACGCCTGTCTCAGAAACTCCGATATTTATAAGTTGAATAATTACTCTTCACTCACTGGCAACGAATCTATCGCCATCTTAGATGCCTTGTGTTCACAATTAAGCAGTTATGTTTTAAGGAATTTACCGTAAAAATTGAATTTCGCTTTCGAAGTCACACCGCTTAACTCTCAATTTATTAAATCGAAACGATTAAATTTCTGAATTGTCAAATCAAACTGATATAATTTCAATGATGACCAATGCAATTAATTTCATTTAATTATTTCCTAAGATACTCTTTTCCCTTTTGAAACCTTTTTTTATACCTTGAAATAAATAAATAAATGGGTGGCCTTTCACCCGCTAATCGTTTGATTCCGACGACAGTCAAGTGTCGTCGCCGTCGGTGTGACGTTCGGAAGCGATTTCCGTGGACGAAGGCGCGAACCTGTCGGGGGAACCCCGTTTGTCGGGAGCGGCATTAGCAGCGACGAAGGCGCTTGGACTTCGTCGCTAGCCGACGCCGCTTGGTTTTTGGGCTCTCCTGCTTGCAGGGGATGGACCCGCTCGACGGCGATCCCGACGCCGTCGAGCGGAACGAGAAAATTTCCGACGTCTCGGAGGGACCGCCCGAATCTTCGCTTATCTATTTTTTTGGGCCCTGGAGAGGGTCGCGACGACGACCACGTTCTCCGGGCCTTCGGACGAAGTGGCGGCCGCCATTCGCGGAGTTGGTTGTCCGCCCGGAAAAGGAGAAGGAAGATTCGGCGGGCGACTCCGAGACGTGGGGGGAAGGGAACGTCGTCACGAAAGAACGCCACGGCGCGTCGGAGGTGGAAGGCGAAAAAAAAAGAAGCGGAAAAATCGGGAGAAGCGGAGGCGTCGCCGTCGGAGGAAGTCGGGGAGGACATGGCGATTATTTTTTTGCGCGGAAACGTTTCCGAGAAATCGGGGAAAAAATTGGCTTTCAATTGTCTAAGAAGAGTTAAAATTCGGAAACAAATTTTCGTCAAAGTCGCCTCGGGGTGCCGAGCTCGACAAAACGAAGTTACGATCGGGGGCAACGTCGGAGAGCGAAGCCCGGAGCGAAGCGAGCGGTCGACGATTTAAAAAAAAATTCAAATGTTTTTTTGCTAACTTATATTTCTTTTTTATTAATTTTTTTTACGAATTTTGACCCCTTTAACCGCGAAAAAAAATCGGGGTTGAAAGGGGGCGCAGCTTCCTGGAAGAGGAGGGTATGGGGGGGGCTTTAACCCCCTAACAGAACGTACGATTCAAGGTCATAGCTTTAAGAAACGAAAAACTGTCCACCCATGACTCCCAACCTAACCTAACGAATATTTTTTCCACCTGTATCACTCAAAAACGCGAAAAAGTACATTTTTAGGCTTTTTACCCGGTATATAACCTAAAATAAGGGGGCTCGAGCGAAGCGAGTGTGAGTCGCCGTCAGGTGACAATACCTAGTTAACGGTCCAAAGCAAAGTACAATATACGTCAAAGGGTGATCGATTAACCGTCCGCTCCACTAACTCTTACTTATTTTAATCAATCGAGTAAAGATCTTAACTAATCTTTAAATAACTCCGAAAGGATCTCGATTTTTAATAATTCTTTTTCGTAACGAGCTCAACCAGGTTTTCTTTCCCGTTGGTTTTTATTGAACCTTTTTTCTTTTTCCCTCAATTATTTTAATATTAATTTATTATATATTATTTTTAAGATTAATTAAATTTCGTCGCGGGAAATGGGGGGCATTTCACCCGTTTCCCGCGTAGTTTATTGGGAATCGTCCGTCATTTCTAAACTAAATTAAGCGTATTTAACGCGTTTGGAGGAAGACTGGGTTGCCTCCGCGCTTTCCGGGATGGGCTGTTGGTACGTCTCCCAATCGTCCGCCTAGTCGAAAACGAGTCTTTGTCATCGTCCAACTCGATGACGAAATTAGCCAAAGGCGGACGATCGACGATTAGCTGTGGCGGTTCGTCACTTTCCGGGAATGGCGCTTGTTACGTTTCCCAATCCTCCGCTTGCTCTAAAATCCTATCGAACGAGTCTTCGTCGTCCTCGAACTCCAAATTGAAGTTCGCCAATGGCGGACGGGGCACGATAGGCGATTGGCGCACTTCTTCGGCGGCGTCGGGCCAGAAACTGCATCCCGGCTCGTCCGACCCAGCGGCTGGAGTCGTCGCTTTATCCCACGTTTGGACGGTGGTCCCTGCGTTAATTTTTTAACCCAAACATGTCATCAAATGTTTTAAATGTCGGAGTTGCACATTCGTATCTAATATTTGAACACCACGAAAAAAATCTATCACTATAAATGCACGGGATCTCTTAGTTGAATCAGAGCTCTTAATAATTCACCTTCTGACATAGATTGATGTTTTAGGTAGGGGAAGATTTGAGATCCTATGTTTTCCTCAGTTGCTCTTTGACATAGACTTATTTGAGGAGTCTGATTTGCAAAAAATCTCACATTGTTGATTTGACCTCTCTCTCTTTGGGGCAAGCTTCGATTATCATTCCAGCCATCAGGGATTCGTTTTGTGTCTATTTGGTTAATTATCTCTTCTACACTCGCATGCGCTCTTCTTCTTAATAGTGAATCATAGCCCTTTTAGTTTTCCGTTCTCGTCCTTTAAAGAAGTATCCATAACGAGTCCTATGACACTGTCTATCAAACTCAATTACCCACTGGTCATATTCTTTGATAAATAAATTATCATTGAGTAAATTTATAACATCTGGGTGCATATTAAAAGATAAAAACTTGGTGAAAAAGATGTGGTTGAATCCTCTACAATCCCAACGGGCAGAATCTGATTCTAGCCACTTATTCTGGAGAATACTGTCCTCTATCTCTTTTGGGACTGGTCCTGTGTTATAAGTAGGAGGCAATTTTTTTTCCGTATAGTACGTGCGAGCAAGGGTTAGCCTAAGTTGTTCAGCTAGTATATGTCCTTGCTCCTATATTCCTTCTTTAAGTACTGTAGTTTTTTGAGCGAATGACTCACTACTAGCAGCCATGTCTATATTAGGATGTCCAAATATCTTCCACATTTCAGACATCTCTAATCTAAGATGACATTGAGCCTTTGTGTAGACTCTTGACGTCATAAACATCACCACCTGCGAGTGTTTAAGGGGACTTAGTAGAATGTTCTTGATAGTGTTAAGATAGACCTTATAGCTAAAGAAGGGCACGACTTCATAATAGCATAAAAATCTTGTCCGTACTGTCTTATATCTGATAAAGCGTATCCTATAATTTGATAAACCTCTGCCGTAAGACTTTGTCCATTATATTTGTTACCGCAATCCCAAGCATAAATCATTAAGGAAAGCCAGCCATCTATACAATCTTTGTAAGCTGCTAGGTGAGAGTGCAGTATAAGATAACACTCAGAACTTGTGGCATGAAACAAGTGAAGATTACCGTATGCTTTTCCGCTAAAAGATGAAGCGGTGTACTCTTGCATCATTTTAGAGCTACAACAAATTGAGGGGAATAATTCCGCTAGAGTACTTTTAGCTGCAAATATTTCATACAACAGCTTGGGAGGATTATAACAGATTTTCTGATTATGTGTGGATTCCAATTCAATGAACCCCATTCTCCTGTCTTATTTGTGGTGCCTTGGGTATTAGCCTAGCTGATTATTCATTATTTATTTTTGACTTTGGAGATAATTAAACTCCTCAGTGGTTGGTGTGGAGTCAGTAAGTATTAGAGATCTCCATTGGGGGAGGCATTCTGGCATAAATGTCTCTGATGCCTTTGGGCAGAGGCCTGCACGACGTCCTATTTTGCGCGTTTTAGCGAGCTGGCTCGTACCGATCTCAAAGGAGCTTCTAGCTCGCCGAGTTTTAAGCGCGCTAAATCGAGTTAAAAGAAACTCGGTGAGCTAAATCGTAGCTCGCCGAGTTGAAAGTGGCTCGGCGTGCTTAATCGCGGATCGTCGAGCTGAAACTAGAAAAGCATAAAAAACTGAGTTGAGGTTATATTCCCTTTAAACGTTTTATTAAACGCACTGCTATATGCTATTTCATGGCTAGAAACAATTTTATTTACAAAAGAAAGCTTACAAACTGTGACTAAAGAACGATCGCGGATTGAAAGCTTTCTTCTGTAACTAAATTTGTATTAGCTCCGGATAAAAGGTCGTCGACGTAGAGAGACTCTTCCAGAAGTTTAGAAATAGTCGGTTTTTCTGATTCAAATTTCTTGGCGTCTAGTCGAATCGTCGCTGCTAATAAAAACGGGCTCGACGATACGCCAAATGGTACTCGTGCTATTCTGTAAATCCGGAAACTGGACGTTGCTTCAGTATTGTTTACGTTCAGCCACAATAATCTTAGCGCATCTCGATCTTCTTCTCGGACTCGTATCTGAAGGAAAGCTTTTGCGATGTCACCCGTAAATGCGATTTTGTTTTCTCTCGGAACCGTATCAATATGTTGAAGAGTTCTGGATTGAGGTTTGGTCCAATTTCCAAACAGTCATTAAGAGACGCGATGCAGCATCGTATACGATTCTGGTTCTTGTAGTTGCACTGCTTTCTCTTACAACTGCTCGGTGCGGTAAATTATAAAGATGATTAGTTGTTTCGAATAATTTTACCTCCTCTATTATTACGGAGTTGATCTTTGATTATAGAGTTGTACTCGCAGAAAGCGACTGGGTCTTGACGTAACTTGTAAAGAAGGTTTGAAGTTCGTTTGGCGGCAATATTGAAGTTGTCCCCCAAGCTACGTCTCTCAGCTTTCCATGGTAACGCCACTGTATATTATTGATTATTTTGTCTTCGGACGTGTCTGGTTCTTCATTATACAGAACACCAAAGAATTCTGCTTCCCAGAAGTTGCAAAGTTTATTGCTGAGATCATCGTCTTGACCGGGTACAGAAACCGTTGCCATGACTGCGACTGTGTTCACTCCTATAACTCAATTAACAATTTTTCTCAATCACACTAGGTTTATTTAAATTATTTTATATGCGTGGTAGTAACACTAGTTTCCATCTAATTATTTGCAAGGAACGTTTCTTTAAGCAACCAAAGTGAATTACATACTGTAGCGTAAAATTTAATATAATAATTATAACAGAAAAAACTAACTTTGAAACGCCAATCATTTGCACAACGGTACGGATCTTGACAGTATCGAAGAAATGCTTTACTAGCTCAATGAACTTAACTGTTTCCGAAGCTTCTGGACCAACAAGCTATTCAATTGTTTTCGCCATGGTTTTACTCCGTACCTGAATAGCGTAGTTCACTTTCATGTTGAAAATTGGGTCCAATGAAAGTGGTCATGTTTTACTTTTGGAGCTAGTTTTAATCCAGTTTCTAATTCACTATCTTTCACATAGGCTTCTTCAATGTGTATCCACAGTAAATGCTTTCCGTTTTTCATCAAAACTTAAGTGTTTTGTAGGCTCCCACTGCACAGTGTTTAAAAATGCCCCAAAACGGCAGAATTGGAGAAAATGCTATTATGTAAATAATATTTGCATATTTGGTATTAAAATGAACGCTGAATTAACGAAGAACCAACAAGTTAGCTTCCCTTTGGGAGTACAAGGTTTTGGTTGGTGACATTCGATAGCGCCTAATGGCGTTATTATTTAGTTTTAAATTCATGTCCATGGATTTCTTTATTTTTTTGTCTACATTTAATTTTTGTGTCCAGAAACGTCGTTTTCAGTCAGGTTTACACGCATTTTATTCGGATAGGTGCAAGTGCAAACCTATAATTGTTTCAAAGCCCTCTAGTAAACATCCAAATACGTCCATTCCAGAATTTTGATAAGTTTCCCTTTGCGGCTTTTCTTGAAAGTCGAGTTTCAAAATGTGACAATATGCGACTGAATTTCACGCCCAATTTTGACTATATACAAAATTATATTTCGCCAAATAAATTAGTGTCACCACTAAAGCTAAATCTAATATGAACAAGCTATATTATATTGGTACAAAATTAATAAATAACACTTGTAGTAATGTTATAAGTAATAAACGAATGTGAGTTTTAGTCGCTTTTTAATGTAAAGAGATATTGCATGCACATTTAAACTATGTCCTCGGCCGTTAAACTCAATGAAAAAATCCAACCGATCTAGATCGTGATGATTATTTTCGGTATTCGATTCGTCTTTGCTATCTGTGCCTTCCTCAGAAAGATTTATAAAATTAGGGTAAGTCGGCTCCTCGGGTACGTTAAGTAAGTTGATCACTGCTTTTACAAGTGGAGTTTTCTTCGGTTTAACTGCCCTTTAACCGAGGGAAAAGCTAAAAACTATGGGGTCGCTTGAGTCCATTGCTCGGTTAAATACGTCCCTCAAATTATCGACACGAGACGTTTCCCTGGAATGCATTTCCCTGTCACGACGGTAAAGTTTGTATATTTTTAACAAACCATTTAAGCGCATCCATAAAATTTTGGGCGTTATATAATTTGGAATGCATTTTCGGGTCCGCAAACGCCATTTCAAATTCCTTCAATACGAAATCCCATGTAAGGTCAGTCATTTTGATCTGCATATAAAAACCATTAATGTAAGACTTTTTGAGATAAGCCAAGTGAAACCTTGAGATAAAGTACGCTGATCTTAACCTGATTTAAATTAACTACATGCTTTAGAAAAGTAATATTTAGGTAAATTAATAACCGCGATGTTACGTTTCAATTTCTCGAGATCAATTGAAATGTAACATCAACGTTAATTACTGACTTCAAAATTACCTCAGAGCGTATAAAAACTACTTGGAGGCTTGTAACTAACCTGGATGTAACCTTTGGTACAATTATAGTATAAGGTATCCGTCGCCATTTTCTTTTTTATTCAATTTTTTTTAAACAATCAATGGACAAACCAATCTTATTTCAAATAAACCCCCACTTTTCAAGAAACATTGAGAATTTATGGTATATTTTCAAAATTAAAAAATACGTTATTCTATCCAATAGAGGTAGAATATACAGAGCAAATTTGGTCATATTTATTCATTTTGATAGATTGATAGATAGTAGGGTACACGTCGGTAGTCTTACTACTTTTGGACTTAACTACGATTTACACAGTAGAGGCAAAACGAGAAATACCCAGTTAGGTTAGGTTGATTTCGTAATAGAGGTGCGTATTTATGATTTTCTAATATTTCTGCGACGTTTTGTCGGCCAATAAAAATGAGGTGCATTACTCCGGCTATCGTCAACCTATATTGGATAGAATAACGTAATTTATTATTTTGAAAATAAACCATAAATTCTAAATGTCTCTCGAAAAGCGGGGGTTTATTTGAAAAAAAAAATGTATTGTCCATTGATTGTTTACAAAAAATACATTAAAAAACAAAATGGCGACCTTATACTATAATTCTACCTAACCTTTCACTAGACCTGTCTTTAAAAGGATATATCTAGTTTAGTTACTAACCTTAATCTTACCTTGCTTTTCTACAAGTCCTATTTTACAAACGTAACATCTAGGGAAGTGAGTTACCTGGATGTTACCCGCGTATGCCTCAAGGCTTCGTTCGAAAAAAAACAATCAAGCAATGGAAAACGCAATAAAAGCAACTTATCCCTTCCGCATCCTACACTTAACTTAACTCTACCCTTTACTTTTCGCCTTAAAGAATCCCAACTCATTAATCGACACTTCGATAAGTTTAATATCGAAAGGTTATATCTAAGTTGCATACTTACCTAAATGTTACCTTGCTCTTCTTCAAGTCCTATTTTACAAACGTATTATTTAGGGAAACGGTAAGGTATACTAAGCCGTCATTTTAACAGATTGGACATGCATCAGATTTATAGCCCGGTGTACCGGTAAGATTTAAACCACACCACCGGAGGTCCATCATCATAAGGCCCTACGCTAGCGTCCGAAAGCCCGGACAGGTGACAAAACCAGCATGGGTAGCAGAACCATACTTCTGACGGTCTCACCCTCGACGCAAGCCACTCAACCCAGCAGAAGGTGCAGCAATGGGTCGACCAGCCCCCACTTCGCACACAGCAGTGGGAATAAGAGCGGATCATGCGGATGCTCGGGCAACTCCGGCCGACACCCTACCTAGGAAGGTAGAGAGCCGCGCCCTTTAGAAAGAGCTCCTAAAGGGGAACGGCGGGCACATGGCAGCCCGCATAACCCGGCACAGCTGGCACCGAATATCCCGGTGGAACTCCAAAAGGCCGGGAGATGGGTCCGCCGTGCCCTCATACGGAAGCCCGCAGCCCCACAGCAGGCTACGCAATCCGCCGAGACGGCCAGTTTGCCTGGCCCCTCTCCGTTAGCCTGGGCCGAAGCCCAGTTACCAGCCCACACCGGACCGAAGTCGGAGGTTGGAGATAGGACCATGTGGACGGAGCTAACATCTCCCAGTGCGCCACCGCCCGTGATGGGTTACAAGAGCTGGACCCCGACAAAGCCCCCAGTTATTTCACACCCCGACGCCCTTGTGGGCCCATTTTACCAGACTGTGCAACGAACCAATTTCTTTCTATAGAGCCTATTAATTGAAACTAAAACTAACAATTTTATAATTAAATTAAAAATATTAAAAAGCCTCGCCCGAGGCAAATGCTGTTGAAATAATGTGTTTAACCCATGTTGTTGAATTATTTACCGATCAATTTTTTTTCGTTTAAACAGTTATTGTACACTAGCATATAATCTACCGTTGCATTTTTCTCCCGTTTAAGCTTAACATATGTTAGTCGAAAAGGCTTAGTTTAGGGTAAAGTATGGGGTATAGCCTATAGTATAAGGTGCTTTATCATAAGGTATAGTGTATGGTAAAGTATAGGATTAAGTAAAAGCTATAGAATAGGGTGAAGTTTAGTATAAAGTAAAAGCTATAGCATAGAACATAGGAAACGATAAAGTATAAACCATTGTTCTGGCAGGAGAATGAATGACAATTTTTTTAAAACAACAAAGAAAGACTCATCATATACACTATAAAACCCTTTTTTATATTTTAAAACTACAAAAATAAAAAATTAAAAAGGTTTTTCCTGTTTATGGCCACAGTTATTTACAGTCTTATCCACGTTCCAAATCTTCGTCTATTTTCCGTATTATAGATTTTAGTTCACCTATATATTTGTCTCTTTTATGCAAAGGCGTCTGCGGCGGCATAGAAAGAATTGCCTTTTTAATTTATTATTGTCGTTTCATGTACCGTTTCTCTGGCCCTTTAAAAAAACCGTTATTAGCGAAAGTTCTTTAAAGTATAAGCAGTAAATTGTTACCTAAGTACGATACTAAACCTGTCCTCCATCGGTGGCGGCGCTTCATCCGATACCTCTTCCCAGTCCATAGTGAGGTAAACTTTTTTAAAAGGCATCCTTAACATAACTTATCGGCCATCAATCAAGGAGATAATAAAAATTTCAATTTAGACCGAACTTATATACCGAATATCGAAGGATGACGCACACTTAAATATCCTACAACAGTGCTCTCTATTTCCACATATGGCAATACTACCAGCCACTAAAAAACATTCCCCAATACTACTAGCCACTAGCTAAATTACCCCATTTTCAATGCTACCAACCAATAAATTTCTTCCCCCAATTTTACAAGTTTACTAACCCCTAACTAAATACTCCCAATTTCGCTGAACTACCGACCCCTGTTCAAAACCAACCGGGCTATAAGTCACTCATGACTTGGCCCGTAACCAAATATTGTAAATTTACTACGAATTAACAACAATGAACTTGAAACTTGAACTTTACAAAAATTTAAAAACAAAATCTATCTTACGTAAAACAGTTAATTTCTTGGAGAACAATTTTATGGTACAAATTTTTTTTAAATACTTTATAACAACGCTTATTATTTTACAAGATTTTCAACAAATCCTCAATCTTTATTAGGGAAATATCTTCCTCCGTGTCAATTATATTTTGGGTTACAACTTCTTCCGGCACCTGCACGAGTATGACAACCTTAATACTAAAAATTCACCTATATGTAGGGAAATATAAAACTTACGTCTCTCTCCACTGATCCTCCTTCGCCTCCTCCCTATCACCTCCTCCTTCATTCCCTCTTTACCTTCTCATTCCTTCTATTTTCAGCCACCACGCCGTCTTCCTTTATTATTTTAAGCTCCTACAAATTTATTTAAAAAATCACCGTTATTTATAAGCGAAACCTTGTGATTCGATACTTTTTCACTTACGCATTCACTGGCGGCGGACCCTTCTCCGAGAGACGATTTACGATAGAACTCTTTTGTCGGCGCTCCCTCTCACTTAATTTATCATTACCAGCCATAGCTTTCTACAAAAATATTTCTCATTTCAAAAAGTCAAACAAATAAAACATACGTAACATATACAATTTCGAATACTGATCGCTGTAAATAAAGCCGATCAAGAAGTGGCTCACTATTTCGAGCGCGAAAGTGATCACGAAAACTGAACGTCTAAAATATAGTTTTAGCCAATCACGAAAACGGGTACGAAATGCATCACGACAACTAATCGTCTAAAATAAAGGATTAGCCGATCACGAAACCGACCACCAATCATATCAGCAGCCAGCTCAGCAAACGGAAATTTTTCATCAAACGTTTTGGTTTGGATTTTAAACTATTTGATGGCAAGTAGATAAACAATTAAACTGATATTTAAAGTGATGCAACTAAAATTTAGTGTAATGAGCATAAAAAATACTTTTAATATTTTTATGAAATAATTTGTTTGACGTAAAAGTTAATAATTGCATTTTTTCATTAAATTTTAGAGACATATATAGTTGGAATAATAGTGATAATGAGCGAAAACATGAATGAACATTGGTAAAAAAGTAAGAATACTGGTAGATATGAATGAACGCTGGTAAATATGAATGAAAACTGGTAATTATGAATGGTAGATATGAATGAATCCTGGAAAACAATGAAGTATCACTGGTGATCAAAATATGAAAATCCATAAGGAAAATGAAAGACCTTTACATTTTCAGAAGTTTTCTCGATTGAGGTTTGTAAACTAGTTCCTTTACTTTCTAAAATCAAATTGTCCTAGTTATGTTATCAACTACGGGTGGTATTATTTTGTCACAGATAAATTTGGCAGATATCGAGGCATGAGGGACATTAAAACTGCAATGCAAAATTGGACACCTGGTAAGTTTCGGCAACATGGGAGATTCAATATTTTCGCTAATTCTTGCTGATTCTCGAAAATAAGGAAGTGCTGCCTCAATGAAACATTACAAAATCCTTATTTGGGTAACTTATACCTCCTCTGTCGGATGTTTAATAAAGTCTAAAAGTGTTGAATTTGAGAAGGGTCCGGAAATGCACTCGAGACACAAGCTACAAAGTTCAGCTTGCTCCATTTTCTGTACCACAAAACCAGCTACGTAAGACAAACTTGCCAATTTTAAAGTGGTTCGTTGCGTGTCAGGCTCTGTACTCAACGCATTTGGTATCATATAAGTTGGATACTGTATAGCCACTCTACTCTAGAAGGTTGGTAAACGTGCCTTCGGAGGCCTTAGTGCGAACTATACAATAACTATCCTTTTATAATAAGATACTAATATTTCTTAGATATTCCCACCATGGGAAGAAAATGCAACCTGACAGCCACTGGGGGAAAACTACAACTGACTAGCAGGCTAGCTGGGAGTTAAATACATCTCTCTCTCTCTGCTACCTCCTTTTATACCAACTCCCACACTGGTGCCACCACCCGCGCCCTTGGAAGTTAGGCCTAATAAGATAAGGGTTTGCCTGATTGGCCTACTAGCAATATGACTGCTACTGACCAGGTTGGCTACAACTGTGGGAATACCGTAGGTATTGCCGTTTTTTCCAGCGTTCGTAATTTAAGACCTTTACAGTAATCTGTTTCACAAAAATGTAAACTACATACAACGCTCAATTCTGATCTGTCATTTATTTGAAAATTATCCCGAGAGATATTTTCTAGCCACATGCCTCTCAACGCCCCATCAGAAGGAAACTCGTGGAAAGAAACTCCAGGTGTTTTGCCTTTTACAGATGGGTCATAGGGAACGCAACTCGAAGGCATTTTTAAGTTATTTATACAAAAATTATTGATATGTAACAACTTTAAATAATAATTAAAAAATGAAATAAATATCTTTTTACATAAATTTAATATCATTCAGCATTAAATATATCTCAAGTGTTCGAATTTTCCGCCGCGAAAATTGTTTTAAAAGACAACAAATCTAAAATCCAACAAGGCTTAACTATTCATACAAACTATTTAAAAATTACCTAAGTAATGAAGTATTTGAGGGGTTATTTATGGAAATTGAACTTTCAAGTTATAACCTAAGTATAAAATAAATACAATTTTCTGATATTTAAGGTCCGGAAGTAGCGCTCCCGACGGCCGTCGAAGACACTAAAAACCAAACTATTATTTCGCGCCAATACATGGATTTGAAATTCTTTGGGTAGGCCGCCTGGTGAGCGCGCGTAGTTCTAAGAATCTATCAGCTGTTAAGTTTAACACTAATCATTTTCGAGCTTTAAAATTTGAAATGCCAAGGAAAAAAAGAAAAAGGCAAATCGACGGACTGAGTATTTGCGCAGCAAAGTTAATATTTTTAATGTGGTTTGAACTAATATAACAATATTTTTTGAGTTTTTAATTATTTTTCGATGCAGGTCTTAGTTTGGCAGTTTTATTAGTGACACTACAAACATTTAATTTTTACCTCTCCGAGGGGACAAAGTCCCCTAGGAGGGGTTATACAATCATCGTGTCTGTCAGGCCTGCGAACGCGTTCGCATTTTCGGGGCAAAGGGTAATCACTGCGTTCGCAGGTTCTCGAAGGGTTGGCAAAACCACCGTGTGACGGTGAGTGTTAACGGATTGATTTGCGGTTGGGTTCGGTTTCGTTGGTCTTTTTTCGTCAACGCTCACCGTCGCGACAGTTTTAATTGGATATTTCGTTATTGTAATGTTTATGTGTAGGTTGTGAATGTTGAGTTCGTGTTATGAAGGTTGTGGGTGTTGTGTTTGTGTGGGCGTTTTCTCTCCAACTTCTTCTTAATGACTTTGCGACGGACCTCTCAATGTCCAATGGCGGGTTTCCACCAATTGTACACGGTATTCGTCTTAGTATCAATTAGCGATTTTTTGGCGCCGGCCGGGAAACGAACCCGGGTCTGCCTCGTGCAAGAGATGTACTCTAACCACTCAGCCACCAACGCTTGTTAATTTATGGTGTTTTTCTAAAAAACAGCTTTGGCGAATGTCCTTTACAAAGTTATAACGTTAGGTGCTATAATTTATTCTACATCATTTTAAATATTTATAAATTAAATTTATCTTATATTTCATTAAATATTTTAGTATTTTAATGTAAAATGTGATCGTGATCAGGAATTGAACTCGGGTCGCATTGTAACAATGCGGATAGTTCAACGCCGAGCCATTGACTTCCTTAGGGATAATATTAAAGTAAAGGAACAATTATGATAAGGCGGGTTTTTTTACTAAACGGATGAATACAATATCTGTATATTTTGTTTATTGAACTTTGTTTGTTTATTCTTTGGTACGGTTTTTGGTTTAGTTTTAAATTTTTGTTAAATTCTTAACACAATTTCGTGAAACCAAAAAATTAGTTCATTGTTACCTTTTAATAACGCTTAGAAAAAGGATAATTTTTCAAAACTCCCGCGGAAACTATATCAAAGTAATAATATAGCGCCACCATGTGGAGAACTATCAATCAAACCGGGTAAAAAAAATAACCTCTTCAATTTTTCGAACTTTAGTCAAATCTCGGCGGGTTAAAAAACACAAAATAAACGTATATAAGGCCGTTGCGGTCAATTTACACGATTTAGTCTTTCTTAGTTCTTGGCTGTCAGACGAACTCCTACAGGACGGGGTCCTGGTGTCGGTCAAAAGTTATGAGGTAACTTTGCGGTTTTAATTAGTATGTTCGGTCTTCGGTCAAGAAAAGAGTTTAATTGTGTTTCGCGTTTGGAACGTGAGTGAATGGACTTAAGTGTATGAACGGTGCGTGTTTAAGACTGAAAGACAACTTCCCTTACATTTAATTCTGAAACCACTGAAGCTTCGTTCAACACGATAACTCTTATAAATGCATATGTTTCAATCAGAAATACAACTGTTGAACCCAAAACTATTTAACCCCTTAATTTTTAATATACAAAGCGATTTAGACTTAGGAAGGTACTGGTTTTTAGTGATGGTTCAATCACATTTGAAAAAAAAATGTTTGAGCTTTTAAATAAATGGTAAAGGGTGCAGTGTATCAAAATTTCAAACTCAAATTTAAAAAAAAAACTACCTAAATGAAAATTTACCATCTCCTACCATAATCAATCGGTGAACACAGACTACCAATGCCTATTTTCAACTATATTTAAAAACAAATTCCCTTACATATAATTTTGAAAACGCTGAAGCTCACCACAATACCTTTAATGGTAATCAAATCGAGTTACGTAGATATAAGACTAAGTAAAGTTATTAAATATTTGTTTGCAGTTGCTGTTCATAAGAAATTCCACTCTACAACTGAAGAGGAAATAGACCAAAACGGTTTGAAAATAAATTTTCAAACAGATACCGAGCGTCAAAATGAAAATGAAAGTTTTGAATCATCGCCTGATTACATCTATTTCAGTTTGTAAAATTTTGTGACCATCATTTGAAAATTCAATAAATGTTTTAACCAATATTCTTTTAAAATATTAACATTAAAATTAATTTAATTTAGAAATTATGTTGATGGAAAGTAGACGAAATTCGGTGGGTAGGTGTGCATTCAATTCAGTACATGAAAACATACTTTAATTAGTGTGCCTTTTTGCATCACTCCTAGGTCCAGAACATTGGTACAAAATATGTATGGCAGTTCCATACAATTTTGTTTCATAATTGTATGTGGCTCAGAACAACCTCCGCATTTGTACCGTAGGCCTTCTTAACTAACTCAATCAATGTAGGGTGGTGTACTTTTGCAAATGGGTTTTTGACATTGTGTTTAATGGGTTCCAAAGGCGTTTAAAAAATACACATAATATTGGAAAAGAATGTCACTGAATACTTCACATTTAAAATAACATACTTTTAAAGTAGGTTCAATCACCAAAGATCCTATCTCAGATTCCATTTCATGATTTTTATCAAAATCTACGTCTTTAAGACCCAGTTTCAAAGGTTCAAAATGATTTTTTTAACCAAACTATCCAAGAAAAATTAAGATAATTCATGTTACATAATCATCTGAAATGTCACCCTCAGTAAAAGTGTGGGAAAAGTGTAGCTATAACTTTAAGATTGTTCCAAAAATTATGCAATGTCACAAAATCAGGATTATTAATATTGTTTTCCTCCAAATGCAAAATAAAAGTTCAAATCCTTTTTGGAAATGGTTTTTCAAAATAGTGTTTTTATTATGATCATTTATTGTACACTGATGACGTGAGTGCATTGCATTCAAAATTGGTTATAGTTATCATAACCCGAATCCAGAAATAATGAAAAATTTAAAATATTTCTTCTATGTCAAAATGAAAATGCATTTCCAAAATTAGTTTTGAACAACCTTGCACAAAATAGGATCTTACACACAGAGAAGTGTGTCTTAGCCTATCATATGATAAATAAACTTACTCCATAAACTCAAAATCCCCATGTACTTGCTTCTATTCGTCCTGACCTCTAGTGATTGAAAAACCGTTTCTTCACTCACAACCGTATGCTCTTTACTACAAAATAACGTTAAAAATAAAAATTACTTAACATATATAATTTTTGAAGAATCTAAGCGGTTAAAACATACTTTGGAAGTCCTAGTTGAAATAGAGCTTTATTCATAATCGGTTTCATGCTTGTTGTGGGGGTGGGAGTCGTTGGTGTTGAGCAAAAATGATTATCAGCATCTTTTTGCTTTTCTGGTGTTGACTCAGCTGACTCAACAGCCAAACCATACGTCAAATGGGATACTGGTTCTAAATTAGAAATATATTGAAATTATTTATTGAATGTTCCAAAATGAGAAGAGTTACAACTTATTAGGTCTAGGTTATCTTTCATATGTTTTTATTGGTTGAATGAAAGTTACATTATTCGTTTGGTTTTTTAAGTCTCTAAATATTTTAATGTCAGTTTGTGTGTGTTTGTTTTCTATTTTTGATACAAACGTTTCAGTCTGACACCCAAATGACCTGGTATTTCTAAATGCTGAATTATCAGATGGATTTTCCTTTCTGAGTTTCAATTAGATTAAATAATTAAATCACAATCCTAAAATATAGCTGTCTTAATTCACATACAGTATGCCAAGAAGGAATAGTAGGAATTGATTCTCTGTCATCCCTCTTTTATTTCTTTCCAATTGGAATGAATTATAGGACACTTCATTCAAAGTAATTCTGTGTTTAGAGCCTAACAATGATCACAAATTAGTGGAATTCTACAGACTTTCTAACTTAAATGATCTTACCTGAACTCTTTGCCATTTTTCTTAAGAAATCGCGATAATTAAGTAAATGATAAGTATAAAGTATTTATATGTAACAAAACAAAACGAATCACGATGTATTTGTCTACACGAAAGTCAAGATGAAGCAGACACCCGTTGTACGTTCTTAAAAAAATGAACAAACCACATCCTGTAAGTTGATTTCAAATTACAATATTTTTTTGTATAAAAATATATTACTAAAATGTTAGTCTATGTTAATACGTCACAAAAACCACCAATCAGCAGCCAGGGATCTGATTTTAGGATCCATTGTAGCTTAGCAGCTTGTTTAGATTTGTACTAAGTCGACATCTATTGACTGCAATTTGAAATATATAGGAGCCGAGCCTGGCCTTAAGGGAAAAAATAACTTGTTTCTTGTAGTATTGGTTTTGTTACCTGGTTTAAAATGTTAACAAGGACTATTGTGGGTAATCTGTAATTTGGAATGGGTGTTCAGATAAAAAATCCGGATTTTTTTTAATCTAAAATACAGTTGTAATAGATCTCTAGCTTAAGGGAAGGAGGCATTCTATCGTTACACAAAAACGTCAGGCCTAAAACTACCATAGGCCTGGTAACTTAATCAGAATGCACTCACTATCGGTATCGCAAATGTTGAATCCATCTCGGTAAAGGTACTGCAGTTATGCCAAAACCTCTAGACTAATTTGGTAAAGAGAAATGATTTACTCCAACTCTCAGCATCTTCTGACGCTCTAACAGACCTACTCGTCGTCAGCTCCCCTTCAACAGCGCATTGAAATGTGACAAAATTATGACTGACTTTCCTTTTAGCATATTTTTAACTTTACTTAATGAGGTATCAGATGATACGAACAAATGTATGGAAAGAGCATAAAATTTAGTTTCAACTTATTTTGTGTTTTCTGAGCATCATTAATATGAAACGGCCTAATGTCAAACAACATATTATATACTTATGAAAATCCTATTTATGTGCATATATGTAGGAATTAAGAATGTCTTATAGGTTAGATATTTATTCCCGTATGAAATTTATATAACTTTATATTAAAAAGGTTTTGTCAACCAAACATTTTTTGCCGGACATCACACACAACAAGTAAAAGCCCAACAAATTCAAAGATATAATTTTTTTATAAACGAATAAGAGGTATTGCCAGGGTCGAAAACCATGATGACTTAAGTTTGAAAATCAAGTTTCATTGTCATGCACTAAACTTTTAGGCGAATCATATTGTAAAAGAAAAATTATTTACAAAATTCAGCCCCGGATTTACCACGTGCAGATATGACCAATCATATTCTGGAAACAAGCGAAAAATCAAGCCTAACTCCGATGAATCCCTTTAAGCTTATTTCATTTAAAAAAAATTTTAAATAAAAACTAGGTTTAAGTGGATGTTTTATCTACCCCCACTAGTCAAAAAAATCGGCTAGGGGCCACAATTCCAGCTCAATGTAATACGCCATGTCTAAAAACCCCCGAAAATTGTATAATTACCCTCTCATTTCTAGAGCAAGCACCTCTTTCATTGGAAATTGCGTGATTATGGATAAATTATGGTTATTGATTTGTCTTAGAAGAATAAATAAGAGACATGAGAACACGAGCAGGATTCAGGTTATTACATTGACCGTTGCTATTTACCTCTGAAAATCGGGGGTAAATAGCGCAACCGAGCGGCCACGACTATTTGCCACCGAAAGTCGTTGCTCGGGAATTTCGGTGACATATAGCAACCGCCGCGCGATCGAGTCTATTTGCCACCGAAAATCGGGGGTGTATGATTCTCGGTGCCAAATAGCGTAGCCCCGCGGCCAAAGCTATTTCCCACCTACCCGAACCAAGTCCCGATTTTCGGTGGCATATAGTCTCACCAATGATGGAGGCTATTTTCTACCCTAAATCTGAAGTGTTTTCGTTTCAATGGTAAAAAGTCTACCGTGCTATTTGCCACCGAAAGTCGGGCTTACATTTTAATGCTAAATACATAAATCCGCTTTCATAATACGATTATTATTCATTTAAGTTTATTATATATGTATGTTTTTTTTTTAATTTTCGGCAACTGTCTAGTAGCGTCGGTTTATATGGAAATTAAAGTAGGGGTCGTCTCTAAAGAAAAACATACTTCATGCTATTATTAGAAAGTGTCCGTTTTTCAGGGGCTGTTCATATAGACCAAACGGTCACCATATATTTTTGATAAAATTATCTATTACAGTTTATTTTATTTTGAAATAAATGTTTTGAAGGTGGGAATTCTTCATTTTCTTATGTAGTAAAGTTGGGGTACTTTTTAAAGATTTAGTTGGCGCTGTTGGTAGTATCTGTTATCCTTAAGAAAGGGTTTGATCGCAATCTGACCAATTGATGATCAAAAATTAACCGATCAAATCTTGATTAAAATTCGTTGAACTTCGGTTAATATTATAAAATTTTCATCACGGTTTGGTTCGTCGATTTAAAAAAATACATACATTTTGCGTACGATTAGTTATCTAGAAATGTAGGAGTTGTTCATATAGAACGAAATGTTACTATATGTATTATTTTAATCAATTATCAATTAATTAACATTATTAATTTTATCTTATTCAAGTGTATCTTGAACAACCGGATTTGGGCGCTTAACATGGTAATCAATTAGGGATCGTCTATAAAGATTTCTTGTACTTGTATTCGAAATATTATATTTTATTTATAATAAAATTTTGATTATCTGGGACACTGTAGGCACTAATCAAAGGCGCCCCGCTTCTGCGTAATATGGGCTTATTATTGAGAGGGAAGGAGGGCCTGAAGCCTTACCACGCAATTCGACCTGAGCTAGCTGAAACATTTTGTAAACTGTACTTTTATAAGAAGAAAATGACCAATATGTAAAATAAAAAAATCCTTAATCTGGGCACTTTTTGTTAAATTGTAGGAGTTTTAGAAGAAATTGTTGTCATTTTAATTCCAATTATATATCAACACTTTGAAAAGAAATCTCTCTACATTGACGCGTATCTTACTCAGCGCCAAATTTCGGGTGAGAGGTAACTGTAAAATAAAACAGTCTCTACTGTCGCTACCTTTTTTAAAACGTCAATTTGAAGCCTAAGTAACACTTCCCGTAAAATTTAGTTTTTGTGTGACGAATTGACTTGCGCAAAGCTACAGCGAAAATGAAATTTGACGCGGAACTACCGAAAGTCTCCTTGTGTGACCATGAATTAAACACTAAATGATGTTCCACGAGCTAAGATTTCAATGCCGAGTTCGCGCTGGCTCGGTCGTAACGAGTTTCCTCCCCCGCGCTTAACTCCCCTGGGGGCACCGGATACGATTTTCTAGCGCCATCTCGTATTTTTTTAATTAATTTCGCGGTTTTTTGTTATTTCGTGATTTTCTTAGGCTCTTTTAGTTGAATATTATAACCACATGGTTCAAAACACGTTTCTTTTATCAATCTGCAATTTCGTTTAAAATTACTAGGACGTCTCAAAACCCGGAGCCGGCATTCTCGACGAAGACTTGAGCGGAGCGTGGTGTTAAAAATAGACTTAAAAAATGATCTTTCGCGTTCCTTTTTTTTCTATTTAATGCGTCATTAAAATCTTATTGTTAGCATATCTGAATAAAAAACTTGACAATCGCCAAATTATCGGCAAAAAATATATATTTTATGCATTAATCAGTTCGAATTCAATGATTGTGATTTACCTGCTACTAAAATAAATGTTTTATTTAGTTTAAACTCATTGTCTTTAATGTCATCGAAATTCCTTGGCTATCCATCTTACGATTAATGTTGGAGAGTACCTGTTCCGCTCAACTTACCTTCTGAAAGAATCAAGCTTAGAACCTCAACATTTCCCACGTGGGCGCTACGATAAACGAGAGTTACGGAGTTGTCGAAGAGTTGTATAACTTTAGTAATGTCGTATTTATTCTAAACGAATTTTATTAAGCTACAAACAGTGTATTAGTACAATTACAACATTAGTAATCTAGTTCTTTTTTTTTGGCGGATAAGCTGCTCTTATTGTTTACTTTTAAAAGCCAGGCAATGTTAAAACCTGTATCGAATATTATTCCGTCTAAAGTCTCTTTTCTAGTCCCCCCTCTCTCGCGCCAAAGGTCTCCCTCTCCTAAATAATCTTTTATTGGTCCAGTGTTTTTTATAACTTATAATAAGTCCACTCTTTATTTTTCGCTTAAATTATATCCTCAACGGCAGTGCCTTGCCCCCCTCTCTTTTCTTGCCCCCCTCTCTTTTCTTGTCCCCCCTCTCTTTTCTTGTCCCCCCCCTCTCTCGCGGCGAAGGTCTCCCTCACTTCCGGATATTACCCCGAATTTCCCTCTCTCTTCTCCATCTCGTTCAGAGTCCCTTTCTCTTCTCCCCCAGTGCGACACACACACACATACCCACACACACACACACAGCCAACTTTCCCATTGAAGTCACCACAGTGAGCGCTCCACTCACTCGCTTCGCTCGTTTGCTCCGCTCAACAAATAATAAATAGTGAAAAGGTTGAAACTTCAAAGCTTCAAATCCTAAAATAAGATCTTTGGTAAGTATATAAACGAAGTATCATTGCACGCCTGTTTGTTTCCCCCTGGATAGAAAACAATTTCCGGTTTGCGGGCTCGCGCCGCTAGGTGGCAAGGTTACAGAGTATTATTGTGTTTTTTCGCTCGTGGAACATCCTTTAGTGTTTAATCCATGGTGTGACCAAATCTTAAGTCTTTCGGCAAAATTCGTCGACAAATATTTTTAGGGTAAAATATTGAGTTTGCCGAAAGAAAATATTTCTTGGGTTCAATATGTAATTTGTCGAACGATGCATAGTAGGATAAGGACCATGTGGGTTTTTCAACTTTCGGCAGAAAATATATTTGGTAAATTTGTGAGACCCTTCGTTTTCGAGACCATAGATATATTAAAGAAATAGTTACCTTTCGCGGAGTATTATTCGCCTAAAATATACGGGAGCGACAACCTCGTACCAAGTTCTATAATTATAGACCATGCCCGTATCCCTGGTGTACTACGTGTAAATCACCACCTAACGCTTAACAATATTTATCGAGTTTAAAATCACGCGATGATTTTTTATTTTCTCACCTACTTGACAGGCGCTGCTTGGGTCTATTTCTTTATCATAGCTACGTTCGAAACCGACAGGCCTTGTTGCATAATTAGTTATTGTCTTTTCGCAACACAAAAACGAAAATACAATAACTAATTATGCGATCTGTTTTTTATTCCTACAAAATCTGGGCTGCGTTCAGCGAGAAACTGCTCCGTACCGCTCGGTTTGTTGGAAAACCGAAATACCAGACCCGTACCTTAACTTTCGTTCATTGAACGACTTGTAATTTTGTCGTTACGGTAATTTGTCAGCCGAAACAATTAAAGACAAGCGCTTGTTGCTATTTTATTATCAGAAATTGCCGAGGATTAAATTTTGGATAATAATGATTTACACATTACGCACCGTAACGCGGATTTTACAAAAAAATGCATATTTAAAGACAATGACTTGCCTAAGTAAGTCAAAAAAAGAAGAAAAAAACGAAATGGGCATAAGCTTTATGACCAATTGGGAAACGGAAGTGAAAAATATCGTTCAACTGCGTGCAGTACTTTTCGGTGGCTTCGGTACAAGTCCGGTCCACTTTGCTGAACGCAGCCCTGGTTATTTTGGTTCCTCTGCTAAAATAAAAACACTCAAAAATTTATCGTTTACTCTTCGTTATTAGGCAATTTGCAAATATTAATTAACTACATATATCACACTTTATTACTCTTCAACAGTTACATCCCAATTTTTGTTATACAAGGAAGAACCCTTTTGTATTTTTCCGGATCATTTTGCAATAAAATTATGTACTTCTAAAGTTTTGGTGTCGTGTGCTCTATTTTTGGGTACAGTAGATATAATGAAAAAAAAACGGTATTTAATTATGTATCCCTCGTTATACGAAACTAATAGTTCAAATATATATTCAATAGTTTTATAATTTATTATCATGTCTAATAATACAATCTTTCCACTTAACCGTTAATAATAATAATTAAAAAATTCATGTAAGTACTAATAATATGAGAAAGCAGAGATTCTATCAAATTATACATAATTTAAAAATCCAGTTTCATAGTTCACTGAATATGGAGCAAAGTGTTTACTTTTACGGAGCAAAAGGGAGCCTATTACGGCATAGGAGTGTACATATTTTATATTATTAATTTGACCCACTACGTTTGTACTGGGTGTTTTGAATTGCACTGGCTGGGTATTTTTTTCAGAAACTGCCAGAGATAGAGTTGCAAAATTTTCAGGGTATTATTTTTAGCGTGGGATCGCTTTATATCCTTAATTTCAGTAATATTCAAAATAATTTCGGGTTATTGTACAAAATATTATTTTACCGGCTGGTGCTTGAAAAAACGTTTCAATGAGGAAGTTGAAGAGTGCTGTCGAAAATGTTCAAAGAAATTTGTTTCATTGGAAAAGAACACTTTTTCGCGAAGATATGAGCGGATGAAAAAACAAGCTGTCCATAGGGGCCAATAGCCTTCGCATTTTATAAGTGATGTTCTATGATACCTTCGTTGGCAGCGAAACATTTTTGGGCACGATAAAGCATGTTTTGAAACGAGCGTCTGATCATATCAGTAGTGGCAAGTTCGAAGGTGGCAAATCTTCAATGTTTTCAACGGGCGTCAAGTAAACTTGTGCTTTGATGAACCATCACAAGAAAAAGTCCATCGGAGTTAGGTCCGGTGACCTCGCAGGCCATCGAACGTGACCATTCCTGCCAACCCAACGCTGAGGGAACTCGTTAAGATGCTCCACTACACATCTAAGTACGTGGGGTGGTGCGCCGTCATATTGGTACCACATTTGTCTTTACGCTTCCAGCGGAATATCTTCTAAAGCGTCTGCTATTTCGTTCTGCAAAAGTGCCCAGTAGCGTTATCCATTAAGACGAGATGGGAGGGAAAATGGGCCAATAACTCGATCCCCGAGCAAACCCGCCCAAACATTCAGCCGTAGTTGTTGTTGATGATGGTGAGGAATACATATGGTCGTCATGTAATCTGTTTTACTATTATTATTTATTATTTTAAATTCGTGACAAAGAATAATTTTTTATTGTATCCGCTTCTCTCCGCTTATTAGCACGTTGAAGTGTACAGTGAAAACCAATTTGAAAGGCAAAGTATTGATGAAGTAATATTTTAATGGTGTTATCTTTTTAACAAATATATCATTACTTGCTGTAATTTCCAAAATCAAAAAGACAAGCAATACGACCGAACAGACAAAAATATGCCCCATTATTCAAGCTTTTAAGTTTTTAAACCGGGCTCGTGGACTTATATAGTTAGTAGTTACGTGTATGAAAACACCAAACTACCGTGTGTTTTTGCCTTTAAAAGAGCTAAAGTTAAAAAAAAAGGTTCGTTTTTCACCAAAATCATCGGAAAATGTGTCGCATGCCAAAGTAAATTTATCGGTGTAATAAGTTCAAAACCACCATTAAATCTGTCAGTTAAAATTCGATGTTCTTTGAATGGACGATTTCAAATGAAACATAAGCAAAATTTTAAACGTTAACTCTCAGGCTTGGCCAGAAAGGAAGGTTTTGAAAAAATTATCTTTCAAAATATAGCACCTTCTATGTTACGTCAATTTCAAGCTCATAAAACGATGGAATTTGGAGATTCAAAACCACCGAATTTGCTATCTAATAATGTCCTTCGTGTAGCAAACCCAGAAGGGCTTAAATCCAAACGCATTTCTGATAAACCTATAGAATCTCTTTCGAAAATGATGGCAGTGACCAAATGTATGGGTGTCATTTAAGAAATAAGCTACTACAAGTATTTATAAGTATTGGATATCAACCCAAATGCACGTTTATCGAGCCTACGTTAAAAATAAGCCATACAGTGTTCAGCGATATTTAGATACACGCTATCTAGATAGGTATCTAGCTACGTTTTTAGGTACTTTTTTTTTTGGTACGCGATACAATTGTGGGTAAAAGATACTAAATTTTTATTCAGATAAATTAAAATCTCTTACACATACCTTTTTTTCCGTATCTGTTTACAAAGAAAGTATCTTATGTATCTAATTATTGCCCTTTGGTATCTATATTTTTGAGGGGCTATATCTGCGACGTTCCTTTCTTGTTTTGGTAGTTATATTTTAATACATCGATAAATAGATATACCAGGTACAAACAGTGAAAACGAACGTAATTATGTTTTTAGTTTGAATAAGCATTATCTGGGTTTCTTTCAGCCATCTCTTCGGGGGGAATGTCTACCTCCCGAGCGTTAAGAGCTTGCCAATGGACATCACACACACGTTTGTCTGGTAAAAACCACCCTGAGCCTAGTAACCTTCCCCCAAGGAAACGTTTCTGAGAGAAACACTGAGCATTATTAACTTTTGTAGCGCAAGAGTCAGACTCAGGGGCGGACAGGTGCCTTTTTCGTTAAGTGGGTATTGAAATCACTTTTTAAGCGGTCCCCAGTCGAACTAAAGGGCATTTTGGTTAAGGCCCCGTGAGATAACGCTCACCAGCTCACCAGCCCACCGGCCAATCCACCCCTGGTCAGTCTGTAAAAGAAACACCTACTCTTAACATGACGGACATCGTTGTTTTGCCATCATGAATGTAATTTAATTAGTATTTCGCATAAATGTGTCGGTACTATTAATACGGAAAGTATGGTGACTACCGCTGAGTTTAGTGTTTCTCCATCTTTCCACTACTATCCTATCATAAAGGAAGACGACGAGGTGGTCGACGATATCACGTAGGGGAAGTAAGGTCGGCGCTAGGGCATGGCGACAAAGGCGACCGCCTAGAGCGCCGCACTCAGCGGCACTTATTGGGGGCCAGCATAAATCCAAAGTCTCGACCCGGAACCCCCCTGGTCTACGCCACTTGCCCACACTTAGCGACAGGTTTTGTTATCCCGCAGTTAGCGACATTTATTGGTATCCTTCACTTAGCGGCGGTTTTTGGTTCCCCCGTACTTAGCGAAATGTTTTGGGATCCCGCAGTTAGCGACACTTATTGGTATCCCGCAGTTAGCGGGGGTCTCTGGTTCCCCCCGTACTTAGCGGCACTTATTGGTGCGCCCCCTCGTTTTTCCTTCAATTGCGTTGAGAGAAGGGGCCCCTTCTCACTACTAAGGGCCCCGCACTCACTAATTCCGGGCCTGAGGGGGGAAGTTGGACTTTACTTCCCGCAAATTCTCACCCACTGGCTTTCTGAATCTAGCTATCGGTCGATTTAACGTCTTGAGTTAGCTTTGTTGATATTCGGTCTATACCCGCTCTTCTTTGAAATGTTCTGTTAAATTTCGTGTCACTACTGGCAGTACATAGGAATAGTTTTGTATATCTCAACTGTACCTACTATATAGATACAGATATTTACACCTTTAGATAAAATCATTTTTTACTGGGTACTATATTTTAAGTTAATAGGTGTTCGAGGAAATATCTGATACGCGAATATAACTCTCGAATACGTATCAGAAGATAAACAGTATAGCACGTTTAGATAATTATAGCTGAACTAGATAAAAGTATCTTTCCACTAACAATCAACAGATACGCTAGATACTTTAACCTTAGGTACAAATATATTTTACCTAGTATCTTTTACCTAGATACCAAATCGCTGAACACTGAACTCATATACTTCGAAACTATCGATTAATGCCTCAGGATCAGGTGTCAAAAAATTAGAAAGGCCACCAGGAACTAGTGGAAATATTTTTTTTGTATGATCTGACGGTAAATTAAAAGTTCAAGAATAAACAATATTCAGTACATCAGTTGCTCTCAGAAGCACACGATTCGTTATCCCTTTATTATTGGCTGGCTCTCGGTTAAAATCCGGAGCTTTTCCACCAAAAGAAGCAGTAACTGACATGTCACTCGCTCTATTAATTGCAATCGCGAGAGCTTTCGGTAACTGCCGTTCAGTTATAGATTATCTTGATCAATGTGCGAAAATATTAATAGATATCGATCTCCAAACGTGCTTACCGGTCCTGCTATTCCATGAGAAAACGCCTAGTTTTTTTATTTTAACACCTGACCCCTATCGATTTAGACCAAAATTTGCGTATAGGGATTTTTGGGCCTAAGAAAACAATTTTGAAAGTTTCATAAAGATCGGTAAAGCCGTTTACGAGATACAGCATACGTGTTTTTTTCAAAAGTACACCTTGACCCCCTTAGTGTATTCTCCTACATCTTATGAAGAAATTCTCGCAAAATCACATATAATATCTCATTTTGAAGAGAATGCGTACCCTAAAATGGATATTTAATCAGGGTCGTTATGTGGTGTAAATTTCATTAAACTCTGGGCCTTTAAATAATTTGACCTTTGACCCCCCCAGACACCTCAATCGTAGATCAACGATTTTAGCAATTTCAAAATCTGCGCTATCAAATACATAATAATCACTCAAAATATCAAAGTAATATTTGTAGTTCTAGAGATAAAATTTTTTGAAATTTACCCCACCACACACAAAATTAAATAACAAAACCATTTATTCTTATAGTTTACACACGAATAAAATTTTTAACTTGATTTTTAGGTTACACGAAACAGCTGGCCCTTCTTTATACCTTGAAAAGGCTTTGGTAATTTTATTTTTATTGTCTTTTTTTAATTGATAACCTTTTGAATTCGGTAAACCTACAAGAATTTCAATTGCACAAAGAACATTTTAACTTGATACCCAACAGCTATGGATCCTTCTGGCCCATGTGTATTTTTTAGAAATACCAGGGGGGGGGGGGGCAAAAGATTTAGAATAGTGCGCCGCAAGTCTCCGGTTTTGCCAATTCGGTTCCGGCTCCAAGATATTTCGTAGCCGGATCTGGAGCTAGGGCTTCGGCTGCAACGCATTTTTTAAAAGATATTGGTTTCTAAATGAGACTGACAATTTCTTTTATATAGATTAACTAACTAATTAGGATGCGGAGTTACTCTTTGAAATCGAAAAATGTTGCATTGTGAAATTCTTCTCAATCAATTGAATCAGTATAATGAAGAACCCATAGACATACTAAGAACAAAGGAATGGGGATTTTCCTAAATCGACCCCTAATCTATAATTTTTAGGAGGCTATTGTATTGCTATTAAAACTGATTACGAAGTTAGTTCTGTATGAAGGCTCATGCTTCGTTCCTGAATTAGCGACCTTTTATTTTTGCCAGAACTTTTAATATTCTGGCAAAGTAGATGGCGCGGAAGAAGTTACGAAAGGAGACAAAGAAAAAAGCGGAGCTTATTTTGAAATATAGATTAGGAGGCTCTACGACGGCATAAAGCTATAATTGCGTGTTTTAGTACGTCTATCGATTCTTGGTATAAAGTGACATATCCTTAAATTTGTTGTGATACACATCCTTTAATTTAACACCTCATTATAAATGTATTTTTTATTTTATTTTTTCAAGTTGCTTTTTAGATAGTTATGTTTCAGAGTAGATGGCGCAATTAGCGGTAGTAAATAAAGACCGCGTATCCGTTCAAACTTTTGAGTGGTCGGACATTTACGTCAAATGGAGTCTGCAATGGAATGAGTTGAAATCGAACAGACGTTTCACGCAAAAATTTATATTATGAAATGTAATCGCAGCCAGCTCTTAATATTCGAAAACTAACAGACGAGTTTTTAAAAAAAATCTAGATAAAATCGGTCGCTAAGCACTTATGTCCACGATTCTGGCTGGCGTTCAGTCTGTGGCCGTAGATAGAGAGGGGAGCCCGTAATGGACGAATACCCGTTTTTATTCCAGGGTACCGAGTTTTCGTGTTCCTAGCTACTCTGTCGGGTTTCCTTGTGATTATTAGTAGACTTGGAAATAGATGGAGTTCTGGGGCCCTTAAAGTAAAACATTCGAACGATGGTTGCTGGCCACCAGGGCCGCCAAAATTAATTAATAAATCTTTCTGATATCTTGCACAATTATAATAATATATGCTAAAATAATATTGAACGCCCAGACTATACTATCCTGGACAAGCAATTTAGTTGCATCTTCTGTAGATAGCATGAAAAACCAAAATAAATATATAAATACCTAATCTTAATGTAAGTAGAAGAGTTTTTGATATTCTAAACTCTAAATTACTAGAATCATAATAATATTAATTAATTTAGTAGGTCAACTAGTTTCAAGTATGAAAAATAGAATTTTCGTTAATTGGTAAGGTAAATTTCCATAATAAATATCTCGAAAACTAGAAATATTACTTTGAGCCGGAGTCATGCGGTGCAGTATTATATACCTTTTTCCGCCCCCCTCCCCCTGGTATTTCTGACAAATACAGATGGGCCAGAAGGATCGATAGCTGTTGGGTTTCAAGCATAGATGGGCAAAACTCCGGAGGGCTTTGAGGGCTTCATTGAAATTAACATTATGCCCTCCAGCCCTCCGACGTTCCCTCCTGAGGTTGGCCCATCTATGGTATCAAATTAAAATGTTCTTTGTGCAATTTAAGTTCTTCTAGGTTTACCAAATTCAAAAGGTTATCAATTAAAAAAATGCAAAAAAAATAAAATTACCAAAGCCTTTTCAATGGATAAAAAAGGGCCAGCTGTTTCGTGTAACCTAAAAATCGAGCTAAAAATTTAAAATCGTTGATTAACGATTGAGGTGTGTGGGCGGGGTCAAAGGTCAAATTATTTAAAGGCCCAGATTTTAATGAAATTTTCGTCACATAACAACCTTGATTAAATATTCATATTAAGGTGCGCAATCTCTTTAAAATGAGATATTATTTGTGATTTTGCGAGAATTATTACATAAGATATAGGAGAAAACATTAAGGGGTTCAAGGTGTACTTTTGAAAAAACACGAATGCTGTATCTCGTAAACGGCTTTACCGATCTTTATGACACTTTTAAAATCGTTTGCTTAGACCCGCACAACCATATACGCAAATTTTGGGCGAAATCGAAAGGGGTCGGGTGTTCAGCGTCAGGCTTTTTGTCATGGAATGACCCCATATAAGATGTGATGTAGCACATGTAAGTAAGTTAATTTCCGACTGGCCTTGTTTTAGAGGACAAATAAAGCGTACACGCAAATTTTACCTTCATGCTATGGGGCAAGTGATTCAAACGGAGTGTATGGATGACCTGATAAAGGTACTAACGACTATTATTACGGTTTCAATGTGTGAAAAGCTCAAATAAGTGTTACGTAATTTGTGAATTGCCCCTAAAATTGTTGAAGCTCCCTTAATATAATCTACTTTATAAAGATATATATTATCTATCAGATATATGTTTAAGTTGTGATTGCTTGATAATGTAACTTAAATTGGTTAATTATTGAAAAATTCATTTCAGGAAGAGTGATTTGTTGGTTAATCGTAGCCTTTCATAACGGTGTTTCTTACAACAGCTTTTCTCAAAAACCACACTTTCTCAATAAAGTTTTTTTCGTAATCGGGTCTCTTACTATACAGGATGGAAGCCAACGCCTTGGTTCTTTTACGTGGGGCGAAATTTTTGGGGGGTCAAGCCATTTCCACGGGAAAGCAAGTTTTGGCTGACGTGTCGACGGGGTCAATTATACGGTAAGCCACCAAACGGCGCCTGACAGAAAAGTTCGAGGACCCCAAACAACAATACGGGACTGGAAAACGTAAACGCAAAACTAAAAAAAAAACAAAGATTAAGAAAAGAACGAAACGCGCTGGAAAAAATCATTGATATTTTCTCGTTAAGTCATGGGGCACTGCGAAGCGCTGAAAAGTGAACTTGATATCTTTCAAAGCGCGCCTATCCAGACGTCAATTGAGGGAAGAAAATGGACCACTTTCAAACCCATCTCGTCGCTGAGAGGCGACACCGTGGAGTTTAATATTCCTGGAAGCGGGCACGAATACATTGATTTACCGCTTACTTACATACTTGTTAAAGCTAAAATCGTAGCCGATGACGCGGGTAAAATTTTATCCGCGTCGGACGTTGTGGGCGGGTGAAATAATTTTTTGCACACGTTATTTAATCACGCCGAAGTTTACCTTAACGGAACCCTACTGTCGCCGTCAGCTTGTTCGTGCGCTTATCGGGCGTACATCGAACCGTTGTTAAATTTTGACAAGGGAGTCAAATCGTCCCATTTAACAGGCGCGCTGTGGTAAAAGGATACGCCCGGCGAAATGAATTTGGTCACGGCCAACGAAGGTTTTAAACAAAGGAAAGGATTCACGGAGCAGTCGAAAGAAATAGATTTAATTGGTCCGCTGTTTCTTGACGCGCTTAATGTCGAAAAATATTTAATTAATGGAGTAGATTTACGTATTAAACTATCACGAAGTAAGGCAAATTTTGCATTAATGGGTACACCGAAACCAGGGGCTGACTATAAAATTATCATTACGGACGCGAGCTTGTTGGTGCGCCGAGTCCAGATTGCGCCCAAAATACTTATAGCTCACGAAAACGCCTTGTCTCGAGGTGCCGCAAAGTAAGCTTTTACTCGAACCGAAACAAAAATATTCACAATCAACTCGAATATCCGAAACACCGTTATTCCCAACGTGTATTTGGGCACCCTCCCGGTTCGCGTTATTGTCGCGCTTGTGGATCACGAAGCCTACAATGGAACCTTGGCAAAAAAAAACCGTACGCTTTCGAACATCAAGATTTTTCCATTTTAGCTCTTTATGTGGATTCTAATAGTGTGGATTCGAAACCTATTACGCCAAACTACGACGCTGGCCAATATATTCAAGCCTATCATACTTTATTTACGGGTAGTGGAATTCATTATAAAAATGCCGGGGTCGACATTTCCCGGGAAGATTTTGCCCAAGGGTACGCGTTTTATGTCTTCCACATTTCAAACGACCATAGCGCGGGCGAAAGTCATTATTGGAACCCATCCCGACAGGGGCAGATGCGTTTGGAGCTTTCGTTCGCTTAACCAGTCCCGCAAACGTTAAGCTGCGTAGTTTTTGCCAAATTTCAAGCCAGCTTTAGCGTAGACAAAGATCGTAACGTTTCGATTGAAAACGCGTAATTATGCGTGGATCCAAGATTTTAGACATTTTGAGACATACGTGCAATTTTATGAGCGTATTCGCCTCGGATTGTCTACCCGATAAGATTAATAGTTTTCCAGCGTCACTGGTTGTAAATCTCAACCCCCACGATGAACCGGGCAGCCATTGGGTCGCGATTTTCTTTGATAAATTAAAACGGGCTTGGTATTTTGACTCGTTGGCCCCACGGCCCATTTTGCCCGCCATTAAACTTTTTTAAAACAAAATTCGAGAAAAATCATGCCCAACAAGCGGCGACTTCAATCGAAAACAAGCGTCATTTGCGGACATTATTGCGTTATTTATATACGTCACCGATCAAAACATAGAAGCCACCAAAGCTTCTTTAAGGGTTTTTCGCGAAGAGACATCAAAAATGATATAATTGCCACGAGAAAATTTAACAACCTGTTATGTCATTATTAAATTCCCGTCGCACGACTATACCGCGTTTTATTCCTAACTAACCCCGATTCCGTGTCGGTGATGGCGAGGCTGGCCGTTGTCGAATTTGACTTTCTACTCGGAAAATCCGCCTCTCGCTCCGGCGGAGAAGGGCCCGACATGGTAGTGAAGGAGCTAGCTATATCAACAGTCTCGACACCGCCCGCCGTTCAAGCTTGGACTTTCGAACAACCCTATCCCGTACATCAACTTCCGAACGCCATTAAAAGACAAAACGGCTGGGTGTCTAGGAACCTTCACGAGATTGGTTGGACCGCGGGTTATCTGCCCTATTATAAGTTACCAGCCTGCCTTATATCAGCTGTATCGAGTGCGGATATGATTTTTACAAAAGGAGACATAAAGTGTAAATTTTTAGCCGATTATACGGAGACCGCCATATACGATTTGGAAACTTTTGACTGTCCCCGAGCTGCGACTTTTGATACGCCACCCCCCGTCAAATGTCTATTCCGACATCAGACTTTAAACACCCGACAACCATGTTCTTTGGAACGAAGTCTACTTTTTGCCGAATGGATTACCCAGAACCGCGCTGAAATAGACAGTTAAATACGATCTCCATTTTAAAAATTTTTGTGTCACCTTATAATATTTTTTGTGTCACCTTATAATATTTTTTGAAGAAAATAATTTTTTTTTTGTAATATATCGGCTTATAATTTTTTTGTCTTAGGACCGTAAGACAGCTTTACAAAGTGTTTGATAATAATGGAAAGTGTTTGTCGGCGAAAACATCAAAGGATCGACCTATTGAACTATCTGGGTTTATTGCATAACACCACTCGCGCGTGGAGAAAGTGGAGGGTGACATTCAATAAGACGGATATGTTTTGACAAGTGTTTGAGGGACCTATTGACCTATAGGCAAGTTACTCGGGTTTATAGCTGTTTGCATAACATCGTGTCAGATAAATCATCTCACCTATTGACCTACCGAAAATGGGGTGCCCCCAGCTATCGGTATTTGACCTATTGACCTACTGAAAATGTTCGCAAAATGGGGGGCTATCGGGGGGGGACTGCTAACCCCCAAAAAGGGGGGTGGGAGATCACGGTTCGGTATATTGCCTCACTTATCTCGGCCCAATACCGTTCGACATAGTTTGAGGATGAAATACTTGAAATACTGACAATCAATCAGCGACGAAGATCACGCCCGCCTTCCACAGAGACAATGTTTCAGAGCGCCTGCTTTTGGCAATCAGATTATCAGAAGAGTTCGCGCCCGGCTCCGAACCGAATGCTGTTTACTATAGAGTTTTTTAAATAAAATTTTAAACAACTGAAACTTAAAACTGTTAAACATGAAATAAGTTACAGAAATATAATTATAAAACCAAGGGGCCGGACATTCATTAATAAACGTACGGAATTTGCAAATCCAGTGGATGTTTTTAGATTTTTCAGTGGATTTGTGAATTTTTGAAAAATTCTCGAATTGGTATTTTTGCTGAATTTGTGGATTTTTCTCTTGGATTTTGTGGATTTGCGGATTTTCCTGTGGATTTTTGTTATTTGCCGATTTTTTCCATGGATTTGTGGATTTTTCAGTGGATTTTTTGGAATTTTGAAAAATCCTGGATTTTTAAAAAATCAAAAATCATTTGAGAAATCTTTCGTGGATTTTCGATTTTTCTGTGGATTTTGTGGATTTGGTAAAAAATCTTTGTAGGATTTTTCGAGGATTTTCGATCTCTAGGCGAAGAAAGGTTATTTTTAATGGGGCACCGGAATTTAAAATTTGGGCGGAGATCTCAGAGGACATTACGTTGACCTCTTGCGGCCGAAATTGGAACTACACGGGGGTTTAGAAAAGCCTTAGCGCGCGCATGGCTATAGCATAAGTCAACGGCTCAACGCTGGAACTGTAAGAAAATATCGAAATGCTTTTATCTCTTTCTTTCTCCTTCAATACTTTGTAACGAAGGCGTCTTTTTTAAGGCTCTCAGCTTTAGATTTTCTAAGTTATTTAATCATTTGTTTGAAAATAGTATCCTAATTTCATAACCCCTCATCATCAACTTCACGGTAAGCTTATTTTTATACATTTTTTAAAAATTAATTAGATAATTTAATTTTTTTTAAGCGAAGTGAGCTTGTCTCGATATTTTTCCCTGAAGTGTTTCTAGCTATGGATTAAACATTAATCCATGTTCTAGCCACACCCTGACACCGTAGACATAGTAAACACTGGCTAATTCGAATAAAATTTACCTTACCATGAAGACGGACTTTTAAATTTCATTTAAATCCCGAGATATTAGAGATAACAGTTTGAACTGTTTGATCTTACAGTTAAAAAGATTTTTTAATTTTTAAAGTTTATAATATTTAAAATTAAAAATAAATTTTTAGCTCTTGATAACACAACACGTGCATAATTTATCATACTTTCGAATGAAGCACGCGTTCTTAGATTAGAGAGACAAAGCAACCGCCTACGGATATTTTTGGCCCGGCTTACTTGTTTTCAGTGGCGTAACGACATATCTTGGCCCTTCCCCGCTGGCATGTCGGTAAGGGCCCTAGTAATCGTTAGCTCTTGATACATTTACACTAATCTCCCCCCCTGTAAATTGAAATGAAAAGGACCCCCTAAACTACAAGGGCCCCCCGTAGTCGCGGGGTCTGCGGGGCGTACCTATGGGGGGGGGCAGGGGGAAGCTCCCCCCAAAGTTTTGAAGAGTTGGCAAATCGAGGTCGACTTGGCAAATCATGATAACATGTTAATGTTATCAGGGCTCGAAGGGGGATTGCAAATCATGATAACATGTTAATGTTATCAGGGCTCGAGGGGGGAATGCAAATCGAAGGGTAAACTTTGTTTTTCCACTTACCTCCCCCCAAACGTACTCTCTTCGGTACGCCCCTGGGTTTTGAGGGGTCGTTCATAAAGAACGCCGTGGAGGTTCTAATCCTTTTAAAAAGCTTTATCACCCCAGCTGGAGCTTTGTACATGGAAGCTATTTTTTAAGAGTTAAAAATAGGTGACTTCTACTGACGGGCAAACACGAAGAATATTTATATAAAATAATAATTTAGGTTTAGTTAGTTTAGTTTTTCTCCCAATTGTTTTATAGCCGACATGGGTTAATTATAATCGGTTGCAGGCTAAGAAAGACAAAATATATAGTACAGTTGGTGCAAGAATACCTCAGATCGTTTCTGGTCAGTCGACCGTGCGAAATTTGAATTTGACCATTTTAGCCTGCAACTGACTATAGACTCGCTACTTCCGTATTGTTCTGTCCAATTACATATAGGCTAAAAATATTGTCACACCAGAAGCAAACCTGGTTTCACGATTTAAACATAGGCAGAATAGAGAGTTAGATACTTTTCCATAATGAACTTTTGGTTATACTGATTTAAACGAGTTAACAATAGGTTCTATTGTCGTTTTTAATCATTGTAATTAAATTTTTTAATTTTTAAACTCTTTCTTTTGTACTGTAAATATGGTTTTGATTATTATTGGAATAACTCCGATAGAATTTTGATTTATATTTTTTATTTTAGTAAATATGGATGCTGACAATTCTTTAGATAGAATGATTTCATTTATCCGTCATGAAACCTTGTCATTGACCAAAGCCCAAAATATTTTGACCGACACCATCACCGAAGGATATCAGGGTCCAGCCTTTCAATATCCATCGAAGGATATAAGAGGAGGTGATGTTTATGTTTATTTAGTCCCTAAGGTAATTGAAAATAATTTTAAATGTGATCGGGTTATTTGGCGAGCTCAACGAAAAGAAACTTCGAATGGCGTAGTTAAATTTTACTTCAGTATGAGTAAGGGTACTATAAATGGTAAACGAGCCTGCGACAATGGATTTAGGAGACGAAGTAAACAAGGACGGCAAAGTTGCTATCATTGCTCAGTATTTAGGTAACGAGGCATTGTGGGTTCCACAGGCTCATGGAAACGCGAAAAATCCAAGCTATCCTTATGTAAGAACCCGCGACTCAGTCAAGAACGTTATTAAAGACAAAGTAACTAAAAATGTAGAGCCCTTGAAAGTTTATAAAGATACTCTAGCTGAAACGGAGAAATCCGTAGACAAACAGCGACTCAGTGATCCGAACGGGGTGGTGCCTACTTTTGTTGAGTTAGAAGACATTGGGGTTCGCAATACTAAGCAGGTTGATAATTTTAAAGCCGCTCATAGACGGAAAAGCGTTATAAGCAGCGATAGCGTACTTAACGTAGCTTCTTTAGGGCATACTTCCTTAAAAGGAATAATAAAGAATTCAGATTATTGCCCCGAATTGAACGTGGTATGGGCTCATCCAGAAGCATTTACCTTCTGAAAGCTTCTTTTTCAGATAGATTGCTTAAATCGTGTATTTCGTATGACACTACCTTCAATTTAGGCGATTGCTATATATCAGTAATCATGATGAAAAATACGGAAATTGTTGGAGATCCTTAATTTTTCTTATGCACACCAACAAAAAAGAAGTCCATACGCAGCTGTGGAGGGATCAAGTTGTAAATCGTCTGAAAATCTATCAGTGGGGTCACAATTCTCCAATCATGACAGATAGAGAAAACGGCTTGTACAACGGCGTTTCTAAGTCCTCCGTAATCTGTAAGAAAAATTTACGCTTTTGTCGGAATCATATTAGATCAGATTTTAAGGTATGGCTGCAAAAGAAAAACGCGGGGTCGTCACAGGTTCAAGCATACAGCGCTTTCCTAGACAAATTTTTGACTGCCAGAGGAATTTGAAGAATTGTATTCTCAATTTTCTGATGAATGGGATTTAGGTGTTGCCGATTACTTCGATAAAAATCTAAAGGAAGATTTGAAGACCCACGCGATAGTTTGCACAACGAAGGAATTTTCCGCCTTCGAGAACATAGTATCAATGTATAATATAGGGGAGCGTTTCAACAGAACCCTGAAAGATGAAACCGACAAAAAACCCTTGAATGCGGAGGAAATTGTAATGGTTTTTACGCTAGTTCAAAGCTATTCGTCTTAGTATCAATTTGCGATTTTTTGGCGCCGGCCGGGAATCGAACCCGGGTCTGCCTCGTGCAAGAGATGTACCCTAATCACTCAGCTACCAACGCTTGTTAATTTACGGTGTTTTTCTAAAAAACAGCTTTGGCGAATGTCCTTTACAAAGTTATAACGTTAGGTACTATAATTTATTCTACATCATTTTAAATAATTATAAATTATATTAATCTTATATTTAATTACATATTTATAAATTATATTAATCTTATATTTAATTATATATTTATAAATTATATCCCAGCAAACACAAATCGTCCCTGGGACGTCCCAGCATGGACCATAGAGCCCAGCTTGGTCCCGTCCAAAATTCGTCCTACGGGACGAATAACGGACGTCCCATTTTAGTCCTCGTAGTACCAATTTCGTGACATCCGATATTCAGCCCAATCGACCTCGCATGGATCTCCACTATTCGTCCGAAATGTTTCGTCCATCAATGCTATCTAGAGGCGCGTTTATCAGCAATTAATTTTAATTTGTTTCACCTGTATTTGTATTTGAGCTGATAATGATTAATGAACCACAAAATATTAATTTTATTATGAATATTATTATTTAAATTTACGAGTTTATTTAACGTGAATTAATGAAATTACGTGTTTAATCGAAACTACTTAATTATTTAATTAATTTTATCTGTTCTTAATTTTTATATTTTTTATATTACTATTTTCTTAATTTTTATTTCCATTATTTTCATTTGATGAATCATTTCTACAATCACAGCCAATTACTGCGAAAAAGCTGATCTAAGTGGCCGCGCTAAACTCCTTTTAAAATATCTGGTAGCCCAGTTTGTAGTTTCTTTTGTTCGACGCCATTACTCGATAGTTTGGAATCGATCACCATAAAGTCCATCATGCGTTCTACACAAACGTTAAAGAATATAATATAGTAATCTCTAGTATCACTGATAATATATCATAAGAGTAATTTTTTTATTAAAACACTGTTTGATTTTTTTAATGTTTTTAATTCGTTTTTTTAATGTGTCTATTACAGAGGTAGGAAGAAAATATGTTTGATCAAAGTCTATTTTGACTCGTTAACTTTATGGAGTATTCATCTTCACTTTCACTGAATGGTGGACTTATAGCTCAAATGTGTTCCGTGAATAGTTTAGTGAATTTGTATTTCCAAAAGTAAAATTTGCCGTGTATTCTCCGAAAGTTAAGGAAGGTTCGCTGTTTTTAAAGTTCATTTTGGACCTGTACATGTTTCAATTTAACTTTTTAAGTTTATTATTCATTACTCTCACTGAACGGTTCGCCTAAAGCTTTATTTCATACTGTTATATTTTATATATTGAATTTGGAATTCGAAAAGTAAGATTTGGATAGATATTAAAATTAAGATTCGAGAAACAGCAATTTCTAGAGTACATTTTTCATCCAATAGTCTTAATTTTTTTTAAAGAATAGTATTAAATGGCTTAGTTTTATTTTGCTTCTGATTTGAAAATTAATTTTATTGTTTTTTTACATTTGTATAAGGAAGGTTATTTATTTTTTAATAGTTTAGTTCAAAATTTATTTTGTTATATAACAATTAAATAACTATATAAATTTATATAGTTAACTGCTAATACTTGAGTTTCCAACTGTCGAAAACCTAACGTAAAAATTTAAATTCTTAATTTTTATGCAGAGTTCGTGTTATTACAATCAAATTGTACACTTGTTGCTGGATTTTTTCCATTATCTTGTATTTTAATGTTCTGAATAAAATTTTAATATAAAGTTTGGCTTTTTAAATTATTTGTTCAGAATACGATATCCATTGAACGTCCTAGTTTCATCCCTATTGAGCCATGATTGAACCAAATTAAAGGCCTAAAGATATCTCTAGGTTTTATAGAAAGACATCCAGGGGACGACCGCCGTAATCGCCGTTGGATGTCCTAAAACTCGTCCCCGGGACGTACTACGGCTATAGACAATCGGACGTTTGGACGTCCTTTAACGTCCAACCGACGTCAATAACGGATTTTGGGATGTCCTACGGACGAAGGCAAGATCCGAGTGTGACGTCTATCGGATGTCCAAAGGACGTTCTTGTGTTTGCTGGGTATTAATCTTATATTTAATGAAATATTTAATGAAATATTTATAAATTATATTAATCTTATATTTAATGAAATATTTATAAATTATATTAATCTTATATTTAATGAAATATTTATAAATTATATTAATCTTATATTTAATGAAATATTTATAAATTATATTAATCTTATATTTAATGAAATATTTATAAATTATATTAATCTTATATTTAATGAAATATTTATAAATTATATTAATCTTATATTTAATGAAATATTTATAAATTATATTAATCTTATATTTAATGAAATATTTATAAATTATATTAATCTTATATTTAATGAAATATTTATAAATTATATTAATCTTATATTTAATGAAATATTTATAAATTATATTAATCTTATATTTAATGAAATATTTATAAATTATATTAATCTTATATTTAATGAAATATTTATAAATTATATTAATCTTATATTAATCTTATATTTAATGAAATATTTATAAACTATATTAATCTTATATTTAATGAAATATTTATAAACTATATTAATCTTATATTTAATGAAATATTTATAAATTATATTAATCTTATATTTAATTAAATATTTTTGTATTTTAATGTAAAATTTGATCGTGATCAGGAATTGAACTAGGGTCGCATTGTTACCATGCGGATAGTTCACCGCCGAGCCATTGACTTCCTTAAGGAAAATTTTAAAGTAAAGGAACCATTATGATAAGGCGGGGTTTTTTACTAAACGGATGAATACAATCTGTGGGTTTTTTTGTTGAACTTTGTTTTTTAATTTTTGTGAACTTGTTAATTCTAAATATTTTACGTATGAAAATTTTAAGGTCAAATCTTGTTTGAGGTTATTTTTTCCACGAAAACATCCAGTGTTGGAGGAACCTTTACAGTGTGTACACTCAGTCTGAAAAGTTTGTTCGTCCTATAATTTAAAATTTTAAATGGGGATAACTTATTTTCTAGAAATGCTAGAAACAAAGTTCTAAGCTTGCTGAAAAGAACAGAAAAAGCCCTACAATACTTAATTGTGATTTTCATATTCCTCTGGGTCGATTTAAATAGGAAAAGTGTTTGAATTTTTAAATTTCAACCAATAGTTCGCGACCTACGGCCTTTCAAATATTAGGAGATAATACGCATTTAACTAATTGGCGCAGCACGCAATACTAACATATCAAGAAGGTTGTTTCGGCGTCACACTTTTATTCGTCGACTTCTTGATATGTTAGTATTTTATTAAAATACTAAAATATTCATAATATTTTTTAATTAATTTTATTACACTTTTAAACATTTATGCCTACGCACGCATGATAAGAGCTGCAGTATCAATTCCCAGTAAAATAATTATATATCATCAATTATTATTTTAATCATTGTTAACTATTGTCAATTATTAAGAGCTTTACCATATAATAAAATTTTGAAATTGGTGCCTCAAAGATAAAAAATATTCGCTGTTTTCAAAGTACATTTTGGCCAATAACTTTTTATTAGTTTGCTTTTAGGTTGTACTATTGTTCACTCTCATTTAAGGGTTCACTTAAAGCCCTATTTTATAAAGCAGTAGTTTATTTAGTCGAATTGTAACTCCAAAAGTAAGTTTTGGGGTAGTGTCTTTGAAAAGAACGGTTGATTCGCTGTTTTCAAAGTACATTTTGGTGAATAACTTTTTATTTTTTTGCTTTTAGGTTGTATTATTGTTCACTCTCATTCAAGGGTTCACTTAAAGCCTTAATTTATAAAGCAGTAGATTAGTTAGTCAAATTGTAACTCCAAAAGTAAGTTTTCGGGTGGTCTCTTTGAAAAGTAGCGGAACGATCACAGTTTTCAAAGTTCATTTTGGCCCATTACATTTTATTATTTTTCACTCTAACTTTCACTTAAAGCTGAAATTTATAAAGCGATAATTTATTGAAATGCATTAATAAATAAATATGTAGCTTTCAAAATTAAAATAGCATAAAATATGTATGGTTTGCAATTTATTTTTGTAATTCACAATTGTATGTATTTCATACTTCAAATTATTAAATAAAGTTTCACTGAAAATTTGAAATTTACTGTGAATAAATTATTTTTAATTAATAGTAAATAGTAATTAACGTCCCTAAGACGTCGTTGGTGGCGCAAAATTAATCCAAAATAAAACCTCAGATGTACTATTAAAAATCCAGCTGACATCCCTTTGATCGTCCTAGAGGCTAGAGATGTCCATAGGCTCTAGAGAAACCGGACATTTGGGCGTCTGTTAACGTCCCCGACTGACGTCAACCGCGGATTTTGGGGCGTCCTACGGACAAGGGAAAGATCCGAGTGTGACGTCAATCGGATGTCCAGAGGACCTTTTTTGTGTTTGCTGGGTTTAAGAATAAGAAATAATTCACTGGCCTGTTTGTATCTTGGATAAATTATATTTACAACTAACAAGCTTTTTCCGCATCATAAGATTTTGCAAGCTTTCTGTAACATCATTGTTATCGAAATAAACTATTGTACATAAATGGTAATTATTAGATGAGCGTTCTTGCGATGGTATTCGTTCTCTATTTTTAATCACTATTACATTACGAAACTGATCTGTAACAATGTTTTCCCTTGTTCAGTTTCATATTACATAATCACATGTATCAAATACCAAATTGCTATAAATACAAAATGTAAATGTCAAAATATTATCTATTTCCTATCCAAGTAGCTTTGTCTTTCAATTTCAATATTAATGACCTGATGCAAAAATAACCAACTACATACCGAGGGTTCAAACTGTGAAATTCTACAATTGGCGATTCCAGATGATCTAATGCTGGGTCACTTTTAATGGGGATGTAAAATAAAAAGTTTCGCATTAGATTTAATAAAATCTTCCACTGGGAAATCAAGAGCAGTTTTCTCTGAGATTTGTGTCTTTCACTGGTACTCAACGAATCAACAGATTCCAATAACTTTTTTCAAAAGTTAACAAGTTGTCTGAAAAAATTAGCATATTTTACTTGCTCACTAGAGCCAGTTATACATCTATAGCTTCTTATCCAAACCCTAATGGACAATTAGAAGCCAATTTGACATAAAACAATTATACATTGTTTTGTATAACATATTTAAAACTATTTTAAATACCGTTAATTAAATCCAATAATATAGTAAAATATCCTACAGCAAAGTATGTATTTGTTCTATTAAAAATATTTTTAATAATAAATACTTTTTATTTTCCAACTTATGGCTTTCTTTTACAAATGTAAATTTTAGGCAAAATATGCCCTGTGAGGCAGAGCAAAGGGACAGCTGTTTAATAAAAAATGCTTTTATCAAAGCAGTTGAAAGATTGAATTAAGGCGGAGTGGTTGAGATCTATGAAGGCACAGATATGGAAAATGTTTTAGGTTTAAAGAGTTTTGTTTTTGGAATTTTCAAAAGCGAAATATATTTCTAAAATAATTTCCATCGATTTTCCTCACCTTTTATATATTTTAAAACCCTTCCCTTAAATTTGAGCCTTGAAACTGTAACAGTAAAGTGAGAAAATTTTAAATTGTAAATGAGTACACGTGTTAAGTTCTGAATTTTTTCTATTCTAATCGAAATATTTAAACCAATTTTTAAAATCACGCGTATTTTGCCATGGATGAATTTATAGGGCTGTATGATTAAAATCTAGAAAGAAAAAGACAAAAATACGAGGTAGGCTACATTGCTTGAGAGTTAATACGGCACCATATTTTTCAAATGAAAACCTTATTTCTGGGCTTCTGGCGTTGATTTTTTTAAATCATTGAAATATTTTAAGTATTTCCCAAAGTTCATAACTCTCTGGTGACATTTTGTTAAAATTAAACGTGTCTGCGAAATAACACGTAAACAACATCACCACGAAATCCCAATCATTTCTACAAAAAATTTCATTGCTTTGGTAAATTTTAGTCAAATTATTATAAATATTAATTTTATTAGCATGCAATATTACTTTTACGTTGCAGGAAAAGTTGTTAATATGGAATAGACCTAGGGAATTTCTATAGAATACCCAGAAAACAATTTAAACACAGGACAGAAAATATCTTTACACGTTCTACGAAAATGATATAGAGATATCGATTTTTCAATTTAATTTATAATAATTACTTAGAATATATTTTATAAAGGAAATTATTATATAATTTTTATATCATTTATGTAGAAGTTTCATGGAGTAAATTATATAACATCTTTTGTATTAGTTTTTATGGAAATTTCAATATGTAGTTGTATAGCTTCTATAGAACACCATATAGGTTCTCGATTAAATGCAATAGGATTTTAAAGAATATCCATTGTAATTTTTTACTAGGGAGTGTCTCAGTCTATAAAACGGTTTCGAGTGTTGTCTCCACATCCATTTAATGTATGTCTGAGGCCTGATTATTCGTGGCCTTTGTTATTCAATGGATGTGGCGTTGGGACGGTTACCCAAAGGATTGTCCTCATTCTATCTGGTACCGAAGTATTCGCAGAGGTATATTCATTGAATTAAAATACTTCTATAAGGTCTATAATCCCAATATTCGTCAGTCGCTCTTCTCTCAAGGATTTTGCCCCTGCGAGTATACAGTAAACGCTTCAACGCCATACTCACAAAGGCAGTATCAAAAAGATGGTATAGATTAGGGTTGGTAATGTTTTTATTTAATAAACCATTGGAAACTGTTTAAAATGCATTAACCAATTCGATATTATATTTTTTTAAATTACTTAATTGCTGGTGTCGGGTCTCATATTCTATATGAACATTTTTATCAGCACGTCAAAGATCGTGACCTCCATTGTATCATTATTTCTTTTAAACGTGTCAAAGTTGACCGTGGAAATCCATAAGCCACCTTTTCGGGAAAATAATCTGGCTGTCCAAATTTTTCGGATATATTAAAGATGAACCAGAGGGAAATTCAAGGGTTCTTATCCATTGCTCTTTAGTTGGAAATTTCAATTCAGAGCACCCCTCGTCTGTAAAAAGACCACTTTCTGTTTTCAAGAAAGATGCCGTCATCCAAAAGATAGTTGAACACAACATGCCTCCCTAACTTATTCGAATTCTAGAAGCGTGTGGGACCGTGAAGTTCGGCGAAAAGGAACCGCCCAATCTTCCAAAAGATAGTAGCACGCGATGAGCCGCTAGTAGAGAAAGAAAAGCGAGGCGCGTCGGCGACGACCCCATTTGCGCAAATTTATGCCATGAAGGGTGTGAGACCGCACGACGACGTTATTCGAAACGTCTCATTGGATAAGTTTCACGTGCATTACTGGTCCAACTCGCAATACACGTATATCGAGATTTTTACCGAAGACATAAAAAACCGCCAATTTTTCCATCGACGCGACGGGAGGTGTTAAAAGAATAGGCGATATTATAAAGTCAGATATGCTTGCTCAACTTGTTAAAATGGGATAACGAAATAGTACAGTTAAAGCCTACGAATGAATTCATAGGCACTTTGGTGCTAATGGAAGCAGAGTGGAAGGTGGCCTTTCCCATCAAAACAAGAATGCCACGTTACTTTATTATATCGCCTATTGAGAGAAATGGGGTGAAAAAAGTTGACAGTTTTTGTACGAGGCTATCGCCCATGACGTTAGCACAAATGAGGTATATCCAGCCACGAAAATGCTGTCCGAATCTCACAATTCCATCAGCATCGAATTTTGGCTCGCTATGCGGCTAACGGACGTTGGAAATTGCCCTGCAAAAGAAGTAGTGTCGGATATGTCTCTTAGGGGCTGTAGTGAAGGTTTTTGCAAACTGTTCTTCACTTGTTGACTATTTAAACAAAACGGCCAAAATAGTTTTCGAAAAAAGTCGAAGTTGGACTATTGCTTCGTTATTTCTAAGTTGCTTTGTACGCTGCGACATCGCTCACGTAACTAACGAGGAGACGACCCGAGGTGGTTCTTACCGATTTGGTTCAAAGTTGGGGGATTGTTAGACCTAGATGTAACATGAAACCCGTTAAAGGGAAAAGTTACGCTGGGCTTCCGTTTTGCCATGGCAACGAAAAAGGTTTTTGACAACATAAAATAAGAAAAAGCCTATGTAAAATAACATGCGAAAATGACAAATTCTAAGGGTACCCCCTGTGCAAAACTTCAATAAATAAAAAAAAATAATTAAAAAAAATAAAAAAAATAGTAAATTTAACATTTTTGGATTACTTTGGACAAATTGGGGAGAATAAAAACCATTTTGGGTGAACTCGAGCGAATTTGAATAAATACGTCGAAATTTTAGGTATAATACAAAATATTTGTAAAACTTATACTGCCATATATTTTCGCCGATAAATCTTAAAATTTCTACATTACATTATCTGAACGATGTAAACAGATTTTTAGATTTCGATAGAAAAACGACGCCATTTTATAAAATGGCGGATACAAATATAAATCACGGTGCAATAAGTTAGGTAATTTGTATCCGATTAACCTAAGATTTTCTACGTTACATTATCTGCCCGAATGAATTCGTACTTTAGATTTTTAAAGAAATCCGACACCATTTTGGAAAATGGCGGATATCAATAAAACTCATCGTGCGATAAGTTCCGTATATATTCGTCGATTAATCAGAAATAATCCGAAGCCATTTTGAAAAATGGTGGATATAAATATAACTTATGATGCGATAATTGCCGAAATTATTAGTCGATTTACGTGAAATTTTCTACATAACATTATCTGATCGAATAAATAAGCCCCTTTCACTGTGATAGAAATATGACGCCATTTTACAAAATGGCAGATATCATCTCATAATGCGATAACTGCCAAAATTATCTATAAATTAATTTAAAATCTGCCGTATGCAAAATAGCGCATAGCAATATATCTCTTGATTGTTATTAGAAAATTTATCGATTATCAATAATTTCCCGAGTTATCAATAATTTTCCGAGTTTCCAATAATTTCCAGAATTACCAATAGTTTCCCAAATTACCAATAATTTTCCAAATTACCCAAAATTTCCGGGATTACAACCATTTTCTGAATTAACAATAATTTCCCGAATTACCAATAATTCTACAATGTCAATTGAACTAATTTAATAATATTTCAATTTAACCATAATTATTTTCTATTAATCCAATGATATAAGAACTTACCCAATATTATTGGATTTTGCCGAAATGTAGTAAAATGTACCCATTTTATATGAAGTTTCCTATATTTTTTTAACAATAAAGAATTTATCGCACCAAGGGATACATTGATGTGCGTTATTTTGAAAAACGGAGTATTTCTCTCAACAGAAATAGGACTAATTTACTCGGTCAGAAATAGAAAATTTCTAAATAGTTGACGAATAATTACGGAACTTCTCAGACATGCGCCATTTTGAAAAATGGCTTCGGAATTCTTTCAAAATATAAAGGACTTATTTATTCGATCATTTAATGAAACTGAAAAATTCAGATTTATCGTCGAATAATTACGGAACTTATATGACATCCGCCATTTTCCAAAATGGCCTCGAATTTTATTAAAATTAATAGGATTTATTATCTTTAATAGGTAATGTAAAGTAGAAAATTTCAAGTAATTGGACAAATAATTTCGGCAGTTATCGCATTATGAGATATTGACATCTGCCATTTTGTAAAATGGTGCCATATTTCTATCACAGTGTAAGAGGCTTATTTATTCGATCAGATAATGTAATGTAGAAAATTTCACGTAAATTGACAAATAATTTCTGCAGTTGTCGCATCATAAGTTATATTTATATCCACCATTTTTCAAAATGGCTTCGGATTATTATTGGAAAACCCATAGGCCTAATTAACTCGGGCAGATAATGAAACGTAGAAAATTTCTGATTAATCGACGAATATTTACGGAACTTATCGCACGATGAGTTTTATTGATATCCGCCATTTTCCAAAATGGTGTCGGATTTCTATAAAAATCTATAGTACGAATTAATTCGGGCAGATAATGTAACGTAGAAAATCTTAGGTTAATCGGATACAAATTACCTAACTTATTGCACCATGATATATATTTGTATTCGCCATTTTATAAAATGGCATCGTTTTTCTATCGAAATCTAAAAATCTGTTATAATCGTTCAGATAATGTAATGTAGAAATTTCAAGATTTATCGGCGAAAATAATATGGCAGTTATCACGGCATAAGTTTTACAAATATTTTGTATTATACCTAAAATTTCGACGTATTTATTCAAATTCGCTCAAGTTCACCGCTATTTGTCCAAAGTAATCCAAAAATGTTAAATTTACTATTATTTTTATTTTTTTAAATAATTTTTTTTTGAAGTTTTGCACAGGGGGGAAGAATTTGTAATTTTCGCATGTTATTTTACATAGACTTTTTCTTATTTTATGTTGTCAAAAACATTTTTGGTTACCATGGCAAAACGGAAGCCCAGTGTAACTTTTCCCTTTAACGGGTTTCATGTTACATCTAGGTCTAACAATCCCCCAACTTTGAACCAAATCGGCGAGAACCACCTCGGGTCGTCTCCTCGTAAGTTGATTGTATCTTTCCCAACGTAGTCGTCCCTTTCGCCAGTTTTATACGAGAGCGTTGGCTCAAGCTGCTCTAGCTGAAAACGTTAGTGACTTGAAGAAATTTTTAAAAACGTATTCACTGTCTGCCTGAGCGCTACCGAAGGCGAATCACTTTTGACCGGCGAAGAAACACTTCGCAGCCAGCGTAAGAAATGGTAAAAAAGTGTTATATCGAAGGGTATAGACCAAAATCAAAACCCAATAATTGATGGAGCAGTTGACAACTGTTTTGACGAAGTAAGCGTTAACGAAGACACGGAGACAGAGGTACGCGCATCTTTAATAATGAAACCAGAAACGGAGGATTTTAGTTATGCTGCGAATCCCTATAGACGTGGGGTAACTGACATCCTTGGGGAGTGCAAGAAAGAAACTAGTCCGGAGGAACAAGAGGGTGACATTAATAACGCCACGCATGAACCTAGTCTAGTGGATGATATTCTCAAACTGTCCCGATTGTTACCATGTTGGACAGGTATAATGAGATAGCATTTTGGGTTTGGGAGGGACGTTGCCACCAGCGCACCCGTGGCAAATAGTTTCAATAACTGTTAATACATTATAGAATTAAGTGATTCCTTTAAAACACTTTAACTAAATTATTAATAAAATATTCACAAGTATAGGTTCGAAAATATTAAGTAATATCGATAAATTAACTTTAAAAAAATTAACTGACTTTACCAAAAAAGCTATCAAATTAGGTTATTTTACAGGTTCGAAAAAAATTAACTGAATTTACCAAAGTGAGCTATCAAATTAGGTAATTTTATAGAAAAATGAATTTATCGTTATCGTACATATAAAATAAAAGATTATTCTGTCATTTTTTTCTCTTTAATTGGTTGGTGAAATAAACAGTTAGCCTACATAAATAAACACTTTCCAGATGAATTCAATCTTATTTAAAATTTCGGCGAAATATTACGAAGCAAATAAAGTAAATTTATTTGGTGTAAATTGATAATAAATATTTACCAATAAATTTGGGTCAAACGTAATTTTCTAAATATTAAATGGTTAGTATCTCCGAATGAAATGAGGAGCAAATGAAAATTTTTAGGAAATACTGTGGAGCAAAATAATGTTGAAGTAATGGCTATTTGCGTTTTGAATTGCGAAGATTTTTGGGGAAGGGGGGGGGGGCAGTGACATTGTCCCCGCCAATTAAAATTTAAATAGCTTCAGTTTAAAAATGGAGCAAATATTTTGAACGGAAGTGGGGGTCGGAACAAGATCAGTAGTTAAAGAATTTACATTTCGATATCAATCGGAACAGGTGGGGGGGGCTAATTGTTAACTTGGCCCCTAATTAAAATGCAATGAACTCCCTTTTTCATATGGAGTAAAAGCTCTAACTAACAAGGAGACTACCCAAGGTGTAATACACCTATTTTGTTTAAACTCGGGTGTTTGGTCAAAGGAAATGTCTCCATAGGCAACCGTTTTGCCATGGCAACCAAAAATGTTTTTGCCAACACAAAATAGATAAGGTCAAATTTTTAAAAATTATTTGTAAAAGAGTCGTATTTAAAATTCAATATTTTAGATTTATGGTTGAAGTATATTTTTGTTTCGAGGTGTTAAAAGCACTTTCAATAATAGATTTTTAGTAATGTTATCTTACGTTATCCCCAAACGTTTCAAGAAGCACTAATTTGAATATGAAATTATTATGACGAAGGACCATGGTGCAAAAGCTCTCAATTGTAAATAAATGCTTTTAAATCCATGAAGTAGCAGTTCCTTTGATATTTATTTGAAAATTAGAAAACTAACCATGGATCGAAATTGGAACATTTATAATATTTTGCTCTTTATATAAATGTTTTTTAAAGGGTGAATTTAAATTGCGTTCAAAATGAAACGGAATAAAGTGGGCCGAATTTATTTCGAAAATTTAGAAATATAAATTATATTTTCTTAAAAATATCGTTTTTGACTTAACTCAGCTGGCAAACTATTATATCTTGCTTAAGGGCGAGAACAGTTTTAAGGAGAATTTATTTGATTTTGGAGGACAAGAGGTATACAGGAAGTGTAATCATTTCTCTAAGCTCGGAGAAATGTGAGAAACAAGAATCGTTAAACCCAAAATTTACGTAAATATCCACACTCGCTTTTAAAGGCTTGTTAAAGAGCTTTATATTTCAATTAATAATTACACTTATCTTAAAGAAATATCCAACCGAAAAGAATATTTAACTTGGTGATAGTTTAATATTTATCCCAAAATAAAAATCCATGATGTTTTTTAAATCCAAATCGCTCCCTAAGATTAGCTTAAGTAAAAGAAAAAACACCTTTGCACTATAATGCAGTTTAATTACGGGGAGAAGAAGGAAGTCGCGGTATTGATGAGCTCTTTGTATGTTTCTAGATAAATTTTAATTTTTTAAATGAATAATAATTTGATGAAAGTATAAGTATATCATTATTTTAAGTTAATAATCGTAATTTTTAAAATACGCCTAATTTAGATGTTAAAGGGAATATAACCTCAGGTATTTGGTGTGGAACTCCAACGTTTGAAGCTCTGGCCGCTCTTGCCTTTGGCTTTAAAAATGTTTGGCGCCACTGTACAGGGAAACTTGAAAAATTAAAGGGGTCTTCCATAAAGATTGCTTTGCAGGTTATATTCCCTTTAACCAAGACTGCGCAAAAAACAATGTACAAAAGAAAAAATTGTGAAACAAATATTTAATTACAAAATGATTTAAAAACAATTATAAAAATATTTTTATGGTTTTTTAATTTACGATTAACATAATATTAAATAAATATATATCATAAAATACGAAAATATTTTAATATTTTATTTAACCTGTGTCGAAGAAATCTTTTTTTTTGCGCCTTGCTATTTTAATCCGGCAAACATAAATGAAGGAAACAGCCCATTCTTACTAATTTATATATTTGATTTTTACATTATTTATTTGGATAATTATAGTTGACATTCAATTCTATTGCCAGAAAAGGAACATATTAATTGGTTTCATACAAAATGACTAGCCAAGGGTTAAGTATCGAAGCATTGTTGAAGAATTATGAAGATTATTTTTTCGAACTGGATGTAACCTATTAAGCTATTTTCGAGTCGTTGTTGATGGGTGGAAGTCTTCACTTAATTGAAATCTTTAAACGAAAACAAAACCGAGCGTGAAGTACAATACGAGGCTAGAGTTTCTATAACAGAAGCGGAAGATTCGAGATGTCGAAAGCGAGGACCGAAACTATGTGTCCCAAAAATCCCCGGAATGCACTACTTTTTTCGGGAAAGTAAAGTGCTTTTTTTGGTTAAAAAAACACGTGATCGATAGCTCTTTAAAAGGATGTCAAGCATGGTGGAAGGTAAAATCTGAAGGCACTATTCGACTTTATTTAGTGGTCGGTATTATCCATCCATTATCCGAGGAAATTTCGGTTATTTTTCAAATAACCACCAAAATCGGTTAATTTTATCCGTTTTTCTACTTCTAGTTAATTGTAAAGATAATTTAGTTTAGATACGCCAAAAAACAAATAAAATCCGATAAAATAACTTTAAATCTAAAAAATTATATATATTGGTTAAATCACTTTAGCTTACTTAGATAAAAAATATATTTTATTTGCAAGTAAGCTAAGAAATTAAGCGAGGCAGATAAATTATTGGAAAACGATGAAAAGAAGTTTATCTTTAAGTTATGTTGACCTGTTATTTTTTACAATTGATAATTTATATCAGATATTCCTTAAATAAGAATTGATTGAATAAAATAATTAAGTTACGAAAAACGATCAATTATTTTTTCGTTTTATTCATTTTTTGAAATATGGAAAGATAGTTTTTGAGTGATATACTTTTAAAAATAACTTTATCTTATAAAAAAAGCTATTATAATTGATAAAAACTTTATTTTTATTCTTCCATTAGATTTTTTCACTTAGAAAAGACAATCTATTGAATAGCGAGTTTCAAAAATAATAAGTTATCAAGAAATGCCAAAACCAAGATATTTTCTTAGTGTTTGCAATTTCTTTTTCAAAAATGTATTTTAATTTAGAAAATCCCTTAACGGACAAATAAAACTAGGATTAATTCAAAAGTCATAATAAACTTAACTTAGGTAAGTTACGTTAACATAAAGTAATACACTTGTTATAATTTAAGTTCATCGCTTATTAGTCTACAATGCGGTTCTTTTTTTTTCAATAATATAGTCGTCGGCTACTTATATTTTTGCTTATAATTTAATTAATTACGACAGTAACGAGTCTTACCTATCATAAAATTTTCTCTACACATGGGTCTATATATACAATTCTGAAAAATTCTCCTTTAGTCAGAGTATAAGTTGCTTTACCGTTAAAGGAAAGCCAGTTAAACCATTTTAACCTCACCTTAACCAATTTAATCTTATCGAACACAGCGAACGTCTCCTAACCAAACTTTACCCCCCAACCACCAATAACCCAGACAATATATAAATGAATTTCTCAATATATGCCGAATTTAAAATATTAAAGTAAAAATTTCCAATAACCAATTTTAGTTCCCTTATCTTGAACGCTACTTGTTTGTCATATTTAGGAATATTGCATCATTTTCATTTTTCAACTTACGAATTCTGGTGGTGATTCTATCTATGATCTTCCTTAACGCCATGAAGCGAACGAATGCACTCTAATTGTTCTCCACAACTGTAAACGGTAGGTCAGTTACAACGACCCAACGTTTTAAACAGTAATTTGCTTTAGCTATTGCGTTTACGGAAATTGGAGATACCTACATACGAAGTTGAACGTGAAAATTCTTGCATTTACTTTTTTGTTTTCTATTTCAATAAACATACTTTACACCTAGTTATCAACTCGTTGAGAAGCTCTGGGTGTTTTTTTTTCAGGTGATACTTAAGATGACTAGTTCCCCGATTTTTCTTATTTTCTGGCATTTTGTATTTACCGCTAAATGAAAAATTATATTGTTATGCTGCCAATAAATTTCGAATATTTAATATAGAATGGGATTCTTCCTTTTTGCAAAATTAATGCATCTAAGGGCATGTTGTTAATATAAAACAACCGGGGTAAATGGCGTCGATCCCGAATATTAGGAATGCAATTTTGCAACCTTGGAAATTGCTCAATTTATTTTAAGCATCATCTAAATGTAGTTATTTGTAAATAATCATACAAACTTAGATTCAGAGATAGGGTGGTATCGTCTTCTGTACCTTTAGTACTGAACTAATTAACAAAAAGCATTTTTAATATTGTTTTAAAAAACAATTACAGTCTTCGATTTAGAGAATACATAAACAAGAGACAGATTTGAACATGATTTTAGAAATTGTTATTCACTTATGTGAAAAAAGGGTTCGATTTAAAATCAAATAACGGAAGGGGTCGAAATTTCCGTAGAACCATGAATAAAATGATCATAAATGTTATTAAATTATTGATGATTGAAAGATTTGTTTATTTGAAAAGACTTGCCAATTTTAATTATCTTTTAGAGTTATTCTCATCGCGTTATCTTAGTTTTATCGATACCTTACTCGATAGGTGTCACTGCGGGAAAACAACGAAATTAAAATTTAGAATTGTAGCTCCCATTTTGTTCGAGCATATAACCCGCTTACGCGTATAATGCATACCCCTCTCCCGGATTATTTAAAACTAGATAATTAGGTGATTATATTCCTGGAAAAAAACACGTATTTCACCGCCTCAAAGTTGGACAAAAACTAGAGAAAGGAGAGACTTACGGATTTGAAATCCATTCATCCGAATTCAATGAATCAGTTTTGCTCGAAAAATTCAAACGGCTTTATCTAAAATGAACCCAATATCATTTTTTGATTCAACTCAACATGCAAAGAACATGAAAATATATCGCAAAGAAATACTTGTGGGTAGTACTTTATTTTTGTTTACAAAAATTACGGGATAAAAAGAATGAAAACGAAAACTTTGGTGCAATAGGCCTAAAAATCAAAGGTTTACTGGAGAGTCCCTTTCGAATGCTGGTAAAAACCACTGATCTCCCACAATGGAATTAGTAGTGATGATATAAAATGTCGTATTTCAAATTTAACCAATGATTTTGCTTTCTGCTAGGTCCATTCTGATTGGTTAAGACTTGAACTAATGAGATTGAGATTTATACTTGTTTAAAATAATGATACCATTGTTACACAATACGTTTTTATTGTGTAACAGTGGTATCATTATTTTAAGTAATACTATGCACAAGTTAGCTTTCTAATAATTTATATTTATACTTTGCAGGCTTCTGTAGTGTACGGCTTCCCTATTACTATTATTTCTCTATCGACGATAACGAAACCGATTTGCCACCACCTAGCATCCGCTACTTCTAGGCCTAGTTTAATTCTGGCGGATAAAGTCAGAAATGCGACTCAATAGTGCAAAGTTCAACCCTTCGTAAGTCGCAAAGAGTCATATCTGGGAAATACGACAATTACGGTCAAAAAAGAGAGAAAAGTTACTCAATTGACTTTGAAAAATTATATTAAATCCAAGAACAACAGTATAAATCCGAAAAAAAAATGGAAAGATCTAGTTATTTTAAAAGGATCTGCAACCCGCGTGGCATGGGCGGAGCCTAAATTGAAATTATAAAGCTTTAATTTCGACGATTCTGCGCATGTCTGAAATATATAGGATACGAATTTTAAGAATAAATGAAACCATTGGGCAAAGCAGGGCATCTAAAGACGAAATGAATGTGTTTAGACTAAAGTAATTCAATGTAGGCTCCCCTCTTGCAAGGTAGGTTGCGGATCCCTTTAATAGACCGTGTTCGTGAAGGGGTTAGCCGATTGGAGTAGCAAATTAACGTTCGTGAAAAGCAAATCAACAATAACTTAAAGGAAAGTTTTAGGTTTAAAAAAAAACTTTCAACCATTAACAAGAGTATATGAAAATTTAATAAAATGTTAAATAGAGGTTTCTAAACACGATAAAACCACCCAGCGGCATTTACCGTAGAGCGAAATACGTAGGACGATTCGTCTGCTAAACATAAAAATGAAGTAAATTCTAAAAATAATGATCAGGTGCTATAAGATAGTAAAAAATGTGCTCTTATCTATAAGTATGGTTCCCGAAATTATTCGACCTTTAAATATTTCAATAATAATTTAAAACAATAAAAGTAGCTTTAAGCAGACGAATCTTCCTACGTTTTTCGCTTGATAGATAAATTGCGGCTGAAGGTCTCTATCTAGTTTAAAATCTTCTATTGTATATTTGTTTCTATCTATAACAGAAAAAAAAATACTTATTTTCTACATGGCTCCTAAGACTTTTCTACTTACCAGTAAATCGCCAGTGTTCAAGGGCAAACTTAGGCGAATATTGTCTACCGCTAGAGAGAGAGAGAGCGCGATGTTGTGGCTGAATCCTGGTGCTTTACAGGCTATTCTATCGTTGAAGGTGCCATGTAGAAAATATCAATAATTATAACTTTACCTGTTATAGGTTGAAACAAAACTACACCTATTCCTTAGTCTAAGATCGTTTTGATCAAACTACCGAAAATAACTATTCATACTTTTGACAATGCTTGCATCGAGCCATATTTTCTTCTAGTTCAAAATTTTCCCAAACAAAGCTTCTGTTCGTTGATATTGTAACGATAGCTTCTACTTGCAACTGCTTGGCACTTCCCTCTGCCATGGTGCTAGACACACTGAAACAGTCATCCGATCAAACGAATAATAAGTTCTAATCGCGGTACAAATTTGAAACACCACGTTGTTATTTCATCATACTTTATAAATTATTTCTACAATATAAGCGTAGTAAAATTATGCTGAATTAAAAGTGACATTTCGTATAAATTAAATTAAAAGAGTAACTTAAACATTTTATTGACGGCACAAACAGGATGATGTCAGGAACGCAGGAGGCCACGGCGAGCACGTTTATACAATTTAAACTTGTTTTTAATTATTTACAAGTGTATTTAAACTTAAAGGAACTTGACCGGAGCCGATGCTTTCCCGAGGAACCGCACAATTAAACTGATTCACAAGCGGCGCGACCCGACACAGAGCGAAGAAATGACACTATGGCGCCAACAAAATCCGACAGTCGAAAAAAAATGCCAAAATATATAGAAAGTTGGTTTTTATTTTTTGTATCCAGAAAAGAAACGAAGATTATTTTTATACACCATTTACGGTAATTTTTGATCGACTAATATCTTATCTCAAATAAAAAAATGTTATATAAGTTTAAAAATTTATACTACGGGGTAATACGTTAAAGGGTAATTTTCGGTCGGTTAATGATTTATTTTAGAGAAAAAATTAGCAGAATATAAATTATTTATTTTCTTTTAAAAAGTTCTAATTCTGTTAGATTAGCAAAGCAATTTAATTATTTTTCGTAATCGATTTACGGCAAATATTATTTTTCTAATGTGTTTTTGTTTAATAATAATATTTCAGGAAAAATTATATTTAAAAAAAAACGAACAATCTTCAGCGGTTAGCTACTCTTTAAATTAATCGTACAGAAAAATATAAAGATATATTCTTTAGAAATATCTTTTTTTTTGCGAGAAAGTTATTAATTGATAAGACATATAAAGAATGTATTTTATTCATTAAATTAAATAATCGCTGATTTTTATTTTCCAAATATCGTTGTTAGGAAAGATTATTTGTGGTATATAAAACAAGTTGGCAAGCCAAAATATACCTCTCCTCGGAAGAATGATCCCTAGTGGTATTAATTTCTCGACACGACCCCCAAAGATGTCTCCGCAATTCAGAGTTATTTACGAAAAACGTATTCTCGGTTCAAACCCTGCCCGGTATAAAATTTTAATTTTAATTTAAATAATTGAGTAGAAACAATCGAGTTTAATTTATTCAGAATATTATAAATTAAGTAGTTACAACAGCGAGTTAGACTTACTAAAACAATGCACAATTGAATTAACCCTTTTTACAGTAAATGTTTATCAGTTGAATATAATACTAAGCAAATTTTAATGAAAGAAATATCTACAGATGGTATTTGTATTTTTCTCGTTTACGAAATACTTGCCGCATCTTTAACGCTCATTTTATTTCAACACTCGTAGACTTCCAGTTGACGTTGTGACACATACCGAATGAAAAAGACCAATGCCGTCCAATTTCCAATATCATATAATGACTCGCACACCCAGGAAATCATTGACTGCGTTAGAAATCGTAGATTTCCAAATATCCACACCAAATATATTTACAAGAAGCAAAAACCTTACCATCAACAAAGCACAGAGAGCCAATTGACTAACCGCCAGCTCTTAAAGCAATTAACGTTAAATTATCTCCTTTGAATTAACACAACTATATATAGGTCGTTAAGAATACCCGTAAATAAATAACAAAAAAACTAACAAAGTGGACCACCCACAGGGTCTACCCTTTAACCCTCTTATCTCGGCTGACTGCGCTAAAACAAGATTTAACCTTTAAAATTTCATTCGTAAAAAAAACCAGATTAGGCCTTCATAAATTCATTAATAAAAAAAGACTTTATTATCTATTATGCTTACGATGCGTGACTTAGTTTCAGTGAACCTAAGCAGCTATCGGTGGTTCTGTGGTAGAGCGCTCGACTGCCAAGCCGAATGGCCTGAGTTCGAAACGTGGGTGGCGCATTTGTTTTTAATCAATAGAGAAACGCTAAATTAGAATTTCTTCGATGCAATAATTTCAATTTCAATTCTATTTCAATTAAACCAAAATTTCGTACTCTATTAAATACGCTTCCGATAAAGCTGGAGGTCTAATTTTCAATAAAGCGTTGCAAGTGTAGGTGGTTCTGTGGTAGATCGTCCGCCTGTCAAGCAGGAGGTCTCGGGTTCAAATCCCGCCCGATGCGATCGCAAATTAATACTTAGACGAATACCGTGTACAACTGGTGGAAACCCTGCCATTGGACGTTGAGAGGTAGAATTACACTCAGCACTCATTAGGAAGAAGTTGGAGAGAAAACGCCCATACAAACACAACAGACTCAACATGCACAACCATCAGAACACAAACACAACAAACTCAACACTCACAACCTACGCATAAACATTACAAAAACGTAATACACCGAACCGTCACGACGGTGAGCGAAAAAAACACCATCCAAACCAAACCGCAAATGATTCCGTTAACGCTCACCGTCACACGGTGGTTTTGCCAACCCTTCGAGGTAAAAATATTCTTAGAAAGATTTATCTATACGGATAATAATATTTATCGGTTAACCGTACTAAATTGTTTATCGGAATAAAATAACTGAAACGAATGAGATGATAGACTTCAGATAATTATTCAAATCGCCGAGCACTAACTTTATATCAATGTTTACTTTTACTAGACCACACTAAATATTTGTCATTTTCGTCCAATTGAAACCATATCGAGCGTATCGAAATCAACACATGCAAAATTGCATTTGTACAATACATTTCAATGTCAAACAACTGGCGTTCTTTTATTGCACTTGTAAATCTTTGAATAATATCAGAAACATTTTTTTAACCATGCCTTTTCTAGTCTATTGTGATCTGTTTCCTTGTTTGACCTTACTCTGAAACCATAAATGTTTATACATAATTAACAAAAAGTAATCAAACAAATACGTGCTCTGTACACATTTCATTTTTATTGTAATTCTTCCGATTGAAACACACGAATTTTTAAAACACAAGTTATTCATGTGACGTTAATATAAGACCGGGTTAGGCCACCCTCGTCAATGCGCCGGAAACATATTTGAGCTTACAGGCTGTTACGTCTTCACTTCCATACATTTCTTAAAAACGTATATAATGCGTGCTAAACTTTTCTATTCACGGTAAGAAACAAGGTTTTATAACTGTTAAATCTCTTAGAAATAAATGAGAGTCACGTTTTTATAGAAAACCAAGCGGTTACCTTATAACTGATAGCCGGACATGTCGGTTTCGAGGTTCAAGGGACCCACTGACATCGGCTGCCCTCTTGTGGCGCATGGGCTGAGGTCTGCTTTTGATAAACCAGTATAATTCAACCATCTTAGCTTTTTAGACAAAACGACATTGAAATAAAGCTTGATTAGTGGAACGATTTCCGGGCCATAGGCCTGCAAATTTTATGGTGAAAATGATTATAGCAAGACCGTGCTGCCAAAGAAATTGAAAGTCAATTTTCAAACGCCATTTATTATTCGGCTACATCTGTTTTAAACAAAGCGATTCACCTGAAATGATATTAGTTTGAGGAGTTTTTTACAAAAGCCTAGCAGCGCCAGACACGGGCATCGCCTCTCTTGAGAACGTGCGCGAGGAGGAAAAAACCCGCGTGCAATTTTGCTCTGCCTAGTGGCACTATTTGAAACTATTCTCCCGCTGTTAAGATGGCCACAGTTGTGCGTAATCTCGTAGGTTAATGAAAGAAAACAATTGTGTACAAAGCTAACTGATATTTACTTACAAGAATTATAAAAACGTACAGAAAAACTGAACAACTCAAAACTTTTGCATTGTGTCCCGACAAAAGAAAATCCCACTCGCTCCTCGTTAGAGACAAAAAGCTTCTTCCAAAAGGAAAATATCAAGGTCGTTTTAGACGGGGGTGACGTAGAACTACTAATATAACAAACAAAACAGCGTTAGACTAGAGTGTAGGGTAGAAATCAAAATTCTTGAACAAAAATCGATAGTTTGTGAACCCACATTCCGCCCGCCTTGAAAAAACTTTTCGAAATTAGATCCCTATTTTTTTTAAAAAGAAGTTAAGAATTAATCCAAGGGCAGAGGGTAAACCTTTACTACAGGACTTTGAAGTTCTTTGTCTGAGGTTTTCACAGTAACGACACGAACTAGCTCATCCGCTCCTGGGTGAAGCTTCACTATGCGAGCCAGTTTCCACTTGGTTGGCGAAAGATCTTCGTCCTTAAGCAATACGAGGTCACCGACTTGAAGGTTCTTTTTCTTGGTAGCCCATTTTGGTCTTTGCTGTAACCAGGATAAATATTCCCCACGCCAACGTTTCCAAAACTGTTGGAGCAACTGTTGACCGAGTTGCCAACGATTAAGGCGGTTTACCTTTTCAGACATCAAGTCTGGTTCAGGAATAGCGGTCAACGCGCCTCCTATAAGAAAGTGACCGGGAGTTAGAGCGTTCAAATCGTTCGGGTCGCTACTTAATGCGGTCAAAGGTCTAGAATTGAGGCATGCTTCAATTTGACAAAATAAGGTCAAATTGGTGGGTCCCATGATGCGTTTCAAATGATATTTGATCGATTTTACCCCAGCTTCCCAAAGGCCACCGAAATGTGGTGACGCTGGCGGGTTGAAATGCCAAGTTATACCTTCCACAGAAAGCCATCTAGAAACTTGGTCGTTATGTTCTACTGTTGAGATAAATTTCAAAAAAGCTTTCATTTCTCGAACAGCACCGATGAAGTTTGATCCACAATCACTGTACATGTCTGTACATTTTCCGCGGCGAGATATGAAGCGTTACAAAGCGGCTAAAAAAGCCCCGGTTGTCATGTCACTTACAAGTTCAATATGTATGGCTCTAGTAGTAAAACATACAAAGACGGCTATGTACGCCTTGAAAATTTTGTGTCCCCGTCCTTTTATAACTTTTTAATGAAAACGACCCGAGCTGGGTTTACTCTTGCTGGTGGCAAGTCTCCCATTATTTGTTTGGCGGAGGTGGCTTGTTGACGAGCGCAAATGATGCATTTTATAATATGAAACCGGACAGCGTTACGGATTCCAGGGATCCAAAAACGTCTTTGTAAGTTGCTTATGAGAAGTTGAGCTCCACCGTGAAAATTCTTGTGATGTTCGGACTTTTTTATAAGATCCGTTAAGGTGCTTTTTAGAGGGAGAATAACGGGATGAGTTGGATCTATAGACTAATTTGCATGTCGAAGACGGCCCTTAATTCTAAGAAATCTTTTGTGGTCAAGAAATGGATTTAAAGAACGTATTTTACTATCAAGTTTGATTGTTTTGTCCTGACTAATGCGCTGAATTTCGTCTCCATAATTTTCTTGTTGTACTATTCTTATCCAATAAAATAAGGCCGAATCGATTTCTTGTTTTGATAGCGGTCCTGCGACCCTGGTTTCATTTGTACATGTACGTTTGGATATACAGTTGCGAATGAATCTTAGAACGTACGCGGTCACTTGCAAAAGAGTGCTAAGTGAAGAATAACGTGTCAAGAGCGTCGCGTCCAATTGATCGACCCCTACTATGACGGCTGGAGTCTTTTCTTCGATTCAACATTCCGGAGAGTCCATAATCGGCGGAGTTTCGAGATCGTGAAAATTGGAATGCAAGAATTCTGGTCCCTTCCACCATAATTTGTATCGATGCAGTTCTTTTGCAGTGATCCCTCTTGAAGCACAATCAGCTGGGTTTGGGTAACCCGGAACATGATGCCATTGAGCGTTCCTGGTGGTGTCTTGAATTTCTGCCACTCGGTTGGCGACAAACGTTTTCCATCTTTGAGAGGGAGAAGCTAGCCAAGCGAGAACTATTGTGGAGTCAGTCCAACAGTGAACATTCACTATTTCGATGTTCAAAGACTCTATTACGAGTGCTAATAGTTTGGACAAAAGTAAGGCTCCACATAGTTCTAGTCGTGGAAGTGTGGCTTTGCTGAGCGGTGCTATCCGTGTTTTCGAAGATACTAGTTCTGTTTTAATATGTCCGGAGTCATTGATTGTTCTCAAATAAACTACCGCGGCCATAGCTTTTTCCGAAGCATCACAAAATCCGTGAAGACTTTTTTGTTTTGATTGAAGTTGTTACATGTGACGCGGAATCGTAATGTTCTTTATTTCTGACAGATCACTTCGGAAGATTTTTCATTTAATACTAGTACTAGTTGGTAACTCGTCGTCCCAATCTATTTTTAATTGCCACATCTCTTGTAACATAAGCTTCGCACGTATGATAATAGGTGAAAGAAGTCCAAGCGGGACAAATACTTAAGCAGTATCGGAAAGGATCGTACGCTTTGTAAAGCAGGTTCGAAATGGTGTAGAAGTGATTTTAAACGACTTTGTCCCCTCGGAGAGGTAGTAAAAGTTTAAGTCGCCGTTGAAGGTAAGAATGTTTGTTTCGAGATTTCGAACTGTAAAGCGTATTTCTTTTTTACTGAGTATTATTTAGAATATTAGTTTGAACCATAACAAACCAGCATATCCAATACTTGTTAAGCTTCGTAATACGGTTATTAAAAAGAGGTTATTACTGAGATATTATGAAGAAAATATTTATCAGCCAATATTCAATGTTTGACTTTGTTTTCATTTTAACGGAAAATCACTAAGGATTGAAATTATCTGATCCATTATTTAAGAATTAAGGCATCTTGTACATATTCTAATGACCTTTTGGTTGATGGTCGAAAGCGCGCCGCGTCTCTTTTGTATTAAAAATTGTCTTTATCCTTTCGTTTTATTATTCTCATAAGATGGAAATAAAAAGTTTTAAAATCATAATGTAAATTATTATTTCTTTTTTATAAATATTAATTATTCAAGTTCATTTGATTATTAATTTTGATGTGTGAACGTATTTCTATTATAATCTGGGTTACATTTCACTTGCATTAAATCAGACATAAACGAAGATAACACACCATTCAAACGAGTTTATGTATTGAATTTAATTTATTTTGATGGAATTACACAGTCAGGTCATCCACCCGGCGTTGGTACAAACCGGAAAAGTCTAGGGTAATAGTCATGACAACTTGTTGGTTACCATATTTTTACTTATCATACCAAAATGCGGCTCCACAGAAGTCTATCAAACTATCTGGCCAATGCAGGCCCACAGTCAGTGGTGGCGTTCCAGGGTAGGAAAAGGTTTCCCGATATCCCACCAAGGGAACACAACACAAATTAAAAATTATACTAGGACGTCACAAAACCCCAAAGGGTATTTTTGACACAGACTTGAGCGGAGCGAGCGAGACGTGAAATAAGAGCATACAAGAAATAGTTATTAAATTGAGCAAACATATTTTATACATCGCCAAAGTTACAAAAGCTCTAATCTCTCTAGTTCTTTTTTTTGGTTGGTAGCCCGGGTTTACTATTAACCTTCAAAAGGCGCTCAAAATTGAAACCTGGATCGAAGATTATGCCATCCAATGTTTTAACGCGCGACACCGCAACGTATGACATACCAAGGGCGAATTCGCTGGGCCCGAGATCCACGACTGCTTTCTCAAGCGTTAAAGGGAATATAACCTCTGGTATTTCTGTCGCCTTCCGATGGTTCCAATATTGTCCGCTGCCTCCCATGGCTTTTCACACCTGCGGCGCTGATTGTGAAGGGAATAAAGGAAATTGATGGGGTCTTCCATAAAGAACGCGTCGGAGGTTCTAATCCCTTTAAACCTTGTGAACGATGAATGCTTATGGCGTAAGCAAGTAACGCCTGTTAAAACCGTAGGAGCAACGCCTGTTAAAACCGTTGGAGCAAAAACAAATCGTGCCTCGCCTCAAAACGTTGCTGCCAAAACAAATCCTACCTTCGCTACTCAATATCCACAAACAACCCCTAACAAAAAAGCAGCCGCTCCACCAGCAAAGTACGTATTATAATTAAATTTAAATAATGTAAATAAACAATTTAAATAATGTAAATAAACAATGTAAAATTAGTAGTTAATTACCTAAAAACTAATTAAATACCTAATTAAAATATATAAAGAACTAATTAAATACCTTATTAAAATATATGAAGAACTAACTAAAATAAATAATTAAATAACTTATTTACAAATGTAACGATCTACAAATAATTCATTATTTCCAAAAGAGAAACCTTTCGGAGGACCCAGCGTTCGACAGCGACGATGAATTCAACGAAATGGCCAATTTCATTCCAGTTACTTTAATGTCCGGGGAAATAGTTGTAAAATTAGGCAGTAGAGTCATTGAAATTGAAGTTGTGGAAACCATGAATTTCATTTTGGACAGAATTAAATAAAAAAATGCATAAAAAACCGCCTTTCATTCTGCTCATCTCCCTCTCTCCCGCAATGCATAAAAAAGCCTTTCAATCCCCTCCCCTCTTACACACACTTTACGTGCACTGCCAGGTCCTCTATCGAAAGTCGCCTTACACACATGCTATCTAGCGATACTATTAGACCCAGGCTTCGGACGGTTTCTACTCTCTCACCTTTTACGCGCGCTGCGCTGCCAGGTTCCCTCTACACGCGCGCTATCTGGCTTCTCTCTCTCCCTTCTCTCTCCCTTTATACTCTCTCGCCTTTTACGCGCGCTTCCAGGTTCACCGGGTGTTCACCGGGCGCCAGGCTTCAGGCGGTTTATACTCTCTCGCCTTGTACGCGCGCTTCGCATAGGTTATTTTGACGGCTTAGGACAATCACAGGACCAGCATTTTTCCCCATAGCAGTCGTTGCTAAGGGAGCTACGCTCGCTTCGCTCAATAAAACAATTAAAGGTTCAACTTTTAGATCGTTTTAAAAAACTGAGATGTATAACACAAAGCATAGATATTAAAGTTTTGAGAATACGCCAATTAACGAAGCACCCTCTTAGATTTCACAATAATTTAATTAAAAGGCCCTTGTGTTGCATCACTCAAACGTGGCGGGCTCGGCCATCCATCAGGTCAAAAGTCCACTTAAAATTTCCTATTTAGGAGATGGTTTCACTTATGAAAACCTCAATCATATGCAATGTATTTATTTTTTAAATTCTTTCCGCGGTCATGCAGGGCGAAGCACAGGTGTCGCATTTACCTTTCGAGGAGAGAGACAGAGATCGATTGCGTGGAGGAATGCCAACAACTCGCCTGGCCTACAGCGCCAGCTCTCGCGCAGTGGCTCTTAATAAAACTAACCCCTGTAATATCCTAGTCCGCGTCCTAAAGTAGAAAAGTATAAATCGACATTTTGATAATGGTTTCAGGGCGTGTTGAGGACTAAAGAGCGCAGACATTCATTGTAAACGTACACTGATTCCAGTTGGAGGTACAATGTTGGTATTTGTACGCTTGAAATTGACACCTACTAAAAGTTCCCATTTCGGTGTGCATATTCCTAAGAAATTCGTTTTTTTGTAAAATTTTGGTAAACGAGTAAACAGGAAATCCAAGTGTACAAAAAATGTTCTAGGAAACAAAAACAGTCTGCATAAAAGATTTTTCGAACAATTAAGAGAAAGTTTTAGACCAGGAAGTAATATCGTAAACAGTATTCTTACGTAGCAGGTGTTTTAAACCATTAGTTTATGTAAAATTTTGTAATGAAACGGTGAAATAAATTCAGCTTAAACTTTTATTATTTTTTTAACGAGCCTGAAAGATTAAAGGTACGCCTCTTTTTTTATAATTGTAAACGCTGGTTCCAAATTGATTTTCGGAAAGAAATTTTCCGTCAACTCCTTCGTCCAACAACTATGTGAGTTAATTTCTAACCAAACATCATTTATATCCTTTATTTTTAGGAACGGTAGGCGGATATGCGTTAAATTACCGTTTTTCGTTCTTGGTTTGCGTGAAATGCTGTAACCAATCCATTATCTTGATCATTTCTCCATAAAGCTTTGGCGTTATGAAAGAGAAAACCTCGGATTGTCGCAAAACGGAATACCCCTTTTGTTGCACTGAAGACAGTTGCCTCAAAATCAGGTTGAACTACCGTCGGATTCAAGTTCAGTCCACGGTCCACCGCTAAGTCTTTCAGCAAACCTTTAAAGGTACAACGAAAGATAATAAGAAAGCCGTGTTAACCAAGATTGCTTTACCTGATAAATTGTCCATAGGTACGCGTTTCTTTATAAGGAAGAAGTCCATATACGGCACAATTTGACCCTCAACTTGACCATGGATTGAGTAGACTTGTGTGAAGAGACTCGGTGATCCAGTAAATTGAACCATCGATATATAAAATGTATATTTGGTTAGGTACTCAAAGTATATTTCGGTGTCAGAAATTTATTTTATCGTCACTTCCATCTTCTGTATAATTATAAATAAACCATGTAAATTTGATAATATACCGATTACAAGAAAACTCTCTCAACTCTAAAATGTTGTCCAATCTCCAGCATTATTTATGTCAGCTCGACTTGCAGTTGGTTTTGGAACTTTCTATCTACGGGTCCTTAAAATATTAGTTTTTACGGCGGAATATTTTGGTAAACACTGATGGAGGCATTCGCGATCATATGGATTTTTAACAAATTACTTGGTTCCGTTATAACCTACAATTCATTTTCGTTTAAGCCTAAATAAGAATAACGGTCCATTTTAGAACTTACGGTATGGTAGCCTTTCTTCTTTGAACCCGATGGCGAAGATTTAACTTAAGCGTTACATTTTTTTAATGGTTTCCATTCTACTTATAGCACCGTCTTCTGGTCCGTGGTTGTGGTCACACACATACTATAAAAATGGTTTTTGCAAAACACTTTCCACAATACCGTGAACGCATTTCCGCAGCCAGACACGAAGAGTGTAAAACCCCTCCTAGGGAAGATAAGTTCTTCGGAGAGGTTTAAGGTATGGGCTTTAAATGAATCTCCATTAAATCACAGAAAGCTAATATTAATGAAGTTTCTATTAAATCGCAAAACTGTGGTCCAATTTGGGTCGCCAGCAATATAAACGTTATAAGTTTAATCCGAAACTACTAGAAATCCCGGGAATAGTGTTTAAATCAAGTCTCAAACAAATCGCAAAAAACAAGTCTAAATTAGGTCTTAAGCTGGTTCTCAAATAGCGCTATAAACGAGTCTTCTCTTAGGTCAGCTTAGAGAAACCTTAAAAACACTTGATTTTATCTGAATTTTAATATATTTTTAGTCTGAGTTTTGGAATGTGGGGGACTCGTTCGGGATTTTTTTGCGCTTAAATAAATCATTTTAAGGTTTTTTTCACCATTATTTTGATAAGCGACGCAAGGTTACTATTAGACCGGGTAGGCCAGCCTCATCAACGCGCGGACAAAACTTGTTCGAACTAACAGATTGTAACGTCGCCGGGAGTAGTGGCGTACTCCTGTAATCCCAAGCGCCTGGGAGGCAGAGTTTGTGGATGGCCGTGTGAGGAAGACCACCAATCCCCCAACGGGTGGTCGGAATACTTCCGCCACGGGTGTCCCCACGTATCCCTCGCCGGCGTGGCCGTTACACATATCTCGCCCTGATTAATCAAATGGACGAGAGGACTAAATTGTCCCACACGTCACAATCGACTAAAAAAAAAGATTGTAACGTCGACAGTGCTAAAAGCTTTTTTAATACGCTTATAGTAAGTAAGTAACTTTTTCTTATCGGAACTAAATGAGAGTTACGTTTTTATAGGAAACCTAACGGTGACGTATTAACTGATGGCAGGTCATCTAGGTTTTGAGCTTCTTTGGAAACTGGGACATCACCTGTCGTCTTGTGTCGCGTGGACAGAGGTCTGCTCTTGCCAAATCAATATATTTCAGTATTTTTAATATTTTAGACAATACGACATTGAAATTAAGCTAAATTTGGGAAACAATTTATATTTCGGGTCCAAAGGCCTGCAACGTTAAGAGTGAGAATGTTTTATAAATATATCAAGGGAGTGCTTTTAAACACCATTAAGTATTTTGCTTCATCTGCTTTATTTAGAGCGATATTCACCAGCAATATTTTTATTACGTACGGGTTTCCCAATAGCCACGCACCGCCAGTCACAGGTATCGCCCCTACAAACGCTGAGTTTCGGCGAGAGAGAGCGCGTACCTGGAACCAACAACTCGCCTGCACTGCAGCGCCGCCAAGTAGCGCTATTTCAAAGTAAACTCCGGGTGTTTAGACAGCCACAGTCTAAACAGTTTGGGTAGAGACCCAGAGACGGGCGAATAAAAAGGAAAAATCACATGGCGCCGGTACATAGGACGAAGTCTTTTAGGAAATCATCAATATTTTTAAACCATTAGTCAAATAATAGACAGTTTTTGTAAAATTAAAAATGAACATTGTCATTTCCTTGGTGACAATATGTTTCAATAATCGAACGAGTTGAGTGCATCTTGGACAATATGTGGCGATTAAAAAAACTTATAGAACCTATGGCAACTTTTTGGTCATTAAAACTTATAACTTTTTTTGTTATTATTAAGGTTATAAAATATTAGCCTTGTATGAATTCTTATTCTTTTTATTCAATAATAAAAGTTTCAAGAAATGGAAATTAAAGAATAGTTTAAAATTTATCAGAAGCATAAAAGGCGCCTTTAAAAATTACTGTTTTTAACAAAAGTTTCGAACTGTAAAAGTTATTAAAATAAATACCTAGTATAAAAATTAATATTAGTTTCAACCATAACTTAATAACATCAAAATAACTTGTTAAGCTACGTAAAAGGGTGGTTAAAAATAACAATTAGTTATTTTCTTCAAAAAATTTAACCTATGCTACGATGTTATTAGTAAAAAAATTATCAGCCAACTTTCAATTATCGGAAAATCACCAAAGATTGAACAGATTATTATTGATGAAGAGATTGAGCAAACGATTTATAAAATTAAACAGAAATGGACCACGTTATATCATTGAAACATTCAGGGAAACCCAGGCAAACCGAAACATAAAATTTTTTAATGAAGGTTATTCCCCGAAAAATAATTTAAATATCCTAATAGTGAAACTTTCAGAATTATAAACTTTGTATGATTGACGACTTGGTCGTTTTCTTCGACACCAATTATTAAAAATTGCAAAACAAATTAACTCGAGAAGTATAGGGATATCTTTAACCAAGAAATGGCATTCCGTGACCTCAGGATTGAATATTACCTTGATCTTCGACCCTTGACCTTCTCCTTTTACGATAATAACAGAAATGCTATTTTAATCAATATGGATTGCTAAATTTAGTTGGCATACTGACCTTCGGGGAGAAATAAGAAAATAATTTGGAAATTGAACACTTTTTTGGGCGAGCTAATTACAAAATTACAACCTGGTAAATCTAAGGATAAGCGGACAAAGGGTTAGAGTTACATTGCTGCTGTGATGCGAGTGAAAAGGCTTACGTTACCCTGATTTACGAAAGATTCAAAACAAAATCAAGAAAAATTCTCGTAAATTTAGTTACGGCTAAAGCCCGAGTAGCACCTCATGAACAAATAAAAGATCAAGAACAATCTCTGCCCAAACTCAAAAAAATTGATTTTTAGTATGAAGCTTCGCTCACTTATTACCGCAAACCTATTCAGGCTTTTACGAATAACCAAGTCCAAATTTAAGTGACGTGTTCCTTATGTCATATTTAGTCGTAGTTTTTGGAGAATGTCCTCATTGACTAGCGTGTGTTCACCTCGTTTCGTGACTAATCACAACGTTTCTAAGCACTTATTCACTGCCAATACATTAGCACATCAAATATGTTTCCACTGAAAGCAATTTCCTTGGCCTGGTTTGAATTAATGTAAACCGTAAAAAACATGAGTTAATAAACCATTACGCTATAAGAGATTTTCAAAGCATTAATTTCTAAAAGTTTTTCCAATTGCTTAATGTAGGGAACGTTTATACAAAAACCATTAAGACTCAATAGTTTTACACAATAAACGGAGACTGAAAAATAGGCAACTTTGGCAAATGCAACGATTTTAGGCGTGTAACGTAAAACGCACTATTCTACCCTAATATTGAAACTATAAAGGTAATTTTTAATGTATTTAACAAAGATCTTAAGTTTAATAAACAGTAACTTCCGAATACTTCAAAAACCATGGCAAGGAAAATCAAGAAAGCGTCAGTGCAGAAACGTGTAAACTTTGACGTTCCCGTTCGAATCCTGAGATGCTTAACCTCTTTAATGTTTAATATGACCAAAAACGTTTTCTCATCTTAACCGGTGCGCTTGAACTTATCAACATGATTTCTTACTTATATTTACTAGTTCAAGAAATGAAAAATAATTTTTCAGAAGTTAAGCTTCTCTTGCTTTTATAGTAAACATTATTTTTAATAGCCTATGTTGCTAGGCAATATTAAATTACTTTCCTTTAAAACATTGCTCAAATTTAACGAACTTGGGAGATCATCATCGAACTGATCAAAATAAAATAGAGTAAAATTATAATCGAAACCAGGAAAGACACTAATCAGGGTACCTGGAAATCAATTAGGAATCAAGCCAAAAACGTTATCAAGGATTCTGACCAAAACATTAACGAAACAAAACAGTAAAAAATCAAGTAGCCAGACAAAATCTAGGAATTATTTTTATACCAAATAAGTTATCAGAATTAATTACTGTATTTGTATTTAACTTTGAAGAGAATGACCAGTATACTCTTAATTCTTGTCTATTGACAAAGGCTTTACTAAGAAATTAAAAAAAAACATAAATATTGCACTTATTAATTACCGTGCTATAGTATATTAAAAAAACAATAAAACTGGAGAAGACCACACGGTATAAACTTATTATTTTGAGACGTTTAGAGCAGCCTTATTAGAACATTATGGTGAGTAAATTTGGAACCTGAGTGAGATTGGAAGCTACATTTAATAATTATAATAAATAACTATTTCTCGAAATATGAATAATCACATAATTCCTAATATTAATATAATTAAAACTGACCAAATTGACATGATTTTCTCTTATATACGCTGTATAGCACCATCAAACAAACATTAATAAATACATGTATGTTTACTGAAGGTAAATATACTGTAATGAAACACGAGTGTTAACTATGTTATTATTCTTGTTTTTTTAAAGCTAATTATATCGAATGATCTTTGGATTATTCCAGTAAGATATAACCATAAATTTAATAAAGCATAATCATGGTTTTTCTAGTGGTAGCAGTAAGCTTGTCAATTATCAAGCGTTTTATAGATTCCCAACTTTCCCTTTTAAGCGTTCTCTCGTGCCAAACTGCCATAGCTTTGTCTGTTTCCTTGACTGCGTGAATAATTTGTTTAAAAAACGTTATTATTAGCATTCATAGAAACATTACAATTGAGACACGTGTTTTTTAAAATAAGTTTAGAAAAGGTCATATAAAGGGCTTATCCAGGATTTTATTTCACGGGAGGTTTTAAGGGAAAAATTTCAAGGGGGGGTGCTGACGGAGGTTTCACTAATTTTTATTAGACACCCCCTCAGTCATCAGTATTTGGGGGGGGGGGTTGAACCCCCCCATAAATATGCCCTTGGGTCATATAGTTATTTTTTATGACCTATAATATTATTGACAAATTGACCTATTCCGACCAAACCCATTTCAAAAAAGGTCATCGAGAAAGCTCTAAAACTTGTTACTTGACAGTTTTGGTTTACAAAATGACCTCTCCCTCTTCGCCGCACAGCCGGTGATTATAATACCTTCGTCTTACTGCCAAGCGTAAAACACCGAATTCGTAGAGTTTGAGTTATTGAACTCGTACCTCCTGTCACAATGGGATAAAGCTTCACTACCGTCACCTTCGCTACTAGGTAACATGCGCCCGTATTTGGCATATAATTCACCTACTATTTCGACAGGGAAACCCTTACAGGAAACAAATATGATAGAATACCAATGTCTGACGAAGAGTTAGACGCGCTAATATCCTTGGTTTTACACTATATTTTTAAGTATAGATGGTGATATCGTAGGTAATATTTTAAAAGGCCCATGTTTTATTCTGCTTGTACCCCTGGAAATAAACTGGCGAAGGTTTCTTCGTTTGAAACGTGTTTTTTAATTCTAAAACACCTGTAAGTACGGTTTTTGTTCTACCGGAGGATACTACTAATAAAATAAATTTGTACGGTTTGTTCTTGTAAAATGACTTTCTGATATGCATGATGAAAATGATTTACAATAATTTTCGTCTTTGAAATCCAGTTTATTAAACTTCGTTACACACATTAGCTTTCATTTACAATCACTGCCATTTGTGACCCATATATGGCACACCTTCTTAATTAGGATACAAGGTTCGAAATCTTTCTAAAAAACAAATTGGGATGATTTCCTTTTTGTGGTAAACGATTCTCAAATTCGGTATTCTCAATTCTCTTATTTTCATGGCTAAATATCGCGGGTATTTTTTTAAATCCAAATTGTCTTCTTAAAGAACCATACATTGTTCTTCTTGTTCGACTATTACGAGCACAGGCTGGCCGTCCACTTCCTAGCCAGTCGTTCGGTCGATGGGTAACGCAAGGATTTTGGAAACAGTGACGACATCCTGAAATATATTCACCATTATTAGGAAAGCTTAGTAAGCTAATACATAATATTGAGACTAAAAAAATTTATTAACTTCTTCTTTTCTCGTAGAATTGTCTAAACAATTTATTTCAGCCCTTACTGTTTCAACTAGATGCAGGTTCTAACTTTGGCGTTTTGGGGGAAAAAAAGTGCTTTTTTCGGGGAAAGCTTCGAAGGATACAACGGGGATGGACCAGTGGGTTCTGGGGCAAAAAACCCTTTGTTATTATTTTGAGTGAAAAAAACATAAACCGAAATGGAACGGGGTTCAACCTAGATTCTTGAAAATCGACCTTGAAGCGATACTGACATCGGTAATTGAATAGGGGGGGGGGGTGAGGTTTAGAGGGGGATTTTGCGGTAGCTCTTCGTTTATGCTTTTTGTTAGAAATTCGAGCCTAGAGCCCTAGAAGTTAGAAAAGCCATTTTTAGTTCAACATCGAGATATATATATCGAAGTGGAACTATTGCTATTGACGGATTGACGTATGTTTGTTTGTTTGGCGTCGGCGTCAGTGACGACCCGGTAGATGGAGCTGCGAAAAGTAATTTAAATAAATTTTATTAATGCCGGCACCGGGACTCGAACCCAGATAGCTGCTAGCCGCGTTATCTCTAAAACCGACGCCTTTACCAACCAAGTTACACCGTTATCTTTGAATTAATTCTTGAACTTTTGGCCTTGAACATTTTATAGTTTGAATTTGGCTAGTTAATTTGTCGCAATTGTTGTTCCTTTTTCCGCGTTATTTTACGTATATTTACGGCGTTTAAGGTCAAATGAACCTCAAACTTCACCTCCCCCCACCCAGTGTATTAACACGAAGGGTGACACGGGCGTGGCGGGAAGTTTGAATTACCGAGTGGGGCTACACAGCTTTTTCCGATGGGCAGTTTCAGGTCTGTCAAGTAAACAGGGGGCCCAATTTCGACCCCCCCCCTTTAATAACAATTCGTTAAAGTCAACTCTTTTACTTAGGATGGTACTTTTCATATCAAACGATAGAACGCGCAGTGCCGTTAATTTCCGCCCCCTTAGAAGGGAGAGTGACCGAAAAAAAGCAAGTTGGTCTCATTTGATAGAAGTTTTTGACGCGCAGGCAGTGCCGTTATTTTCCGCCCCCTCCAACTAACCCCCTTAAAGGGAGAGTGATCTTAAAAAACAAGTTGGTTCATTCGCTAGAACTCTTTGACGCGCACGCAGTGCCTTTAATTTCCACCCGCTCCGACCAACCCCGTTAAAGGGAGAGTGACCGGAAAAAAACGGTAGGTCTCATTCGATATAACTCTTTGACGCGCACGCAGTGCCGTTAATTTCCGCTCCCTCCGACACACCCACAAAAAGGGAGAGTGATTGAAAAAGACAGTTGGTCTCATCCGATAAATTCATGGGTATTTTTTTGCGAATTTACATGACTTTTGGTGCCTAAACTACCCAAATGTTTGATTTAAATTTCCTAAAATAACCCCATTTTAATCCCAATTAAAGAATTTCTTTATATCATATTTCCACTAATTGCAATAATTTAAAAGAATTATGTTCGTCTTGTTTTGCTAACCCTTTTCACCTTTGATACATTCCGTATATCTAACGATTGGAAATCACATGGCCTCAACAGCTTTTGTATTGTTTAATTTTATTTGCCCACCCGGGTATCCTGAGTGATTAAATTAATGTTAATTCCACATTTTTATTGCGAAAATTGGGAGTTCAAGTATCTTGTTGACCATTCGGAGCAAAAAGAGTCCTTGTCCTGTAATATTTGCGAATGTGTACTCACGTGACGAGCTGGTTAATAACGCTAATTATTTTATTATGCTTGATGTAAAGAATCAAGTCAAAAATCTTTTAGAATCAATATCACCGGATTTAACTAAGACTGGCCATCAGTTTGATATCAGTGACATAACGGAAAGTGAGGGATACGCTTGTATGAACCTCAAAAAATGACGTAACACTTATGAGGAATACAGACGGAGTTCAGGTGTTTAAATCGTCGAAAATTGCTATTTGGCCCATTCCGTTTTTAATAAACGAGTTGCCTCAAAGAATTCGCGCGAGGAATACGCAGATGGCTGGTCTTTGGTTCGGAGAAAAGCAGCCCAATATTATCTGCCTAGATGGATCATAGCAAATTATCTACCCTCACCCTTAAACATAAAAATAAGTTTATCACTTAACTAGTTTAGGTCAGATAAATTATAAACTAAATCCCCGCCTTCCACAAGATTAATATATAATCCGTCGCCAATGTGGTGCTAATTAAAGGCATTCCTCTGCGTGGCTTGGTATTTCCCAACATACGAAGACTTGCTGGCACGGACGCATATAAGACTTCCAACAATCACGAGGTGCGCCCGGGGTAGGTCTACTTTAACTACTTAATACCCTCAACGGACCGCGACTCCATGGAGATATTTTTGAGTGGCTATTCTTCGTTCGGCTTCCAGGTAACCCTGAAGAGACCAGAGAAGCGAGTTTGGCCTACTCCAAGATCGAGACCACGTCCCCCTTCATAAGAACTGGTAGTACCGCGTCCGTATTCCCCCGCTTATATCCGGTTTCAAGGCCAGATTTCCACTCCGGATGTTTTCTTCCAAAACGAAAGTAAAAGTAACCGAAACCCCTCTGAAACCCCCGCAACCACGTGAAGCCAACCACGAGCGACCTTTAAAAAGTAGGGAAAGGCATACAGATAACTAAGCCAATGACCACTGGAAAAAGTAAAGTCACTAATATCTTTTGTTTTGAACCCCGCCCTATATCCGTTAAACAAAACCAGGGAACAAGACAAAAAAAAATATTATTGCGAACCTGAAAAGAAAAAGTAACAAGACGAATAAGCTATCCGGAAATCGAGCGGGACCCACGATGTACCTCCGCTTGAAGTCCGGAAAGAAAGGGACCAAGATCACCCTCCCATCACCGGACCAGGCCCTCGCAATTCCACGACCATAAACCAAATGGCCCATGGAAACCAACCAACCGATTCCATCCGAAGCCATCCGACATCAAAGATCCTTTCCAACGCCTAGCCGGAAACTCCAGAATCAAAATCCCTGACGTATCTACATCCCCGCCAACGCCCCCGTCTTGAAGTTCGACGTAGAAATCCGGACGTCCTTGCCGTAATCCGGTCCATGTTTTGCCGTTATCCGTGTCCTCTGCCGGAATCGAGTCGAACTGTCAAATCCCACGCCTGCGATAAGAAAAACCACGTGTGTGAGCATCTTGCGCAATCCGGACCCAAATCGTACCGTTACGAAGTGCTACAACGTCCCCGAGAAAAGCAAACTGATGAGCCGAAAATATCCAGTGATGAGTACAATTTTCCGTTCCTTCTCTCTCCCCCCCCCCCGTAGATACCTATAGGGTCAGAATCTATAGTAGCCAGTAAGAGACTGGAAGAATTCCCAAAATACAAAGAAGTAAAAAGGGTTTTTCCCTCACCATAGTCCGAAGAAGATAAAAATCAAGCCCCGAGTTTGAGAGCTCATTTTATCCGTCGGTTATCGCTTAGGAGGTCCCAATATTTTCACGGTCGTTCCGAGTTGTTTTCTCTCCCACATATATATCAATCTCTTTCGCAGCTGTAGTGTATTATTTTTTATATAAGTCTTAATTGTAGTAAAGTTACTTGTAGCACCATTAAATGTAATTTAAGAATAGTGCATTTTAGTGTTTTCATTTCCCTCGCCTTAACAAGCCGACGGCTTCCACCCGAGAAATGGGGAATGATCCCATTAGCGATTGTAAGTAATGAAATTCAATCAGGGGCTGTTGAATTGATCGATCACAGAAGTTTACTCAAAACCTGTTTTCCTAAAATTCGCCAATTTCTACTGTGTATTTGTCAAATAGAAAACACTTTTTTTGGGAATTTCATATAATGTTTCCTACGGTTTAATAAAAAACGACATTTTGTGCTGTACAAAAGGTTTAAATAAAACTATTTTTTTACTAGAATAGTAAGTTCTGAAGAAAAAAAACCAGATAGTACTGCACAAAATAACCTTTCACGGAACCACGTACCAAGCTTTATAGAAATGAGGGATCTGCATTTCACGGTTAAAAAAATAAATTCAAAAGATGCATTTTTTTTTAATTTAAACTTTCACAAATATGCTTATATGCAGGTTTTGTCACTTACAACCATAATTCGATACGATATTTCGATCATATCAGGAGCCACGAGAAGGTAAGATTTAACGTTTATTTACCCTTACAAAATATTTCTATAGGTTTTCTATGAAATCTTATAGAAACATATAGAGGGCCTATAGATTTCTATGTCCTATAGAGTGCTCTATAAATATTTCTATAAAAAATACACTAATTTTTTCTATAGAAATTATATGGATTGATTTCTATGGTGTTTTCTACAATTATTATACCAAAATATACCAGTTATTTCTATAGAAATTATATTGATTGATTTCTATGGTGTTTTCTAAAATAGTTATATCAAAATATACCAGTTATTTCTATAGAAATTATATGGATTGATTTCTATGGTGTTTTCTACATTTATTATATCAAAATATACCAGTTATTTCTACAGAAATTGTTGGTTATTTGAATTCTCCAGATTAATTTGCCAAATGGAAGTATAAATTGGCACCAAAGTGAAAGCTCAAAATTATTATGGTTAATTTGAAAAACACCCCAAATATGTTGTTTGAGTTCACCCAAAGGGTTTATATTTGCAAAATTGATTTATAAAGGACATCGCACTTCTTCTATGGGATTTGGCTTTCGACCGATGGTTTTCAAATTGAAACATGTTGTTGGGCTTGATCAAAGGAGCAAAATTGTCCACTGCCATTTTTTCCTAGCTCCTATAGTTTGGCCAGTAGCAGCGGTCAAAAGTGGACGAAACTTACAAGGAGAGTACCCGAGGTGTTTATTGCCCATTTTGTTCAAAGTCGGGCGTAATGTAGACCTATATGAGATATGAAATTTCCCAAAAGGAGACGTTGCACTATCGATTCGATTTGCCATGGCAACCGAAAATGTTTTTGACCACTTAAAACAAAATAATCTCCATTTAAAAAAGCATAGGATTTTCTCGGTTTTACAGGGTCCTAGCTACGAAAATTAAAAAAAAATTAAAATCACGAAATGGGTTATTTGGACCATATTCAGGTAAATGTCCTCAAGTTTGATGTAAAATTGTTACAATGTTTGGATAAAATAAGGAAAAAATCTTATTTTGGTTTTAAGTGGTCAAAAACATTTTCGGTTGTCATGGCAAATCGAATGGGTAGTGCAACGTCTCCTTTTGGGAAATTTCATATCTCATATAGGTCTACTTTACACCCGACTTTGAACAAAATCGGCAATAAACACCTCGGGTACTCTCCTTGTTGTCTATTTGTTAAAAGAAGTTTGCGCGTCGCTAGCCCGGGCTCACTATCAATAGAGGTTTCTTGACGAAATTCCAGGTGCTTCCCAAAACTGAGCGTCGTACTTGGTTTCGTTCTGTTCGTACGACGTTCTGATCGCACGATGAACGAACTCAGTAGATAAATAGTTAAGTATTGAGTCTTAACTTTCGTGTGACCGTGACTTTAACCGAGTATGTGCTGTATCGATAAATAAGTGTTTGATCTGTTGTTGAGTGACTGTTTCTTACCTATGAGCGAGTGTTGAATGTGGGATTCAACGAAACGGTTAATCATATATATTCTGATTTCTTTAGTATTTATTTTATTTTATTATTGCTGATAAAATATTGAATAATAAATAATTCAACGTACGAAAATTCATCGAATAATAAGTTGCGAGAAAAGAAATAATGAAGTAGAGGTGTAAAAATCTTGGCAAGAAAACTCTATTGATAGTGAGCCCTGACTAGCGACGCGCGAGCGTAGAGCGCTAACCGATGGGCCGTGACTCCTTTTAACTTTTGACCGCTGATACTGGACAAACTAAAAGAGCTAGGGAAAAATGGCATGAGACAATTTTACTCCTTTGATCAAACTTAGCAACATATTTCATTTTGAAAGAAAACTGTCGAAAGCCAAATCCCATAGAAGAAGTGCGATGTCCTTTCAACGAGTTAGTGGAAACTCTAAATGGGGAATGATAGAAGTGGTTCACTTTGGTGTACTATAGTTATTTCAGTGTGAAAAACACCTCAATATGGGTTTGAACTCACCCGAAGGGCTAAGATTTGCCAAATAGAAGTATAACTTGGCACCAGGGAGTGAAAACTCTCAAAATTTTTATGGTTAATTTAAGTGACTAACTTTGATGTACTACAGATATTTAAATTTGAAAAATATCCTAGGTATTCTATAAAAATATCCTAGGTTTTCTATAAAAATATTCTAGGTTTTCTATAAAAATATTCTAGTTTTTCTATAAAAATATCCTAGTTTTTCTATAAAAATATTCTAGGTTTTCTATAAAAATATTCTAGTTTTTCTATAAATATATCCTAGTTTTTCTATAAAACCATCCCTGTACTTTCTGTAAAAAAACTCGTGTTTCCGCTCACTTTCTATAAAAATCACCGGTTTTTTCCGTATAGTAATTATTCTAGCTCTATAGAAAAATGACCCAAATTGCTATAGAAATTATATAAACTATTCCGAATGTAATTCTATAGAATTTCCATGGAATCTTTTGGTAAGGGATAGCGTAAGTCGTCTAGTGAGTTGACATGCGTCTTATATACGGTCTGGCAGATGAAATCAAGCTAATATAATTTTTCAGTCAATCTATCGCCAAGGGGACACTTTGGTTGTATGTTTCACTACATCATGTTCTTCATGTGTTCGAACACTGAACTGCTAGAGCTTTAAAGACACTTGGACAACCTGGACGCGCTATAGTGACCCCACGCGACGTTCGCCACCGAAGCCCGCTTTCGTTGGCTTGCTCGGGAATTGTCCCTTCTGTCCCCTAATAATAACAAAACGTGGTAAAATTTAAGCCGCGGATGTTTATTTCCTATCCGTTTGTATCTCCCCCATTAGCATGATCTTGCCCTAACAAAAGTTTTCTATAACATATCTTATCTATAGAATAAAAATGTGTTAAACTATATCATGCCTAGAGAAAATTGATAGTTTTGCTATACATTTTTCATAGAAACCTGTAGAAATTCTTGTATGTTTATTTAAAAAAAAACTTGTATAATTCATAGAAAATAATTAGTATATGTTTGAGAAAACGTGGTATATTAAAGGAAAAGCTAGTATATATAATAAAAAAAATTATTTATTTATATTGTTTAGATCCAAATAAGCAATCGTGAAATAAAATGTTGTACATTTATTTTTATTTGGTTTGAATATTTTGATTGTGTGCTTTAGAAAGGATCCCGCACAGCGCCTATGGAAAAATGTCCTTCGACCAATTTTGCTGAAATTTTGTACTTCTGACTACTTCCAAAACTCAAAATCATGGCCGCTAGGGCCCAGCAAAGATCGGCGATTTACAGTTGTAACATGTTTAAAATCCTATTTATCCTCCGACGTATTCCCACACATATTTTTCCCCAATAAAGCTTAGTTTTCTCCCCAACTTATTCGCGTTTTTACTCCTCGTATTCCCACACACCCAGCTTTTAATAAGTTTTTGCCAGGTTTATAAAGATCATCGTTTACATCGTTTTCCCACTACACAACCTTTGTATTTTTTAATCAGTCTGATAAAGATCAACGCTAACATCGTAATCTTACTACACCCAACTTTTGTATTTTTTAATCAGGCTGATAAAGATAAGCACTGACATCGTATTTAAACTACGCCCAATTTTCCCCGTCTCACCTTCTACTTCGATGTCTACTCGAGCTTGAACTACGTTAGGATTTTGTGCCCTTAGCAAAATGGTTCGAGCTTTATCGACAGTGGCTTCCTGCATTCCAATAAGTGGGAATACATGTACGACGAAGAAGAAAGAGGATTTTAAACATGTTACAACTGTAAATCGCCGATCTTTGCCGACGCTAGCGGCCAAGATTTTGATTTGTGCCCAGCAACACTTTTGTTCACCATGGTCAGAAGTACAACAAAGCCAAATTCAGCAAAATTGCCGGAAGTACATTTTCCATAGGCGCTGTGCGGGGTCCTTTTATAAAATTATTTAAAAAAACTTTTATAGCTATTCTATTCATAATAATTCAATAGAAATTTCAGCTGTTTATAGAAAGGCTTAATCTTTTATATACGTTTTATCATATTCTCATAGAAACATGTGTTGGGTGACTCATTTGAGGACGAGAGGTTGGAAACCATAGAAATTAGAAGGATAAAATGTTTTTATATGAGTCACGAGCGACAGTTATTTCAATCAGTGCTTTACTTGCACACGGGTTTCAGAATAAGAAGGGTCTCGCGACTGCAGCGCGTGCTCTCTACCTTCAAGAGCTACAGCTAAGTGACGCAGACAAAACATTGTCACATGACCCCCATATTTTATAGAAAACACTATTGTCCGACTTAATATGAGCGTGTATGAGGACGAGAGGTCGGAATTGTCCCGCACGTCCGACAGAATGTGAATATGTATGAGGACGAGAGGTCAGAATTGTTCCACACTTTCTGCAGGAGATACAATTCAGCCTTTTATACCCTTGTATGATGAATATATTTAGAATTATTATTTATCGTTTATTTCACAAACAACAACCGATACAATGATATTAATTATCAAACCTCTTTATTTATATTTTCCTAACTTAAAACTTAAAATATTATACAACCTTGTACCTATTTGGTTTTTGACATACTAATTAACCATTTCCATAAAGTAGAAAGACTATCCGAAGGGAAAAACTGAACGGTAGCCAATACGCCACCTAGCGAGGAGTTTTCAAAAGACGAAGAAATATCCCGCCTGAAAGGGGCAGATTTTATATGGAAAATCACCTCCGGTGAAGTAGATAAGCTATCTTCGAAACTCAAGGCCGTTGAGACAATTTTTAGACGGACGTTTCTTGGACCACACACCCGAACAATAGAAAACTAGGAGGACACGATCGTTTATAGCGTTAACGTCTTTCACGAGATAGCAAATGACGTCAAGAATGAAGAAAACGAAGAGGAACTAATCGCAAAAAATCTCAAAGCATTATGGAACCTAGAGGCTCTAGGAATTGTGGATAAGTCGAACGACGAGTATTCCTCGGAAAAGGCCATCGATGAAGAAATTGAACGAAAAGTAGATTATGATGTGGAGCGTTACGTAGTTTAACTTCCCTGGAAAAATGACGTGAAGCTAACCAGTGATAACAAGTTGGGAGCAGATAGAAGGTTTTACAGCAAAATAAGAAAATTTCGTAAGAAGCCTCAACTCTTAAAAGACTACGCTGATGTCATAGAATCACATCTAAATGAAGGAATCGCCGAAAGAGTGGAAACGACAGGAACCCCTGAACGTACGTTTTACTTACCGCACAGCGAAGTCGTAAAAGAACCCAGAACTACTACGTGAACGAGAGTAGTGTTTGCTGGGTCCTCTCATCCGATGAACACTCCCTCACTAAACGATTGCTTAAGTGTTGGTCACCCATTGAACGTCGATCTTTTAGGGTTACTAATCAATTTCAGAAAAAAATGTCGTAGCTTTTACCGCTGACATAGAGAAGGCTTTCCTTCAGGTGAAGATCGAGACGCTACGCGTTTTTTTAGATCGAAGGTAGAGATCTAGAAGCCACCGTATGAAAATTGTGGTTTTACGAATGACCAGGGTATTCTTTGGTCTCAACGCGAATCCCTACTTGTTAGGAGCCACAATCCGTCATCACATCGAGAAGTACAAGGACGAATATCCAGAAGCCTATAGATTATTGAAGGATTTACTTTACGTAGACGACGTCGTTGGTGGAGATAAAGGGGATCACGAAGCTCTGCGATTAGCCAATGATGCAAAAACGTTTCTCCCCCATGCCGGAATGAAATTACGAAAATTTCAGTCAAATTCTGAATGGCTCATTCTGCAATTACAAGACGAATCCGAAAACGCTTATTCCGAAGATGTATCCTTCTAGTTGCTCGGAATAGCTTGGAAGCCTAAATGCGATGTTTTCTATTTCGAAGTCAACAGTCTTCTAGATACTAAAATATTTAATTTGCAAGCGTCGTCGAGGATTTTCGATCCGATCGGATTATTATCACCTTTCTTTAAAGAAGTCAAGTGCCTGTTTCAAGAACTCTGGGTGAGAGGCAGAGCGTGGGATCAACAAATAGACGACGACTTAAGCGAACGATGGAAGAAAAGCTGTACGGAGCTACCCAATCTAATGCGAATAGAGGTACCAAGGTATTAAGGTTGTGGACAAGCTTTTCAACTTCACTGCTTTACGGACGCCAGCCAAAAAGCTTATGAAACCGCGATCAATTTCAGAATGAAAAATGAAGGACAAGTATAATTCATTCTTTTAGCGTCGAAATTTAGCACTAAAAGCACTGTCTATACCCAAGTTAGAAATCATGTCAGCAGTAATCGGAGCGATGCTTATGAAAATTATAGAAAATTACTTCGAAAACGAGAAACCACTGAAATACTTTTGGAGCGATTCAAAAGTAATGCTAAAATCTGGAAACCCTTTGTCAACAATCGAGTTAGCGAAATTAACCAACTTATAGACCCAAATTTGTGGAATCACGTTCCTGGAATACTAAATCCAGCGGACATACTAACTCGAGGAATGAGCGCGACAAATCTGAAAATAAAAATACAAATAACGAGAGATTTGTTCTAACTCCTGAAGCAGAATCTGAAAGAAGAGCGAAATATGAAGATTGTTTAGTATATCACGTGAAGAGTGCTCAATTTCAAACGGAATGAAAAGGAACTTAACAAACTGAGGAAATCCGTTGTAACGAAAGAACTGATTCAATACTTCGGAGAAATGAAAATCATTTGGAATTACATTGTTTACCGCGCTCGCTGGTGGGGCGGGATGTGGGAGAGAATGGTGGGAGTCTTGAAGGGATGTTTGAAGAAAGTAGTAGGTCGAGCTTTACTGACTTACGAGGAATTGGAAACGGTTGTCAATGAAGCTGAATCGGTTATTAATTCGCGTCCAATTAGCTATTTGTATAGCGACCAGAACGACCGTTCACCTCTCACACCATCTCGTTTCCTCATAGGAAAGCGATTAGACACCCTACCACCCAGAAAATTCAAAATTGGTGAATTAAAAGTTTGTGGAGGAGATCTTGAAAAAAGGTGGAAGTACCGTCAGGAACACTTAAACAGATTTTGGGTCAGATGGAGAAACGAATATCTCTTTGAATTGAGATATTCTCAAAAATCAGGAAAACCAATAGATAATTACCCCGAAATAAAATTTGGAGATGTTGTTAATTTAAAGGATGAACGCCTACCGAAGCACTTAAGGAAATTGTGTAGAGTCGTAGTATTACATACAGGCCGAGACGGCATTGTTAAATCTGACACATTAAAGAAACATTCGCGATCAGAAATAAAGATACCTCTCAAGCTTTTGTACCCCATAGAAATTAACTAAGAAACCAAAAATAAGTAACTGATTGTTCCTCATTGGGTTGGGGGGATGTCGCGGATTGGATTTGAAATGTAGATATTTTGTAACTTCTGGTGTTTTGTTTACTTTTGCAGCGAAAGTTTCCTCCGTCTTTCTCTCTGAGATAGACCTCTACCGTTGTAGAAGCCCTAGGTTTGGCCGTATTGCCATTGTTTGGGACCCCAAGAGTGGCCCAACCCATTCGAAGAATGGAGAGGAATGAAAAAAAAACGGAGGAAAGGCGGAGGAATCTTATGCCAAGATTTTTTGGCGTGAGAAGCGTCAGTTTTGGTTCAAAACGTTGAAGCGAAGAGTAACTCTTTCTTTCTATCAATAAATATTTAAGTCTATTTTTTTAACCTGACTAATTACTTAAACTTTACTCGTTTACCTAGTTTAACCTTTAGGTATTTCAGTGTAAGAACCATAAATACAGCCTTACGACAAATGTTAACCAAACAGTGCTTTTATTAAGACAGAAAAAAGATATTCAAATATGTAACACAACTATAAGCCATTTAAAGCAAAGCTTGCAATGATTTCTACTAAAACATTTCTAGCAAGTTTAAATGATATTTAAAAGTACAAAAATTAAGATTGTACTATAAAGAGAAAGCTTTGTGATATTTTTCGAAACTTAAACCATCTTTTTTGCAATCTGACATTATCAGCTACGCTAATAACCTTGGCACCACCCGAGTCAAAGAAAATGTAATTTTTATATATTTATAACAAACATAATATTTCATACGATATTTTTGATTATATATACATTTATTTAACCCTTTCTGTCAATGAAATAGAATAGGACTGTTATCCATCATCAATACTAATGCAACAGCAATTATTAGGCACCAAATATTCGGGCCATTGCGACTTCGAAAAATATTGATGCGATTGATATGACAATTCCTTCGACCCAAATACGAATGATAGGTGAGAGAAAGTGTAAAGTTGTTGGTATATGTTCAGTACGGAATTCATCTTGCGCTTTTTGAGGATTATATATAAAATCAAAGAAGGTGCGGGACGGTTTTTCTTGCGCCGTTTCTACAAACTGCCAAGCGCTAAAATAAAAATAGTAATATCGTAAGAAATAACACCTCATTGGTCAATTGAGACACGCTTTTTAGGAATTGGTAAATCCTGGTTAAATCACCGAAACATTGTTCATGGCTCGACAGTGTAGATTTCAAAAGTAGCATCGGAGTAATTATGGTTACTATAAAATTGTGGTTCTTCGTTCGTAATACTTTTTTTACCACAAAAGCTGCAGCTCTCAGCAAATATAACATAGACATTCGAAACTTCAAACTTTTGGACTTTTTTTAATCCTACTTCAAAAAATATTTGCCAATCTAAAAGGTGAAAGTATAAGTTTCTAATTTCAAATAAACTTCGCTATGTCACAGATTGTCTTTAACTTTCCAAACTAAGATATAAGTTTGAAATAAAGCTGTACTCGCGACAAAAAATACATGAACACCAACTTTAACTGCAGATGGCGAAAGATGTTGTGTTGTGCCATCTACAGTTAGAGCTAAGATAAATCAGTGTCAAAGCTCGCAAATGTGATTGGAAATTTGGTATCAAAATTTAACCAGCTTCTTACAAACGACAAGATGCTTCTCAAACCCTATTAAGAAAAGACTAAAACGAGGCTCCTCACTCTATCTCGCTCAAAAAAATTAAGTAATGCTTTTTTTTGACACATTCACTACAATAACGATAACGTTATCATTTGGAGCTCACTCAAAAACACCAAAATGCCCCGCTGAAGAAATGAAAACGTTCATTTTTAAACAGGATATTACGGACAAATATGTCATTCATTTTCGCAAAACGTTCTGTGGTGAGTAAAAAAATTTCCTATGAACATAGGTTTTAAAATGCTTTGTTTCAGAGTCTGAGGCACACAAAACCGGGATCCAAAACAACGAAATAACCAGTAATGAGAAGTTCGGTTACAGGCCTTAAACCCAATTGTTTCCATTTATTATTCATTTGGTTTTAACGGTGAAGCAATAAACATAATAGGAAATGCCCAAAAATAATTACTAAACAAGCAAATGTGTGCCTATACCAATGCCCAGATCCATTATTTCAAAAAATCGAGTTCAATCGACACTTTTAAACATTGTCAGAATTTTTGTAAATAAGCAACTTGTAACAGGCGAATTCCAATTCAAAGAATTGCCATCGATGGATTCTGGGAAAGTGCTTCTTATTTTCGAAAACGCACAATAACGAAATACGAGTATGAAAGAAACGGTTTAATACTAGGAATGGTACTAATTAAGTTTGATTTGCATAAACCCTGCCCATTTAGGCTAGGCGAACAAAGTAGCAAAAACCAGTCGGCCCGTATGCTGATTTTAATAGTAGGGCATTGAACTTGATGTGTAAGGCAACGGCTATTCTACCCGCAGTAGCGTACCGACGGGGGGGAGGCAGGGGGCATGTAGAACCGGGCGCCAGTCTAACGGTCCTATAAAGGGGCGCCAAAAAGACCCAAAATGATTAAAAGAATCCTAGTAAACGTTGTTTAGTCAAACCTTAATCAAAAATTGTTCTATAAAAAATTTGTTTTATTGTAAATTTGTAAAATAAATTGAAATTTCATGAAATTAATGAAATATTAGTAATTAGGATTTTTCGCGTCATACTGTATATAAGGGGCGCCTTTTAAGAGTTTTGAACCGGGCGCCACAAACCATCGGTACGCCACTGTCTACCCGTAAATAACTAGTCAGATAGTTAACTGAGATACGGTTCGACGCTTAACCGAATTCGAGCTGATTCATAAATGGTTGAGAAGCTCTGTTGACTCCCAGCGTACTCAAAAAATTACTAGCTGTATAACGGTATTTCAATATGTGGAAAATGAACTGGGCCCCCTTTTTTGAATCTCGCCTTCAAAAATATTTCCTCTCACTCACAATTGTCAGTTTGAAAGGGAGCAGTTATGAAATTAAAATTTAAGGTAAAATTATATTGACTCGGCATATCATATCTCGCTAACTTCACCCGTGACATCTGGCTTTCGTCTTTTTACATTATTTCAAAACTGCTAACCAAAACTATGTAATTAACGATTATTTTATATCATATAAAATAAATTAAAATACATCGAGGGTGCCCTTTGTATGAAAAGTTCATGTCAATTATAGCAGGGTGGTCGTAGACATCATTCGTTGAAATCCAACGTTAAGGAATTTATATTAAGAGCCAAAAATTCAGCCAGAGATTTCAACGTAGACCGGTTATGCCCTTTCGTGGCTCATCAGATATTTGTAGAATCTCTTGCTTTCCTCGAAAATCTGCCGATATCAGAAAAGCTAATATACGTCCAGGATTAAGATTACTAATACTGATATCGGAAGATTTCTCTTTAAACGGAGTAATATAATATGAGAGTTGCCATATTTTGGGAGGCGGTATGTAAAAAAATTGGGCACAGGTTAGTGCCTTAGCCAGAAATCCCTCAAAGTAGGGGTTTCAATTATCTAATATTTCCAAGGGCGTCTGTGAAGGGTTAAATTTTAGTACAGCCAAAGCTTCAGCAAAGGGGTAACACGGAAACCCGCCACTGTCACCGTTTAGTTTCATCTTTTAAAAAACCACTATGCAGCCAGTGGCACTGGGTTAAAATCGGAAAAAACTCCTTTTGTGTTGAGTTTGTAAGTTCTCGCCCCCACTTGTTTAAGGAGTTTTTCCTCTAGCTCTTCGATTTACCCTTCCATAGAAACTTGTTGAGGTTAACGGTAATAGTAAGTGAAGGGAGCTGTTGGCTGGCGTGGCATGAAGGGGTTGTGACCACCCTCCTGCGCACAATAACCCGGTCACCTGAATTAATGGCTTTAAAAGTCACTTGAAGTCCTAGACCTATGGCTGTGCCTTGTGTTTTAGCCTGATTAATTTTGATAATTAATTTTGGAGTCAGCTGAGAGGTGACAGAACTCCTCATCCGATTCTTCGCCAACTTCTTAGTGAGTAGTATTTTATAAGTCGACTCGAAGTCTGTAAAACGTCTAAAACTAGTTACTTTCGGGGAGGCCAACAGTCGACTACGGGAATTGACATTAAATAAAACGCTGGACTTAAAAGTGTCCAACACGTTATTGTACAAAGAAATAATAGCGTGTTTAAGTTAAGCACAAATACCAGTAATTCAACTTGTTATTTTCAAAATTTAGGAAGGCGTGTAATGAAACACGAAACCAATTTAGTGTTTTAGGAACCCACAACACCACGTGCATTACACTTTTATATTTAGTGAACACGTGGTTTACCTTAAAAGCACCAAATCTTTAGAATAAATTAACGTGCGTTGCTATCTGGATGCGACTATTTCTTCTGAGGCTAGCTTAAAGACTTACCAGGAGACGACTCGAGGTGTTACTCTGGGATTTAGTAAACCGTCGTGTAACTTGAAATTTCCTTAAAAGAAAATTATCAATGGTTTCCCGTTTTGACGTGGCAACCAAAAAGGTTTTTGACAACTAAATCTAAACATCTCTTTACGGGATTTAACATGCAAAAATCTTAAAATAACAGCCCCCCCCCCCCCGTGATATATTTGTAATATCTTACTCAAATAAAGATTTTTTTATTTATGGCGAAATTCGGGTCATTTTGGGTAAATTAACGTAAATTAGGTTTCCATTTACCCAATTTAACTCGCAATTCCAAATTTTATTTGCATTTACCCAAATATTTTCGCATTTAACCAATTTTGTTTCCATTTGCTCACTTTTATTCGCATTTACCCAAAAATCATTGTAGGATGAAACGCACTTCTGCTAGTTCAGTAATGATATTTTGGAATTTGCTATTGTGTTTATCGCTTCACCGTTAAACTCAAATGAATAATAAATGGATACAATTGGGTTCAAGGCCGAATTCTGAACTTCTCATTACTGGCTATAACGTTGTTTTGCGGCCTGGATTTTGTCGGCCTACATCTCTGATACCAAGCATTTAAGATGGTCGAAGGACCCAAAGAACACGCCCTACACTTTTTGACGTTATTACCCGTAGCATCCTGAACATATTGTAACTTAAGGACGCGTGTCCTGATTACCAAAGATACTTTACTTGTTAGATTGGAAGAACTTACTTGTAATCTGCTTTTTCCAAGACTCTTAGCGGGAGGCGAAAAGAGAAAAACAAATGATACTTAAGTATGAAATACTGTTGTCGGCCAATGTGAAATTTTCGGCATGATTTGCATATATATCGTAAGAGAGGATATATCAAAGGTGAAGCTAAATGAACAGCCTTTTTACTGATATGACTCCGAAAATCTTTTTTGAAGTCGATGTTTTTCGCTGTTTTGAAAAAAGCTTGAAGTGAAGGTATTTTGAAGTTTATCTGACCAAATTATTATTAAATGTTTCTCAAGACGAGCAATTTACTTCGGGTAAAACTTACCATTTCGTCATTAAGTCTTTCAACACTAAAGTAATACTCTGCTATTTCTGGTTTCTTCAATACGTCCTCTATTGAATTAATCTTGTGAAATTTTATCATTGCCAACTCACCCTTGAAATTTGCCAAATAAACCCGGCTCAAAACTGTATCAATTGCTAGAATCCACATTGACATCCATAACCTCCAAGACGTCTTTTTATGTAAGGTAGGTATGGCTGTACGAAAAAAATTACAAATATTTGAACTTAATAATTTCAGAGAAAGTCTTGAGCTTATATGTTATCAAAGAAAATTCGTTGGTTTAAATCAGTTAAAAAATTACGAAGTATATGTTTGAGAAACTTTCTTTTTTAACTCATATTAAACTAAAATAGAAGTTATTGGTTTTTTAAATCTCCATTAACATCGAAACTACTCCTCTACAACCACACTTGGAACGATACTTAAACGATTGAGAAGAAGGTGGGAGAAGAAGAGAAAGAGTTTGTCGGAGATTCTTTGCAAAAGTGACGCGTTGTTGTTCTTTTCCTTGACAAACAAGGCACTGATCAAAGAAACCCCAGAAAATGTCAGAAGAAGTAAATTCCAGTTCCAATGACCCAAGGCTTGTTCGGGCATAAGTACCGTGTCCATTTGCCCTTCTCCATCCAGGCAACTGAAGATAACGTGATCGTACTCGAAGAATTGCTGGCTAATAAGCGTCTCGGGATATGCATATAACAAGTCTTTGCTCGAACATTCACCCGTATAAACGTCTATTTTCTGCACGCAATAAATAAAACATTCTTAATAAATGAGGTTTTATTAATATGAAGACGACTATAAAATTAAATAAAAAATTTATTTTCAGCTATTTCCAATATTATGTTAGTTAAAGGAAAAGTCCAATTGGGTAAAACTTGCGTCTATTTGAGAGATTGTGTTTAAATATACTTAAAAATATCAGTCGTAAAATTTTCTTTTTTTAATGACGAGATATTAATTTTTAAACGAGCGAAATTTATCCGCCAAGCGAGCTGCCATTTTATTTCGCCTTCCCTCCGCAGACCGCACGCGGAGCGAACAGAGCGCTGTTATGGGGCGAACAGCGCGCGATTAAAGTCCTAAAACGTCACCGCGAAACCAAATGGCAGCTCGCTTGGCGGGTAAATTTGGCTAATTTAAAAATTAATTTATCGTCATTGAAAAAAGATACAATTTTACGACTGAAATTTTTGAGTTTATTTAAACATGATCTTTCAAATAGACCCAAGTTTTACCCAACCTGGACTTCTCCTTTAAGTTTACATATTGACAAATCTAAATTCGCATGCAAGTTTCGAAAAAATACGTTTTAAACTTACACCGTTGTTAATATCTTTTAAGGAGCCTTTTACATTTTTAAATGATACTCCAATTATTCTGTAAAACATAATTTTCATTCTAGATAAGGTAAGGCATGGGCCACAAATAATTAAGTGCCAGTTGTCTAGGAATCGGAGGTTTTTCTTATATATTATTTAATTTTCTTCCATAAATGTACGAAATTTGTATTTGAAAAATTCTTAATAATTTAATTATCTCAAAAATATTTATAGTCACCAACCTTTAGTCATTTCAATGGCTAAAAGTGTGGTGATCGTAAAATAAAGGATACACATCTGGTTCCAGTCAACGTTTATATTAACTTGTTGAATTTATTTAAATGTTTAGAACATAAAAGAAGCATATTACGTGACGTTTGGAATATTTCTCAACGCAAATCTAAGAGCTCTTTTATAACATGTCATATCCCAGGCGACGCCATTGGTGTTAACGTAATCCACATGGCTTCGTTCGTATTTCTACATGGTATAAATAAATATACCACAGTTTAATTCAAAGTGTTCAAAATGCAAACGTTATCTGTCTCTTGCTTAAAACATGTTGAAACAGAATAAATGTAATTAACGATTAAATATTATTTAAATCAGTGCATTTTTTAAAACCTTGAATACCATTGCAAATTGAGGATCACGTTCTTGGAAAAATGTCCGATTCTATTAGTCCGTAAAATAAACTCCGTTATCAAGCTTCAAAATTTATCTTTTCACGATGAAAAAATTATTGGAAAAAATGTTGCAGATTCTAAAAATTTCGATATGCGATTTGTCAATTCAACTAATTTTAATTGTGGTTCCTTCTTCTTGAAGTGCTGCTTTTTAGTAGCGGTTGTTAGAAACACTTATTTACCAACATGAATACCAAACGTAGAACCAGGACACATAGTCATGACTCCTGGTAAACTTTATCTATATTTAATTTAAAGGCTTATTGCAGTTATTTGAATTCTGAAACATTTAAATTTGAGTGCCAAACATTTTTGGTCATATTAACGCTTTTCTTTATTTCATATTGTCGCCATTGGTCATACAAATATAAACCTAATTGAAAAAGTTAAATAAAATCTTCATTATTATTTTCCTGGGTTAAAAACAGATGATGACACAGGTTTAGATCTAGCACGTTGACGTGTTAAATTAATCAAAGGTTACGAAACTTTATTGAAAACCAAATATTTATCCCCAAAAATGAACTCGAGCCAAAATATCGTAACATTTCAAAATTAACATACTTACTTTTAATTGAGCCAATGGATATAAGATAATTGGATGGTCGGTGAAATTCATATTAATTTATTCTGAAATAATGTTGGTTATCAACTATAATAAAGATCATTTTGGCCGTCATAGCTTTTAATATAAAATAAAATAAGCGGCAAATATTCTAGTCAACGAGTGGGAGACAAATAAACCGTTTTAAAACAGTTCAAGTTTATGAAACCAAAGGACGCATCTGACTTTTGTCGCAGTACTAAACCTTTATTTATTTAATTGAAAAATTATTAAATCAAACTAAAACTAAATAATGAAACTGATTTTTTTTTAAATTTATATTATGTTTGCAATTATGTTTTAGAAAGGAGCATTTTCATAACCTCCATTATTCGACCATTTCTTCGGTAAAAGAGGATAATCGAAACTGCCCCACTACCGGTTATCAGTAACAATTAATCAACCCCAAAAATATTTATGCAAATGCGTCAGCGAAGTACTTGGGCAAAAACCCTGTTAAGTGAAAAATAAGAGTTTAGCCAAAATCTAAGATTTAATTAGAGGAAACTTCTATAACTTAAATACGATATTAGTTAATTCATTTATATAACGATGAGGTTTATTTAATGGTATCAGCCTGTCGCAGAGATGCAATATTACACTTCAACCCACGCTACTGCTACTATCGTTTACAACTTGTACAAGAGTGGCTTCAGCTTGCCATAGAACACAGAATGACAGCTAAGTTCAGAAGCGGATAGAGAGCGCCGATGATGCCACAGCTAGATCAATTAACCATAAGCTGTTATCGCGAAATTTTAAAGCGGCATTTAGATAGTTCTAAAAATGATTAACTTCGTCCTGTATAAGTAGTTTTAAACTATTTTAAGTTAGAAGAAACCACCTATGGACTGTGCAAAGGATGATAAAATACGCGAAAAAGTAGGTAAGTCCATAATTAAAAGGGATAATATAGCTAAACCCTAAATTATGGACTAATCTACTTTTTCGCGTATTTGATCATCCTTCGCACAGTCCATATGTGGTTTCTTCTAATTTAACTTATCGTATATACTATTCTCCACCACACTCCCCTTTTTCGGCTTTCCGTTGCTATGCAACGCGTTTTGAAATGTTTAATGTTTAGGCTTAGTTTATCTTTTAGATTTAGCAGTCCACCCAATTTCCCTCACGGTACTGATGAGTTCCAAATAGAACGAAACTGGTCTTCCGTTAGAATTTCTGTCAATTTTTATAGTTTTTATGAAGTTTATTACTCGAAGATCTATTTGATCCGTGATTCGCGTCTTTCTGTTTGCTCGAAGACCTATTTGTACGAGTTATTAATAAGTTTTAAATTTCTTAAAAATTTTTAGAGTTTAGCTATATTATCCCTTTTAATTATGGGCTAATCTATTTAACTTTATTAAATTGTGAAATCTTATTAATTGAATTTGGTTAAAAACGGATAATCGTAGCCAACGGTTACAATTTACTTTACTTTAAGTCGAGGATCGGTTACAGTAATTGGCCTATCGCAATTAAAACAATGAGGAGATTGAACCAGAAGTAAGGAGTCGAAAAGTAATAAGTTTTAATCAAAACACCCTTACAATATAGTCAAGCCCATTGGCTTGTAAAGTTCTATGGCGCACCGACATTCCTTGCAGGAATAATTAATACAAGTTTTTGAGGCTGACTGGTCTCGTTAACAATTCAAAAATAACTCTCTCTCTCTCTCTCTACTGACTACTGCCTGCTGAACACGTGGTTCGGGGGTTTTAAAACCAAAAATTAAACGGCGTTGCGTGACGTCATATTGGTGTTGGTCCATTTGATTGAAAAATATGTGATCGACAGTCGATCATTATACGTTGCAATTGATCAAAATTCCATTTGGTCGAATCCCATTTGTCATTTGTTTCAAAAGATCGAACCTTCAAATGATCGAATACTATTTGATCGAATTCAAAAGTATTTATAGTACCAGTTGGTATGTTTTTATTTTACCAAATTCCAATATGAAGTGCAGAAGGAATAATGATGGAATAATTCATTGCTTAAGTGCAGAAGGAATAATGATAGAATAATTCATTGCTTTAACTGTATTTAGCCACAAAGATGAGAGATTTTTACTTTATACACTATATGATGGAATTTTTTATGATATCGACGATAGCGGCCCGTGGTTTTTGATATATATAAAAAGAGTCAGGTTAGGTTAGGTTGATGTACGCGCGCCGTAGGCGCGTATGCACCGTTGTATACGAGGGGTCTGACCACGTTCACGGCCCTTCTATTGCTAAAAATTAGGTACAGAGTTCGTTTTTTTAATAGGTTTTTCTATTAATTATGTCCGAGATAATATTTTAGTTTCGAATTATTATTCATAGTCTACTGTATCTCATTCTGACTAGATGTTGCCTTTTCGATTTACTTCCAAAAACTAGTAGTTTTACCCTACAGTAGCTTTCGATCAAATTTCGTTCGATCAAATGCCATTCGATCATATGGAAATTCGATCAAATGGAAATTCGTTCAAATGGTACCCGTTCGATCATTTGGGAATCGATCAAATAGACTCAAACCGTCATATTCACTACGAGTTTTTTAGCGACTAAACGGTCGCCATCTGGCGGATGGCGCCAGTACCGTTGCATCCTCCCCGCAAAAAAAAAAGAAACAAGGAGTTCTAAGCGGAGGATCGAGTTATGAAATTATGGAATGGTCGGGAAGGTACAACAGAAACAATGATATAATTGTACCTCAATTACATAAAGCGTTTTTCTTGGCACGGCGGGGGCAGTTGCGTACGCGAGGGCCCTTTTGTCGGCATTTGTAACAGGTCATAAGTGACTCGTCTATAATGTTGTATGACATGGTAGCGGATGGCCCGGATGTGGAATGACGTGCCTGTTGTCGTGGAGGCTGATCACGGTTGTTTTGTAACAAACGACAATTGCAAGCACCACATTTATGAGCAGCGTTAGCCGTACTCGATCCGGGTGGGAATCGTCTTGGAGAAGGAGATTGGTGATTCTGGCATGGCGCTTCCTGAGGTTCTGGGATGCCTGATGGTTCACAGCGTTTGATTTGGTCTATAACCGATTTCCTAACCCTAATCGTTACGTGGTCTTCTGGAGGAGAGTGATTCCCTTGTTCTATGCCGTCCATTGGAGTGACCTCTTCGGCTTCGTCCGGGACTTCTTGGAATGGATTAAGTGGGAAATCATCCAATTGATTTCTGGGGAGCAAGGAGGAGTGAGAAGACCGGCGTCGACTGTGTCTTGCTCATCGTCGGAGTTCAAATTAGTGATTGCATCTCGATTAATTTTTGCGCTATCACCATGGTTGTCAGGCCATTGATATTTCTTTGGTTGGTGGGACAGAGTTATCCCCAGTTTCGGGTAATGACGTAGTCTTCCATTACCATCCAAACAGTACGAGCAAGGACAGTATTGAAATTGGACAGCTCGTAATACCAAGGGCCCGAATATTAGGAAGGAACGGGGGTCATGAATAACCAGGACGTTGTCTAAGATGGTGCATCTCGAGAATATTTCAATCATGAAATATGTCCAAGAAGGAGCTGCCGTGGAAAGGACTTGGCTCGTTGCTTAAAGTTTACAACATCTTCTTCGAGAGTTGTAGTATACGTATGGTAGCCGAGTTCTGATGCCAGTGTGTTTGTAATAGCTTCGAATGGAACGCTTAAGTCCCGTATATCAGGGACAATTATAGATAAATAAAAAATGCTTTTATCAAAGCAGTTGGAAGATTAATTTAAGTGGTAGTTCTGATCAATGTAGGCACAGATATTGGAAATGTTTTAGAATTAAAGAGTTATTTTTTGGAATTATTTTAAAAAGCAAAATATATTTCTAAAATAATTTCCATCAATTTTTTCTCACCTTTTATATATTTTAAAACCCTTTCCTTAAATTTGAGCCTTGAAACTGATACAGTAAACTGAGAAAATTTTCAATTGTAAAGGAGTACGCGTGTTTAGTTCAGAAATATGCATATTCTAATGGAAATATTTAAAATGTATTTTCAAATCGGTCGCCATGGATATAAAATAGGGCTTTGGGATAAAAAATTCGAAAGAAAAAGTCATACTACCAAGGTTTCTTAAGAAACCTTGATACTACGAGCTGAGTTATGTTGCTTGATAAGGCACCATATTTTTAAAACGCTTATTTCTGGCATTGATTTTCAATGCTAGAGACGCAGTGCTTCCATATGCATTGAATTTTCCCTTTTTCCGGAATTTTTCAACTTTAAAAACGCTAAAAGGGAATAATGCAATTTAAGAGGAAAAACGGGAAAAACGATGGATATTTAATAAAGGGTCATTATAAAAGTAATGCAAGTCACGATCTAAATATCTAAAGCAACGTTTGAGGATATGTTTATGTAAAATTATTCTAATGTAAGTAATTTTGTAATAAATAAAACCTTAAATTTGGATTCATTTTCAGAATTAATCTGAATATCTATATAAATTAGTATTGAGAGTGAGGGATACAAAATGGAAATTTCTAGGTCAAAAACGCGAAAAACGGGATTTTTAATTTAATGAAATTATCGCAAGAGGAAAATTTTATTTTTCAAATGTGGAAGCCCTGTATAGACGTTTGCTATGCTGTCGTAATTGGATTCTGTAGTTTGAAACATCTGCAGTTTTGTTTCAAACTACTACTCGCAAAATATTATAACCGTAATAAATATACTGTTTTATATGTTAAATTAAAATTTTGTATAAATAGATATGAAATTAAACGGTCAAAGGATTTTGAAACTTTCTATTTAAGCTAATTCTCTTAATGAATTTATAAAACAGAAATGAACTAAATTCTATCTATTCAAATCTGCACTTATTATTTTAAACTTCTGGTTTAAAGTAGAATTATACATCTGTATTTAAATTTGGCATGCTTCATGAAAAACTGAAGAGCCTCACAGGTCAAGTACCCGCTGGTAGTAAAAAAGAGTGATCTTAGAGTTACATTAAAATGACCACATTTTTTTCTATAAAGGCCTGGTGAAATGTGCAGTTACACTGCAGTAGCCTGTTTGAATTGTTAAAGAGACTTTCAAGAAAAAGCTAGTCGAATTGAAATAAGTCATTCAGTCGTAACTTTGGGTTCACAATGTACGGCAGGTTAACTTTAATAACTTTCTTGATTAAATTGATTGCAAATCTCTTTTATTGATGACTTTTTTACTAGTTTAGTTTCTATAATGAGTTTCACCAATTTAAATGCTGTAATTTTACACGTAATCCTTTACAATTTAACATTTTCTCAGTTTACTGTATCAGTTTCAAGGCTCAAATTTAAGGAAAGGGTTTTAAAATATATAAAAGGTGAGAAAAAATTGATGGAAATTATTTTAGAAATATATTTTGCTTTTTAAAATAATTCCAAAAACTAACTCTTTAATTCTAAAACATTTCCAATATCTGTACCTTCATTGATCGGAACTACCCCTTAAATCAACCTTCCAACTGCTTTTAAAAGCATTTTTTATTTAATAGCTGTCCCTTTGCTCCGCCTCAAAGGGCAAATTTATCATGGAAAATAAAAGCCATAAGATAGAAAATAAATAGGTTTTATTTTTAAATATATTTTGAACAGACATTTTAATATTATTGAATGTAATTTAAAATATTGAATATTATTTTAAATATTTTACTTAACCAATTATCATCATTATTTCAAAATGTTATGTTAAATTGAGTTTTAATTTCCCATTAAGACTTAGATAACAACATAATAGGTGTATAACTGGTTCTAGTAAACAAGTGAAATATACTAATTTTAGTAAAACTTTCAATCAAAAACAGACCTTTGATAAGATAGTGATTATGGGTAGCATAGCATGATTTGTGAAGAGCTTTTAATCGTTTACTTATATCTCAATCATGTATCAAGAGCTTTCCAACTCTGCGGAGCTTTCAAATAAAAAACCAACCAAAAACTAAAAACAAATTCTACTCGCGTAGTGTAAGTTAGCACATTTATCAACAGTACTTGAATGGTGGGTCTCCAGTCCTGTTCTGGCTGTACTACCTTACAACGGTATGGCTCGTACACTACTGATCCTCAAATAACAATAATTTCAGTCTACTCACTCTTTAAGCTTTTTAATAATTAAGACGCCTTTACATAGAGGATTAAGTTTGAATGCCCAAAACGTTTATTGCTATGAAAAATTATTCAAATATTTACCATACTTCATTACTGTAATTAAAATTCCCAAAATTATTCACACAATGCTCGATGGATACACCTAAATGAAAATTAAATTATTATTTTTTATTAACTCTGTATAAAAACTCACTGGGTAAAAACAACTTATGGAAGAGATAAAACAAAATTAACTTTAAACTAAATTTCACTTTCCAAAAAATTCTTTCTGGAAGTACTAAATACGTTATTTTTAACCTAGAATATATGATCGTGTTTTACGGGCTAATTTTCCCTACGAAGCAAAGGCTTAACGGTTAACAGTTAATTACTATTCAACTGCTAGTAAATTAATTACGATAATGATAATTTTTACTTAAAAAATACTTAATTACGTATAAATAATGAGATTTAAATAAAGTTCCAATAAGAAATGGTTTATTATTTCTTGAGTAAAGTGCGAAAAACAACGTTAACTCGAAGACGGACAAAATTTGATTTTTGCATTTTTCCGGGAAACTGACTACGAGCTGATCAGTTGGCCTTCCTTGTCAAAAATGGTACACTAACTTATTACAGTACGAAGGTTCTTATCTACAGTCGTCTAACTTTCGTTAAATGACGGGATTCCAATACGTTTCTCGCTGAAGTTGACAGTAGCAACAAATCGGTATGGCTATCTCTGTACTGTACACCAACGCTGATACATTAATAGTCATTGTAATACTTCCAGACAACAATTGTTGACAGTAAGACTTTTGCCGCTAGGCATCCACAAAACTGAATCTTGGGCATGAAAATCGCTTAAAATAAAGTCTTAAAATATTTAGCGACCCGACTATTGGTTCTCCTGCGCTTGGCTGTATTAATTTTAGTCATAGGAAATCGCGCTGACCCCTTAAATAAGGATGGCCTACCGGCCATTCTTAATACTTCATCAGCTTTTTCGTCGCAATAAGCCACCACTTCATGTGTAGCACAGAGGCCCTAGAGTAAAAAAAGGTTTTGATACGGCCTCTCGGGTAAATGAGAAGTCCGATTTTTCAAGATTGGTTAGTTTGTTGGTTTTTAGATATCGGTCGACGTCTGTTAAAGAACGCAAACGGCAATGCGGGTGTATGGGTGGATAATAATAGATATCGAATACGGGCCCTTTCTTAGTCACCGTCTTTCGGTAACACAGTTCCCGAATCCAACCCAGAGTCAGGGGTTTAAGCCATTTCTTAACGCCCTGCGGAATATTGACCTCTGGTGTTGGTTCATCAGAGTCTCCGGGCAGAGATGACGACGACTCTGAGTCGGATTCACTATCCGAAGATGCTAATGGTTTTGCCGCGATGTCTCCGGCGCCTGTTTCTTCTGAAGTTGTCGGAACCTCTTGGGTTGACGATGGTTCCAGGTGTCATCCTGTTAGGCCATATATTCTTCAACCTCGGCTTCGACGTATTGTGATACAGGAACATGAGTTGATTGCGCAGAACCAGAAGGTTGGGGCTCATCAGCGGCGACTTCAGCCTCATCATTAATGATCACATTGAAATAGGTCCAATACAATTTCAATTGACCGATGTGTTTCAATCCACGGCTTACGTTGGTCAAGGCGTCTTCCAATTCATACACGAGTGGCGTGACTTGGCGGATGACTCGATACGGCCCTTCCCATTTTGGACTTAACTTCGAGGCATGATATGTCGCGCCCTGGTATAGGTCATGAGTCTCTAGACATACTAGAGTACCCACTGGAACTTCCATGTCCTCTCGTCGCTGATCAAAATACTTCTTTTGATGTTTTTGTGCTCTTCTCATGTATAGTTTGGTTCTTTCCAGGTCGTCATGAAGTTGTCTGAACGAACACTCATGGTGAATTATTTCCAGGGGATCCTCAGTTTCGTCCGAGGAATTCCACGGCAACCACGGTTCACGGCCCATATTTAAATAAAAGGGTGAATGGCCAGTCGTGTCTTGTGGTGCCGAATTAATGACGAATTGCAGAAATTTCAAGGACTGATCGCATTTTCGATGTTCGTTTCCAACATACATTGAAATCATTTCACCAATGACGCGATTCAAACGCTCCACAATATTACTTTGGGGATGGTACCCACTAGTAGTTTTCATTTTGACCTTTAAAAGCTTACACGTTCCCTCCCAGAGAGTGGAAACAAACTGTCGCCCTTGGTCGCTAAAGATACGGTGTGGACAACCCCAACGGAATATAAGCTTTGTGAACGCATCGCAGCATATTTCCGCTGTGATACGTTTCACAGGAACCAACTTCACGAATTTCCTAAAAACGTCTACGAAAACAACGAGGAACCTGTTACGTCTGACAGTTATCGGTAAGAGTCCTAGAATATCGACCCCAACCATGCCCCAGGGCCCCGTGATTTCAGTAGACATCATTAAACCTGGAGTTTTTCGATTTCTACTTTTATTTTGCTGACAAACAAGACAGCCACGTACATAATGCTGCACGTCCTGTCTCATGTTGGGCCAGAAATATCTAAAGCGTAGCTTGGCTAAAGTGTTATCGCGGCCTCTATGCGCGGACATTGGAGGGTCATGTAATAACCGGAGAGTTTCTTTCGAAAACGTAGTGGCAAATAAATCTTTCGCGGTAAGGTCCCCCACGGCGGACGATATAGCACACCATTGACGACTTCAAAAATTCTTCCCAATCTTTCATTTCCCTCTGCTAAATAACCGAAGAGTTCTCACGTTTCCGCGTCCTCATTTTGGGCGGTTTGTACATCGGATAAATCAAATACATTGAAAATAGCGCGAGGAGGGGAAGGTAATATTATGTTATCCCCCTGATTGTTGGGATTGACATTTCGAAGTTCCATGGCTAGCAGACCGATCGGCGCGCGAGAAAGCGCGTCTGCTACTACGTTCTCTACACCCTTTCTATAAACAATTTTAAATTAAAATGATTGCAAAAACATAGCCCATCTTACTAGGCGAGCAGTTGGATCTTTCACGTAATATAACCACTGAAGTGACTTATGATCCGTCACTACAGTAAACGGTAGACTTTCCAAAATTCATCGATTTTTTAACGCCCCAATGAATGGCTAACCATTCCTTTTCCATTGTTGTATAACGCGTTTCGGCAGCACTTAAAAGTCTGCTCGCGTATGCCAACGGAACCTCAACGCCGTCTTGAATCTGACTCAGCATCGCGGCCACTCCCAGGTCGGAAGTGTCCGTAGTCAATTTGCACGGACTTCCTGACCTATAAGTCGAAAGTGGTCCAGTGCGATATATTGCGTCTTTTAATGATTCAAACGAGTGTTGCTGTTCGGGTCCCCATTGGAAAGGAATATTTTTACTTTTTAGCCTATTCAGTGGTTCGGTTAAAATCGAGTAATTCGGAATAAAACGTGAATGCCAGCTTGTACAGCCGAGAAAACACTGGACTTGTTTTACGTTACGAGGTACGGGAAATTTTTCGATTGCTTCGAATCTGGATTGGTCTATTTGGATTCCCGTCTCGTTAACTATATGTCCCAGAATTTTAGCTTCGGTTCTTACAAAATCGCATTTTCAATTTTTTAAGTTAAAACGGCATTTCTTGATATTGATCCCAGTCATCGGAATCTACGAGAATTTCATCCAGATAGACACATATATCAAACTGAGCGCCATCACGGAATAGTTCGTCCACCAACCGCTGGAATGACGATGGCGCGTTTGTGAGCCCAAACGCCATTACGTTGAATTGGTATTTACCGGTCTCCGTGATAAAAGCTGTTTTCGGCCCGTTATCTGGATGCATTACGATTTGCCAATAACCTGATCGTAAATCCAATGCAGTTATAAACTTTGCTTTTTTCATTCGGCAAAGCATTTCTTCGATTCTCGGGTGGGGATACGGGTCTTTTCTCGTTATCTTGTTCAATTTGCGGTAATCGACACAAAATCGAATTTTACCGTTTTTCTGATATACGAACACGACGGGAGACGCCCAGGGACTAGTCGAGGGTTTTATGACGTGGTCTTTCAACATTTGTTGAATTTGTCTTTCAATTTCACGCCATTTTTCTTCACTTACCCTGTATGGTCGACTAGAAACTGGAGGTGCGTCGTCTGTGTGTATCTCATGATAAACGAGACTCGTTTTCTTTTCTTTTCGAGAAAATACTTCGGGGAATCGTAATAATAGGGTTTTTAAATCCATACGACGAGAGTATGGCAGCTGACTTTGGTTGACTGCTTTTTTAATATCCTCTATAACTAAAGGCGGCGGACCCTTTTGCAGTTTATTCTTTTCAAAAACTATCTCTTGATTTCAGAGGGTACACGTACCTTGACCGAAATCTATAACAGCGGAGACTGTTTGAAAAAAATCACGACCCAGGATAAAATCACATAGAAGGGATGGTACGAGTAAAAATTCATGTTCGTAGTGTCTTCCTTTTATGGAAAACGACACTACTGCCGAACCTTTAGTAAACTTATATTTACCATCTCCTATTATGATACATTCGACCTCATCCTGAGTGGGAAAATTTATTTTATTGCCTAATTTTTATTGAAGTTCTCGCCATTGCTCTAAACTCATAAACGAGGCGTCCGCCCCTGAATCTAGACGAGCAATGCGAGAACCGTGTAAAAAATTGACCTTAATCGCTATAGGGGGGTCAACCGATTTTTTCTGAAAAGCGCCTAAAATCTTTTCGGGTTTGTTTGTTTTTTGTCGGGGGCGTGATACCCGATTTTTCGCTCCCCGTTTTCGTTTGATGGTGACGGACAATAAGGTGAAATGTTTCCGATGCCCTGACAATTATAACATCGGACCTTCGAGCTATTACCTAGTGGTCCCGTTTTGGAAGATACGTCGTTTTGACTTGGGGGTGTCGCTCCCGTAGACGATTTTTGATTGTTTTTTTCGCTACGCGAATTGGAATTACCCTGCCCGCTTCGATTTTCGCCGGGCCTTTGGATAGGCGGACGATACGCGTTTTGAGATTTTGGCTGATAATGGTTTGCCCTTGGTTCAAACTTCGGGGGCTTGTTTCGAGGATTTACCGCATTTAAGGCGGACTCTATAAGATTACATTTGACTTGTAACGAAGCCAAACTGTGAATAATATTTGTTACAATTTGTAACCGAATTTCAGGTCGAACATTTCTCTTCAAAATGGCAATTAAAGCTAGGTCCGATTGTGGATGAGAGAGCTGTTGATTTAATTTAATTATTCTACCGAAAAAATTATCAATACTTTCGGTAGGCCCTTGAGTTGATTGTAACATGTCAATCACACTATCTTCTTGTTCAGAAGGATAGAAATAATTTCGAAACATGCCTTGAAATTCCAGCCACGTTGTGCCATGCAAATTACCAGCGATTTGGCGGTACCATGCCAAAGCACGAACTTTTAATACTAAGGGTAACATTCGCATAATCGCGTCATCCGATAATCTCTTATAATTACGAAAATCATTTAGTGCCATAAGGAATTGCGGCGCGTTTTCGCCACGCTTACCGCTAAATGTTAGGTCTTTCGGCGGCTCAGGTGGGCCCTATAATATATAGGGCACTTTATTTTTAAAAATAAAGGAGTTATATATATCCGTACTTTATCTTTTATCTCGTAAAGGCTAGTACCAAATTATGAACGGGATTACTTTCTCAGACAACATTGAACAATTACACTGCATGGATCAATTATCTTAAACAAACTCACAATTTAAAACCGCAATAAGTAGCATAATTAGTAAGAGTTTTTAGATTTTAAATAACTATACACACTAACAGGAAATAATTCTTTTACAATTGAGAGGTAGGCTTGTAAATTTTTAAAGAAAACAAAACACACGGTTTTTCATCCAAAGTATAACCATGTGCCAATGGCATTCAATGTTTCTTAGTTTTATTCTTTATACCGTAAAACTTTTAATTTTTCAGAAACTTTTTGATTGATTTAGTATGATATCGAAAAGGCTTTTTCTCATTATCATGTAAACTTGACTATTAATACAAAGTCGGTCACTTTAAAGAGCTTGAATTTGTTATATATTTCAAATTAATTAACTTTACTAGAATGCTTGACTTCCAAAAGTCAATAGTTAATACCTTTAAATTTTTGCGATCTGAGTGAAGACCCTTTTATATCAAAAGTCAAAATTTCAGCCAGAGATTCCAACAGTAGACTGGTTTCGCCCTTTTGGGGCTCATCAGTACTGTGTAGGAACTCTGGCTATCCTCGGAAATCTGCCGATATCAGTAATATAGGGCACTGTTAAAAAATTCGTAAAATGATGACTCCCATTCTGCATAATTTTCATCATGGTTTTATTTTCAAGTTAATTTATGTTTTAATTTTATCGTTAGACCGAATGGCCATAATTGTTTAAAACACGAATAGGTGCTCACAAATAGTTCTTTTAAGGACTTCTGTCCCCTATGCCTACAATTGGTTCATTTTTACACAAATACAGAATAGCGATCTTTACAATACATGATACGAAGTCTTAAGTCTCCATGTTTTCTCTAAAGCTTTTTTATACTACTGCTTCGAATTTTGCGTTAATCATGGTATTAAGAGCTCAGAAACGTAACCGTGTTTTCATAGCTTAAGTGCCAAAATGCTTTCTATGCAAGGTTCCTGATAAAAATTCTCAAATTTATAAGAAACAAATGTCAAAAGGCATTTTATTTAAAACTTAATCCAATTTAGTTTCTTACTATTTATTTTCTATTAGCTGATTAGCTGAGACCAAAAATGAGTAAAACATGAAAACCATTAGTATGCCAATTAGGATAAACTGTCACCGATCTGATATTCAAAGCTATTGTGAAACCAAGGTTTCATTCTCAGCAAAAAGCCACCTGGCGTCTAAAAAGCGAAATCATATTACTAGCGAAATCGTATTACTAGCAATGACGATAACACGCTTGTCAGTAACAGGCCATTCAGAGCTTGGCGAGAATGTTAGTGTTCAAAAAAGGACCAATAAATTGTTTTACTTATTATTATAATGCTTCTAATGGAATTTGCAAAGATCGATTGTAATAGACAACAAGTTGGCAAGCCAAAATATACCTCTCCTCGGAAGAATTGCCCCTAGTGGTATTAAATTCTCGAAATGACCCTTAAAGATATCTCCGGAATTCAACGTTATTTACTAAAAACGTAATCCCGGTTCAATCCCGCCCGGAATAAATTTTAATTATAATTAAAATAATTGAGGCGAAACAACAGTTTAATTTATTCAGAATATCATAAATTAAGTAGTAACAATCAAAGAGTTATACGTCCTAAAACAATGCACAATTCAATTTAACCCTATTTACAGTACAAGTTTATTAGTTAAATATAATACGAAGCCAATTTTAATGAAAGAAATATCTACTGAGGGTTTTTGTATTTTTCTCGCTTACGAATACTTGGCGCATCTTTTAACGCTCATTTTATTTCACAGCCCTAGATGAAGATACTGTAGAATACCTATATTCGACATCTGGTAATGGACGACTCGTAGACTTCCTGTTGACGTTGTGACACATACCGCATGAAAAAGAACAATTCCGTCCAATTTCCAATATCATATAATTGCTAGCACACCCAGGAAATCAATGACGGCATTAGGAATTGTAGATATCCAAATAAACACACAATTAGAAAAGTATTAACAAGAACAAAACCCACATGACTAGACGACAACTCGTATATCAAAAAACGTCAAACCAACGCTACCACATAATTACAACTATATGTCTAAGTCGATAAGATAACCCTTAAATAAATCTCTGCTGACTGCGCTAACACAAGATTTGTTCTTTAAAATTTCGTACGTAAAAAATGGTAGACACTACACATAAACATTACAATAACCAAATTTCCAATAAAACGGAGTTGCAACCGTCGCGACTGTGAGCGTTAACGAAAACGAGCCACTTGACTGAATATTGAAGACTAAACGTCAATTATATCACACATTTTAAGTCAATAAGAAAACCCGTAAAATAAATAAAAAAATTTTGACGTAGTTATAATCAAGCCGGATTAGCTTCAAGACACAACGTGTACAATACAAAGGTTCCTCTACATCGGTCCATCTCGAGGAAAAAGTAAATTCGCTTAAAATATTAATAGTTAAAAAAAAACGATACCAAAGAAAAGAAAAGAAAAAATCGATACCGTTCAGTAAAAAAAAACCAACAAAAGTACCATCCCTTCCTTGGCCTGGAATTCAGCAACTTATTATATTAAATAAATAATTATTTTAAAACAAAAATATGCGTATCCGAAAAAAGTCGCGATTTGAGCAGAGTACCGAGGCTATTTATCCGAATTTCGGCAATCCAACATGTATATAAAATGGTTCAGTGGTAAACGGACTCTGGGTCTAATCCCGGCCTGTACATCGATTTTTATTAGTATAATTACATCAATGTAAAAATTAAAATCATACATGAAATCTCGTAATGTTTAAAACGAAAAGGTACGACTTTATCAACCATTAATGTACTCTTCCGCTCAAGCTGAGATATTAATTTTCAAATCCCGGCCGATACCAACGAAAATTTACAATATGACGTATACCGTAACATTTGGTGCTAACCATGCCATTTGGACGTTCACCGTAACCCTCAGCACTCGGTCCGTCCCAAACGTCGAATATTCTTCACTTACAATCAAAATTCGCAAAAGAATATTCTAATATATCCTATGACAAAAAGAGGGCGCTTTTGTAAAAACCGTTTCCCTGATACGAGAGCGATTACACTTTGCTTCGAAAATGCGAACGCGTTCGCAGCCCAGACACACGCTCCGATAGCCATGGTGATTTTAATACCCATCCTAGCACACTTTGTCCCCTTGGTGAGGTTTAAATCACGAAGCATATAGTAGTACAATTGGAAATATTAATCTATTACAATTTGATAAATTACATAATGCTAAAATAGAAGGAAAGATTATGTGCAGGGATTTTTCATTTTTAAAAATGAATGTTCTGCAGAAACTTAAGGTATTAAATTAATTTATGAGGAAAAAAGTTTATTGACTATACATAAATTATTAAATAATCAAAATTAAATAACATGGCGGTAATAATATATGTGGCTTTTAATTTACTGCCTATCATATGCTTATCGTACGTTAAAACATTTTGCGATGTAAATCTTACTGTGCCGAAGGCAGAAGGCTTGCTACGGAATTCCTCTCGTCTGTGCTGCGGCGTTCGAACCAATGTTTATAAGTTTGGGTTTTCTGTATTGAGAATGGAGCTAAGGAATATATCTAATCGGTTTCCTCGTTAATATTTTAAAATTCAAGATAATTTATAAATTCTTGGAATGGTGAAAGTTTTGGATTTACACGTAAATATGGGAAAACAACACTAATGATTCCAAGTACAGCCTTTTTAATCTTATATATTGCTTTTAATAATTATTTCAGAAAGAATTGTATGCAACTTTAAATAAATTTTTTTCTAGAAATTAACAAATTTCGAACTCACCAGAAGTAAATCAACCATTTCATGTATAGCAGTGTATGTGTTATATGATTTGGGCAAAATCTGCTGATTTTTCGTGACGCATCGCTAATATGGAAAGGGTTTTATTCTTTCCGTGCTATTAAATGCAGAATTATATTTTTGACGTGCTAGTCTTCCTCATTCGTTTCGCTGCCTCGGCTGAAGGACCGTGTGAAATCTGAAGGTTTAAAAAAACCAGAGAAGTAGTGGTATTGTTCCTTGTAAAACAATTGAAAGATAAAAAGCTATTAAGTACTAACTGATGCTTAAAATTACATCGTAAGAGAAAACAACAGGTTCAAAAAATATCTTTTCATCTCAACGTTTTAAGTTTGGATTCCAACTATTGTTGATATTAATATTTGATAATAAATATAATTTGGAATATATCTTAAAATATCGTTAAGGAAAAAATACTGAGATCCGGCTGTTTCACCCCTTAATTTGCCTAGTTTCCTCAAAATTTTAAAAGTTTTTTAATACTTATTGGATTTTCGTCTTTTGCACTTACGGACTTTTTATATTCTTTTGCTATTGAATTTGAACATTAAATAATTAACTTTATGTATCGGTCGATTTAATGATGTATCTAATGTTATACTGCATTTTCTGTATTAAATAAAAGCAGCTTTACGGTACCATATAGTTAATACCTAAGAATCAATTTCATTAAATACATTTTCGTAGAGCCAATAACCAAGATACTTAGATCAAAAATAACATTTATAGTTTTAATTTATATAAAAGCAACTCAAAACACTAAGTTTATTTTTGCGCTTTACGTTGGCAAACTGTACTTAAAATAGGGTACAGAGATAGAAATAATGTTTGAAAATATTCTACGTCTATCAATAAGTAAAATATTATAATAAAATATATTTTATAGAAAATGCGATACGAGCCAAATGATTAAAAATTACACAAAACCTAAAACTCAAAATAAAGGTAAATTTGATAGGTAAATAACAAGCTAAACATTTCTGCTCTTCGGTGTCCATTTACACATTTGAAAAATAATTTTATTGTCGTAGTAAACTGTCATTAAATTCCAATGTTGATGATCCGCAGACCGATTTTTCCAGTTTTCTAAGTAGATACATATTGAGGGACTATTGTAAATAACGTTACTTAAAGACAAGTTATTTCAGTGGCAGTTTAACGTAGAATAAGCACCTTTTAATGTTTCTAATATGTAAAATTCTAGGTAGACTCACTGCAGCTTAGATAAAGGATAATCTTCCTCGTCAGATTTTTGTGTATGTATTAACCGTGACATTTGTCGTATTTTTTAATATAATAAATATAATCTAACCCTTATTAATAAAAATTCCCCTTAACCATCCAAATCAAACGAAATTAATCTTTAACTTAACGTAAATGACCTTAACTTAATTTATCTAAACTGAGTTATTAACAATTTCGGGAAAGTATTAGATCGTTCATTTCCAAATTATTTAATATCAGGTCAGTTTTGTTTCATTTACAGTCGAACACCGACAAGGTCAATAAATTTACTACGTATTTAAAATTAAAAATTGAAATAGCTTAAGAATTTTCATTGTGGTACATTTAACTTAAAATTGATTATTTAGCATTAGAAAAATAAATACTTTCGTCAGACCAATAAATGGCATTACCATCAGCTACTACAAACTAATTTTTTCTAGCATTAGTGCCGCCCAGATCCTGATTTTACAAAAAATTATGCTTTATAGGATGTGAACGTTCTCTAACAGTGTGTCAGAACTTAGAGCAACAGGGGCCATACCACCGGAGGCCTATCTACATAGTGCCCTGCGCCCGCGTCCCCCTAACCTGGACAGGTGACACATCCAGCATGGGTAGGAGTACCTATACTACTGATGGTCCCACGTCATACACAGCACTGGGTATAAGAGTTGATGCTAAAGCAACTCCAGCCGACACTCTTACCTACGTAGGTAAAGAGTCGTACCCTTTGGAGAGAGCTCCTTAAGAGGAACGACGGGCTCACAGCGGTCCACATAACCCAGCACAGCTGGCACCTGTGATCCCAGTGGGCTCCAAACTGCCAGGAAACAGGACCACCGTGCCCTCATATGGAGGCCCGCCACCCCACAGCAGGCTACCCGATCGGCGGAGGAGGCCAGTTTGCACGGACCCTCTCCGTTAACCTGAGCCGAAGCTCAGTTTCCAGCCCAAACCTGACCGAAGTTGGAAGTTGATATAGGGCCATTTGATCAGAGCTAACATATCCCAGTGCGCCACCGAACCTATGGGTTAAAAGAGCCGGACCCCGACTCCCCGGTAAAGCCAACAGTTATTGCACGTTTTCTTACACACATTCGACCTGGAGGAGGTAGCCTTTAGCGTTCATTGGTACCAGAAGTTTATATTGTACAAATAAGAATGTATTTACTTAAAAGTAAGGAGACTTCCTATGTTAATACGATTTTCGGTCGCACGAGGGGAAGTGGGAGGGGAAAATGTCACCAGCACAAAGCTCAAACGAGTTGGAATTTATAAAGCAATCATGCTTGATATCATTTACGAAAGATACCAATGAATTTTTAAAGCAAAAAATCAATTACGCACTATTGTTTCTGCGGAAACTAAAAGTTTCATAAAACAGCTCAGGAACCTGTTAAAGAAAGTGTTTCAATAGTATCCGGGGTAAAGTTGTTGTCCGGTCCGATAATTGGATCAGAGCAACTCAGCAACCTACTCCTGTCCTTTTTTTTTCAAAGAAACTACTGCCGTAAGCACTGCATAGGGCTTGTGATTAGACATTAACATACACTGTTCAACCAGCAGAAACGACATTCGAATTCATGAAAAAAGAAAGAGGTCGTCCAAAAAAGTGCGCGAAAGCGCTACTTCGAGAATAAAATTTAGACGGTATAACTGTAAGAAAAGAAATTTTTTTTTAAATTTTTTAATCTCTTATAAAATAAGATTATGTTTTGGGTATATTAGTGTTTCATATCTGGGAAAAAATATATGATTAAGGTTAGAAATATAAGTTAAAAATTGATTTTATATGTGGTTGAATAATTTTCAGTCGTAAAACAATTCCACCAAAATCATATTTATCTGAAATTTTACGTATTATGCTTTTAGGTTTTATCCTTAAAAGTAGTTTTAATATCCATCCTCATGTACCTTTTCAATTTTTACCAAAACCGTTGAATAAGAAATTATCAAATGTTCAATGCTACCAAAGATGTTTGCTTTTGGAGTAAAGAAACTTTCTAAATTTGCCGATATTTTTTATTTTAATGTGGAACTTCTACTCAGAACGTAAGTCAAATTATATTTTAAATTTAATAATAAACATTACATTAGAAGTTTTTGTAAAAATAATTAGCTTTTCCACTCTAATGTTGCTCAGTGAGAGCCTGGTTTACATATTAATTTTTCCTTACAAGTCCGTCATTGCAATTTTTTCTTACGTTAATTCCATTAAAAATATAATTTTATAATTAGTAAATTACTTACTCTATCACTCACAAATCATATATCTTAAATTATTATAAATCTATTTATTAAATTTAAGATTTAAATTAAAAACCTGACCCAAGCTAATAAAATAAAAAATGTTTGAACATCGACTTTCGTAGGTGTTTAAACTCGGAATTTTAATGTTTTATAATCAGCTAGCCTAATACCCAAGGCATCACCATAGGCCAAAGTCATCAAGCTACTTTCGTTGACATTAATATTGAATCATTAGCTTTCAGGAAGGTGTCTAACAATATGCGAAAGATAATTCTTTGAAAACTGGAGCGTACGTAGAAGAAAAAATATTTCTATGACCTTTAAGACTGGAGGGACAAAACTTTTTATAGTCCACAAGTCAATTTCTCAAGATTTTTTATATTCTTGGGTAAGTTCGAACAGTTCGATTCCGTAACTTAAAAATGTCTGAGATACCAAAAATATGCAGCCGAACATACTTTAGTAAAACAGAGGTAAATGACCAAACGTTTTAATGGAATCGGTACTTACTTTGTTTATGAGGTTGTTAAATAAAAATAAAACTATTTTGGAATTTATAAAGCTGTTTTAAAACTCATTTGCAATCCCGACTAATTATTCTTATTAGCCTTAAACCGAAAATCTTTTGTTTTTATTTCTTAACTTAACGGTATCGATCCTTGATCTTAAGATAAATGATCAGAAAACGTAGCACTTCGAAACCGCGTCTCTACAGGGTGGAAGCCGCAGCCGTGGTCCAGCTCCGGTACTTCTATTAGTACACCAGAGTACTCCGGGTGGAACACTTCTACAGGCGCTGGTAAGTCAAAAAAGACCAATGGGATGATTGGAAGCCTCAGCCGTGGTCCAGCCTCGGTACTTTTCGTAGTCTAAAAATAGACCAATGGGAGAATTAGAAGCGCATCTTCCAAATGCTTTATCGGGCGATTGGATAAAGATGCGCTTATAATTATCCCAATGGTCTATTTGTGGAATACCAGCGCCTGTAGAAGTGTTCGACCCGCAGCACTCTGGTGTACTAGGAGAAGTACCGAGGCTGGACCACGGCTGAGGCTTTTACCCTGTATTGCAGACATCACTGAGATGGTTTCCTCGGATCTTTTCGAGGAAGTTGTTGATGGAAAGAAATATATTTTCGCCCACTGAATCTAGTGATTGATTTGTTGGATGAAGATACCAAGGCGGTTATGAAAAGTCATCAAAACCATAACGTACGTCATTGCGCTCAATAAGAGTGAAAGGAAACAATTTATTAATGCAGTTTTTCAACGTTCTGTTAGTTTTTTTAATCAATATGTTATTTTAAGTTCCTTCATAATACAATTTTTTCCTGATAATAGAAATAGAATGGTTAAACATAGCTATAAACCGGGGGTTGAAAAGTTCAAAATGTCCATTTGCGAAACTTTTATTTATCTAACAATAAATTTGCATGCATTTAGATATTGGTTGTAGCGCTCGACCTCCGGCTGAAAGTCCGACTAGTTGGATTAACTTTGTCCAGACGTTAGCGAAAAAGCGTCAGACAGTGACAAAAGTGAGAATGAAAAAACCCGTTTCCCCTTTCACCACAGTCTGTTGACAGCGTAGCAGATACTGAAAGAACGCTACGAAGACAGCTCCAGCGATGACCGACTGCCAGAGGAAACGGAGATATTAATTAAATGGCGTTTATTGTAGATAGAGCCACGGGGGCTATTCTGTAATTTTCATTTGGCTCGAGTCTGTCTACATCATTTGGAATTTGGAGAGCGGGCACCCCAAATGACAGAAATGATTATTCTGTAAGTCTTAATCCCCAATCATTTGGCTGGCTTCGTGCCAAATGATTTGGCCATTCAAGTATCCAGCCAAATGTGGGTAATTTCTAATTTTTGTAGTTTACACCCCCCCCCCCTGATTTTTACTCAGGTTTCCTTCCGTTTTGGTCACCATTTCTTCTCCATAACTCTGTAGAGTGGCTATTTTTCGCGGGATATTACAACTCGGAATTTATGATATTACTTCAAGTAAGTTTAAAGCTTCATTGCGAGGCTAAATTTATATTTTATAAACATTAAACCACTTCTTAACTTGGGATTAATTTTTTGGTAGTGTAATATCCTAAGCCTTTGGTTTATTGTTTCAAATGGCTGCTTTGTTTTCCCACTTGAGCCTTTTTGTTGTTGTATTAATATCGTGGTCGTGTTGAACATCGTGATCTACAAATTTAAAGGGTTTCAAGGTGCTTATAGCTTTGAGCTTTTATTCAAGAGAATCATACCAACTGGATGTAGTCCAAAGCCTTTTACTTAGAGTCAGCCAACCTAGTGTAAGCCGTTGTCTAAAACACGTTACAAAGGCTCTCAACCGGCATCTAGTACAATTGAATAAAAAGTTTCCTGTGACTGAAGTGCACAAAGCTGCCGTTAAATTGAGGTACCAAGAAGAGTGCAACTTTCCCGGAACAATTGGAGCTATAGATTGCACACATGTATAAATCGTACCACCTGCGAACATTGACCCAGATTTTCCAGAGTATCTCTTTGTCAACCGTAAGTCGTATCATTCTTTGAATGATCAGCTGGTAAAGTATATAAATAACGTTTATCACTGGCAAGAGAAGTTGGCAAGCCAAAATATACCTCTCCTCAGAAGAGTTTATAATTTTCAGTTAAACGTAACATGTATCCGTGTTTCTGTGGTAGAACGCTCACCTGTTGTGCAGGAGGGCTCGGGTTCGAATCACGCCCGTTTCTAACTTAAGTTGAAAATAATTTGTACTGCCCCCAATGAAAAAAAGAGGGCTCTATTGGAAAAAGCTTTTCCCAAATTCCAAGAAACTGCGTGAGCAGCGATAACACTAGGAAATTTATTTCCCCTATAAATAATTTTAATACTTACGATATTTTTATTTTTATAGGCGAAAGTGCTTATCCATTATCCGTCGAACATGGTTCCAATAATATGTGCTGAAGGAGGAATCCCAGTGTTCCGTTGTATGGAGGCTTTTTTCAAAGCTCGATGCGCCATTGAAATGTGTAATGGGTGCTTTAAGCAACGATTATGTTGTTCGTTGAAATCTAGGGCTCTCCATTACCATCCCGAAGTTGCAGCAGAAATTAGCATGACATCTTGCGTTTTGTACAACATGTGCATGTTAAATAGCTTCGGTGAAGATGTCAGGGAAGAAGAAGACGGTGATATACCATTTGCCGCTGATGACCGCCCACATCCGCACATTCCACCACCACGTAATGTAAATTGAAATCCCTTTGGACAAAGCTTGAGGGAAAAAGTGTTTCGTCGCTTTCGTTAAGCTGAGGGTAAGTGGAAAAATGGCCCTTTTTAAGACCATTAGACAGATATTATCAAAATAAAGAGTTTCCCTTTGTTGAACAATTGAGTCGTCACGAATTAAGATTTCATAATCGGATACCCTGTGACAACAAGCTTATTTTAAATTTGGTAACTCTATTTTGGATTTATTTACTGTCAAGTAAAATTTAAAGTTGCGATTTATTCTCTAAAATAGACTAATATCGTTGAACTTGCGCGGAGTATGCTGCCTTATCGTGGCAAGTGTTTAAAACCTGCTTGCGCAAAGCCAAAACCTGCACGTTTATTTTTCTCTAAGATAAATCTTTCTTTAGTTAATTTGTAATTTGTACTTTTTTTAAACTCTTCCGAGAAAAAATTAAAATTTTGAAATTTTTATTTTAGTACATATTGAATTTCTTTCTTATTTTTATTTTCAACCCATTCATAATTCACAAGTGTTTTAAATAAATAAGTCTTGCAAATTTTAGATAATAGTCGGATACCCTGTAACGACTAGCTTAAGTCTTCATGCGTGACTATTACATTATTCAAAAAAGGGAAACTCTTTATCTTGATGATATCTAAATGTCTAATGGCTCTTAAAAAAGCCGTTTTTTCTTCACTCAAACATATTTCTTCTATAAATTTTCGGCTACTTTCTCGAAAGCCACAGCCATCCTTACTTGTGATTGGGATAAATCTTCAAAGGAAATAGTGATTTTGTCGAGCGCTATTTTTATGTAACCAATCTTAGCTTTTAGCGCCTTTTGCAAAGCATCCAATGAATCTGCTGTTCTTTCGTAGGGGTCCTCCTGTTTTCAATCTTATTGGCTTTTCTCGCTTCATTGAATTCGATGAATTTGTGACAGGTTTTACCAAAATAATTATTCAAAAATTAATTTATGCAGATTCAACTACCGTCTCCGAAATGTTCCCAACAAGGTCTTTATTATCGCTGGACCCCATTTGCTCTTCAACTATCATGGATTGTTCTAGCTTAACCTCAAGACATGCATCCAATTGGATAACAAGGCGCTGCTGGCTCCTCCTTCGGTGGGACACTAATTGTTGCTGTTAAAGCAGCGGGCGTCCCAACCACTGAATCAAGTATGGTCACTGTCCCTTGAACAAAATAGAAAAAAGTCTTTCCTCCAAATCCGTTAAAGGCTCGGATTGTGGTACACCTCCATTTATTCCCTTTATGGCCTTCGATGGCTAATCGACAAAGTTTGAATAATACACAATTACAAAACCGTTCCGTACGGATATAAAGTATAATTCTCCCATCCTCTAAATAAACCTCGTACTTCGTGACAATTTTAATTACCACCCCTCATTCTTTGTGAAATACGCGTCGGCAAATTGGCAAATAAATTTGAATAATAATAATATCCCAACCCCTTTTCTTAAATAACCATCATTCTTGGTGAAATTTAACAGTGCTGTTTCGCACCTCCACCCGCCAGTCAGCCCCCTAGCTAATATGTATTTTTTTACATGCATATATTCTTGTTGATATAAAAAAACTAAAAACTATAAAAACTTTGTTATTATTTATACCTATATCATTATAGTTTTAGACACGAGTCGGTATGATTCCATTTTATCATAGCTGCAACATGATTCTGTGCGGACCGAGTCAGAGCAGGAAAACTTATTCTGCCGAAAATTTATTAAGCAAAAAGACGAAATATTCCAACCCTGTAACGAAGAGGTTTATCGGTTTTAGAGTGAGTATCAACCGAATTACGATAAATTAAAAGATAGCATTATTTTTCGCGAAGGATTTTCCGATATTGGTACGTTTGATGGCGTGAAAAAGACGCTTATCGTACTCTACGATTTGCAGGGGACATCCCAGGGGGAGATTGGACAGTTATTCACCCGTGGATCGCATCATAGAAATTTATTTATCCTATATATTACGCAATACATTTTTCATTACAGTAAAGATTCCCGGGATATATCGCTTCACTCGCTTTTAGTATTATTTAAAATTTTTCGTGACAAGGCGCAAGTACATTATTTGGCTAGACAGATTATGCCAGAAAATCCTAAATTTATCATCGAGAGCGTAAGTGACGCCACCAAGTAACCAAATTCTCACGTGGTATTGGATTTGCAAAAAGACTATCGGCGTTTTCCCGTCCGATTTACTACCCTCTAGAATCGACTGCTACCTCACTTCTCTGATAGATAATTTACATACTGACGAAGAACAGGGCAGCCATTGAGTAGGTTTATATTTTGACGATAGGGGCACGGTTTTTACTTTAATTATTCGACCTAGGGACCATTATTGCCCGCTATTAAAAATTTCTAAAAAACAATTCAGTCAAGAGGAGCCACAATAGAAGGCGCTTACAGTCCCTAAGTAATAAAGTGTGCGGTGAATATTGCGTCATCTATTTTAGTCATCGAACTAAAAACAAAAGTACGGCCAACTTCTCCAGGGGTTTCCAAGCACCATGAGCTAAATGACGTCATAGCTAATCTTAAACTCAACGATTTTAAAAGGTCAGCTCGGCTGAAATAATAGTCACAATACGATGGACGCTCTGATACTAGACTAGGAATATCTCACCACCGCTAAGCGTCATAATAGTGATCGCGTATTAAAAACCCTTTCACCATATTACCGAAGTACGGTTTTCGCGTAATTTGATAATTTAAATGTTCAAACTAACCGGGAACAAAGAACCGACATTGTGGTAAAAGAACTAGCTATATGTACCGCCGAGAAAAACCCCCGCCTTTTTATCGTGTTCATTCGAACCGCCATACGCCACGGAAGAGTTACCGGTATCTATTCAACGACAAAACGGTTCGGTCGTACGAAACCAACACGGTCTCGACTGGACTAACAGACAAACGCCTTACGTTAAATTAATCTCTTGCTTAATCACATCTACAACCAACGCTACCCGGATCTTCACCAAAGGTGCCGTGAAACGTCAGTATTCGGCCGATTTCTTGAACACTGTCGTCTACGACTTGGATGATTTTGCCTGTCCCAAAACCATAAACATCGATAAAACACCGCCCGTGAAGTGTCTATACAACCACCAACCAAATTTCGACCGTAAGCCTTGCTCTCTGGAAAGATGCCTTCTCTTTGCTGATTGGGTCTACCAAAACGACGACTCCATTTATATTTTTAGTAGTTTATTAGCGACTTGCACAAAATAACTTGTTAAAAAAGGGGAATACAACGATGTTTAAAAGTGCACAAGAATATGGTTATATTTTAAAAATAATTTAAAATGTATACCCGACTAGTTTCATCCGCATTATCGCTCCGTCATCAGTGGGGTAATCTTACATATCACGGCTGAAGATCTCAGAAATTACGATTTAATAAAGAAGGCACATTTTCAACTTATTATTTATAAGGTCGGTAAAGTACTCGAACCTGTATTGTTAAAAAAACATTTGATATATACGCGGTCTATTCATTAACACAAATATGTGTATACAATGGAAGAGGGATTTATTGAGATGGATGATTGAAAGGGGTGTATAGGGACGGAGGGGGGTGGTAAATGGAGAGAAAAAGGCTCGCATCCCTATACGCCGCTTCATGCCCATCAGAAAACACCACCAGCCCCATACCCATAATCCTATACCTTTGCACAGTGTTTCCAAATGCCGCCAAAACGGCAGAATTGGAGAAAATGCTATAATTTAAATAATATTTGCATATTTGGTATTAAAATGAACGCTGAATTAACGGAAAACCAACATTTTCTAGCTGCGCCCCCTAGCGGCGAAGTTAGCTTCTCTTTGGGAGTACAAGGTTTTGGTTGGTGACATTCGATAGCCCGTAATGGCGTTATTAAGTAGTATCAAATTCATGTCCATGGGGTTCTTTATTTTTTGTCTACATTCAATTTTTGTGTCCAGAAACCGCGTTTTCAGGCAGGTTTACACGCATTTTATTCGGAAAGGCGCAAGTACAAACCTATAATTTTTTCAAAGCGCTCTAGTAAACATCCAATATGTCCATTCCAGAATTATAATTCGTTTCCTTTCGCGGCTTTTCTTGAAAGTTGAGTTTCAAAATGTGGCAATATACGACTGAATTTCACGCCCAATTTTGGCTATAAACAATTATACACGAAATTATATTTTGCCAAATAAATTAGTGTCACCACTATAGCTAAATCTTATATGAGCAACCTATAATATATTGGTACAAAATTAATAAATAACACTGTTAGTAATGTTATAGGTAATACACGAATGTGAGTTTTATTCGCTTTTTAATGTAAAGAGATGTTGCATGCACATTTAAACTATGTCCTCGGCCGTTAATCTCAATGAAAAATCCAACCGATCTAGATCGTGATGATTATTTTCGGTATTCGATTCGTCTTCGCTATCTGTGCCTTCCTCAGAAAGATTTATAAAATTAGGGTAAGTCGGCTCCTCGGGTACGTTAAGTAAGTTGATCACTGCTTTTACAAGTGGAGTTTTCTTCGGTTTAACTGCCCTTTTACCTAGGGAAATCTAGAAACTATGGGGTCGCTTGAGTCCATTGCTCGGTTAAATACGTCCCTCAAATTATCGACACGAGACGTTTTCCTGGAATGCATTTCCCTGTCACGACGGTGAAGTTTGTTTCGTGACTCAAAAGCTTGTTCGCTAAGCATTCCAATTGGTAACGAAGCTTTCTCAATAATGGTTTCCCCGTGCACAAGAATTTTGTGTAAGGTGATGGGTAAGTAGAACCAATTATAATGTGCAACGTATTTAATAATAAACTCTGGACAAAGCTGTCCGAATTTTCCGGAATCTATAGGGAGATTGGATGATATTGCGCATAAAATTACATGCAAACCTTCGAGAAGCCAGTTTTCAATACCAAGAATTTCGGAAAATAACTTTTGATTTAATGGAGAAAAGGCTCTTCTGGCTGTATTTCCGTCGTTGCTTGTGCCTGATCCACCTGAATTTGGAAAGTCTACCCTTAAAGACAGCTTCTCCCACATCGTACGATGAATATCTTGCTTTCTTCTTTTAAATAACGGATTTTTTATCTCCTCCATTAACCCTCCAAGTTTTCAGTCCATCGACGTTGCGGTATGCCAAATGTAAACAAAACTCGAAAAATCGAATCCAGGCATGCAAAGGGCTTACTCCATACTGTAACAGAGAGTCATCTTTTGGTTAATAATCTTGACGTCGAATGTCATTAAACTGCACAGGTGTCGCCCCACATATCGGACAGCATTGTTGCGAAGAAGCACCAGAAATAATGCTAAGTACCTTTCCATTGATTACCGGGATATTGAGTTCATACGCAACTGTTAGAGATAAGTCCATCATATTAGTCGTGAACGCGTGTAAATGTTCAATTTGATTTCTGACGCAATCTCTTTCTGCTAAAATAGATTCCTTTTATTCTTTAATAAATTGTATTCTTAGTGGTCGACAGAAGCGTACGGACTGCGGGGTTGGGTTACTCGAAATGGTATGTCCAATTTCTGATTTCAAATTTAAAGGAATAATTGTCGTTACAAAGAGGGAAGCGTCGCTGGATTCGTAAGAACTTGCAAATTTCTGTTTATATTGTGACTGGTCGGAGCTTCCGTCAAAACCCCAAGAAACTGCCAAATTAAGTTGTAGAACTTCGACGTACCTAACAAGATATTCTTCTTGTAGTTTGAATAATCGGCTTACTGTGTGGTCTAAGAGCGCTTGAAGTGACACGAACGCAACAGTTTCTGACACTTGAACATTTGCCGGTCTGCATTGTTCTTTAACACTAAGTACCTTTTTATATGACAGAAAGAGAGATGATCCGTGTAGTAGAGCAGTTTCTCTAATCATATTATAAGAATTAACCGACAAATTCCCGTCTAAAATAAGAGCAAGAGCTTCGTCGTCGGTACAACTTGTTGGTAGGTCTTTAGACAGTCTTGAACGTAGAACCGATACGCTAATTGGAGTGCGCGTTAAATCACGCAAAATCAGTGACAATTCGTGGTCTCCTTTCCTTTTAATGGCTACTGCTGCTGACTTTAATATTGTCTCAGGTGGTTCGTCTTCTAATAAAGACGCTAATTAATAATAATAATCAGCTAGGCTAATACCCAAGGCACCACCGGCCCTAAATGGGTTAGAGTGTGCAATAACTGGTGGCTTTACCGGGGAGTCGGGGTCCGGCTCTTGTAACCCATAAGGGCGGTGGCGCACTGGGAGATGTTACATGTAGCTCTGATCAAATGGTCCTATCTCCACCTCCGACTTCGGTCAGGTTTGGGCTGGATACTGAACTTCGGTTCAGGCTAACGGAGAGGGTCCAGCCAAACTGGCCGCCTTAGCGGATTGGGTAGCCTGCTGTGGGGCGGCGAGCCTCCATATGCGGGCACGGCGGTCCTGTTTCCCGGCCTTTTGGGGCCCACCGGGATCTCCGGTGCCAGCTGTGCCGGGTTACTTGGGCTGCTGTGTGCTCGTCGTTCCCCTTTAGGAGCTCATTTCAAAGGGTTTGGCTCCTTACCTTCATAGGTAGGGTGTCGGCTGGAGTTGCTATAACATCCATTCTAAATCCCACTGCTGTGTGCGAAGTGGGGATTGGTCCACCCATTGCTGCACCTTCTGCTGGGTTGATTGGCTTGCGTCAAAGGTGAGACCATCAGTAGTGGGGTTCTGCTACCCATGCTGGATTTGTCACCTGTCCGGGCTTGGGGACGCTGGCGTAGGGCACTATGATGATAGGCCTCCGGTGGTATGGTCTTTGTTACTAGGTACACCGGGCTATAAATTCTGACACACACCCAAGGCACCTCCTTAGGCCTAAGTCATCAAGTGACTTTTGAAGCCATAATTTAGTGACGCTGTCCCGTTTTGTGCGGTTCGATACCTCAGAGAATTTGGTAGATGTCCTTTCAACATTAGCGTCTTCCGAAACGTCTGTTAATGAAGTGTTCGGCTCAAAAATATTTAAAAGAGGCTTTGGAACGGTATAATAAGACTGAAGCCACAAATGATAACTCCTTTCAAAGGTAGTCATCTTTCTACCAGTCTGTTTCCACCAACGGTTTTAAGTTTTTCTTTCAGTTGCAACAGATTCTCTTAAACATTCCATTTGAAATATCGACGGCTTTTTCTTTATGAGAGAACCAAGTAACGTTCTCACAGCTGAAACACAGTCATCGAGGTTTGTTTTTTTTTATTGAAAATATTAACTAATTCCCTATTAGTAATAGGTTCTGAGATAGTGGTCGCTGAAGTTGTACTATCGTTGGTCGAAGACGTACTTGAAATAGTAGAATTAAACGAGTCGTTTGGTGGTGTATGCAAAGTTGTTGCTTCTAACGTAATGTCGTTATTGCTATTTAAAACAACAACATTTTGAACAGGCGCGTTTTCCATGATGCTTATTTAAACAGATATTTGCGAACTACTTTCGTAAATTTATTACGTTTTGCCGAATACTGCAGTCGCGTCGTAGCGAAAGCTTCTCCCGTGAAAGACGATGAAATTCCCTTAAAAAACTACAACACCGCGTGGGGTTACGCGGGTCACTAATTTGTGTTTTACGTTTGAAGCATTTTCCCCAATAACATTTTTCTAGCCCAATGTGGTGGCTTGGGTCGATTTCTTTGGAAAAAATCGTACACTTTTGAAACTCGACTTTCAAGAAAAGCCGCGAAGGGAAAGTTATCATAATTCTGGAATGGACATATTTGGATGTTTACTAGAGGGCTTTGAAAAAATTATAGGTTTGTACTTGCGCCTTTCCGAATAAAATACGTGTAAACCTGCCTGAAAACGCGGTTTCTGGACACAAAAATTGAATGTAGACAAAAAATAAAGAACCCCATGGACATGAATTTAATACTACTTAATAACGCCATTACGGGCTATCGAATGTCACCAACTAAAACCTTGTACTCCCAAAGGGAAGCTAACTTCGCCGCTAGGGGGCGCAGCTAGAAAATGTAGGTTCTCCGTTAATTCAGCGTTCATTTAATACCAAATATGCAAATATTATTTAAATTATAGCATTTTCTCCAATTCTTACGTTTTTGGGGCATTTGGAAACACTGTGCTTTGTCGCTACCTGTATCTCTTGATGAAGGGTTTGCCACCAACCTCCTACGCATTATTACCCGGCCCCCTGACGAAAAAAAGACCATCCAAACCAAACCCAACCGCAAATCAATAGGTTAACGCTCACCTTCGAGAAACTGCGAACGCAGAAATTTCGAGAAACTGCGTACGCAATGATTAACCTTTGCACAGAAACTGCGAACGCGTTCGCTGGACAGACACACAGACAGACAGACACTGTGATTGTATAACCCCTCCTAGGGGACTTTGTTCCCTCGGAGAGGTCAAAACTACAACCATTTCTAACATTTTGTTTGGGTTATTTCCTTTTAAAATATTTAAGATGGTTTCAAATTACTTCCATAACTTACTTATCCTAGTATAAAATTGGCGTATTTCGATAATGAGCTGTCAGTTTTTTATTTAAAACTATTTTTACTCACTTAATTGTAAATATACAGGGTGCCTCAATTTGCTCGATCAGACCATTTTTCTCAAAATGTATTTATGCTAGGGTTCTGAAATTTTCAAGGTTTATTTGTTAGGTATGGTAGGCTTTGGTTACTAAAGTTCAGAAAAATCGAACGATTTTGTGCCGTTTTGGAAAATGTTTCAATAGAAAAGTTGTAGGGCATAGTCGAAAGTGTAAAAATAATTTTGTTTCGGTTGAAAAAGACCTATTTTTCACTGAGTTTGGAGGTCGGGGGAAAAACAAGTTGTAGTAGCAGGTAACATGCATTTTAGTTATAAGATTTCGAAAAATAAACAAATAATAATTAGCCCAAGTGACAAATGTTTTTTTTATGACTTCTACAAAATGTTTTCAAAAATGCCACCTTCTGATGCAATGCTCAAATATGCACGATGTTGCATATTGCGAAATGCTCCCCGAACCATTTCTGGAGACACCCGGCGACATGCTTCGATGATTCTTTGTCGTAATTCTTCTGCGCTCGTCACAGGTGTTTGGTATACGTACTGCTTTACGAATCCCCAAAGAAAAAAGTCGAGTGGTGTTAGATCAGGGGATCTTGCAGGCCAACGAACAGAACCAGTTCTTCCGATCCATCTTCCAGGAAACTCGTCGTTTAGATATGCAACCACGTCACGATATTGGTGAGGTGGCGCCCCATCTTGCTGGAACCAGATGCGTCTGTACTCGGCCAGAGGAATGTCGTCCAACACGTTGGATATTTCATTTTGAAGGAACTCCAAGTAGTTTTGACCGTTCAGACGATTTGGCAGGAAGAACGGGCCAATAATTCTGTCACCTAACAGACCAGCCCACACATTTAAGCGAAACTGCACTTGGTGGCGGTGAGGAAATCCCCAGTGTGGATTCTCGTAGTCCCACATATGTTGGTTTTGACGGTTGAAAGGCCCATCTCTTCCGACTGAACATTCGTCGGACATCAGTAGTTGATCGTGAAAATCCTGGTGCGCGTCAGCCATGAGGCAAAACCAATTGCAGAAGTCGAGTCGGCGCTGTCTATCACCGTCATGTAGTCCTTGGTGAAGTGTCGCTCGATAAGGATGAAAATGGTGTCTTTTGAGTGTTCTCCAAACGTAGTTTCGATCCAACCCTAAGTCAAAGCTGGCGGTCCTGACGCTCGCTCGAGGATAGGCGACGAAGTAGGCAAGTATGGTGTTTTCCATGTCGATGTCCTGGAGACCACGACCACGAAACCTCGGATTGATATTACCCCAGTTGTCGAAGTCGCGGACCACTCTAAGAACCGTCGTATGACTTGGTCTGCAATTGGGAAATCTTCGTCTAAATAGCTGACTTTCTAGAGTAGCATTACGACGACCTTCTCCGTAAAATAATTCTAGCATATGAACGCGCTGATCTCGAGTGTAAAGAGGCATACTGGACAACAATCGGCCAAGCTGAGATAATGTTTTAACTTTGAAATGTAAATGCTTTAAATACTACTCGGACAATTGATATTTCACGTTAAAAAACAACAATAGAAAAATAAGCGTAATTTTTGTTCTACAAACCTTTGTTTGATGATCTTACTCGTAACCGCGTCGAAATGGAAGACGCGGTCTTTGTCTAATTAGGTGTTGAACGTAATAATTTTCTTTAACAATAACTTTTTGCAGATCTGATTATTAACTACATAGCTGAAAGCATAAGTTCCCTAAACTAAATGTGCATGTGTGTTGTGATTACGTACGATTGTTTACGTTAAAGGCTATTGCCTGCTGGTATAACTTGTTTTTCCCCCGACCTCCAAACTCAGTGAAAAATAGGTCTTTTTCAACCGAACCAAAATTATTTTTACACTTTCGACTATGCCCTACAACTTTTCTATTGAAAGATTTTGCGTGACACCTACCGGTGAAAAAATAAATTTTCCAAAACGGCACAAAATCGTTCGATTTTTCTGAAATTTAATAACCAAAGCCTTCCATACCTAAAAAATAAACCCTGAAAATTTCAGAACCCTAGCATAAATACATTTTGAGAAAAATGGCCTGATCGAGCAAATTGAGACACCCTGTATAAATTTTTTCAAACCACGAAATATTTTATGATTTGTCTAAAATTTAAAGAGCCATTTTTATAAATATACAACAACATGTCTTGGTAAATCAAATGGTTACAAGCTTTAGATAGAGCACAATTTACGTATTTGAACGAGGTGTTTTATTTCCAAGCGAAATGTTGACCTATGAGCCTAAACGAATTGAGAAACATTCATTAATTTATCCAGTTGTAAAAGCCTAAAATATAGTTATTTTTTCAGGTAGTCCAGCTTCCGAGATAACTTATTTCAAAATGAGTTTTCAAATAAAAATGCACCCTTATAAAAGCGAGAAAAACACTCGATTTAATTTAATTTTTGTGTATTTTGTGAATAACTCAACATCTTAGCTTTAAAATTTCCTAGTGTTTCATAGATTAAGAACATTAACCAAACTATAAACAGCTAATCACACTTTTAACATAAGAACGATTTCGTAACGCTATCGATAATATTTAAAATACTTTCGGAAAAGGTATGACAACTTAACATGGGGTAAAAATAAAACCGTTTATTTACTATGATTTCAAATTAACGCGAAGGTTGTTAAATAAATTACCACGTGGTAATTTGGTAATTTATTTAAATGTCCAAGCCGCATTGATTCACTACAAATTGAAAACAGCTATTATGAAAAAATATTGTTTATAACTGAATCTATTTACCCCCTAATATTAAACCGCAATCGGAAATCAGCAGCTTTAAAACGCGTCTGGATAAATTTAAGAACTAAAACGCACTAGTATATCGTCGACTAACAATAAATATTTTTAGTTTCGCGTTATAAATTAATAGTTTTGTAATAATTTCATTATTTTATTTTTATATGCAGGTGATATTGCAAATATATAATGTAATCAGACTAAATACTTTTGTAGATTACTTTGCTTATTGATTAGCTTACTTATTTTTATCAACTAGTAAAATTAATTTATTTAGTGTTGATTAGAAATGTATTCTTATTATTAGGGAAATTTGATTTTTGCAGTTCAAATTGAGTTGTTTTATAAATTTTGAAAATTCCGGCAAATTTAATTTAATTTAAATAAATTTTTCTTTTGGTAGAATTAGACAAAAATTTAATTTTTATGATTCTTAATTAATTTTAAAAATGTCCTACCATAGTCTTATATTTGTGACATTTATTTTGTTGGTTAAAATATTACTGATTTGTTTATTTAAATAACTTCGAGTAACCAAAAGAGAAAAAATAAATAATAACTTATATAAAAGTTCTTTTGTAAACTTTAAGTGAGCGTACTGTAACCCTTCAGGTTCACTTTCCCCCGCATACTTACATTTATTTTTTATTTATTCAGTGTTTTATTTACTTTTGATATTACATTTTCCCTGCACTGTTGACCCGCTCATTTGAGAGTTATTGTTAAGTTTTCTTAAACCCCCTACATCAAAGTTCTTAGAATTCCGAGCTCTATTTAATGGAACTAATCACAGTGTTAAATATAAATTAAACATAATGTTAAAATAAAAACTTTAATAACTATTGAACCATACATACAATGTAATAATAGTTTATAAGTCTTATAGAACTCGATCAACCCCCACGATAAAAGATATAATTATGATAATTAAACAAACCATTCTCTCAATATACATTATAAACTAAATCCCTGCCTTCGGCAACGTTAATATTAATCCGTCGAAAATGAAAGGGTTTTTCTCTCGATCACAAGACCATAGTGCAATACATTCCGAGCCGGAGAACTCTGCTTCTGGGGCAAGATAAGAACCATGTCGAAATAAATATAAAATAATGTGCGTTGAAGTCGCGCTTAGATATTTATTACCCTCAATTTAACCCTCATGATCGGAACAGCCCTCCCTGATTGCCTAGATGACCCACAGCCAGGACATTGCGACCGAAAGAGCATAATCCAAGCAGTAATAAGTCTAAGAAGCGTAATGCCCTCAACACCGTCGAATCACCTGTTGATCACCCAATATCTAGCCATTCCGAGAGAAGAAAGCCAGATGACCGAGACCGACTCCCTAACCTAGCTGGACATTTCAGACCGAAACCCGAAGTACCTACGCCCCCGTCAGCTTGTGAAGTAAAAGAATATACGGAGAAACCCGCAATCATTAGACGAGTAAATAAAGACAATTAGAGGAAAGTGTAGCTAAAGAGACGCGGAAAAAAGAAGCCCCCAAAGACGTCCCGTTCTGTGAAGTGCGTGTGTCGGGCATCTTACGTAAACCGAGGAACGACATCGTAGCGGAGGACACCGAAACCAAGTTATGAGTAGAATTTCCACCATAACCCCCCCCCCTTATGGAGTACCCAGGGTCGAAATACGAAGTAGCCAGTGAAAAGTAAACAAAAAATCTTGATAAGAAAGCTTTATCCCTTGCTATTGTCCGAGAAAAGGATTTAAGACAGGTCCCCTCGAGGCTGAGAGTTCATTCTACTTCTTGTATTTATACCATTCAGATTGCCTTTTCCGTTCGCAATTTTTGAGTTAAATATTGTCATTGTTTAATTAAAGTATTTTAATTGTAGTGTTTATTATGATTTAGTGTAAGTGTATATTAATTTCTGTCCCCTCCGTCATTCGAGCCTAAGATGCCTGAGAGTAAGGATACCAGAACCGATCCGATAGAAAATAGTAAGAGATAGTTTCATTACTAAATTTAAGGTCAAAGAGTGTATTTTTATGTTTAAATCACCCCTTGTATATTGAAAAAGCTAAAAGAACACTAAGAGATGGCCCAACTATCACTTTTGTCAAGTCAGAACTATTCCCTCAATCCCCCTCATTATGTTCATTTTTTATTTTAGTGTTTTTAAAAAAAAATAAGTGTTAAACAAAGATTTTGTGATTGATTAACGACAAAGGGTTTCCATTCTGAATTCGAATCTCCCCCACTTTTTTTTCTGTCCCCTGTATGTAACCCCCTCTCTCAGATTTAATTCACACCACGAAAGGCCACGACTCGCATTTTGTCATCACATTTCCCCGCCTTGGTGAATTAATATCTTTGAGCAAGGGCTAGGAATATTTCTTGTCAATCATCATACGACGATTTTCCTAAAAAAAGGTTGTAGTACACAAATGGCACTTGAAGAAAACCACTTTTGTTAGCTATGGTATTTTTGTCAAAAAGTCTTAAATGTTGTGACCCTGTACTTCTAAAAGAATGAAATAATGTTTTTTAATTTCTTAATCCTATCCTCGATATTGGGAATATTTTTCACAACTTTTGAATAAATAACCGTTTTTACCTGTTCGGAATCTTTCTAATCTCGGGTGATTTTTTTCGTAAATTTCCGTAACCTCAAATAACAAAAATATATCAAAGAGAAGCTCTAAAATAAGAATTGGATCTATTTGCGACGAAACCGGTTCAAACCGGTGTTGAAAGCGCGACTACGACGTTTTAGACCAATCTCGACTCTTAAAAACGATTCTCAAATCGAATTTTGTATTCCAAAATCGGCCGAGTATACCGATTTGGCATTGACTCTGCTTCATATCAAATGTTAAGTAACGAGAGAAAACGATGCTAATATAGACCCCAATTCCCGAATAACGATATGTCACAACTTTTTGCACAGCCTATTCGACCAGATCGTAATTTTTCTGAACGATCACCTGATCACCCCTTCCGCCAGTCGTTATTGTTACAGAGCCTATCTGGAATCGCTTTTGAATTACTCCAACGTGGCGAAGGAATCGCATCTTACTAGTTGTATATACGCTAAAGACACCGCTGGCAAGTTTGACGAAGTACAAACTAACCATGGAAATAGAGAAAGACAAGCCTTTATAAAGGAATCCAAGGAAATGAGTTTAACCGGACCTTTTCAATATACCCAAATATCTTTTAAGCGGCGTTGAAATTAAAGTGAGATTCTCCCGAACCAAACCATCTTTTGCTCTTAAGAAAGAAAAATAAACAAACTGGTAAATGCGTAGAGTCAGAGTAATTGAGCCCATTGGTTTTTACATCACGCTTTTTAAAAATTATGAGACTTGCCTCAAATTTAGTACGGCCACTTTTCAACATCATAAAATAATGTTCATATTTTGTTTATCAATGCTGTCAATGTCGATAAGCAAGCAATTGAGATCGATAATAGTATTAGCAAGGCTCAGTTTTGCTATCGAGAATAAATTACATTCTTTACGTCGTATAACAAACAAAGGTCATTACCTTTCTTTGGGAGAAGAGGATAAGGCAAAGGTTGATACACAAATAACAAATTGCTTATTCCACAATTTGATATCCGATGGTTTGTAAGTTAATTTTTATATCTTAATAATCTTGAAGTTTTCTTAAATGGCACCTCATTTAACAGGTCTCCTCCTTCGCATATCCATGTTGCAACCAAAATGCAAATGGAGTTTAAGTACTTGGGGAACGCGGTAAGCACGTTTTCAAGTAACGTTTCTTTATTGGAAATCTATGAAAACTTTAGTAACATTCTAATCTCCGTTTGGAAATTATTATCGTACTAACTTGTAAGTTATAGACTATTTTTAAATATTGGCTAGTTTTTCTAGTTCACTAGCTATTGAGAGAGTTGGAGAGTAAACCAGGAGTAATGTCAGACTTATTTTATGACTTTTGATGGAGCTCTCTCTATAAAATAGTTGTTTTATACAATTATTTAAAAATTATATAAAATTGAAGCTATAAGAACATTTTTAAGCGGGTTTTCCCGAAAGCTTGTAGCTTGAGCATGAAGTTTACTTATGTTATTACATGTTTCTCATCCACGAATTGATTTAAAATAATGCTTAGTATTTTTTTATTGAAATTGCCGAAAGGTTTTTGAAAAACGAATTGTTTGCTTTAAGTAATATTCGAATAATATCTTTATTTTTGGTATTCCGAAGGCCGAATGGTCGAAATGTTTACGAAAAAAATTCAAAAACTGTAGGAAGACGGTAAAAAATAACAAGAAAGTAGAGTGTGCAAGAATTATTTGGGGTCCAAAACGCGAACAAGATGAACTTGAAGACGAAACGATCTGCGGAAGTGACACGTCTAAGGATAAAGAGTCTAGTTTTTCCTCACAGAAAGAAATGGAAAAATTGAACAATTCTTCTGTGTCTACAATTGAAAATATAACTTCAAATCCAACCAATTCAAGTTCCAATATAATGACTTCAATTGATTATACATCAGTTCCTTCATTTAAATTCATCGCCGAGCTCGTATTCCACTAAGGTTCGAAGAATAACTAAACCAAAATCAAAAAATTATATAGCTCAAATACCAAACAGAAAAAAAACCGGAAAATAATTTACAACGTTTCAAAGTAAGGCTTTTAATAGTTGTAAATGATAAATATAAGTAACAAAAATGTTCTTGTTTTATGAAGACACGAAAAGCTTGGTACTTCATAAAAAGCAAATGATTAAAGAGTTGAAAAAAATTAATGCAGATCAAAGAATTCTTAACATGAAAATGGAAAAAAAATTAAGACAAAATTAACAAAATTAGAAATGGAACGAGAGTATGCTACCCTCAACAGGTAGAAAGTTTTTTTGATCCATAAAGAATTCCAAAGAATTAGTAATATATCGATTGATAAGAAAATTATGGAATCCTTAAACTTACTTCACGAAAAGATATGGGACGACGCTCGGTCTACCAACAAGGAATTAAGAATTAAACTATTGGAAACTATCGACCTTCATGAGGATCAAGAAGTCAAAAAATCGTAGACTATTACTTCTAATATATTTATTACGATATCACTGTATCGCTGTTAGAAGGGCCTCAGGCCGATTGTGATGCAGGTTTTAAAAATAGCTTATAATTATTATTATTATTATATGAATTGTTTTATCTGTAATATTTATTTTTATGGATGGTTTTAGGAACGAAACTACCAGGAGTGTTTCTCTTGGTACCAAGTATTGTAAACGAAAAATACACAAGAATTTTTTAACGAGAAAGACATTTCCAATGTACCTAATGAACCTGTCGTAAGTTTTGTAGGAAACTCTATTTTAAATAGCCAAAAGGATATTTTGTATGTGGACCGAGTAAAAATTATGGCCGCAGATCACCTAATGTCGGCTATATTAGTTTGGTTCTCTGCGTTCGGGATTTTTCACTTGAAATACACCCCAGCTTTGGCAAAAACTCTTTCTTTTTTGGAATCTGTTTTGCTAAATTTAAATGAAACGAAACAAACTAATGGTTTAAAAAAGATTTTTGGCCATTATAAAAAAAATTAACGTTGTTTAAATTCCGAAATATCTCTAAATAAAACAAATATTCCTGTATAAATTGTAGCTTTATTAAAAATAAACAAACATTTACAGTATAGGCCAAAAGTTAAAATATCGTTATTCCTAAAAATGATCAAGTCCCCTTTATAACTTTGAAATACAAATATATATTATTTTTTAGTTATTATACTAATATAATAATATTAAAAATAGGTAAATAGATTTTGTTTCATGTACGAGGTCTATCGTCGGATTGTGGTTGTAATTAATTTAAAACTTAATTCATAGAATTATTTTGGAATATTTTCGGTTTTAAGGTTCATTTTCATAAGACCTATTGGAATTAAGCTTCAACAATATTTCTTTTACTTTAAATTAAAATCAATTATAATTATTTATCTACTTTTTATTTGCTCCTTATTATTTACACGCGTCAATGGGCAGGTTGATAACTATGAAACTCGGTAATTGGGCGTTTTAGAGTTAGCCAACGATTTAAACGTTACTGACGGGCAAGTGAAAAAAAGACCCTAAACTGCCTACGACTCTCGGCCCCCTCAAAAACGCCCGGCTTGTGCTAACAGGGAACCTACAATTATTAATTTTTAAGACGACGGATTATTAAACTTCCAATTTTAAGTTTCTAATTTCTACAAAAACAAACAACGGCATTTTAAACCAACAATTTCCATATAGTTGTTTTTATACAAATCATTAAAATAATCCAAGGACTAACAATAAAAGACCACAATAAAAGGTTTAGCTCAAAAGTAAATAATTTAAGCCTAGCTTAAAGCGTTACTAGCACGATATTTGAACACATCAATCTAATACTTTCTAAATTATTATCAGACTATAAGAAATGTATATATTCAATATTTTGTCAAATAAAATTCATTTTAATATATTAAAACTAATATAACTAAAAATGTGAATTTTGGAAGTTGGCGGGAAGGCGTGGCTAAAATAGACGTAGAGTGGTTTTAGTCACGTGATCAGTGATCACACTCACGAGACGTTTTGGTTTGCCGATCGTGTGCTAGGCCTAGGCTGTCTGTCGAACGTTTGATTAATTATTATAATTAACAGCTATGAGCGATTCGAGTGAAGAATCTATTTATAACTCGGATTTGGATTCTGATAGCGCAGTATTGGAATCAATGCAATCTGATGAAACCGGTTCAGAAAATTCCTTAGATCTTTTAGCTGAAATAGGCATAGCTGATGAAAATATTGGCGAAATTCACGGTATATTACCCTATCAATTTGAACCATTGGCCCTTACTGAAGATGAAGAAGATAATGAAATAATTCAGGGGGAAAACGAAGCCAATAATGAACGATTGCTAGCAATCTTTAATTAATATTAATTGCAAATAATTTATATTTTTATTATTCCTCATTTTAGGTGTTGTCGTGGCAATTGCACTATTATGCCACTTGTTGCAGAATGTCAGTGTTGTCAAGAACAGGAAAGGGTAAATGCATTAATTGAAGATATTTGCATAACAGAACACCCAGACTTCCAAAACACCTGTACTCACATTCCAATGTTGAATTCGGCATATCGAGAGTTCCATAACCCTCAACCAGGGGTTATGCTTGGACAACCCGCAGAGGGATTAATTCACAAGTGAGATTTATCATTGTGGCTATAATATAGTTAGTAATCGGTTATTTTATTAGGACTTATAGGTATTTGGCATATCGAAGACTTATTAGATGGTGTTATTGGATTATTCCAAATCGACGATTTCCCATACCAGCTTGTGTAGTAAATGCAATTAAGAATGCATTTCCATCAGATGATTTTTGTGGATTCCGGCCTTACATACCAAGGCAGGGACGTAGAAGAAATGCTCAAAGAAATTGATTTTAAATTGTAAAATTTTCTAAGGCTACTTTATTTTAATTTTTTAATAAAATGAAAATTTGGATTTTTCATGGAACTATTTGTAATTTTTTTTAGAATACAATATTATTTGTCAGAGAATCGACGATGTTTAGTATAAGATTCAACAGCTTCATCTTTGGTAGGGTGTTTAAATTCAGAGCACAAAGCTTTGGGTGTAGCGCCCAAAACAGATTCAGTCTTCTCATATCCTTTCTCATACGAGTCTTCACTGTATTCAATTACGTTTATCATCAGTTTATTAACGTAAGGTGAAATGGTATGTACCCTTATGAATCAATCTTTGTTTGTTTTAAGATTATTGTGCTTACTGTAAGAAAAACCTTCCATGATTGGGCGTAACGAATATTCCCCCTTTTTGAATTTCGGGAAGAATATATTCCAACGACTTGTGCCGTTAACAGTAACAGCTTGCATTTTCGTTGAAATGCATTGCAGCAAGTAGTTATCTATAAATTGAAAATTATTAGTGAAGTTAACACTTTTTTTAGCACTGGAAGGTACCTAGTCATCATTCCATCGACTTGGTAAACTGAAAGAATTTGCGTGAGGGCCTCCACAAAGGAAATGAAAATTTGCAACCATATAAGACCCCAAAGACAAACGACTAGAGGTAATAAAAGTAATTGAAAACCTATTCGCACGTATTTCTAATATTTTCTTGGTACTTTCAGTGGTTAGAAACTGAATTTATTGAATACTTCAAGGAATGGGAAAAAGAAGTTGCAGATCGTCCTGGGAAATTTTCAGCGACCGAAAGACAAAAATGGATTCTGAGCAGAGAAACCATTGAAGGCCTTATAATGACAGGTACGTGTATATAATGTAAGCAGGGCTCCCACCACCAGGTTCCTAAAATACTTAAAAGCCCTACTTTTTTCGAGGTCCCTAAACTACCATAAAATTTACTACATTAAAATTTAAAAACAAATTAAAACTAAGTCATTTTTGTGATAAACATTTTTTTAAATTAAAACTAAGTCAATTTTAAAAATTTCGTACTTTTAAACGTTTAAATAAAGATCTAATTTTTTAATAAAATGGTCCGTATTTTTAAAAATTTGGTTCCAATTTCACCTTATTCCCTAGCCAGAAAAATCCATCGCCTATTTCCCTTTTTTCTTCCCTTTATATGAATGTTAAGGAATATGAATATAACCTTTAATTGTATTTTTTTTTTCAGCTCAATCACTACCAGCAATTATATGCTTTCTTTTATGCAAGAATGCAAAATTTGTCTTAACTTCTCACATGAACCAAGATTGCCTTGAGCAAGAATTTGGTAAACATAGACAGGCCTGCGGTGGAAATACAAATCCGGATGTACTTCATTATGCTCAAAATATCGATCGATTCAAACAACTTGGAGATGTCATTAAAGTACCTTCGCAGGAAACATAACTGTTATAATTTAAAATCTTAAAAGGAAGAGACTCATGGATAAAGGTTAATTAATTCCTTTAATTAAGGAAACAAATAGGGTGTACAGAACCCATGTTAAGAGAGAGCTTTCGGCCTCGTATTTATAAGGAATTAATTAACCTTTATCCATGAGTCTCTTCCTTTTAAGATTTTAAATTATTATATTTACCTTGGACTTAAATCGTTTTACTATTCATAACTTTTATAAATCAAAACATGTAATTAGTGGCTTACAATACCAGTTGATGACTTATATTGCAAATTATTACATTTCATTTAAACTTCCCTAATTTAAACATTTTTTAATTTATTCAAATTTAACCATTAAAATTGTAAAAATTAAATTGTTAAGTAATTTCAAAATTGAAATTTTAAAAACATGCTTTTGTGAAAGTTTCACATTTTAGGAACTTAGTGTAAAATTAAAATTATTTAAACATAATACGGTCTATTTAACATTGAAATTTTAGGAACTTGAAATTTTTAGCATCAACGTACCTAGGAACTTTATTTTAAAAATAGGCCTATTTGGAACAATTATGAAAGTTATTTAAAACCAAAGCAAAATCAATTTAAAATTTAGTCAAAGAGACAAGTTACTACGTGACTAAAATTGTATAATAGTAAATAATTTAACAATTTAAATCACAAAGTATCTTGTCTCTTTTAGTAATTTTTATAATTTTATTTAGTTTGGTTTTTGTTTTCGCTCAAACCTTTTCTCAGAGCAGGCTGAGCTTTTTGTTTCTTGTTCTCTTTAGAGAAATGCTTAGCTCGCAAATAAAGCATAAGCCCTTTTCCCCTTGTTTTTAAGTAACTTTCAACATTTTTTTTCAAAATTCTTATCTTAATTGCGTTGTTACTAGGATAATTGTAATTTAACAGTAGCAAGTCCCATTGCTGAGGAATTTCACTATATTCAACCACGGTTTCCATACATTTTTGTCTCCTATCACCGTAGATCCCGAGTACAGTTCATCAACGGTTTTTTGTAATAGTTCGAAAAACTTGAATGTTTCTTTTGTAACATACAATAGTCCACCCCGGTTGTTCTTAGACACCCATTCTACAATTGATAGACTTGTATATTCCTTTAGTAATTACGACTTCGTCTCTTCAAATGAGCCTTTGAACGTTAATGCTTCTTTTATTAAATAGGGCACTCCTTGCTTTTTGAAGCCGAAAGGATTGTCGCACCAACAACGTAAAATAAAATTTGATCAGCCCTAACGGTTTCACTTTTCGACATTTCAGGTTGTTTGATTTCTAAGTCATCAACAACTTCTTTGGGTATATTTTGTGATCATTCATTTTTAGCCAAATGAACGTGAACCAAATTTATCAACGAGCGTGTAAATTGTGCTGCGCAAAACATTTGTACTGGTGGCAAAAAAACGTTAAAATCTTAATCATAAAACAAAAAATATTTAACTGAGATCAAAACCAATAGGCCTTTTTATAAAGTAAGCTAGGCTTGCTGAACTTGTTTTTATGTAGCTCATTCTTCATGAAATACGTAGAAGATCAATTCCGTTTACACTTAATAACAGGGTGCCTCATCGAATTTGCTCTTATGGGTTATGGTCAAGGCTTTTCGTAGTGAAACACCATTGGTATGTCACCTGTGACGCTACAGCCACATCAAAACCAGAAAGTCAATGCTAATTTAAAGAAAGTTCTATTAGATCAGAGTTTAATCAAATTTATACTTACTGGAGGAGCAAATGAATATATATAAGTAATACAATCATTCAGGAAATTTTCGTTTGATTGTATTTTTTGACCATGTTGCCAAACCGATTTTGATGTCTTCAGTCCCCCAAGCTCCCCAACTATTACCTCTAAACCTATTTCCCAAAATGGTGCTTCCTTCCTCTTTCCAATACTTCCTTATTCTTCTACAATTATGTTTAGGGTTTCGTCGTTTGATTTTCCCAAAGAATGGAAGTTGGCGAAGCTTTGATTTTAGACTTGACTGAATTAATCTGCGGTAAATTCTGTAAAAAATACCTTTTGTAAATATTAACCATATCTCTTTGAACAGTTGTAATTACTTATTAGAGGTCCTTGTTGAATTTTCTTTCTGAAAACTACCAGTTTTTTATCAGAAAATTGATTCTGAATATTGGGAACTACCAATATTGGGTCTAGTTCCTCTGTTATCACATACTTTGATATATCTAAATCTATATACATCGATATTTCTATGGTTTGATCTTCTAACACATCAGGAGAGTCATATATTGTGATATTTTCCTCTCTGCATAAATAAGATAAGGCTTAATTGCAAAATAAACTAATAAAAACATAATAAAAACATAATAAAAACATGTTACATTATTAAAATATCACCTTTTGTTTAAATAGAAATGTTCCCAATATCGGTCGTTTCTTTTTATTTGAATGGTTGCCCATTTACACTATTTGAAACACGTGCCATCACGAAAAGAGCAAAGAGACTAAATAATAAATGGCCTTGAAAGTTGATGTTTTTGAAAGTTCGGTTATTGGAATTTCGTTGACCAGAGTTGGCCGTCAAGAGAACGAGGTCGGGGTCTAAAACATCAACTGGGAGAGAGGGTAACGTGGGGCAGTATTTCGGGGGCAATCACTCCTCTCCTCTCTTTCTAGTTACCTCGTAAGCTTCAAACCTAATTCGGTATCGAGTAGAGTACTAACAGCTCTTTTTTGCGCTCCGCCATGTCTAGGTGGCACAAAAAGTTTCCTCTCATGAGATAAATTAATTTCGCACATAAAAAAATTAATTCGAAAAGTCTTAAAGTGTAATAGATGTCGACACTAGCTCTTTGCGTTTCTTCTATAGGCTTATTTAAAAAGTATCATTCTTTTTATACAACGAATTTTTAAGGTTATTTCATTTTCCTATCGCATTCTTTTTATAGGAAAGGACTATTGTTTCAAATTCATTAATTTTTTGTTTGAACGGTCATATCGTGTCCAGAAAGTGTCAAAAGACACGAGCGCGCCCATCTCTGTTTATGAGTGCATGGTTAGTTATTCTTTAAAATAGTGTTTCTTTCTTTTTTGTAAAAGCGCATTTATATGCAACTCAAATTAAAACCCATAAAGGGACAGAAATTTTACATTAATAGATATATAAATTAAGAAGTTTTGCTTTAGAAAGTTTAAATCGCTATAGTGACTTATTTTAGAAGTTAAAAGTCAGTCGCAAACTTGTGGTTCGACCTTTCAGTTAGTTTATAATTTAAGATTAAATGACTGACAGTTCTCTCATCAACATGTTTACAGTGCTCATTTGGAGCTAGCTTTAATTATCTTAGTAAAGAGCCAGAAAATTGTTATTATTTGGTTCTGGGCTTTAAGTCTGTAAAACTAAGTGCACTTTTGGTTTATTTTTTACCCTCAAAATTCCAGTGTTTGGCAGTTAAGTTAGTGACAAACACACTTTTTATTAAAATTTTCTTAATTACGATTAAAATTAAAGGATAAGAATTAAAATATATAGTCCTTAATATCATTCGGTTAAAGATTAAACTTAGTGCACCTTAATTTTGGTTTCATTTAATATTTTAACTAAACATTTTTGTGATTGGTTAATAAACTAGTGATGAAACAAACTTTTTCAATTTTCGTACGGTGAAGTTAGTTTTCTCAAGCCCGCAGATAAATTATAGGATTAGAACTTATATGTCTAGTCCTAAATATCATTCGGTTAAAGATGAAACTTATTGCACCTTGATTTGGATTAATTTGGTATTGTCACTTAAAATTCCTGTCATTGGTTGATAAGCCAGTGACCAAACAAACCTTTTTTTATTTTCTTACAGTGTAGTGAATTTCTGAAGTCCCCAGAAAAAGGGATAAGAATTGAAATGTGCAGTCCTAAATATCATACTGTTAAAGATGAAACTTAGTGCACGTTAGTGGTATTTTACCTAAAATTCCTGTCCGTGGTAGATAAGTTAGTGACGAACAAACCTTTTTTCAGATTTCCTTAAATAGAGTGAGGGTAATTTTCTGAAGCCCGCCAAACAAATAAATAGATAAGAATAAATATGTCTAGTCCTAAATATCATTCTGTTAAAGATGAAACTAAGTGCACCTTTAGTCCTTGATTTTGGATTAATTTGGTATTTTAAAATAAAATTCCTGTCATTGGTTGATAAGCTAGTGACCAAACCAACCTTTTTTTTCTTACAGTGAAGTTAATTTTCTCAAGCCCCCAGACAAAAGGTTTATAATAAATATCTAGTCATCAATATCATTCTGTTAAAGTTGAAACTTAGTACACCCTGATTTTGGTGTAATTTAATATTTTCACTTAAAGTTCCTATCATTGGCTGATAAGTTAGTGATGAACAAAACTGTTTTTATATTTTCTTAAGAGTGAAGTTATTTTTCTGAAGCCCCAAACAAATCAAAGGATAAGAATTAATATGTGCAGCACTAAATATCATATTGCTAAAGATGAAACTTACAATGAGACTACCCGAGGTGTAACTCATTGATTTAGTTTAAATTCAGGGATTAAGTAGACCTTAAAAAACATCTAAATTTGGGTAAATGTCTAATTTGGGTCAGTATTTTATATTGGGTATTTAAATTTAGAGAAGTATTTAAATTTGAGTAACACTTTGGGTTATTACTTATATTTGGGTAAAAATTTTAGTAAATATTTGAGTAAGTATTTAAATTTCGGTAAATATTTTAATTTGTGTAAATATCTAAATTTTGGTAAACTTCTAAATATGGGGTCATTCCACAACTTATCGACGAATTTGTTGGAATTTTCCACACAACCTTTTTAGATTTGGATAAAAATTAGTCTTAAGGGTTATTCTGGTCGATAAAGTTGGTTAGAAATCTTAATTCAAATGGGTAAATTGGGTAAATTTACCCATTTGGATTAAAAAGGTGGGGTTTAAAATTCCAAAAAAATTGGTCGATTTGTTGTGGAATGACCCCAAACTTAGAAGTGTAATAAACTCCCTTTCTTTAAAGGTAACTACTGAGAGATTACACGTCTTATATATAATTTTATGAGGGAAGATGCCTTATTAAATATTCAAACAATACTTTATTGGGTTCATACCTCCACCTAGCTAGCTGTTCTTCAGTCTCTGGCAACGGGGCAGCGTCTAACTATGTCTAGTTATCCCCCAAACGATTACTCTCCTCTATCACTCGAGGGAACCCTATATATATACTAGTTACTGTCCAGTGCTAGACACTACTGACGTCATACAGTAACCTTTCGCCATCTATGGGGGATCCCTACATCTCCCCTCCCCAAAAACTGAAGAACAGCACGCTTCTATACATATCTTATGAGTTACAAAATTGTTATTAAATAATTTTTTCCGTTATCCAAAAAAAATTTGCTTGTAAATGGATTATTTGACTGTCTGTTTAATGTAAGTTTTGAATAGTGGAGTATGGATGCGGCATCTTGTTCGGAGGTATACGGGGAAGGTGGTGGCTGTGTCGTTGTGCGTAAGTCCTTGGAACTCTCCAATGGGCGTCGCAGTGCTTAACTAGGTGTTGGTGTCCACACCTGAAACAACAACCCATGAAACAGTGTTGAGGACGACGGGTGGGTTACCCTCCTTATCCTGCGTCTCGATGGTTCTGAGTACCTCCTTTTCTTTGTGGGTAAGAATGGCTCAGGTGTAAAAAGAACTTGTCTTTCATAGCGGCTAGTTACTGGAGACTCAAAAGAGTTGATGAATGTTACTTTCGGACCATCTTCCTGCTTAGTGGTGCTCATCGCAGGTTGTTCCCCTGCAAGTTACTTCCGTACATTAGTTCAAATTCTGTTGCGGAATCCAACAACACAACACTATCATCAAGAGTTATAGATATTCCCATTTTTACTGTAGTGCGCTTTTCTCAAAAGGATATTACGACGGGCACCGTAGCCACAACTCCGGACACGCCATATTTCCATTCAAATGCCTCTTCCTCTATTTCTTCTTTACGATTCCTGGATATTAAATGGTAAACCTCCCAAGATATTATTGGAAACGGGAGTTCGGGCTGAAATATTGCTTCCACAGTTATCTCCTTTTCTCCCAGTAAACATATAGTCGACTCTATCTACAATAATAAAAGTAATTATTATGGGTTTTTAATTAGCGGTCCGGTGTGGCGCCAGTTACAGCTACAGGTCTAAAACAAAACATTTCGGTAGTTAGATCTTGCAACAACCCAAGATCAGCCAATGGTTCCCACATTCTTTCTAATTCTTTTTTGGACAGGATCTGCTTTTTCAATGGATTGGGGGTGTAATAATAAACCTCCCCCAAATGACCCTTAGAATTAATTGTAGGCTTGGGTTTTCTAATTACGATCCCCCTTATCCATCCAGGTAGACGGATGGTGGTTCGTTGGTGCTTTCCTCTGGATCTTCAACATCTTCCACTATAGTTTCTTCTATTTCTGAGCTATTGGGCCCTTCAGCTTCCTCTCTGCTGCTGCTGTCTCCAGCTGGTTCGATCAGACTGCTTTCAGGTAATTCTGGCTCCGATGTTTCCAGTTCGGTCGATTCAGCTGTTGGACTGAAGCCCTCAGGTGGTTCTTCTAGGTCAGCACTTATGGTATCTTCATATCGAGTTTCATCATCTTGTACCATATAATTATACTCCGCGGCCGCAATAATCTGCGATAGGTTGAGACGCGCGATAGCAAAGGTCTAATCGAATGTACAATATGATTACTTTTCTCACAACTACCCAGGTAGCAAGAACGCGTGTTAAACACGTGTTTTCGTGAAGTATGAACCACGTGTAGAAATACGTCGGCTGTCCCATGGCAAAACCTTTTAACCAACACGATCGTAATTTTGAGATATTTGACTTTTTCAAAACCTAAGTTATAAGATTTTAACGTGGTTTTTAATGCGAAAATTATAAAATCCAAAACCATTTTTTAATTCATAAATAGTTAAATATTTCTGACTTTTACCTGAAACTTTTACAGTACTTTTGTACAAGCCTTAGCAATACTGATGCGTAAAAATCTAATTTTTCAAAAATTTAGTGGTTAAAAGGTTTTGCCATGGGGCAGCCGACGTGTTTACGCAGTGGCGCATGTCCCACTAAATTATGTGTCTGAACACGTGTGTTGACACGTGTCCCCAATCGTGTCCCCATCGTGTGTCGACTCGTGTCCCAATCAACAAAAAACAAAAAATAGGTTTAATTTCGTTTATTAAAAAAACAAGTTTGATAGTTGTTTGCTGGAATTCTATTTTTCACCGTCATCTTCGAGATTAATTGCATTGATTGGAGATATGGTTTTATTGCTCGGCGTAGTTTTCTTTTTTGTTGGGTCCCTCTTGCAAATTCGATTATAGGCTTGCTTTAACCATTCTTTTAAGATGCATTCAATTTCTGTCTGTTGGACCTTTTTAAAAGGATTGTTCGTCCTCACTGCACCTATGCAATTAAAAAATATTAAAGTTACTCATGAAGCGAACTAAACTAGAAATAAGAGCTTACTTATAATAAATTCTTTCACTGTTAAATCAGAAAAGGCCATCTTTCCTTGCCCTTTCCAGTTAAAATCTAATCAAAGTAGTTAAGATCCTTCTTGTTGCATCTCCTAGGCTTTCCCACGCAAGCCTCCAAGGAAAGAAATCTGAAGAAATTATATAAATAATTATAATTTTTTTTATCAATGTTCATAATTTAAAAGGATTTTACCAATGCAAGCTGGTTATTTTTGTCATTAATATAATTATCTCAATTTTCAAGTGATGAATGGGATTTGACAGGTAGATCAAGGTGATCCACGTCCAATTCGGAATTCTAAGGATCTTTTTCTAAAAAAACTTTGTTCAGCATTCTCCGATTTGAAAGAACCTGGTCTTCTATAACTTTTAATTTCCTTAGAAATTTTTCAACGACAGCTTCAGGAACTATATTGCAATTAGCAAAGAGAATTCTTAAGTTTTGAAGAACTCAACGTTAAAAGGCAAATATCTTACTTTTAAGATACTTGATTCCATTGATATCGGTACTCTGTCTTTCTGTTAACTGAATATTTCCTGCGCCTTTTTAAATATCATTTGACACATTTGCATCCGTGAAATGTCGTATTTGTGTAGAACTACTTACTAAAAAAACTCATTAAGGAAATGTTGAAATTTTTTTATTTATGTTTATTTACGTTCGCTAGTTGGTTCTTTTTCAACATTTTCAATGATCGAAGAGGACAAAGGTATAGTTTCTTCTAAACGTGAAAATTTAAAAGTTGATTTAAATTGATAGTTGCTTAAACTATTCTCTCAGACGAGCGATATGGTGGCCAGTAGCATTTTGTTCCACTAGTGTCTAGCCATCTTCTATTTATTACACCACATTCAACATCCCCAGCAGGCGTTTTTTCACTAAACTCAACCACCATGTACATAATGGTATAGTAATGTCTAAAAAATAATTAGTTATTAAGGTTGAGCAAAATTTCAAAAAAATATATTCTAATAAGTATTGCAGGCAAACTTAATTGTAAAAGCTTGAAAGATGAAAAGCTCATTGTAACGCTAATAAAATGTTTTACTGACCTACACGATCAATTTGTGTGAAGTAGTGGAATCGAAATGCCAGAAACATTTGATTGAGGTAAAAAGTAAAACTTTTTTCAAATAATGTGACTGGCCATGCTTTAAGGGATGATAAATTCTTAACCTTTTCAATGCCCAAATTTGAAGACTGACAGGGGTATCAGTCACTTCCTTGTAGTATTTACCAAGGAAGTATAGATTTGAACGGTTTTTAACGATGTTATGTATTTTGACAACCTTATTGTTTTTAAGCTTACAGCAGTTGTCGCCTTCTTTGCATGTAAGAGTAAACCCATTTATATAGACCTTTTTAAATTGAACACCTTCGAAGTCGTCCAATGTTGGCCCGTTACTATGTTCATATTTAGGTTCAATACGCCGCACATTAAATTCTAGGTCAGGTTTTTGTTGACTCTGATTTTATTCAGAAAGCCTATTAACTATCTGTTGAAGCGGTTTGCTTGGGCTACGAACAAACTTCTTTAATTGGCCAAGATAAGACTCGAAAGCAAAAGCAGAAAATTTATCAAGCCCCCCATATATACGGGCGTGCCAAGAGATATGAAGGAGGTTATGCATGTTATAAACATATATATCTTTAGAACTAGTAACGAACAGACGGATAAGGGACTCTGCATAATTTATATATTTCTCCGAAGGGGTTTCTTCGCATAATAGAGAAATTGCACAATGAAGTAACTGAAAGTGATGAACCAAATCATTTGGCAATATAGCCCTGAATACAAAAAACCCAGTATATAATAGAAATTGTCTAAATTCAGTCGCTTTCCACCTATCAATTTCATTTAGGCTCCTAGGTTTTCGAGAAAATCTTAGCATTTTTGCTGAAAGTTGATCTATAACAACCGCCTTTTGTTTAACTCTCGACTTGGATTTCATAAGGCTAAATATTACGCGGCGCGTAACACCCAAACAGACCAAATGCATATAGTCAATAGGAAATCCATCGACCATATTAATGGGTAATTTAAGTAAAGGAGAACTGATATTCTCAATATGATGTTCTTTTTGTCTTTTATTTCGAAAACTTTCATTTGTTCTAAGAGGGGCATCAAGCTCATTAAAAATAACTTTATCTTTATACCCACCCTTTTGCTCACAATTGTCACAACGAAAATATTCACTGTGGTTTTTACTACATTTTAAATAAGATTTGGCCGGGGCATCACATATAAAAGGCCCTAATACTATATCATGTGTAACATCATTTAAAAATATGCCCTCTTCTAAGAGTTTTAAAGTTATCTAAACTACAAAAGGTTTATCATCCAAAGTTTCCCCACAGCGAGCTATTATAGGCCATAATTGAGAATTAACACTTCTAAATAATGGGACGCCATCTATGTTAAATGATACGACTAAAGATCTGGTTTCCACTTTCAACCCTGACTTTAGTTTCCCAAGCAAACCATCACCTAATCCCAAGTGATAATATAATCCATTTTCCAAGCTTACAACTTGAAGGGCCGTTTGATTTTTACTGTCTAAAATGGTTCTGGAGTTCAATGGAAGCGTATTGTGTAAAGGTTGCAATATTTTCTAGAGATCATTTAGTGCTGCATGACTAATACCAAAACTAAAAACCCATTCTTTCAAATCATAACGTACATTTTTATCGTCTTTACTCTCTTCGCAATCTGAGCTAAAACTACAATTTTCAAATTCGCATTCGGACCCACTTTCATTTTCACTTATAGGAATATTTTGATTAAGAAAATATTCATCACCAGAGTTTGAACTATTTTCAGATAAATTAACGGTTTCATTTGTAGCAGCCACAGCTTCAATTGGTTGAAAAAACTGACATTGCGTATCAACTCCAGGTAATGTTTGATCACCATTTACCTCAACTAAAATATCATTTCTGAACAGCAGCTTTAATGTTTCTATTCTTTTGTCGTTTGGAAAGTTTGTACATAGTGAATCTAATCAGTACAGACCAACAAATTATATTACAAGCGATCAAAAGTGACAATATAAAACTATTACGTTATTGGCTTTTTTGTTTTATCTTAAATTTTGTCCACAGTTAGTATGTGACCTCTAAATGTAAACATATACTTTAAACAGGAAATGAACTTCAAGTGCCAGCACTAAATAAATATTGATATCTTTCCTCTAATTAAAAATAATATTTTAAAAATTAAAATGAAATACTACCCACAAATAATATAGAAAATCTAATTTTGAAAAAGAAAAATTAATCGGGTAATTAATTTCTCGGGTCCTAATTATTGGTTTATTCCTACAAATCAACAATATTTAAAAAAATAAAATTAAATGCTATCTAAAAATCTAAATGTGAAAAAAATTAAGCGGGTAATGAAATTCCCGTGCCAGCCCTATTTATTGGTATATTTCCTCATATTAACAATATTTCGTAATTTAAATTAAAATACTACCCACAAAGCATTTATAAAATCTAAATGTGAAAAAAAAAAACATTAAGCGGGTAATGAAATTCCCGTGCCAGCCCAATTTATTGGTATATTTCCTCAAATAAACAATATTTCGTAAATGAAATTAAAATACTACCCACAAATCATTTATAAAATCTAAATGTGAAAAAAAAACATTAAGCGGGTAATGAAATTCCCGTGCCAGCCCTATTTATTGGTATATTTCCTCAAATCAACAATATTTCATAAATTAAATTTAAATACTATCTAAAAATCATTAATAAAATCTAAATGTGAAAAAAACATTAAGCGGGTAATGAAATTCCCGTGCCAGCCCTATTTATTGGTACATTTCCTCATATCAACAATAAGATTTGAAATTAAATTAAACGTCATTTTATATAAAAAGCTAACACCGCAATTTAACATTCAATTTGAAAATTATAAAATTTACCTTTATTTAAAAAATATCTTTAATCCAATCTTGCTTGAGGTTATTGAAGAATCAACAGGTAGTGTCCCAGCCTAGGCCCAATTAAGGCAATATAAAATGATTTAATATTTATCGATGTGCGTACATTATATTTACCTTTATATGCTAATGCTTAAGACAAGAGACAGTCAAATATCTCAAACGGTTTTAATTATTACTCTTGTTAACCATATATTTCAAATTTAAAACATCCGACGATTCAGATCTCACAATATTTTAAAGTGACTTCGATGGTCAAGACTTCCACAAAGAAAGATCAATCTCAACACGAGTAGCGTTGAATTTCGATTCTGCTGTAGATGGTTTTTAAACCCGCGGAAAATAAAAATAAATCCCGCGGAAAACTAAATAATTTTAATTACTATATTAAATTTTTTTTTGAGAATTTCAAAACGACGCTTCGTCTGCCATAAATAGTTTGAAAGAGATTTTTAATTAAAATTTGATAATAATCATTGTTCATTTTACTCTATATAAAGTATTTGGTGAAAACCGCGGTAAACCCTCAAGTATAGCCTTCTTAGTGCTTAGAAAAATGCCGCGAAACTATATTTTTAGAAATAGATTACTAACGAACACTGGGATGCAACGTAAATTTCCACGAAATTAAAGTAGTGTTCTAGTAAACCAATAATTACAATGTACGCTACGTCCTAGTTGATATAACCTCAGCAGGTTTGAAGTCTGTTATAGACAAATTAGTGTTCCGAATTATGTTTGAAAGTATTTGCTTTGCTTCCATTTCGGACATGAGTAATACGTCTAATAGTAATGGATCCCTGACTTCATTTTGTAAGAGTGTTTTTTGAGCTGAAAAATAAATTTCAATTTTAGCTTCTATACCGAAGTAAAGTATTCAAATAAGAACTTGCCGAAGTTGTCTTTGACAGTTTTGGATTGGGAGCTTTCTTTTCAGGTTTCCTAGATTTGCTCTTATTACCAGGTTTCACTGCATGTAATTTAACATAATTTTAATTTTCCATCTTGGATAAGAGTGATAATTACACCGGCTTTATTTACCAGTACTCGGAGTTTTCCATTTCGATGCATTTGGTTTTGTGGCAAAATCATACATAGAATTCTCCAAATCAAAAGTATCATCATTATCATAGTCCCCTACTTCATTTTCTAGGAGTGATTTTTGAGCTGAAAAATAAATTTCAGTTTTAGCTTCTACACCGAAGTAAAGTATTTAAATAAGAACTTGCCGAAGTTGCTCTCTGGTAGTTTTGGATTGGGAACTTTCTTTACAGGTTTCCTAGATTTGCTCTTATTACAAGGTTTCACTGTATGTATTTTAACACAATTTAATTTAACATCTTGGATAAGAGTGATAAATACACAGTATTTCGTTTGGTTAAAAAATCATACATAGTATTCTCCAAATCAAAACTATCATCACTATCACAGTCATAATCTTCATATGCCCTGTTTTTTCGTGGAATCCTATTACTTGACCGTACTACCACACCTAAAGAAAATAGTTGTAAGTTTGCGCTTTCAGTTTTCTGATGTTTGAATTACTCACTGTTATCATTCTCAAACCATTGAGTTTCTTTTTGGTCCACAGAAACAGTGGTTGATCTAGGCCTCACTCTTTTTACTGTATATATGGCCAAATAGTTAATTAAATATAACATTTTGTATAATTTAAAAAATAAATGTTAAATACAATATTTAAAATTGTTAAAGCAACTTAATTTTTTGTTCAGAAATCTTTTCCTTTCCTTGTTCAGAAAATAGCTTCCTTTGCTTGTTAAAAGGTCGAAACGAAATACGATAATTCTTTTCTTTACTTCAAACACGTGCGCGAAAAAAGTAGTACACGTTCTGGGAAAATTTCGGGTTTTTTCCAGCTCTGTTCTCAATCCCCCCCCCCCCCCACCTCCCTGTGCCCGGCCACTTGCGTTGCCCTTTAATAAATAATATTTCCATACACATTTTTACTTATGACAAGGGAGTGTTTCCGCAATACGTGAGTGAAAATGACGTACCAGAAGAGAGACAAATTGATCTTCTTTTATCAAATCGAAAAACAAAACATTATTGTTTAATTCGCCATTTAAGTCGCTTTCTCCGTGATTTCACCACGAAATATTTAAGAATTTCAGTTGGCATCAAATGGTATATTTATATTGGTTTGAATTTAATCGTGAATGAAATAACATTTAAATTTTAAATATAGGTTCCGTATGTCATCATTGCGGACTTTGAGTCATTACAATCTCATTTTTCTTTGTCTGCCAAATTCATCACTCTCTTCAACGACTACGTTAGCCTTACTCGTAACGTGTGGGTTTTCGTAAGCAATAAAAGGAACGGATGGTGAGATCATATCCATGGTTTACGTATAATATGTTGCTTAATTATTTAGGTCTATAGGAAATCTTGTTAGCCACATAACATATCGAGGGGTTGATGGAGTTTTCAAGTTTTTAAAGCTTCTTTGAATGAGGCGGATGCTATTTCCGAAAACCTTAAGAGTAACACCCCTACGGCCACTCAATGTTACGTATGTGAGGAGAAGTTTACTGACTTATCGATAATAACTAGAGACCACGATCTCTACAGGGGTAGAGCTTGTCAAAGATGCAATCTCCAGTTAAAAGCCACAAGCTTCATACCTGTTATACTACATCATCTTTCACGGTTAGTTTTTAGATTATTAATATGCAATTTAATTTATCATATTATTCACCCGTAGATAAAATTTAATATGACAACATTGATTGTATTTCAACTAACAGTGAAACGTCCCCGGTAGCACACGACATCCGTTTTTTGGTCGGATTTGGGTCGAACAGTCGATTAAAGGTCGTAGTCAGATTTTGTGCGTCACGCCAATGCTATGCCGACTAGAACCTTTCACTAAAATTTTTCATCGCAGTCGGCCCGACTATAATTAGTTTAAAAATATACCAAATGAGGAACACTAGTAAAAAGTATGTCAGACCACCGTCAATTATAGTTCGGGCAGTCATAGATTGAAACTATATTATTTTCTCTAATTTGTCGACTCGACATCATAGAAATCAGAAGGTAACTAGAACGATTTTTCTAATGGCGGAATGCCCGCCGATTAGAACCGATATCTACCGTAGTCGGCGCAACTATATGTACGACGTCGGGACGACCTTATTTAACCTCATGTTTTGTCCAGTCTGTCTTAGCGTTTATGACGGATGCCAGATTTGCTGGAAAAACCGCCAATTGGGCGGTCTTGTGTTAAATGTTTCAATGTAAATAACTTAAGTTCTACTGATCGATAAAAATATGTTATTATTTTTTCTTCGTTTCTTTTATTTTTACTAATTAATTTTCTCATACTTTGTTTTAAAGGTTGGATTTGAAATATATTTTTGATCAATTTTACCGTATAAAGATACAAGTGTGTTAAGCCTAGGACTATAACGTCTCTAACCCAGTTAAACCCACGTGCCGCGCGTACCGCCAAATAATAATTAAGCTTTGTTTATAATGGATAGAAAAAGGAAAAGGTCGCCTTACAAACATACATAGGATATTTCTTATAGGCAAAGGCTTAGGCAGAAAAAAGAATTACTTGAAAGTATTATCTCTCAGAATGATTCAGATTTAAATAATGATTCAAATTTAGGAAATAAATCAAATGATGATGATTCAGAAGTAGAGAGTGATGAAAATTTTAAGGTTAGAAAATCACCTGAGGAAAATCCAAATATAAGAGATTTAGAAAGGAATAGGGGAAGAGTAGAATATGAAGAAGGCGTGGGTTTTCAACCTGTAGATTTGGAGTTAGAAGATGAAGGTCTGAAATTAAACGTTAGTGACAGAGAGATTGAAAATGAGCTATTTAGTGAATCGGATTCAGATTTGCCTAATAATTACTTTAGTTCAAGTTCTGACTCAACAATATCAGAAACCCATATAATATTGAGCATGACATTCGAGAATGGGCTTTAAAACATAATACGAATAATAGCAGTTTGAGTGATCTACTTGTAGTTTTACGACAACATGGGCACGATCTTCCAAAAGATACCAGGCGTGATACCAGTTCGGATATAACCAATATTGTTAATGGACAATATTGGCACATCGGGTTTGATTTGGGTTTGACGGCGTTTTTTGAAAACAATCCTAATTACGACGAACCAATATCTTTTGCTTTTAATAAAGATGGTGTGCCGATACATAAAAGCACAAATATGCAATTCTGGCCAATTTTAGAGTGCGTTTTTAATTTTGATAGAGGAATGGTTGGAAAACCGTTTCCGATTGGTATATTTTGTGGTAATAAAAAGCCTGGTTTGATAAATGAGTTTCTTGAGAAATTTACAGCAGATCTGCGAGCGTTAAAAGACAATGGGTTCATTTATGGTAATAAACTTAAAACAGTCAACCTTGAAGGGCCACTTATTTTAGATACGCCAGCTCGAGCGTTTGTAAAAGGTACCAAAGGACACACCGGGTTTAGTTCGTGTGATAAATGCATAGTTTATGGAGAGCGATATGACAACCGGACTGTTTTTCTTGATCTAAATTGTTCTTTGCGAAGTAATGAGGATTTTAGGAATAAATTGGATCCTGGGCATCATTTGGTTGGGGAAAATTCGCCACTTTTAGAACTAGATATTGATAAGGTTTCACAGTTTCCATTATATTATATGCATCTAGTTTGCCTTGGTGTTAATAAAAAGCTCTTGCAATCTTGGGTAACGAATGGGAAGCGCGATGTTAGACTAGGCACAAATTCTAAAATTAGTTTATCAGCCCAATTAAATGAAATACGAGATTTTATTCCCAGCGATTTTGCTAGCAAACCTCGGGGAATAAATTATATTGACCGATGGAAAGCAACTGAGTTTCGCTAATGTCTATTATACACCGGCCCTGTTGTTTTAAAGCGTATCATTTCGAATGAAATTATGGATCATTTCTTAATGTTACATTGCTATATATATATATATATATATATATATATATATATATATATATATATATATATATATATATATATATATATATTAGCCAGCCCAGATCTTTGCAAATTATATACAGACTATGCTGAAAAACAACTCGTTTCATCTATTGAAACAGCGCCTAAAATATATGGAAAAGGATTCGTAGTTATGAATGTGCATGCGTTATCACATATAGCTTATGACGTGAGAAAATACGGCCCGTTAGACTAGTTTAGCGCTTTTGAATTTGAAAAGCACTAAAATTTTCTTAAAAAGAAATTGAAATCTCCTAATAATCCTTTACTACAACTTATGAAGAGGTTTAGTGAAAACTCTTCGTTGCCATCGAGGCAAACACCAGAGTTAAATTTACCCCTTCTAAAAATGCCATATCTCACCAATGATACAAAGTTACGGGAAAATGTTCAGTGTTTTAAATCGCTTATTTGCCCGAAGTTTAAGATATCCACGCGTAAAGGGGAAAATTATGTAAAATTAACCACGGGGGAAGTAGTCTTAATTAAAAGGATTTTTAAAGACATTTCAAACAAAATATTTTTTTGGGAAATATTTGCAAAGAAAGCGATGATGTTTACAAATACCCCATTAATTCTCGAGAAATAGGCATATTTGAAACAGAAATATCGAAACACCATAAACAATTTTCTATTAAAACAAAAGTGTTGCTTTTTCCGAAGTCAAATAACAAGGGTTACATATTTCCACTCTTACACTTTTCCATTAACTAATTTAAGGTATTTACGAATTAGTGAAAACCTTCATTGTTTTGTAATTCATGAAAAATTGGGAAAGTTATTTAAATTTATTTCTAAAACTGTTTAATTGGGATTAGAGTTTAAGTTACATTTAATAAAACGCTTAGGATACGTTTTTTAATATAATCTAGTTTGTTCTAATTATTAATTTTTACTGCATATTTCAGTTAACTATTAATAATAATATTTTTATTTCATAGTACCTTCCGGCGATTTTTATTCAACATACATTTTTCGAAAAGATAATTTTCCTTCGACCAAATTCTACCGCAAATTTAACAATTAAGACTTCAAAATTCAAAGTAACATTAAAAACAATTAATAGAATTAATAAAGTATATTTTCATTTTAAAATTTTACTTTTATATATTTAAATTAAATTGCTGCATGCTTTAACTAATTTTTCAAAGTAAATAATAATGTTTTGCGCATTTTAAGAAATAGCCCACTTAACTTCGGAGGAAAACTATGGCTTTGAATAATTTAAACAATTATATAGATGTATTGTGTGGTAAATTTCATCAACGAAAACACGGTAGCAGTAGTTCCTGAGTTGTGGTGCACATCTTTTGGAAAATGTAATTGGCTAAAGGTTTTACAATAGCAAACCGTTTCGAGCAAATATCACATGGAAAACATGTTAGACCATCCTCGCCTTCCTCAGAAATGACATTTCCTCAATTTTGACAGGGTCTTATACTTCTTAAAATATGCCTTTTGAAATATACTGTTAGTGGTTTCAAATATATATGCGGACGCCTTCCCAGTTTATTTTTCCAATTATCCATGACGGCGTTGAAAGGAACGTAGACATCGATCAGGTTGTCTTTTTAATTAGAAACGTATTTTGTATAAAATTTGGAATCGAGAACGAATTTTACAACGGCGTCCAGCACACCGAATCTTACCATTTTCTTGCAGGGTCGGAAGATGGAATTACAGTGTATCGTAGAATGCACATAGCCACGTTTTTCTCTACATTTGAATAGCTCATTTTCCAATGAAGAGTTTTAAGACTGTCAGAATGAATTAGGAAGCTGGTATGATTTCCCTTTATTGAGATATGGCCTTTTTATAGCGTACTGGTGTGTCATTGATCTATGAACTGAAACCACTGACAGTATATTTCAAAAATAATTTTCTTAATACGCCTTCTTGTAATGTATTGAAGAAAACAAAACACTCCACTGATAATAAATTTTATTTTGAGGTTACACAGAATAAATACATTAAAGTATTATTTCTCCATAGTTAAATTCTGGGAGCCTTGAATAAGGCGCAGTTCATATCACAGTTGCTATGATAATTGCCAGACAATGGAAGTCCTCTGCGTTTATAACATTTTTCCCGAGATCTTTTGATAAATATATTGATTTTTTAGTCCTTTGGTCAAAAAGGTTTCCGCCTTATGTGAAATGCGTGCTAGTATGTTACGCAAATCTTCGAGTACATAGTTCACTTCATTCTATAACGCAAATATTCCGAGAGATCCACGAGCAGAGCCTCTTATATACCATAAATTCTCAATGTTTCTCGAAAAGCGGGGGTTTATTTGAAAAAAATTGTATTGTCCATTGATTGTTTAAAAAACAAAATGGCGACGGATACCTTATACTATAATTCTACGCATAGAAACTTAAACGTTTCATAAAAATGCCTTTAACCTTTATAATAAGTTTGCGTCATTAAATTTCCCTTGTTTTTGGTTATTCGTTTTTCGCAGGAATCCATATGAATAGTTAAGTCGTAGTATAGATAATTTTGGGTTAAGTCAGGAGTTCCTGGTTTCAGACGAATATGAAACTTCGAAATATCAGGCAATATTAACTTTTAAAGATCTGACAACCCGGTTTCAAGAAGAAGACGGCCTCAATCCTCATTTCTGTCGCCATGTTTTCTCCACTTTCCAACCGCTTGCCCTGCGAGACAGCATGATGTTCTTTCTTCTCATTCTAATTTAAATGATTTGTTGGATTTCTGCCTCCTAGATGTTTAAAGAAACCTTAATGCGCTAGAGAATATTACCACACTCTGGAATACCCCATTCCCTGACACCCCCTATTAATTAAAAAACAATATTTATGGGATTTTATTATGACGTTTCAAACTATGGAACTTTTTTATGGTCTCAATTTCTATTCCCAAGCACTAGTCGTATTGGACTTATGGCATTTTTATATTTTGTATATTTTATACGATTTTAGCTTGACCAAAAATGTGAAATAATGATTTGATTTAAAAAGTTATGCATTTTATTAATTCCAGATTAAATATCATATTTTAAAAGTCTATTAAATTGTTTAATTAATAATACACGCGACCAACTTCGTCTCGACTAAAAACCTCCTCTGGATAGTCCCTGAAATACTCTTCCCTATGGAGAATTGCAACTCGCCCAACGATGGTGGAATTGGGCGGTGTCGCCCTGTAGTGACAATAACAATAAAATAACCAAAATGGAATTTAAACGGGGATCCAAAATCTTTCCCCATTTTCCAGGGATATTATAGTTCTATAAAGAAAATTGAATTTAAAAAACTGTATAAATGTAGAAACTAAGAGCCAAACGAGAATTTACGCAGGGATGTAAATTCTTGTCCGTTAGATCGCGAGAAGAGAGTTCTATAAAGAAAATTGAATTTTAAAAATTAAATGATGTAAAATATAGAAACAAATAGCCAAAAGGATTAAAATATTTACCCATGAGCCCGGAGTACATCTTTCCGAGAGAGTTGTAAAGCTAATTTATAACAATAATTGTTTAGACCATATAACTAATAAAATGAAAGCATCACGAACATAATGATATAATTTAAATAGAAGTACTTACTTGTTATACAGATAATCCATGACGATCCGAATACATTTTTGGAGGAGATGGAGTAGACACTATATACCATAACCGGAGCTGATAAAAGTCTGATCTAAATTGCGGGGAGTGTTTTCCAACAACCGCTAATGGGGACGAATACGCTGAAACGTCTGCATCAAGCATGTCCCTCGTACCCGATATTAGGATACCCCCCACCCAGACCAGTCATATGTTAAAGAAAAAATCTTAAAGATGAGCGGGTAGACCCCTCCTGTTAGAATAAATATTTTTTGTGAAACAGAACCAGAATTTAATAATAAAAATATATTTACTATTATTTTAATAAAAGTTAAATATTTTAAATTACAATAAATCAAAAGAAAACCGATGAACGGCGAACAAGTGGGTCCAACCTTCAAGCTCGGGTCTCTGTCTGATAAAATCCCAAGCTCGATGATAAAGTTCGGCGGTCAGACTGAATATATTTTAAAACACATTAGTCGTTTGTTAGGGATATTTTAGAATAAATGTATATTACCCCGCTATTATGCACTGCATACTGCAAGCCTTGGACAAAATTGAGTTCTTTTTAAAGTTAAGGAAAAAAGGTTTAAGTATACGAAGACCAAAATAAAATAAAAACTTTTACACTGGTGGGCTACGAAGAACGTTTTTAGAATTATTTTCGTGCAAATTTGTTATATAAATGCAAAAGGATTAAAAGAAGTACTGACCTTGCCGTACCAAACCGTTGCGGGATTTCTTCCACCGAAGGAGCCGGGGAATGAATCGTGCTGATGGCGGCAGGGATCTTGGCGCGTACATTTTGAACGCTTCGAGAGTCTTAATGAAATGACGGAATGATCATGGGTAGACCGAGCCGTTGTTTTCAAATGAGGGAGTTATTAATATTGAGAAAACCGTTCCCATATTCTTTAGAAATTTTTCTTATGTAGCCATTTTTTTTGTCCTGGGCAACAAGATACACCGTTTTCTAAGACTGCGTTAGAAGTTTGATATCTAATTTCATTTGACGCATCTTCAAGACAGATGCTGACCGATATCACCCCCTCTTAAAGTTATTTGAAAAAAAAAATGCTTGAAGTCAAGCACTCGAAGAATATGATATTAAAAGAAGCGTTTATTATACGGATGGGTTGCAATATAGTATCAAGGGGAAAAGTTAAATGAGGCCCATAGAATTTTGGAAAACAATTTCCCCACGGAAAAGTTGTTTAGGAAATATTATTTAGTCAAGATGTTCTTCTATACACTATTTTAGTAGAAGGAAAGTGATGGCGAGACTCCGATCCCGGGTTCGGGTTTGGGTTCGGGATTGAAATCCGGGATTTAAGGGGTGAAATGGGGGTAAAATCGTCGAAAAGTCAATGTATTTATGGTATTCCTCGCGACGATTTGTTTTCCCGTATATCAACATATTGTGTCCAGGCCAACTTGTTCATTTATCTACGCTTATCTCGAAAGATACTTGAACGTATATCTTATCAAGTTTTATCGTACGGAATAAGTTGAAATGATGTAAAAAGTGATAACCTAGGCGACGCGTGCGCAGATTCCCCGGGGGACGCGGTTAATTTGAATTTAAGAGTGTTTTGACGTCATGGAATATTCGTTGTTAAAGTAGAATGGAAATATTTTTAAACTTCATTTTAATATCATTGTAGTACGCTTGGCACTTGAACCAATCTCACGAGTATTTCTTAAAACGAATATCTCGATCGCGTTTTATCGTACGAAATAAGTGGAAATTATGTAAGTTGTATGATTAATAACCTAGACAGGAAGATAGCGCGCGCGTGCGCGGATTACCTGGGAGGCGCGGATTGCCCGGGCGCGCGGTTAATTTGAATTTAAAACATGGATTCCCTCTCCGAAATAATTCATGTACCCAAAATTGGACCGCAAGGTTTTTTTTTCTTTTTAGGGGAATCTCTATGGGAGTTTAACATTACAATAAAGCTAATAGGTCCAGTTTGGGGTACTTTTGGTCCGAAATGGGGTACATAGGGCCGAAAATGGTGACTTTGGTCGTTTTAAGGGTACTTTTGGTTTACTTTGGTCCATTTTTGGGTACATCAGAAAAGCAGTTGGAAAAACGAAGAGCTTTTTTTTTCTTCCACCCATCCCCAAACTACAAAAAATTTATTGCTTTAATTTATATATCCCTTCCGTAGGTATAAAATAAGATAAAAACCACTTACCTATATTTTAATTACGGTAAATTAAAAATACTTAATTAGTGTACTAAGTTACGTTTAAAAGAACCTTTTGTAACAATTCCAATATGTAAATATAGGTAAGAGACAAGGCTACCATCTATAGAAGCGTTTTACAGTTCATTTAAAAATCTTTTTTTTTAAATCATCATCTCGTTCGTAATTGCCTTTCTATCTCTTCAATTTTAAAAGTATCCTAATTAATTCTATATTTTTAACATTAACAAGTCTCCAAATTATACCAACTTTTAACCAATTTTCCCCAATTATACTAATTTTTAACAGAATTTCCTAAATTATTCTAATTTTGCCCATAAGCCAACTTAATTTCAAAATAAAATAAAATGTGAGTAGGAATACTCGGTGATAATTCTTAACGAAAAATCAAAAAAATTACTTACTTCAACCTTTCTCCCAGTTATTAGTTTCGTTTTAAACTTGGTTTACGTTTTAGTTTTACTTTGCTATTCTAGAAAATTCCAAAATTCCTTTAGAGTTTATCAGTAAAACCACTTACTTTAAGTATTTTTTAAATTAGTTCGGTCTAATAGTAGATTACGCACCTATAATCCATGATGTTTTCATTTAAATTCAAATTATAACGAATTGAAAGTTTGAAGAAAATATTAATTTAGTTTGTAAATGAAATCCTTTTATAGTACTCTGAAGGGCTCTTAATACGTTTTGAACTTCCAAGATAAATTAATGTACTAAGTTACGTTTAAAAGAACCTTTTGTAACAATTCCAATATATATATATATATATATAAACCGTGATAAATAGTAAAACCCACTTATTTTTCAATTAATACATTTCAGATACACAAACTAACTAAATAAAAGTATTTAAATAAGAATTGCTTCACTAAATTATGCATTTGCACTTTAAATAATACCTGATTTTGAAATTATATTAGAATAATTATATTGTTAAACTTCTTTCATTTTTAAAAATGTAGTAGAAAATGAAAGATATTTTAATTAAAACATTTCTTAATTTCTTTATTACCTAAAAATATTTACAATATTTACAAATTTTTATATTGTTTAACTTCTTTCATTTTTAAAAATGTAATTGCTTGACTTAAATAAAGCGTGAAAATTATTAGTTTCAAATGATATTTACAAATCTTATCAACTCTTAAGTCCATTTTTCAGGTATTAGTAAGTATTTCATACAAACTAACTTCTAAAATATGGATTTAGTTCGTAAACAAAATTCTTTTAAATTACTTTGAAGGACTCTTTATACGTTTTGAACTTGAATAATATTAAAAACAATAATCTAAGATACCCTTTAAAGTTAAATTCCTTTAGTTTATCAGTAAAACCACTTACTTTAAGTATTTTTTTAATCCGTTCGGTCTAATAGTAGATTACGCACCTATAATCCATGATGTTTTCATTTACCTTTTATAGTACTCTGAAGGGCTCTTAATACGTTTTGAACTTCCAAAATAAATTAATGTACTAATTTACGTTTAAAAGAACCTTTTGTAACAATTCCAATATATATATATATATATATATATATATATATATATATATATATATATATATATATATATATATATAAAACCGTGATAAATAGTAAAACCCACTTATTTTTCAATAAATACATTTCAGATACACAAATTAATTAAATAAATACTTAATTAGTGTACTAAGTTACGTTTAAAAGAACCTTTTGTAACAATTCCAATATGTTAATATAGGTATAAGGATTGAAAAATACTTAGTGGTTTTACTGATAAACTCTAAAGGAATTTAACTTTAAAGGGTATCTTAGATTATTGTTTTTAATTTTATTCAAGTTGAAAAAAACGGTAAGTTATTTTGCAAAATTTTGTTTAACAGATAAATTATAATAGGATACTAATAGGTGTACCTGTTCAAACTGATTGCTATCGAGGACAAGATGCAACTCGAAGATTTCTAGTGTCTATTTTGGAATTAGAAAAGGAGTTGATGGAACTCATTGAGACAAATGTACCAATGATTATTACCCCGGTGGAGGAGGAACAGTTTCAAGCTGCTACGCATTGCTACATTTGTCAGAAGCAGCTTAACCAGGGAAATATGCCCGCGGTTCGCGATCATTGTCATTTCACTGGGAAATACAGGGGACCGGCGCATAACCTCTGTAATCTTCAAAAGAAAGTTCCAGAATTTATCCCTGTTTTCCTTCATAACCTTAGCAGGTAAATTTAGTAAAATAATTAACCAGGAAATAAACCTAATAATAATAAATCTGCATAGATACGATTTACATCTCATATGTCAGGAGATTGGTCATTTTAAGGAACAGACACTCGACTGTATTCCTTCCACTAGCGAAAATTATATTTCTCTGAAACTAGGTAAATATATTTTATTGTGAATTTAACCTTAACATTAATTTTATTGTTTTTTAGGAGATTTCGGTTTTTAGACTCTTATCTATTTCTAAGTGATAGCCTCGATGCTCTAGTATCTAATCTCGTTTTGGAAGGAGCCAGTAAATTCCAGATTGTTAAGAAATATTTTGAAAGTGAGAAGCAATATGACGAACTGGCTGCTCTCTTTGTCCCTAACATATCACAATTTAAACACAAATATATGCCTGGTAATGTTTTTAATACACCTGGTGGAATTCTTATACTCAAAATTCTTTTAGATTGGAAATAAACAGCTTTACGATACTTCAAACAGATTGAGTATCCGTCACAGTACCATGCTAACCCTCCGTCAGTTGGAACATGAAAAACTGAACCGTCACAATATATACAGAAGTAGCTACCAGTTCTTAATAATGACGTGATTCCGTCTTTCTTCAATTCTTCGACTGATATTGCATTCACTAGTGGTAAATACACGCTTGGTTATAAATTCATATATAATTCTTATAATAGTTTCTATATATATATATATATATATATATATATATATATATATATATATATATATATATATATATATATATATATATATATATATATATATATATTGGAATTGTTACAAAAGGTTCTTTTAAACGTAACTTAGTACATTAATTTATTTTGGAAGTTCAAAACGTATTAAGAGCCCTTCAGAGTACTATAAAAGGATTTCATTTACAAACTAAATTAATATGTTCTTCAACCTTTCAATTTGTTATAATTTGAATTTAAATGAAAACATCATGGATTATAGGTGCGTAATCTACTATTAGACCGAACTAATTAAAAAAAATACTTAAAGTAAGTGGTTTTACTGATAAACTCTAAAGGAATTTTGGAATTTTCTAGAATAGCAAAGTAAAACTAAAACGTAAACCAAGTTTAAAACGAAACTAATAACTGGGAGAAAGGTTGAAGTAAGTAATTTTTTTGATTTTTCGTTAAGAATTATCACCGAGTATTCCTACTTACATTTTATTTTATTTTATTTCATATTTTATTTAACAGTTCTTAAGCCAATCAATGACATACAATATTATCCCTTTACTTCTCTGCTCCCTTCCAACTATCTTGCAATATTTTCAATCCAATTGTATTTGTTTTTCTATCTTTAACTTTATTTCTCAGTACAATTTCCCTTTGGCAAGCTTCTTCTAACTTCAATTCCCACTTTTTTAAATGCTTTTTTATTTCTTGCATATCTAACCACGTCATATTATACTCTTCCACTATTTCACTAACTTCCTCGAATGAATGGAAATCCATATGACTATAAGTAACAGAACACAATAAATATAAAACGTCCAGCAATGTTAAATGTTAGGTCACCAGAAAGACCCTTTCCTCTTGTTGTTTCTATTTCAGTGGAAACGAAACTTGGACTTCAAGACGCCCGCGTCTTTTACGTTTATATGGATTATTCATGACGGTTCAATTTTTATATTATAAATGGACACGTATAGTAGGGAGCTAGATCGAGAGTGTGGGGGATAAAAAATTAATCTAGGTGAAAAAATTATTATAAATAAATACCGATTCAATATACGAACGAAACTTAATTATTAATTTAATTAAACTCATTTATAAATTTTATAAATTAACTTGAAATATCGTAAAGCCAATAAAAATAATATAAATTTCCTACAAATCACCCATTTTAGGCATAAAAATGAAACGATTCAAAATACGTACAAAACTCAATTTTCATAAATAGACAATAGTTTTGAAATTAAGTTGGCTTATGGGTAAAATTAGAATAATTGGGGAAAATTGGTTAAAATTTGGTATAATTTGGAGACTTGTTAATGTTAAAAATATAGAATTAATTAGGATACTTTTAAAATTGAAGAGATAGAAAGGCAATTACGAACGAGATGATGATTTAAAAAAAAATAGATTTTTAAATGAACTGTAAAACGCTTCTATAGATGGTAGCCTTGTCTCTTACCTATATTTACATATTGGAATTGTTACAAAAGGTTCTTTTAAACGTAACTTAGTACACTAATTAAGTATTTTTAATTTACCGTAATTAAAATATAGGTAAGTGGTTTTTATCTTATTTTATACCTACGGAAGGGATAAATAAATTAAAGCAATAAATTTTTTGGAGTTTGGGGTTGGGTGGAAGAAAAAAAAAAGCTCTTCGTTTTTCCAACTGCTTTTCTGATGTACCCAAAAATGGACCAAATTAGACCAAAAGTACCCTTAAAACGACCAAAGTCACCATTTTCGGCCCTATGTACCCCAAACTGAACCTATTAGCTTTATTGTAATGTTAAACTCCCATAGAGATTCCCCTAAAAAGAAAAAAAACTTGCGGTCCAATTTTGGGTACAAGAATTATTTCGGAGAGGGAATCCATGTTTTAAATTCAAATTAACCGCGCGTCCGGGCAATCCGCACCTCCCAGGTAATCCGCGCACGCGCGCGCTATCTTCCTGTCTAGGTTATTAATCATACAACTTACATATTTTCCACTTATTTCGTACGATAAAACGCGATCGAGATATTCGTTTTAAGAAATACTCGTGAGATTGGTTCAAGTGCCAAGCGTACTACAATGATATTAAAATGAAGTTTAAAAATATTTCCATTCTACTTTAACAACGAATATTCCATGACGTCAAAACACTCTTAAATTCAAATTAACCGCGTCCCCCGGGGAATCTGCGCACGCGTCGCCTAGGTTTTCACTTTTTACATCATTTCAACTTATTCCGTACGATAAAACTTGATAAGATATACGTTCAAGTATCTTTCGAGATAAGCGTAGATAAATGAACAAGTTGGCCTGGACACAATATGTTGATATACGGGAAAACAAATCGTCGCGAGGAATACCATAAATACATTAACTTTTCGACGATTTTACCCCAATTTCACCCCTTAAATCCCGGATTTCGATCCCGAACCCAAACCCGAACCCGGGATCGGAGTCTCGCCATCACTTTCCTTCTACTTATTTTCTTCGAGGGAGTCTCTTGTTTTATAGGCTAGCCTAAAAAACATGACACTATTTTCTTCGAGGGTTGTCTCTGGTTTTATATGCTAGCCTAAAAAACATTAGTATCTAGTTTCCATCAAAAAACGACGAGTGGTTACGACAGCTCTACTATTTTTAATATTCCTGAAAGAGCGTTAAAAAAACCTAATGCGAAAAAACAGGCATAGGTCTAACTAAAATGACTCTTAAAAATATATATCATAGGACATTTTTTTGCGAATTTCCATTAACAAGCCTAAGACGCGTTTGGGGATAAAAAGGACAGCCAAGATCCTGGCACACACCAGAGTTCCGAGGGTTTTACACTTTTTTAATTTGAGATACTTTATTCGCATTAGACCAGTAAGTTTATGATTTTTGTACAGCTTTTATTTTAATCTGGCGTCTTTAACTCGTTGCTATGACGATTTGACAATTGCGTACCGAACTTTGTTAGCGAAAGGAATTCAGTTAAAGCGTTTCGAGAAATAATTGAGTACCTTGGCCATATCCATCTAACACCGTTTTAATGTAATAATCGTAGCGAGTTAAATAATTTAATTAAAAACACCCCGACCTACGCTTTAACAACCGAATTCGAAATGCAATGTCAGGACAGGAATGGTATTTTAACGGAATTGGGAGATGATTTTGAGCTATCAATTGATTATAACACGACGGATTATTTCGTGGAATCAAACGCTAGGAACGATAACCCGCTTCTAACACCCTAGAGGGGGGCCGAAGAAGAAGCCAAGTAAGACGGGGTGAGAGGGTCGGTACAGGTAAAATCCCAAATGTATATTATCGAAAATTAACACTAGTATGTTCTTTATACACGAGAGCCGACGCATTTCTTATCTGACGCAAAATTCTCATAAGGGCAAAAACGCGTCTCCTATTGGGTTAAATATGACTTTTCAGCTAGCCATTCTAACCGTTTAACCGACGGACCGGAAAAAGTTCCTTCCCAGATGGAGAGGGGAGTAAAAACTGAGTATCTTTTATTGAAGCGTCCATTGCATCGATGTCTCTAGTGATGTAAGTGCTTAACTCTGATATAATAAAACTTCTGGATGATTAAAATAACAATAACACCCCACAAACCAGTAATTGTATATGGAAATATTTAAATCTATGGAACAAATTAGTGAAGGTATAAGAGTGTCATCAGCTCCAGTTTTTGAAAAATCCAGCGACGTAATATACTTGCGGTATTGATGTAATTGTAGCTTGAGAGGAGAAGTATTCAGTCCTTGTGTTTACAAAGGGTAGAAATTCCCGTGACCTGGGGGCGCTAGCAGCGTAAGTTATAAGATTATAATGTGCCACTGTACCAGATTTGTTGTTAGAAAATTTTAACAGTGACCTAGCCTTTAGGATTGGTGGTGAGAGTTTACCATCTACGGTCTATTATTGAATACTTTAGAATTAAAATATAAAAAATTAAAGGCCAGACGGCGACCCTCCGGGGAGACGCCGCGCCCCTGCAGCCCTAGGGCTTAGCCCTACCTAGCCCAATGGTAGAGAGTGGTCTGCATGGAAGGTAGTTGGATAGAGTCTCGTCGTTGGATGGACGTCTTTTAACTTCAATGAAACCTGTCTCCTTTTTTTAATGGTAGTGGTACGTATTCTTTACGAGCAATCCCTTGTTTATCAATTTCTGAAATTTTTTGCAATGCATTAGGGCTGATTTGACTTCTTTTGCTGAACAGTGTTTCTGCTCAAGATGCCTTACGAGTTTAGATAAATATTTCTTCCAAAAAATACATAAATATTTTTGTTATATACTCGTTTGTAATTCATTATTAGGGCCTCACGGATCCTCGTACTCTCCATCAGAAACGTTTAAACCTGATTATTTTAATTCCTGCGGAATTATAAAAAATAAATTATCAATGTTATGACTACAGGCTATCAAGGTCCTGTTAAAAATTAGTTGACGTAGAATGCTACGGTGCCATGTATCCCGTCAATAATGTGAGTCATTCTTAAATTGGATGTCCGAGGCCTGATTATTCATGGCCTCGGTAGCCCAATGGTAGTGGCGTAAGGACGGTAACCCAAAGGTCGTAAGTTCGATTCCTACCCGAGGTGATATGATTTTTCTCAGTCACTCTGGTATGGAACAATACGCAGAGGTATTCCTTGATTTAAATGAAACTGGTAATTATATAAATTCCTGCAAAATTATAAAAAATAAATTATCAATCTTAGTAAGTAATAGTTTATATGGTTATTGCCAAGACTGCCATCATTAAATAATTAAGCTTTTGCAGAATTATGTTTCTTAAACTTCATATATTATACAGATTTTAACACTACATATTTATAACCACGTTAAAGAAATGAAAAGTCTTACTTTTCCGTTTTAACACTCAGCAATAATGTTCTGTATTTGTTCCCGGAAATTTAAGGTTTTTGTCAAAAATGACCCCTAAATCTCTAGTGCTACTTTTTCGAGCGATTTCATCATTATTAATTCTATAATTATATCGAATGACATTGGTTTTTCTAGAAAATGAAACGACTACTGATTTTGTGGGATTAATTGGTGAATTAATTATATTTAAGTCACTTTGCAGAGAGTCACAATCACCTACATCCCTTATAACTCGACAAACTTTATTATCATCAGCAAACTGATAGAGTTCCGAATTATTTAAACTAAATCGAAGGTCATAGTTGTATATATTGAGTAGAAGCGGCCCCAGTGAAGACTCTTGCGGGACTCCACAAGTGACCGGATATGTTACGTCAGTGACGACTCCATTACATTTGATGACGTTTTTGCGCTGGCTCAAAAAATCACGAACCCACTCTATAAAATTTCCATGAAGACCATAGCTGTCGAGCTTTTTTAGAAGGTAGTGATGTGACAACCTGTCAAAGGCTTTGGCTAAATCTAAAAATATTACATCAACCTTATGCCTATTTTCAATATCGGGTGTTAAGAAAGGTGACGTGGTTGGTTTCTACACTCTTTCCTTTAGTAAAACCATGTTGACATGGGTTTGGAAAGACGCTCAACCAACTTGATAATTTAGCGTGCATAATACTATCAAAAAGTTTAGCAATAACACATCACAAAGAAATAGGGCGATAATTTTTGGCGTCACCAGCCAAACTGCTCTTGCGTGGAAATATGACGACTTACACGCCTCAAAGCTTCAGAAGCGTACTTCTGGTTAGACTTATAGTAGATAAGTTGGAAATTTATGTAGCGTCGCCAGGATTTAAGGTTTGGGGGCTCTTAAGTCATAAAGAGTATGTTTTAATACCTCTCTTAAGTACCTACAGCGTAACTTTTAGAATGTACGATTTTTATTTTGAGGGAAAGTGCTTTCAGATATTTTAAGAAGCGCTTTTCAGCAATTTTAGAGGGCGCTTCAGAAAAATTTCAGGTGGGTTAAGCCCCGGCTAAAACTCTCTGCCGACGCCACTGTATGTATATAATGGTATATTTATCAGTTAAACTTTTGCATCTAAAAGTCGAGATATCCGTGTAGAATTATCGCTGTGGTCGAGTTTTATTACGTGACTTACTGTAGCTCAATGGCGTAGACAAGGGGGGTTTCGGGTCCCAACCCCGGGCCTTACTTTGACTGTACTAATTTTTCACCCCTTCTCTACCCCCTCTTAACATTCACATACTTTGACCCCTCCCTTGCCGAATTTCTGGCTACGTTACTGCTGTAGCTCTTTCCACAGCCATAAGAGATCAGTTTTCGCTTTACTCGATGAAGTAATTGATCTAAGTTGCCTGTACTCTTTAAAATGATTCTAACTACGACCATGGTCCTAGGCTCTAGTCTCATTGGTTAAGGCATTTATGAAATTATAATAAAAATAAAAACTGATGATACGTGCAATTGTTTATGAATTTTATCTTTGAGGTATAATTTTCATAGCAATGGAAATGAAAATTGTTATTATTATTATAAAACTTATTTCTTCTTTACTTAATATTGGTATGTAGTGGCGTCGTCTTGCTGAATAAGTCTTCCTAGGTGTAACCACCACATCACTCTCATCGTCCCACTCCAATTCCCAATTTCGGAACATCAAATCCTGCTGTTCTTCTTCTTCCATTTCTATGGCATCGCGCATATCTAGCGCAGTGTTCGATTCAATTATTTCAGCTTATAAAGCTTCATAATCCATTTGGAAATTAGAACTAATTCACGAAATGGACAGTAGTTAACCTTTTCGGAAAAAAAGCGACAAATGAGAAAACTTACTCTTCGCTTTCCATTTGTTTTCGTTGTTTCCGGATTTCTAGTTGGTTGTAGGGCGTCTAACGATTATCTGAATATGCAAAGTGGTTACCGTTATTTATATCTAATATATTTCCGATAAAGTACCTGATTTATTTGGCAAGCTGGCCTCTTCAGTGTTTCTTTCAGAAATTTTTATCCGGGGTTATATCAGCTTCCATGCAGATTATAAAAAGATTGTTTACGCATCGACAAATTTTCATAATCTTCGCAAGGAATATTATAATATAAATCTAGCACCATCTAACCTCAAATTGAAGATTTTTTTGTTGGATTGGGAATTATTAAAATAAGGATAATTCTATATTGCAATGTTTTTAATATATTTTCCAAATTATTGTTATTTTTCAATTCTTTTATCAAAAATACATAGGCATTTTATATGATAAAGATTTAAATAAATATCTAATGATGCGTATTTTTTTATTAAGGAAGACTTCGTCTTGATGTAGAATAATGACGTCTGTTCCATTTCGCTGAGCTGTGTTGACACTAATTACAAGAATTTGGGAATTGATTTTTTTATATCACTAAAATTATTAATTGCCATTACTGTTACCAAAATGTCTCGCGATGAAACTATATTCCTTAGGACAGTATCAAATTTTGATGAGAAAAGTAATTTGCTTCTGGTCCTTTTCCCAGTCTACTTTACCCATTGCGACTTGCAATTTTTGGTTATAGTCCCTCATTACGTTTTTCCTACTTCGATTTTCTAAGGTCAACATGTATGATGTCACCATCTCCCTCGCTTCATTGAGAGTTTCTTCTACTACATTATGCTGAAAACCAGAAGATTTAGTTTTTAATTTAAGTTTTTAAAATTTTAGAACAATGTAATATGTGCATCTTTTGGTGAAGATAAAGCTTTATTAATTAATTTTAGGCAATTATTGAAGCCATTTTCCACTTGAAACATTAACGTTTCAATAAACAATGTTTCTTTACTCAGTTGTCTACTCCTTAAAATGCATGGGTTTACTTGTAGAACATTCTAGTTATATAAAAAACTAAATTATTTAATCATTTATTTAATTGAAATTTTTTATTAACATATCATCACCACCATCCTGACCAGAACTGTCTTGATTGCCCTTTGCCTGTATTTCACTTTATTCAACTGGAGTATTTTCTATTACATTGTTATCTCTTGGAGCAGTTGCCTTTTGTCCAGGAGCTATTTGACTTTCGTAAATATCAATGTCCTCTGTTTCATGATCATGCATTTCAGTGTCATTAGTAGAGTTGTAAAAATTTTTGTTTAAATATTTATCCTCGTATGAGCGGCTTACTCGAAATCCACTTAGTGAGGGGGTTAAGGTAGGGCTTTAGGGTAGTATTTTAAAGGGATCAGGTGGTGCAATTGCAAATTTAAGAAATTGCCAGAAACGGGTTAATGGTGCTAGTTATATCTTTTTTCCCTATTGCTGAAATATAGACTTAATTACTCTTAAGTATATACGTAAGGTAAATTACCTCTTTTGTAGGTTTCAATAACGGTGAACGAAAACTCGTGTATAATAAATTTAAGACGACATTGGCAGGGCAATGGTTTACGAAAGAAACAAAATATTGGGTTTCACTTTGACATTAAACAGACACGTGAGCAAGTAAAGTTCGATTCAGGGTTGTCAGCCGTAGACATTTTCTCTCGCAAAATTTGCGAGTTTCAATAGCGTCAACGCCGTCTATCGTTAAAATGTAGATAAATGTTCAGAGTACCACGTACTAGTACGAGCAGTTTTAGTAATTTGGTCGCGTGCTTTTATTTTTTCTTGGTTGGCCAAGATGGAATTGAGCGAGACCAGAATAAAACACGTGCTATTTTTTATTTATTAAAAAGTTGGTAGTACTTAAGACCAAAGAAATTAGATGTTAGCCTACTGATTTCTATGTTTATTGTGAAATAGGCTCTCTGGTGGTAGTAACTAGTCTAACTAACCTCGGGATTAATTTTTTATCAGTACTTAGGGATGTCACCGGTGAGCCGTGTTCGGGGCTTTGGCCAATTTAAAAAAACAAGGCGTCGATCTTGCACAAGGTTTGTAGAGAAAATGTTTGCAAAATAATAATGAAAAACTAACAGTTTACAAGTTCCCCGCGTTAGCCTCTACGTGGCTCTATGTAAATCTAACGAATTGCGATCTCCGCGAGGCAACGCTGCGTCCATCTTGGCACACTCCAGTGACTGCCTCTAGGGGTTTCCCTAGTGGCTTGCCTTTATGCATTATAAATACTCTTGCAAATAATAGTTTCAACCAGCGTGGGAAATAAGGCGGTGGCAGTGGGGAAATTATTAATTTAAAAATTGTCCAGACCTTTTTATAAATTAAATCGGATGGAGTTTCATTTGTTTTTCAGTGGTTCTGTTTGAATATTTTCCACCCCTGCCTTTGTTAAAAAAAATGTAGTTTTCGTCGACTGGACTAGATTTTCAAACTTCATAGTGATTTGTTAGAAGTTAAGAGTTACTATTTAAAATACTTAGCCTTGTGGTAAATTTATTAAAATGTCTTCATTTAGTAAACAGAGAATAAAAAGAGATATATGGAAAGAACGAAAATAGTGACTATAATAGGGGTTTGGTGAGTGTAAGCAATGACCATGTTTGTGGCGAAATAAGTGTATACATTTGTGGCGAAATAAGCAACCACGTTTTTGGAAAGAAAACTGGAAACTCTCTTAGTAATGGTAGGAAAAGGAAATGCAGCTACGGTATTCCGGCCCACGAGGGGTCGGAGTGTGCAATAACTGGTGGCTTTACCGGGGAGTCGGGGTCCGGCTCTTGTAACCCGTCACGGGCGGTGGCGCACTGGGAGATGTTAGCTCCGTCCAAATGGTCCTATCTCCACCTCCGACTTCGGTCCGGTGTGGGCTGGTAACTGGGCTTCGGCCCAGGCTAACGGAGAGGGGCCTGGCAAACTGGCCGTCTCGGCGGATTGAGTTGCCTGCTGTGGGGCTGCGGGCCTCCGTGTGAGGGCACGGCGGACCCATCTCCCGGCCTTTTGGAGTTCCGCCGGGATATCCGGTGCCGTCTGTGCCGGGTTATGCGAGCTGCCGTGTGCCCGCCGTTCCCCTTTAGGCGCTCCTTCCAATGGGCTTGGCTCCCTACCTTTCTAGGTTGGGTGTCGGCTGGCGTTGCCAGAGCATCCGCTCTTATTCCCACTGCTGTGTGCGAAGTGGGGGCTGGTCGACCCATTGCTGCACCTTCTGCTGGGTTGAGTGGCTTGCGTCAAGGGCGCGACCATCAGTAGTGGGGTTCTGCTACCCATGCTGGTTTTGCCGCCTGTCCGGGTCTGTGGACGCTGGCGTAGGGCATAATGATGACAGACCTCCGGTGGTGTGGTTTAAATCTTACCGGGTACACCGGGCTATAAATCTGACACATGTCCAGCTACGGTATTCCAGAAAAGATAGCCAAAAAATATTGAAGATAAAATATACAGTGTCTGTTTATTCTGGTAATAAACCAACTATTAATATTTCTAATGAGAAGGTACAGAAGGTTAATGAAATCAAATTTTGTTATATTAGAAGTAAGTGAATATTGTAGAAGTACTTCAAATAATAATTGGAGTGAAACTAAAACAAAATTAGCATTGAAAATTCAGTTAACGTTGCTTGTTAAAAAATGTTAAAAAACAAATTTGTTGATGGCTCAGGAAAATGTATTTCTATGCGTAATAAGGTATTTAAAAAGGTATAAATGGAATGCCAATTGTTGGCCAAGAAAGTTTTACATTTTAAACTAGTTTTATTCAAAATGTTATTTAAAAAGACAAATGCTTATAAAACTACATGCAGATATATTGTTGACCGTTTAACCGAAACTGTTGATGCCAATAGGTTGGCTACTCTTCTTTGTTGCTATAGATCTACCATATACTAGTGTTTCTGATGACAAGCCTTTGGAAATAGATTGTACAGGGTTAGTTCGTAATGTACTGCCTGTTATTGGTAATCCTGAAAATGATATCCTTCATCTATTGAAAGACTAATTGATGTGTTAAAAACAATTGTATATTGTAAAGAGAGTGATTTAGTGGAATTATTCAGAACTATTGACAAGTTTACTTGTGGCTATCAGAATAAAATGGGTCATGCACTATATTGTATTGATTCTAATAATTGTTGTAGCTACCTAAGGGTTCTAAGATAGTTAATGCCCCATTACAGTAGACAACGTAGTTTGGTAAAAAGCATTTATGAAATTCAACTTATTTGTTACAGATATTATTGATTTTGTGATTCTGTTTTGTTAGGAAATTTTGCTTCTCTAGATAAAGCTACAAAACAAGTTCATATGTTTTTAAAGGGGAACCCAAAAAAGTTATCTACGTTTAACATAAGTCTACCTCTTCAAAGGCCTCTGTTTGATGAGAGTACATTGTTTAAAAATTATGGTGAAAATTTGGCTAGGTGTTACAAAATAATGTACGAGTTTCACGATGCATAGTGTGCTAGTTGTTAAAAATTGTTTAAGAAAAGTGAGCTAGTTTCCCTGAAAAATATTTTTGAAGTGAAAAATTTTGAAAACACTGAAGCATTTATGTTGTTGGTATCTGCCTGGACATTTAGACAGCCGTATATTGTAGATTTTGATATTCTAGAGAATGATGTTGCAGAGAACATTTCACACTCTTGTAATTCAGAGACTGATCATGTTCAAAGTGATATTGAAAAGGTTGAAACAAACGTAGACAATGAGACAGCAGTATTTTCTATGTTTGAGGACATTATTATCATCTGGCGTGTTCCCGACTGCGTGGAAAACGGCTATTTTTCACCGATACATAAAAAAGGCTTCCAAGGCGATCCAGCCAATTTTCGACCAATCTCTCAGTTAGGATCCTTAGCTATGCTCTTCGACTTTACAGTACAGCGCCATCTTTATAATTGGTTCAAACTATTTTTAACTGAGACGCAACATTGTTTTGTCGGTGGAAAGTAATCTGCTGACTTTCGTCAACTACGTCGACCCGATTATTACCGCCCGTGGTCAAGTTGACTGTGTATATCGACCTAACAAAAGCTTTTGACAGAGTATCCTACCATCGTCTTATCCAGAAACTTCATAACCACGGCCTCTTAGGTTCCATGTTCGAATGGTGCAAAGACTACTTATCCAATCGCGTCAACTACATCAAATGCAACGGTGAAATGACTGACGTCCATTATGACGTCACATGCGGTGTGCCGCAAGGGTCATCATTGGGACCGTTGCTTTTTAATGTCTATATACATGCCATACCCACTGGAGTCAAACATTCTCGCATGTTCCAATTGGCTGACGACCACAAGTTCGCCAAAGAAATTCGCGATATTTCAGACTGTCACCTGCTACAAATGGATTTGGATAAATTTTTTCTTTGGTGCTGTCGGAATAATATTCCAACAAATGCCACGAAAACGGTAGTCATTAGTTACACACGAAATACGCTACCAATATTTTATAATTATACTATAGAGGGTGTCCCACTTACTTTAGTAAAAACCGTTAAAAATCTTGGAATTCACTTCGATAACAAATTATATTACAAAGACCACATAGATAACGTCGTGGCTAAATCTAAAAAAACTGTTGGGAGCGTCATACAAAATCTCTCGTCAGTTAAACTCCAAACCTTGCTTTCTTACCCTAATCAATGCACTAGTTAAAAGTACTATCTTCTATGGGTCGGTGATTTATTCCGATACTTGTGCAAGTAATATAGATGGTCCATAAAAATTCATTTACTTATAAAAAACTTTTAATGGTCACAAACTTGTAGGTGATTATTTTAATAATCTTTAAACTTTACGAACGGACTCAATTCGCTCAAGCTTGATTAAGATCGATATCAAATTACTGCATCGTATTTTAAATGATAATTTTAATTGTCCCAGCATTTTACAATCGTTAAATTTAAAATGTGGAAGACGCACACCCAGAATCCAAAATTTATTTTATATTTCCAATTAACAGTGCCGTACCATAGATAGGCTAACGAGCAATTTTAATAAATACGGTTTTAAAAACGATTTATTGAATAACAAAAAGTTGACAAATAATCAAATAATACTAGTTGTTGTAGAATAAATCATTTTTTTTTAAATGTTTTAATACCTAACAATGATTTTGATATATTTTAATTTGAATTTTAATCGAATATATGATACCACATTTATTATTTTTCTGTATAGAATTTTTGAATTGGCTTTTTTTTTCTTAAATGTAACCTGTAATTTATTTAATTTATTTTTATATACATTGTTATATATTTTTTACCTCTCGGAGGGGACTTTGTACCCTAGGAGGGGTCATACAACCACCGTGTCAGTCTGTCTGTCTGTCAGGCCTGCGAACGCGTTCGCATTTTCGGGGCAGTTTCTTGGATCACTGCGTACGCAGTCGAATAACCGTTTTAGCAGTTTAAAGGTTGGAAAACCCACCGTGTGACGGTAAGCGTTAACGGCTAAATTTGCGATTACGTTGCGTTTGGTTACAATTGTTTTTCGTTAACGCTCACCGTCGCGCCAGTTGTTATGGGTGCGTTCTCTCCAACTCATTCTTATTGACTTTGGGACGGACCGAGTGCTGAGTGTTATGGCAACCTCTCAACGTCCAATGGCAGGGTTTCCACCAATTGTTCACGGTATTCGTCTTAGTATCAATTTGCGATCGCATCGGGCGGGTTTCGAACCCGAGACCGCCTGCTTGACAGACGGACGTTCTACCACAGAACCACCGACGCTTATTACGCTTCATTGAAAAGTAGACCTTCAGCTTTATCGAAGGGTATTTAATAGAGTATGAAATTTTCGTTTAATTGAAATAAAGCAAGATTTCGTGTCAGATTTAAATTATTTTAATATAATATGTATTTGGGTTTTAGGCAAAGGAAGGGTCGTATGTTATTTTTACTGATCGAGATAATGTTGTTTTTTTGTCTATTTTTTTATCTCATTTTGTTTCCACGAAAACGTCCAGTTTTGGAGGAGACTTTATAGTATGTAGGTCGTGTAGTTTAGCTTATCCGGTTTCATGATAATAACGTCGAAAATTCCTGTTTGTTAATGGTAAGGTGTCGCACTAACTATTCCGTCTACGGTCATTTATTGATATACGAGCTGTGGTTTAGTCAAGTGGCTACCTGTGCTGTGTGAGGGTAAGTTTTTCACTTCTCTAATTGTTAATACATTTTTTATTGGTGTGGATATTTGGACATCTACGATTCCTAATGCAGTCATTGATTTCCTGGGTGTGCGAGTCATTATATGATATTGGAAATTGGATGGTATTGGTCTTTTTCATGCGGTATGTGCCACAACGTCAACAGGAAGTCTACGAGTCGTCCACTACCATCTTCAACAAGGGCAAGTGTTGACATAAAATGAGCTTTAAAGATGCGGCAAGTATTTCGTAAGCGAGAAAAATACAAATACCCTCTGTAGATATTTCTTTCATTAAAATTTGCTTCGTATTATTTACTGATAAACTTGTTCTGTAAATAGAGTTAAATTCAATTGTGCATTGTTTTAGTAAGTCTAACTCGCTGTTGTAACTACTAAATTTATAATATTCTGAATAAATTAAACTCGGTTGTTTCGTCTCAACTGTTTAAATTAAAATTAAAATTTTATACCGGGCAGGGATTGAACCAAGATTACGTTTTTAGTAAATAACTGTCAATTGCGGAGATACCTTTTAGGGGGTCGTCTCGAGAAATTAGGGACCATTCTTCCAAGGAGAGGTATATTTTGGCTTGCCATCTTGTATATATTTACAATTACTTGACTTAATTTAAAGCGTATTAAAATATGGAAAGTACTATGTATGTTCTTTAGCACGTAGAAAATCCAAATTATCTATTTATCTATCTATCTTTAATTTCTGTTAATTAATATTCCATTTCTATATATTTTTATGTTGAAACGATTTTAATTGTGTACTAAGTATTTTTTAATTTTCTTAAAACTGTTTTTACCCCAGATTTATGAATTTAGGAAACTACTAAACTCTGTAACGTGTCATTTCTTGTATATATATCACTTTAAAAATTAGCATGGCATTACTAAAACACCTAATTGTTACCTAATTTAAGAGACGAATGTTTTTGTAATAAGCCCCATGTACGACAACTGTGTAACAACTTGCTGGTTTTTTCTGTAAACTGTTCTGTTGCACAATAAACAAGTTAAAATAAAATATATATATATATATAGGATTAAATTGAATAATGGTTTATTGTGGCACAAAACAGTAAAGAAAATACCAACATGATGTAACACATGTAAAATTATAGAACCAAATACACAGAAACAAAGAAAAATAAAAATGGTGATACAGAGTAAAAGGTGCCTACAGTCTTAATGTTCTTAAAAAAAATTATTTTACATATGTCTGAAACACTGAGATATGAAAACTTGTTACAATTTTTACGTTTTTGTTTTGGATTACCTTTGAATCAAATATATCATTTAGGGCTCCATAGCTATTATAATTTTTAATAATACGACTGGTGGATTTGCTACATAGTTTAGTAGCATAAAAGATACTATTCTTTCTAGTTGTACGACTCGAACAGTTAAGGGAGAATTTTTCTAAAATTTCTGGACAGTCTAGTTTATTTTGATCCGATTTAACAATTTAATGTCACTTTTTATGAAACACGTGGTAACAAGGTCAAGATTGTTTTTAATTAAAAAATCATTATAATTAAGGTTAAGCCCAGATAATGTGATGTAGAGGTAATAAAACGTCTTTTGAATATTTTCAAATGTTTCCACAGTACTGTCACAAGCATTAGTATACAGAACACAACCATACAACATCGTCGACTTAACTAGAGACTTATATAAAGTTATAAGACATTTTGATGACTTTAGTAAGCGAGATATTTTGTACGAACATCCTTAAATGTTATGACATTTTACAAGAACCATTTCAATATGGTCGTTATTGAGTAGTTTATAATCAAAATTAAAACCCAAGTCCTTTATTTTACAATCGTGCTTTAAAATTGCGTCATTTAATTCATACGGAAATAAAATAGGTTATATAAATATATATATTAGGGTTAACGTTTACTGTAAACTTTTAAACTAGATTTCAAGAAACAATGAGTTCTACAACAGCTTCGATGACTAAAGTAAAGAAACCTGTTAAAACAAAAAAACCCGAGAAAGGTGTTCGTGGCGCTTGTGGATTATGCAAAAATTGTGATTATGGCGTTCACGGCCGACAAGAATATTTTCCGTGCAAAATGTGTGGACTAAATTTTGATACTGCCTGTTATAGTATCGTTACGGCCGATATACCGCTTTACTTCAATGATGAAAGTGAGTCAATTTTTAAATGCAGTTTCTGTAAGTTAATTAAAGACGACAACGTAAAAATAAATACGTCTGGAGGAAATAGATTAAATTTGACTGACATTCAAGCCTTGGCTCTTGAATCGGAAAATGATTCAGAAGATGAAGCAACTGAAACCCCTATTGCGAAGATGACGCATCTATGTCTAATTTTGAGGGTTTATTGAATTCTTTTTTTAGCGCTAACAGTAATACTCGTTCAAAAGGAAGTGTACTAGATAAAATTTTGATCAATCTTGCATCAATTACTGGAACAGTTAAAACGCTTAACGCCGAATTAACATACCTAAAAAACCTGCATAGTGACCTCAAACTACAAATGACCGAAACTTTACGCCAAAACCTCGATTTAAAATCACAGGTTAATGACATATCTAAACATTGGTCTACGGTTAAAAATAGGCTGACAGAAAACGCTAGCAGTTCGGAACAAATAGTATACGAAAATTCAGATTGCGAAGAATGCACTAATGATCAAGATGAAGGTTTTACACAAGTTAAATACAAGACGCGTAAAACATATTCGCAGCAACAACCGCCGTTGAAAAATACAGGAAAAGCCGTTTATGAAAGGTATTTATAGCACTCAAAAAAACAATAGTAACGCTAAACTTAACCCAAATAGAGCAAATAAGAAAAACATAAGTGTCGGCACAAAAAATTCTAACATTATTAAATCGGTTACTAAAGTCGTTTCGCTTCCGCCGAAAAAAGCTCTTTTTATTTCTCGTTTACACAAAACCGTAACGAACGAAGATTTTAAAAATTTTATAGAACTTGATACCGAGCTTAAAACTGTGCAATGCGTTAGACTGAAAACTAAATTTCCCGGTTATGCCTCATTTTACGTTACAGCGGATAACGATGAATTTGAAGCGCTAACAAACCCTGATAATTTCCCAAGGAACTGTTTTATTAACAAATTCTTTGGCGAAATTAAAGAAGACCAAAAATACAAGATAAAAAGCACGAGTGAGGAAAATTTAGCTACGCTTAAAAAACAAGTTATCGCGACCTTTGAAAACACTACAGAATAATCATGGATATTACAACTAAGCTAATAGACAGAAATATCACGCATTGTCTAAATATACAGTATCAAAACACTCGCGGTTTGCGTACGAAAAAAGAATGCATTTATTCCAATTTAGTCCTAAATTCCCCTGATATGGTTTAACTATACACATTTCGACGAGGCCTACTTTCCTAAAGAATACCAGTTATTTCGTGCCGATCACCCGACATTAAACGTAATTAAAAAGGGTGGAGGTGTAATTATAGCAACTATAAAAGGACTAAAAACGATTAGACGGACAGACCTTGAAAAAATCAATGATTGCGTATGGATTGAAATTAAATTAACCTGGGATACTAATTTATTAATTGGAAATCATTACCTAACTTCATATTGCTCAAACGTTGAACTACTGAATTATATTGAAACTATCGGCGAAACCTTAGCAGATTACAAGCACCGGTGCATCTTATTGGGCGATTTCAATTTACCAGGAATTGACTGGTCTACTTTCGACTGTAGTTCATGTCTGTCAAGCCAAAAGCAATAACATTGACAGAATTTGTCTCTACTAATCATTTAGTGCAACATAACATAATACTAAATAAAAAAGGCAATGTTATAGATCTGGTCTTGTCTAACCACTATAATCTCAAATTTTGTGACCTGGATAACCCTTTTGTTCCTGTAGATGACGCTCATCCGCCTATAGAAGTTAATTTGTCAATACTAAGAGCCAAAACTGAAGTAGCGAGCGTTTCTAAATTAAATTACAAGAAAGATGACTATTATGGCCTTTATTCTCATCTAGAGTCTTTAAATTACTTTGAGATATATCAAGCTATTGACGCGAATGACGCGGTTATAAATCTTACTAACCATGTCCAAAATGGCATGAATTTATTTATTCCTAAAAAAGACAATGATACTTTAATAAATAAGTACCCTGCATGGTTTTCTTCGGAATTAAAAAAATGCCTACGTAGAAAGCGTTATTTCCACCGTAAGCACAAGAGAAATAAAAGCCTTCATGATTTTAGTATTTATAAAGAACTTAGACAAGAAGTAAAAACGCTTATAAATAGGGATCGGTTAGAAAATGAGACTAATATTGTATATAAATTAAAATCGGAACCGCGTAATCTTTGGACGTATGCTAATAGCAGAATAAAAGGAAAAGACGGCAATATTATATTAGAGGAAAATGGGGAGTTCATAACTGATGCAAAAGAGGTCGCTGAAAAATTTAAAGAACAATTTACTAAATGCAATGAGCCGTTAAATCACCAAGAAGATATTTCATATTCTAACTCAATTCCCTTTTCAACCATATCCGTAAAGGAAGAAGACGTTAAAAACGCAATTAAAAAATTAAAAAATAAGCGTTCTACTGGGATTGACAGCGTACCAACTTTTATTATTAAAGGATGCTCTGATATATTTGCTCCAATCTTAAAATCTATCTTCAATTTGTCTATTAGAACGGAAAAGTATCCGAACTTATGGAAAAAATCTATTATTTAAGAAAGGATTTAGAGGGGACTCAATAAACTACAGGCCAATCTCACTTGTATGCATTTTCGGGAAAATATTTGAAACTGTCATTCATAGTTACCTATATAATTGGTTCAAACCAATGATGGTTGAATCACAACACGGATTCTGTGTCGGAAAATCAGTAGAAACCAATTTAACGGAATTTATGGCATACACAGCACCAAATGTACTAAATAGGGGTCAAGTAGATTGCATTTTTCTCGATTTTTCAAAAGCTTTTGATTACATGAGTCACGGAATCCTTACAAATAACCTTAAAGGTTTCGGTATTAATGGACACATACTTAATTGGACCACCAGCTACTTAAGCGATCGAACTAATATAATTAGATGCAATTATGTTTTAACAGATGTCGCTTTTGTATCAAATTGGGGCGTGTCGCAACGGTCAGCACTTGGCCCTGTATTTTTTAATATATTTGTTAATAATATCTCAAGCACTTTAAAGCGTGGCTCTGTTTTAAATCAATTTGCAGACGACTCTAAATTATTTAAGAAAATTACTTATGTTTCTAACTGTAAAAAGTTACAAGAGGATATAAAATGCGTTGAAAATTGGAGTAGATATAACGAGATCCCTTTAAGTAATGCAAAATCGGAATTTATTTGTTTTACACGTAAAACAAACACAATACATTATCAATACAAAGTAAACAATGCGATAATTAACCGTGTCGATAATACTCGTGATCTAGGTGTAATTTTAGACAGCAAACTATTGTTTAATAAACATGTGGCTAAAACTAAAAAAGATAGTCTAAGGAAACTATATATAATACAATCTATTGCAGGATCTCTGAAATCGGGAAAAGTTTATAAAAAATTGTATGGTGCTTTAGTGCGTTCACGGTATGAATTTGGTATAATTGTTTGGGGAGGTTTAATCTGTTATATTGAAAGAATACAAAGAAAATTCGTTTATTGTTATAAATATTACTTTGATAAAAGAAATAATTCTAATTATGAAGAAACTTTTTCGTTTATTGTTATAAATATTACTTTGATAAAAGAAATAATTCTAATTATGAAGAAACTTTTTCGTTTATTGTTATAAATATTACTTTGATAAAAGAAATAATTCTAATTATGAAGAAACTTTTTCGTTTATTGTTATAAATATTACTTTGATAAAAGAAATAATTCTAATTATGAAGAAACTTTGATACGTTTAAAACTTGACTCTTTCTCTAGCAGTAGAGAATATATTGATATATTATTTTTATATAAAGTTTTAAATAATAAAATAAGTAGTGCACAGATTTTGTCGAAAGTAAAATTAAAAGTTCCTGTTAAAAAATTAAGAGAGCCAGCTCTTTTCGATATAACGAAAAACTGCCAATTAAACCCAATTGAAAGAATTCAACAATTATACAATGAAAGGTTTAAGAATTTCGATATTTTCTATATTAAACGAATTCGAAAACTTTCCACCACCCTTCAAATGGACGTTTTTTTCAGCATTCACAAACTCAATCAAAACACAATAACAACCAGAACAAGATAACAGAACCAAGACTAAGAAAAAACTACTCTTGGGAACTAAACAACCTAAAGTTCCCCGTAATAAAGCTTTATTTATATCGAGGTTGCCCGCTAGCGTCACCAATTTGGAACTAAAAGAGTACATCGAGACCGATACGAATCTTGGCTCTGTACTATGTACACGTATGAAAACAAAGTTTCCACACTACTCGTCTTTCCACGTTACCTGTAACGCGGAAGAATTCGATAAACTTTTTAACCCGGACAATTTTCCAGTCAAATAACAGTCGGAGTTTGTAGACGTTTTCCGAACGTGGCTCGACCGTAGGACCGGAAGTCGGTCACGGTTCGACTTTTGACAGCACGCCCATTTTTGATCTTTCTCCGACTCAATGCCGACTTCGACTCTTATCCGTCGGAGTTGACTCTCAGCCGACTAAAAAAGGGAACCCTAATGCTACTGGAAATAATTTCATATATTTAAATTTTAAACTCTTTGACATTTACCAAGTTCAAAATGTAGACCGCTCATCCGTACAGAGTACAAATTTACTCCGTTTATGGTTGATGATATCAGTTTATCAAAGAATTAATCAATTTTAACTTAGTATATGCAAGTGCAACTATAGTCGCTCCTTTCATGATTCAACGCAGGAGACAGAACGCCTGGGACTACAAGAAACGGGAAACTAACTTCTAAGGGCCATAGACTATATTGAAGGGGGTAGGGTAACAGAGTTTTCCCCCGAGGTGTTTGATTTCCCCTTTCCATCAAAACTTGTAGATGTTATTGGTTATGGTAAGTGTAGAGAGATGATGGCTGCCGTGGCATGAGGGGCTGCCCACCACACTCCTAGGCAATTTAACCAGGCCACTTATGCTAATGTCCTTAAAAGTCACTAGTTGACTTAGGCCTTGGTGATGCCCAGGGTATTTGCATAACTAATTATTTTTATTATTTTATTATTAAAACGAAATAGAGTTCATCTTATTTCAGACTTTCCAAAGCAGCTTCGGCTACTCTGTGTATAAAAATAGCCAAACATAAAACCTTTTGCTAGTTTCAATGTAGAAATTTCAGAAATTAGCTCTCATATTAGCTAAACCGTGTTACTGAATATAATTATCTGGGCCCGTGGTTCGATTAATTTATCACCTGGTCCAAACTTGTGGACTAGGGGACACGTGGGGAAATAGTTACCTATTGGTCCAAACACGTGTTCTATATTTAGGGGAAAAAGATACCTCTTGGTCCAAACACATGGTCTATATCTTAAGTAAATAGTTACCTCTTTGTCCAAATACGTGCACCATATCTAGGGGAAATAGTTACCTCTTGGTCCAAACACGTGGTGTATATCCAGGGGAAATAGTTACCTATTGCTCCTAACATGTGTACTTTATCTAAGGGAAATTAAGACCACGTGCTTGGACCAAGAGGTAACTCTCTAAGGGAAATAGTTGCCTCTTGAACAAAACACGTGGACTATATCTAGTTTAAATAGTTATCTCTTTGTCCTAACATGTGGACTATATCTAGGAGAAATAGTTACCTCTAGCATGTATATCAGTTCACGTATTTTTAATATTGAATATGAAAATAATGATTAAGCTCTGGGTTTCAACTGAAGTAAATAATAAATATTTGTAATGAGAAGTACGCATCTTTTTAAACTGTTAATGTAATTCGCTGAAAAGTATGTACAATGTTTAAAAAGTCTTTTACAGGTGAAATTTTTGCCCTCTTTTTAATTCTGCTAGAAAATTATAATATATAGATCGATGAAACCAATTGCAATTTATTATTTATTTTCCAATATCTTTCGTTATTTGTCGGTTTCGTCCGCCAAAAATTTATAGTTTGACGTAAACCGTCAAAACTCATTTTGACAAGTTTTTAAATATTGGTTCTACGGCCCTGAATTCACAATGGTCGGTTCATATTTAGAAAGTGGAAAAACTATCCCTCTACAACCAATGGTTGAGAAGTTATCGCGTTTACAAACTTTCGTCGAAACACCTAAAATGCATCAAGCGATTAATAATAACGCAACTTCGACAGCGATCCAACAACATTGAAAATATATTTAATTAAAGGCCCGTTTAAAAAAACCAAATTAATAGGACAACTTAGCAAGTGGTTTTAAGAATATCCTTTTTTATACGCTAAAACTTTTAAAAAGCTATTTGCGTTATAAATTGTTTATAATAATTGTTACCACAATTTTAAACCAGTCTTTAATTAAATATATGTTGTTGGATCGCTGTCGAAGTGGCGTTATTAATAATTGCATGATGCATGTTAGGTGTTTCCTAGTTTTGGCGAAAGTTAGTAAACGGGATAACTTCTCAACCGTTGGTTGTTTGGGGATAATTTTTCCACTTTCTTAATATGAACCGACCATTGTGAATTCAAACACGTGCGAGTCAGTGCCGTAGAACGAATATTTAAAAAGTTGTCAAAAATGAGTTTTGACGGTTCCCGCCAAACTTTTAATTTTTGGCGGACGAAACCGATAAATAACGAAAGATATTGGAAAATTAATAATAGTTGAATTTGGTTTCATCGATCTATCTATTATAGTTTTCTAGCAGAATTAATAAGAGGGCAAAAATTTCACCTGTTGAAGACTTTTTAAACACAGTGTACCTTAGTCAGTGTAGAACGTTAACTCAAAAATTTCTAAAACAGATTCTCAAATTCGAGCTTTACCTATACATATTTCTAATTACATTTAAAATTTCATTCAAATCGATAAACGTTGAGTGTCTACAGCAAAGACGGTTATATATGTTGATAAGGAACCGTCGATGAAAGAGCGAATAAAATACCTGATAGAAGGACAAATAGTTGCACTCTCTCATTGGGACTTGGCCTCACTTCACAGTTACATTTTAAAATGTTTGGGGTTTGTGTTCTCGGGCGCAGTTTCACAAAGACATTTGATATTTGAGGAATCGGCTTGGACCCAATTAAAACATAACATTAACGTGAACTGTTCTCAGCTTATTATTTCTTCAGCTGAATCATTTGTGACTAGAGAACTCCACATATATCGCGTACCATTATCAGTATCGCCGTAGGACGAACTCAAGATTTCGTTTAGGAAAAATTTCAACTATGTAACAAAATTCTTCATCATTTGACTGTACACGGGAATAAAGTGCTAAAAAATTGCGATAAGGTTCTTTTAAAATTTATCCCAACCTCTTTGAATGTTAATCCATTTTGTGAAATTTAAATTCGCTAGCTGAATTACACTGGCTTAAACTCGCTAGCTAACTTAAACTGACAAACTCGCTAGCTGACCTGGGTCTTTGTGTTGTCTTTGGAAGTTTCATAGAATAAGGGAAACGGTTTTTCCAAAAGCGCCCTCTTTTTGTCATTGGGTAAAGTATAATTTTTCTCCTTCTGCATATTGTAATTGTGCGTGACGTCGCGTGTTTGTGACGATCCGAGGAGCGGTACTTTTTTGGTTTAACAACTTTTTTAAATATAAATTAATTTAATTCTTTTTAGTCCATTGTAAGAAAAATATAATTTGCGGTAATTAGATAATAAAAAGGTGAGTCCCAAAGTCTCCTTATCATAGTTTTTCAAAAGTAAAAGAAGTTAGCCCATCTCCGCCCTTATCAAACACTCTCCCCGAAAGAGATAACACTGTCTTGAACTGGCTTCGAAGATAAAATATATCGCTGTTATTTCTAGACTCTTCAGTTCCAGAATAATGAACAACACCTACTAACGTTCCACAACGGAATGCTCAGGTAATTGGAGTTTTTTGACCAAAATATTATTAATAGTAGAGTTAAACTAAAATTAGACCCGATAGCCAATTCAATGGCTTTATTCTAGTGTAAGTTATAACAACTACGATTGAAATTCAGAACAGGGCGTGAGAAATATTTGTATCAGGAGTTCAACAAAACAGGATCGTATGTTTATAATATACTAGCTCCCAATAAATTAGAATCTTACATAGGCTGTGCGTTAATAGCGATTTCTCTCAAGACGTCAAAGTCCGATTTGTAGTAATATTTATTGAAACATGAGTTGCCTAACCTATGTCACGCACTACATTATAAAAGCCTTTAATTTGCTTCCGTCACTTTAAATCACAAGAATTACGTGATCATTTGCATTTTTGTATTTATGATTTTTAATTTTTTTTATCCATTTAAGGTTTTGCATTTTTATTTTGTTTCACTTATATTTTCAATCTGTTTCATTAATATTTCCAATTTGTTTCATTATCATCAGTGCTTTTATTTCTATCTGAAAAGGCCATTATGTTAGTTGTTTCTTATGTTAGATGAAAATCAGATAGATAAACGGATCTAGCTGGCGCATGGTTACCCACCTCTTAGTTTATTGGATTGGGTATATTCTGGTTTGTTGATGATTACTTATCTGAGTCTCTTCGGATTTTGAAAGCAGATACGCATAACGAATAAATCTATAGATAACCGGAATCATTTAGGTTCATTACGTCACCTATTTCTTCTTTGATATAATTTCATGTTTTTTTATTCTTTTTGTCATGAACTAAAACTTTAAAGATAAAATGGCTAACTAACAAGCAGATTGATTAGAAAAACGTAAATCTTAAAACCGATTAGGTACAAAAAACTGCAATTTTTCTGTTGAGCGTAAAAGGTAAAGAGTTTGGTCAGAAGCACTAACTCTAGCATCGTTGACTCCGCATCGTCGAGTCACTATAATTTCAGGTTCCTAGGGTATTCAAATTAAGGAATGCGTCTGTGTTTCTTTATCTTAGGGTTGAGCCACTATAGTAAATCGTGTGGTTTTGGTTTTATTTTTGATTTGGTGTTTGGACGATCTAAGGCTTCCAAATGCCACAATTTATGACGGCAGTTTAAAAAATTAAAATATTTTGTGCATCTAATGAAGGTAATTTTATCTTTTAGGAATTGGAATGGCAAGTCTTTGTACCAAGAACATGGAGAAGTTCTTGGAAGATAATAACTTATTAGACTTTATGGATTATTTTATAAGTAAAATCATTTTAAAATCAATTTTCACACTCATAAGACCTATAGAATATTTGGCGTAATTGTCACATCTCAATTTTACTTTTGGCTATCGGGTTCCTGAAAGTGGGTCATATCCATTTATCAAATCCACAAAGTATTAAATAAATAAATTTCATTGAAAAATTTCTTTTCACTTAAATGTAATTCCAACCCAATCACGGAACCCCCAAAATCACGGAAATATTTTTGTGGAATTTGCATTTAAGGCCAGTTGAATTTTAAAACGTACGCACCATCTCTCTCCAAATACTTTATATCCGACCTTGTTAAGGGTAAGAGACGGACGATAAAAGGAGTGTTAGTTGGCGAACGTTTGTTGTTGTTATATCAATTTCGACATTGGTTGCTGAAATTGAGTGGGGCTGCCCCAACCCCATTTGGGTATAGAAATGAAAATGGCCCAAGAATTGAAAGATTAAATCACCCCCCTGCATTTCGGTATTTAAAATCTTTAAGCCGATAAATTGGATTGTTAGCTGTTCTTCACTTTCTTGGGGATTGAACGGAATATGATACATCAGTTCATGGTTGATATAAACACCTTTCTTTCAATTGATCAATTAGGGAACTCTTGGGTCGAGACATTAGACAATGGCTATTTCTTGGAGGGTTAAGGAGAAAAGCAAAAGTATTCACCAGGCATCGGGGTGATAACAACACCTCGCCCTTGATGTATCTATTTAGGCATTCCGGGCGAAGGTAAATACCAAAAACCATAGAGAAAATTTCCCAATTTCAGTTTTACCCAAAAATATATTATTTAGTTATTTTTTTGCTGCATCCCGTAGGATTCCTATAGATTCCGCGTTTCTCCCACAATCTTAAGTATGTGCCAAAAAGTGTTTTATTGATTTACTAACGGAGTTTTAATGAAAAGGAAATGAAATTGATGACGATACCTTTTTCGAGATGAGCGAAGAAAACGTCAAAGAAGTTCTTCCTTCTCTTGGAAAGAGGATTAAGTTCTGGAAAATATATAAAGATATTCCGAAATCAGTTGCCGCATTGGCAACCATCCATGGCTACTCAAGGTCTGCTCTCAGTCAGCAAGAGGTCAGTGTTCTTATGGAACCGTTACTTAGTTTAAGTTAGGAGCAGCTACCCTAAAACAGGATCCTATAATTATCAGTAAAATTTTATTGTTTAATTGTTAAATGCATCAGATTGCCCTCTTTTTATTTTTCAAACCTTTCTACTATTTAGTTTCACATCGAATGTAATTCGAAGTTACACTATTGCTATGGACTGGATGTCGTTTGTTTGTTTGTCGTCGTCGGCAGCGTTGTGGAAAGCGACGACATGGTAGATGGCGCTGGTGTTTTGCGGCGTGAAATTCTGTTTAAAATGATTTGCCGGGATTCAAATCTAGATTTCTTAACTTGTAGCCCTTTTAACCAAGGGTTCATCCAACTGAGCCAGGCCGCCCTCGAGAGAAATGCGTTGGAATGTTTAGTCTGGATTTCTGAGCTTGTGGCTATCACTTATGTATACATTAAATTTCCTAAAGAAGAAATTTAATATCAATGCTATTCGATTAGTAATAATTCTTTTTAAAGCGTCTAGCCAATGAAAAATGTACACAAGAAAATCCACGACTTTTGACGGGTTGCGTTCTCTTTGTGTGGGGTGTTGTGTTTGTTGCTCCTAGCTTTCATCATATATCCAGTGGCCGGTTATTTAGAGAGGGGATTTCCTTCCCCACAATTTTTTTTCAAAAAGTCGTATCTCTTTAACGGCCCTAATCAAGAATTTAGATGATACGCTTTTCGATTGGTATTCACGCTTTCTTGCAATACTAGTGGCAGTTTGTTTAACTCGCGCCGAGGCTTAGTGAGCGTCCGTGAATATTCTTCGTAGTTCCTATTGGATTTGAGATACGGGGCCCAAACTTTGAAAACAGGTAAAGAAGCTGTAATCTGAAGCTATGCTTAGGTAAAGAAGGTTACATTTAACACTCTGCTCAACCATTTTAACATACGCCTAGGATTATAGAGCCTACGCGAACTTTATTCGTAGTTTCCATTGAATTTAGGTACGGGTTTAGAAATTTGAATTCATATAAAGAAGCTGAAGTCTAACGGTATGATTAATCCTTGCAGAAGGTTACGACATGGAGGAATAGTAACAGGAGAATTTTTGTCGAGGGAAGCTCTGATTTGACCCGTGATTTGAGTACCCCACAAGTGGGAGAGTGGGGTGGGCTGAAAACGTGGGGAGCGCATCCTGGGAAAATATTCTTACCAAGCAGTCCCCTTTAGCTGGCGCCATCTAGATTTAATTTTTCCTTAGCGGTGTGTTTTTTATTTTGAAAATAAAATGGAATGTGAAAAACGGTTTGCGTTGTTTTGTTCTGTTACCGTTTAGAGCTTTAGTTTGATTTAAAATAACCATAGAAATGGGGAAGTATTGTATGTATAAAAAGTGTAAGAATTACAACAAAGGTCAACAAGCTCGTGGTCAAGAAGTTGAAGTTTTGTTTCAAAAACGTTTTATTAAAAGAAATACCTGGAAAGAAAAACTTAAATTACTAATAAATTTAAATTATGCATTAGTAATTAAATAGTCTTACCTCTTTCAATTCTTCTTTGCTGCACCTTGGTAGGTCTTTTTGAAATTTTCATTTTGTGATAATTATGATCACTCAGCTCCATAACTACTATAACTAAATTTCTTGAAATATAAAAAAATTTAAAACTTCTGAGAAACCGTTACACGTTTTCAAACAACGCGTTATTTATTTTCGTGGATCACTTCTTTTAGTTGTGGAGAGATGGCGCGAAGTCGCGTTACGAACAACCCGCGTAACCATCCGGTACCAGGATAACCCCCCCTTACTCTCCCGTTTGTGGGAGTAACTTGTTACGGATTGGGGCCCAGAATCATCGGACAAAAGTCCTCCTGTTACTTTTCCTCCATGGTTACGACTAACGCTATGCTTCCCCCATGTCACACTGTGAGAGAAAACAATTAATATTACAAGAAGTTCATTGAATATGGTGTAAAATCGATGTGAACCTACATAGTTGCAAACCACTTGGATAATCCTATTATTCAGACGTGTTATATACATGAAAAAACAACAATCCTTATTTACTAAGAATCAATAGCTTTTAAATATAAAGTGTACACTCTGTTTGAAAAGTCTTCGACAGCTGAAATTTTTGCCCTCTTTTTAATTCTGCTAGAAAACTATAATAGATAGTTCGATGAAACCAATTGCAACTTTTATTTTTTTTCCAATATCTTTCGTTATTTATTGGTTTCGTCCGCCAAAAATTAATAGTTTGGCGGGAACCGTCAAAACTCATTTTTGACAACTGTTTAAATATTGGTTCTACGGCACTGACTCGCGCGTTTTTGAATTCACAATGGTCGATTCATATTTAGAAAGTGGAAAAATTATCTCTCTACAACCAACGGTTGAGAAGCTATCGCGTTTCCAAATTGTCGTCGAAGTTGCGTTATTTATAATCGCTTGATGCATTTTAGGTGTTTCCTAGTTTAGAGGTAAGTTTTGAAACGCTATAACTTCTCAACCGTTGGTTGTAGAGGGATAATTTTTCCACTTTCTAAATATGAATCGACCATTGTGAATTCAAAAACGTGCGAGTCAGTGCCGTAGAACCAATATTTAAACAGTTGTCAAAAATGAGTTTTGACGGTTCCCGCCAAACTATTAATTTTTGGCGGACGAAACCAATAAATAACGAAAGATATTGGAAAAAAAATAAAAGTTGCAATTGGTTTCATCGAACTATCTATTATAGTTTTCTAGCAGAATTAAAAAGAGGGCAAAAATTTCAGCTGTCGAAGACTTTTCAAACAGAGTGTACCTAACGGTGATAACTTCACGCCGTTCTATAGGGAACACAGGAATATCTGATTTTGTAAAATGTACACGAGATATCAAGTAAAATCAAATTAACAGATAGTCATGTAATTTGAACACGATTTTTTCATGTTTAAACAAATTTACTCGGTGAATTATTGTAATTTTGAATCGCTTTAAATCCAAATCACTTTAAATTCAAAAATGAAAAGCAGCATGAATTCTTCCCACCCAATCTTCAATTTTTGGGTCTCAGAGTCTTATGAGTGGGTTTCTCTATTTTATGACAGCAGGTTAATTAAAAAGGTCAATAAAGATTCATTGTGTTATTGTATTAACACTTTGTTGTTCAAGTGAGTTTTGATTGGGTTTATTCCCCCTCCCATTAATCTAGATTTATTTATTTTTTTGTATCGTAGAGATCAACCAAGTAATTAGTTTTTAATTTAATTTGCCAAATTTGCCAGTTTTTTTAATCCATTGGAAGCTTTAACGTCTAATACATTTCCTCGATTTATTGCTTGATTACGACGACCTACGAGTGTGCGGTGGTAGAGTGGTTAGCAATTTCACCTCTCAGCGAGTGTTGCTGAATTCGTTCCCAATTTAAGGCTTTAGTTAAAAATAAGGAACTAATCCTTCCACATTGAGTGTGCAAGTTCTCTCCTAACATGTGGAAAGGGTTTTGCCCGAGCTCTCAATGGGAATAGGATCTCCTGTATTGGTGTGGAACAACATTATTGGAACGACAATTTATTTTTCGGCCACCTTTGTTTTTGCGCATGGATAGTACTACGATGTAGAAGCGCAACTTTTTCTGCTTTTTACAACTACTATTGGGTAAAAAATGGCAGCGAATTGTCTAGCCAGTAAAAAACGATTAGCGATAAACCTTTTCGTTTAGTTCTCCCTAAAATCTGTAATAGCTGCTTTTCTAGTTCTTCATCTATAGCCGACAGGCTGATAGCGCGTTTGGGGGAAGATATTTTCCCCTAAATTGCACTTGAGGTTCTATTCCCTTTAAAAAGAGCTCGCGAACTCTGGTACTATATTTCCACTTATTAGACAATTGGACAATCCAGCGTAAAAATTAAAGAATATAACGTTCAGTCTTACAGTTTTTGTATTTTTCAATTTCTAGACGTCTTTGCTCTTACAATTAGTCCTTCGCATAGTTCACACACTCAAAAACTATCACGCACACGTTCAAGTAGTTCCGGAATGTTCAGGCACTCGCGCTTCTATGCACATATAACCAAATTTAAACCTTGAAACTTCGTCTGACCGACGACCGAATTATTTAAACCAAAAACTAAAACTTTATATTCATACGAAGTTATCCCATAACTTCCGCGACACCAAGACCCCACCTTGCAGAGATTCGTGAATATGATGATCTTTCGAAATGTTCTAGCGTTTTATAGTAGAATAACTTGTTTTTCAACCATAGTCAGACTAAGGAAAAAGTACTAAAAAATAAAACTTGGCATGACAGGGGTTGAACTTTAACCCGTCGCGGTTAACATATGACATTTTTTAATACTAGAGGGCGACACTGTTCCATCTTGTAATATTTTTCGTAGCAATTTGAATTGGTACTATGGTATTGAAAAAAAAGGTTCACAATTTTGAGAAAAATACAAGAAGTTTCTGAAATTCTTTTCCAAAACTTTAATAATCGTTATAATTCTTCTAACAATATACAAGGTACCCACAAATTTCTAAGGTTATGTTATAAGCTATGTAATAACACATTACCATAGAGATATTTGTTACCAGTGGCCTAGATAAAGGCTATTACATGTCGTAGCTTCTTTGGGCCTTCTTCACTGACAATTATTTCACACTCTCCTAGATTTTCTCTGAATTTCCTTGCTTGACCAATTCCTCATTGCACCACGGTGGTTATAACTAAATATAGCATTTTAAAAATTAATAAACAACTTTTTATAGTTTTTAAAAATTAACTTAAATAAAAAATCACGAATCTGGTGGTACAAGTCAGATCCTTGAGCTTATTCCACTGGATAACACTCTTCACGCAATGTTTTGTGAATTAGTTAAACCGCCATAGTTTCGGCTAAACGCAAATATAATTGTTTCTATATTTTCAAGTTCTTGATTATAAATTTTTTATTTCAGACTTCTCCATCAAAACACACTGTGCGGGATAACAATTCAATTAAAAATTTCGGATCAATGGAATTTAAATCAGTGGTAAAATTTAAAAACCTAACCAAATGAAGGTTGTTCATTATGATCGAATTAATAACACACGATTGGAGTTGTCAATCTATCCATACGTTTCGCGAACCTTCGCAGAAATTAACCGCTTAGTTTTAGTATTCCCAGATCTGTTAAAGCAGAATAGCAGATGATTCAAACAATTACACCTCGTAGATGATGCTTTTTAAATTTGAAAAACCAAAATCAAACTAGAATGAAACATTAATTGTCATTAAGAATTTACTCGAGATCAATGTTACCTAAGGCTACTAAAGCCGTCAAAATTTATCATTAATTAACTGGTTAAAACTAGCTACTAGGTAAGGTCACTAATCTTTCTTTGATTGAGCGGCATCATTTTTAAATAACACTCGCTACACAGCAACAATCTTTACGTTTAAAGGTACTTTGTACTGAAGCTCCCAAAGAAAAAGATTACGTTAATTTTAGTCCATTGCGAGGTTCTTGGTCACGAATTATATAAAAAAGATGCCACTGTTTTAATCATGCAGAGGATGTGATAATATATCGGAAGACTGAACAATAATAATCAGCTAGGCTAATACCCAAGGCACCACCTTAGGCCTAAGTCACCAAGCGACTTTTGAAGCCATAAAATTTAATATTTAAGTTTGAATTTTTTTCTTCATATTAGAGTCAGAAAATAGTTAATCTTAATCTTATCTAATCGTCACTTCAAAGATAATGTTATAGCTAGCGAAAAATTCTGCGCCTTTGGTAATGGTCACTGTAATCAATGATTTCGATTATACAGAATCTGTCACGCAGTTACGCAATTGCCCTGAAAATATACTCCCTATCTTGTCACTTGTGATACGATGAACAGAAACAGCTTTTTCATTTATGCTAGGCAAGTAATGTATTAAGAAAATGTATGTATTTTTTTCAGAAAATAGGCGGAGAACATAACCAGATAATCAAAGTGAGTTTAAATCAATTTTTCGAATAAAATACACACTTCGCTTTTGTATAACGCTTTAAATTTTTCAATTCAGAATGTCTTCGAAGATCGCTGTAAATTCAAATGTAAGTAGGGACTTCTTTTCAACCGTAATCCGAAATGAAAATTTTTTGGAAATGTTTTGAGTTGATAATCTTCATTAATGTTGTTTGATTTGAGACATAAATTAAACATATTTTGCTTTAAAAAGAGCAAAATTAAATGCCAAAGTCCTTTCCAGACTATGATTGGCCGAATCTGCTAGCATGATTTACTTAATGGAAACTCAGAATTTTTAAAGCTCGGGTGTTCCTTAATATCAGGGAACCTGGGAAATAAAAGAGCAAAACTTGCCAACTTAAATTATAGTAAATTTGACGAAATTTTAGGGTTGTAAGATTTATCGCTTCATATTTTTGAATTTTAAGAATGAGTCCTTTGCACCTAATTTGAATCTCATGAAAATTCATTTTTGCTGTTAAATAGAGGAAACTAACCCTAAAAACCAACAAACCAATCAAGAAAAAGTTAAAAACATTGAACTATTGAAGGCCCAAATACCGTTATAACTTTCTTTATAACTAGAGATGCAAATTTATTTAAATATTTGTTTTATATAGCAAATTTTCCATGGACGGGTCTGAGTGAAGCGAAACAAAAGGAACTGCTGTCAAAGAAACTGATTATTCTGCAAGGAGACACTCCGAACAAAACCAGCCTGGTCAGTCTTCTGGGAGATGTGAATGGAGCGGATATTCAAGGACTCATCGACGACTACATATTGTACAAACTCAATGACTACATTCATATTAAGCTTGGAGAGTTGCTCCCGGAATTGGGAGAAACTGAGTTTTTTATACGACGCACTTTTAAAAGAATTGAATCTGAGGATAACGTCGAAAAGAGTCTCGTCGAGCTTATTCAGGAGATGAAACCTAATGAATCGACCATCATTTCTGACGTGGCGGGATCCGGAAAGTCCACAGTACTTATTATGTTAGCGAAAGAGATAAAAAGGATGTCTCCCAATCGTTGGATCATTTTTGTCAACCTAAGAATTTACGCCTCTGTCTTCCTATTGGATCTCAACAAAGAATTCAAACATTCCTCGGAAGCGGTAGATTTCTTTGTTTTCAAAATGTACGGTTCGAAAAAGCATGAAAAGGATTTTGAACTACAAGTTTTAAAGTGGTGCTTAGAGAAAAGTGGGGGCGTTGTCTTGCTATTTGACGGCTTCGACGAAATCAGCCCAAAATATAAAAACATTGTTAATGGCCTGTTATTAGGGTTGACCGGCAGTCGCGTCGAACATTTAGTCATCACAACGAGGCCATATTCTGAAAAAGAACTAGAAATGTCGTTTAAGAAACGTTCCTATCAAATGCGACTATTAAATAATGAAGAAATACTTTACTTTGTTGTTAAATATTGGCTTCAGAACTCTAATTGTAAGGACGAGCCATATTTAGAGTCAAAAGCTAAGAATTTAATGGAAATATTTTCATCTTCTATCCGTGACTACGAACGACAATTTATGGGAATTCCACTTCAATGTGGTCTATTGGCTGAAGTTCACAAAAGCAAACTTAATACGCCAGAAGAATGGAAAATAATATCGTTGTATGAACTGTACCGTCAATTTACTAGTTTGAAATTTCAGGAGGAAGAGGACAAGTATCAGAGCACGACGAGTACAAGTGGCACCGAGAATAACGCCCTTATGAAAGAACCCGTCGAAGAGTACCATTGGGAATCAGCTTTTCGTCTTTTGCTAGAAGACCAATTTGCAAATGTCATAGACTTCAATGGAATAGTTAAGATATTAAAATTTCAACGTCTTAAGGCTGATTCCAAAGCGTTTTTGTTGCAAAAGGTAGAAAGAATAGGCATTATGACGACAACGGGTAAGAACCCGGACTTTATACATCGAACTTTTGCTGAGTTTTTCGTAGCAGACTTTTTTTTACAAAGGGTAGAGCAACTTGAAGCAGACGATTTCTGGGACGTCTTGAGCTTTTTTATCGAACTTATTTTTGATAGTGGAAACATAATTTTAAATGATCCCGACAAATTTTTGGTTTTTTTCGAGAGTGGTTTAAAGACTCAGAAAATTGAAAATGACAAATTTCGTCTCATTCAACGGTCCATTCTGAATGCTTGGAATCTTAATCCTATTTCTTTTTTGAATAAATTTAAAATGTCTTCAGTTGATATGAAAGTTTGTCACGAAGTGTATAAGTTCATTCTGAATTGCTTTATAGTTGACGGACATATGCCTATTGAATTTATATACCTGGTATCAACGATACTGTTCGAAAATTATAAGGATGAACGTAAATCTATAGACTATTTATATTTGCCTGTTCTTTCAACGTGCGCCGAAACCTTTCAAAATATTATTATTTTGCAAATTTTTTTCCAACTTTTCCAAACTGATAGTTTTCCACTGCTTGTCCAATTTGTTATTTTCATTATGAAGTTTCCGGGTTTATCGGTGTCTTACGAATCGTTGAATGCTAAAGACTATCTAATCGATGCCTTTATAGACGCTTCCTCCGCTGGAGACGTCGAACGCTTAAGAAAACTACTGGAAGAAGCTGGTGATTACGAAACGAGATTTTGGCTGCTTAACACTGGAACTTATTCCTTCGATCCTACGAAACAAATTTCAGCCATGAATAGCGCTATAAGAAATAATCAAGAAAGTGCGCTGAGATTCCTTATAGACGAAGGAGCACCAGTCAACCAACCCGCAACGTTGTATCTCCTGCCTCCACTTTTTACGGCCATAGAAGTTGGCAATCTAAAGTTCTTGAAATTACTTCTGGAAAGGGGAGCCGATGTGAATTACAATCACGAGTATGAGACGCCACTGTCATATGCGTTTCATTTAAAGAAAACGGAACTGGCCGACTATCTTTTGAGTATCCGATGTGACAAAAGAGATGCAAAGGCGTGGCGTCGTGCGATACAATCTAAAAGCAGTTATTTGGTGTGTCTTTTAATAGACCGAGGTTTTATAGTCAATGAACGTGATTATAATAAAGAGACACCCCTCCTTTTGGTCGCAAAGAATTCTGCGCATGAAGAAAACGAAAACAATCCAGCGTTTTGTCAAAACATAGTCAATATTCTGGTGACCGCTGGCGCAGATATTCACGCTTTTAATAACGAAGGAAAAACTGCCCTTCACTTGGCGGCAGAGGCAGGTGCACCCGAGGTTGTCGAAGCACTTGTCAACTATGGCGCTTACGTAAACACCAGAGATACATCAGGTAGAACGGTTTTACACGCGGTGGCTAGAAGTAAGATTTTTAAAGAGGAAATAGCTACCATACTTTTACGGCACGAAGTAGATATTGATGAAGAGGATAAAATCGGACGCACTGCCTTACACGAAGCATGTCGTAAAAGATTAGAAAAAGGGCCTTCTTTTCTTTTGAAACACGGGGCATCTGTTAAAGTTGCGGACCTTGAGGGAAACACTCCGCTACACATAGCCGCATTTAAATCGCCTAAAATAGCCCAGATTTTAATCATCCATGGCGCAAATGTAAATGCTACAAATGATTCTGGAGATACTCCTTTGCATCGTGCTGCGGTAAGCTGTGACACTAAATCAGCCTCTGTTCTATTAGAAAATGGTGCCGATATCAACGCTCAAAATAAAAACTATGAAACCCCATTACTTAAAGCAGCTACTACTTCTAACTGTAAACCAGAATTCATTAGGCTACTGCTTGAGCGTAGAGCGCATGTAGGTGTTAGGAATAAAGACGGCAACACGTTCCTACAGCTTTTAATTATTAAGTGGGACCTTGAAATGGGGCCTCTGTATTTTCAAAAAAAGGAAAATGATGTAGACGCAAAGAGACCAATTGCCTATTCTCTACAAGAAGCTCTTATTGTTTTCAGTCGAAACGACATATCCAAAGCGATTTTGGAATATGCAAAGCGAAATGAGAGTTACACAAAGAATTGGAAAAGTATGCAGCTTTTCGAAATGATCTCTTTCGTTCTGAAGGAATGCGAAGAGCTCCTAGCGCATTTTAAAAATATTAAGTCTCTGTCTCCTGTTCATGACTCCTGTTAAGCAGCAGGTGTCTCGGTGTAATTCCTAGCTTTCAGAACATTTCCTAAAGGCAACGTAAAGGGCGTTTAAACTTAAAAGAACAGTGTTTCATATAACAATTGGTCTTACAACACACTGGAACTTAGCCTCTTCGCGGTTGGTTCTAAGCTTATGCGGTGGTAAAATATATTTTATTTGAAATCCATTTTATTATACGCATTATATTGATATCAGGGACGATTATTACCAGTGACGTTGATCTTTTAACTTTGTTCAGCTGTATAGGACCAAAACGAATTTCAGCCAATCACAACCTACCTCATCCAAACAAAACTTAACCATTGTTTAAGCCGGCCTTATTTCAACCTTACTTATGACTATTTTAACCCTACCCTTCTCAACCTAACCTTTTACTATGCCAACCTTTCCTTAACTAGCACACAATTTATTATGTGTCATTATTTAATGGTAAGCTACGTTAGATTGTGATATCCCAACCGAACCAGACCTTTATCAACCTAAACTAAAGGAACTGAACTTTTTTCATATATCTAGTACTAGTTTATTTCTGGACATATTAATATTATTTTTATGACTCTGGTTCTTTTAAGCCTTTGGTTATAATTTTTTTAAACGTTTGTTACAACAGTTGCTTACTCATTGCGTTGCTCTGAAACCAAACAGCAGAATATCTACTAATTCAAATAGTGATTTTTGACATTTTATGATGGAGCACTACAATTTTACCGAGTTAAATATCATAGAACCAAATTAATTCAGATAATATTCGGAAAATTTCGACTTGTTAAAATAAACGAAAATATATGTTGTATCTGAAAAAAATACCCCATTTTCGATTAGACTTTAAATGTTTTATCGATATTAAAAATAAAAAATGATAACGAACCAAAAACCCTTTTTTTCTCAACAATTCGATATAATATTCCAAAATGATTGCCCTAGGTTTCTTTGTGTCCAGGTAGCCTCATCCCTTATTTCGGAAATCCTTGCGTATTGTTTTTATACTTTCGATGTTTCTTTGATTACTATTCGTAGGGCCCCTGGAAAGAAGGATGTTGCCGGAGTCGATGGCAGAGCCAGAAAATTTAATTATTTTTTACTATTAAAATATGCGGCTGTCATGTGATGCACAAAATATTCAACAACAATAGCAACGGTGTAGTCAAAGAATTTTAAAGATAGATATAGTCCATGAGCCAGCAGCAGTGATCTATGGGGCGCCAAACCGGAAAAAACTAAACAAGATACTTCTAGATATATTTCAGTTTTCTAGGATTATTTCAAGCGTTCTAGACCCATTTCAGTTGTCTAGACACATTTTACGAAGCTCTATCTAGGTATTTTACGCGACGTTCTCTCTGGATATTTTACGAATCTCTCTAGGTATTTTGCGCGACGTTTTCTATGTATTTTAGGGTTAGGGACTTCGAAAATTTTCGCCTTCGCCAGTGAGAGAGAGGGAAAACTGCATTCAACGGTTTCAACCGCGTATTCAACTGAACGATCGCGCTTACCAAAAGAACGCGTCGTCGCGGTTACTGATAAATTCATCTCAGATAAAAACTATAGATGGCAGACACGGGCTTACATTTTGGAGGATCGAATGGTACTTGTACCGTTGCGGTGGTATTTATTATCTGAAGTCGTTAACCTTTAATAGGTGTGACGTAATTCATAAGGTCATAGGTAAGTCTGCGAATTAGCTGAAATCTTTGAAGCAACCCGCGGCTTGATTAAGGGTACTTTAATATCGAATAAAGAATGTTGGTTTTAGTGTTGTTTAAACTTAAAATTAGCTATTTTCTTGGTCGGAATATACCCATTTTACCAATTTCTACTTTCTGAGAAATTGTAACAAATTGTTGGTACACGTGTCCTAATTTCAACCAATAGCAGATTAGGGCAGTGATTGTTTAGATTTCTACGGTGGCGACCTCCATTAAACGTTAAATGTTATAGATTCTCGCGCTGGCCTTTTGTTACGCACTTGTACTAGTCTTGTAGTCCATATCATTATTTAGTCCGAGGGCTCCGACATTTGCCAAAATCCCGTACACATCGCAAAAATTAAGTTGATTTTAGAAATCTTGAAATCAACGTCAAAATCTCAAAATCATCGTCAAAATCTCAAAATCATCGAATCGTTTAGAATGATTTTGAAAATGCCGAAATCGCTTTCGAAATAACTCTGGAAATCGTTAAATGCAACATCGGAAACACGTCTCATTCCGTTGAATATATTATCACCCCTTGTAATAAAAGTAGACCAATCTACTTTCTATCCTTTCTAGCTTACGACCTTGAATTTTCGTTCCGTTTCGATCTCGATAGACTGACGGGTTTCTCTCAATTTAAACTTTACTCATTGGGTTGTTTTATGGCCACATATTTGTTTTCATAAAACATACTAAAATAGAAATATCTAAACGTGTTTTACTCGTGTTTTTAACTCGCGTATTTAACAATTGAATCAAGTTGGTTTTGCCTTCTTCGTTTTCACTAGGCGCCGGCCTATCATCAGGGCTAATATCAATCAAAATGGCGAATAGCTTATTTAATAATTAACTTATAATATTTACCATAGTTTATTACAATATCCAAGGGTTAAGCAGTTGTTACATTAATAACTCAATGTAATACAGCAACTGCTTAAAAATGTACCTCGGTTCGAAAGCTCGCAATTTTTAACATGGAATTTTTACATTTTAATTCTTTTAATTAAATTTTAGTCGTGAAGTATCTAGTCTCCATTATTATACATTTTTAAATTTTAACTTTTAAGTTATATATAGCCGTGACTTTTAATGAATTTTTAAATTAATTATGAAAACGTTACTCTAAAGGCACTGTTAAAGGTTCTTAATTTCACCCTTAAAAAGCTTTTTTTCTGGAGGGTGAATTACATGTACCTACGCAAACAAAAGTAACAAACAGTTTTCGGCACAATGGCGAATGAGTGGCCACCAGCCCACAGCTAACCCAAAATTAGGTCAAGAAAATAGCTAATTTTAAGTTTAAACAACACTAAAAACCAACATTATTTTCCGCGGGTTGCTCCAAAGATTTCAGCTAATTCGCAGACTTATCTATGACCTTATGGATTACGTCACACCTATTAAAGGTTAACGACTTCAGATAATAAATACCACCGCAACGGTACAAGTACCATTCGATCCCCCAACATGTAAGCCCGTGTCTGCCATCTATAGTTTTTATCTGAGATGAATTTATCAGTCACCGCGACGACGCGTTCTTTTGGTAAGCGCGATCGTTCAGTTGAATACGCGGTTGAAACCGTTGAATGCAGTTTTCCCTCTCTCTCACTGGCGAAGACGAAAATTTTTGAAGTCCCTAACCCTAAAATACATAGAAAACGTCGCGTAAAATACCTAGAGAGATTCGTAAAGTATCCAGAGAGAACGTCGCGTAAAATACCTAGAGAGAGCTTCGTAAAATGTGTCTAGAAAACTGAAATGGGTCTAGAACGCTTGAAATATTCCTTGAAAACTGAAATATATCTAGAACTATCTTGTTTAGTTTTTTCCGGTTTGGCGCCCCATAGTGATCAGTATCAATAGGTGATACCAGACGGAACTTTAGAGGCCGATATATGATGCTAAGGGATGACCAAAAAAGCATGATGGACGTCACAAATCCGTAGCATTTAAAGATGGCCGCCTTGTAAAATGGTTTAGATCTCCGGTTCTAATTATCGCATCGACGTGTTCTATACCTCAAATTAAAGCTTGGACTGAACTACACTTTTCATATCGAATAAACATATCTGCTTTCATTAAAAGGGAGGGCGCTACGAGCGATTTTAGGTCGGCCCACCCTTTTCTTAAAGATTATTTATCGGTATTACTTTAACTATAACTAAAACCTAATACCGGCATTTCATTTTTTAAAAAGAAATAATTCTTATCTTTAATTTAAGACAATTTGGAAAGAAATCGTGCAATATCAGCCTGCGCCATGAATTTTTAAATCGTGGTGACAACTATCGGAGCGCTTTAATCGAAGTCATCGTTTCCTCTTGAAAAATTAAGAAATGTAAAACACTTTGGAAAGAAAACGAACAATATGCGCTTGGAATTTTGTATCTGAAGAATATAGCGACTCGCTTTTAAAAAAAAATCGTTCAAGGTCATTTTTTGGATATTTAAAGGGGATTTTTTAGTGGAAAGCGGTGGTAAAATAGTTTGGGAATTCTAAATATTCACGATAACTAAACGCGTAGAAAACTTCAAAGTCAAATATTGTAATTAAAGAGAAAAATTATATTTCAACAAGGGTTTAATCATCGTCTTCATTATCAGTGTCGTTTACATCTAAAAGCAAAGTATAGTCAGAGAGTAAGACAGTCTCAGATAATCCGTACACCGAGTTCGTGCATTTAGGTACATATTTTCAAGAGTTCGCGAGTTACACTTAGCACTGTCAAAGGTACGGCAGTGTACACCGAGTTCGCAGAGTGTCTTACCCCTTGGTATCGTCAGAGCTTTCAGACATATTTGAATATCGTATCAATAAATTAAAATGGCTTGTATTTGTCTTCAAACTCATTTTACTTCTTAAAGGTCATTAATGAACTTTTTCCACTTGTTATTAAAGTTTCTCGCCTCACGGATAAAAAACAATTGATAGTTTAATTAAAACAATTTGGTTCAAGGAAGAATATTGTTTGCCGAATTTAAGGGTTTTTTAGGTAGTTTTTTGGGAGCCCATATCTCTGAAACGAAGCACTTTAGGACCCATGTTTATTCGACATTTTTATACTCATAGAGATCCATAGAATGCACATAGAAAGTTTCGGTACTCCCTGTATACTACTACCCATACTAAACTTGGTATGTCATGCGTGGTATGGTTGGAAAGCCCCAAAAAAATCCCAGAAAATAGATATAATTTAAAAATTCTAAATATTAAAATTAAATTAAAAACCCATAAAATTGAAAAGTTAATTTAAAACCATAATTTAGCGAATCCATTCATTGTCCCACCTTAGTGGTACCTTCCCCCTGATAGACAATCCGGCGCCAGGAGGTCAGATTGCACCATGAGGCGACAGTTCTAAACAAAATATAGCTCTTTTTGCTGAAAACTAATTTTGCCAATTCCATATGCAACGTTCATGACAACTCAAGCCTTTAGGTTGCCAATCTGAAAGGATTGAGTCACCACCAAACCCGTCCCTTTGAAAAATTAATTTACGCGACCCTGTCTAGAATGCTTATTGTCTTTAAGCTAGTTGGTTCCTGCCCCTTTGGGTCCGTACGTGTCTCAATTAAACATATATTTTTTTCTGCGGTCAACTTAAATATTGATATTGTATAATTGTATGATTATGAAATAATATGCAATAACTTAAAGACATGCACGCAAGCAATATCACAAAGCTCCCAAAATCGTTTAAGAATTTTAACCACTATGGTTTTAAAAATTTAAAGGAGAAATTCTTATGAAAAATCTGTTAAGGAAAGTTACGTTCGTTTATTTCCTGGTTCGGAGATCTTCGAAAGATGACGCAATCGATGAGAGGGTAATATGCGCTTTGGATTTGTGTTATGATGTTATGACCTAGAGGATTTTTTTTTTATCTAATGACCCCCTGCACCCGCTATATGATCGGAAAATAAAACAAAGGAAAAAAAGGCTATCAATTATTAGCTTTGGATCGTTTTAGGTGGGCACTCTGCATATGTGAAAGATGAAACTACGAAACCAATACAGGCTCCATCTTATTTTCAACATATAAGAACTGGAACCGGAGCCCTTCTGGTTGGCAGGCGATTGATCTACCAGAGACCCCACGACGCATATTACGCTACGGTATTTAGAAAAACCGCTCTTGAGAAAGTCAATTTTCCTTTACGATAATATTAACGTTAATATATACTTTTATATTTTTGATATTTATTAGTTAAATGAAAATTAAAATGTTTTATTTATTTTATTATAAAATACAGTCTTGGCCACGAAATGAACGCATGCCATATTTTAAGCAGGCATGTTGTTTACCGCTGAAAATTAAAAATATCACAGGCCTACTATTACGAGGCGAGGAAAATTTTGCCTCTCCAACATGTAAGTATGTTAAATACAAATTTCAATTTTCCTTTACATTTTCGTTCTAGTTTCCGTTTCCCTAAAATAATCGAAGACTTAGTTTTAGGGCCGATATATTTGAGATCCAACATTGGCACAGCTGTTTAGTCTGGTTATATATTGTAACTCATAATGATACATCGGTTTACTTCAGTTTAGACTTGGTTGTCGTTATATCCAATACTTAATCTCCTGAAATAGTTATTTTTCCAACTTCCTACTCTAACTTCTCAGTTAGGTAATCGTCCAAAAGAACACCTACTTCACGTCAAAAGTCACAGCGAAACAAACTTAATAACCAGTTAAATACAATATGTTATTCAATAAACTTGAGAAATTCATTAGAAGATTTAAAAAATTAATTGTCCCAGCTGTAGTTGATATATAAAGTTTGCAAAAATTTATTTTGGTTCTGTTAAAATTAACTTACGTTTAACTGAGTTTTAAGGTTATAAAAAACCAGAAGGTACTGACAAATAGGATTTTATAGAGATGTCTATTATGTGTAAGCTAAAATAATATGCTTTCCATAAAATCAATGGCTAGATTTATCTATTTTTAAAGTTCAAAGTATGGTTCACTTCTCAGCTGAAGCTTTTAGGGTTAGTATTATATCCTGTTCGATGTAATTGTTATAGTATATCATCTCACACCACAGTTTTTTGTATCATTAGGTTCTTAAATTAATTGAAGATAAAAAATATTCGTTTGTTACATTAATATGTATTCCTATGCATTTTATTATTAAAAAATCTAGCATTAAGTATCGCAGCAGTACACACCAAACATTATAATCTGATTTAATAATAGCACTTTAATTACACAAATTTTTTCCCTTTTATAGATTTTTTCTTTTGTGAAAGCCTTGTTTTCTATTACACTCTGGAAGAAATGCAAAGGAAATAACTTACCTTTTCCCAGTGGTCGTCTGAAGTCGACGTTCTTTATATTCCTTTTAGAAAAAAACTAAAATAAAGCTAGCAATATGTTACCAAAGCAAATATACAAAGGACTTTGAACCTAGTAAGCTCTACAGTTGTTATTAAACAGGTTTCCTTGTTAGCCTCAAAACAAGAATAAAGCAACTTCTAACACACATAAAATCGTTTTCCATTTCGGGTCTTCTCTAAAAGGACTTTGAACTCGACAAGCCTCCCATCTGTTATATTCAAAACAATGGTAATTAGTTTTTCTTGTCAAGTATTATGAATATGGGAAAAACAGTTCTTTGACCTACGAAAGCGCTGTTCACGTTTTATATTAATTACATTTGACACATTTTCGTTGTAGGGTAACACGAAAAAGGACCAAACAGCTCTTTTTGGCGTAAAACTTAAATATTTTGGGAAATTAAAATGGTTCTTCATCGCGAAATTATAAGCAGCGTTATTCCAAATATCTTCTATTTGGAACCTAGATAATAATTTTTATTTCTGCATAGCTTTGATTTCATCAAACTATATGTATTCCTTTAAATATGATGGCAAATTATTTAGTGTATGTTCTCTTATATTCTTTGTTGTTTCCGTAGTTTTAATCAAGGTCGATTTCCTCAACGTCTTCAACATGATTCGCCACAACTCTATCTTTTCCTGCGCCAATGCTATATGAACGCATCCCACATCACCTTCGATAACTCCGTAATATCTTACGAGCGTGGTGTCCAACAAGGCGACCTAGATCCGGCACTACTTTGTCTCATAGCTCAAAAGGTTGCCTCTCGTATGTCTTCCCAGTTCAACATTTGGTATCTAGACGACTCCACCCTCGGTTACCGTCCTGGCTTCGTGACTTGACTCTCCTCCAAGAATTTCCCGCAGACCTAGGTCTCGATTTGAATCCATCTAAAGGCGAGCTTCTAATCCTTAATTCGAGCTCCTTCGATGAAGCTCACCTAACTTTTATGTTCGACGCGTTGGCCTCTTGAGTTAAAATCATCGCTCATCCCAGCTTCACGCTTTTGGGTGCACCACTCTCAGAAGAGGCCATTGCGGAAAAGTTTCTTGCTGAAAAACCCATGGCAATTCCAAAGCTTTCTTCCTTCTTCGCTGCGCCCCAATCTACAAATGCGAGGCTGGTCTTAAGGCATTCGACAACATTTTCCGTTTAGCGTTTCAGGACGTCACTAACACGCTGATGGAAGAGGAATCATGGGCTGTCATCTCTACCCGTTCCCAGAGGAGGGCTGGGGTACGCGTCAAAGCTTGCCCTCCCAGCTTTCTTGTCATCTTTTACTAGCTCTGGTGGCATTTTTGCTCGGGGTCCACATCTCTGTTTACTGACCTTAGGATATACCAAAGTGCTTGTGAGAATCATAGGGCTGACCAAACTATAACGGATTTGTCCGACCACGCCACGCCTGCTGTCGGTAAAATCCAAGGAGTCTGGCGCTTGTTTGAACGCTCTTCCATCGCCATGTCTCGGTACCCATTTGGACAACGACTCGTTTCGTATCGCCGTCGGTATTCGGCTAGGTGCACAAATCTGTTTACCACACACGTGCGTATGCAGGAATGCCGTTGATTCCTACCGCACTCATGGGTTGAGCTGCAAAAAGAGCTCAGGCCGGCACTCCCGTCAAAGTGTGGTCAATGATATTTTAAAACGTGCCCTTGTGTCCGCAGGCATTCCTACAATTCTTTAGCCTTCTGGTTTGTCGCGCGATGACGGAAAGTGGCCCGACGGTATGTCGCTCGTCCCTTGGTCCGTCGGGAAATCTCTCGTTTGGGATTTTACTTGTACAGACCCTCTAGCGCCATCTTATTTGGCTTCTTCTTCCAACGCCCCTCTCTGGTTAGCAACCCAGGCTGAAACGAAGAAGGATATCATATATGCTGGGTTGAAGGCCGTGAATATCGAGACTCTCGGTTATTTTTGGAAAGACGGCCATGCCTTGGTTCACTCGATAGGGCAAAGAATAAGCGAAGCATCTGGCGAGCCGCGCGCGCAACTGAATAAATCACCTAAAGGATCTCAATTGCATTGCAAAGCGGTAACGCAGCTTCCGTTTTGCACAATTTTACGCCGTGTTCCTGGTTAGCAGACGTTTTATATCTACCATTATGTTTTCTCTTATTTTGTATCCTAAAACTTTATACTTAATAAAATTAACCTAATTAATGGTTAGGTTTCCTTTGAGACATCAACAGGGCCCGTTTCAATGGGAGTGAATACGCCGCCTACCCTTGGATGTGCACATGTTTTGACGTCGTTAGTACTTCGAAGTACGGGTAAATTGTAGAAACAAAACTGTGTAGTGACATTTGCAACGTTATTAACTATATGCCACGGTCAAAGAAATACACAACTTAATGATATATTTTACGTTTCACAAAAAAAGCAGTTTAGGGATGTACTTATTCTTATCTTATGTTTTTAACATTATCATATAGGTAAGAGAAAAAGCCCGTTCTAGTTATATATGAGAGCCAAATTATAACATAATATTAATAAGCGCTCGGCCAAAAAATATTTTATCTTAACAAAATTTCTTTACTTTTTTTTAAAAAACATGTAATTCCAGCTTGAGGAATGTTTAAATGTCTCAAAGAATGCTTAAGTCATGTCATGAAATGATTAAATATTTTCTAAGAGTTGAAATTAAAATATCGGTGTAAAAGTTTAAAGTCTGTATCTAATTAAGCTAACATGTTTATATCAACATGAATTTTTGACAAAAATCCTTATTAACGCGAGAGATTTCGTTTAAATAAAGAAGTCTGAGTAAATTAAAAAAATATTTAAGTTGTATCTAGTCTTATTGTTTCTACGACTATAAAATAAAAAGTTTAAATACGCAATCTTACCCAAAACGTCGAATTACAGATGTTTTGCAGAACGTTTGCCATTTTAAAAACTGTTTAAAACAATGCCGAATAGTTTTTAAACTAAGAAAACATAGCGTATTCCGCGACTAGTCCCCAATACGACATAGCTGCTAACAGCTCCCCGTTTCTACTACTACAATAATTGTACGGCCGTAAATCTGCTCCAAACTCGCAACGCGTTGTGAATAATAACTCCAAACGGCCTCCTCTGTCGATAAAATATTTTGTAAAATCAGGTTAATTATTCGTTAAGCAGAATAAATCTAAATTCTAATAGAAAATGGTTTAAAAATCGCTACATTACTAAAATGTCTTAATAAACATTACTATAATAGGATTTGGAATTTTATAAGGATATATAATTATTATTATTCCTTACCCATAGTGAACCGTTGCAAAACTTTTCAAATACATGTTGGGGAAACATTTTAACAGCACATTGAAGTGCCAAAAGTTGTACTTTCAACTAAACGAAATATATATTCAAAACCATTCTATTTCTTGACGAGATACGAGATAATACGAATATTATTAAAAATAAAACTTTACAAATGTAAATTTTCTGATAGTTCTTATCTTTGTGAAATTCGATCTTTTGTGTCTATTTTCCTTCCAAACTGGTCCGGAGATTGCTGGTATCCAAATCAGTAGTAGCAGATTTATAAGGTGCCATCCTTGGCTTTGATCATCTAAACTTACACTCTATAGATTTCTATTATTATAGTTGTACATGTAAAGAAACAGTTTTGACAACCAGTCCAGCTTTCGATAAACGGAGTAGAACTTTTCGAGGAATATTTCAGCCTCATTAACATCCATAAGTTTTCACTAAAATTGCCTAAAAAGTTTGAAACTTTGAACCAAGAAAGCTGCCGGTTTCCTGGTGCCTATTTCGGCCGACAATTTCATTAATGGAGTATATCGCGCGGTGGGTGGGAGAGTGGTAAGCTCTTTCGCTTCGCAGGACGAGAAGTTAGATTCGATCCCTGGGGTCATATTCTATACTTTTCTCGTTAGGCTAACGCGAATTCCGTAACGAAACTCTAACGATTATCATCTCAGCACTCGTTAATGATTCGTTATAAAATTCACGTTACGTTTACTCTCGCTACGAAATTTTCTTGTTACATATCGTAAGTCGCATCCGGTTTAGTCAGCCCATGAAAAACACCAAACCGATAATTTCTAATTTAAGTGCTTTAAACAAACACGTAATATATCTAGTTAGTCTATAGTGATTTAATAGTTGTTTAAAGCATGACTGATACTTCATGGTATTCTTGATTATACTGAATAATTTTACAGATTGAATTCAATCTGTAAAATTATTCAGTTTTTCAAAATACCGCTTGACGAGGGGTCTCGAACCCGAAAGCTTCGGAAACATGTAAATTTTAACTGTTTTTAATAAAATCAAGAATACCATGAAGTATCAGTCATGCTTTAAACAACTATTAAATTAATATTTTAAACCATGGTAAATAAAAATTTTAACTTATACGATTAGTCTATAGTGTTTTTTACAATCACCGTGTCTGTCTGTCTATCAGGCCTGCGAACGCGTTCGCATTTTCGGGGCAAAGGTTAATCATCGCGTACGTAGTTTCTCGAAATTTCTGCGTTCGCAGTTTCTCGAAGGGTTGGCAAAACCACCGCGTGACGGTGAGCGTTAACGGATTAATTTGCGGTTGGGTTTGGTTTGGTTATTCTTTTTTTCGTCAACGCTCACCGTCGCGACAGTTTTAATTCAGTTTGATTGGATATTTCGTTATTGTAATGTTAATGTGTAGGTTTTGAATGTTGAGTTCGTGTTGTGACGGTAGTGGGTGTTGAGTTTGTGTTATGACGGTTGTGGGTGTTGAGTTGGTTGTGTCTGTGTTATGATGGTTGTGGATGTTGAGTTTGTTGTGTTTGTATGGGCGTTTTCTCTCCAACTTCTTCTTAATGACTTTGGGACGGACCGAGTACTGAGTGTAATGCTACCTCTCAACGTCCAATGGCAGGGTTTGCACCAATTGTACACGGTATTCGTCTGAGTATCAATTTGCGATTTTATTGCGCCGGCCGGGAATCAAACCCGGGTCTGCCTCGTGCAAGAGATGTACTCTAACCACTCAGCCACCAACACTTGTAACTTACGGTGTTTTTCTAAAAAACAGCTTTGGCGAATGTCCTTATAACGTTCGGTACTATAATTTATTCTACATCATTTTAAATATTTATAAATTATATTAATCTTATATTTAATAAATTATTTATAAATTATATTAATCTTATATTTAATAAAATATTTATAAATTATATAAATCTTATATTTAATAAAATATTTATAAATTATATTATATCGATGCTGGAGGGGGTCGTATTTGGGGATTGGCGGGTTACAGCTCCTTTATTGAGAACGGATAAGTGGCCTTGACCCGAATTTTTAGGTGTAAAAGTGAGAGTTTTGAAAGTCGTAAGTGTAGAGAGCGTTTCTCTTCGAAGGGTAGATGCAGGGAGGACACGGAGACATTCAATGGGACCTACTGTAGAGTCTATCCATTGGACTATGGACATCGAAGGGATGTCGTGAAAAGTCTTAGTCACAGTCTTGGTAGGACCGTTGTGAGTTTCCGGCGGTTGAAGAATTATAGGTAATACTCGCTTGGAGGGAGAGACAATAGCAGAGCCTGGCGTGTTTTAGGTAGAGTTGTCGGAGGTATCCATATCGGGAGCAAAGTGGCCATGTTGATTTTGTGTGGAGGAAAACTCATCTGCTGTTTTGGACCGCTTACGGGGGTGGTCCAACGCTTCTGGAGGCGGATCTTTAGGGAGAGTCCCGTCACCCAGGTCCATCGGTGGGAGGGAAAGGGAAGAGTGGGAAAAGGAAGCAATAGACAATAGGAAAGGAGAAACCGGACAAAACTAAACTTGACAAGGCTTAACAAAAGCAGAGCAAAACACACCGACTCAGTGCGCAAAGCATCGCTGCGAAGCGATACTAGAGATTACTGTTATAATCTTTAACGTTTGTGTAGAACGCATTATGAACTTTATGGTGACCTATTCCAAACTATCGAGTAATGGCATCGTACAAAAGAAACTAGAAACTGGACTACCAGATATTTTAAAAGGACTTTAGCGCGGCCACTTAGATCAGCTTTTTCGCAGTTATTGGCTGTGATTGTAGAAATAATTCATGAAATGAAAATAATGGAAATAAAAATTAAGATATGGTTCGTCCATCAATGCTATCTAGAGGCGCGTTTATCAGCAATTGATCTAAATTTGTTTCCCCTGTATTTGTAACTGAGCCGATATCATAATTTAAATTTACGAGTTTATTTAACGTGAATTAATGAAATTACGTGTTAAATCAAAATTACTTATATCTGTTCTCAATTTTTCTTTTTTTTTATACTATTATTTTCTTAATTTTTATTTCCAATATTTTCATTGTATTTGATGAATTATTTCTACAATCACAGCCAATTACTTAGAGTGCGAAAAACTGATCTAAATTGGCCGCGCTAAAGTCCTTTTAAAATATCTGGTAGCGCTGCTAGCGCACTTTGTAGTTTCTTTTGTACGACGCCATTACTCGAGAATCGATAGTTTGGATGTGATACATCGGTCACCACAATGCGTTCTACCACGGCCCCCTGCACGCGACGATAGCGGCCCCGGCAAAGAATTTCCTCCCCATGTATTTTCGCGACAGTGAGAATTTCCCGATAGAGGCGCTGTCGAGCCCGCCCTAAATTCAAATATATCAGTCGATTTTACATGTATTTTAAAGGCGGGATAATTAACTTGTTCGCGGTTGCTTCAACAGTTTAGAAGAACTACTTCCAATTTCACCTTGAAAATTCAACCAATTCACCATTAAAAAGTAAGCTTTCGATTGAAAGAGTTTTTTTTTAAAGATATTGCCATAATTTGAATTATATCAGTTAATTCCTAAGCCTACTCATTGTTCGTCAAGGTTCTGCTTTGTAAATAGCTTTCAATACAATATTTGAATAAGATCATTATTTCTTTACATTTGTAAACTGAGTTTTTAATTTTATTCGTTGTTATTGATTTTATTATTTAAAATTAAAAAATTTTCAATAATTAGTTATAAATTTTTAATTTTTTAAGTAATAAATCATTGTATTATATAATAATTTTTAAATATCTAAGTAATGTTTATATTTTATCACAAAACTATTTCATTCAATTATATCGAATTAATTTATTTTAAAAAGAATACATCCATGATTATATTAGCTTACTGTTTGTGTTATACAGAAATGTGGTAAATTTGTTTATTTTAACAGATAAACCTGCCAAGCTTCAAAAATGCCATACCACCGTTGTTGTGTGCCACTTTGTTTATCAACATCTAAAGACAAAAGTGTAGCATTTCATCAGTTTCCCTCGAATAAAGGTTTTTGCAAATGATGGATTGAAAAAATTTCAAGGAAGGATTTTGGTGTAAATGAAGCCTACAGTTCAAAGGGGAATCTGGTGTGTAGCTTACATTTCAAAGGATCGGATTACTGTGAAAATCTAAAAAAACGCCAACTTAAAAAGGGAGCTATTCCATCTGTGTTCCCTCAGTATCCAACTTACATACAACCAAAAGAAACAGTTTCTTCCAGAAAGACTACTGCCAGAGAGTGTCCACCTGCGAAAGTTTCCGAAGGAGAATCAACTTCAGCTTTTCAAGAAACAAGAGTTCATCAACCCGTTTCTAGCATCGAAGAGCAATTTGCACCACATGAACTTGATACGCTGCAGATCCCTCTTACTTTTCCTGATAACCCAACTCACGAAAACATCGAGCAAATGAAGAGAACAATTAACAACTTAAGGTGCAAAGTTTGGAGACAAAATCAGAAGTTGCAGGATCTGCAAAAGGAAAAGGACTCTCTCTGGGATCAACTGAACAAAACCAATACGCCTCCAGTAAAAAAGGTTCAACAACTTGTGTCTCACGCTGACGAAGGAAATGAAGATGCTATTTTCTTGTTGAACATAGTTTGGAACTATAAGAAAAAGCGCCATACGTGGAATGAAGTTTCCGTAAGACAATGTGCCATATGGAACTTTTCTTCACCGAAAGGATACAACTTCCCAAGACGTTATCGCATTCTATCTTTACCATCCAAGCGAACGCTCAAAAGATATGTCGGAGGTATTAATGGTGAAACAGGCGTGTCACCAATCATCAAAGAAAGATTGACGCAAGAAGCGAGTCAACTTAAGCCCGAAAACCGATTAGTCTCGCTGATTATTGACGAAATGACCATCAAACCGCAAGCCATCTACGATAAGAAATTAGACAGAATCTTCGGCTTAAAAGACACTACAAAACACATCAAAAGTGTTGAGAAGATGAATGTGAAGCGAGCCATAGATATCTTTTCTCCTCCAGTCGTAGCCGCTCTTCAGTATCTGAAGACCTACCCAAGAAGCCATCCATTAGCTGACAAGTTCAAAACAGCTGGACCTACTATAGCATACATGAAGACTATTCAAAAATGGTACGATATGCACAATATAGGCACCAAGAGCATTGGATACGAGACTAGAAATCCAAACAAGCTTCCTTTTTTTTCAATCGATGACGAGAGACTTGCCTGGCTCAAAGATGATTTGTTTTTGTATCTGGATAGTGTACTATCAGAATGCGAGAAGCCAGTTCTAACAAAAGAAACACATGAAGCTCTTTACATAACTAGCATGTCCACAATATCTCGTGTGAAAGACCTCCTTGAATCTGGCTTTCATTTTGTCTTGACAAGAAAGTTAACCAGCGACGCTGTCGAAATGTTCTTCAGTATCCTAAGACAAATGTCCGGAGGCAATGACATGCTGGATGCAAGAGCTACAATTTTCAGTTTAGAAAATATTTTGAAGAAAGGGACACTTGCAAAATCAAATCCCAAAACATCTAACGTTCCTGTAGACAGCTTTTTACAACTACAAGCTAGGCTTGATGCTGGACTAGAGGAATTAGAAAGAATGTCAAATACATTTAACCAAGACAAATTGCTACCATCCGATGTAACCGATTTACTCTGTGGTTTGGACGAACAGCCAGAAACGCAGAGAGCAACATTAAAACTAGCAAGTGTAACGTATTTGGCTGGCTACGTTACTCGGATCATGGAGGAAATTAAATTGTGTCAGTTGTGCATTGAAAACGTATCGCAAGCTGATTCAAATTCACCATTAGTAGGACTGATACAATTTTCAGACAGAGGTGATCTAAGATATCCCCGACAATCTTTTATCATGTTAATGGCGACGGTGACTACATTTATTGAGAGAGCTGTGCCCTACCTGCGAGAATCACCCGGAATATGTCAAATCATTGAAGCTCATTTATTTCCAAGAATTGCTGCGTGTCCATACATCCAATGTGATTTGGATGATGAACACTCTAATCAAATCGCAGAAATAATTTGCAAGAAAGTCGTACCACCAATGATCACCAACATCACAAAAACTATATCAGCCAGATTTGAGCGAGTGAAAGAACTTGTCACCAAACCTCTTTCACGGAAGGTCCATAAGGTGTAGTTCATATTGCATCGACTTCTCAAATGGTAAGAAATTTCTATAAATTATTTATCACTTATATCATCAGTGAAATTATGGAATAATTTTTTTTTACCTTTAGCTAACTGCAAAATACCATTGATTATGAGTATGACAACTACAACCTACTATGATCAACATCATCTGCTAAGACCAATATCAACCTAATCAAGATTTGAAAGAGTGTATCAACGCCTAAAGTCCCGAACAACATTGATCAGATTTGCGAGTGAAAGATTATGTCAATGAGCCTCTATCTTGAACAGGTTAATAAGGTCTAATATTAAAAAATTTCGTAAGTATTATACGTTTTTCTTGTCTATGGTAAGTCCAAAAAGATTTTTCTCTTAATCTTCCAAAAAATAACAAAAATTATATTTTCAGGTGATCATTGGCCAATTTTAAAGGGATGGTGAACGTAACTTTCACCATTAATGAAAGTAAAGTGTACACGATATCTTTAAAGGCCCCTGTCAAAAGTACAATATCTATCGGTACAGAAATATCCTTTCTGTATTTTGTTTTAGAAGTTTAATTAATTACTTTGTACTTTTGACTTGAGACGCTAGAAGTTGGCTTCGTTTAATGTTTTTAATCATTGCTAACATGAGCGGCGTACCAGCCTCCACCTCGGTTAGCGTCGGGAACTTAGGTTTTAAAACTAATTACAATAAATTGAAAATTAAACTAAAATCACTTTCACAAAATCTTACATTTTATTAAAACAACTTTTGCTTCCATTTGATTCTTAATTGAAATGCATTTAGTTTTTAAGGCTTATGCTAGATGGTACACGCTTTCTGTTCAAAAGAAAATTATAACAATTAGGTATGTATATGATAAAACATAGCTTTCAATCAGAGGCAAAGAATCTACGTATTGCCTTTTTTTCAATCTTGCCATATTGGTGTCTCGTTGTTCAGACATGGAATAGCATTGGTGAAATCTTCAGAAAACTCTTCTCTTCCAAACATAGGCAGGACACTTTGACAGAATTCTTAGTGAACAACCTTTTCTCAGTAAATATTTTTCTTATATAAATTTTATCTGATTCTTCTAATGTTCCAGCCCAGCACTCTGAAGACTTCAAACTGATTTGTACGAAATTATCCAGCATTTGATTCAATTCTCTCAAAAATAATAGAATTTCTACAATGTTCATCTCCTAGAGAACAGTAGCGTTTCCAAAGAAATTTGATAAATATCCATTGCTTAGTTTTTTGGCCTATGCTAAATCGTACACGCTATCTACTTAAAAGAAAATTATTACAATTACATAATACACATGGCTTATTTAATAACGGTAAACACAGCGAAGTAAATTCTTTATAGTCAAGCCCATAGTATTTCTTGTTTAATTCCTTGGGTGTATAATTTATGTTTTTCTTCAATGACACTGTTGATATTATACCAATAAACGGACTGTTTTGAAAATCATTAGGCATTTTGACTCTTAGTTCATCGTAGATTGCATCTTTGAAAACCTGTAAATGAATAATGACAGACCACTGTTAGAAACCATGTTTTAAATATGACACTAATCAGAATTATAATTAATACAATTTGGTAAATAAACAACAACCACTTTTAAATTAACATTTACAGGTATATTTAGTTATAAAAACATTCCATTGAACCATAACCTACCTTTTCAATATCAGTAGAAAGAAAAAGCTTTTACACAACTTCCTTAGATTATATCCATTACTGTACTCAAGTTTGTTGAAATCTAAAAAATCACTAATTTGTAAAGCTCCTAATGATTTATATAAGAAATGTAAATATTATACCTACTTACTGACAAAAAACCTAGGCAAATGACTTCTGAAAACCACGTGTTCGTTTGTTTACTTTTCTTTCGAGTAACGGTGCTTGCGCCGTCTTTTGCTAGAAGGCTGATTTTTAATAAATTATTCCGCGAAATATTTAGCTCGAAAAGTGTTTAAACTGTTCATTAATAATTAACTTAAATATGGTATAAGTAATTTATCTCTAAATTTTATATTTTCTAAATAAGTAACGAAATACCAAAAATTCGTAATCTTTCCCCTAACATTTCAGTGTAAAGTTTAGTCTACATTTTTCCCGCGACGCTGTTTTAGCGCTGGCGACCCCGCCCTTTCACTGTTGCGGTTTTAGAGCGATTGCCGGGGCCGCTATCGTCGCGAGCAGAGTGCACGCGGAGCGAGCGCGTGCAGGGGGCCGTGGTTCTACACAAACGTTAAAGATTATATCATAGTTATCTCTTGTATCGCTGATAAATTATCATAAGAGTAAGTATTTTATTAAAAAACTGTTTGATTTTTTTAATGATTTCAATTCGATTTTTTATTTGTCTTTTACAGAGGCGGAAAGACTATGTTTCCTCAAAGTCTATTTTGACTCGTTACCTTTATGGAGTATTCATCTTCACTTTCACTGATTGGTGGACTTGTAGCTCAAATTTGTTCTGTGGATAGTTTAGTGAAATTGTAATTCCTAAAGTAAGATTTGGGTTGTATTCTCTGTTAGTAACGGAAGGTTCGCTGTTTTTAAATGTCATTTTGGACCTGTACATGTTTCAATTTCACTTTCTAGGTTTATTAATCATTACTCTCACTGAACGGTTCGCCTAAGGCTTTATTTTAAATAGTGAAATTGTAATTATAAAAGTAAGATTTGGGGTAGATATTAAAATTAAGCTTTGAGAAACAGCAATTTCTAGTGTAAATTTTTTATCCGATAGTCTTATTTATTTTTAAGGAATAGTTTTTAATGGCCTTTAGTTATATTTTGTTTCTGATTTATTAATTGAATTGTATTGTACTTTTACATTTGTATAAAGAAGATTATTTAATGTTTTAATAGTTTAGTTCGAAATTTATTTTTATAAAAAAATTAAATTACTTAGTATTGTAATTTATATGTTAACTGCTAGTACTTTAAAGTTTCCAACTTTCGAAAACTTATCATAAAATTTTAATAACCTAAAATAAAAAATTTAAAGTTTTAATTTTAATGCAGTTTTCGTGTTATTACAATAAAATTGGACACTTGTTGCTGGATTTTTTCCATTATCTTGTATTATAAATTTTTTAAATAAAATTTTATTTTAAAATTTGGCTTTTTAAATTATTTGTTCAGAAGACATCTCTAGGTTTTAAAGAAAGACATCCAGGGGACGGCCGCCGTAATCGCCGTCGAACGTCTGAAAACTCGTCCCCGGGACGTACTACGGCTCTAGACAAACCGGACATTTGGTCGTCCTTTAACGTCCAACCGACGTCAACCCCGGATTTTGGGATGTCTTACGGACGAAGGCAAGCTCCGAGTGTGACATCTATCGGATGTCCAAAGGACGTTTTTGTGTTTGCTGGGCTGGCTGATCTGGTCTATCTTCCAAAATCATTTATTCACAATTCACCACAATTTCTTGTTGACTATGGGGACCGTCACTTCCTAGCGCCAGTAAATATATTAACTGTCGATTGTTCGAGCTTACACATTTAATCAAATTTTTTTCGAGATCTTCCCCCGTTCCGTGTACCATAAAAATGTTTGAAGATGGCAAACTTTCACTTCATTGTACTTCTTCGACCAATATCGTACATTTATCATTTACTTTTTATTATTCTGCGTATTCGTAGTGTAGCGTAAATAATTGGCTGGGACTCTTTCAAATCGTTTAAGAGTTGCTTCTTAAAAAAGTAACCTATTGCATCGGTAATAAGATAGGAAAGCTAGACTGAAACCCCCCAGAATGCAATTTGGAAACATTGAATAAAATAAAGGAATAATACCATCACACGACGCGAACGACCAGTTCTGGGATAAAATTTAATTGCCTAAAAAAACTCCGCTTGAATAGCTAGCTGATTGGAACAAACCACGTTAAGTGACACTTGCTTGGTGTTACTGGATACAATTTCCAACAAGTTAAAACGGTTTTGGTTTTCTAGCTCACAAATTCTTTAGTTGTGTTTTTTTTTTCATTTATATGCTGCAGAAAGGCTCTTTTTCGACAGCGTCTGGTAGGGGAGAAGTTTCCTTTCCTGCTCCCACGCATTAAGGGGACTGAACAATGGTTCGCCCACGAAAGGGATTCCTTTGTTCCCCACAGCGTCTTCTGGCCCTCTCTTCCACGCATTGTTTTGGGCCATTTATGGCACAGGGGCGATTGGTGGTCCTAAGACCCATTCGTCTTCCTCTTCTTCGTTGTTAATTATCTTCACAATCACCACTTTCATCCGTATCGAGCTACCCTCCACCAATTCTGTTCGAAGGAAATATGGAACGACCCCGGTAGCAAATTAACGTGTCGAATACGTGTATATCAGAAGTAAATATAACGGAACAAGCAAACGTGACCAGAACGTCGACCATGTCACCATGCTTTACGTGTGCAGACACGTTGCAGTATGGTTTTGTCACGTGACGAAACTGAGGTCGACCACGTTTTCTAAAAAGCATCATTAACGTGTAGAAACACCTGTATAGTACCTTTCCTTTAAAGCCTTCTACACGTTGGAAATGCCTATCCTTTGACGTGTGTGGATATAACTGCTGTATGTTGTTAAACTGACGCATTTCACGTTTCCTTCAACATCCTTTACACGTTGGAAATCCAGCCTCTTGTACGTTGTAAAACGGAGTCTTTACACGAACGCAATCCCGTTCGCTACACGTGTGTCAATGGGATAGGTTTACGTTCTCAAAATAGCCCTGCACCCGTTTCTTTCAACGTCCTTCGTACGTTGGATATCCCGCCCCTTTGACGTGTTTCGATATGCCTGTTTTACGTTGTCAAACTGACTCATTACACGTTGGAAAACCCGCTCCTTAAAAGTGTGTAAATAGGTTTGCGTGCCGTTATCAAACTGACCCTTTACGCGTAGGCAATCCTGCTCTCTACACGTGCGTTAATAGACTTGTTGTACGTTGTTAAACTAATCTTTTTCACGTTGGCAAACCCGCTTCTTACACGTGTGCCAATAGGTTAGTTTGACGTTGTCAAACTAACCTTTAAAACGTTAGCAATCCCGCTCTCTACACGCGTGTAAATAAGATTGATTTACGTTCACACACTGGCGTTGTATACGTTACGTACGTGCTTCATACGTTGGATATATCGCCCCTTTACCGTGTGTCGATATGCCTGGTGTACGTTATCAAACCGACTCATACACGTTGGCAATACCGCTCCGTACATGGGTGTTAAAAGGCTTGTTGTACGTTGTCAAACTGACCTTTAACACGTTGGCAATCCGGCTCTTTACACGTGTGTCAGTATGCTTGTGTTTCGTTGTCAACCTAGCCCTGTACACGTTTCCTTTAACGTTCTTTCCACGTTGGAAACCCCGCCCTTAAAACGTGTATCGATATGCCTATTGCACGTTCTCAAACTTACCATTTACACGTTAGAAATACCGCTCCTTACACGTGTGTCAGTACGCTTGTGTTTCGTTGTCAAACTAGCCCTGTACACTTTTCCTTTAACGTCCTTTACACGTTGAAAACCCCACCCTTTTAACTTGTGTCGATATGCCTGTTGTAAGTTGTCAAACCTAACCTTTACACGTTTCTAAACACATCTGATAAATGATAACAGACAACTTTCATACTTGTTAACCAATTTAATTTTCATTTTCATTTTTTTGGAACAAGTTAAAGAGAAAAAACTATTCATTTATTTTATCTTGTTTGGCCCCCTTTTTAGCAAGTCTGGCGAGTGCCTGTTTCAGCCATCCCTTTATTACACCTTCAATTTCGGACTCTGTTGATATCCGATGTTGGCTCGTACAGCACCTTAAAATTAGGTAGGTAATTATTAATATCCAAAAATCCTTTTACATATTGTTCTTCCGTTACTTCTATGTGGAAAAGTTGATCACATTACAATTATCATTGCATATTTTAAAATATATAAAAATGCAAAACCATTTAACAATTTGTGCTTAAAAATGTCTATATTTTCAAAATTCAGTGATCACGCGCAGCCACTTTATATAATATTTTAGAATAAAAATAGCTCGTGCGTTTTGGAACGAGCTCTGAGCAAAAATTAAAAAAATGCGGGCGCTTCTAACTTTACACCGTAGAACGAAATGGCAGCACGTGATCACAAAAGAGAAGGAGATATGTTATATGGTAGTGCCTATTTGTCTAGGAGCAACAAACACAAGGAGAACGCAGCTAGCCTTTAAACACGCTAAAGCGTCTAACCAATGAAAAATGTACACTAGAAAATGCATAACTTTTGACGGGTGGCGTTCTCCTTGTGTTTGTTGCTCCTAGCTATTCGTAAAGTCCCAAATATATGTGTAAAATACTTACTAATAACCAATTCTTTCGTCAATAAAGATTTAAATGGCATTTTTCCATGCCCAGCCCAGTGGCGGATTTACCATAAGGCTGAGAAGGCTGGAGCCTAGGGCGGCAGATTTTAGGGGCGGCAGATTTTAGGGGCGGCAAATTTGTGGACAGAATTTTCTTAACCGTCTTACAGAAATCAAAAATATTTCTGTAAGACAGTTTTCTGATGTCTTGCAACTAAAGAAGTCTACAAGACATTTTCAAGTGACTTTTCCCTATTCAATTTCATTGTACATTCAACGTACCGCAAACTTCTATAAGATCTATGGTAAAACACCCAATTCCTGACCCCCAACCAGTAATCGGCCTCTGCCCATACTTTGTATGAGTGAGAAGAGAGTAAAATTGCGGCAATTATATTTTACACTCTTTGCACTACCGGGACTACCCCCCACTGGGCCCACTGATACAAGTCCGACTACTGCTCAGGGGCGGCGAAATAGGGTACGCAACTGCGTACAGGCGCAAGGGTTTTTGGGGGCGCAAACATTTCTAGGACTATAAGGTAAGCAATTTTTTTTAGTTGGCGCAGTGGCGGCGTTTGGAAGTTGTCTTAATTTTATTTAAAAAATATAAAAAAATTTCCTGCAAAATGTATCTGATACACGTTAAAAAATTAAGTTACGGAGTAAACTATAAATAATAAATACAAATGCATCTGTATTAGTATTATCCAAGATTCCAAATACGAATTTTGTTTTCCTGAGTCCGGCGGCTACTAACGTAGTAGTAACCGTAGACAGAAGTTCGTGCTACTCCGTCGAAGTTTTAGCCGATTGTGTGTAGTTTTTTGATTAACGGATTCCGGAGTCAGGAGCAGTGTTTCCACTTTGCGGCGAAAAAGAGCGTTTGCGGCGAAAACTGTCTCGGTGGGCACCATAATTTTTAAAACAGGCGAAAAAGCGGCGAAAACCATTGAAAACGGCGCAAATTGCGGCGAAAATATTTTTCGATATTTTCAGTAAGAAAAATTAAAAAATCGTCGTCTCTGTAGTTCCTCTACTCTGCCCCCTATGTCCGCCCATTCAATTTTTATATATTCCAATAAAAAATGTATAACATTTGACGAAATAAAATGTATTTTTTTATATAAAAAAATATTGCCCAAATCTAAGATTGGAAATAAAGAGAAGTAAAATATGCAGTGACACTCACTAAAAAAATTAAGGTAAATCTAATGGGGGGAAATTGCGGCGAAAACGGCGGCGAAAATCGACTATAGAACCGGCGAAAACTGGTAAAATTGCCCCTAAAATGGGCGAAAATCTCTACCGCAGAGTGGAAACACTGGTCAGGAGTCAAACGGACACAGATTATACGGATAGTTGGGGTCTGTTGGACACCGTGTAGACCACTCATTTGACACTGACGTTTAAATTTGTAAGTTTTTTATTTTCTGTATTTTTTTATAACTGCATTAATTTTATATGGCATTGATACATATTGGTATTCGTTATTGGTTATTGTTAACCAAGTTTATTCAATATTCATCCTGAATTAACCTTCGAATTCGAAAATTTTACATAATAAACGCCTGAAAGTAAAACTAAACCTTTATCGTTTCCCTCTAACTTCCATATGATGTAGTAGGGTGCACGACCACACAAGAAGACATAATAATTTGTTTAGGTAAAACTAATATACCGTTATATAATATGTTTTAATTCCTACTAATTTAAAGTTTAAGATATGATGGGAAAATATAATTTTAATACCTTTATAGTTATTCTTCTCTATAGTCTATAGTATACCGAATATTCAAACACATGCAAACAATTTAACTCTGTTAAAAATTAAAATACCTTTATCAGTATCACATCATTCACATGTGCACTTTAACGAGTTACGAGTTCTACTCTACTTCACTTTAACTTGCTAAGGCAAATTAGAAATAATTTTGAAGAAATGTCGGACTCGAGTCTTTTTTAATGAAGCAAACATAGAAATAATAATTTGGAATGAAAAATTAGATATTTCGGAAGAATTCTTCGTTCCCTCAAAGTACTTCAAATGTTCCATTTTAATTAGGTACTTCGAAAGCTGTGCAATTTCATCTTTTTAATTTCGGATTCAGTTCTTGAATAAAAAATTGTTAGAATGAGTGATGGGAGAAAGCGACTTAGTGGAGCTGAGTATAAAAAGAAGGCCAAATTAAAAAAAGAAGAACAAGAGCAAATTATTCGTAAAACGATAAAAATTGACCGTTTTTTTAAAAGTGGAAATAGTGACGAAAGATCAGGAACTTCAACAACATGCACTGAGACAATTCAATCAGGAAAAGATGAAACAGATTTGAACTCTGCAGCTCAACAGTCATCTGTTGAACAATCCACTTTAGAAAAAACTGACAATTATGTTCTTGACGAAAAGAAATCATCAATAAGTAATAGCAGCCTCAACATTGAAGATGCGTCTCAGACTCAGTCATTAAATGATAACCAAGTACAAACAACAGTAAATCTAAACAAAGATCCAGCCTTTTGGGAAATCAATGATACCTTAAGGGAGATTATCGCAAGATGCGGCTTCAATCAAAACAAGTCTTCTGACTTCTCTAAAAGTGAAAAACTATATGCTGATCAGCGTCGTTTCTTACCAGTGAGTATCTTTCAAAGAAAAATGAAAAACAATGAAGTGAAGGGCCGAAATTGGCTGGTTTATTCTGAAAGTAAGAGTTCCCTATATTGCGGACCTTGTTTGGCATTCGGTTCATTGGAGAATAAAACTAAGTTTGAGATCGAAGGATTTAATGATTGGAAAAACGCAGAACACCGAGTAGCTCAGCATGAAAACTCTGCGCGTCATAAATCTTGTATCATTAGTCTGAAAACTAGAAGTGAGATTGATGGTCGAATCGACAATTTACTGCATCTCCAAATTAATGAAGAAATTACTTATTGGAGAAACGTTTTGAAGAGGGTTGTTGCTGTAGTGAAGCGGCTGTGTTCAAGAGGTCTCGCTTTTAGAGGAAAAAGTGAAAAGTTCGGTGATACACACAACGGAAATTATTTTATGATTTTGGAACTGTTAGCTGAGTTCGATCCTTTTTTAGCCAGTCATATTGAACGGTTTGGTAATCAAGGATCTGGAAGTACCAGCTACTTATCAAAGACCGTTTGCGATGAGTTTATTCACTTGATGGGTCATAAAGTCTTGAAGCAGATTGGAGTCGAGATAAGAAGGGCGAAATACTTTTCCTTAATCATCGATTCAACACCAGATATAGCACATGTGGACCAACTGACCCTCGTGATTCGATACGTTTTGGAAATAGGAGAACCCTGTGAAAGATTTCTCAAGTTTTTGCCCTCAGTGGGACATAAAGCTGAAGATATGTTTTCTGCCATTACTTCGGAACTAAAAACCTTGGGCATAAATATTGAAGACTGTCGTGGACAATCATATGATAATGCCGCGAATATGTCTGGTATATACAATGGCTTACAAGCTAAAATTCAAAGCCAAGCACCGTTTGCTTTTTTCGTTCCTTGCTCTGCCCACTCTTTAAATTTAGTAGCAACTGCGACTGCTGAATCTTGCACAAAAGCTTGTCGCTTCTGCATGTTGCTCCAAGAAATTTACGTTTTTTTTGTAAGTTCGACACAACGCTGGAAAAAATTAATGAATTAAATCGGAGAAGGAAAAACGCTAAAGAGAGTAAACCTCACACGTTGGTCAGCTAGAGAGGATGCATGTAGAAGTTTGAGAGACTCTTGGTACGAAATCCTTAAAACATTGGAAAAAATCAGGGATGATTGTACCGAAAAGCCTGTCTCACGAAACGAAGCGACGGGAATTCTCTTGAAATTAGAACAACTGGAAACCGCGTTAATGGTTGTTGTGTGGAATGTTGTTTTGGAAAGAATAAACAAAGTGAATTTTCAAATTCAGGCTTCTACCGTAGATTTGATTACTGTAACCGATCTTTATGAATCTCTTCGCAAGTTTTTCGTAGAACAACGAGAAAATTTCAAGTATTTCGAAGAAAAGGCGATGGAATTAAGCGTGTTTAAGCAGTACACAAAAGACATGGGAAAAAGACAACCGAAAAGAAAAAAAAATATATGATGAAACACCTGATGAAGAAATGAAAATGACCGCGAGTGATACTTTCAGGGTTAACACATTTCTCGTCATCATTGATAGACTGGTATCCGAATTAGAAAAAAGGCAGGATGCCTACAACAAGTTCAATGAGAAGTTTTCATTTCTGACTAAAATGGGTGAATTGTCATCATCAAGCCTTACAAAAAAAGCCCTTTCCTTGGAAGCAATGTACTCTAATGATTTAGAGACTGACTTAGTTCAAGAATGCATACATTTTCAAAGCCACATTTTTTCGGAAAGAGTTTTGGTAAAACCAGATTCTGAATCATTAGAAAGTCTATCTTCGTTTCTGCGAAAACAGAGTTTGCAGAACGTTTATCCTAACTTGGACATAGCTCTTCGTATGGCATTATGTACTCCAGCGACAAATTGTTCGGGTGAGAGAAGCTTTTCTTGTCTAAAAAGGGTAAAAAATTACCTGAGATCGACCTTAAGTCAAGAAAAATTAAACGCTTTAGCTCTGTTGAGCATAGAGTCGGAATTAATGAACAAGATTACTTACGACGATATAATCGATGATTTTGCCACCAAAAAATCGCGCAAAAAGGTATTGTGAGAAATTTTCATAACTTAATTCAATTTGTTATTTTTTTAACAGTTTGTAAGTAAGCGCAATAAATATTATTTAATTACGTTTACCAAATGTACATCATTTTGTAATACACCACCTTATTAGTCGTTACATGATTGGAGCTTTGATTAGCTCAGTTGAGGTGGCGGAGTGGTTAGCACTTTCGCCTCGCAGCAAGAGAAGCCGGGTTAGATCCCCGCTTGTGGTCCTGGGGTGAAAATCCGGAACAGCTCCTGCGTAGAGTTTGAAAGTACTCTCCCCACTGGTTAAAGGGGTTTTACATCGAGATCTTCGGTTTCTCCTTTCCATCAAAACTTGCTGAGGTTAACGGTAATAGTAAGTGCTGGAAGCTGACGGTAAGTTCACGTGTCATGAAGGGCCACTCGTAAATAAGGCAATAAAAGTCGCTTGCGACTTGGGCCTGTGGTGCTGACTAGGGTATTAGCCTAGCTAATTTAAAAAAAATATATATATTTACCCAAAAACTTTTTCTTGTGCAATTTCAAACAAATTGTTGAATTATAAAAAATTATATAGAAACTGACAAATGTAAATGTAAGGGCGGCAAAATGTGAACAGCCTACTCTTGGGAAATGTGTAAATCCGCCACTGGCCCAGCCCAATTATATGTTTGATCAATTTTGTCACTCCAAAGTGTCGATAACACTCGTCTTGTTCCATCATCAATATTTTTACTACCTAATCCCACAAGAAATGATTTCTATTCAAAGTTACAAACATCAAAAACCATATCTAATTATTATTTTAAAGGTGATACCATTGTCAATTGGTTTTCCCTGTACTACAATTTAAGTAAATAATAAGAAAAATAATACCCTAGGCAACACCGCAGGCGTAACTCTGCTAGCGACTTACAATGCCTTATTTACAGGTGGCTGGGTTTAGTTTTCCATGCTAAAACTGGATACACGATGAAATTATGTGTTTCCTTTTAAATAACACCCAATTGAATAAAAAAAATTCCAACTGAGTTGCGTATAGTTATTGTTAGAATATCGTGCAAAACCATTCGTGTATTCTGCTTTACGAACAATTTTTAAGGTTCATAGAATTTCTTCAATTATTTGTGTGGCAACGCTGTTCTTAACACCAAAAATGGCAGACAAGGAGGTTCTTGAAATGTTTTTGGATAAAAAGTGGCGCTGCAAATATAAGGGCCTGCAGCACAAAATTAGGGAACTTGACCACCTTGGTTCAATACGCCACCCAAGACAGTGCGAGCAAACAACAAAAACAGCGAGCTGTCTCGTGCGGAGTGGCCCTAAATGGGTTAGAGTGTGCAATAACTGGTGGCTTTACCGGGGAGTCGGGGTCCGGCTCTTGTAACCCATAAGGGCAGTGGTGCACTGGGAGATGTTAGCTCTGATCAAATGGTCCTATCTCCACCTCCGACTTCGGTCAGGTTTGGGCTGGATACTGAGCTTCGGCTCAGGCTAACGGAGAGGGTCCGTGGAAACTGGCCGCCTCGGCGGATTGGGTAGTCTGCTGTGGGGCGGCGGGCCTCCGTATGAGGGCACGGCGGTCCTGTATCCCGGCCTTTTGGAGCCACACCGGGATCTCCGGTGCCAGCTGTGCCGGGTTACTTGGCCCGCTGTGTGCTCGTCGTTCCCCTTTAGGAGCTCTCTCCAAAGGGTTTGACTCTTTACCTAAGTAGGTAGGGTGTCGGCTGGAGTTACTACAGCATCCACTCTTAATCCCACTGCTGTGTGCGAAGTGGGAATTGGTTCACCCATTGCTGCACCTTCTGCTGGGTTGAGTGGCTTGCGTCAAAGGTGCGACCATCAGTAGTAGGATTTGTCATCTGTCCGGGCTAGGTGGACGCTGGCGTGGGGCACTATGATGATCGGCCTCCGGTGGTATGGTCCCTGTTACTAGGTACACCGGGCTATAAATTCTGACACACTGTATCGTGCGGAGTATTATATCAAAGGCTGCCTAGTTCCCTAATGTTGTGCAGCGCCCCCTCCATATAAAAACGCTTAGAAGACACAAAGGTGGAGAAAACTATACCGAAGATGAGAAAAAAAGAGCGCATAAATCGTGTAAAATGTGTTGAAATTCTATCAGAAACGTACTCTTTTCGATGTCCCTCGAAATGAAAGCAAACTTTACCGGTGTTAAAAAATTATTCTTCGTGAACGTCCAAGTATTCTCGACGTTGACGTTGAAATTTCTATAGGGTTTTGCTTCACCTCTCTAAAACCACTAATTAACTAGATAAGTACCGGTTTCAGTCATCGTGAGATCAAAATAGGTTACTACGTTGTCAGTTCCAAACCGATTTCTGCGCGCTAGTTACGGCGAGTAATGAACTCGCTTGCAACTTTTTTACGATTAAGCAGGACACACGAAGAAGAAAAAGAGATTGAACGATACTCCAGCAATGGTAAAAACTCCATTGGACTACAGTCCATGCTTAATATTACGTCGTCATGTAACCCGCTGTAGCAAACTATGTTCAAGGCTATCCTAATGAATTAAAACATTAAAAACCACCAACGTTCAAACAATTATGAATAAATAAGCGAGACTAGGTAGAAATAACCGTTAATTTATAGGAAAAAACAGTTTTTTTTAAATTAAATTAACTAGTTGTTATATAAGGCTCGTGTGAACTCTTCGGCGAACTAGCATTAATTTTTTAGCAACTAGTTTAAAATGTACTATCGAATCGGTTTCGGCAGTCGTGTAACCGTGGTTTAATTAGGGCAAGTTACTATTTACTTTATTCAACATAATTTCATGTCGCAGCTGGGTTAGTTAGTTAATCCATAGCTGGGTTACAAAACGTTTATGTTAGGCCTTTGCTCCATGACAACACATTCACGGTTACAATTAATTATATAAAAACATAAAAATCGTACCCAAATACTTTATATTAGGTATAAAGATGAACAAGAACTTTATTAAACGTTCTTCGTTAACCGCTGGTTATTTATCAAAAGCAGATATTTTAGCAAGTTATACATTCGTAAATTAGTTGAAGAGACAAATGACTAATGACGAGCATAGTCAGGGTTACCAGCCACGGACTGATTTTTTTCCGCGAATGTAGATAGAATACCGCAATAAAGGAAGCGAACTGGCGACTTTAAGAAAAATAGAATTTTTACATGATTGTGCGTATAGACCATAGAAATCAGAAGGTAACTAGTACGATTTTTGAAATGGCGTAATGCCCGCCGATTAGAACCTCAGCTTTGTCTTTACTGAAACTTGGCGGAATGAGCAGATGGAGTCATCCTCTCCCTAAATTGCAAAATTAAAGTAAGACGTCACTATGTCGGCCATCCTCATACGTACATTCTAAAAAAGGTTGGGTTAAATTTTTTGGGTAAATTATGTTTTTACCCAAATATGGTAAATTTTACCCCGAATTGGGTTATTTGCACTAATTTGGGTAGTTCGGTTTTACTCTATGAATTTGGGTTAATATGGAAAAAACATGTCTAAAGGCCTTTTCACACGAGCCAACTTTTTGACCCAACTAGATGAGTCAACTTGAGTTTAGTCAACTAGTTGGTTCGTGTGAATAAAAGTTCGATGAGTTGATCCACCAAAAAGTACGCGAGAAAAAAATGGATCACTGATCCATTTTTGCTGACTCAGCAGTTTGATTTTAAAAGTTGGCTCGTGTGAAAAGGTCTTAACTCAGCTTGGGTAGAAATTACCCAAAACTTTAGTTACATAAAATTGATCGTCTGCTGCAGTTTCTTCAACTTCAAATTCTGTAATATCATTTGATAGTATTTGGCGCTCAAACTGAAGACTCCGCCTATTTCACCGCCAAAATTTCGTAACATTTAATGGTAGCTAAAGCATAGGTAGCAGCTAGCCAAATATCTTGATTGGTAAATATGTTTTCTTCCCTTTGACATTTCTTTTGTTTATATTTATTAAAACTAAACTTGTGAAATTTACTGTTATTGAATCAAAACTTAAATAACTATCATATTATTAATGTGTAAGCCTATAAGAAGCTAAGCCTAGTACTAAGTACATGTCGGGTAACAAGATTAGAAATATTTTTGGCTATGTTGAAAACGAAAATGTAAATAGAAATGACAAAATGTATAATTTAAATTAGTGTAAACAGTTACACTATTTTAAATTATTTAACTCATCTGTGAGCATCATCCATTGGCGTAACTTTAGGATTTGGGGCCTGAGGTTGAACTTGATAAAGGGGCCCCAACCAACACAATTTTAAGCTGAGCATTTCTAGTAATTTTAAAATATAATTTTCTAGAATAGCAAGAAATAGAAAGAAAATAAATTTTTGATGCCTCCTGGGTGGATTGAAGTTGTAGAATTACATATTATTTTTATTTAGAATAATTTACTTTCTAGTTCATAGATTTGGGGGCCCACGGAAACGTGATTGTCCAACCCGGTGTTAGATACGCCACTGGCATTCTCTGACTAAAATGTTGGCTGATAAATATTACATCATTCAAAATGATAAAAATAGAAATTTGTAGTATTTTGATTTTTCTTAATTAAAATTTAACATTGTGGAATCAGTTATAGCATAGATGGGTAATTCTGACCTAAAGCTAGCCTAAAGTGAAGGCGGCTTACAAATTTAGCCAGGATTATTTTAAGGCACTAATTTGGAATATATATTTCTTGAAATACTGGCCCAGGTTTTTTTTTGCAAATTTCCAAAAATATCCATGCCAAATTACTACCTTAAAATAATCATATACATTATACATGTGCAATGTACTTCTACAATAGCTTTATTCATCCGTGAGCATCATCTGGCTAAAAGTTTGGTTGAAAACATTTAACTTGAACCAACTTCGAAAAAAAAGTTAAAATTTGTAGTATTTTAAATTGAAAATTTAATATTCTGGAATCAGTTGTTGCATAGATGGGTAATTCTGACCTACCATGAAAGATCAAAGTTAGTGCGACTTACAAATTCAGCCAATATTATTTTAAGGCACTAATTTGGCATAGATATATCTGGAAATATTGAACAAGGTTATTTTTTCCAATTTTCAAGAAATATATTCATGTCACATTAGTACCTTGAAATAATTTTGACTGAATTTATAAGTCACTCTTGCTTTAAGCTTTCTTGGTAGGTCAGAATCAGTTTTCATAAATTTCAGCGTGATTTAAAACTTTAATAGTCAGTGTAACTTCTGCTAATGCACGACTTTTTACCGCTACCGTCTGTTGCCGAATAAAGGCGAATCCATAGTTTTTAGTCTGGAATATTATTTCCATATTTTTATTAGATGATGTCAAAAAAAATAAACTAAGAGAAATTAGAGAAGTCTTATGTCTAGCCCTGCTAAATAAAAATTGTAGACTAGACAAAAGATATTGTCTGCTAGATGGACTGCTTCTCTTCTTACTTTGTTAGGTGGCGTTTGGACCAACGTTAAAAATAACTTTCGGCAGGAAACTCATTTCAGAATGGAATGAAGTAAAAACTTAAGAATGTCCATCAAAAGTTACATTTAAAATCTGAAATTTGAAAGTGGTTTTTTTTGGGGTGGATCGGTCCAAAAAAAACGCTACTTTGTTTTCGACAATGAAAATCACCCGTCTTCGCTACACTGGACCTAGAATGTAAAGTTTTTAGTTTTAAATACTTAAAATTTCAACCTAATTTTTACCCATGTTGGGTCAACTAAAATTTGTTCTATGTACATAGAAATGACCAAATGCCGGTATTTAAAATAGCGTAACTCATCGTCTAGCTAAAATGTTGGCTGAAAACATTTTACTTGTACCAACATGAAAAAAAAAGGTTAAGTTTGTAGTATTTTAAATTGATAATTTCATATTCTGAAAATGGTTGTTGCAAAGATGGGTAATTATGACCTACCGTGAAAGCTCAAAGCTAATGCGACTTTCAAATTTAGCCAATATTATTTTAAGGTACTAATTTAGCATAGATATATCTGGAAATATCGAACAAAGTAATTTTTTGGCAAATTTCCAGAAATATTCATGCCACATTAGTACTTTGAAATAATCTTGACTGAATTTATAAGTCACTCTTGCTTCGAGCTTTTTATGGTAGGTACCATGCGGGTCAAGTAAAATGGCTTCAACCAACATTTTAGCCAGATGATGGTCACAGATGAGTTATATTTTTTTAACATTGTACATGTGCCAAATGCCGGTATTTAGAATAGCGTAACTCATCTGTGAGCATAGTCTGGCTAAAATGTTGGCTGAAAACATTTTACTTGAACCAACATGATAAATTTTTTTAACTTTGTAGTAGACCCAGAATTAAATGTTTCATTTTAAATACTTAAAATTTCAACCTCTTTTTTTTGTATGTTGGGTCAAGTAAAATTGGTTCAACCGACATTTTATTCAGACTATGGTGGCAGATTAGCTACACAATTTTAACAATGTACATTGTACATGCACATAGAAATGACAAAATGCCAGCATTTAAAATGGCGTAACTCATATGTGAGCATCGTCTGGCTAGAATATTGGCTGAAAAAATATTACTTGATTCAAAATGGGGAAAAAATTAAATTTGTAGTATTGTGAACTTTAACAATGTGGAATCAGTTAAAGCATAAATGGGTAATTCTGACATACCGTGCAAGCTCAAAGTGAAGGTGACTTACAAATTCAGCCAAGATTATTTTTAAGGTGGCTAAAGGCATTGTTATTTTTAACTATAGTTAAATTTATTTTCTTTGTTAGGTAAACACATTTTGAAAATATTTACATCTGCTTCTGCATGCAAAATTGAGTGAAATGGATCCTTTTGTTGAAGGAAAACTTAAAGAATGGTCATTGCTAGATTTTAAAGACAACTTCATTGGTATTTTTTTTTTCCTAAATCAGAATTTAGAACTACTTAGAACTAAAATTAGCAATTCATTTCAGCAAATTGTATAGATGAAGAATCTTTCTCAATGCTTACACCGGATGTTGTAAAAGAGTTAATTTCTCCTGTTGGCCCACGGGTAAAGTTTTTAAAACTTTTTAAAGTCTACAAAGATCAACAAGAAGGTGGTAATAGGTAGGCTAGCATTTTTTTGTATTCGGTTCCAGTACTGAAGCTATTTGTTAAACATGGGTTACATATGCTTTAAATGCCAAAGAGAAATAGCGGGTACTCCACAAAACCTGGTTTATCACTTAAGAAATTTCCACTGCTTACGAGATAGCTCTGGTTGTTTTTATTGTGCTCAACCGCATTGTAACCATTCTTACTCAATTTTTTTCTGCTTTAAACGTCATTTAATTAAAAATCATTCCAATGGACAAGGGACTAATAATGAAAGAGTGGAAGATAGAGAGCAATTGCACATGCCCATTGGTTTAGTTGGAGAAGCTCCAGAACTAGAGGGTATTAATATGGATGCGGATAATGATTATTCTGACATTAAAGCCAGTGATATTTTTGACATGGCTATACAGTTTCTTTGTGAACTTAAGTCCTCTCCAACCATTTCCCAAGTAACCATTCAAACAATAGTTCGGAAAGTTACTGATCTTGTGCAAGATATCGTTGAATTTATGATATGTAAAATTAAGTCTCAGTTTAATAATGTTGATTTAGATAGTTTGTTTTCTGAATTTGACGAGATAAAAAATCCGTTTAAAGATTTTGATACGCCATATAAGCAAAAAAAATATCTTAAAGAACACCAATACTTTATTGAACCCAGAGATGTAGAAGTGGGGGAATTGAATAAATCTGTCCAATGTCCTGTTACAGGAAATGACATAGAAATGACTAAAAAGTGTTATTTTCAACTTGTACCATTGCGGCAAACATTAACAAAAGTCCTTGAAACTCCAGGGGTCTATGACATTATGAAAAATTATGTTAATAGTAAAAGTGATTGTTTGCAAGATTTTAAAGATGGTCTCCAGGGTGTAAATATCAAATTCGATGATCAAAGTATTAAGATTCCTATCATGTTATACTCCGATGAATTTGAAGTTACCAATCCTTTGGGCTCCAAAACTGCCACTCACAAAGTTATGGCTTTCTATATTACCATCAAGTCTTTACCACCCCAGCTCAATTCTACTTTAAACAATATATATTTGTTAGCGTTAGTAAAATCAAATTACTTAAAAGAGCTCGGCGTAGATTCTGTGATTGCTCATTTATATGAAGAGTTTCGCAACATAGAATGCAATGGCTTCGATTTAAATATTCCTCAGCTTTCCGGCAAAGCGTACGCCTACCTTGCTCAAATCTGTGGAGACAATCTAGGCATGCACTTAATCCTTGGATTAATTGAAGGCTTTACAGCCAATTAGCCTTGTGGGTTTTGTAAAGTACATAGAAATGTTATGGTCCAACAGACAAGTTTAGATTATAGTCTTTTGAGAAATATAAACAATTACAATGAGGATCTCGCATTAAAAGCGCCATCCGAAACTGGGATCAAGCGAGAATGTCTATTTAACCAGCTTTCTCATTTTCACGTTACCACAAATTTTACACCTGACATAATGCATGATATTCTAGAAGGAGTTGCTCCACTCGAAATCAAACTAGTTTTAAGGGATCTTGTAAATGAAAAATATTTCACTCTTGATAACCTAAACAGCAGAATTTCCACATTTTTATTTGGCACTGATATTAAAAACAAGCCAACGCTATTAACAAAACATAACCTTCAAAATCCTGACGGTGCTTCTGGCCAAAGCGCTAGTCAACTTTGGTGCTTGATTAGGTATTTGCCTTTGCTAATAAGCGATTTAGTTCCCATTGATAACAAGAATTTTGAACTTTTGTTAATGCTCATAGAATGTGTTGACATAATTTTTTCTCCCTATATTTTTAAAGACTATTTGCCGCATTTAAGACAAATTATATCGGATCACCATGAGTACTTTCTTTCACTCTATCCGGATAGATCCCTCAAGCCAAAACACCATTTTATGCTACACTATACCGATTGCATAAAAATGATAGGGCCTCTAATTCGAGTTGGTGTCATAAGATTTGAAGCGAAACATAACTTCTTCAAAAAATATGCGCATGTGATATGCAATTTCAAAAATATTTCTAAATCTTTAGCATACCAACAACAAATGTTGTTTGCATTTAACAGCATTAATTCTAAAGCAGTTGATCAGAGGCAAACTGAAATTGGGCCTTCTCAAGTAACTTTTGACACACCTAGCTCATGCTAAATCTCTGTCAAACTTGTTAGATGTCCCCATGTTTGATGACATTGCGTGTTTAAATTGGGTAAACAATATGGGAATTTTGTACAATCCAGGCCAAATGCTCTTACTCAGCGTTAATGATGAAAATATACTTTTTGGAAAAATATAATATATTTTGTTTCAAGGTCAACTGGATTTCATTTTTGTTCTGTCTCTTTTTGATACAATTGACTTTGAAAGACACTTACATGCATATAGAGTACAAATAATTAATCCAGTAAACCTTTGCTTAAAACGAATAAGTGATGTAGCCGACCCTTACCCTTTACAACTCTCTAGAGCGTTTAATGGTTCTGACGCGGATTTGTATATTGTACCTAAATATAAAAATCATTGTAAAATTTAATTACTAGTGTAAAATTTTGCATTTAAGAGTTTCCATAAATTTAAAACTTCATTGTTACCACAGGGTTTATTAGTTTTAAAATTATTTTAGCGTGACAAATACTTAGTGGTTAATTTTTTAATTTAAATGATTCCATGCGGCCCCCTCTTCCGGCTATATAGCTAATATATAATGAAATAAAATAAAATTGCGGCTATTTACTATCAACACTTGTATGTTTAATTTTTACATGAAATGACAGAGGCAGCCGTTGATTGTTAATCGCCGCAATTTGTTTTATTTATTTATGTTGTATGACGAGGGACCACTGCAAAAAGGGTCACTGTCATTGTAATTATCAGTTAAAAAAATAACCATGAAGCATATCCGTGACACTAAAGTTATTTTAAAGTTGGAACAAATTAAATTACAAATTTTATTGTGTGGATATGTAGGGGGGATTTTTTTAAAACAAAATTGGAGTTAAGATATTTCCTGGTATAACTAGGACTCGAGTGAAATAGTTTATGTAATGTATAGGAACAATAATCTTTTTATAAATGATAATAACCTTTCAACTGAAAATGTTGCTGATAATTTGACAATGAACAATAAAGAAAGTGCTATGGATATGGGAATCTCGGAAGACATCAGTCAAGTTGCTATTAGTACAACGACTAGCGATATTTTGAAAGAATATACTCCAAACACCGCTAACAATTCAATTTTGAGTGTTGGAAATATGTTTGTATGTTCAGAATCAATTATTTATAATTTTTGGACCAATTCCAAATACTGACATTTTTCTCTTATCAGGATATTAGAAGCATTTTGATGAAAACGGAAGATGGAAGGGTTATATGCAAGGCACTAGATTCAAAAGAACCATTTTCATTGGATAATAGGAAGATCATGGCTCGCATACTAGTCTCGCATCTCATGCAAGAACACGGAAATTAGTGAGTATCAAACAGTTTAAATAAATCACAAAATGAAAGTTAAGTTTGAAATGTGTTTTAGTCCCTCATCATTGATTAAATTTGAACTTGCTAAAAGCATAATCAGAGAGTTTCCCAGGTTTAATGACAAAGACAACACTAGTCATGTTAGTATGTTGATTTTTCCTTAGATCAGTATATACTAAATAATGTATAATTTTATAGTTGGTATGGTTTACATTTGGAAGTGGCCAGATAGCAACTGGCTATCTTGAAGAGAGATTAAGAAACGTTAGAAAACGAATGAAGAAACATGGTCAAACTCTGACAAGAAACAATCCTTTCTCTAATCTAGCACAAAGTTCCCTAGCAACTGCAACAAATATGGATCGTAAGGCTTACCAATTTTTTTTAACTAAGTTTAAATAGTAATTTTCCTAAAAATTATTTACTTTTAAGTTGTTGAAGAAAGTGGTACAGGCAGTGAAATGTCAGTAGAAGAAATGACTGACTGGCTCAGAGAAAATACAACACCATTTGCTCAAATGAAAGAGTATATGGAATTAACCGCTAAATCGCGACGGGCTTGGATGAAAGAACACAGTGATTACTCTGTGCTTCGAATATTTGAGGAATATCCGAGATTAAAAGATGTCCCTGGAATGGTACGTTTATATTTTGATTTTATAAATGCTTATAAACTGTTACCACAATATATTCTTTTAGATTGAGCTAGATTTCTCTCTTCTATACCCAAGTAATTTTAATAACCTCAAAGAAAATTGGCGATCAAAATTTTGTGATTTAATTTGGGATCAAGCTCGAGTGAATTTAAAAAAAGCAATTTTAGAGAAATATCAAGCTGAACGCCAAGATAACTTGGAAAATGATGATGGTAAAAGTTTAGTTTATTTTTTATTATATTAGTTATGATTAATTATAATTTTTGGTTTATTAAGAATCATTTCAAAATGGATGTTTTATGGTTTTACCTCATTTGGTTCCCACGATTTCATATAAATGTGGGAAGAAAAGTGTAAGGCCTTCTGTTGAGGATGCCAAAAGATCATTCATTGCAAACATTCCAGTGAGTATGGAAATGTTTTATGTTGTGTGGCTTATTCCGAATTCAATAATTGGTTCATTAAATATTTAGGATAAAGATGGTTTAGAGGAGTATATTTTAAATTGTGGTGTACCAGAGCCACATATTGTTACCTGTGGAGACATTTTACGTCCATCAATTTGTTATGTTGTAGTGGAGAAAATTTTCTTCCCGAGGAAATCCCTTTTAAGGGCTGTTGACGCATGTTTTAAACTATTTTACATTTTGGATCTTAGTTATCCCTTGAAGTGCCGAAGTGTCTGGGAATTGGTTCAGGACTCATTAATAAAGGCCCTGGTGCTATCTCCAATGTTGTAAAGTCCTTGAAACATTGGTTTCATGGTATTACTGAAAAGTGATTTTGGGGCTGTTGAAGTATTCAATAGTTCCTAAATTCTGTTAATTTCAGAAAAATGATCTAAATACTTTAATTTTTGACAAATATTGTCACGTGATATATTGAAAGTAACTCATTTAACTTTTTGTATAAGAAATATTTGCTGGTTCCTGCTATTAATTTTCGACAATTTATCTAAAATGTCATGTGATATACAAAATGTAAATGAGCTAGTTTTAATAAGAAATATTTTCTGGCTCCTAAATACTGTTAATTTTGGAAACGTTATCTACATATTTTTAGTATTTGACAAATATTGTCACGTTATATCGCAACTAGTTCATTTAATTTTTGTATAGCAAATGGTTCCTAAATACTTAACTTTAAAAACGTTATCTAAATTTTTTAAGTATTTGACAAATTGTCACGTAATATCGAAACTAGTTCAATTTCTGTATAGCAAATGGTTCCTAAATACTTTTAGCTTTAAAAACGTTATCTAAATATTTTTTAGTATTTGACAAATAATGCCACGTGATATTAAAACGAGCTCAAAAGAAATATTTTAATAAAAATGGAAATATTTTAGAACATTTCAGTGATTTTTCTTAACTTATTTAACTAGACAGTAAACATCTTATTTTGTCACTTCTCTTTAATTACCCACAGCCTTCTGCTAGTGCAAATTTTATTCGGGTCCTTCAATTTTTCACGCATAAAAAAAGACTTTTTCTTCATGGGGGAACTAGGCTTAACTGACAGCTAATTGTTAATTTGTGACCCCCCCACTTTCGTAATGGGTCCATTTATTTAATTTACCCAACTATTTAGGCAACTGCAATTACCAAACTTTTGGGTCAGATTTTGTAAATTTTAACTTTTGCAAATTTGAGTTCTAACCCTAAAAATGGGTAAAAACATTAACCCAATTATCTGAGTTAAAAAAAACTTCAACCCTTTTGTGTTGGGTAACTTTGTGGTTTGACTAGTTTTTTGGGTTAATTTGCTCCACCCAATTTTTGGGTAATTTCTCTTTGACCCAAGGGTGGGTTATTATTTGACCCAAATTGGGTAATATTTTTCTTTGCCCAAAAGTTTGGACTGGTGCAATACGGACCCAGATTAAAATGAACGTGGCAAACCTGTTTAAAATAAATGGGCTACCCAAGACTAAATATAATTGGACAGAAAACTTTTGATTTTTCAAAACGTTTGTTTTCGTACGAGCTTCTGTGCATAGTCCATAAAAAGCCAGTTATTCTTTTGTTGTGTGGGTGCAGTTTAAAAAAAAGCGCTGCTAAAACAACGGCTGATGATTAACGCCATCTACAGATCAGATAATGAAATTCCACAATGTTAAATGCCTACCACTTTACTTGTAACAGTGATTGTTTTTTACTATAACGCACAAATAGACGACCGGAGGTGTAACTCACCGATTTTGTTTAGTCTCGAGAAAGTATGGTAGACCTTAACGTAACTTGACAATTCCTAAACAGAAAAGTTACACTGGGTTTCGTTCTCAACACGTATTAACGGATCCCAACGTGCAAAATGAAACTAGAAAGGGGCGTTTTTGAAACGTGCGTATTAACACTAAATTAACCACGTGGTCTCTAAAACCTATTCGGAACCTTTTTAATTCGTTTCAAAACACATGATTTACGCCGAGTGTATAAGTTTCCAATTTAAACGTTCTGCACACGTATATACGGATCCCAACAGCGAATCGTGCTAAAAGAAACTAGAAAGGGACGTTTTTCACACGTGCGTAGTAACACTAAATTAACCACGTGGTTTCTAAAACCTATTCGGAACGTTTTTAATTCGTTCAAAACACACGATTTACGCCGAGTGTATAAGTATCAAATTTCAACGTTCTGCACACGTATATACGGATCCCAACAGCGAATCGTGCAAAATGAAACTGGAAAACGCATAAAATATTAGCGTGTTTAACCCGTTTCATATTACCAGTGTCCTAGAAATATACAATATTACTACATTAACACGTTTTTTTAAAGTATATTAATTTCGTGTTTGAATTTACTTACTTTTAACGTTATTAACACCATTTAATCAAGGAAAGCCATTATCGTGATTCAATGTACCTAAAAAAATGTTATCAACACATGTATTTATTGTAAACTTCACGTTGTGTAGACTTACACCTTTATTCAACGTAAGAAAAACGTTTTCGTTGAGTCTAACACGTATTACACACCAAAATTACCATATTTCGACATTATTTCAACGTGCTTTTGCTACCGGGGGATGACATGATTTCTGCAAGTGGCTATTTAACATGTCTGATGTAGACGATCCAAATTTCATAGTGTTATAAATTAGTCGTGCTTCGTAAATTATCACACTGATTAGATTAAATAAGGTTTATGTATTGATGAACATAAGATGACACACAATAGAATACGTCCGCGAACAACGATCTGTGTAACAGCGTAGTTTTTGTTGATAAAGGTCGGAACTCTCTGGTAACCGTGCAATTCAAAACTTTATCAACTTTATAATCCTAACACATTACTTATCTTATGGTGACCGACGAGAGTTCATTTGGGTGAGATGGACCTTTCAAACACAACAAGTTGGCAAGCCAAAATATACCTCTCCTCGGAAGAATTGTCCCTAGTGGTATTAATTTCTCGAGATAACCCTTAAAGATATTACTCCGCAAATTAGAGTTATTTGTTAAAAATGTTATCCCAGTTCTATCCCGCCCGGTATAAAATTTAATTATAATTAGAATAATTGAGACGAAACAACCAATTTTAATTTATTCAGAATATCATAAGTTAAGTAGTTACAACAGTGAGTTAGACGTACTATAACAATGCACAATTGAATTTAACCCTTTTTACAGTACAAGTTTGTCAGTTGAATATAATACAAAGCAAATTTTAATGAAAGAAATAGCTATAGAGGGTATTATAACGACCGTTCGCTTTTTGGTTTATAATTTTAACGGAATCGGGCCGGTTTTAATTAAACGATAGTTTATCGAAATTTTGTTAAAAGAATATTACCTAAGGCCGCGCGATAAATTTACGAGAATAATTTCCTGTCGCCGTTATATCGCAAATTTAGTTGATTCGGGATTGCCAGAACTGTAATGTTTTGGGCGAGTGATTAGAAATAAAATGTCAACCAGAATTATGCAAAATTATAAATGTTTATTTTTATTCAGAACAGTCTATGTAACGTTCTAGATTTAACTTTCAGCAATAACCCAACAATATATATCCCTCCTACGTAATTGTGCAGAACAGGTACTCAAGTGTCCAAGACTAGATTTGTCTTAGTTCATCGTGATTGAAAAATAAACCAAAACACACTTACACTTACGTAAATATCATAAATTATACTGAGTAATTTTAACTAAATTCAAACTACCTTACTATAAACTCTTGTCTTAATTAACAGCTGAGAGCTGTTCGCTACTAATATCTTCCAATCTACTTAATTAGCCTCACAGGTTGAGTTGATAATTTCAAGGGTATAATTAGGTTATTATAATTCAAAAAAACAATAAATTTTATCTTACAGCTGACTTGAGTTAGTTCACAATTACTTTAACACTTTCAGTCTTAAACACGGACTGTTCATACACTTAAGTCCATTCGCTCACTTTCCAAACGCGAAACACAATTTAACTCTTTCCATGACCGAAGACCGAACATACTAATTAAAACCGCAAAGTTACCTCATAACTTTTGACCGACACCAGGACCCCGTCCTGTAGTAGTGCGTCTGACCGCCAAGAACTAAGAAAGACTAATCTTCCATATGGACGGCAAGATTTGACTAAAGTTCGAAAAATTGAAGAGATTATATTTTTTACCCGGTTTGATTGATAGTTCTCCACACGTTGGCGCTATATTATTACTTTTATAAAGTGTCCGCGGGAGTTTTGAATAATTATCCTTTTTCTAAGCGTTATTAAAAGGTAAAAAACCCGCCTTATTATAATGGTTTCTTTGCTTTTTACATTGCTAAAGGAAGTCAATGGCTCGGCGGTAAACTATCTGCATTGTAACGATGCGACCCGAATTCAATTCCTGAACACGATCAAATAAAGTAAAATACTCAGATGTTTAATTAAATATAATATTAACATAATTTATAAATATAAGATTAATATAATTTATAAATATTTAATTAAATATAAGATTAATATAATTTATTAATATTTCATTAAATATAAGATTAATATTTAATTAAATATAAGATTAATATAATTTATTAATATTTCATTAAATATAAGATTAATATTTCATTAAATATAAGATTAATATAATTTATAAATATTTAAAATGATGTAGAATAAATTATAGTAAATAACGTTATAACTTTGTAAATGACATTCGCCAAAGCTGTTTTTTAGAAAAACACCGTAACTTAACAAGCGTTGGTGGCTTAGTGGTTAGAGTAAATCTCTTGCACAAGGCAGACCCGGGTTCGATTCCCGGCCGGCGCTAATAAATCGCAAATTGATACTAAGACGAATACCGTGTACAATTGGTGGAAACCCTGCCATTGGACGTTGAGAGGTAGCATTACACTCAGCACTCGGTCCGTCCCAAAGTCATTAAGAGGAAGTTGGAGATAAAACGCCCGTACAAACACAACAGACTAAACATCCACAACCACCATAACACAGACACACCACAATCTCTACACCCACAACCGACATAACACGAACTCAACATACACAACCATCAAAACACAAACACAACAAACTCAACACTCTCAACCGTCATAACACGAACTCAACATTCACAACCTACGCATAAACATTACAAAAACGTAATACACCAAACTGTCACGACGGTGAGCGAAAAAACACCATCCAAACCCAACCGCCAATTTGTCCCCTCGGAGAGGTAAAAACAAGCACATGGGAAATGATGAAAATCCCAATGAGGTTTCTCTTATCATCATCAACAACAATTTCTACTGAATGTTTGGGCGGCTTTGGTTGGAGATAGAGTTATCGGCCTATTTTCCCTTCCAAATCGTATTTATGGACACCATTACTTGGCACTCTTGCAGAAAAAAGGAACAGACGCGTTAGACGACATCCCGCTGGAAACCTACAGACAAATATGGTACCAACATGACGGTGCACCACCCCTTCAACCTCTAAATGTTGAGGCGCATCTTAACGAGTTCCCTCCGCGCTGGATTGGTAGAAACGGTCCCGTTCCATGGCCTCCATAGCCTTCAGACCTAACGTCGATGGACTTTCACTTATGGGGTTGCATCAAAGAAAGAGTTAACGAGATGCTCGTTGCGGGCATAGATGATTAACGACAACGAAATTTTGAAGCCTTCGAAATGCTCACTTCTGATATGATTGCCGGCACGTTTCGAGAGATGCTCCATCGTGCCGAAAGATGCATTGCGGCCAACGGAGATATCATTGAACCTTTTGTAATTGTCATGATATTATTTTACGAATAAACTTTAAAATGAACCTATTTAACACATTTTTAAATTGGTGCACATAAACTGGTTTTTGCCCCATATGGATTTTGTTTTTTTCGTCATCTCGTATCTTCGTAAATCATTCGTCTTTTTCAATGTAAATTTTTTCTTTGTACATTATCGACAGTGCTCTACAACTTTCTTATTGGAATTTTTGTTAAATAATAAGTTTGTCAAAAACGCGAACAACGTTCCAATTTCTCTGATAATGTTAATTTTAGCGATCCTATTCAAATATAATACTCTTAAAATTTCGTAACTCTAACTCCTGTTTTTTTTTTCGAAAAATGCCCAAATAGGAGTTTCTGAAGTCGATAAAAATATATATTCCCTTAAATGCATTTTTAATGGAAAAAAGAAACACTATAGAAAAATAGTTTCCAATGGCTCAGTTTTCTATGATTACCTTTATAACAATGTCTAACGTTGTAAAACGGTAAAACCACTACTCCTCTTATGATAACACAAACAATTAATAAATAATAAACCCTTATTGTTTTTAAATTATTCAAATGAAAACCAAAATTACCTAAGCTGTTAAGGGTGACAGTCATCGTTTAGTTTTCGAGATAAGTCAAGATAGCTTTATTACGGCAGAGTGGTTAGCACTTTCGCTATTGGCAACAGGATCCTGGCCTAGTACGCAGTATAACCCGATCACCTGAATTAAAGGTATACTAGATCGCTAGTGGTGCTTTCGGCAATCGGTCACCTGAATTAAAGGCTTCAAAAGTCGCTTGATGACTTAGGCCTAATGTGGTGCATTGGGTATTAGCCTAGCTGATTATTATTATTATTATATACTAGAGTAAATCGCTAGTTTTAACTGAAATGTTTAAGACTAAACTATTATAAATAGGCCTAGTTGATTCTTTTTCATTCCAAGTTACCTAAGCAAATATTGAGTGGGACCAGGGACAAGAGCTTTTCCGGTTCTGTCGGTGTGAAATACGGACAAGGTTCGTCAGTGCCCGCTTCCCCCTCGGCTTGAAGGGGACCTTTCCAACCACTTGCCGGAGATTCGCCACGGTTTGTTTTAAATCAAAGTTTGGTCCAAAGTAATACATTTGGGCGGAAGGGGCACCTCCTAAAAGCATAGTATCATGTTGAAGTATAACATAGTTCCCTAACGATTTCAGTAGTAGATTAGAGATAAATTCATTGAGTAGAAACATTTATTACAATTTCTGATAAATTTCAGATCTGCCTCTGGCCGCAAAAACGAGGTAAATGAAGGAGGAGAAGTTGAGGCTGTCACCTTGCTGTAATTCTTCGAAAAGCATCATTTCTTAAAATAAATATATACTCTTGCTAATTTGAATGAAAAACAAGATTTATTTTTTTATATTTTAACGAAATTTTGGCATTTTTTTTAATTTGTTGAGTTTTGATTTCCGAAAAGTTCTACTAGGATCTCTTTCGGCTCGATTATTCGCTACGCCCCTGTAGGTGAAAATGTGGCTTATTAAGATTTATAATTCTACTTTCTGTGTTTTTTAAAAATGTGTAACGGTTAGTTGAAACTGTTTCGTTTCCATTTTCCCTAGTAGCCTCTTAATAACCCTAGAAATTATATTTCCGTTTATACCAACTTTTTGGCGACTAAGGTTGCCATTACGTCGGCTTATAACTTAAAATCTGCTACTAGTTCAAAATGTTTAATTATTCAAATCAAAATTATCGTTATTTAAAAAGAAATTCGTAACTCGAAAATAAAATTTAATTATTTATTCGCAAGTTTTTGGTGGTAGAGGGATAGGCGATGGGGTTAATTTCATATCTGTATAGCGTGTTTGACTACAACAACCAACATTAAAATTAGTATGACATTTACACGGACACTCGCTTATTATACTGAAAGCAAAACGAGATTTAAGGCAGATATGGTTTACATTTAATCGTTTGGGTGAATGTTTCTCACTTCCCTGTTGGAATCAAGTAGTCGTCTTGTGGATTAAATCCGCTAAACCTCGTATGGCAGTGTCACCATTGGCCTTTGTTAATCATGCCATTATCACTAGTGCGCAAATGTTGACGTAAGATTTGGGCTCGTTTTTTCGAAATCGAAACAAGGTCTGAAACATTTCGAGGACTGCGCCTTGGCAGGAAGAAACGTTAATTTTCTGCCTCTGTCCATCTCGTTTATGGCGTCCAGGATCGCCATGATAAGTTACTTCTGAAATTACCCATTTGGGAGTACAATATGAATTCGTTTTCCTTTTTTTCGGAAGTGAGGAGCCAATTTTTTCCGCACATTAAGTTCTAGTCAGCTGAAAGCTTTAATTCGTCAGCTTTTATAGGGTGAATAATGCCGTTAACTAACCTCAAACGTCTTGATAACTAATAATATTTATATTCACTTGCCGTCCTATAAGTTAGGAACGGTATCTTAAGTTAATAAAAATTAAATCCTCATACATTTTTATATTTTTTTCAAGATATGAATACAAATTATAAAAATTGGTTGATAAACAATATAAGGTAATTCTAATAATGGGTGATTTTTGGAATAAATGAAGATTATTTTTACACATATTAAAAAACTAAAGACTCGCTAGGTCTAACATATTTGATGGCAATTGATTTGAAATGCAGACCAAATTTAAATCGTCAGTACTGTTTGTTTTAGAATCAATTTTAGCCACCAGATTTTCAATAGAACTTACAGTTATACACTGTAAAAAATAGAGGTTTAAATTTAAACCATTAATGGTAATGAAATTTTTGTCCAAAATCCAAACCATGGAAGGTTTTAATGTAAACCATTTGATAATTTTAATGGTCTAAATATAAACCTGTTTTATTTCGAGATGGATAAATGTTTATTTATAGATCTGATATTAGACCATAATTATTCAAATTTTAAACCATTAAAGTATTATAGTCGTTTGAATGTAAACCATAACCCCTATGGTTTAAATTTAAATGATCACTTTGTTTCTAATAGACACGTAAGAGTTTAACTTCAAACCATTACTATGCACAAAAGGTACCATTAAGGTATTAAAAATAGTATAGAAATGGTTTTATTTCAAACCATTATTAACTGATATTAAACCATAATTATTCCAATTTTAGGCCATTGAAGGATTATAGTCGTTTGAATGTAAACCATTTTTACAATTCCATGCTAAATAGTAACCGCTATGGTTTAAATTTAAACCATCACTTTGTTTCTAATAGACAAGTAACAGTTTAAGTTCTAATCACTACTATGCTAATAAAAGAACTTCAATAGTTTTATTTAAAACCATTACCCTAATTTTTAAAGTAGGGTAATGGTTTGAAATTAAACTACTTTTATTCTACTGATATGAAATATGGTTTAAACTTAAACCCTTAATCGTCTAAAGTAGGTATATTTAATTTTTATAGGGTGTTGAGATAAACCAATATTGGTTTTATATTGCCTGATTTATGGTATTAGTGGTTTATAATTATAAGCCTATTTAGCTTTATTAGCACCACTTATAATCATATTTTAAACCCCAAAAAAAGGTTTTGTCTTAAGCCTATAATATTCTATGCATACAGCACAATTATTATTTCAGATCATAATTGTTATTTATTTGTTACAATTTTTTATTAAAGTTTTAACTTTAGACCCAAGTTTAGTAATGTTTAAATCCAAAAAGTACGATTCTATAAAACTAAACGTTTTACACAAATGACTTGGATATTCAAGATTGAATATCCAGTATAATGCGAATAACGCACAAAATCCTGAAAAAAAATCAAACGCTGTTGCAAGCTTTTCCTGGTCAATATAAATGTCATAGTTATCGCTTTTAAACATATTATCAGAGTACACTAATGTAGGTGTTTTTGACACGTCAGCTTTTCGGCAAAATAACTGCTTGTAGTTTTCCTTCAGGACTCCAGTGATTAGCATCAGGGCATAAATTTGTTTTGCATCTAAAAAAAGGTAAATTGCAGTCAAAAGTGTAATTTCGGGAGAGGAACCTAGGAAGTATTCTAAATTATAGATAAAATAAACATTTCAAGAAAATACGCGATACTTACTAGTTTGTGACTGGGTGTCAGGTAACTCTGTAACGCTGTTCATTATCTCCGCCCTGAGTTCAACCGATTCCTTTAGGTTCATGTTCCAAATTTTATTAGAGCATTCTTTAAGAGCTTTTTCCAACTTCCCTTCAATGTCAATTTTGGTTAATCGTCTAAATTCTAAATTCATCTGAAATGAAATTGAAATGTTAGATAAGAAATATTTTAGCTATTGTAAATAACATCCATTGAATATATTTACCTGACTGACATCATTCAGCGCCGGATATGTTTCTAATACAGCTTCCAAAGAAGTCTTCTCAATCATATTGCGTCTAGCCATGAAGGTCCGATCCATTTTAACATCCATAATTAACCAATCCTTTTCGGCTTTAAGCATTAGTTGTTGCATTGATTTAATGCGGCCATTAATGCCAGCTTCATCTTCCATGTCCATCGAGTTTAGTTGAGAATCTGAACATTTGGTTTTTGATTTAGTGGATTTTTTGGCGTCTGTGACCGTTTTACGTCCAAGCTGGGTCGCTTTTGAATTTTGTCCCGGATGACTAGTGGAAGAATTTGGTCCAGGCGGACTTGGCGCCGTTTTTCGCAGAAGCGGACTAGGCAATGATTTTTCTCCATGCTGACTAGTAGAATAGTTTTGTCCAGGCTGATTCGGCGACGATTTTTGCGGAGGCTGAATTGGTGGCAGTTTTTGCGGAAGCTGACTTGGCGACGATTTTTGCGGATGGTCAATAAGTGACAAATTTTGTGGAGGGTTACTAGAAGGTGAAGCTTTCGTGGTAGTTTCTTTCACAAACATTTCAGGAACAGATGTCCCTGATAAAACATCATCAGAAGTTGTTTGAATGTCTGACTCGATATCTGTAGCGTTCGATTCTTGGATGGCTTTTAACGCTTCGGTTGAAATACGGTTTCTAGTTAATGATTTTTTCAATAGCGGTAATTCCTTTCAGACTAGTTCTGAAGTTTTTGAATCTTGATTGTAGTTTCTTATACCAGAATACCTAAACAGTAAACATTTGTTATAATTGTGTAATTCATCGATAACTAATAGTGTATTTAATAACGAACATAAGGTTCATCATCATTATTCTGAGCCAAATGAGGATACGCGCCAATGAGTTTCTTGGACACATGCATGTGAGAGGGTGGATATCTAAAAAAATAAAATAAGTTACAGGCTACATTCTAAAACTAATAAATTAAAAATTTAACTCACAACGAATATTTTGTCGTTCTATGACTAAACAACACATTTAAAAGTTCTTTGTTTATTTTATCTCTGGCTTTCTTTGGCTGACTTAGAACACCCCTATAAAGCTCGGCTTTTTTAAATGTATCACTAATATCTGGCCGCTAAAATTCTATGGCGAAATTACTTCGTGATCCTAGACCAATCAGTTCTTTCTTGCCATCAATAATCCTGTAAAAAAAAGAGGGTGAAATTTACTCCCCATCTCGAATTTTTTTTAAGTTATTGTAAACCATCTATAAGATCCATAAAAAATTACCATAATTGATTCGTTCTAGATGACTCATCATCATGAGTTGCATTTTCTCTTATTTCTCCATCCTAATTTTTTATAAATTTTTAATGATAATTTAATATTTAGAAATAAACCAAACACACTTCATTTTGCACCAATTCCACATCTGGGTCTGGGTCAGGATATAATCTTGCAATCTTTTCTGGCAAACCAATTAATTCCTCATTTATTTTCCTTTTTATATAAAAAATACGAATTTTTATATGAATTGGTAAAATAATTAAATAGCTAATATTCCAATTAGTTTACTTGTATCACTTAAATTGACATTTTATTTATTAGTTCCACATTATCGATTTCCACATAATGATCCAGATCGTTGTCGAAAACCTTAAGAGTACATAAATATATTTTATAATAAGCAATTTTATCAACATCTTTTACTAGAAGCGCGCAATATTCTAAATTCTAAGTTAAAAAGTAATTTCATAAGGAAAACGCCTCCAGCATGGGGAATATAGCAGTGTGATAACTTCGGTTCATTTTCTTCTTGGAATATTTATTAATAATTTTATTAGGGAATATTTATAATATTTTTATTAGGGAATATATAATACTATTATTAGGGAATATTTATTAATTTTATTTTTGTGAAGAAAGATTTATTTTTACTAGGGAAAATTTGCAATTTTTAATTTAAATATATAACGTTTCCATTTAACAATGGTCGTAGAAATGAACTGAATTAGTTCATTTCTACATCCATGGATGAATCGTATACAGTTAAAATACAGGGTATGCTGGGTGTTCTATAAAAAATGCAATTAACAGCGTAAATATTATTATTACTAGTATCAAAGCGAAAATAAATTTATATATTTGTAGAGTAACGTAACATTATAAATGTTATATTAATCGTTTAAGTTTGAATTGTATATATTTTGTCATAAAATGAAATAACACTATCATACCAATTATTTAAAAATTAAAATGTGAAAGTATGTCTCTTAAGAGATTTTATAGTAAAAATTATTATTGTTTTTAAAAATTAAATTTTGAAACTCCCACGATTAAATCTAATTAAATTTAATATTTGTAGCTTTGGCTGTATAAATTTTAATCCATATAATTTTAATATTTTTAGCGTAGACTCTAAAGTTTTAGTTGTTATTATTTCTTCAATCTGCGAAGAAGTGAACTGCACCTCGTATTTTTTTAAATTTTGACGATTATCTATTTAGGTATTTCTATGAAATATTAAACTCTTACCTGGTACATGAGGTTTTCTCCTCTGAAATCTTTGAAGGAATCATCCGTTTCCAGTTTCTTTTTAAAGGAATATTGTCACCTGGTATTTTTCTATATTTGTATTTTAGTTCAGTTTTCCGATTGTAGGTCGGCGCTACATGTCAAGTCGACGACAGCTATACCTTACTGTTACTTTCGTATATGGTACGCATTAATACTATGGCCTTGCATTTAGTGGTTTTGCTATTTGAGCAGTGACTATATTTTGTTTTTAGCGCATGCGTTGCGAGTAATTCGGAATCCCAATGGCGCGAAAATTTGAACTTGAAATCAACGATTGTTTACGGCTAGCTTAAACTAACCGTGGGAAATTATTAAATAATTATATATTAACTGATAAAATTTTCTATTATTTTTATCGATGGATAAAAGTAATAGACTCAAGAATAACTTAGAAAATATAAAGCTGAGAGCCTTAAAAAAGACGCCTTCGTTACGAAGTATTGAAAAAGAAAGAAAGAGAGATAAAAGCATTTCGATATTTTCTAAAAGTTCCAGCGTTGAGCCGTTGACTTATGCTATATCAATGCGCGCGCTAAGGCTATTCTAAACCCCCCGTGTAGTTCCAATTTCGGCCGCAAGAGGTCACCGTAGTGTCCTCTGAGATCTCCGCCCAAATTTTAAATTCCGGTGCCCCATTAAAAATTCCCTTTCTTCGCCTAGAGATCGAAAATCCTCAATAAATCCTACAAAGATTTTTTACCAAATCCACAAAACACTCGTAAAAAACCACAAATCCGCAAAATCCAAGAGAAAAATCCACAAATTCAGCAAAAATACAAATTCGAGAATTTTTCAAAAATTCACAAATCCACTGAAAAATCTAAAAACATTTACTGGATTTGCAAATTCCGTACGTTTTTTAATGAATGTCCGACCCCTTGGTTTTATAATTATATTTCTGTAACTTATTTGATGTTTAACAGATTTAAGTTTCAGTTGTTTAAAATTTCATTTAAAAAACTATAGTAAACAGCATTCAGTTCGGAGCCGGGCGCGAACTCTTCTGATAATCTGATTGCCAAAAGCAGGCGCTCTGAAACATTGTATCTGTGGAAGGCGGGCGTGATCTTCGTCGCTGATTGATTGTCAGTATTTCTAGTATTTCATCCTCAAACCATGTCGAACGGTTGCCGAGTATTGGGCATTGAAAATAATGGCAAAAATGGTAAAAATGGCTTTAGCCCCGAAAATAGTTCAGCTAATATCTTTTTAACATATAACGCCATTTATTAAGCTCAATTTAATTTAACGCCATTTGTTAGGTTCATGTTAATTTTAAAATTTAATTCTTCAATATTTACTTCACAATTTGTTAGCTTTATTTTAACTGCATATTTAATTCCTACGCATAGAAATAGTGAGAGTAGTTTAATTCTTTGAGGCCTGTCAAGTAATTTTCTTTCTGGTGATATATGGGTTTCCACGCTTTGGATCCACGCGCCGTACCGCACTTTTATAAGTCGCCCTATTGCCGGGAACGAAAGCAATTTACCTGCTGGTCGGGGTTTTCCCTCTCTAACCCTTCGGCGGGGATGACAATGGTCAGCCATGGGAAAGCTTCGCCCGGTCTCTGACCGAAACCAGACTCGAACCCGTTTTCGCCCCCGAGTGGACGCTTCCTTTTTATCACGTTCCGAGAACGGGACAGTGCTGTTCCGGACGGTACAATTGTACTTTTTTAATACGTTTCGGAATTTTTTTAACGTTTTAATTTTTTTCAGTGCCAAAATACAATTTTGGAAAAAATATATGGTTTTTAATTCATTTTGAAAATTTTCGTAAATAAATAATAAAATATTCAAATATGAAACTCTCGAAAAGAGTAATAAACCATTGAAATGCCCTAAATATATCCCCCTTTTTTTAAAAAAAAATAGTTTCACAGTAGGTGGTTACCGTGGTTTAAGTGGTACCATTACAAAACTCAACACCTGCAATATTTGCAGTGGGCTTAAAGCTTATCAGTCGGAGGTCAGTTAATATCCGGTAGTGGAATGGGGAAACCAGAAAAAAAATTATACAAAAGAAAGTGTTCTCTTATTGAAGTTTAAGAAAATAAATATAAATATGGATAAATTTGTGGGCAAAATTGGAAGAGCATTGGACTGTGATTTGAAAGGCGGAATGACGTCATTCTGTTGTTCACAGGAATATTTTTTAATACTTTCAATGAATTTGACATATTAATCAACAATATATCTCCTTTAAAGCTGCACATTTAACGAGCTCTAAGCTGTTTTTTCAGTTCGAAGAACTATTTTTGTTATAATATTAACCATATAAACCGACACAAAAGTACGGTTTTAAAGGTGAAAAATCTTAACTCAGCACGTGGCGCCCAAGTAGGGCAGAATGACATAGCTGATGCCTTTTGTAGTCAAAGTAAAACAAAACCCATTAGAAAGTCAAATCAGATCGGCCGAATTGAAATTGGCAGGCTTGGCTTTATAGCGGAAGACAAACTTCCATTTACGCTTATGGACCATTTACCCCAGTTACTACAAAGCGCTTTTCCCGATTCAAAAATAGCACAAGGTCTAAAATGCGCTAAAGAAAACAACCAAACTTGTTGGTGTTATAGGGGATGAGGCCCTTGATATTTTAAGGCTAAAACTACTAAATCATTACTATTCTATAATTCTTGACGAAACAACTGATGTAGGCTCTATTATATGTATGGCTATTGTCGTGAGGTTTTTTGATCTATAGATTTTCATTCGAGGATGAAGTGTTAATCAAAATTTCTTGTTTGGAGCCTAATATTGCCGTATCTGGCGATGAAGCTAGTCTCGCTCTTTTAGCTAGACACTTTCCAAATATAGTAGAATCAAATAAATTAGAAACCTTAAATGAAGAATGGCGAATGCTACCAGACTTAGATCGGATTAAAAATTTGGGAAATACAGACGTACCATTAGAAAAATTTTGGTATGAAGTAACTAAAACAAAAAATTATTTAGGAAATCAAATGTTTCCTACTCTCTCTCTTTTTGCTAACGCCCTGATTTCATTGCCACATTCAAGCGCTAACGTTGAAAGAGTTTTTTCTCAATTAAATCTCATAAAAAATGACCACAGATATTCACTAAGCACAAAAACGAGTAATTATCTCCTTTAACTAAAGAGTTAATTAGTAAAGAGAAAAATGACGTGGTTTGTTTTAAGTGGCAGCCGAGCGAAAAACTATTGAAATCCAAAATTATCCTTGATCTTGATGTCTAAACTGACCCAACAATACGTTTTTAACTGATGTTTTTTTTCCTATAATAACTGTTCGTATCGGTAAATAGCTTTTGTATGTACCTGAAAAGAACTCTATGTACCTGAAAATAACTTTTGTGTGTACCCGAAAATAACACTACTATTTATATGTACCTGAAAATAAAATTTCTTGCTTTAAACATAAATTGTGGCGTGTTACTATAATTCAATGTCCGTCATTTTTATGTTTTGAATTTTCGCGCTACTTTATTTTTTAAAATTCGCGCGCTTTTTAATTTGATATGAGTAGATGGCGCTCTTAACGCACCATAAAATACGTAAAGTACGTTTCACCCTTCAAAAATACGTTTAGGAAAGGGGGAAAATACCTTTTCATTTTTGGCTGGAACAGCACTGGAACGGGACAAAAGCGAGCTGCGGTCAAACGTTTTGATCTTAACAGCGCTCTCTCACTCTTTCTTTGGAGATATATTTTCTTCTCTCTTCTGCCCTAAGCTCCCTTGATTTTAGCAGTTTGAAAATAAAAATGAGTTGCCAATTACCCAGTATCTATTTTTACGTCTACTGTCCCTGCAGGGTCACTCCCCCCACCCCATAACCCTACATATTTAAACCCATCGTATCTGCAAGCTTCACTTCACAACTGCCGAAGAAGTGCTTCTGCTTAGTGCTTTCGCTGCAAAAATGTCGAGGTAAATATACTTGATTTTCCTTGGTCGTAAATTTTTACCATATCAACTTTGGAATTTTCCTATATTTCAATGCTTTTCTTTATTTTCCTATAATTTAACTGTTTCCTATATTTTCCTAAAATTAGATTTTGTATTTCGCGCGATATTTTCGTATTTTCCTCGTACCTAGTTAATTCAATTCAATTACTTGTTTAAAAATAAGTAATTGAAAGTGTCTAACTAGTCCTTGATGCGCGAGTCTGGGATGCTTTTGAAGTATTATTAAAATAAGTTCCTTTTATATTAAAACAAATTTAAATTTCATTTCTGCAAATTTTCCTATTTGGTCCTATATTATCAAAGAAAATACTCTTATATTTTATTTTCCTATAAATCGACTGCTGAATTTCCTATAAATGTTTTTGGGGGTTTTCAGTGGTCACCCTGAATTTTATGCTTATTCCAAGAAATATCTCAATCACCATACTTTTGTTTAAAGAATCATATTTACTTAAAACTATATTTCGTTATATTTGAAGAAATTTCTTAAAAGTTAGGCGCCTTAGCAAGCAGTCTGAAAATCAAAGCACGCGTAGGCTAAAACATATGGATAAAATACTTAAAGATTTTACAATAGCCATCAGTGGGTAATAATTTGTGTTAAATAAAAGTTTTTTTAATTTAAGCGCCTCTAGCGGTATTTTCGTGAACTAAAATAATCATTGAGGGAAAGTTTACATTTTGGGGCTCAGCCGCCATTGAACAGTCGTCCTTTGATGCGGGCTACGCACATTACGTTGTTTAAACCGAGTAGTACAGTTTTAAAAACGGTTTAGTATTTAAATATTACTTAATAATGCCAACGCACTGCTGTGTTCCTGAGTGTAATCAAAGAGGATACATTCGAGAAGTCGATGGAGTTATTTCTAAAGTAAGAGAGTTGTTAATTTTAGTTTTAAAGTAAGGATAATATCTAAGCCTAGGCTTCACTTGGTTACAGATATCTTTTCACAAGTTTCCCACTGATAAGAAACTTCAAAAAGCTTGGCTACAAAATATTAGGAGATATGTTGGTAAACATTTTAATTTACATAAAACTACAAAAGTATGTTCTATACATTTCACGGAGAAGGATTATTGGCCAGAAACATCTCAAGAGCAACGCTGTGCCTTCGGTATTTAAATGAAGTATAAACCAAGAAGTGAAGGAGAGAAGACTACTTAAGAAAACTATGCCATGTTTAGACAAATCAGCTAAGCGAAGTGATGGAAAATCTTTGAATGAATCTGTTATTGTAGAAAATGAAACCCTTTTAGTTTTTGATAATGATACCAATAGCAACCAACTCACAGTAGACTGTTTAGATACTAACGTTACTAATCAAATCAATGAAATCGACTAGGAAAAAACCAACAAAACCACTTACGAGGAATATGAACAACAAATGAAGCTCAAAGATGCGATGTTAGAGGAAAAAGAGTCTCGTCTTCAAATGCTAGCGAACCTCATTGAAACAAATAAAGTGATGAAACAAAACAAAGAAATTTCTTCACTTAAAGAAAACAGCGTGAAACAAAATGAAGAAATAATTAAGCTTACTCAAACATTTGAAAAGAAAATTGTAGAAATTAATGGCTTGCAGAAAGAAATATTCTCACTTAAAGGCATATCATTGACCAATGATGTTAAAATTAAAATTTTGCAAAGCAACAGTGACGATTTATCAAATCAACTTAAACCCATAACAAGTATGGAGTCGTGAAAAGATACAGATGAAGAAGTAAATTTTTACGCTGGAATTCCCACATATCAAAGACTCATGTCTTTGTACGCTTTCTTAAATCCGGGAGAAAATGGTGAAAATATTAACTTGTGGTACTCAACATCAAAACAAACCTGGAAAGAAAACAAAATTGTGAAGCAGGATAACTACGCCGGTGTCAAGAGAGGTCGTAAGAGGAAATTGTCCACACCAAATCAATTTTTAATGGTTTTAATGAAACTACGTCTTGGTCTTTTTGAACGAGATTTAAACCGATTTGAAGTGTCTGTGTCGACTGATTTATAAAAAATATCAATATTTTCATCCGTCAAAGCAGGTACTCCAGAAAGAGAGTTTTTATAACCACAAATTGGAAATACAAATTTGTTAGGTGTTTCTTTATTAGTTAGCATGTTTGAAGGTATGCTTTCTGTGCTACTTGGTTCAGTCATATTTAGGCCAAAGCTTAGACCTATAAATAGAATTTGCATTGTAATATAAGGCCTATTCGCCATTATGCCTAATATAATTCCAAAATAAAATTGATATTTATATAATTATACGTTAATTTACTAAATAAAAAATGAAAAGTTAGAATACCTGCAGTTTCAGACGTTTTTGTTGCAGTGTCCTACCGCAACGTACCACTAGACTCGCGTAACTCGATGACTGTACAATGGCGGGCGATTTGAGCCGACGGGGTTAAAATGCACATTCGTCTTTCCCGCAAAACACACACCCCACAATTTTAAAAACTTCTATTCTATGTAGAATCACTGATTTCAGCGTCTTCATCAATGGTATGGAAATCCGGGTAGGGGAAGCCACCGGGAATCCACTATTATGTCGATTTCCGCGTGGCGAACCCTCTACCTGGAGGAGCTGAGACGCCGGCGAAATATCACGGACAATCAACTAATCGGACACGTGGATATCACTGGTAAGTTTTAAATATTATTTATTTAAATCGACCCCAAAAACAGGATAATGGTGCTAGGAACAATTTTGAGTTAAAAACGTTTTGCTGACCTAAATTGAAAATTTTTCATGATTTACCTTTGTTTAAATCCGTGCCGTACGTTATTGTACCATTTATTTAATTAATCTCATTCAGTCTTAAAATGCTTCCATGTTAATGTAATCCTAATAAAATTTCAATATTATTTTCCATGTAGTCAGCCTAAGATCAAGCGGAAGTCCACGTGTCCGATTGGAGGCACAGGTGAGGGACATAACACCCGGAGAGCCCGAAGTGCAGCTCGGCCGAGATGCACTAAGGGATCTCCGGGTTAATTTCAATCGAAGGGGGAGTAGGATGGTCCTGGAGAGATGGAGGTGTAGAAATTGTGGCCGTTTAGGTCACGACCAATTCGAGTGTCGTGGGCGGAGGAGTAGACACTCCCCGTACTCCTCCGCTCAAAGTATCGGCAATCACCTCCAATCTTCAGGAGGAACTCCCCCCGCTGCCAAAAATACAGTAGGTGGGTTTTTTTCGCCTGTGCTGAGTTTTTTGAGCAGGTTAAAAAGTGTAGCCATTTGACGTCATTTTACTTCAATTCTGTCTTGACGAAAAAAACGAGTTGGAGTAGTTAAAGGTTATTTATAAAAAAATTCCCGTCATATTTTCGTGAAACGAAATTTAAGCAGACGACAAAACAAGATTACTCCCTCTACACCTCTTTTCGAGGAGGAGTAAAAAGTGTAACCCTAATACTCCGGAACAAGCGAACAAAATTCGGGAGCGGGTAAATATTACCCCGAGAACAGGCGAATAAAACGTCTTAGGGTAAAAAGTATACACTTTTTGTCCCCCGGACAAGCGAAAAAAAAACCACCTAGCGTTTCTTTCAGAAAATTTTCTTCGGGGCGGTTTCCCAGACATCCGGGGGTGCCGGTATCCAGTGGCGAGATGCCTGAAAGAAACACTGCACCAATAGCCTTCGCCTGCCAACTTCTCGTAGGAGAGAGATGGCAGCATCCGACAACGTAGAAGAAAGCATTGACGACGAAACTGAAAATGAACTGATAAAATAAATTAAAATTTCCAAATAAATGTAATATTTAAATAAACATGTAAAATGAAACTGAATAACATTCTAAATATGTAAGCCGAATAATAGGGTTATTCAGGGAAAGCGCGACATAGGCGGACCTCTGCCAAATCAAAATCAGAGCTAGAAATTAAATTAAAGTACGAAATCCTGTGAATAACATTCTAAATATGTAGGCCGACCTTAGTTACGGAATAAGACGCCTGAATAATAGGGGTATGCAGGGAAAGCGCGACATAGGCGAAGCTCTGCAAAATCAAAATCAGAGCTACATGTAGAAATTAAAAAACAAACTGAAATCCCGTGAATAACATTCTAAATATGTAGGCCGACCTTAGTTACGGAATAAATCGCCCGAATAATAGGGTTATGCAGGGAAAGTGCGACATAGGCAAAGCTCTGCCATATTCGAAAACGAGCTCTGCGAAGATGGAAATTATTTTAAAAGAGAAGGCAATTCGGTTAACAGTATTATTAAATATAATGGCCAACAGAAAGTATAAAATTTCGTTAATAACACAACATAAACATGTATTTTGTTAACAATACGGCCTAAATATTTTGTGTGCAAATATAACAACGGCCAAAAACTCGGTTTTGAAATGCTCGCGCCTTACCTTGGTTTCCTATAGTAGCTACTACCGCAGTAGGAAGAGAAGCTCTGCCACCTCTGCTTTTTAGGGACTATCGAAAAACCTACGAAAAAAATTGCCATCCGTGCCACTTTCAAACTCGGAAAAAGCGCCTTTTTGGATGATTTTTATCCCAACCGTGCCACTTGAATAACACGATTTTCCGGGATATAACGCTTTTCGAGTATAAGTTTCTTATATCTATTAATTCGGGGGATATATTTCCCCCGCCCGAAACCCCAAATTCCCATCTGTGTCCCTGGTATGTTGGATAGTCCTTTTAGGTATTAATTCGTATTAAGTGGCACACACGCGGCGTATATATGCAACGCGAGTGTGCCCCTTTTGATTAATACTTAAAGGACCAATCACCATCCTAGGGACACAGGTGGGAATAGACGGTAAAATAAATGGGGGTGAAATTTTAAACCATCATTGCTACTTAAAAACTGGACACCAGCCAGGGAGGGAACACCGGATTGGTTGGTATTGTAGCATGCGCAGAGACCAATTTTTAACTGTCGCCGAGTAAAAAATATCTAAATCGTGATTCTTCGTAGAGCACGTGGCGCCATCTAAGTAAACCGACCGTTATATTTCGGGAATAAAAGCTAGACAAAATGGTTGTTTAACTGTAAAGCTAAATATAACTTAAATTAAAATACAAATTATTAATTGAGATCAATCGTAATAGACGTGGAAAACGGTTGAAATGACTTCAGTGACAAATAAAGTCGCGAAGCGGGGAGACATGCTGTCACGAAACTTTTCCCCTTTTTACCTACCCCCAAATTCAAAAACCCTTCAGAGGCTGGGAAGCCGTTGGAATTTATTTTAGCGTCTATTTGGGGTTTCGGGTGGGGGAAAAAAACTTGAAAAACCAGCTTTTAAAGGTCTTAATCCTCGAAAAAGACGATATTTCCCCCATCCGTGCCACCGGAAAACCCTTCGAAAACTATTTTTATTTGTATCCGTGTCACTTTGAAAAATCGGAAAAGTGACCTTTTTGACGATTTTTGATTTTCCGTGTGTGCCATCGATGCCACTAACGAAATACGAAATTGTTTTCAATCCGCGCCACTCTCCGACGCGGAATAATATAACCCGCCTGCTAACCTAAAGTAGGGGTCTGGGGGCGCCAATACTAAGATGACGGTCCAAACCCGAGTGTTTTATTTTGTGATAAGTTTTTTATATATCGGTTAAGTTTCCATCTCGATTTTTGATATGTAAATCTATCTAAAGATTAATTTCAATCTTTATCGAAACCAACCCACCCGGGTTTAATTACCCCACGGGCTCTTTTTTTGTGTTAGTTTTTCCCTGTTTTCTCTTAATTACTGGAGGATATAATAATATACTTAATGATTATTTTTGGGTTTTTAATTTAAAGATAGATATTTACAAAATTAATGATTAAATGTCGGAATCCGACGAAGACGTCCAGGTCTCATCGCCGTCGGTATCCGCCTCCGACTAACTCCGTGGTCGATTCCGTAACGGCCTCGACGCTGCTCGTGGGGGCCTCACCAGCCAGATTAACCGGGCCCGCGGGTGGCGATCGCCGCGTGTCGACGGGCGGTCTTCGTCACTAGGCGACACCGTTTCGTGCGCGGGCTCTCCTGCCCGCAGGGAATGCCCCCGCATCCGGGAAGATGAAAATTTCCGACGTGTCAGACGCGACCGAGGAATCTTAGGATTCCTCCGTTTCCCGGGGCCCTTCCTGAGTCGCCGCTACGCCCGCGCTTCCGGATGAAGCAGTCGGTGACCCCCCCGCCGCCACCTGTTGCGGAGAAGGTTGGGCCCCGGGCAACGAAGAAATCGACGATCCCACCATCGAATCCGACACGCGGGCGGGGGAAGCGGGAATGATCGTCACGAATGACGACCATTGGGTAGAGGAGGAGGCGGTGTTAGAAGGAGGAATAATTTGAGAAGGGGGGAAATTGGCGGATAAAGGAAAATCTACGGAAGCGGCTTCGTTAGAGGACGTAGGAGAAGACATCGAGTTGTAGGGAGGCTTACAAATTCGAGTTATGAGTTTTACGAAAAAGTTCAGGTGGTACCTCTATTTTCGAAGGCGCGACTGATAAAGTCGAAACCTTTCTCCTCCACCTTCTCGCGCCACTCTTTTTCGCCTAGTCATCGACTTTTTCAGGAAGGGCCCCGGGAGCGTCCGACGGGCTGTTTAATCTGGCTGGTGGGACCCCCACGAGCAGCGCCGAGGCCGTTAAGGAATCGACCACGGAGTTAGAGTCGGATACTGACGGCGATGAGTACTGGCCGTCTTCGTCGGATTCTGACATTTAATTTATTAATAATTAATTTTGTAAATATCGATCTTTAAATTTCAAACAAAACAAACAAATCATTAAGTATATAATTATAAGCTATATTAATTAAGAGAAAATTAAAAAAACAAGCCCACTGGTAAGAAAACCCGGGTGGGTTTGTTTCGATAAAGATTTATATTTATCTTTACATAGATATAAATTATATATATAATCGAGATCGAAACTTAGACGAAAAACATCGATATCCTTTCGTCGATGTAAAACTTATCAAAAATAACGTCCATAAAATAAAACACTTTGGTTTGGACCGTCAACTACGTATTGTCGCCTGACGGCGCCCCCAATCCCCTACTTTAGGTTAGCAGGCGGGTTAGATTATTTTAGGTCGGAGAGTGGCACAGATTGAAAATAATTTCGTATTTTAGTGTTTTTTGACTTTTATTAGTGGCACAGATGGAAAAAAAATCATCAAAAAGGTGCTTTTTCTGGCTTTAAGAGTGGAACAGAGGGAAAAATATCAATACAAGTATCTTATTCAGCGTCGAAGAGGGGCACGGATGCGTTCCTTATATACGGCGCATCCGTGCCAGTTATTATAAAAGTGGCACGGATGCGTTGCATATATACGGCGCATGTGTGCCACTTAATACAAATTAATACTTAAAGGACTACGCAACATCCTAGGGACACAGGTGGGAATTCGGGGTTCCGGTTGGGAGGAAATTTATACCCCGAATTAATAGATATAAGAAAATTTATACTCGGAAAGGCGATATATCCCCAATATAATTTAAATATTTTTATGAAATCGTCCCAGCGCGGAATTCGCTCGATATGTTTCGATGCGATACGGGCTTTCGCCGCCCACGAAAAGTGCTTCGCTCCGAAGCTCTCCCCTCTTCGCCACTCTTTTTCGCCTAGTCATCAACTTTTTCAGTCGCGGCTTCGAAAATCGAGTTACCCCCGGAACTAAACTCAATTTTCAATTTCTATCCGCCACTATGTCTTCGTCTAGTTCTCCTAATGACGCCGCTTCGTTAGATTTTCCCTTTTCCTCCGATTTCCCCCCTTCGCAATTAATTATCCCGCCTTCGACCACCTCCTCCTCCCCTACCCAATGGCCTTCATTCGCGTCGGATCCGCCCGGGGGATCCTCGTTTACTCCGTTACCCGGGGCTCAACCTTCGCAATAGGCGGCGGAAGGGTCGGCGACCACTTCATCCGGAAGCGCGGGCGTCGCGGCGACACCTGACGGGCCCCGGGAATCCGAGGATTCCTCGGTCGCATCCGACACGTCGGAAGTGTTCTTCTTCCAAGATACGGCTTCGGGGACCCCTTCGAACGGGGATATTCCCTGCGGGCAGGAGAGCCCGAGCACGAAGAAGCGCAGGCTCGCTACGAAAGCCGCCGGCTCCGCCCGTCGACACGCGGCCATAGCCGCGCACGTCGCGGAAAACGCCGGGACCGTTCTTCTGGGTGGCGGGGCCCCCACGAGCAGTGTCGAGGCTGAAAAGGGCCCGACGACGGATTTGGCATCACAGGCCAATACGGACGGCGATAAAACCTAGCCGTCTTCGTCGGGTAAAGCGCCGCCAATTGACGGCTTTTCTAGCGAATCTGCGGGGCGTCGCAACCTGATACGCCGCCCATGAGGAGGTGGAGGACGACGGGCAAGAGTTCGCCCGCGTCTATTTTTCCTTTGAAAACGGGATTTCAGTGCGCAACGCACGGCGGTAACGCCGTGTGCTTACGCTAAGCACAGATGGCGAACATTGTTCGGATCGAAGGTGACGATCCCGGGGAACTCAGTGCAAACCTGGACCCGAGAGGAAACAGCGCCCCCACCACCACCCCGTCTGCCTGTAGGCGAAGCGGAGTTGTTGGACTCAATATTGTCACGGGTAAAATAATCAGAACCACGGCGTATATTTATAATCGACGAGGCTAATTTAAAAATACAATTTTACAAAACATAAAATAATACGCGATGTGAGCTACGTTTTTTCAACCTTAAACTCAACCCAGCGAGGATGGTATTGGCTTTTTCAGCCAGAGCACGTATCCCCGGTTACTAAAGGCGCTTGGTTTATTCAGCCAGTGTCGTCTTTCAATGGCCGTAGGCGTGTTGCCTCCACTCCGGCGGATCTGGGCTTTTATACCCCTCGGTCCTTTGTTTAGGCCGGCCGATGGTAGCGCTAGGACGCGCCGGCGGCCACAGCCGGGATAATAACCGTTGGTCAGGCTTACGACGGCAGCGTGTTGGTCCGTGCCTACGCGACAGCATTCCCGTTAAAATGGCGCCGTCCCGGCGAATATAAAATGAAAAATAAATATATATATATATATACTCGCGAAACTGAAAATGATACAGAAAAAAATATAAACACTTGCACTAGTGATGATAAAAATTGTTTAGCAGAGTTGTGTAAAACCCGATTAGTCAACAGTCCAATGGGTGATAGTTATGTTTAAGTGGAAATCCAAAGCGTGTGAGAACGCAAGCCGCTAACCACGTTATATATCGAGAAGGCAGTCCTGTACGTCTTCCACGGTCAGAGTGAGTTGCAGTGTATCGAAATCGCAATCAGACGCAGCCTGTCTAGGCATCGCGACGGCGAGTTGAGGAGCTAGCTGCGGCTGTGACAGCGGGAGCGAGCCGGTCGCGGCAGAGTCGACTCCGGTGACGCTTGTGGATTTGATCCCGGTGTGGCGGCGGCAGGCACTGGCGGCGATTGTTCGTTAGCGGCTGCAATAGCACGGCGGTATCGACGGCGAGCGCGTTTATCCATGTGGGCGATCAGTCCAGGGTGTAGATGATCGGTAACCTGGTAATGGCGAAGCTGCGCGGCATACTTCTGATTCCGTTGTTTCCGAGAAGCTGGCATCATGGCGAGTTGCTGAAAAATTAAAGATGGCGACCAGCAGAATTCGAGGTTAATAACAATGGCGGTCTGAAGATTGGCGATGACGGAGAGAGCGTCGAAGACCTGGTTAGCCAACAGCTTGACCGGGGGGCGATGTAATCGTGGGGGTTTGTGCAGGCGTGAAATTCCTGCGTAGCTCATCTTCGAAGCGCACTCGCCGGGTGGTACCAAGGTCGGAATCATCCGCTGGACTAGTCGAAATTTGATCGAAAGGGGTGGCCGGGTCAGAGTCTGCGAGTGCAGCGGCGGGTTCGAGGCTGCAAAACTTTTTCTACCGGTGCTGCAGCGAAGCGAACTTTCCGAGGCGTAGGGGATGGAAATTCATCTAGGAAAGGTTGACGCGGAAAAAAATGGTTTGAGTCTTTCTACTGAAACCAAATCTTTCCACCCACCGTCAGAAGTGTATATTTCGAAGGTATTGTCGGCCGTTTGACGAAGAATGCGATAAGGGCCTGAATACGGATGCAATAGCTTCTCACATTTGCCAGGAATACGACGCGGAATTCTAAGAGAGACCAGATCACCCTCCTGGTAAGTAGGGTTACTCCGTTTTTCGTCGAAGCGATTTAATCTTAGGCTTGGGCTATTTGGTGACGTTCGGCGGCTATGACGCGTGCTTGTTGAACGTACCGAATGCTTTCAAATCCCATCTTACTTTGTACAGCGGACGACGGTAGGTCCAAGGCAATGTCCAGAGCTAGGTCGGCTTCGTACCCGTGTAGAAGGTAGAATGGCAAATATCCCGTGACGTCGTGAATCGAGGTGTTGTACGCGAAGACTAAGTGTGGGAGAAAACGGTCCCAATCTCTATGGTCCGAGGAGACGTAATGAGCCATCATAGTGGCCAGCGTTTTGTTGAAGCGCTCAACCATCCCATTGGTCCTTGCGGTAGTTTTTTGTGGTCCACGCTGTACAGGCGTGTTATTTCTCCGATCATGGAGTTGAGAAACTCCGTACCGCGGTCGGATATAATTTATTTCGGGGCGCCGAAACGGAGTATGACATTATGCAGGAAAAACTTCGCGACTTCTTCCGCGGTACCTCGTGGAATCGGGGCGGCGACAACCGTGCATACGAGTATGTGTTTATTCCCGTCTAAGGATTCGGGAAATAGACCAAGCTTGTCGATGCCAACCCGTTCGAAGGGTTTTGATGTTGGAGGAATCGGTTGTAAGAGACCGGCTGGCTTGAACGAGTATAGTTTCTGGCGTTGACACAGGTCGCACGAACGAACGTAGTTGTTGATATGGCTGAGCATTTTTGGCCAATAAAATGGTTGGCGTATCCTTTCCCAGGTACGTCGAAGACCAAGGTGACCGGCCGTGACATCGTCGTGTAGTGAGTTTAGGATCGTGGACCGCATTGATTGAGGAGCGATGATGACGAGTTTGAATCTTGTGTCGGTTATTATCCGTCTGTAAAGAACTCCGTTCAGTTCAAAGCAGCTCGCGCTACGGCGAAGTTTCCTGGATGGTGTGACCGGAGGGTTTTCGAAGAAACGAATCAGCTCCGCCATGTAGGGATCGTCGAGTTGCAGGGCGCGAATATCAAAAGTCGTGAGGTCAACCTGGGGTTCTGTTGTCTCGAGGAGTAGAGAGGCTTCGATGGATGTAGCGGGCTCGTGGGGTGCCCGAGAGAGAGCGTCTGCATCGAGATGTTTCCGCACACTTTTATAGCGAATGATAGGGTCGAATTCCTGTAGAGTGAGGGACCAATGAGCTAACCTGCCGTTGGGGTTCTTGACGGATGTTAACCAGCAGAGACCATGGTGATCAGTCACAATGGAAACTTCGCGTCCGTAGATATAGGGGTTGCTACAGCATCCATTCTTAATCGCACTGCTGTGTGCGAAGTGGGGATTGGTCCACCCATTGCTGCACCTTCTGCTGCACCTTCTGCTGGGTTGAGTGGCTTGCGTCAAAGGTGCGACCATCAGTAGTAGGGTTCTGCCACCCATGCTGGATTTGTCACCTCTCCGGGCTAGGTGGACGCTGGCGTAGGGCATTATGATGATAGGCCTCCGGTGGTATGGTCTCTGTTATTAGGTACACCGGGGTAAAAAATTTGACATAAACACAAGTGACTCTAAGTAATATTTGACGTCATAGAATCTCAAATGCCGATTATGCCGTCGCCTAATTAGTTCTACGTCTGATAAACCAATGGCCATTATTTTATTAAACAAACCCGTTTGAACAACCAAGGCTTAGAAGCTAAAATGAACTACAATAAAGTGTTAATGTAATTAATTTGCAAATTATTGAAGTTCTTGGAGAAGCAGGTTTATTGGAAAAAAATAATTGAAATTCCGTTGAGCTTTTCTGGCGCATCTACAAGTTTGAACTCTCTTCAGATTATTTAGGCCTAACTCTTCTAGGCTTGATATGAGCAATGATAACGTTGGTGGAATATCTAACTTCGACGACTTGTTCCATTTTCGGAAAGCGATCACTTATTGGTAATTTCCCTAAACTTTTATTTTTCAAAACTACTCACAATTTAACTTCATCCGCAAAAACCGAGCGAGTTTATAAATTTCAATAAAGCTACATTGGGCTGACTAAAATTCCGATGCAAAAATTTCCTTCTCAATTTAGAGGTTTTCCATTTGCTTAAATAAATATGTTACTAGCCAATAGTGTGACTCCCAAAATTACTAGGATGAATAAAAAGGTTAAAATATAACGTAGTCCACCTTTTTGCTGGTTCGTGGTGAAACAAACCGTTAGTGAAGATTTTTGAATGGAGTAAAGGTACAGTGGCATACTTATGAGTAATTATGTTACATATGATTCTAGGCATTCCTCATTGGGCGCGAAGTTTCCGCTGATCCCCGGACATTTACAATGCATCACGGTTGAAATGAGAAATGTTAACATTGCTTCGCGTAGGTATATATACTGATTTATGAATTATATTTATAGAAAGTCAGTTTTATACGAGCTAAAACGCGTTTAGGTGGCGGCGTCAAAGCCGGGGTGAGCGAAGCCGTTAGATCCATATTTCCACGTCATTGCCAGCTTCAGAAACGTTCCGACGCCGATGTGTTTAGGTTACCGTTTACCGTGTTATACAGGTCAGTTAACGAACATTCTCTCGTTGGCTCGATCATTACGTATAGTATCAAAATTTGCTAGACTTACTCATCTGATACAGTGTCTTTAGAAATTACCAACTCGGATGGCCTTTATATATGGTTCAAGGTCATTCAAAGTTTAGCTCGAGAACCAATGGATTTAGAGCAATGGTTCCAATTTAAAAATTGTGTAAATTTAAATTTTAAGTCTAAGTGTCTTGTAATCCATTGGAAAACACCACGATGAAAACTTTTCAAATTGTAACCATTTCTCGAGATAAACTTTGAATGTCCTTGAACCATACATAAAGGTCATCCGAGTTGGTAATTTCTTAAGACGCCGCAATAATTATGTAGAGCGATTCGAATCGCACGTCATAGTTATTTTTCCACTCTTTAATTTTGTATTTAATCTCTTAACATTTATAGAGTTTATACTGGATAAACTTTGCGTACTTTTTTTGTTATGATGTTTCGTAAAAACATTAATTCTAAATTTATTTTAATGTCTGTCCCTTCTTAGCCGTAACACTTACAAGAATAAACACTGTTTTTTCAGTTCGAAGAACTGGTTTTTGTATAATAATATTTTCAATTATAGGGTAATGATTGTTATTTTAATAAGTATATTGTACAGCAGCTTTAAAATAAATATTAAGGTTAAAAGTTAAATCTTATTCGCTGTTTCAGTAGAGTATAAACTATACCAACTAGTAAGGATAATTAAGCCTCTGCTTGAATGGTTGTCTATTCAAAGGGTTATTTGACAAGCCACAAGTATAGTATTTTATCTAGTTTAGGCTAAGTTATATTGGTTGAATCCTGAATAACAAAAAAGCAATAATACAAATAAATAAGACCTATGCACAATTACACAAGCAGATCGTGTTTTAGTAAACTATTGGCAGTGCTACGTCAGTTTTTTTCAATAGTTTTTATAGTGGGGAGAAAAATATGACAACCATGGCGGCCATGGCCAAAGCTACGGAGTACCAAGTCCCTATTTAGCAAGTACGCCTAGATTGTGGAATTAGGTACATGGTATTGTTAACATTATCAAAACTGATAATACACAATAACCAAATTAACAAAAATCATAATAGAAATATATTTTCAACACTTCTTAAAAAATTTAAGTTTGTAGATGTGAATACCAATGGTTTTCAAAACAGAAGTACACTAAGTTTTTATTATCCTTTCCTTGCGAAATCAATGGTTGTTACGAGACATATAAGGAAGGTTCCCATACTAACACTTTCATAATTTTTAAACAAATTACTTCAATATCATACTTATATTTCTGACCTAATTCAAACTGATTTTTCCTATTTTAAATATATTTAGTCAAATTATACTCTTAAAAATAGGGTTTTTGTTTCTCCTTCCCTTGTAAAATTGACACTTTTGTACATTTTTACCTCTCCGAGGGGACTTTGTACCTATGAGGGGTTATACAACCACCGTGTCTGTCTGTCAGGCCTGCGAACGCGTTCGCATTTTCGGGGCAAAGGGTAATCGCTGCGTACGCAGTTTCTTAGAATTAGGGAAAAGGTTTTTCCAAAAGGGGCCCGTTTTTTGTTGTCATTGGTTGTATTATAAATATTTTTCAAGTTGCGCTAGTAGCGGGCGGGATTCGAACCCGAGCCCTCCTGCACATCAGGTGAGCATTCTACCACAGAACCACGGATACATTGTACACCTCACTGAAAATTAAACTCTTCCGAGGAGAGGTATATTTTGGCTTGCCAACTTGTTTATTTCGTGGATAGTCTAATTATGTGTGTGAATATTTTTTTTAGAAAATGGCATAGATGAAGAAACATCTCTTCTTTTGACACCGGAATTAGTAAAAGAAATAATTCCTGCTATTGGACCCAGAGCAAAGTTTTTATCTTTTCATGAAAAGCTTTTAAAAGAGTAATGATGCACTAAACCTGTAAGTGGTGCATCTAATTTTTCTGAAAAATATTAGTAACATAATAACAAAATTGTGAAGTACTGAACATATTTATCTTAAATAAAATAGACTAGCTCGTGGAGTACGTGGGCCATAATATTAAAAATACCCGAAAACATTAAGATATTATTATATTAAGATATTTTTAAATATAGGGGTTATCCAGTTCTTAATATATTATTTTTCATATAAAGGAAAAATAACCTTGTATTTCTGTCGCCCCCCCTCCCCAAGAGTGCCACTCTCGTCGTCCATGGTGTTTTTTGCGGTACCTTCAAATTTTGATAGGAGACAAAATTCACAAAGATCATCCAGTTGGGTTATTATTGTAACCCGAAATGGGATGTTTGGGATAAAACAAACCCAAATTGGGCTATTATTGTAACCCAAATTGGGTTTTTTGGATTTTAACACAGTTATGGGTTATTATTGTAAACCAAATGGGTTGTTATAGTAACACAAATTGGGTTGTTTCGGTTATTAACACAGTTTTGGGTTACAAATAACAACCAAATTTGGGTTATTCTTGCAACACAACTTTGGGTCGGACGTTTTAACCATTTCTGGGTTAAAATTAAAATAACCCAGCAGTCAGGAGATTTTATAGAACCAAGAAATGTAAAGATATTCGAGTATGAAATTGAAAAACAGCTCAATAATACTGAAGTTACCACTTCGAAAAGACCTTGCTTTTTCCAAATAATTCCTATGAAGCTAACTTTGAAAAAGGTTCTAGAAGGGAATGGCGTTTTTGAACTTGCAAAGAATTATATTAATGAAACGACTGAAGGTTTACAAGACTTGAAAGATGGAAAATTGGGAGAAAACATCATTTTCACTGAAAATAAAATTCAAATTCATATAATGATATATTCGGATGAATTTGAAGTGACCAATCCATTGGGCTCTAAAACAAGAAAGCATAAAGTTAATGGTTTTTATTTTGTGATTAAAGCTTTTCATCCAAAATTCAATTCAACTCTAAAGAATTGCCATTTATTAGCTCTTTGCAAATCTGCTTATATCCACAAATTTGGGGATAAATTGGTAGTACAAGAATTATATGAAGAGTTTAAAGAACTTGAAACGGTTGGGGTTAGAACTGAGTCACCATCATTTACTGTCACGATTTATGCTTATTTATCTCAAGTAAGTGGGAACAATCTTGGACTCCATAGCCTACTAGGGTTTGTTGAGGGATTCGCTGCTAATTTTCCTTGTCGTTTCTGCAAAGTGCATAAAAATGTCATGATTTTTCAAACGAGATTGGATACAGATTTACTTCGTAATGAGGAAAATTATAAAAACGACGTTCGTACTAATAATGTCTCTGAAACTGGTGTCAAACACGAATGCATCTTGAACAAGCTGAAGTATTTTCATGTGGTTTCAAATTTTGCAGTGGATGTAATGCACGACATTCATGAAGGAATTGGCCCTCTGGAGTTAAAACTCATTTTAGGAAAATTAATTGATGATAAGCTTATCAAGTTAAGCGACATCAACACAAGTTAGCTTCTTTTTCATTTGGTACGGATGATAAAAACCACCCGTCGCCTTTAACTAAGGGAATGATTAAAAATCCTGATGGTGCAACTGGGCAAACTGCGTCACAGTCATGGTGTTTATTGCGGTACCTTCCAATTTTGACAGGAGACAAAATTCACAAAGATCATCCAGTGTCTGAGCTCTTATTGAAGCTACTCGACTGTATGAACATCATCTTTTCACCAACTTTTTTTGTTGAGCATTTGCCATACCTGTGAAAAATTGTATCCGACCACCACGATTCTTTCTAGAAACATTTCCTGATCGACATCTCAAACCAAAACACCATCTAATGCTGCACTATGTAGATAGCATTAAGCAAATTTAGCCACTCTCTAAAGTTGGAGTCATTCGATTTGAAGCCAAGCATAATTTTTTCAAAAAATATGCGCATGTAATTAACAACTTCAAGAATATTTCAAAATCGCTTGCTGTTCGACATCAAATTATGGCAGCTTACAACTTTAAGAACAACAAACCACTAGATGAAAGAGAAACTGAAATTGGCCCTTCCCAGGCATGCCTTGTTAAAAATTTTAATTTAAAAAAAATTCTATCGGGGCTGCTTAATTGTTCTCAATATAATGATGTAACTTGCGCAAATTGGGTAAAATTCTGTGGAGTGCATTACAATCCTGGTGTGGTTTTATTGCTTCAGATTTCCGAAGATAATCACCCGGTGTTCTGATAAGTAGAATATATTATTCTTCATGGCAAACAGGAATTTAGTTTTGTTGTCTCCTTATTGGAAACATTGTCATATGAACGACATTACAATGCCTACAGAGTGCATATTCCCAGCCGTGAAATACTTGAGATTAAAAAGATTAGCTTGGAAGAACTTGTTGATTATCACCCAATGCATGTTTGCTCATCTTACAATAAAGATAAAACAGCCTTTTTTGTTGTTCCTCGATATAACTTTTTCTAACCCCAGTAGCAGCCTAATATTTGTAAATACTCAAATCCCAACTTATAATATTGTATTTGAACATCGATGTAAAATTTCCTTTTAAAGGGTGCATATTGCCAGCTGTGAAATACTTGGGATAAAAAAGATTAGCCTGGAAGAACTTGTTGATTATCACCCAATACATGTTTGCTCATCTGAAAATAAAGATGAAACAGACTTTTTTGTTGTTCCTCTATTTAACTTTTTCTAACCTCAGTACTTGCTCAAATTGTAAATAGTCATAGCTTAACTCATGATATCATGTTTAAACATTGATAATTTAAAATTACATTTTTTCTTGTAGAGATTTAGACACAAATTACATAGAAAATATAGAAATAAACAATAAAAGTAGTTGATGTGCCAAGAAATAAGGGTAACTTTTTTTATTGCTACCACTACAAGTAGAGAGTGTATAAGTGAAAATTCCAAAACTTTACAAGGACAGACTAAACCGATTTTTGTAAGTGTCAATAAAATACACTCCTAATAACGCATTCCGCAAATACTGGTACTTTCTTTTCACTGAATTATAGAACATCAAAGAAATTGTCGCCAAGCAGAAGAACGGATAATCATTGTACAATTCACTCATATCAAGTACACCCGTGTCTGAATCGAACCGACAGATATTTTACCGCATTATGGTTGCTCATCTCATGGACAATTGTAAGTTAAATTTATTTTAATAAGCTTCTCAGTTTTGCAAGGAAATTGTATCTCTTTTTTTTTCAGCCCAACAGCAAAATCGGCCAAATGCATTGTTATGACATTTCTTCAATTTAACGATAAGGATGACATGGGTCAGGTTAGTAACGGCAATGGGAACATTTATTTCAGAATTATAGTACTGGTTTTTATTTCCAAAATAATTATTTTCAATATTTTTCTTTGGTATTCCGGCAGCAAAAATAAGCGCCCAACTACTGGTTACCTCGAGGATAGAATAAGAAATGTTAGGAAGCGATTGAAAAAAAATGAGAAATTCTTTGACTCAAGTACTGATATTGTTTAAAACACTCCCACTCTAGCTGCAGAAAGTAAACAATCAAGTAAAACACGTTTCACTTCCTATCTTTAGCAATACACATTCAATTGTAACTATAAAAAAAACTTGTCAGACATGCAGAGAGTCTTTAAAGTTAGTTTCCCTTTTTTTCGATGTGATTTTTTAAAGCATATTACAAGTAAATGGTCTTTGGTAATCTGTAGAATATTGTTCAAGGAAATGGGGTTATTTTAAAAACTGTCTTTCGTCCTGAGTTTTAAATAAACTATAGTTAAAATTTTGAAATTTTCTAAATAGCTTTGATTATTGATTACTTAATATAAATTACAAATTGCCTTCTTCATCAGGCACCGATTTTGCTGAGGATGAGATAGAATCCATGGTTGACTGGCTGAAGGTCAATACAGTTCCCTATAATGAAGTTCGCGATTATATGAAAAACACAGCAAAATCCAGGCATGATTGGATAAAATCAAACGGCTGTGTTTCTGTGAGTGACATATTTGATAAATATCCACGTCTTCAAATTCCAGGAATGGTATAGTTTAAATAAGCACCCATTTTTTAAAACTGCTACCGGAAGTGTTAAATAGTTTTCATATTCAGATAGAACAGGATTTCGCATTGCTCTACCCTAACAATGCAGATAAACTTATCGAAAATTGGTTTGTCTATTGTGTGAAGATTTTAGAGTATGCACGTGTTAATCTGAAAAAAGAACTTTTAGATGGTCTAAAACTCAATATTCAACAAAATTCTACTTCGCAAGAAGGTAGACCTATAGTGTGTAACAAGTTTTCATTTTTAATGCTAATTATTAAACATGAGTTATATTTTTTTAGATGTTTTTGAGAATTCCTGTTTGCTAGTTTTACCTCACATAGTTCCAGCGGTAAATTACAAAATAGGAAAAAAATACTTCAATTATTAATGTTCCAGTAAGTAGTTAACTGCTTTAGAAAATACAATATAAGGTGGTAATCTGAAATGTATATTAAATTTCAGGATGATAAAAATGTGAGCGAGTATGTTAAGTCGAAAAATATTGCAAGCCCTCACGTGTTGAGTATTGGTGACAAGCATAAACCAACCATGTGTTACATTGTTGTTGAGTCTTTTTTTCCCCCTCGAAGTACCCTTTTGAAAGCAGTGGTTACTTGCTTTAAAATGTTTTATGTGCTAGACCTTAACTACCCTCCCGAGTGTCGTGGAATTTGGGAAGTTATTCAAGAATCTTTTTTGAAATTTTGGGAAACAAAAAAGAAACCGTGAGCAACTTAGTACGCGCTATGCGTCGTTTGTTTCAAAACCAATAAGACTACAGCAGTGATAGCTGTATGCTGCTTAGAAAAAGTACCTGAAAACATGAAAATGCTGTAATCAGTTTAAAGTACCTGAAAATAATGCCTTATAGATAAGATGTATTTAAGTTCCATTTATCATATTCCATTCATAAAACAAATTTTTGACCCCATTATTTAAGGTTGTGTAAGGTTTGTTAGATTTTCAAAAAAGCACTGAATATTCGTTGTTTAACTGTCCCTTTAAGGCAATGGATGGTTTTTAAGTGAAATTAATAGGATTACAGGATTTATGTTTAAAAAAATACTCAATAAATTTGGTTTAATACATTATTTGTTTAAATTACTTTCACTTACGAAGATTTTACATTTTAGACGTCGACGAGGTGCGGGCGCGGTTACACCCTTACATAACATTTTTGGTCGCATAATGGCCGTGAGAAAGTGTGGAAATTCCGTCTTCCAATATAAAACGTTTATCGTCTGCCGGATTTTATGTTGACGAACTGTGCTCAGTTCGTGTTTCTTGCTCGTGATCCGAGTCATCTGCTCAACCGTCAGTTTCCGATTCAACAAACAATCCCGGTACTGATCTTGACGCACACGTTTACGTACGACAGTTTTGCAAACGCCTTTTTTTCTCCTTTCGTTGACAACAAACTGTAGAGTTTTGGTCTTAATCAGCAAAATTCTAATATTGGGAAAGAGTTGAGCTCATCTTTGAACTCGCCCAATTTATTCTGGTTACTTTCGTCGTAAAGGAAATGATCTTTCGGATACCCTGAAAAATCGAACATTTCCTTTTGCCGACCAAAGTCCTCGTAAATGTCGTCGGTTTCAATGTGATACGTGAGACTGTCTGCAGAAAAAATAATGAAAAAAAAAGATATAATATTTGTCGTAATAGCCAATGAGCGTTTGATTTATACGTACCAGTATCGGTTAAAAGAAGTTTCGACTTATCACCGTACTGTCGCCTTATCACGTCGTAATGAAACTGATACATCAGCAACTTGGCCAATTCCAAGATAGCGAAACCCGTGTAAATTGGGCGGTTCAAAACCAGCTTTTTCTTGACAGAGTGTATGCCAACGAGATCGTTTTTGAAAAGAACGAATCTGGGGAGCTGGCCGCCTTTACGGCCTTTTTCTCCGTCGTGACAAGTTGGAATTTTATGCGATTTCGCAAATTTACCATGGTCTTGCCTATAGGGAGGGGGGAGAGAGAGAGAGGAAATATTAAAGAAATCGTATTTTCTATTGATTGTCTTTTAAATGTACAGTTTTTTTCACCAAAAACGGAGTTGTTAAGAAACTTGAAAAATTCCCACTCAAAGGTGTTAACCGCATTCTTCCGCTTCTCGGTATTAAAATCGATTTAGGGCTTTAGCCAAGCGCTCTGCTCAAACTTCAAAATTCTGTGAATTTTGAGCCCTTTTGAAACATAATATTTCAAGTTGCGGTAATGCTCTCGCGAAACGGTTCGAAATCAAACTCGTGCCCCCACGAATCCCTTTCTCGAGGAACAGGTACATATTTTCATCTAGCAACAGGTCGAGTCGGACTTTGGTCATACTCAACGCTGCCTGCCAAGAAAATCCGGGACCGGGAAAACTATGAGCCGGGTCTATGTTGTAATAGCTGGAACACATCCCGCGAAAGTTTTGTGTTGGTCGCCTTCCGGAAGATAACCGTCCACCTAGTGTTATTTAGACCATCAGACCAAGTTTCGACACTAGAAAGAAGCTTTATTTGTATTCTGTAGACACTAGGGCGCTTTGTTCTGAACTAAACTTCCATTGCCCAATAACTCTGAAAATCAATACTAATGGTCATATTTATTGTGGTTAAGTTATACATACATTACCACAAATAACGTAAGTGTTATTTTGGTCCCTTTAGCTGCTCTGACCTTGGAAATTGCACGAATTGCTAATGAACACCAAGTTGCTGTCGACGAGCTAACCAATGCAGATAATGATAATCATTACCTTGCAATTGTTAGACGTTTACGGGAACGACTTGTGGATCTGTGTTCGGTTGTAGTGGTAATGTATAATCACTGAGCAGTTATTGTGAAATATATAGGTACTATTTCTTTTCCACACCACCCAGGAGGTAGAAATAATGGTGCGTTACGTGTTTAAAGAGGTATTCCCATTACCCCAAAGAAATAAATTTCCCATAACAGTAATAGAATCATTCAAAAGATTGTTCATGATATGGAAAATAACTTTGAATGGTTTTCAGGCCTATTCCCTCGAACTGCCAGTAAAGATTTATGAAAGAACCAACTCAATTATCTCTAGGGAGCTCGCCCGGCACATCATTGGGCTGCTGACGCCCAGCCATGAAGGTCAGAACTGCATCTGCAAGAATTCGCTGGGATTGTGCCTGTGATTCTGCAGCTACAGTCCGTCTTTCCTTCAATCTCTCTCGCCTCTTGCTGGACGCAGCTACTTCCTCTGAGGCTAGACGAGAAAGTGTCTCCAGCTAGTTTTTTAGTGGATATATGTGTATGAGCCAGGATTATTACACCTCCCCCTTCAACCGTTATGAATGCCGTACGTATTTCTGAATGTATTTTTAAAGAACTAAGGGCTTATTTGATTTACTTGAAGTTTGAGTATCATCTTGAATGTTGGATGAAACAACCAAAGACTCTTCGGGGGTGCCAACCGCACTGACGAAATTGGAATAGTTGGAGGCAGATGGTAGTTTTGCCAAACCAGTGCTGTCCCGCCAGATCATCATCATGGAGGATTCACTTATTTATCCTCCAAAAGAGTCCAAAAACGACAAGAGGTTTCCTGGTGGATGCCTACAACAAAATTTCAAAGTAAGTAATTATGACCAATTAAAACTGAAAACCAATACAAATTTTACATACTTCTTTTGAGCTGCAGACGCTTCAAGTTCGGGTTCCGGGAACCCGGTGTCCACTCCACCCTGAATCCCAGAGTAAGACTCTTCGGACATTAAGAGTTGGTGTATCTGCGGCTGAACCACCACCTGTTTTCCTCAGTGACCTTTTTATCGCAGCACCCTTGGACTTAATATTGCGCAGCCGCTGCGTACACTCTTGAACCATACGATTTGTATGGCCAACAGCTTCCGCGACTTCCTCCCACTCCTTGAGACGTCCAAGATTGGAATCTCCTACATTTCGGAGAATTCCAGGTCTTGCAGCAACTGCCGACACCAAAGTTTCATTCTCCACATCAGAAAAATTAACACTCCTCTGTTTGGGCCCCATTTCCAAAGAAATTATTTCTAGAGCTAAAACAATTATCTAATAATCACAAGATTCAATGATGTTTCTTGATCAAATCAAGAAATAGAAATGATGTCAATGTGCATAAATTGTATTGTCATCATGCTAGACTACATGTACACTTTTAGAAATTGATACTAATTTCAGAAATTTTTTTAAAATCATAATTTTAGTTATTTATTTTCGATTATAGCAAGGATGTTAATATTCATAAATAATTATGGCTAATGAACATTTATTATTGTAAACTTATGTAATTAATGATAATAATTAATGTGTGTTGGCGCTGAACGATTATAAAATGTATGCACTACTATGTTTTGGCGATGGGGTTGTGAATCATAAAAGTAGTGGAAGTTCTAGAGAAGTATTTCAATCCAAAACCTAACAGATTGGCATTATGTCTGGAATTTAATAGAAGATACAGATCAATAGTAAAATATGAAACTGAATGTAGGAAGATCTCCTAGCATTGCCAATAAATATGCATTGGTGTTAATGATGCCACTGTCCAAAAGAAATTATTTGCTGTAGATGGGTTAACTTTAGAGAAAGCAGTTAAATTAATTCAGTCTATGAAAATGGATAGCTAGAACCACCAAAACTTAATAATGGTGATTTGCAAAATAACATAAGAATAACAAGAAAAATAGCAATGAAGCAATGAAAGAATGTGAATGTAAGAGGTACAGAAACAGGACACAAGAATCATAAAATTAACCAACGAAAGATGATTAAATCAACCAAGTTCAACAAATTCAAGCACAAAAATGCAAATGTATCACATGGCTAATTGCGATTTAGTACCTTCACATTATATTAGTTTTGAAATTGATCTGCTGACAGAAGGTCATTTAAAGTCTTTACCGATTCAGCAAGATCTATATAGTTAAAAGTGATTCTATTGAAATTTGAAGTTTTACCTTCACTTATCTTTCATAATGTTGAGAGATCAATTACTTTGGATAAAATTTGGAAATATTTTCAAAAGAACTGGGAAGCTAGAAGTAATGAAGGTACAATCATATGTTAAAGAGAGCTCTGTGCTTATGTTTGTTAAAGGTACATGTAGATCAGTATCTTTATTACATGCAGGGAAGAGTAATCAGAATTGGTGCTTATGGAAAAAATTGAGATTATTAGTGTACCATTCACTTAAAATGCCTAGACATGAACAATTAACTGTTGGCAGCACAAAAAAAGCACTTTTTCAATATGAAAGATTATAATTTGGAATTTAATCCGGGTTTTATCTCCATTTCAAGATGACAAGTGGAATAAACTTGATTGGGACAATGGATTCTTTGGCCACAAGTTGGATGTCAAAGGATTAGTGAAAACCAAAGATTAATGTGATAAGAGATGCGCCAAAACCAGATAATGCAATTCAAATATGACCATTCATTGGATTGTTAAATTATCCTTAACATTTCAAATCAGAAAAATCCACTCAAATAGCACCTCTCTACGAACTTAAGCATTAATTTAGATGTGCTAAGAGGCACAGTGGAAAACATTTCAGGGAATCTATTAATCAGTAAAGAGTTAGACTTATGATAAATCTAAAATATGTATATCTTTATCGCGTTTCCAAATTTTCGTCGAAGTTGCGTTATTTATAATCGCTTGATGCATTTTAGGTGTTTCCTAGTTTCGACGAAAGTTTGTAAACGCGATAACTTCTCAACCGTTGGTTGTAGAGGGATAATTTTTCCACTTTCTAAATATGAACCGACCACTGTGAATTCAAAAACGGGCGAGTCAGTGCCGTAGAACCAATATTTAAAAAGGTGTTAAAAAATGAGTTTTGAGGGTTCCCGCCAAACTATTAATTTTTGGCGGACGAAACCGATAAATAACGAAAGATATTGGAAAATAAATAAAAGTTGCAATTGGTTTCATCGAGCCATCTATTATAGTTTTCTAGCAGAATTAAAAAGAGGGCAAAAATTTCAGCTGTCGAAGACTTTTCAAACAGTGTACCACTGGAATACATACGAAAGAAAACAGAAAATGACATCAGATTTAGTGAACAGATGAAATAACTAAATATTATTGGAATTACGGGGTAATGTAGTGATGGTTCCGAAAGCTTGTCAAAGAAAATGTTTACGAACTTTATAGTTGATATCAAGAGATGATACAAATAGCCTGTGTGGTGTTCAGAAATGACCATAAACAATAAGCAAAAGTATGTTACAATGTCAGGAGTAGGCGTAGTAGCCGAATTCAGAACAACAAAAATGTCGAAGATCCATCAAACCATTTGCAGGTACAATTTAGGGATGACATTTTCATATTATTAAGGATTCATACAGCAAGTGACTGCATGTTAGAGTAACGTCATCTTTATCATTTCAGACACAAAGATTCGACATTCCGCAAGGACACATGGAGGATTTTAAGTTTATTTACCCAGAAAAAGACACGAATAACCAAATGTTTCGTATAAAGTTTATGGTCTTTTGAAGGGATGAAAGCTTTGCTGCAAGAATTACTAAGTAATTCCATTCTTTGATGGCACCTGGGCAGAAATAGAACTTACGAACGATTGTCCTACAGAAGGGGAGCTGAATTTTTCGCTATCCCTGTACAATATGGGCATACCTATAAGCTAGAGAATGCTCAAAACTAGCAAATAGGGTGCGTTGTAAGTGACTATGTTGAAAATATTGTTAGGTGACGCCCTTTTCAATGTTGTTTAAGAAAAGGTTATTTCAAGGTTTGAATTGCACTACTGACGCTTTTTTAACGGTACTAGAATGGCATACCCTTATCAAATTTTGCAGCCACACTCTGAACTCTCTCAATGGAACTAGTACTTGCTTCGGGATATGGATCCTAAACAGATCTGGCATATTCAACTAGTAGTGTAGGTGATGGATTTCAGTTTGATCGGGTATCCGTATAGGCGTCTAAAAGAACCCCAAGAGAGCCAGTGGCTTTTAAGTATATGTCTTAAATACGTTTGCGCCATCCCAGCAAACACAAAAACGTCCTTTGGACATCCGATAGACGTCACACTCGGATCTTGCCTTCGTCCGTAGGACATCCCAAAATCCGGGGTTGACGTCGGTTGGACGTTAAAGGACGTCCAAATGTCCGGTTTTCTATAGCCGTAGTACGTCCCGAAGACGAGTTTTCGGACGTCCAACGGCGGTCGTCCCCTGGATGTCTTTCTATAAAACTTAGAGATGTCTTTAGGCCTTTAATTTGGTTCAATCATGGCTCAATAGGGATGAAACTAGGACGTTCATTGGATATCGTATTCTGAACAAATAATTTAAAAAGCCAAACTTGATATTAAAATTTTATTCAAAACATTAAAATACAAGATAATGGAAAAATCCAGCAACAAGTGTACAATTTGATTGTAATAACACGAACTCTGCATAAAAATTAAGAATTTAAATTTATTATATAAGGTTATTAAATTTTGACGATAGGTTTTCGAAAGTTGGAAACTCAAGTATTAGCAGTTAACTATTAAAAAATTAAATAACCTTCCTTATACAAATGTAAAAAACAATAAAATTAATTTTTAAATAAGAAGCAAAATAAAACTAAGCCATTTAATACTATTCCTTAAAAAAATTAAGACTATCGGATGAAAAATGTACTCTAGAAATTGCTGTTTCTCGAAGCTTAATTTTAATATCTATCCAAATCTTACTTTTGGAATTACAATTTAACTAAATAAAATATCACAGTATAAAATATAGCTTTAGGCGAACCGTTCAGTGAGAGTAATGAATAATAAACTTAAAAAGTTAAATTGAAACATGTACAGGTCCAAAATGAACTTTAAAAACCGCGAATCTTCCTTAACTTTCGGAGAATACACTACAAATCTTACTTTTGAAATTACAAATTCAATATATAAAATATAACAGTATGAAATTAAGCTTAAGGCGAACCACTCAGTGAGAGTAATGAATAATAAACTTAAAAAGTTAAATTGAAACATGTACAGGTCCAAAATGAACTTTGAAAACAGTGACTTTCGGAGAATACACCCAAAATCTTACTTTTGGAAATACAAATTCACTAAACTATTCACGGAACACATTTGAGCTATAAGTCCACCATTCAGTGAGAGTGAATAGGAATATCCATAAAGGTAACGAGTCAAAATAGACTTTGATCAAACATTTTCTTCCTACCTCTGTATAAGACACATTAAAAAAAATCGAATTAAAATCATTAAAAAATCAAACAGTTTTTTAATAAAATACTTACTCTTATGATATATTATCAGCGATACTAGAGATTACTATGTTATAATCTTTAACGTTTGTGTAGAACGCATGATGGACTTCATGGTGACCGATTCCAAACTATCAAGTAATGGCGTCGTACAAAAGAAACTACAAACTGGGCTACCAAATATTTTAAAAGGACTTTAGCGCCCCCACGAGCAGCGTCGAGGCCGAAAAGGGCTCGACGACGGAGTTGGCATCAGAGGCCAATACGGACGGCGATGAGACCTGGCCGTCTTCGTCGGGTAAAGCGCCGCCAATTGACGGCTTTTCTCGCGAATCTGCGGGGCGTCGAAACCTGGTACGCCGCCGAGGAGGAGAAGGAGGAGGTGGAGGACGACGGGCAAGAGTTCGCCCGCGTCTTTTTTTCCTTTGAAAACGGGATTTCAGTGCGCAACGCACAGATGGTGAGTTTATTTCGGATCGAAGGTGACGATCCCGGGGACCTCGGTTCTAACGTGGACCCGATAGAAAACTGCAGCCGCTGGCTCGGACGAACCAGGGTGCAGTTTTTGGCCTAACGAATTTCCAGTGTTTCCGGTCAACGCGACGGTGTGGCCTGGAATAAGGTCTTGGAGTATTTCAAAAAATATATAATTTTGTAAACATTCCATTAAAACACATTCAGGACGGGTATTATAAACATATCAAGCCTAAAGAAGTAAAAAAAAGGGTTGGTTTTCTTATTACCTTTGTTCAATAATAAGTGTTCATCTAGAGATGTTTAAGCTAACATATCAGGCCTCTTCGTCTAGATGGCAATGCTATTCTGGCCGGTCCACTTCCAGCGACCCCTGACTTTCAGCTTCTAATCTAATCCAAACCTACCTGACCTCAAAACAAAATCTTAGCGATTCGGCAGTCCGGTTTTACATTTTTAATTTTTCGGTGGTTGAAAGTTCATCGAGATTTAAATAGTAAAAAACGAATAAAAATGAAATGGCTAAGGTTAATTACAATCCTGCCGAAAACGTACACAAAATGTGAGTGAAATACTTGAAATATTTCAATTGTAGCAGAACGTGCCATCTTCGACCCTTGCAAGAAATCCTGAAGAGCAGTAGAAATGTGACAAAAATTTGCAGGCTCAGCGAGTCGAGGTAAGTAAAGGAATCGGTAAGCGCCACAGTTAAAGACGAACAACTAACCATACACGTTGAAGGCCTTCTAGGATGGCAAGGAATTTATCGCGATCTGTCAAGCGAAAATAAAGAAATCACATCCAGGTGATAAATTCGCTATTAATCACCGTTTGTACACTTATTACTTATAATAATTAACTTTGATCGTAGAGTCATCAGTTCATTTTACGAGAACGCACGTAGCGTCGAAAACCAAACGAATGATCAAATTTCGACTACCGAGAAGATAACATATCTCTTAAACCTTGCATGTTCTACCAACTTCATGTTATCTACCATATCGAAGACAACTATTACGTATGAAGTTTTTTTCAGTATTCACAATTTGTTTTCAATCGCTTTTATCTTTCTAGGTTTTTGAAACTTTGCACCATCACGTACAGTGAAAGCTTCAGCGGACTCTTAAAAACTTTAACCATTTGTAAGAAAATGTACAATCGAACAATTTGCAAAAAATAAAACGTCTGTCTGTGCTTATAAATTTCGTTTTTATTCGGGTGAAGTAAGGTTAAATTCAAAATTAACCCAATGTAATCCGACATCTAGCCACGTTAAAATCTTAATTTTTGTAATTTAAACAACGAGCAATTTCCTTTACTCCAAATAGGTTAGGATTTTCGAGGTTGAACCTAGTTATTTTTAGTCATTCTTTTTCGTTTTAGTCATTCTTAACCTTGGCCATTTCACCTAGTAACGTTTCAAGAAAGTGTCGGTTTAGGTTCTAAGGTCTTTAAAAGATGCATATGCCACTTAGGTTACCTGGTACCATTTACAAAACGTTTATACAACTTTATAAAATAAACGCGTAAATCCTTTACCCCCTCATTACGCGTTACCAAAGTCTAGGGTTAATGAATTGTCAGTGTTCCCTTCCATTCCCTTAAAATTATCGAGTGAAAAATATAAATGGTAATATCAATTGTTGTACAATATTTTTATTATTTACAATAAATTAACCAGTTGATTTATATCCGAAGAAAATTTCTACAATCACCTATTCGGATATCGTCTGGCGAGGTTTGATATTTAATTATCCCGAACGTAATAGCGACGTCTTAACTTTACGAGGGTGTTCCCTCGTAATTATACCTAGAGTATGGTTAATAGCGGGTAAGTAAATGGGTTTTCGATTTTTTCAATCATTTCTGATATTGATATCTTATAGAGAGGTAGGGTACGTAAATTTTACGTAAAACGTGACGTAAAAACTTTACGCGAGGGTTATCTCGCAAAAACACCTAGAATTCTGATTAGGGGTTCACCCGCGTAATGTTGTCATGTCGTTATTACGTTCGGGATATAGGACTTTAGAGCGGGTATATAAGTTAGTTTTGGATATTTCAATCATTTGCGATTGCGATATTTTCAAGGGAAGTTTGGTAAATATTTATCCCTAACGTAATAGCGACGTGTTAACGATACGCGGGTGTTCTCTCGTAAAAACACCTAGAATTCTGATTAGGGGTTCACCCCGGATATCGGTGTGGAAATTAAGAGGGTTCCCATTTAAGGATGCTTTAGAAACTTTGATATCTGCTTAGTGGTTTGTTTACGAGAAATCTAAAAAAATTTAGGGTTTTCCATTAAAACCTTTCCCTTTAACGCGATACACACTCGTTTACGAAGTAGGCCGTTGGTTAACGGGCTTAATTTCGAATAGTACAGGAGCATCGGCTCGTGACGTCACGCACGGTCGGGTTAGCCTCATTTCCCATTAATGCCAAATTTTTCCACTTAGGCCCCCAATTTGAGTTGGCCCCGATCTGACCGGCGATCGCCGGTAAGCCGCCCGGGCCTGTTTGTAGTATCATACCTGTAATGAAAGGCAGTTTCCACAAATAAGTGTAATTTTTTAATTATTCTTACCATTCTTGTATCAGTACGAAGGAACTTGGTGTAACGAGTTTTCAGAGAATTTTCCGAATGATTGTAGGACATTAACTTATTTTCTACGATGTAACTTCGAATATTCCTCCAGAGATTGTCGGACGTTATTCCGTTTCCGTCGGGAGCGCCGATTATTTTCAGAACGGCCTTCTTTAATACTTCATCGTCAGATGGAGTGTAGGAAACCCGATTCTTACTATAAGAAATAAAACGATAATTAAAGAAAAACATAACAAAAACCAAATACAAACCTTTCAGGCAAAATATTAAAAATTGCCGCTTTCGTAGAATATTTAGGAATTTCGACCCTACATGGTAAAAAGATAATAAAGCCATTTCATTTTCGGAACAAAATATAATAAGACAAACATTTTCGTGACAGTACTTTTTTGTTGGCGAATTTAAATGTCTCGCAACGACCTCGTCGAAAGTTTCCCTTTTAACCTTTACGGGACGATCCATCAAAAGAAAAGGATAACGAGATATTGGATTCATTGTAAGTCGCCGAGCTAAATATTAAAAAACAACGACAGTTACGACCAAGAAAAAAGGGGCCACAATGAAACGCGCTATAAATACATATATTCCTAACGCGACAACGTTACGAGTGTATTTTCACGTGAAAATACTCTGTGTATTTCTACGAGGGAACACCCGCGTGACGTTGTCCCGTCGCTATTACGTTAGGGATATATACCAACCGAACATCCTTGGACTGTATCCAAATTACTACTGATTTAAAATAACCAAAATTCCACCAATGTACCCCCTTTTCAGACCTATATGCCGAACGTAATAACGACGTGACAACGTTACGCGAATGATTCCACGTATAAACACTAAAGGTATTGTTAAGAGGTAACACCCGCGTATCGCTCACTCATCGTTAATACGTTAGGGATATATACATACCAAACCTCCCTTGAAAATATCCCAATTGCAAATGATTGAGCATATCGAAAACCCATTTATATACCAGCTTTTAAGTACTATATCCCGAACGTAATAGCGAGGTGACCACTTAACGCTGGAGATTCCTCGTAACCATACTCTAGGTATTGTTACGAGGAAAAAACGCGTTACGTTAACACGTCGCTATTGAGTTGGGGACTTCATACGTACCAAACCGCCCTTGAATATATCTAAATTGCAAATGATTTAAAATATCCAAAAGCCACTTATATACCTGATTTTAAGTCCTATATACGGAACGAAATAGCGAAGTGACAACGTTACGCGGGTGATCCCTCTTAACCACACTCTAGGTATTGTTAAGAGAGAAATCCGCGTTACGTTGACACTTCTCTATCGAGTTGGGGACTTCATACGTACCAAACTGCCCTTGAAGATATCCAAATTGCAAATGATTTAAAATATCAAAAAACCCACTTATATACCCATTTTTAAGAACTATATCCCGAACGAAATAGCCAAGTGACCAAGTTACGCGGGTGACCCCTCTTAACCATGCTCTAGGTTTTGTTAAGAGAGGAAACCCGCGTTACGTTAACACTTCGCTATTACGTTAGGGATATATATTTACCAAACTTCCCTTGAAAATATCGCAATCGCAAATGATTGAAATATCCAAAACTAACTTATATACCCGCTCTAAAGTCCTATATCCCGAACGTAATAACGACGTGACAACGTTACGCGGGTGATCCCCTAATCAGAATTCTAGGTGATTTTACGAGATAACCCTCGGGTTAAGTTTTTACGTAACCGTTTTACGTAAAATTTACGTACCCTACCTCTCTATAAGATATCAATATCAGAAATGATTGAAAAAATCGAAAACCCACTTAATTACCCGCTATTAACCATCCTCTAGGTATAATTACGAGGGAACACCCTCGTAAAGTTAAGACGTCGCTATTACGTTCGGGATAATTAAATATCAAACCTTCCCAGACGATATCCGAATAGGTGATTGTAGAAATTTTCTTCGTATATAAATCAACTGGTTAATTTATTGTAAATAATAAAAATATTGTACAACAGTTGATATTACCATTTATATTTTTCACTCGATAATTTTAAGTTAGCCACATACAATATATGTTTAATGTTATCCGAAAAGTCTTTATAATAGACGACAAAATGATGTATTGTAGCTTGGGTATTCTCCCAATGATAGCCCTGAGCAGCGTAATTTTCAGAAAAGTCCATTAATACGACGGCTTCTTCTAGTGCTAGCAATTTTAGCTTTAAATCGGATAAATATTTCGATTGATGTTTAGCCGTGTAGTGATGCTTAAGGAGTTTTTCAAATTTATCATCAATTTCGTATAGGTATTCGTCCACTGTACATTCGTAAGTTACCAACGTCGTACGGTCAGTTGACACCCACCGCTTGTATGATATCACGTCGGTAGAATCTAATTTTTCGGCAATTTTATCTTCGATACATTTGAAGCATAATACGGAAAATGAGGTATTATCGTTTATACTAAAAACTAAAATCACGGATCATTACGCCTCAGTGATTAATATTGCTAATATATTAGATCAAAATATCTAAAAACAATTAAAAAAATAAATTATGAAATTTTATGTAAAAATATAGAGAAAGAAACATGGAACGAGGTTTATATAGAAAATGATCCAAATAAATCGTCAGAATTATTTATGGTTGAGCTAAAGAACTATATCGATATTGCAACCGAAAAAATGTCAATTAAATTTCTCGTGTAAATAACAAAAATTAAAACCTTGGGTAACTAACTCCTAAATTGTTTCAATTAGGAAACGGGACACCTTAGCAACATGTTTTAAATAAAACATTTTAACAGCGTGTTAAAAAACTATTATTTAAAATACCGTAATAAATTAACGCATCTGATAAGACTCAGAAAAAATGACTATTACAAGGCTAAAATTGAACGCAGTAAACGCGACCCAAAGTTAATATGGGAAACTATCAATGAGTCGACAAATAAATGTAAAAAACATAACCTAATAGATAAAATTAAATATAATGGACAATCTTATAAAAGCGATACTCTTACTATAGGAGTGGCAAACATCTTCAATGAATACCTCTCGTCGGTAGGCGAAAACTTAGCCAATGATATCTTGACCAAAAATGTAAACACGCCAAATGACAATAGTGGCAACGTAACTTGTAATCCTAAATCCTTGTTTTTTTCGCCGGTAATCTCAAATGATATGAAGACCGCTATATCATCACTAAAAAATTCAAAATCTAATGGTCACGACGACATAGCTATTGAAACTGTTAAAAAACTAAGCTCGTACATATCAAACCGTATATCTCATTGTTAATTTATAGTTATCAACTGGTATATTTCCGTGTATTTTTAAAAGAGCTATAATTATACCATTGTATAAATCAGGTGATAAAACAGCTTTGGGAAACTACCGCCCCTAGCCAGCTTTATTAGCGTCGTATCGGTATATATATATATATATATATATATATATAAAAGCGTCTTTTTGGATGATTTTCCACCCATCCGTGCCACTTGAAAAACACGATTTTCCGGGATATAACGCTTTTCGAGTATTAAGTTTCTTATATCTATTCATTCGGGGGATATATTTCCCCCGCCCGAAACCCCAAATTCGCGGCTGTGTCCCTGGTATGTTTGATAGTACTTTTAAGTATTAAATTATTTAGTGGCACACACGCGGCGTATATATGCAACGCGATCGTGCCACTTTTTTAAATTAATAAAGGACCAATCGACATTCCAGGGACACAGGTGGGAATTTGGGGTTTCGGGTGGGGGGGAAATACGTGAAAAAACCGGCCATTTAAGGTATTAATCCTCGAAAAAGACGATATTTTACCCATCCGTGCCACCCGAAAACTCGGAAAACCCTTAAAAAACGATATTTTTTTGGCATCCGTGCCACTTGAAAAATCGGGAAAGTACTTTTTCTACGATGTTTTGTTTCCATCCGTGTCGCTTTGAAAATCGGAAAAGTTACCTTTTTGACGATATTTTCCCCATCCGTGCCACTCTTAAAACCCGAAAAAGCGCCTTTTCCGGCTTTCTTACCATCTGAGATATTCTCCGACGCTGAATAAGATGTATATAAATTTTATCGAATCAAGACCACCCGGGTTTTACTTATCCCTTCAGTTTTTTTTGGTTTTTCTCTCACTTACTGGAGCCTATAATTATATGATTAGGGTTATTTATTTTAAATTTAAAGAGAGATATGCATAAGTTAATGATTATTAATTTAAACGTCGGGATCCGACGACGACGGCCAGGTATAATCGGCGTCGGTCTCGGCCTCCGATTTAAACTCCGGCGACGAGTCCTTCACGGCCTCCGCGCTGCTGGTAACGGTACCGCCACCCAGATGAACTGGCCCGGCGTTGACCGCGACGTGCGCGGCTATGGCGGTGCGTCGTCGCGAATAACGGCCATTGGGTAGGGGGGGAGGGATATTTTATTGCGAGAGGGGAAATCGGAGGAAAATCTATCGAAGCGGCGTCATTAGGAGAACTAGACGAAGACATTGTGGCGGATTGAGACTTAAAAGTTGAGTTGTGACTCGGAACAAGTATTCCTTCAAAGTTCCGGGGTGCCGCGACTGAAAAAGTCGATGAATAGGCAAAAAAGAGTGGCGAGGATGGCGGAGAAAGAGGACGAGGAGAATTTATGAGCGAAGCTCTCCGGACGTTGGAGAGTTCCGTTTTCGAAGCGAATTGAGCGTAATCCCGCGGTCGCCGATGGATAGGACGAAATATATTTAATCATTTTAAAAGTTTAAATTTTTTTTTGCCCTTTCATATTTCTCCGTTTCCGTTAGAAAACTTTTTTTTTCTCAAATTTTAACTTTTTTAAACGGCGGTTTTCCGCGTGTGCCATCGATGCCACTAAAAACTCGGAAAAAGTATCTTTTTTAAGACGTTTCGTGTCCGCGTGTGCCATCGATGCCACTCTAAAAACCCGCGAAAAGTACCTTTTTTTAACGAAATTGTTTTTTGGAATCCGCGCCATACTCTCCGACAATGAATAAGATACTTTGAACCTTAGACCGGCGGTTCGAGAAAAAAAGCAGGGTTGAGGGGGGTATGGGGGGCGCAATACGTAATTGACGGTCCAAACCAAAGTAAGGGGTTGGTGGGCACCGTCAGGTGCCCCCAGCGCTCGAGCGAAGTGAGTGCGCGTCGCCGTCAGGCGACAATACCTAGCCGGCTTTATTAGCGTCGGATCGGTATATATATACATATATAAAGCGAATTTTTGGATGATTTTTCTCCCATCCGTGCCACTTTCAAACTCGGAAAAAGCGCCTTTTTGGATGATTTTTCCACCCATCCGTGCCACTTGAAAAACGTGATTTTCCGGGGATATAACGCTTTGAGTATTAAGTTTCTTATATCTATTTATTAAAATATATTATTTAATTAATTAACTTAATCGCTGCCATAAGAATAGCTGTGAGAAATTTGGCGTTCCTAGGTTGAACGGTTTGGACGTCTATAGATAAACCGACGTAAGACAGAAGGCGCTAAGGACTATAGTATAAGATTTCAGAAATTTTCGAAAGTCTAATGGCACACCAGCCTACATACTATCTAAATACTTGATACCTATTTTGAATTCAGCTATCCCACCTAATAAGCACGAAATTTCAAATAGCGAAGAAATAATAAATGGACTACAAAAACTAAATATAAACTCAAATAACTTAATTACATCAAAACGTATTAGTCTATTTGGCAGTAAACCCATTACCAGTGTACTAGATATTCTAAAAAAATACCTAAAAGCTAATTACGAATGGCAATTCTTAACTAACTTTCACCACGATGACATTATGTCAGCTGTAGAACTGTGTTTAAATAGTAAATTCTTTGAATTCGATGGTGATTTTTAAAAACCAACTAGCTGAGAAGCCCGGCTTCAATTGCTAAAGAAAGAAATTATAACTGTGAGGTAAAGAATAAAAAGTATAGCACAATATTAAAATAAGAATTAAATCAAAAAAAATTTCCAATAGAAATCATGCCAAACATCTACCCATTATGTTATGTTCCAAAAGGCTTTAACCCAAAGGAGAAATATAGTTCAAACTAAAAAAAAACTTAAAGTTACCAAGCAAGCCATGAAACGTAAAACTTTAATACTTTCTTTCCTCAAGCACGTACTTCATTAAATGAAGTAACAAAATCTTCTCTTAGAAGTAAATGCACTGGATATCGAGGAAAGATTCGGATCAACTTCAAATTGAATTGTTTAAATTATTGCGTCAAACAGGACCAACAATTTTTAAAAAACAACAATACCCTCAGCAAGTGGCGTAGCTGATGGTTAGCAGGGCCCGCGGTGCGGGGGGGGGGGGCCTCGAGCTTCAGTGGGGGCGTCTAGCTTCAGTTTGGCCCACGTAGCAATCAAACGTTGCAGATTTGGTGAATATTTCGTATTAGGGTGAATAAAACGTCTTTAGGTTATTTATCCACTCTTCCTCTACGCCTATATACAATGTGAAGATATTCACGGGTTTTCCATTTCTTGTTGAAATAGCAATATTCACGTGGAAACACTGTCTTCATTAACCATTTCTCCACATAAATATATCTCTATTTTTTATAGAAAATAACAACGTTTCTTTGTTGTTTTCTCAACTAAATCATGACTTGTGTATTTCCATAAAATATTGACGTCTTTAGAATGTTTTTATTAAACCAAAACGGTAATTTCATTAATTTCTATTATACCTAATTCTTATTTTGGGCTCTATTTGTAAATATAATATTTTGATTAGTATGATCGCTATTTATACCTAAAGGTATTAAAATATCTCCCTTGGTACTATTTTATATCCCACACTAACAATTCAAAGAGATGTAGAAAACTTTATTTTGGCAAACATGTAGCTGTAACGCGTTGACATCTGGCAAATAAAACCACTAGCTCGTCTTGCCTTCTAACTGCCATCGCGCTTCCCAGCGAGGGTGTACACGGTAACGGTAATGTAATCTGTCATGTTTTCTGTTTGACACATCCAACTCTTACTAAATATTATCCTGTTCTACTTGATGACATAAATTAATATGGTAAGTAAAAACTTACTTAAGTGCTTATTTGAGTAGTAAACGTTTTCTTTCAGCCTGTAATGCTGACTAATGTTGTTTGTTTTAAATTTTACTAAGCCTATATTAACCGCCAAAGGCCACTTGGTTATGCTGTTAAGTTTTTGCTAAGTACAACCTTGGATGTTAAATGTCATTTTTGACACCAAATTAGTGGCAATGTGACCCCGAAACAAATTAATGAGAAATTTCCATGGAATAGAGTTTAAAAGTGACCCAATTAGTCTGTGTGAGTCTCTAAACATTATAATGTGTGAGAACTTAGAACTTGACTAATAAATGGAAATTTTAGGGTGCTTTTTTTTTATCTGAAATTCTCAGCAAATTAGAAAAACAATCCTGAAGATATTTGGGCATCATGATGAACAGTTGGCCTTTTTCTATTAGCGCAATCCAAATTCCTTTCACTGTTTAACATTTTAATTGGTCATTATGCTAATGTTAAATGTCATTTTTGACACTGAAGTGGCAATGTGACCCCGAAACAAATTAATGAGAAATTTCCATGGAATAGGGTTTAAAAGTGACCCAATTAGTCTGTGTGGGTCTCTTAAACATTATAATGTGTGAGAACTTGACTAATAAATGGAAAATTTAGGGTGATTTTGTATCTGAAATTCTCAGCAAATTAGAAAAACAATCCTGAAGATATTTGAGAACAAATCTTGGGCATCATGATGAACAGTTGGCCTTTTTCTATTAGCGCAATCCAAATTCCTTTGACTGTTTAACATTTTAATTGGTCATTATGCTAATGTTAAATGTCATTTTTGACACTGAAGTGGCAATGTGACCCCGAAACAAATTAATGAGAAATTTCCATGGAATAGGGTTTAAAAGTGACCCAATTAGTCTGTGTGGGTCTCTTAAACATTATAATGTGTGAGAACTTAGAACTTGACTAATAAATGGAAAATTTAGGGTGATTTTGTATCTGAAATTCTCAGCAAATTAGAAAAACAATTCTGAAAATATTTGAGATCAGATCTTGGGCATCAGTTGGCCTTTTTCTAACAGCGCAATCCAAATTAAATTAAAAAAATGTTAACTGAGTAGTAATAATATGACTCATTACATTTGATTGAGCTTTGGACGTTTGAAACAAAACCATTTTATACTACGCTTATGCGCTCTATAATTATTAAATAATCTTGATCTAAGCTATCTACGTAATTGAATATACGCCCAAATCATAAATTCTGGATATGCCCTTGTGGAGCTTTATTGCTTGTAAAAAAATACTGTAGGTTTTTCCTAGCTAGAGCATTTTACTGATTAGGTGAAGTAATTTAGTGTATAATAGTTTTATTTTAATGATAAATATAGAATTTTACTCTCATATTAGGCCACAAAAACCAATTTGTTTCGGAAACTAAGACATCTAATTCTACGAATGCTTCTAAGAAACCTGCTAATTCTTCGAAACCTTCAGAGAAACCTAATTCAACTTCCACCAAATGTTCTGGTACGTAATTAATATATTAAACAATTTAAATGTTTTTAATGATAATTAATACTTATTTCTCTCAGATACTACTGGTTGTTATGAATTAAACCTTGCAAGTGATTTTTCCGATGAATCTTCGGATGGGAATGGTAACAAAATTCCATATCAAAACAGATTGTTAGACAAAACTAATCAATTCGGTAATTAGATACTATTCTTTTCAAAATGGTATGTTCTTTAATATAGAAACAATTAATTTATAGGTGCTAATTACTCAAGTTCCTCTATTTCAACCATGCCAATGGCAATTAGCCCACAAGGTAGTATTAGAACTAAAATACATTTAAAAGCAATCTTTTCAATTTAAAATTTCTAGCTACTAAGAATTTGGACTCTTCTACTTCTGCCATATTGTCCTTAACAAATTCCAGAGATATTTCTATTAAAGGTACACCGCAAAGATTTATTACCACTTTTTATACAGCAAGTGATGGGTATTGAAAAATTGGTTTTACCAGAAATACATGAAATATAATTATCAGTTAGTGCTTATTCTGTGGGACGCATTTGTAAAGTGCGCCAGGAGGAGGGTGAAGAGAAGCTCTTTAGAAATTACCCCTTGGCCAGTAGGAAAATATTAAAAAGTATAGTGGGTGTAATTGTTTATCATCTAGTAAAAGTGACTGAAACTATCACTGTATACAGCAGCTTCGTAAGCGGTGGAGGGGGGAGTTTATTTCTGGAACTAAAAGGAAGAAATTGTTCGGCAGGTTGTGTACTCGAGGAAGGGGGGCGGTAGGGCGTGTAGTCGAGGAGGCAGCGTACTCAGGGGCAAGATTTTTCCTCCAATCGTATTTTTTATAGAATAGTACAGAGCAGTAATTTTGAGGGGCAACTTGGGGAAATTTTGATTTCGAAATGCAGGCCTCGATTTTTTCAGGCTACGGGGCTATTTCAATTGATATGTATTTCTGGTTTTACCAATACTTGACAGTGCATGAATATGGCCGCATTTGCATGGATAGTTAAGTGTGATGTAATTTAGTTTTTAATGATTTTCTTTTACAAACCATGTAGTTTTAGAGCTCATTTTAAAAAACCAAGAACATATGAAACACCAGTTGGAGATAAATTCGAAATTATTAAACAAAATTCTATTAAATAACTCTAAAATTACTAAATTGGATGTGGATAAATTAGAGCTGCAAATTCCTTGGAGGAATTAGATGAAATCGAGAAGTTTGTTAACATAGGATCAAACAAAGATATTCTAGTAATAATGTCTTTATATTTTCTATGCCAAAACCTTTTGTTACTTTTGTCTTTACCTACTAGGATACAATTATTTAAAATATTATATTTTTATCATAGATTTCATATCTTGGAGGTCTTGGAAGTAAAACACTGGGAGATTGCGCTAGAAAAGTTATGGCTTCCCTAGTTACAGATAAACTTGGCATGGAGCTCAACTGGGCAGGCCATAACAAAAAGGGCTTTAAAACACTTAATGTTAAAGATGTTGTTATTGGTAATTTAAAAACCACAATATTAGTATAGGTGGAAAAATTTCCACAATTTATTTTTTTTCGTAGCTGCAGTACGTTCAAATGATGGTTTCAATAAGGGTGACCAATTTCAAATTCAAAACGCAATTAAAGATTGGCTTAAGTATTAAAAAACCAGATTGAAATACCGAAAACCAGTGAGCTCTGGTGATGTCTCTACAGCTGCACAATCCCAGTCAAGTAAAAGTGATAGTGTTTTAGTTCAAGATGATGAAGCGCGAGATATGTTTTTAAATATGATGAACTAGCATGGGGAAAACGTTTTGCTATTGCTTATCCAAGTTAGGATAATTTTTGTGCCCTAATTTTAAAAATTAAAAACAACTCTCTTAGAAAAGTAAAAATAGGTACATAATTGTACACGTTACCATTTTTTAATTAAACCTTTTTGTCCAAGCTGGCGCGGAAATTAATTTTGTTTTGGCTTTTATATCAAATTCTCAAACAATTTCTTGCTGGAGTATTTGATTTTGTGGATTACTGTTAAAGACTTTAAAATATTATGATAAAAAACGTTTCTGTGCTAGAAGGTTGGTTAACTATGAATAATATAGTTAATAAAACTACGCAACCAATTAAGAACTGATGTTTTTAAAACTTTTTTTATATAATTTCATAATTAAGTTTTAGTATTTGTAATGCCCTAAAATATTATTAAATTAATATCCAGAAAAGCGTTCTGTTATATATTTTTGGTACCGGATATTAAATACAATGTTATTAATTCCAAATAAATAGTTTTACACACAATTGTTCTGTTGTTCAATTTTTGAGTTTTGGTTAAATTTATATATATTAACACTAAATTTCACAGATGTTTAAAAAAAGTGTGTTAGCTCCACCTCTACTGCTACACAAAGAGTTCAACACTCATACCAATTACGAATTCATTGATGCCCCTCATGGATTTAATTTTAACTGCTTGTGCGGAATGTTAATATTATTCCTCATAATATGGCTTGCAGGAAGACGTTTTTTAAACCATTTAGAAACGTTGATAAATGGTTTCGGTTTAACCGAGTAATAGCCAAAATTATGTTTACACAACGTGAATTAAATGTTTTAGGTTGGTTATTAAATCGTTTTAGAGACGTAGTACAAAGTACGTTAATTCTACGTTTATTCCACAACGTGAATATTATTTTAGTCATGTTAATAAATTAACGTTTTCTTCACCGTTTTTAAAACCGTTTTTTAGGCGGACATTTCTCAACCATTCTTAACGTCATTCTCTCAACTATATTCCAACGTCTTCGAAACCGTTTATCCACGCGATTTTGCTACTTGGGGGGCCTCTAGCTTAGGGGAGGGTCCCCGCTAACCATAAAAAAATTAAAAAGGGGGGCCTCATAGAGATTTTTGCGGGGGGGCCTCTGAGTTGTCAGCTACGCCACTGCCCTCAGCTAATTCGAAGCTTGGATATGACGGTGCATTTCTATTCTCCAAAAGCCTACTATTTCTTGAGAAAACATCTTTGTTTACCTCATCCCAACACACTTCGTGAATGGACAAACAAAGTCAATGGTCAACCAGGCTTCACGGCTGAAAGTTTCGCTTCCATTAAAAATGAGGTTGATAAATTTGATAACCCGCTGCTAGTAGCACTGTCTTTGGATGAAATGTCCGTTAAAAAACCCACCGAATGAACTGGGAAGGACTTTTCTGGTTATGTGAATTTGGGGTTGGATCACGCTACCCAAGATACTGATGAAATTGCGACATCTGCCCTCCTATATATGGTTGTAGCTATAAAAGGCCATTGGAAAGTCCCTGTCGGATATTTCTTCATCCATGGCACTCCTAGCCATCTGTTAAAAAATTTGGTTTAAGAGTGCCTCTTTCAAATCTATAAAACAGGGGCCAAATGTATTGCTCTTACATGCGATGGAAGTCCGTTGACTCGAAACGACTGTATTTCTGGTGTGCAAGTAGAAGAGTGTCTTTATCGGGGCATGGGACCTTTGCGATATTCATTATTACATACCTGAAGTTTTCAAAGTAATCAAAACTTAGAAGAAATTCACGGTCAAGAATAAAACTCTCAATCTTGTTTTAAAGATGACTTCCGTATTCTAGTCAAGGCTTATCTCTTTCGTCATCATGCTGACACTCTCCTAGTAACCACTCGTGCCTATTTTGAACATGATGCAAAAACCCAGCCCACAAAACCTTAAAAAAAACAATTTTTAATGATAATATATACAGTAATTAAAACACCTTTTAAAACTACGTACTCTCATTTTATTTGCATCTCCTTCGCAGTTTTCTGAGCTCCACCAAAAATGATTTATTCGGCCGTATTCTGCATGACCACGCAAGTAAGAAGGGAAACGCCTACTTGCTTCGGCCCTACCATTCAACAAGAGCTTACTGGTTTCCCTCTTCTTTCCCCTCTGGCTTGGCCAATTGAAGGGCTGCTTTAGTGTGACGTATTACTTGTTTTGAATTCCCAACTTCCGGTTAAAATTTTCCGACATTTTTAATATCATTTGTAAAGTGAATTTTACCGAAACTGCACAGGCAGTTATTGCAGCTGTCGTGGGAATTGAAGCGATAGGCTTAGCGGAAGAAGTAGAATTCAAGAGGAGCAAATCCTTCTAGTATATCATGCATTATGTCAGGAACAAAATTGCTTGTTACATGGAAGTGAGTAAGTTTGTTAAAAAACACTCTCTTTTTACACCAGTTTCTGATGGAGATTGCAGTGCTATATCTTGATTGTAATTATCTACAGCCGTCTGTTTTACCATCACATTCTTATGAACTTTACAAAAATGACATGGATGATTGGCTGTAAAACCTTCAATTAAACCGAGAATGAGGTGCAAGCCAAGATTGTCACCACTGACTTGTGCTAAGTAGGCATACGCAGTGCCAGAAAACTCACTCAAATTTATATGAAATCCATTTGTTTCTATATCACGAAACTCTTCATACAAATGGAAGAGCACTGAATCTATCCCGAGTTCTTTAACATAACTTGTCTTTGCTATGGTTAACAAATATATGTTATTTAGAGTGGAATTGTACTGTGGTGGCAGTGCCTTAATGGTGATATAAAAGGCAATAACTTTGTGGGTGCCAGTTTTTGATCCTTAAGGATTTGTCACTTCAAATTCATCCGAATATAGCATAATAGGAAGTTTTATATTCTGGGCATTAAATTTTATATGAATTCCCTGTTTACCGTCCTTAAAATCTTGTAACCCAGTAGTTTCACTATTAACATAGTTATTAATAATATCATAAACCCCGGGAGTTTCGAGTACTTTCGTTAGGGTTCTCCTCAATGGGACTAACTGAAAATAGCACTTCTTTGTTCTTTCAATAACATTTCCTGTCTGGGGACTTTGAATATTACTTTTTAATTCCCCCATTTCAATATCCCTAGGTTCAACAAGGTAGTCATGTTCTTTTAGATACTTTTCTTGTTTGTAGGGTGTATCAAAGTTTCTGAATGGATTTGATAACTTTTCAAAATCAGAAAAGAGATTACCTAATTCATCCTTCTCAAATTGAGACTTAATCTTGCATTTCATATATTCTACAATATCGCATACTATTTCTGTGACTCCCATAAGAACAGTTTGAATCGTAACTTGAGAAACAGTTGGTGATGACTTCAACTCACATATGAACTGAATAGCACGGTCAAAAATATCATTTGCACTTAAATCATTACTGATATCCATTTCAATTGCTTCATGTTGATTATAGAGTAATCAGCATGTAGTGGATGCTCGTTGAAAACTTCATCATTGTTAGACCCATTCATAACAAATGGATGTTTTTTAGAAAGATGTCGTTTCAAAGTGAAAAAGGTTGAATACGATTGTCCACAATGCTCCTCAGCACAGTAAAAGTTACCAGAACCATCTCTTAAATTGTGTGAATTTCTTAAGTGAAAAACAAGGTTTTGTGGGCTACCATGAATTTCCTTACGACACTGGAAGCAAGTATAAGTCATTTTCCTTATAAATAAATCCTGGTAACACTAAAAACTAGCCGAGTCAACTCTAAAAAAACATACCCATTATCTTCTTGTTCTTTATACTTTTGATACAATGATAGAAATTTTACCCCTGGGCCAACCACCAGAATTAGTTCTTTTAAGAAATCAGGTGTCAACATTATAAAAACTTCTTCATCAATGCAATTTTCTGACAAGAATTAATTTTATGCCAATTTAAACTATTCAATAGAATACTGGTTATAAAGATTTAGAAGATTACCTATGAAATTGTTTTTAAATTGAATTAATTTCCACTCTGTAAGTTTTTTCTCTACAAAAGCATCTATTTCACTTTACATTCATGCATCTAATAAAAAGCAAAATGACAAAATATGAATTTTTTGAAAAACTAAGCTGGGTAGATTTCATAAGTTTCGCAACATTCGGGGGTAACCCCACAAAAGATTGCTAAAAAGCAGACTGCATTTCTAAATTTTGTCACTCTCGGTCAATAATTAAGTAAGTTTTCTCTCTTAAAAATCATTAAAATATGACTAGTCATGCCTTTTCCAACTATTCATGTTCGAAAATTTTTAATATATCCATCCACAAGGTAATTAAGCTGGGTAGATTTCATAAGTTTCGCAACATTTGGGGGTAACCCCACAAAAGATTGCTAAAAAGCAGACTGCATTTCTAAATTTTGTCACTCTCGGTCATTAATTAAGTAATTTTCCCTCTTAAAATTCCATAAACTATTAAAATATGACTAGTCATGCCTTTTCCGACTATTCATGTTCCAAAATTTATATTTCCATCTACAAGGTAACTAGGCTGGGTAGATTTCATAATCTTCACATCACTAACCACAAATTGCTAAAAAGAAGACTGCATTTCCATAATAAATCACATTATTGTATCTTACCCACTAAATTTCTTGAAGACAGTTAAAATAATAAGAGTCGCTAATAAAATGTGATAAAAGCAATTAAGCCTTAACATCAAGTCCCAAAAATTTTGTGTTAATTTGTAAGCATTTGAAATTTGTTACACATAGCCTTGATGTAGAATTTGCTTAATATTAGTCTTTACAACTTGGTTTAAACTTAAAATTAAATCTAAATCTTAAAATCTTAAACACTTGGCATTCAAAATTTAATAAAGTATAAACTTTTGTTAATTTGAGTTTATTCCATAGCTTCCAAACAGTGTTATTCTAGGGCCCAAAAGTTAACCATCCACCCCTGATAATTAATAAAAAATTAAAGAAATTTATAAATATGAAGAAACATAATAACCATAAATACTTCGTGTAACTTTATTCAGAGTGAGGGAGCAATTATAGTTTAGTTCAGCGCAGAGCCCTTTGCATATCACTTATTAAGTCTCTGAAATACTTAATTTCTACCCAAGCTGGAATATCAGTTTAATAAAATAAAATTGACTCGTTGAGATAGATTTATGTCGTGCATTTGACTAAAATTCTTGACAAACCTCATTCGTTATTCATCGGCTAGGAAAATATACTACTCAGCTTAGTAACAAGCCCAAAAAGGAGCTGGGTGAGAGTGAGTGTGGAAAATAGGTAACATCAAACATTGTCACTTAAGCAATATCCAGTGTCATACATAGGGTCGGAGTTAACTATTATGATATAGCCACTCATATTAATCTCATTCTTCCACAACTTTAGGCGTGAAATGATCAATCCTTGAACTATCTCAAAAGCCTTTGAATTATGAAATAACATATTTCTTAATTTAATACCAACTAAGGCTTAGCGAGTAGCGACAAATTTACATTTGGGATTAGTTCTTATATTAATCATCTGTATCAATAAAAAATCACGCAAAACCTGTTACTACAATAAAATATCTTAAATTTGTCTACTTAGTATGAAAGTTTTTTTTTATCAACTCGTACACACCGACGCCAGCCACTCGAAGGAAATAATTTTGTTCTAAAAATGTGTGCAATTTGCGAGGTGCTGAAGCCGAACAATTTGGCGCGTAAAACCATCCCATCAAAACCTCTTAAATTGTAGTCACTAGAAACTGCAGCAGCCGACAAGGCCTTGTGCTACCCGTTTTGGGCGAAAAATAAACCAACTTGGGCTAAAAGATATATTTGCAAATAACCCAAATGCATATGGTGAAACACAATTACCCAAAATTGGGAAAATAACCCAAATAGGGAAAACATTTGCCCAATTCTTTTTACCCAACCTTTTTTACTGTGTATATTCGCCGATTAAAAGTGTTTTATGCCCGCCTGCTATGTAGACCTAGCGAAACCACCGTCTTACGCCAAATGAAAGCCGGCATGTTACCAGAGTTTGCCGCCCTGCTCCATCTTAAGAAATTTTCCTCGGTCGACGAATTGTTGCATGTTGTCACCCAATTAAAGTAGGTAATAGGTGTTTTCCAGAAGAACAATAGTCCTCCGGTACAAGCTCCGGCTCACCCCTGGTCTAGCTATTGCCATCTTTGTAAAAGGTCTGGCCATACCGCGAGCGTTTGCCGAACCCAAAGATCATATCAGCCCAATAATTATAGACAGGAAATCATTCCTACCCCCACAGCAACCCCGCCCCCGCAACCTCCTTACGAAAACCGTTGTTTCCATTGTTCTCAGACGGGATATTTTGCCCGCGAATGCCCCAATCGTCCGCCTTCGCCCCCGCAATTACATGGATATTTTGACTCCACTACTACCATCCCTAAACAAGTAGTGGAATAACCCCCCAAATTATGTTAATTTGATTTAACATTTTACGCCGGGTACCCAAAAACTATGGTAACGACCATCAGATTATTTTTTTTTCTCTGTGCAGTATTTTCTTTATATATATTATTGAGTTATAGTGTTTGGTTTTTTATTGCGGTCATCCAACAATCGAGTGTTTTTTTTTCATCTAACAATTCAAGTGTCGTGCTTATATATATATTTGTTTTTAATGTCGTTCCCCCTAAAAGGTTTAAAGACATAAGCGAGACCTTACTTACTGAACAATTGAACTTTTGCATTGTCCGAGACGGACACTAACGAAGGGGAGGGATATGTAACCCTTCAAGTTTATTTTCCCCCGTATACTTTTTTTTGTGTGTTATTTACTTTTGTTATTACATTTTTTCTCGCACTCTGACTACCGATTCTCAAAACCCCCCGAGTCAGACCAATCTGGTCTTGAACATATTGTTTAGTATTAATTTAATGAATATTCCTGACCCCTCGTAACGTACCATATACCAAACGTCTTATAATTTTAAGATCTTATACATAAAAAATACCCCCGCGAGTTAGAAATAAATAAAATTAACTTAAACTTAGGAACTTAAATTATTTGTGACTGGTACATAGGAATCCCGTATAATTTACATAGCTCATAAGATCTGGTCTAACCTACCCTCAAATATAAATATTAAGTTAATCAATTAACCCGTTCTCTTAAAATAAATTATTAACTAAATCCCTGCCTTCAGCAAAGCTAAAATTAATCCCTTGCTAATTAAAGTGTTTACTCTCGGTCACAAGACCATGGTGCAATACATTCCGCAAACTTTCTCAGCCCAGGTTTTTCCTAAAACTTTCTGAACTAGACCAATAGTGTCCCCTCAGCTAACAGCGATCCCATGTAAAACTTATCATGTTCGCGAGCCTCTGACCCACTACCAGGTAGTGATAACCCAAGAAAAAGCGCTCGTTTTCCAAGGCCGTCGCCACAGGGTCAAGAGGGCGCCCGGACGTTTCCGCTTGGAGACAGAAAATCGGGAACATCGAGACTCTCTGGCATTTCCCCCCGCAACCCCAAGCGACCTTTCTTAAATCGGACAACGTCACCACCGCATGACTAGACACGAGTCTTAAATACACCAATGACCTAGGTAAAATGGGAGGTCACCAGTTGCTTTTTGTTTCAACTCCGCCCCCCAATAACCCGAACAAAACCAAGTGACAGAGACCCAAAAATACAGAATATTGGATTCTCAACAAGACGGAAGAAGTTGATTTCGCTCGACAGACCAGATGAACTTCCGAAGAAAATCTAGTGATAAGTACCAAATTTCATTCCCCCCCCCCGTAGAATACCCAGGGTCAAGTCTGAAATAACTGTTTAAACGTAGAGAGAAAATTTCTAAGAAAGGTGCTACCCCTCGCTATTGTCCGAGGAAAGGTTAAAATAGACCCCCCGAGTTCGAGAGCTCATATCCACTTTGTATCGTTGTACTGTTAAGAATAGATTTTGCCATGTTTTTGGAGTTTTTAGAATTAATTGTAGTTAGTCATAATTGTAGTGTTTCATTTTAATTGTAGTTATCAGAGTTCAGTGTATATTGTTTATTTTATTCCCCCCCGCTGATCCTATTGAGAACGAGTGTTTTAATTTTTTGTCTCTAATGTGCATGTTATCCCCAGCTTAAAAGTAAAAATAATAAATAGTAATAGTGATGGCCTAACTATCCTACTAATCAAAAGAACCATAATATCTGTTTTCTCCCCAAATTTTATTACTTTGTGTAGTGTTTATCAATAAGTGTGAAATAAAGATTTTGTGATTGACTAAAGACAAAGGGTTTCCATTCTGAATTCGAATCTCCCCCATTTTTTCTTTCCCCCGTATGTAACACCCCTCTCTCAGATTTAATTCACACCACGATAAGGCCACGACTCGCATTTTGTCGCCATCTTCCCCCGCCTTAGTGAATTATTATCTTTGAGTAAGGGCTAGGAATATTTCCGTCCATCAATTGTATGACGAATTCCTTAAAAAGGTTACACTTGTTATGGGAATATTCTGAGATTCTAAATTGTAAACAAAATTAATGGAATAGACGAGTAAATAAAACCGCTTTCCATTTGAAATATTTTTAACGAACTTCCGAGGGAATTGTGGGTAGGAAAGGATAACCTGATTGGCTATTACGGGAGTCTGCGCAGAACGTAAATTATCCTACTTGTACACTTTTACAAATGTTCCGGCGAAGTGGCGGTTCAGTGTTCCACATCTTAAACTAATTTATTTAAATATTGAGTGTTAATGATTAAAACGGTTTCGAAAAAAGAAAAACGTAGTTTCTGGAGATGAACTTAACAACTAAAAAAACATGGTATGATAATATTAAAATCTAAATTTAAAAATATTTTTCGGACAAGGCTTAATGCATCTTTCAATGTAGGTTTGCTTTGAAAGTGATTTTAAATGAAGATTTCAGTTTACCAAAAGGAAAGCTTTTACAACCTTTAAGGCAACAACTGGGAACCACCCTGGAAACTCATTTAAACTAATAATAATAGTAAAACGATAAGAGATCTTTCATGTATATCCAAAGATAATCTAGACTACGTACCCTAGATTGGAAATGCAGAGAGATTCCTACGGGCTCCCGTCTAACCACACGATTCCCTAGTTGCGGGGGGCAATGTAATAGCGAGGGGGTAAAAAGTCTGAAAAATTCAGTTCGGTTCAGTTTTAAATCTCGTGCTGGCAGTCTAAACAAAAAAATCGGGACTCGAGGACGAGGCCCAAGGGTTCGACCAAGTTTGATTTGAAGCGTAAATTTTCATTATTTTACTGATTGGATTTCAAAGGTATTTGTTTTAAGTTACATTAACCAGATTTAATATTAAACTAAGGTTTATTTTATTTTACCAAGGTGTAAACTAAATATGGGAAAATCTTGCCAATTCAAGAGTTGTAAGAACTATCTCAAATCGTCATTAATTATAAGTTGGGTTAAATTGAAATTGTAGCATAGTTTATTAATACGTTGGTAATAGAATGATTCATTTGTCATCAATTTTATTGGATTTGCCTTAATTTTTATCTAAGCAAAGCTGTTTAAAAATAATAAAAATATAGAAAAACATTTGAAATTAAGCATTTAAAACATATTTTTACAAAAGGTAAATGACCGTAAATCAGGAGATTCAATCTCTTCATTGGGCAAAGATATTAATTTTGAAGCGTTTTTTAAAGTTTACCCCTGAAATTATATTTAAAACAAACAATTTATGACTACATCCATGATAATTAAAATTGTAATACTAACCATTCGGCTTTTCAGATTTGGGTTGTTTCTTTTGACAATAAGCGTGATCCCTTTTTAGCCCGAGGCCCGAACGAGGTCCAGATACCGAAGCAGACGAACCCGTTGAAACTTTTCGGACTAAACTTCCACCCCCACCTCTCCCACTAGGGAATCGCATGAGACAACGCATTTCGCGTACGTTTCTACCCCGTGGTATATCGTAATCAAAAAATGACAACATAAGCAGCCGACGTTCATAGACCAATGAAAATAGGTTTATAGTTGTAAGAATCAGCCGTAAGATGCCGCTACCATCACAAATATTACGTGACTAGGCTGGATAACCCCCATTTTCTTCCCTCTGTTTCAAAATACCTTCCCCGTGAAAATTAATGAAAAACTGGCAAACAATTTCTTTACTCGTCTATTTCGATGAAATGGATGATTCTACTAAAGGTATGTAGCTATTGTCCTTGAAATAAAATTAGCTTTGACAATTTGATGGCTTGACCCATCATTTCTAGATTTTTGTCCTTCGCTTGCAATATAAATTAATAACTTTCTTAATGATGGTGTTCAATTCCAACTTCAGCATCAAACATGTTCGTGGTCATCTGGGAAGATGTCCATGCCAACAATATTTCGTAATACAGCAAGTTCTTGTTCTTAGACTACATTTCTTTTATAGAGGGAGGAATATCTCTTCATAACAACTAAACAAAATTGGCTTAAAACCAAGGAGATCTTGCTCAAATTATAATAACATAATTAAACCTACACGAAATGATCCTTGGTCAAAATTTAAAGGTGATAAGTTAGCATCACCGGTTTTTTCTATTCCACTTTCAACTGGATTTAATTTTTTTAAATTAAATAAAAAAATTATTTAGACTTATTTTTACTTGTTTTAATTCTATGGAAACCAAACCAGAGTTGGAATGGCTTTTGGTGTGACCCACCTTTTGCCATTTACAATTTGTATATCCCGTTCTAAAAAGTGATCATTTCAAATTAAATCATGATTTGAATGTGTCGCGATTTACAGCAATTGTCCATTGAGAAAGTATTGTAGGTTTAGATAAGGGAAACCTACAGTTATATAAAGATTTTAAATAAGAATGAATATTCATCGAAATAATATGATAGTTTAATCCTACTTATAAAGCACCACTAAACTTAAGTGGCGCTTTAGAGTAGGCGCCCACTGGCTCTCTGTTTCGTATCCGTCCTGCCTTTCACAAGGCATTGTCTCCGTTACGAAGCAAAGGCTTGTGGAAGCCAGGACGGAGACGTTACGAGGAGCAGTGAGCGCTTGGCCTAGGCCACGTAGTACCTAACGCTTAAGAATATTTATTCGTTTTAAAATCAGACGCAAAAACTTTAGGGGTGAATTTGATAAACGGGTAGTACTTTTATGTTAGCTAACATGTTTCATAATTCGTTTTGGTGATTTTTTTTTATTAAAAAGTTATAGAAAAAGTGTTTTCTACTTAAAATCAGTTTTTATTTGGTAAAAAAAGGTTAATTTTAGTGTTTTTACGCATTGCAATAACAAGTAAAACAGTACCGGAAAAGGTTTCATTCCATAAGTAGGATTAAATTATCATATTATTTCGATGAATATTCATTCTTATTTAAAATCTGTTTATAACTAAACCTACAATACTTTCTCAATGGGCAATTGCTGTAAATCGCGACACATTCAAATCATGATTTAATTTGTAATGATCACTTTTTAGAACAGGATATACAAATTGTAAATGGCCAAAGGTGGGTCACACCAAAAGCCATTCCAAGTCTGGTTTGGTTTCCATAGAATGAAAACAAGTCTAAATATTTTTTTATTTAATTTAAAGAAATTACATCCAGTTGAAAGTGGAATAGAAAAAACCGGTCATGCTAACTTCTCACCTTTAAATCTAAGAACTAGAAATTGCTGTATTACGAAATATTGTTGGCATGGACATCTTCCCAGATCACCACGAACATGTTTGATGCTGAAGTTGGAATCGAACACCATCATTAAGAATGTTATTAATTTATATTGCAAGCTCGAAGGACAAAAATCTAGAAATGATGGGTCAAGCAATCAGACTTAAATTGTCAAAGCTAATTTTATTTCTAGGACAATAGCTACATATCTTTAGTAGAATCATCCATTTCATCGAAATTCCATTAATTTTGTTTACAATTTAGAAACTCAGAATATTCCCATAACAAGCCATAACCATAACTCACTGGATAGTACACGAGTTACTTAAGCCTTTGACAAAATATCATTTCGCAATCAGAATTTTTTTGTTTTTAATTATAAGATCATCTGCTGCTTTTTATTTGGGTTTTAAAAGAATTGTCTTATTTAAAAATTATAATAAAAATTACCCTTATTTTAAATTTTCACAGCCAAAATATTCGCGAATCACGTCAGAGTACCTAAAAGATTACAAACACGAACATGTGTGACGCGTCACGTGATGTTTTTTATTTTCTCACCTAATCGACTGGCGTCGCTTAAACGTGGTACCACAGGAATACGGAACAAATACCGGTTGTCTGCTAGTTATCGCCCCCGTATTAACCCCCGTAGAATCTTTGGTCTATTTCTTTATTATGTCTATGATCGTGACGTTGCAAGCATGGCGACTTCTAATCTGCCTAGTAGTTTTAAACAAATTGATTTGTCCGATAATGAAGGGAATATTTATAGCATAGCAGTACCATCGGACGATTATGACAGAATACTTATTGGTAAGTGTTGTTTCATTAATTTTTCAGCTATTAATTACCCAATTTATTCAAAATACTTAAATGAGCATAAACCTCGGTCAAAATAACTTATTTGAGCTTTTAAGATGCAGAAAAAAATAGCAGACGACTCAACGCCTGAAGCCGTTCAGTAGCATACTACGTCACGTTAGCAATCGCAACTCAAAGGTTGACTCTGCAATTAAATAAATACCACGTGACCCTGGAGCTTTTCAAACTCCCCAACATCTCCAAGTGCTACGACCAATGTGTTACCAACAGAGTTGGGGGAAAGCAAAAAGTTGGTTTTTTGCTTTCACCAAAACACCACTTTTGTTGTCCTTTAATAAATATGTTTAATACTGTACAAAACTAATGTTACGGGAATAAATAGCCAAATAAATATTACCATAATTAAAAAACGAGTTTGATTAATGTTGTTGGTTACAAATTAATGATCAGATTAATTTTTCTCGATTGAAAAGGCACCACGAAAGCGCATTTTTCCCTTACGATTTGACTTGCTAAAAAATCTTTAAATTTTAATTGGAATGATAGGTATTGCTCGGGCGTAGTTAAATCCCTTAAAAACGATAAGAGCCAAGCGATGGGGAAAATACTGCCGGCGGCTTCTTTCCTCAAATTAAAAATAATGTCGGTAAAATCTTGGCAACGCATTTCGGTTATAGCGAATCGCTTATTAGGGTAAGAAGTTGACGATATTGTTAAAGGCAACTAGGTTGGGTTTTGGACCCTTAGAATTAATTTTAACAGAGACTTTAGGAGAAAAACGTTAAGGTCTTCCGTATTGTTCGCCTTTCCGCAAAGATCAAATATCTGACAGAAATCTAAAAAGTCAGATCTGGGAAAAAATAGAGATGGGGCAACGTTGACGCTGGGTACGTACTTTAAAGTATTACCTGGCCCTATCGCCACATTTTTCAAAAGCCCAAACAAATCGTTAACGGTTTTTTTTTGAAATTGTGGCCTAAAAGGGTAAGGTTGGAGCAAAGATGATAGTGATGCCCCCTTTGATTGGCATCGGACATCGCTATGGGGAGGCGATTTTATCTAAGACCGACTCAAATAACAAGAAATCATCAAAATTGGGGCCAATTCTATATACAGCTGTTAGGAACACATAATTAACTTCTATCGTGAATATACATTAGCTTCACATATTACATCAAATTTGACTCCCTTTTTAAGATGAAAATCCACACCCCCTCCACTTTGCTCTGGTCTTCCATGTCCAACAAATTCTAAGTCAGGGTACGTTACTGAAAAGTTACCTTTGAACCATGTTTCGACTAGCGCGTAGATTTCAAAATTATTTTTATCAGAATTAAATGAACTTGTCAAAGTTGGCAGTTGCACTTCGAATATTGTGATAAAGTAGGTTAACCATAAAAAAGGCTTTAATTAATACACATAATAATAATAATGGAACTTGTAATTACAAAAGAACTTATATTTGTTTGAGATATATTTTACTTCCGTAAGTATGGCCAGTAAGGGCATTAGCTTGAGATGACTCAATTTCCGAAGAATTGGAGATTGACCGAGTTTTTGTCATGGTAAGTAATCGCTTTCAGCTGGCGGAACTCCAGTAGGCTTAACTAGTATTAATGTAAAGGAAATTGTTCCCACCTGTTTAAATATAAATATAGATGATATTCGAAGTATATCGCTCGGGTTCCGCCAGCGTTGTGAGAATTTTTCTTCGTTTACGATTTGGGGTTTGGTCGAACTGTCCTTGACCTTTGCACGGAAAGAAGAAAAAACCCGAACACAGTAGATTTAAAGCGCGTCACGAAAACTTTTTTTCGCGGTTAACAAGAAGAAGAAAAAACGTCTAATTTTTAGCTGTTAGTCGGACACGGCTATTAGACACTTCAACGCCGATCTCCAAAGTAATTTGTTGTCCAAGTTCAGTCGCTGGTTGAGATCGGATGGAGTATGATGATCGTAGCCACTAACGATTGACTTCGTTGGGACGGTCAGGCCACAGCAGCAACCAGTTTGTTGAGTGGACGCACATAACTTTTCTCAGCCTGTTTAGATGATTAGATGATATTCGAAGTATATCGCTCGGGTTCCGCCAGCGTTGTCAAGTAGTATTTTGACTTCCTAGTATGAAATACCTGAAGAAATTCCTATTGAGAAGGAAGTTTTTTTTATCGTAATGCGTATCGGATAGATATAAGGAAGAATGTAGTTCGAGGTAGATTTCTTGTAAGGGATAATAATAATAATAATAATTAATCTAAAGATCCAATCAAATCTGCTCCCCGCGAAACAAGTTTTTGAAAATTACAAATGTGCCGTCTACTCTAAAATGACGAGAAAACGCTATCATATGACCCGTGGCGCCATCCATTATTTTTGGAAAAAATATCTCGGGTAGAATGATAAAGTTTTCTCCTCAATTGGGAGCAGACAGCAGTATTCTTATTTTTTACAAACTGGTTTCGCGAATTATTGAAATCCGACGTTTTGAATGGACCTCTAGATAAATATTCCCAACTCAATGATTGAAATAAGCCTTATGCCTTATCAGCGCTGACTTTAGGTAGTGGCGACCTTTAGAACCATCGAACTACTATAACCAATCAAAGGTGGAGAAAAAATAATTTTCTGCAGCTGATATATCCGGATTAAGTGTTTACCTACTATTACCGATTTTTAGAGATATTATTTAACTAGATAAACTAAAATCGGATTGAAACGTGTTTTGGAACTCTTTCTACGCGACATTTATCAGTCGTCTAAAGGTAATAGTCATAATTATTACTTTTTAAGCCATTAAAAATCGATTAACACAGGAAGACATCCGTCACATATTATTAGAATGCCCCACGACTTCAACTGAAGATACATACATATATATATATACATTAAACATATATTGGGACTTAACCTGGAACCCAACCAGACCTGGCACCCGCAGATGGTAGCCTCTATCTTCGGCCGTTGGCTAGTAAAGAAGCGGAATGTAACCACTTAAACCTGAGGGATACAACCCTCATTTACCTCCTGTACATCATATGTTTTGTAATGTATCTGAACGAAAATCTAAAATTGTAAAAAAAATGTTAGAAAACTTTATATAAATTTTAAAACAACTTCAGCTATGTTAAAGTATGATATGTCAGCTGAGCTCACTTATGTAGAGCCACCCTGTTTCAAAAGGGTGTCTTAGTGACAGCTCCAATAAAAACCTTTAAACCTTTAACCTGAAATGACGGCAAATTTTTCATCTACAGATCTGAATATGCGAAGTAGCGAATGGCATTCACTTGAAGGTAATAGGTACTAACTGCTTTGATTTGACTTTGTGAAATTGCGTAAATTTTTCATTATCAGTGGCACGTTCAAACCACTTAAGGCCCTAGGCGCAGTGTGATTTTGGGGTATCTGGTTCAACAACTAAATTTATTAAAAACTAAAAGCCGATTCGAAATATTTCGGAGCTCATTTAAATGGGTCGAAATGGGGCCCCTAGGCGTGCGCCTAAAGGAAAAATTGTACGCAAGTATAATTTTTAAAATAAATAAATAGTTTGTTTAAATAAAAAGTGGAATTATCAAATACTAAGTTTGTGATGCCTTAAAAAACTATAAATATATTTAAGATGGTTATTTAATATACATTTTAATGAAATCCTAATTTTATAAAAAGTGGTAGGTTTTTGAAAGTTTCATAATGCATTTACGTAGAAACAATGTTTAAATAAAGACAAATAAATAAACGAAGAAATTATTTTAATAGAAATGTCAAACATATATCGCTAACGTTCTCATTGTTTAAAGTGCGCTATCGTAGTTTTGATTTCTTATTGATCAATTGGTTTGGAAAGGAGTTTTCAAATCGCCTTTTTGATGAATTTGATAGATTTAGCCATACAATTTATTATTTTAGTCAAATAGTAAAATTGGTATTCTTTATCGTTATATGAAATGGGTATATTTTCTATGTTAAGTGATTGCAATTTATATCATGTTCTTTTTTAATTTTGACAATGATGTTCGACCGCATTATAGAAAAATGTAGATTTATTTTTGTATCACGATATATAAAACAAATTATCAAATATATACTAATTTGCTTTTTTCGATTTATTTAAGTCTAATTCCTACCAGGATCACTTGAGACGTAGTACTTGTATTCTAATCAAATAGAAAACTTCCATTTCTTACTAGAAAAAGCCGAAGACATTTTCTTAGAGGCACCTTAAATCTCAAGCCCCCATTTTGCTTCCGGTTCCTTGCGCTCTCTCGCGCGGGCCTCCCGTCGATCCCTCCTGTCATAGAGAGAAGGAAGTGTGGACGTTTTCTTACTGTACTCGTTATAGGAATGGCTTAAGCCCTTCTCAAAAGATATACTGAGAAAGAACCCTACCAACGGTAATTTTAGGAGGGTAAAATTTAATTATTCAATGACCTAACAAAGGTCTTCAAGGCCTGTCACGAAAATATTAACAATGGACACTTCCAATCAGCTTACGTAGTGCTATCTTTTGGGGTCCCATTTCCTTCGACCAGAAAATAATTAGATATATATGGCGTACCAAGTATCGGAGGCCCATTGGAACTAAAAACTCGATCCAAGCTTTTAAAGATCGTTGCGTCGGTTAATCGAATTCATTATTTCGAAAAGTTATCTGAAAATCACCTATATAAAGCCCCATTTTCACGCTTGTTAGTGAGGAATTAAATAAGCGAAATATATCTTATCAAAAAACCATTTAGCGTGAGTGGTTTTTCAGATTTTGTACCCGCTACAAGCAAGCGTGAAAAGTCAGCTTTAGATCTAGATATCTAGATGAACATTACTAGAGGTGATAATTCTAGACTTTTTAAAATTATATTTGAAGTGAATCTATCTATCTCAAAAAATCATTTTGGTCGTGAAATTGCGTTGCCTTGCTGGGATATAAATAAGCCTACTAAACCTCCTAATGTAGAGCAAAAACGTCATCTTGACATCGGTCAATTGAAAATAAATGCGTATAGTGACGTTTTGTCGTGAAATGAATATAATGTTAACAATAAATTATATCACACTTAATGAAAAACGACATAAGCGTTGGCAGTTGCGCAACTATCGTCCTTTGGGATCCGCCCAACGAAACTCGATATTGAGGCCTTTTTCGATCATTTGGGACAATGTTATTCGGAAGCGTTATTGGGCCCCTTCTCCTTCAGGGACCGCCGGCGCCGTGGGCCCGATATAAAAGTCTCAAAGCGTCGCCAGTTAAACATTTACTTCCAAATCGTTTAATTTTTATAAGTGTCATTCAAGTTCCGCGAAATACTTAAATTTTATTTTATATTAAAATTATTTAAAATTGCATTATTTCGAAAACCATTAAAAATAATTCCAATTGGGCTAAAGAGAGCCTCTGTAGTGTCCAATATTTTTAGGTCTTTGTTTTGTTAAACTCAAATAAATTAATAAGCACAGTGCAAAAAAAGTATCAAAGTCAAACACACGTCTTTGAAAATTGCTCATTTAGCGTAGAAAAATTCACAATCATTAAAAATATTCGAAACCTTTCCCAAACTCTGGTATGACAAATGACGTGGAACCAAAAATAGGCAGTTAAATATATATTTATCATCGTAAAAATGTCAAGGAAGACTATCGCTAAGCCGAAAGCTAGGGAATAGCAAAATTTACAATAGAAATTTGAGTCGCTTTCTAAGAATCGAAAGAAGCGCTTGTTTAGGGAAAGACGAAGGTCGGATTGTTGTTTAGGGGCACTTCACTTATCGTCTTTCCGTGGTCGCAGTCACCCCCGCAGTTTCTCACTGCCTCTCTCTCACCCGCTCCTTTGACAAGCCGCTTCCCGCCTTTCGAATTTTCCATTCTGTGGAAAAAGGCATCTTTGGTCGGGTTTCAGCTCCACGCGCCATACACGTGGCACAGAAAAGCCACGTGCGTCACTTTATTATTCTTTCAACTTCAAAATCGGTAAGCTAATTGCGCACTATGTTACTGAAAATATGGGACGCTAACTGGAATTGCGAGAGTTTACGCGATAGAGTAGTGGCACTCCGTAGCTTAGGCCATGGCCGCCATTTTGGGTGTAATTTTTTTATCCGTCGTTAAAAGCATCGGTGACGTCCTATGACGTTACAGTTCCATTACTCAATTTACGGGATAATTCACCGATTTCAAAGTCGTTTTTCACACCAAATTTTTCAAATTTCTAATGAACTAGTTAGAAATCATTCGGTTCCTAAGAAATGTTTCTATAAAATAAAACGAATAGAACGTAAACGTATTAAAGTAAGACTTGACGTCACAAGACTGAGCTTAATCGGAATAATCTAGGCACGGGCCATTTATATTCAAGCGTAAATTTGTGAAAGTAAAAAGCAAAGGCGTAAGAGCCAAATTTTAACAGGAAGGACACGATACTTTACAGAAAGGCCTATTATTTCAAGAATATGAATATTCATCAGGTTAAGCGACTGACGCTAAAGAAACCGTGAGCGTGAAATGTGTAGGAGTGTAGACGTAGCTTTATCGCGTACATTCTACACTCTTACGAGCTCCCTCTATACCTTTTAATCCAATTGAAATTAACTGATAATATTTAAATTAATATACACATTATTTAGAACCACTAGGATCTACCGGGATGTCGATTAGCGACAAAGAAATGGCCGCGAATAGAAACGAATTGAATTTTTAATATGTTATTTTTATATTTATTAATGATATTTAAATACCATAATTTAATCGGAATAAACACGTTTATATATTTATAATTATTAAAAAATGATAAGGTTCTGGCGAAAAACTAAATTTGTAGCTTCTCGAAATAATTAGTTCTATTGGAAAATGTTATTTTTTTTGCCACCGATGAAAATAATTTCAAATATTAAGGAGATTACGCCCCAGCTAGGAAGCAGGTAATGATAAGGTGTAGAGGTCTATGCATAGCCTTATTACACTCACACTTAACGCGGTAGGCATTCTTTCTGGTCGTTTCGTAACGGGTGAAAACTCACTATTACTTTATACTTGCGCGCTTTGATTAAGTTAATTAACATGATTACGTGTCGCATAAATTGAAAAGCTAAGACTAATCAATTTAACGTTTTCACCTATTCTGCTAAACATTTAAGGAATGCACATATACTTGAATAAGACTAACTAAACGCCAAATATAAAAACCAACTTAAATAAGTCACTATGAGTTAATCAATCTTTTACCGAAACGCCCACAATAATTTAAATTATCTATTTTGTAAACAACTAATAAAACTTTATTTAAATTATGAAATATTTATTGATTATTAAAAAAACCTTTTATTGTTTCTTTATTAATTTGAATCTGCAAATTAACATTTAAAATATAAGTATCTAAAACTAAAATAATTTTTTTAAATCGAATTATTTTGCCGCGAAAGTAGCTTCGATTTTGTATAGAAAAGTATTGATTTTTATCTTCCGTCATTCTCGCGCGCCATCCAACGGGGCGAGAAGTAACTACCCTCTCACTCGTATCCTCCCACCACCCCAAACCTGCCCGACGCCGAGTCCGAATCGTACGCAGGGTCCCTATCTCGGAACGGCACCCGGCCAAATATCGATCGCGCCGAGTCTCTTCGGTTTCTCGGACTCGGAAAGGTTTCCCCCGACCCGCGCACCCCGCCGGGTCCCGTGCCGAGACCGGTTCGATTATGTTCGTACTGTATGTGTGTATGATAGCATTATGAATTTAGCCCGCAGGAGAATGCCATTACAATTGTCAAGCGTTATCTCGGTACGGCAAATTTCATTCACGCTAAACTTGGAAGTTTGAGGTACACTTAAAGTGCCCTGTACAGCTAAGTTCGATCTCGCGTGAAATCGAAGTTAATCGTACCTAGGTGGCGCCCCGTTTTTTATTTTGAACTACACCAATGTTTTCACGTTTTAATTATTAATAATAGACGTTGTTAGTGGAATCTTCCGCTTGTAGTAATGGTTTTTTAGATTCATACAGCATCATAACAAAAGCGAAGTTGCAACCTCACAAACCAAATAAACGCAGACGGATTTTCAACCACACTAAGAGTGAACGCCGACGGAGTTTCAACCGCACTTAGAGTAAACTCCGACGGAGTTTCAACCGCACTTACAGAGTAAACGCCGACGGAGTTTCAACCGCATTTACAGAGTAAACGCCGACGGAGTTTGAACCGCACATACAGAGTAAACGCCGACGGAGTTTGAACCGCACATATAGAGTAAACGCCGACGGAGTTTCAACTTCACTTACAGAGGAAACGCCAACGGAGTTTCAACCGCACTTACAGAGTAAACGCCAACGGAGTTTCAACCGCACTTACAGAGTAAACGCCGATGGAGTTTCAACCGCACTTACAGAGTAAACGCCGACGGAGTTTCAACCGCACTTACAGAGTAAACGCCGACGGAGTTTCAACCGCACTAACAGAGTAAACGCCGACGGAGTTTCAACCGCACTTACAGAGTAAACGCCGACGGAGTTTCAACCGCACGTACAGAGTAAACGCCGACGGAGTTTCAACCGCACTTACAGAGTAAACGCCGACGGAGTTTCAACCGCACTTACAGAGTAAACGCCGACGGAGTTTCAACCGCACTTACAGAGTAAACGCCGACGGAATTTCAACCGCACTTACAGAGTAAACGCCGACGGAGTTTCAACCGCACTTACAGAGTAAACGCCGACGGAGTTTGAACCGCACATACAGAGTAAACGCCGACGGAGTTTCAACCGCATTTACAGAGTAAACGCCGACGGAGTTTCAACCGCACTTACAGAGTAAACGCCGACGGAGTTTCAACCGCACTTACAGAGCAAACGCCGACGGAGTTTCAACCGCACTTACAGAGTAAACGCCGACGGAGTTTGAACCGCACATACAGAGTAAACGCCGACGGAGTTTGAACCGCACATATAGAGAAAACGCCGACGGAGTTTCAACCGCACTTACAGAGTAAACGCCGACGGAGTTTCAACCGCACTTACAGAATTAACGCCGACGGAGTTTCAACCGCACTTACAGAGTAAACGCCGACGGAGTTTCAACCGCACTTACAGAGTAAACGCCGACGGAGTTTCAACCGCACTTACAGAGTAAACGCCGACGGAGTTTCAACCGCACTTAGAGTAAACTCCGACGGAGTTTCAACCGCACTTACAGAGTAAACGCCGACGGAGTTTCAACCGCATTTACAGAGTAAACGCCGACGGAGTTTGAACCGCACATACAGAGTAAACGCCGACGGAGTTTGAACCGCACATACAGAGTAAACGCCGACGGAGTTTGAACCGCACATATAGAGTAAACGCCGACGGAGTTTCAACCGCACTTACAGAGTAAACGCCGACGGAGTTTCAACCGCATTTACAGAGTAAACGCCGACGGAGTTTGAACCGCACTTACAGAGTAAACGCCGACGGAGTTTCAACCGCACTTACAGAATTAACGCCGACGGAGTTTCAACCGCACTTACAGAGTAAACGCCGACGGAGTTTCAACCGCACTTACAGAGTAAACGCCGACGGAGTTTCAACCGCACTTACAGAGTAAACGCCGACGGAGTTTCAACCGCACTTACAGAGTAAACGCCGACGGAGTTTCAACCGCACTTACAGAGTAAACGCCAACGGAGTTTCAACCGCACTTACAGAGTAAACGCCGACGGAGTTTCAACCGCACTTACAGAGTAAACGCCGACGGAGTTTCAACCGCACTTACAGAGTAAACGCCGACGGAGTTTCAACCGCACTTACAGAGTAAACGCCGACGGAGTTTCAACCGCACTTACAGAGTAAACGCCGACGGAGTTTCAACCGCACTTACAGAGTAAACGCCGACGGAGTTTCAACCGCACTTACAGAGTTAACGCCGACGGAGTTTCAACCGCACTTACAGAGTAAACGCCGGCGGAGTTTCAACCGCACTTACAGAGTTAACGCCGACGGAGTTTCAACCGCACTTACAGAGTTAACGCCGACGGAGTTTCAACCGCACTTACAGAGTTAACGCCGACGGAGTTTCAACCGCACTTACAGAGTAAACGCCGACGGAGTTTCAACCGCACTTAAGGCTGGTTTTCACTAGGGCAAAAACGCCACAGTGGTGAGCGTCAACGTAAAAATATTGTATTAGGCCTAACGGGAATTTTTCGCGTCGACGTTCTCCGTCGTGGCGTTTTTGCCTTAGTGAAAACCAGCCTTTACAGAGTAAACGCCAACGGAGTTTCAACCGCACTTACAGAGTAAACGCCGACGGAGTTTCAACCGCACTTACAGAGTAAACGCCGACGGAGTTTCAACCGCACTTACAGAGTAAACGCCGACGGAGTTTCAACCGCACTTACAGAGTAAACGCCAACGGAGTTTCAACCGCACTTACAGAGTAAACGCCGACGGAGTTTCAACCGCACTTACAGATTTAACGCCGACGGAGTTTAAACCGCACTTACAGAGTTAACGCCGACGGAGTTTCAACCGCACTTACAGAGTAAACGCCGACGGAGTTTCAACCACACTTAAGGCTGGTTTTCACTAGGGCAAAAACGCCACAGTGGTGAGCGTCAACGTAAAAATATTGTATTAGGCCTAACGGGAATTTTTCGCGTCGACGTTCTCCGTCGTGGCGTTTTTGCCTTAGTGAAAACCAGCCTTTACAGAGTAAACGCCAACGGAGTTTCAACCGCACTTACAGAGTAAACGCCGACGGAGTTTCAACCGCACTTACAGAGTAAACGCCGACGGAGTTTCAACCGCACTTACAGAGTAAACGCCGACGGAGTTTCAACCGCACTTACAGAGTATACGCCGACGGAGTTTCAACCGCACTTACAGAGTAAACGCCGACGGAGTTTCAACCGCACTTACAGAATTAACGCCGACGGAGTTTCAACCGCACTTACAGAGTAAACGCCGACGGAGTTTCAACCGCACTTACAGAGTAAACGCCGACGGAGTTTCAACCGCACTTACAGAGTAAACGCCGACGGAGTTTCAACCGCACTTACAGAGTAAACGCCGACGGAGTTTCAACCGCACTTACAGAGTAAACGCCGACGGAGTTTCAACCGCACTTACAGAGTAAACGCCGACGGAGTTTCAACCGCACTTACAGAGTAAACGCCGACGGAGTTTCAACCGCACTTACAGAGTTAACGCCGACGGAGTTTCAACCGCACTTACAGAGTAAACGCCGGCGGAGTTTCAACCGCACTTACAGAGTTAACGCCGACGGAGTTTCAACCGCACTTACAGAGTTAACGCCGACGGAGTTTCAACCGCACTTACAGAGTAAACGCCGACGGAGTTTCAACCGCACTTACAGAGTAAACGCCAACGGAGTTTCAACCGCACTTACAGAGTAAACGCCGACGGAGTTTCAACCGCACTTACAGATTTAACGCCGACGGAGTTTAAACCGCACTTACAGAGTTAACGCCGACGGAGTTTCAACCGCACTTACAGAGTAAACGCCGACGGAGTTTCAACCACACTTAAGGCTGGTTTTCACTAGGGCAAAAACGCCACAGTGGTGAGCGTCAACGTAAAAATATTGTATTAGGCCTAACGGGAATTTTTCGCGTCGACGTTCTCCGTCGTGGCGTTTTTGCCTTAGTGAAAACCAGCCTTTACAGAGTAAACGCCAACGGAGTTTCAACCGCACTTACAGAGTAAACGCCGACGGAGTTTCAACCGCACTTACAGAGTAAACGCCGACGGAGTTTCAACCGCACTTACAGAGTAAACGCCGACGGAGTTTCAACCGCACTTACAGAGTATACGCCGACGGAGTTTCAACCGCACTTACAGAGTAAACGCCGACGGAGTTTCAACCGCACTTACAGAATTAACGCCGACGGAGTTTCAACCGCACTTACAGAGTAAACGCCGACGGAGTTTCAACCGCACTTACAGAGTAAACGCCGACGGAGTTTCAACCGCACTTACAGAGTAAACGCCGACGGAGTTTCAACCGCACTTACAGAGTAAACGCCGACGGAGTTTCAACCGCACTTACAGAGTAAACGCCGACGGAGTTTCAACCGCACTTACAGAGTAAACGCCGACGGAGTTTCAACCGCACTTACAGAGTAAACGCCGACGGAGTTTCAACCGCACTTACAGAGTTAACGCCGACGGAGTTTCAACCGCACTTACAGAGTAAACGCCGGCGGAGTTTCAACCGCACTTACAGAGTTAACGCCGACGGAGTTTCAACCGCACTTACAGAGTTAACGCCGACGGAGTTTCAACCGCACTTACAGAGTAAACGCCGACGGAGTTTCAACCGCACTTAAGGCTGGTTTTCACTAGGGCAAAAACGCCACAGTGGTGAGCGTCAACGTAAAAATATTGTATTAGGCCTAACGGGAATTTTTCGCGTCGACGTTCTCCGTCGTGGCGTTTTTGCCTTAGTGAAAACCAGCCTTTACAGAGTAAACGCCAACGGAGTTTCAACCGCACTTACAGAGTAAACGCCGACGGAGTTTCAACCGCACTTACAGAGTAAACGCCGACGGAGTTTCAACCGCACTTACAGAGTAAACGCCAACGGAGTTTCAACCGCACTTACAGAGTAAACGCCGACGGAGTTTCAACCGCACTTACAGAGTAAACGCCGACGGAGTTTCAACCGCACGTACAGAGTAAACGCCGACGGAGTTTCAACCGCACTTACAGAGTAAACGCCGACGGAGTTTCAACCGCACTTACAGAGTAAACGCCGACGGAGTTTCAACCGCACTTACAGAGTAAACGCCGACGGAATTTCAACCGCACTTACAGAGTAAACGCCGACGGAGTTTCAACCGCACTTACAGAGTAAACGCCGACGGAGTTTGAACCGCACATACAGAGTAAACGCCGACGGAGTTTCAACCGCATTTACAGAGTAAACGCCGACGGAGTTTCAACCGCACTTACAGAGTAAACGCCGACGGAGTTTCAACCGCACTTACAGAGCAAACGCCGACGGAGTTTCAACCGCACTTACAGAGTAAACGCCGACGGAGTTTGAACCGCACATACAGAGTAAACGCCGACGGAGTTTGAACCGCACATATAGAGAAAACGCCGACGGAGTTTCAACCGCACTTACAGAGTAAACGCCGACGGAGTTTCAACCGCACTTACAGAATTAACGCCGACGGAGTTTCAACCGCACTTACAGAGTAAACGCCGACGGAGTTTCAACCGCACTTACAGAGTAAACGCCGACGGAGTTTCAACCGCACTTACAGAGTAAACGCCGACGGAGTTTCAACCGCACTTAGAGTAAACTCCGACGGAGTTTCAACCGCACTTACAGAGTAAACGCCGACGGAGTTTCAACCGCATTTACAGAGTAAACGCCGACGGAGTTTGAACCGCACATACAGAGTAAACGCCGACGGAGTTTGAACCGCACATACAGAGTAAACGCCGACGGAGTTTGAACCGCACATATAGAGTAAACGCCGACGGAGTTTCAACCGCACTTACAGAGTAAACGCCGACGGAGTTTCAACCGCATTTACAGAGTAAACGCCGACGGAGTTTGAACCGCACTTACAGAGTAAACGCCGACGGAGTTTCAACCGCACTTACAGAATTAACGCCGACGGAGTTTCAACCGCACTTACAGAGTAAACGCCGACGGAGTTTCAACCGCACTTACAGAGTAAACGCCGACGGAGTTTCAACCGCACTTACAGAGTAAACGCCGACGGAGTTTCAACCGCACTTACAGAGTAAACGCCGACGGAGTTTCAACCGCACTTACAGAGTAAACGCCAACGGAGTTTCAACCGCACTTACAGAGTAAACGCCGACGGAGTTTCAACCGCACTTACAGAGTAAACGCCGACGGAGTTTCAACCGCACTTACAGAGTAAACGCCGACGGAGTTTCAACCGCACTTACAGAGTAAACGCCGACGGAGTTTCAACCGCACTTACAGAGTAAACGCCGACGGAGTTTCAACCGCACTTACAGAGTAAACGCCGACGGAGTTTCAACCGCACTTACAGAGTTAACGCCGACGGAGTTTCAACCGCACTTACAGAGTAAACGCCGGCGGAGTTTCAACCGCACTTACAGAGTTAACGCCGACGGAGTTTCAACCGCACTTACAGAGTTAACGCCGACGGAGTTTCAACCGCACTTACAGAGTTAACGCCGACGGAGTTTCAACCGCACTTACAGAGTAAACGCCGACGGAGTTTCAACCGCACTTAAGGCTGGTTTTCACTAGGGCAAAAACGCCACAGTGGTGAGCGTCAACGTAAAAATATTGTATTAGGCCTAACGGGAATTTTTCGCGTCGACGTTCTCCGTCGTGGCGTTTTTGCCTTAGTGAAAACCAGCCTTTACAGAGTAAACGCCAACGGAGTTTCAACCGCACTTACAGAGTAAACGCCGACGGAGTTTCAACCGCACTTACAGAGTAAACGCCGACGGAGTTTCAACCGCACTTACAGAGTAAACGCCGACGGAGTTTCAACCGCACTTACAGAGTAAACGCCAACGGAGTTTCAACCGCACTTACAGAGTAAACGCCGACGGAGTTTCAACCGCACTTACAGATTTAACGCCGACGGAGTTTCAACCGCACTTACAGAGTAAACGCCGACGGAGTTTCAACCACACTTAAGGCTGGTTTTCACTAGGGCAAAAACGCCACAGTGGTGAGCGTCAACGTAAAAATATTGTATTAGGCCTAACGGGAATTTTTCGCGTCGACGTTCTCCGTCGTGGCGTTTTTGCCTTAGTGAAAACCAGCCTTTACAGAGTAAACGCCAACGGAGTTTCAACCGCACTTACAGAGTAAACGCCGACGGAGTTTCAACCGCACTTACAGAGTAAACGCCGACGGAGTTTCAACCGCACTTACAGAGTAAACGCCGACGGAGTTTCAACCGCACTTACAGAGTATACGCCGACGGAGTTTCAACCGCACTTACAGAGTAAACGCCGACGGAGTTTCAACCGCACTTACAGAATTAACGCCGACGGAGTTTCAACCGCACTTACAGAGTAAACGCCGACGGAGTTTCAACCGCACTTACAGAGTAAACGCCGACGGAGTTTCAACCGCACTTACAGAGTAAACGCCGACGGAGTTTCAACCGCACTTACAGAGTAAACGCCGACGGAGTTTCAACCGCACTTACAGAGTAAACGCCGACGGAGTTTCAACCGCACTTACAGAGTAAACGCCGACGGAGTTTCAACCGCACTTACAGAGTAAACGCCGACGGAGTTTCAACCGCACTTACAGAGTTAACGCCGACGGAGTTTCAACCGCACTTACAGAGTAAACGCCGGCGGAGTTTCAACCGCACTTACAGAGTTAACGCCGACGGAGTTTCAACCGCACTTACAGAGTTAACGCCGACGGAGTTTCAACCGCACTTACAGAGTAAACGCCGACGGAGTTTCAACCGCACTTAAGGCTGGTTTTCACTAGGGCAAAAACGCCACAGTGGTGAGCGTCAACGTAAAAATATTGTATTAGGCCTAACGGGAATTTTTCGCGTCGACGTTCTCCGTCGTGGCGTTTTTGCCTTAGTGAAAACCAGCCTTTACAGAGTAAACGCCAACGGAGTTTCAACCGCACTTACAGAGTAAACGCCGACGGAGTTTCAACCGCACTTACAGAGTAAACGCCGACGGAGTTTCAACCGCACTTACAGAGTAAACGCCAACGGAGTTTCAACCGCACTTACAGAGTAAACGCCGACGGAGTTTCAACCGCACTTACAGATTTAACGCCGACGGAGTTTCAACCGCACTTACAGAGTTAACGCCGACGGAGTTTCAACCGCACTTACAGAGTAAACGCCGACGGAGTTTCAACCGCACTTAAGGCTGGTTTTCACTAGGGCAAAAACGCCACAGTGGTGAGCGTCAACGTAAAAATATTGTATTAGGCCTAACGGGAATTTTTCGCGTCGACGTTCTCCGTCGTGGCGTTTTTGCCTTAGTGAAAACCAGCCTTTACAGAGTAAACGCCAACGGAGTTTCAACCGCACTTACAGAGTAAACGCCGACGGAGTTTCAACCGCACTTACAGAGTAAACGCCGACGGAGTTTCAACCGCACTTACAGAGTAAACGCCGACGGAGTTTCAACCGCACTTACAGAGTAAACGCCGACGGAGTTTCAACCGCACTTACAGAGTAAACGCCGACGGAGTTTCAACCGCACTTAGAGTAAACGCCGACGGAGTTTCAACCGCACTTACAGTAAACGCCGACGGAATTTCAACCGCACTTACAGAGTAAACGCTGACGGAGTTTCAACCGCACTTACAGAGTAAACGCCGACGGAGTTTCAACCGCATTTACAGAGTAAACGCCGACGGAGTTTGAACCGCACATATAGAGTAAACGCCGACGGAGTTTCAACCGCACTTACAGAGTAAACGCCGACGGAGTTTCAACCGCACTTACAGAATTAACGCCGACGGAGTTTCAACCGCACTTACAGAGTAAACGCCGACGGAGTTTCAACCGCACTTACAGAGTAAACGCCGACGGAGTTTCAACCGCACTTACAGAGTAAACGCCGACGGAGTTTCAACCGCACTTACAGAGTAAACGCCGACGGAGTTTCAACCGCACTTACAGAGTAAACGCCGACGGAGTTTCAACCGCACTTACAGAGTAAACGCCGACGGAGTTTCAACCGCACTTACAGAGTAAACGCCGACGGAGTTTCAACCGCACTTACAGAGTTAACGCCGACGGAGTTTCAACCGCACTTACAGAGTTAACGCCGACGGAGTTTCAACCGCACTTACAGAGTAAACGCCGACGGAGTTTCAACCGCACTTACAGAGTTAACGCCGACGGAGTTTCAACCGCACTTACAGAGTTAACGCCGACGGAGTTTCAACCGCACTTACAGAGTAAACGCCGACGGAGTTTGAACCGCACATACAGAGTAAACGCCGACGGAGTTTGAACCGCACATATAGAGAAAACGCCGACGGAGTTTCAACCGCACTTACAGAGTAAACGCCGACGGAGTTTCAACCGCACTTACAGAATTAACGCCGACGGAGTTTCAACCGCACTTACAGAGTAAACGCCGACGGAGTTTCAACCGCACTTACAGAGTAAACGCCGACGGAGTTTCAACCGCACTTACAGAGTAAACGCCGACGGAGTTTCAACCGCACTTAGAGTAAACTCCGACGGAGTTTCAACCGCACTTACAGAGTAAACGCCGACGGAGTTTCAACCGCATTTACAGAGTAAACGCCGACGGAGTTTGAACCGCACATACAGAGTAAACGCCGACGGAGTTTGAACCGCACATACAGAGTAAACGCCGACGGAGTTTGAACCGCACATATAGAGTAAACGCCGACGGAGTTTCAACCGCACTTACAGAGTAAACGCCGACGGAGTTTCAACCGCATTTACAGAGTAAACGCCGACGGAGTTTGAACCGCACTTACAGAGTAAACGCCGACGGAGTTTCAACCGCACTTACAGAATTAACGCCGACGGAGTTTCAACCGCACTTACAGAGTAAACGCCGACGGAGTTTCAACCGCACTTACAGAGTAAACGCCGACGGAGTTTCAACCGCACTTACAGAGTAAACGCCGACGGAGTTTCAACCGCACTTACAGAGTAAACGCCGACGGAGTTTCAACCGCACTTACAGAGTAAACGCCAACGGAGTTTCAACCGCACTTACAGAGTAAACGCCAACGGAGTTTCAACCGCACTTACAGAGTAAACGCCGACGGAGTTTCAACCGCACTTACAGAGTAAACGCCGACGGAGTTTCAACCGCACTTACAGAGTAAACGCCGACGGAGTTTCAACCGCACTTACAGAGTAAACGCCGACGGAGTTTCAACCGCACTTACAGAGTAAACGCCGACGGAGTTTCAACCGCACTTACAGAGTAAACGCCGACGGAGTTTCAACCGCACTTACAGAGTAAACGCCGACGGAGTTTCAACCGCACTTACAGAGTAAACGCCGACGGAGTTTCAACCGCACTTACAGAGTAAACGCCGACGGAGTTTCAACCGCACTTACAGAGTAAACGCCGACGGAGTTTCAACCGCACTTACAGAGTAAACGCCGACGGAGTTTCAACCGCACTTACAGAGTAAACGCCAACGGAGTTTCAACCGCACTTACAGAGTAAACGCCGACGGAGTTTCAACCGCACTTACAGAGTAAACGCCGACGGAGTTTCAACCGCACTTACAGAGTAAACGCCGACGGAGTTTCAACCGCACTTACAGAGTAAACGCCGACGGAGTTTCAACCGCACTTACAGAGTAAACGCCGACGGAGTTTCAACCGCACTTACAGAGTAAACGCCGACGGAGTTTCAACCGCACTTACAGAGTTAACGCCGACGGAGTTTCAACCGCACTTACAGAGTAAACGCCGGCGGAGTTTCAACCGCACTTACAGAGTTAACGCCGACGGAGTTTCAACCGCACTTACAGAGTTAACGCCGACGGAGTTTCAACCGCACTTACAGAGTTAACGCCGACGGAGTTTCAACCGCACTTACAGAGTAAACGCCGACGGAGTTTCAACCGCACTTAAGGCTGGTTTTCACTAGGGCAAAAACGCCACAGTGGTGAGCGTCAACGTAAAAATATTGTATTAGGCCTAACGGGAATTTTTCGCGTCGACGTTCTCCGTCGTGGCGTTTTTGCCTTAGTGAAAACCAGCCTTTACAGAGTAAACGCCAACGGAGTTTCAACCGCACTTACAGAGTAAACGCCGACGGAGTTTCAACCGCACTTACAGAGTAAACGCCGACGGAGTTTCAACCGCACTTACAGAGTAAACGCCGACGGAGTTTCAACCGCACTTACAGAGTAAACGCCGACGGAGTTTCAACCGCACTTACAGAGTATACGCCGACGGAGTTTCAACCGCACTTACAGAGTAAACGCCGACGGAGTTTCAACCGCACTTACAGAATTAACGCCGACGGAGTTTCAACCGCACTTACAGAGTAAACGCCGACGGAGTTTCAACCGCACTTACAGAGTAAACGCCGACGGAGTTTCAACCGCACTTACAGAGTAAACGCCGACGGAGTTTCAACCGCACTTACAGAGTAAACGCCGACGGAGTTTCAACCGCACTTACAGAGTAAACGCCGACGGAGTTTCAACCGCACTTACAGAGTAAACGCCGACGGAGTTTCAACCGCACTTACAGAGTAAACGCCGACGGAGTTTCAACCGCACTTACAGAGTAAACGCCGACGGAGTTTCAACCGCACTTACAGAGTTAACGCCGACGGAGTTTCAATAGCACTTACAGAGTAAACGCCGGCGGAGTTTCAACCGCACTTACAGAGTTAACGCCGACGGAGTTTCAACCGCACTTACAGAGTTAACGCCGACGGAGTTTCAACCGCACTTACAGAGTAAACGCCGACGGAGTTTCAACCGCACTTAAGGCTGGTTTTCACTAGGGCAAAAACGCCACAGTGGTGAGCGTCAACGTAAAAATATTGTATTAGGCCTAACGGGAATTTTTCGCGTCGACGTTCTCCGTCGTGGCGTTTTTGCCTTAGTGAAAACCAGCCTTTACAGAGTAAACGCCAACGGAGTTTCAACCGCACTTACAGAGTAAACGCCGACGGAGTTTCAACCGCACTTACAGAGTAAACGCCGACGGAGTTTCAACCGCACTTACAGAGTAAACGCCAACGGAGTTTCAACCGCACTTACAGAGTAAACGCCGACGGAGTTTCAACCGCACTTACAGATTTAACGCCGACGGAGTTTCAACCGCACTTACAGAGTTAACGCCGACGGAGTTTCAACCGCACTTACAGAGTAAACGCCGACGGAGTTTCAACCGCACTTAAGGCTGGTTTTCACTAGGGCAAAAACGCCACAGTGGTGAGCGTCAACGTAAAAATATTGTATTAGGCCTAACGGGAATTTTTCGCGTCGACGTTCTCCGTCGTGGCGTTTTTGCCTTAGTGAAAACCAGCCTTTACAGAGTAAACGCCAACGGAGTTTCAACCGCACTTACAGAGTAAACGCCGACGGAGTTTCAACCGCACTTACAGAGTAAACGCCGACGGAGTTTCAACCGCACTTACAGAGTAAACGCCGACGGAGTTTCAACCGCACTTACAGAGTAAACGCCGACGGAGTTTCAACCGCACTTACAGAGTAAACGCCGACGGAGTTTCAACCGCACTTAGAGTAAACGCCGACGGAGTTTCAACCGCACTTACAGTAAACGCCGACGGAATTTCAACCGCACTTACAGAGTAAACGCTGACGGAGTTTCAACCGCACTTACAGAGTAAACGCCGACGGAGTTTCAACCGCATTTACAGAGTAAACGCCGACGGAGTTTGAACCGCACATATAGAGTAAACGCCGACGGAGTTTCAACCGCACTTACAGAGTAAACGCCGACGGAGTTTCAACCGCACTTACAGAATTAACGCCGACGGAGTTTCAACCGCACTTACAGAATTAACGCCGACGGAGTTTCAACCGCACTTACAGAGTAAACGCCGACGGAGTTTCAACCGCACTTACAGAGTAAACGCCGACGGAGTTTCAACCGCACTTACAGAGTAAACGCCGACGGAGTTTCAACCGCACTTACAGAGTAAACGCCGACGGAGTTTCAACCGCACTTACAGAGTAAACGCCGACGGAGTTTCAACCGCACTTACAGAGTAAACGCCGACGGAGTTTCAACCGCACTTACAGAGTAAACGCCGACGGAGTTTCAACCGCACTTACAGAGTTAACGCCGACGGAGTTTCAACCGCACTTACAGAGTTAACGCCGACGGAGTTTCAACCGCACTTACAGAGTAAACGCCGACGGAGTTTCAACCGCACTTACAGAGTTAACGCCGACGGAGTTTCAACCGCACTTACAGAGTTAACGCCGACGGAGTTTCAACCGCACTTACAGAGTAAACGCCGACGGAGTTTCAACCGCACTTACAGAGTAAACGCCGACGGAGTTTCAACCGCACTTACAGAGTAAACGCCGACGGAGTTTCAACCGCACTTACAGAGTAAACGCCGACGGAGTTTCAACCGCACTTACAGAGTAAACGCCGACGGAGTTTCAACCGCACTTACAGAATTAACGCCGACGGAGTTTCAACCGCACTTACAGAGTAAACGCCGACGGAGTTTCAACCGCACTTTCAGAGTAAACGCCGACGGAGTTTCAACCGCACTTACAGAGTAAACGCCGACGGAGTTTCAACCGCACTTACAGAGTAAACGCCGACGGAGTTTCAACCGCACTTACAGAGTAAACGCCGACGGAGTTTCAACCGCAGTTACAGAGTAAACGCCGACGGAGTTTCAACCGCACTTACAGAGTAAACGCCGACGGAGTTTCAACCGCACTTACAGAGTAAACGCCGACGGAGTTTCAACCGCACTTACAGAGTTAACGCCGACGGAGTTTCAACCGCACTTACAGAGTTAACGCCGACGGAGTTTCAACCGCACTTACAGAGTAAACGCCGACGGAGTTTCAACCGCACTTACAGAGTTAACGCCGACGGAGTTTCAACCGCACTTACAGAGTTAACGCCGACGGAGTTTCAACCGCACTTACAGAGTAAACGCCGACGGAGTTTCAACCGCACTTACAGAGTAAACGCCGACGGAGTTTCAACCGCACTTACAGAGTAAACGCCGACGGAGTTTCAACCGCACTTACAGAGTAAACGCCGACGGAGTTTCAACCGCACTTAAGGCTGGTTTTCACTAGGGCAAAAACGCCACAGTGGTGAGCGTCAACGTAAAAATATTGTATTAGGCCTAACGGGAATTTTTCGCGTCGACGTTCTCCGCCGTGGCGTTTTTGCCTTAGTGAAAACCAGCCTTTACAGAGTAAACGCCGACGAAGTTTCAACCGCACTTATAGAGTAAACGAAGACCTGGTTTTCCCCGCACTAACGGAGTAAACGCTGACGGAGTTGGAAGCGCAGTAAAAGACTGAACGTAGACGGAGTAAACTCAGACCAAGTTGCAAGTGCACGAACAAGGTTAACTCAGACGGAGTTGCAACTTACATGTATATTAACGGAGTAGACGGCGACATAGTAGCAGCATGTGTAAAGAATATAGATTACTATGACTTATATTTTTAATTAAATTAAAAGCTATCCAAGCAATAAAATTAACATTTGTGATTTATTTTATGGTAGTAAAGTATACGAACATGCTTGCGGATTTAATGGTTAATTTCATCGTTATTTGATGTGATTTTCTATAGCGTCTCCACGGAATGACGAAAAATAAAAAAATAAAGTAGCTTTGACCAGTGTTACATAGTTTTGCCGTACCAACAATTTCTAAAACATAAGAGTGACTAACTGTCAGCAAAAATCTTATTTTCTCTAGGGTAGGCGGTATACTCTTGAAATTAATAGTTTTGGGTTAATTACTGTGTAGTTGAAATTAGACTACGGACATACAAAGGCTGACCGTTGGGGATCGCAAAGGTCTTAAAAAAATAATTTAGCCCAGGGCCCCAAATGGTTTTAAGACAGGCCTGCTTATAGGGGGTAAATTTCAATTCTTAAATAATACCAAAGAACAATGGTCCTTGCGGTAAAATTGTTACGGATTTGTAGGTCAAATAAAGTCTTTTTTGGGAGAGCAAACGATATTTTTTATTATCAACTGAAAATTCTCTAAAAACGGCGAGATAATATTATTTCTTCGTAGTTCAATTTAATTCATACGATTTTAGCAGTTGCATTATGGCGCAAACAAAGGAAAACTAGATATGAAATGCGTTTTTGGGTTAGAAATATTTACCGTAGAAGGGAGAGTCAAGGATATTTTCAGAACTTAATTAAAGAAATGCGTGCATCTGATCCAGGAAAATATTTTAATTAAGCATTTTGTAAACGTGTAACGTGTAAATTTTCTAATTAGTGAATTTTAATTATATATATTTTTCTTTAAAATCCATGGCTAAGGTATATTAATTAAATTGTATTAAAAGAACTGCGGCTATTTTTAACAATAGGTACTTTTGTTTTTATGGTTTTGTTTATTGTTTTTGGTTTATTATTTGTCAAGGATTTCAATAATGCAAAACGCTTTAACCGGAATTTATTATTTAGAAATATATTATAAATATAAAATTGTTACTAGCCAGCAATTTTGGGTAAAGTGTAGAACAGCTGCCCCCACCCGATTTGTGTATATACTTTTTTTTGGATAGAGGGCAAGATGGGGATTATTTTAATGTTAAATTTTTTGGCGGTAATGAATATTTACAACGATATGAATTTTTAAACACTGGCCTTTAGCAGTTAATTTTCCCTAGGACGATTCTTTAAATTCCTAAATTTTTATGCGGTTTGAATAACGTGGGGCTAATGACGTAAAACAAAAATGTGGAAATGCAAAACATTACTAACTTACTAAAATAAACCTTATAAAATGTTAAATTATTATCACCAAAATCAGGGAAAATTTTAAGTTTTTACTATTAAATTTGACCCTTTTAGTATTTTCTTGAAACCACACTTAATTTTTCTAGCATAGTTCCTATATACTGGGTTTCGAAGACCTCAAAATGGGGCAGAAATTTAAAAATTACCAACAGTCAAATATGATATTTACATATTTGTAACAAGGACGTAACGCCAAAGTAGGGTCAAATTGTACCGTTGGTATGGGCGCCATTTCGTATGAATTTTTCGAAATATTTATTATTCACATTTTAAGTTTTTATTCGCACGAGAAGGTGTCGAGGAAAGACTTTACAAATTAATGCCTGATCCAGGCCTGTGGGTGCCCGGCCACCTCAAAAATAATTTGTTTCCCCTCAACAAAATCTGCGAGTGCCGATCGTACGCCTCAAAACTCTCTCAACCCCTTAAAAATAGCATTGTATCCCTAGAAAAATATCAAAATAAGTAAATAAAATCAACAAAAATATCCTATTCACATATTATATTTACTTATTTGCTTTCTGAACTTCTGTGCTTGCTTTACTATATAAGTATCACCATATGTAACATAATCAATCATAAGTATACCTCTATATAATATTTCCATTGAAAAAAATTCAATGAGACCTTGTTTCACTTGGAACATACATTGAGCGGACCCAAAAATACTTATTGAAAAGATTACCATGGAAATTAAATCATGTGATTGCGAGGCACGAGCTAAACTTGACAAGGACAAAGCCAGAAACGCGCGAGGAATTCTCACTAACTTCCGTTTCCCATCAGTAAAGTTGATGACGCATATTTCGTCACGGAGTTGTTATTGACGTAAATTACGTTATATCCCGTGAACAAGGTTTCATTAACAAAAATGCTTTTATGGCATACTTATGAGTGATTATGTTACATATGGTATCACCATCACCATTATAACTCGACACCCTTACTTTCGTCAAAATAAAGCCGCGGTTATAGGAAGCTTATCTGGTATCGGTTGCTTTCACAGATTAACTCGATTATTGTTAATCAGATATACCTTTAGCAGTTAACAGGTATTTTACTATAACGGCAGTATGTGGATACACTTAGCTTGTCTGATATAGTGCTCGGAATTGTTTATTCTTTATAAACAAAATTTCCGATATATGTAATATATAATATACAGGGTCTTTTTTTTTTGCTCCGATTTCAAATTTGGAAGGTCAATTCTCTATACCGGGGGACATCAGTTTGAGAAATTTGAGCGTTTTCGGTAATGTTTTTCACCAATTTTGAAAAATTATTTTTCGACCACTAGGTGCGAGATAAAAAATTTCTATTATAAAGTTGTAGGCCGTCATCGAAAACCCTTAAAAATTGTTCACTCGACGAAAAACAATTTATTTATCAGTGAAAATTCGAGCTTGAAAAATTTACAAGTTGGTGAAGCCAAATTACGATTGTTTGAAACGATAATTGAAACCGAATTACCTAATCCAGTTGAAACTTTGGTTAAAAAACGACCGGATTTAAAAAACACGAGGCTATAGGTCAATCCTAAACATGCATTGGGTATTTAAAGGAAAACTTTGGGAGATTATTATCAGTGTTTGATAATATTTCGAACAATGCCTCGTTATTCAGTAGCTGAGCGTACCGAGATAGTTGCCATTTACTATGGAGAAGCAGCGCAAAACCTTAGAAGAGTGACTGAAATCTTCGCAGAAAGACATCCAAATGGAGCACCATCTGTAAATACAGTAAGACGAGCAATTCACGATTTCAATCAATTTGGTAACTTGCAACCTAGGTTTCGCGGATTGGGTCAACCGAATTTAGATTTCGAGAACAATGTACTCGCGTACTTTGTGGCATATCCTCGTCACAGTTGCGCTAACGCCGCTGCTGATTTGGGTTGTTCTGCAAATCGTGTGTGGAAAATTCTTCGTAAGAATCGCTATCACCCATACTCATTAGACGAATAATCAGTGCTTGCCGAAACGTCACACCAGAAATGGTAGAGAAAGCGTTTGAGAACTTAATTGTCCGCGCACAAACCTGTGTTGCAGGCAATGGTGATATTATTGAAAATGTTTTGTAAAAATTTATGTGAATAAAATATCTGCATTTAAAAACCAAACGTGTACATTTTTTCAAGTGTGAAAACTCTACTACGTTTGTATTAGACTTGTTCCCTTTTCAATTATCGTTTCAAACAATCGTAATTTGGCTTCACCAACTTGTAAATTTTTCAAGCTCGAATTTTCACTGATAAATAAGTTGTTTTTCGTCGAGTGAACAATTTTTAAGGGTTTTCGATGACGGCCTACAACTTTATAATAGAAATTTTTTATCTCGCACCTAGTGGTCGAAAAATAATTTTTCAAAATTGGTGAAAAACATTACCGAAAACGCTCAAATTTCTCAAACTGATGTCCCCCGGTATAGAGAATTGACTTTCCAAATTTGAAATCGGTACTATAAATAGTTTTTGAAAAAAAAACACTTTTCCGAGCAAAAAAAAAGACCCTGTATATTATAAAATTACATATATGGTAACATATATGAATGTGAACAACCTTACATTTAGGTACGAAATAAAAACTGCAATAACACGCGCAATAGCCAACGCCATCTGGTGGTAGTAAACATTACCACCAGGTGGCGTTGGTTATTTTAATAGTAGGTGGTGTAACCTTTTTTTATTTCAGGTATAAATTGAACAGTTTTATAATTTATTTTTAGTTGGATCGAAAACTGCCGTTGTCTCCAGACGTCTTCACTTCTAGTTAACGATGTCGTTTAGGAACTTCCAAGCCACTTTTCTTGTTGAACATTTCGGACCAATAGACGCTAAAATAAATTAAAACGGCTTCCCAGCATCTGAAGGGGTAGGTAAAAAGGGGAAACGTTTCGTGACAGCATGTCTGCCAGTCTCCCCGCTCCGCGACTTTATAATAATAATAATAATCAGCTAGGCTAATACCCTTGACACCACCTTAGGCCTAAGTCGTCAAGCGACTTTTGAAGCCTTTAATTCAGGTGACCGGGTTACAATGCGTAGGAGGGTGGTGGCAAGCCCTGCATGCCACGCGATCGAGCCAACAGCTCCCTACACTAACTATTACCGTTAACCTCACTGAAGTCATTTCAACCGTTTTTCACGTCTATTACGATTGATCTCAATTAATAATTTGTATTTTAATTTAAGTTATATTTAGATTTACAGTTAAACAACCATTTTGTCTAGCTTTTATTCCCGAAATATAACGGTCGGTTTACTTAGATGGCGCCACGTGCTCTACGAAGAATCACGATTTAGATATTTTTTACTCGGCGACAGTTAAAAATTGGTCTCTGCGCATGCTACAATACCAACCAATCCGGTGTTCCCTTCCTGGCTGGTGTCCAGTTTTTAAGTGGCAATGACGGTTGAAAATTTCACCCCCATTTATTTTACCGTCTATTGTCGCTACTTTGAAAAGTATATCGAAGTAATTTATTATACAAGAAGAAATTTGTAAAGAACGTGGAACGGTGTTAACTTGTGCATTCGGGTTTGATGGAGTTAAAACAATCACGGTGTTAAAAGACAAATTGAAATGCCTTGAGATAAAGCAAGAAACCGCCCCCGCAATAATTATTGAGGATATAAAAAGTGGTTTTAATCGAGCCAATGAAGGGCTTTACTCGGAAAATTTGGAACTTCAGCCTTCGTTTAAAAAACCCAATTTTGACAACCTGATAATTTACGCCGACAATGCTTTCGACAACACTTTAGCAGCATTAGAATTTTTAAAACGGCAAAACCTTCCGTATTATATGCGACAAGAGTCCACATTAAAAAAGCATTTTTATGCGAAATTTGCAAAAACGGATCGTGCCCGTTTTACCTTAGAAAATTTTAAATATAAGCCAATCAATGGGCGCAGTCTAAGGAAGAGGGTGCAGGTTTTGGTGGGAGCAACTGGTCTTGGGAAGACTGAATACGCTATGGCGCATTTTCGCAATCCCTCAATTATAAAACATCAGGACGATTTTGAAAAGTTTGTAGACGGTGTAACTGACGGCGTCATTGTTGAGGACGTCGGAACACATGAATGGAAGCCGTTACGGTTTTTGAATTTCTTGGGCATGAGTCACTCTCATACGGAAAATGAAAAATAGTGCCGTTACTATTCCAGGTGGTACACCGAAGATCGTATGCACCAATAATTTAAATCTCTTTTGGCCCAAACATATCGAAGATGAGACTAAACAAGCGTGCAAACGCAGGATTGTAATTCGGCACATTACTGAAAAATTATTTGAAGCAGGCCGTGTTGTTTCGGACGAAAGTGATTTTGAGGTGGATGATCCTAACATGCAGTTGAGAGACGAGTACCTTTGATTTATATCTTGAAGGAAGCGTGCTAAAAGTATTGGAATTGGGTGCGAAGGATGATCAAGTAAAGACTCCGAAGTAGAGTGTAGCTCTAAGAAGGAAGATGAAGGTAATTTAATAAATGTCCGACCTGGATGGATGGCACGGCAATGCCAAAGACAAAAATGGTTCAGACAACAATAAAATAGTAATAAATAGTCTACGATCCCATATGGCTAGATTTGGGATAATTACGACAATAGTAACAGATAAGATTTTACAAATAAAAATGATATAAACCCTATCACCACTGCTACATAAAACCCTTCATCAAATGGGCAAGCTGAAAGATCAGTAAAAACAACGCTACAAAAGATAAACGGCTAAACGAATTCCGAAATTGATGATGGATTCAATAAATTTAAAAATGGAACATTACAACAAAGAATTTACAAAATATTAATCAACTATCGCAGAACGCCAATAAATGGTGGTAAATCACCCGCTGAAATGATGCTCAATAGACCTATTTTAACTAGACTCGATCTTTTTTATCCAAATCAAACTCAACCAAAAAATATTACAAATGATGACTATTCGACACCTAAATTCACAAAAGTCTACATAAGGAATTATAGTCGAGGAGAAAAATGGATTCCTGGTACGATCATTAGACCACTTGGAAATAAGATGTTTGAAATACAAACTCATGCTGGAACACAGCGAAGGAACAGAAATCAAATTAGATTTACTAATAATAACCAACCCGTTAAGAAAATTGCAACACATCAGTCTACTATCACTAATCCAATAACTAAACCACCAATTCCACATAGAATTGATCCAACGTTCCTAATTTTCCAACAACAAATAATTCACAGGCCAAATACTCTCCAGAACACAAGGGTATTCCAGGCTATACAAAATAAATCACAAATACAACAGCGTTCCATACCCAACCCTTCTAGCGCATCAATGCCAACCTCAGTTCCACGTACAATTCTTCAGAGGTTAGATCCCAACCAACAACACCATGCCACGCCGTAAAACCTCAGACTGTGCCACTTCGACGATCACAACGACCGAAGAAATCCCGCGTATTTTTGGACATTTAACTTTATTGTTTAATTATTGGTAAACCCACTTATATCTTTAAAAAAGGGTTAAAGTGTTGTTAGGTTATTAGGTATATAGAAATGTTAAATATATATGTTTCACATGATGGTGATATTTACAGGACACAGGGTAAAACGAGGGTATTAAGGAGGGTGGCAAGAAAACCACTACTTCTCTGGTCATGCTAAAGTCAGCAGCTGTATAATTTGTCTCTACATTAAAAGTATATTAAGTATTAATTGATTGATGTTTATTTAATAACATAAACGAACTACAACCCCAACAATATTAAATTATTTTTGTAGCTGATCTATAATATCTGACACATTGACACATATCCTTTAAGATATGCTAGGTTTTTTACAAGACTTTAATTTTAAAAGTGGTATTTTAACTCATTCAATTGAGAGCTCTTCAACGTGAATCTACATTTCTGACATAAATTTTCATTTGTTTTAACTTTTTCTTATTTAAGTATTTTTGGTTCTATAATGTGTTATTTACTCAATATTATTATTTTATGTGTACAAGATAAAACTTTTCATAACCATAATCCTTTATAATCCTTGAAAGGTCACGATTTTAAGACTAATTTCTTATGAAAATATTTCTTATCTTAAGAAATATATAACTAAATCGACTTTTATTTTTCGTAGGTCAAATTCCAGAATTATCTCAAAACGTTATGATAATGTTGACTGATTTAAATATGAAAAAAGACTTGTTGGCGGAAATTTCTCAAGGTACCCATTTGGAATAAAACAATGACGATGACCTAGACTGATGGACCAATCAGTTCCTTAGATGATTTAAAACCTTTTGAAAACTACTGGGGAGCAAGGAAACGAAGAAAATCATCTTAATTCTAACGTTCATTTTTCTTAAAATGTAATGGATTTGACATTTGTTTCTTTACTAGGTTAAGAAATTTTCTTTAATTGGGGCAAAATATTTCAAAGTCTGTTGCCAAAGAATATTGAAAAAGGTGTTGGTTCACCAGGTTATCGTTCAATTTAATTGGATTAACGGGAGTGACATTAATTTAAATGTATTTCATATCAAAAAGACCATAAATGGTAATCAAATTGAGTAACGTAGATATAAGGTTATAAGAAAGGTATTAAATAATTGTTTGCAGTTGCTGTTCAAAAGAAATTCCGCTCATCAACTGAAGAGGAAATAGACTAGAACGGGTTAAAAATAAATTTTCAAACAGAATCATCGCCTGATTAAATCTATTTCCGTTTGTAAAATTTTGTAACCCTCATTTGAAAATTCAATAAATGTTTTTACCAATATTCTTTTAAAATATAAACATTAAAATTTATTTAAATTAGAAATTAAGTTGATGGAAAGTAGACGAAATTCTGTGGGGAAGGTGTGCATAACGTTGCTGGGAAGTATTAGGTAAGGTAGTTAGAATACTGCTGGGCAAATGCTTGTAATGTAACTAATCTATAGCAGGGGATGAAGCGGTAAATCGCTCGATAAGTGATTTTTTAAGCTCGATAAGAACATTTGCGGTGCTTCTAATATGATGTTCTGAAGCTTGGTGCGTCGATGGAAAGGTTATGGGAATCTGGCCAAAATAGTGCTGGAAAAGTGGCTTGTTAGGTCATGGGATGATAGCAAAAACACTGTTGGCTAGCATACAGGGCGGAAGCCTCAGCCGGGTCTTAGCCTCGGAACTTCTCCTAGTACACCAAAGTGCTGCGTGAGGCACACTTCTACAGGCGCAATAAGAAGCGCAACTTCCAAATGCTGTTTCGAGCGATAGGATAAAGGTTTGACTGTCTTTGTTTCGGCAACTCAAGCTAAAGTTTCCATTCTAGGAGTGGCGCATTTTTTTACTTATTTTGAATTAAGGAAGTTTGGAAAATAACGATATCGAGATAATTTTACCAATACAACGTAGTTGGCGATAATTTTCTCTCAAGAACAAACTACGATCTGAAATTACTTCTTCACATGCCGGTTTTGTCAATAACCATTGCCGGTGTAAGTGATCAGTGTGGAATTTTGCAAACCATGTACTTGATTAAAGGAGCAAATAAGTTACTGAACTTTCAGTTGATAATTTAAACTGTGTAGGGCTTTGAGAAAATTCGAAAAAAGTATTTTCCTAAACTTACAAGGAGAGTACCCGAGGTGTTTATTGCCGATTTAGTTCAAAGTCGTCCGTAATGTGGACCTATATGAGGTATGAAAGTTCCCAAAAGGAGACGTTGCACTACCCATTAGATTTGCCATGGCAACCGAAAATGTTTTTGACCACTTACAACCAAAATAAGATTTTTCCCTTATTTTACCCAAAATTTGTTATAAATTTACCCTAAAAATGTTTCAATTTACCAAAACGTCGTCCAAATTACACATTTCGTAGCTAGGACCCTGTGAAACCGAGAAAATCCCATGCTTTTTTAAATGGATATTTTATTGTTTTAAGTGATCAAAACATTTTCGGTTGCTATAGCAAAACGAATGGGTAGTGCAACGTCTCCATTTGGGAAATTTCATATCTCATATAGGTCTACATTTCGCCCGACTTTGAACAAAATCGGCAATAAACACGTCGGGTACTCTCCTTGTTAGTTATGGTTGAAAGATTGCAAACCATGTATTTTACTAAATTAAGAAATAAGTAACCGTTCACTGTTATAGAAACTAAAACTTAACTATAATTGATCCTAAAATATGCAGCCGTGGACTTCATTAATGTTACAATCAAGTGATGGATTTTAGGGTCTTTTGTGTAGGGCAAAGAGAAACTACGGTGTTTCTGAACTTTGACATGGTAAAAATGAGCTTTTTTCGCGTCTTTCTAACCCACGTAAAAGTAAAGGGACTATTTGAAAAGGGTTGATAGCGAAAATATAAAAATTAATTAAGTAAAAATTTCAAAGATTTTTCCATTACTAAAACAATTAAGAAAATGAAGTTACATATTTAAATTCAAAAAAAATAACTCAAATGAGAGACATCGGGTTTTTTGAGCACTCAACAAGTGAAAATGTGAGATATTTATTTTACTACAAGGGTTAGAACACTAAAAATATAATATATACTCAGAATCTCAAAAAATACAACAAAATTATATATCAAACACCCGATTACTATATATACATTTTAAACTGGCAACAAAACGTTATGCAAGGGATAAAAATATAGTTAAAATGAAAGACGAAACGTTATGCTCGAATTTTTTACTCTTAAGGCCTTTAACTTATTTGAATGGTAGCTTAAGTTTCTTCTTTGGAACCTTTTCCCCGTAATCTGGAAATACAGTAACTTCGAAATAAATTTTCAAAAGTAACTTCGGTCTAACGCCATAAGGTTTTTATCGTATACATACACCAACATTCCTGGAACTTGGGAAAATGTGAATCCAACATCATTACCCTTTGAATCATTTGCGGTTTGCTCTGCGCCTCTCTTTCTCTTCGCCTTTTTGGGTTTATTAAGAGGGTTTTGTGAGGCTTCTGCTGTGAATATATGGAATATATATTGGGGAAATTTGGTATATCGCGAATGTTCACCGAAATCTTTGTCCGCGGTCTTAAGATAAACTTGCAATTCATGCACAGTGCGGCGACCATCGCTTTCTTTTTCTAAAAGGCAAGCACTAGCTTGGTTCGATCCTCCCGAAAGACCTTTGGAAAATAAGTCAGTATTCAAATCCGTAATTTTATTTATTTTATTTTATATTTACATGGTGAATTTCACTTTCTTGAATTACTTTAAATAAAATTTCTTCACATGAAGTGCGCACTACATCTGGGAAATCAAGTAAATTGTCGTCGGAAAGAGCTTAAAAATTATTTTATTGGATTAATAATTTGTGTTTATTTAATTATTTCTTTAGCGTACCATTTAATATATCGCTTTCTTTTACGGGTGGATTAAGCTCGAAGCAAAGCTCTCCTCTTCGGGATAGAAAGGGATTTCAATTTCTTAAACGAAAATTATTAAATAAATTATTTGTAAAACTAACTGAATTTATAAAATTTAACCACCGGCCAGAGTATTGAAGTACATGGAAGTTTCATTAAGATAAAGGATATTCTGATCTTCTAAAATAAGGGTATTTGTTTAATGGAGCCAACATTACAAAAGCCATAAATTTGGCTGGGATTTTGGAGGAGCCAGCCGAGCTAGAAGAGCCACTCATCATGGATGTCCCGAATCCTGTCACGTCTGAAGAGTCGTCTATCGACTTGAATAGTAAGATTGCATCAGGCGTTTATTTAGAAGAGATAGATTCAAGCTATTCGGACGAATCATGTGTAGTTCTAGATGACGGTTCGTTAAAGTAATTTAACGGAACACGCCAGCTGGTTATGGCTCTTATATTTTGCGCTTTATAGGTTGGAATAGCCTAAAGCAAATATTGCTGCCTGACGAGCAATGTCCTTCCTCTAACTCTTCCCCGGCGTTTTCTGACTCCGATAATTCAGAGTTGTTAATTTACATTCCCAGCGCGTGGAACAGGAAACGGTGCGTGGCCCATTCGCTACAGCTTTTTGCGGGATGGGGCCACCTATTGCAATAATCGTCCCAAATCTACCACCAACAAGATAAATTCTTGGCTAATTTTCTTACAACGCTCCCCCAAGTGGACCTAGGAGTTCCGCCAAAGATCACAAAACAAAAAAGATATAAAATTCTTCGGGGGAGTAAGATGGAATTCCATCTTTAGTGCCATTGAGCGCCTTTATGAGCTAAATATACACTAATTGAGAAAATATGTCATAAATCGCGACACTTTCCATAATACGCGATATCTGTCAGCCTAGTATGTTGGATGCTATGGTGGAAACAATATATCCTTATATAATAAGGTAGGAATGTCCGAGATATACACGTTGAAAAGGAGTGGGCCTAACGAAGACCCTCGAGGGACCCCGGAGATGACGTCATAGGATACATTTGTGATTTCACCGTTGATCCTTTCTACGTTTCGCCGAATAGTCCTGGACCCACAGCAGTAGACTACCAGCAAGGCCGTGGCGCGAAAATTTTGCTAGAAGCCTCGGGTGGGACAGGCGATCGAACGCCTTTGATAAGTCGATATAAACGGTGTCGACCTGTCCGCGGCTTGTTACCTAGGGTTCCACGAAGCTGGAAAAACAAGCTAGGTTTGTTTCGACAGATCGTCCGCTGATGAATCCGTGTTGTGTGTCCGGAAGAAAAGATTTGAACCATTCGTATAGGTATTTGGTCATGATATAGTCGAATACCATGGCGAAAGAGTTCAAGACCGTAATAGGTCTATAGTTCGAAGGATCGCCCGCAAGTCCCTTTTTAAATATGGGGGATATAACGCCGGTTTTCCAATCGGCCGGAAATAGACGCGTAAAGAAAACCGCTTATCATTTAAAATATTTTTAACGAACTTCCGAGGGAATTGTGGGTAGGAAAGGAGAACCGGATTGGCTATTACGGGAGTCTGCGCAGAACCTATATTATCCTACTTGTACACTTTTACAAGTAGCGGCGGTTCAGTGTTCCACATCTTAAACTAATTTATTTTATATTTGTAATTTATTTAATTATTACGGGAGTCTGCGCAGAACCTATATTATCCTACTTGTACACTTTTACAAGTAGCGGCGGTTCAGTGTTCCACATCTTAAACTAATTTATTTTATATTTGTAATTTATTTAATTATTACGGGAGTCTGCGCAGAACCTATATTATCCTACTTGTACACTTTTACAAGTAGCGGCGGTTCAGTGTTCCACATCTTAAACTAATTTATTTTATATTTGTAATTTATTTAATTATTAAGTTTTAATGATTTAAACGGTTTTGGAATAAGAAAACCGTAGTTCCTGAAGACGAACTTTACAACTAGAAAAAAAAGGTATGAAATATTCAAATCTAACTTAAAAAATGTTTTTCGGTTAAGGCTTAATGCATCTTTCAATGTAGGTTTGCTTTGAAAGTGATTTTAAATGAAGATTTAAGTTTACCAAAATTAAAGCTTCTACAACCTTCAACGCAACACTTTGAACCACCATGTACACTCATTTAACAAAATTAATTTAAACTAATTATATTTAATAATAGTAAAACAATAAGATGTCTTTTATGTATATCGTAAACAAAAAATGACAACATAAGCAGCCGACGTTCATAGACCAATCAAAAAGGGTTGATAGTTGTAAAACTCAGCCGTAAGATGTCGCTACCATCACAAATATCACGTGACTAGGCTGGATAACCCCTATTTTCTTCCCCCTTTTTCAAAATACCTTCCACGTGAAAATTAAAGAAAAACTGGCAACCAATTTCTTTACTCGTCTATACTCCATTTTTCATCGACATATTAAAAATATGAACCAACGGATTTATAATTATTAATGAACAGCCCTTAATGATGAAGTTCGCAATGTCGTCTACCCGAAGTGGTAGTTGGTTTTAGCTTTTTAATAGAGTCAAGAACATCATTTTCCGTAATCCTTAAGTTGAAAAAATTGTTGGGTAGAACATAAGGCAAGGTGCTGGTGCCGACAAGCGGGTCAGAATTGTCGTGCGCTACGTAAGAGAAACTGTCCGCAAATTCTAAGGCGATATCGTTGTTATTGTTTAGTAGTTAACCGTTTTTAACAAATTTAAAATCTGTCTGGATTTATTACGTTTTTATTTCGTTGCCCCAATGTGGGGAAACGAAATTATAGTTTCCCCCTGAATCGGGTCGTCTTGGATAGGGTTGTTGGGTAGGATAACCTCGCCGTGTTCGTAATGGTGCGAGTTCAGTGGAGTTTGCGGTTGAGGCTGTGAAGGGCGCTCCGGGAGTAACGTCAGAGTCTTGGCCAACCGATCAAGGGGTGGTAGTTGGAGGGAGCAGGTCACCTCGTACTAGCCGCAAAGACATTTTTCGAGGGTCAGAGTTTAACGCAACAACTTCAAGGTAAGCCTGCCCCCTCCGCTTGGCGCCATCGCGGCGGGTTGGCCTTGTAGAAGACTATGTTACGAGATTTGCAAAAATTATCCGCTAACACCGCCGAAGCGGCGCTGCGGTGGTGAAATCGCTGTCATGTTTAATACTTAACTTAAATATTACTTAAATATAAAAGCTTTTGGTTTAAAAGTTATTGGAATATTTTTTAAGTAACGTAATATCATTAAACATAGATCGCGATAGCCTCACTAACTTTATCTCTCGAACCCGTTTCCTGGTCAAGGGGTGATTCCCCCTTTCCGACGCCGAGAGGAAAGGGGCGAGAAACTCTTGCGCGGCCTGTGTTCAGTGATTTTCTTTCGTTGTTTACATTAGTACCTGGTAGCATATCATGGATTTATAAAACTTTTGCGTGGCCTGTGTTCAGTGAAGTGAGTATTGCGTTGTGAAAGTCAATATTTGGCCAATGTGCGTTGTCTTCTAACGAGGACAAGCTGGAATTTTGATGGTTTGAGCCCGTCATTCAGGCTGTATTTCTTATACTTCATTTGAAACAGTTTGGTTTTTATATTTTAATTTTTTAATCGTATTTCTATTTTTCTTAATTTTTTATTGTTATTTCTATAACATTTTGATTTTATGAGCTTTCTTAGGATATTGATTTTTCTAGGAAATATTTTCATCTTTTGCGAAATATTGTTTTTTTTTGGATTTGTCCTAATTTTTATTCGTATTTTTTTGGAATACAATTGATATTTCTGCTAGGGAATATTTTTGAATTTTCATCTTTTTTGCGATTCGTTTCAACTTCTGTAATTGTAAAATCGGCCATGAAACCATAAAATTCAACAATCTAAGCTGAACCGCCAAATAAACACACTCGGCCAACCTCTTTGCCGATAGGTGCATCACCAACTGGTTCAGAAATTGACCATAGGCAAAGAAAGAGGGCTACAGATAGGGAAAGGTACGCTGCCAAAAGCCAAGCCCAAAACCCTGCTTTCCAGGATCGACAAAATCCCAAAAGGCGGATTGCTTATGCTGCCAAAAAACAAATTACCATTGCTTCATCAACTTCTTTTGCAGAGTTGCAAAATGGGGAAATATATTTTATAAACGATTTGTGTAACAGCTGACCTTTCTCAAGAAAGGCTCTTTGCTAACTTCGGTTTGTTTATATCTCATAACATAGACAACGAAATAATATTATCGCCCTTGGCGAAATTGTTTATTGACATAATTCCAAAACTTTTTACTATCTCGATCAACGGAACTTGAGATGGAACGTTCGTATGCTAATTTGCCTCTGGAGAGAAGTGCCTTAGTTAGTTTGCGCTGAGTAGAGTAAAAGGCCTTTGTATAAAGTAAGTATAAACGGTAGTGTTTAAGGTTTTTATTGGAATATTGTTAGTATATTTTATGTGTGTCGATAAAATTTGGACTACTTCGTTTACATCAGTGGCAGTCTGTTTGATTCAGGTTGTTAAATAGGGAGAATAGTCTCCGTTTCCGTATAAGTATTTCGTAATCGTAAGTTTGCATCGACTATCTAGGGTGTCGTAATAAGTTATACAGAGAGCTGGGCGATATTTGTCTTCCATAAAAACTGGTAGATGGGATTCTACGGTTGCTTTATCCCGATTGACGAAACAAAGGTCCAAAATATTTTCATCGAAGTTACGTATGGTGTTCGTTTGAGTTAGATTTAAAAATTGAGAAAATTCAAAGGTTATGTCAGATTTGGCTTTAGTGTAAAATCTGCAGTTGCTGTTGTCAAACGTCTCCCACCCTATCCTGGGCAGATTAAAATCACCCAAAAGTACTATTTGACCACGATATGTTGAGAGAGAGTCTTTGAGATGGCGCCCTAGTTTGTCTTAATTATTTATATCAAGACTAGTTGACAGATATAGGTTTCCAACAAGTTAAAAAGTCCCATCGGATAACTTTACTTGATTAAATTTTGTTAGAATAACATGTTTAGAAGTATCGTCATAGAAAGTAATAAGGAAACCATTTCATCTGAGAGTTATTAAAAATTGGGAAACATAGTTGTCATATTAATCTTATACTTTTGTTTGATAGTTTGGAGCTATTATAAAAGTCGATCGAGTGAGCAAAGTTATTACAGTTGTCCATCATTCGTTTAAGGGATAGGGGACAGTTTTTATCAGGATAGAACAAGTTTCTCTTTCTATGGGCTCTACTTGAAAATTTAAAAGTTAAACAGACAAGTAGATCCGAACAATTAATTTTAAAAATTTAAAATCTATGTACATATTTTATGTCATTTTTAATTAAAAGATTTTTTATAGTTTTAAGTAGCTGAGAGCTTTTGTGTACAAATAAGGAAGCTTCGGATTAAAACAGTTTCTCAACAAATAAATAAATTTCTTTTGGTTTTTATATATATATATATTTGTTGAGAAACTGTTTTAATCCGAAGCTATATAAAATCTTCCCAGAAACAAGCTAGTATATTTCGTTTGTATTCCATTGGCGATTGGAACACTTATAAAATAATTCCCCACCTCTCCATAGGGGGCACCAAAGTCAGTGGAAGACACATATCCATCTTGCAGCTCAGCTCCAAGATTCCTTTGCGGGAAAAGATGTCTGAGAGGGGAAAGATATCTGAGAGCACTCGAAACAACCCAATTGGAAATATAAAATCACCACAATATGTTTTGCAATGAAATTATGATTTTCTGTCTCTAGAAACACATACTACTGGTTAAAGATTGCGGCGATAGATATACTTTTGTACTCATTTTAGTTCATATGCATGTATAATCCTCAAATGGTCGGTGATGTTATTAGTTATTTTAACCCCTTCAGTGCAGAACGTTGGCTCTAAGATTGCGTAATGTTCGTCATAGTATCCTGAATATTTTAAGCCAACTAATAGTCCACTATGAATTATTTGTAAAATTATTTTTTTCTGCTTTTTTGGTTGATTATTTTGGTAACTACCACATAATGACTTCGTTCAGATCTACTCAATAGAAGTGGCAATTTTCTATTAATGGCTTAAATTAAGTAGGCCTACAATACATTTATAGTGTATTGTTATTAAAACTAGAAATATGTAACACGAGCTAATTGGCATAAATTAAACTAATTTCTAATATGATTTACTTCTGGTCACACACATTGTTTTAACTCAACAGATTTTGTTTAATATCTATTTTAAAATCATTACGTCATAATTAAGTATCTCGATAGGCGCTAGGAGGGCATACGAAATTAAATGGGACAGTTGATCCAAACATAATTAACGCTGATAAGTAATTTAAATAAATAAACCAATGATATAAACATAATTTACTTCTGGACACACTTATTTCTATTTTTTTCAAAGGGTGTATACTTACTATAGTTTTGGGTATAAGAAACGAGCTGGTTTTTTGCCATTTTTAGGTTTCTAAAATCGTAACTTCTAGAAGCTTCTTAAGAAGCTGCTCTCGTCCAATATCCGGTCATGGTTGTATTGCTAGCATTACCGGAAAGGACGTGAAGATTTGAGAAAAAACACCTGTTGCTTTTCATGCGAATCATTCCCGTCTTTTCCAAAGAAGCCCCTCTTTATCTCGAATCTCCCCTTTCTCGGGTTTTCACGTCCAATTTCCGGTAATGCTAGCTATATAGCCAGCGAAAACATATCTCGAGTCATTCGTTGGCTTGCCTCCGAGATTTTAACTGCGCTCTTTGGATATTTGTGATTTTGGTGAGTTGGTATAATAGTTTTTTTTATTATTTCGCTCATAAACAAACAACATTCCTGTGGAGATGGCCGAAGAATTGAAGCGTCAAAGCAGTCAGTTTACAAATTTGTTTAATTTTTTTAATTTCTTTTTAATATAGATTATATTTAATATAGATTTCAAATATTTTATAGGTATTTAGTTACTCTAGATGAAAAGAGACTTAAAACGGTTTTAAAATTCACAATATATTTATTTAAAAATCCAACGTTTCGGAGGAACTGTTCCTCCTTCTTCAGGGATTTTTACAAGTCTGACAGTATAATGGTAAAACTTTGCGCTTTATACATATACCCAGCAAACACAAACACGTCCTATGGACATCAAACAAATCCGGGGTTGACGTCGGTTGGACGTTAAAGGACGTCCGGTTTGTCTATAGCCGTAGTACGTCCCGGGGACGAGTTTTCGGAAGTCCAACGGCGATTACGGCGGTCGTCCCCTGGATGTCTTTCTATAAAACCTAGAGATGTCTTTAGGCCTTTAATTTGGTTCAATCATGGCTCAATAGGGATGAAACTAGGACGTTTATTGGACATCGTATTCTGAACAAATAATTTAAAAAGCCAAACTTGATATTAAAGTTTAATATTTGATTGTAATAACACCAACTCTGCAAGTATTAGCAGCTAACATATAAATTACAAAACTTATATAGTTATTTAATTTTTATATAACAAAATAAATTTCGAACTAAACTATTAAAAAATTAAATAACCTTCCTTAGACAAATGTAAAGAAAACAAAAAAAATAATTTTTAAATCAGAAGCAAAATAAAACTAAGCCATTTAATACTATTCCTTAAAAGAATTAAGACTATCGGATGAAAAATGTACTCTAGAAATTACTGTTTCTCGAAGCTTAATTTTAATATCTATCCAAATCTTACTTTTGGAATTACAATTTAACTATATAAAATATCACAGTATAAAATAAAGCTTTAGCTGAACCGTTCAGTGAGAGTAATGAATAATAAACTTAAAAAGTTAAATTGAAACATGTACAGGTCCAAAATGAACTTTTAAAAACAGCGAACCTTCCTTAACTTTCGGAGAATACACTGCAAATCTTACTTTTGGAAATACAAATTCAATATATAAAATATATCAGTATGAAATAAAGCTTTAGGCGAACCGTTCAGTGAGAGTAATGAATAATAAACTTAAAAAGTTAAATTGAAACATGTACAGGTCCAAAATGAATAGACTTTGATCAAACATATTTTCTTCCTACCTCTGTAAAAGACACATTAAAAAATCGAGTTAAAATCATTTAAAAAATCAAACAGTTTTTTAATAAAATACTTACTCTTAGGATATATTATCAGCAATACTAGAGATTACTATGTTATAATCTTTAACGTTTGTGTAGAACGCATTATGGACTTTATGGTGACCGATTCCAAACTATCGAGTATGGCGTCGTACAAAAGAAACTACAAACTGGGCTACCAGATATTTTAAAAGGACTTTAGCTCGGCCAACTTAGATCAGCTTTTTCGCAGTAATTGGCTGTGATTGTAGAAATAATTCATCAAATGAAAATAATGGATATAAAAATTAAGAACAGATAAAATTTATTAAATAATTAAGTAGTTTTGATTTAACACGTAATTTCATTAATTCACGTTAAATAAACTCGTAAATATAAATAATAATATTCTTAATATAATTAATATTTTGTGGTTCATTAATCATTATCAGCTTAAATACAAATACAGGTGAAACAAATTAAAATTAATTGCTGATAAACGCGCCTCTAGATAGCATTGATGGACGAAACATTTCGGACGAATAGTGGAGATCCATGCGACGTCGATTGGGCTGAATATCGGATGTCGCGAAATTGGTTCTACGATGACTAAAATGGGACGTCCGTTATTCGTCCCGTAGGACGAATTTTGGACGGGACCAAGCTGGGCTCTATGGACCATGCTGGGACGTCCCAGGGACGATTTGTGTTTGCTGGGTAGTGGCTACTGTTCTTTAGCCGCGAGCGTTTTTTTCTCGAAGGCGAGTCGACCAGCGAAGGGTTATATGAGCAACGGGCTCGATATCTTCCATCGCGCGTGAGGCTACTATTGTCGGAATGGGGGATTCTGCGAGAGGGGGAATTGCTTTGTTGTGTGGGAGAGGGTGAGGGCCATAAAAACATTTAAAAAGTGGATAAGTTAAAGGGACCATCGTCACGGTTAAACATTGCGCAGATTTATTTTTTTAAATTTCGATGGATTCGCGTACATTAAAATGAGTTTTATGTAATTTTGGTTGAGCTAGTATGTCTATTGAGTCCCACCTAGCATTATGGCCAAAAACACGAAGGTGTTCGCTAAGGGGAGAATTATTGTACGGGTTGTTTATATTTTTGTGCTCTTTAAGCCTTTGATGAAATGGGCGACGGCATTGCCCAATGTAATAATCACCATATTCACAGGAGATTTTATAAATGATGGCCTTGTCGAGAAGGGCAGTTGGTTCTTTGTTATTACATAATAAAGCTGACAATTTGGGTGGTGGGAGATAAATCAGTAGGTCTCGATCCTATTTAAGATTTTTGGCTATTTTTTGAGAGAAGCCAGGATAAAAGGGGATACATGCTGGGATGAAAGATTTTTTACGTTCTGAAACTACAGGAGCTAGAGTTGTTTGGAAACTGACGGTATTAGAGAATTTTTTGGATATTTTTATTGTTATGTGATCTATTTGGGATTCCGAAAAAGAATGATTTAAAGCTGTGGATTTAACTAATTTTAATTCGGAGGAAAGGAAGGAAGAATTGGAGGAAATGGTGAAAGCGCGGTGAATTAATGTTGATAGAGCACTTATTTTTTGGGAAGGATGGTGGCATGATTTCGCGTGTAAATAAGAAAAGGCATTGCAAGGCTTACGATAAACTGATGTTTCAAATTGGAGGGTGGCCTGGTTGTTATGTATAAGAATGTCAAGGAAGGGCAGTTTGCTGTCTTGTTCAGTTTCTATGGTAAATTGAATGGCTGGATTGATGGAGTTTAAATGATTGTGGAATTCAGAAAGACAACCTAAGCTCTGGCGCCAAACGCAAAAGGTATCGTCATAAAATCGGAAAAAACATTTAGGTTTTTTGGGGGCAGAACTGAGGGCAAGTAATTCAAAATTACATAATAATGGGCTTAAAGGTGAACCCATGGCCATGCCATCGATTTGTTTATTATACTCATTTTGAAATTAGAAACAAGTGTTATTTACACATAAACGTATTAAACTAATATAGTCTGAAATTTCACGATCGGAATATAATTTGGAAGAAATTAATTTGGACTTAAGACAATCTATGGTAGCATTTGTGGGGGTTTTGGTGAAGAGATTAACAACGTCAAAAGAAACGAGGATATCACCAGTTTCTAAGGTAATTGAATTAAGTTCGTCAATGAAATGGGCGGAGTTTTTAATGTGGTGAGGAGTATTGCCGATAAGATGCTTTACTTTTATAAATATTTCAAAATTAAATATATATTTTAAAGCGGTCAGAACTAGCTATCTCTTAAAAACGAAGCGCACGGAAACAATAAAGGCTATTTAATTAATTTTTATTTAAGGAAACATGTTTCTTGTTGTCATTAAAAAGCATTGCATTCTTAATTAATCCGGGGCTCTTAAGTCATAAGGAGGCGGGCAGAACTAATTCTCTCTTAATAACGAAGCACTCGGGAACAATTTAATTAAATTTTATTTACTTAAATATGGTATATTTATTAGGAGAAGCAGCTAATCCAGTTAGGCGAACCACGGCCGTCTCGAGATCTGCTTCGCGCTCGAAGCGGCCCAGGCAAAGATTTCCTCTCTTATGTATTTTCGCGAATACCTTTTTTTAACACTAGGAGCGCTGTCTCAGCCCCCCCCCCCCCCTTATATGTAAAAAATCAGCAGGATATTTAATAGTTTTCTATGCGCTAATTTCAACTAGGTAATCCTTTTTGCATGGTTCTTCAAAAACTTCTGGAAAGTTTGGGATATACAACTTATGATTTGTTCTTTATTTAATAAGTTTTCATTAAAAACATATATTTAAGTTATATGCTTATATTGAGTTTTATTAGTTAATTGCTAATCCTAACCAAAGTTTCTTTTGTTTTTCACAGGTTTCAAGTTTAAGTTTTCAAACCAGTATTCGCATTTATTTTATTAGAATTTTAAATAAATAACCACAATATTATTCATATTATTTAATAAATAGCTTAATTATTCTTTAAATTAAGTTCACATTTCTCAAACTTTAGTTTTAAAATATTGCCTATTTTTATTATGCAAAAATTTGTTGTGTTCCATTCTGTGAATCTAAGAAGAATATCAACGTATCATTTCATCAGTTTCCAGTTGATGAAATTATAAGTAAATTATCGACTAAGAACATATCTAGAAAAGATTTTGGGGTCAATTAAGCTTACGCATCACGCAAGATTTGTTTGTAGTGTGACATTTTAAGGAAAGTGATTACCATCAAGGTCTAAAGATCCGCAAATTAAAGAAAATATTGACAAAGGAAACATATGAATCTATTAGAATAACATCATTGTCTACAATATCTTGCGTGTCATACCTCCTTAAATCTGGTTTCCAGTTTGACTTGACAAGAAATTTAACGAGCGATGCTATTGAAATGTGTTTTAGCATTATCAGGCAAATGGCTGGAGGGAATGACATGCTTGTTGCAAGGGCGACTATATTCAGTTGGGAATCCATCCTTAAGAGAGGCACTATATCATTAACAAAATCATAAAACATCTAACGTTCCCCAAGACAGCTTCACAGATCTATCAGCCATGATTGATACTAGACTTGATGAATTTTCAACTATTTTTAACGGAAATGAAGTTACGTTACCATCTGAAGTTACTGACATACTAAATGCTTTGTATGCGTACCCAGATTTATATAATAATTGAAATTCCCAAGTTACGCGCAGTTCCTCCCATTCGATAACATGGCTGCGAATTTTCTCAAGGGGGGGGGGGGGGGCTAGACTAGCGCCATAAAACGATGTGAGAAGTTTTTGAACTAATTTCCCATATGCAATTTTCGTACGATAGCCTGGGCTGCTATGAGCGCGAATTAGATCTCGAGACAGCCGTGGGCGAGCAAACGTAATATGCCTACTTTGCCAAGTGCAGACGAAGGGCTACCTTTGGAGGCATTTGAAGAGAAATCACAAGAATAGGAGCTTACGGCACAAGAAATGCTTGAGACCAACAAGAAAACTCAAGACGCGCTGTACATTAATGATCAAGAGTTTGAACTGGACAATATGCGAAGCATTTTAGATGCTCAAATAGCAGATTTACATTCAAGTGAAAAGGGTAATATCTTGCTTTCATTTCCGAGGAATTTTAAAATTAACGTTATTTTTTTATTTTAATTAAGTTGATGAAGGGGGGGGGGCAGACACCTTATCTGCCTCTAAGTCCGGCCCTGGCTAACTCAAGAGCAATTTCTCGCGAAACCGCTTCGAAAGAATCAACAAACTCAAGTGGAAGTACTTAAAATTTATTAACAAATTTAAAATGTATTAAAATTTAAATATGTTGAAAATAATTTTTCATTTATTCTAAAATTTTATTTATAGACAAAAACAAATGAGCGACAATAAGAAAAGATATTTAGTTTCTGGTTCCACCTAGTCTTAGCGCCTCTTTTCTGAGTAAAGAGGATCTCCAAAAAAAGAATAAGAGATTCATACCAAATGGAAATATCGCAAGAAAAATACACAAATTTAAAGGATCTTTGGTAGGCCTAACCTATGATTTTTTATATGTTTTAAAATGGTGGTTCAGAATTGGTCGTGGTCCAAATTAGGTCACTTTGCCCTACCACAAGCGACAACAGCAGAGAGCTGAATATTTAGTAAACTCGTATGCTTTTAATAACATAAAGAAATGTATTTCTTGATTAAGAAGCTAATTTTTGCTCTCTCTATAGATATCCATTTTGAAAGACAGAGCCGTCTTTAGCGGAAATAAATCTAAATGCCAAAGATAAGCATTGGGACTAAAAGGGATTGGCCGCCAAAGTTTTGGAGTCTTGGAAAACTACGGTATAACAAATAAAAATAAATACCTGACCATGACAATAAGTAACAATATCTATTTCAGAAAGTTCAAGCTAGGAAAAACACTGCGGGAACAGGAGGAGGACCTAGATGAAAAAATTCTAACATGTTCCACGGCTTATCTTACCGTGCGGACAACTAAAATCAAAGGCATGGGAGTTTTCGTAGAAAAAACCATCGAAATAGGTAAAGGTTTAATTAGATAAAAAAAGAAAGATTGTTTATACTGACTTTCTATAACTATTAATTAAGTCAGGAAATCATGGTTTATAAATGAAGATTTGAATAAATACCACTGGGAATGTTTATGTACTTCCTACAAAAAGGTGAAATCCTTTATCCGGATTACTATATAAACTGGAAATGTTCATCATTAATCTTTTTGAAATTCATTGAGATTTTTCCAAAATGTGCAAATTGTTTAACAGAAATGAAATAACTAACTATTACCGTTAACAATATCTCGGGGGTAAAACCCCTTTAACCAGGGTGGAGAGAACTTGCAAAGTGGTTTTGGATTTTCACCCAGTGCCACAAGCTGAGATCGAACCCGGCTCGTCTAGCTACGAGGCAAAGCAGACTTACAATTCAGAATTATAGGAGGGTACACCTTACTATTTACAAAGATTGCCCCTATACACAAGCTGGATTAAATGTCCCAAATGCACCTAAACTCTTTGAGTAGTTTACTGTCTAGTGTAATTAATGTAAAACGAGGAAACTAATAATTTTCAAAAGTGTAATTACACTTATTAAGCGGATAAATTTCGCCAATTTTGATGCCTCTTAGGGCAATTGTGGGTAATTATTAAGTGATCCCTATTTTAGTAACACAAAAAATGTTTATTTTTTCAATAAGCATTTCTTCAAGTACGCTTTACTCCTTGAATAATTTTTGAAACTCAGAAAGAAAAAATTTATTTTGAAATTTCATAATCCTGTTTAATTTTTCTTTTTAGCCTAACATTAGTTTTGTTGAATTCCTCGATGAGATATGTGTTTGGGGAGGTGGTTCCTATGGAATTTTATTTCCAAGCGAAACTAATCAGTCAGCAGAAGGTATTATGTGTATCACTTGCAAGTATAATATTCATAATTGTGCTCACGTTGGTTCCACAAGAGATTTAGGATAAAGTTCTGAAGAACAATTATTGATTGGCAAAATTCTGTACAGAAAATATTTTGATATAAAAAATAAACAACGGAAACTAACTCCCGTATCAAAATTTAAAATCCAATTTAAGGCACTTCCAAATTCAGAATTAAGAACGATTTATGAATAAGATTATCACTATTTTGTCAATTCCCTTAATTTTGAAAACAACGTTTATGTTGTTGAATACTCAGCAACCCAATGCAAATTTCCAGAAAATAATATCTCAAGAAAATCTTCAAATGTGCTACTAACAGTAAATGCAGATTTTTGTGAAAATAATTGTTGATCAGTTCAACCATTTAACTGAATAATTTAAAAAAAATAGGTAAATGATCAAAATTATCAAATACATTCTAAGCCCAATTCCTAAAATTTGGTTCAATCAATCAAATTAAGCCTTGATCAACAGTTAAAAGGCCTATGGTATAAAATGAGCTAGACAACTTGTTTTATGTAGATCATTTGTCTCCTCAAATTCACCCTTATGTCCAGGGCTTTTCGGAGTGAAATGTCATTGATATGTCACCCGTGACGCAGCAGCCTATTTCACATCCCTATGAAATGTCCTGAGTGCTGGATCAATTCCTTTTAGTTATGGCAATCAAAATTCTCATATGTTATTTACAATAGTAAATTCAAAATATGTTGTAAGTTAAAAAATTTCAGAAAAATTCTTCATAGAATAAACATATTCTAAAAATTTAAATTAACGGCACTTGTACATTAAAATAGAATAAAAAAGGAAGAAAAAGCCACTATATGTACAAAAATTATAGTTTATTTAAACTAGACGACTAGTTTCGCTACCCATTCAAGAGCTTCCTCAGATCTGAGGAAGCTTCTGAATGGGTAGCGAAACTAGTCGTCTAGTTTAAATAAACTATAATTTTTGTACATATAGAATAAAAAAAGGAAGAAAAAGCCACTATTATTTTTATTCTATTTTATTCTAAACATATTCTACAAGACCATTAGACTAACTGTTGTTATCAGTAGCGTAGCCAGAATTTTGTTTCGGGGGGGGGGGCACACCATTGAAAAAAAGTAAAAGAAAAATATTTGTACGTACGGCCATACCCCCTGGTTACGCCACTGGTTGTTATACATCTGCATTTTTGTTTGAAATATAATCCCACATCCCTTACCATAATTATAATTTCAGAAAAAACTTCAAAGATATTTATTTTATGACCAAAAAGTATCTCTAGTCCAAAAGTCAGACTAGAATAATACTTAGATGTATCACATATTTGAAATTAAGTTTAAAATATGACCTTTTTATATCATGTTATACAAAATCTTATATCTCAAAACTAAAAATATTCCATTCCAATTTTAGTGTTATCAAGAATGTATTTATATTAAGGGGGTGCATCGCCAGGGAAGTTTAATGCCTTGTCCCTCGTAACACGCAGCAGGGGGCAAGACAAAACGTCACCAGCGATGGATTCCATGACGTTGGGTTACGTAAATGTTACGGAACCAATGAAACACTGGGATGAATTGATTTATTTTAAGCAGAGGAGTATGCCACTTACTGGAAAACAATGGTAAAAGAATGGCCAAAAAGGGCCAACGCCATAAAAATTATCTTAAAATGTAGTTTAAACATAATCAAAATATTGAATAATGATAACCCAACTGTTTCCCAATGGTTGAGCTATTTAAGGTTGAGTGAAAATTGCTCTTAAATTGTTTCATTTAGTTGTTTAACTATTGCCCGACAGTTGCTTAAAATCGCCTGAAAGTTGTTAAGAACTACCCAAAAGTAGCTCAACCATTAATTACATAAATTTTCATACGTTGCTCAACCATTTGTTGCTTATAAATTGAGAGTTCCTAAACCATAAGTTGTTTATATAACGTCACAAAGTGAAAGTGGCTCAACTATTAGTTGCTCACGAAATAATAACACAAATTTTTTAATTCTAATAATTTTAAAAATTGTGAATTAGTGAAAGTGAAGGTAATGCTGAAAATGACCTGCAGCAACACCGGCTAACTTTCTTTGAACTAAGTCATTCCACAGTATCCTTCTTTCCCCCCTTTTATTGCCTTTTATACTCGTATCCAGTGCCCCCAAGTAGAAGAATTAAATCTAGATAGTATCAGCTTTCTAATTTATAGATTCATAAATTCTTACACTTATATTATTCCTCAAAATTTTACTCTTAATTGAAATAGGCTATATTTTAAATTGCAAAAGCAGAGGATGAGGTTTCGGCAATCTTAATAATTAAAACGGAATGTTTTGCATAACTAGATGACTTGGGCCTAAGGTGGTGCCTTGGGTATTAGCGTAGCTGATTATTACTATCATTTTCATTATGTTATGCAATTCTCAGTGTTAGAAGTAAATGAACCAAAGTTTTTGGAATAGGCTTGAAAACTGGGAAATATATTTAAAACAAAGGTAATATCCAGCCCCATCTACTCCTACATTAGAGAATTTCTGGGTTCTACAACGCCCTCTGTATATAAAATCTTCATGGACGCACTATAAGACTAACTAATTACAATTAATATTTTTAGGAGATCATTTTATGCACATTATGAAATTCTTATTGATCGCTTTGAAAGGTGTAACAGTTACCAAAACATTGGGAAAATGATATCCTATTTTCAAAAGCGAGCTGGACACATTTTCTTTCTTTGCTGAATATAAATAACCAAGATGGTTTTAAATGCCGCGGATGCTTGGAAAAGCCAAATAGTGAAGAATCAACAAACTCAAGTGGAACAGAGTCAGGTACTTAAACTTTATTAACATATTTAAAATGTATTAAAATTTAAATATGTAGAAAATAATTTTTCATTTATTCTAAAATTTTATTTTTTCCTCCTGGACCGCGAAAAACAAATAAGATGATCATAAAACATAAGGAACGTGATCTTTCAATTCAAACGGGAATAACCCGATAAAATCCCGCGGTGGCGATATTATATTGGCTGCAAACGAACACGAAAATTTTATTTGAAGAATAATATATATATCTATATATTGATATCTATCTAAAGGTAAATATCAATCTTTATCGAAACAAGCCCACCCGGGTTTTCTTACCCATGGGCTTGTTTTTTTTATTATTTTTTTTGGTTTTTCAAAACATTTTCTCTAAATCATTATAGCGAATAATTGTATACTTAATGATTTTTGGTTCTTTTATTAATTTAAAGATATATACACGCAATATTTATTAATTAAAAAAATAAACGTCGGAAAACGACGACGACGGCCAGGTGTGATCGGCGTCATTGTCGGCCTCCGATTCCAACGCCGTCGTCGTATCCCTAACGGCCTCCACGCTGCTAGAGGACGCTTCGCCACCCACATTAACGGGCCCGGGGTTCTCCGCGACGTGCGCGGCTATGGCGGCGTGTCTACGGGCCGTGCGGGCGGCCTTAGTCGCGAGCCTACGCCTTATTGTTCTCGGGCTCTCCTGCCCGCAGGGAATGTCCCCGCTCGACAAAGACCCCGAAGCCGGGTCTTTAAAAAAGAATACTTCCGACGTGTGGATTCCTCGTTTGCGCGGGGCCCCGTTTGGGGTCGCCGCGACGACCACGTTCTCTGGACTTCCGAAGGTAGTGGCCGCCGATCCCGCCGCCGCCGCCTGTTGTGGAGAAGATTGGGCCCCCTGGAAAATAGACACCGAGGATTCCCCGATCGATTCCGACACGCGGGCGGGGAAATCGGGGAAAGTTGTCAGAAATGACGGCCATTGGGAGAAGATGGAAGATTAGGAGGATGAAGCGGCAGAAGGCGACAACACCTAAGTTGACGGTCCAAACCAAAGTAAGGGGGTGCGCGTCGACTTCAGTCGACATTACTAAGCGAACTGTCCCAACGAAAGTGATGTAGTTTTTAAGGATTTCTTCCATCCGTGCCACCGACGAAACGGCCAAAAGTACCTTTGCGAGGATATTTTTCCATCTGTGCCACCGAAAAAAAGGTTCCCCCCCGGTAATATCTGTTAATTTGGGTGATATATTCCCCCCGCCCGAAACCCCAAATTCCTGGCTGTGTCCCTGGTGTGTTCGATAGTCCTTTTAAGTATTAATTTATATTTAGTGGCACAGACGCGCCGTATAGAAGGAACGCAACTGTGCGTGATCGCTTCGCCTATAGAGGAGCGAACACGCGCACACTTGCTGGGGCTTTAGTACAGCCAAAGGCGCGCGCGCTCGCCCTCTTTATAAGGAACGCAAGTGTGTGCGATCGCGTCGCCTATAAAGGAGCGAAAACGTGCACACTGATTTTCCAAGTAAGGAAAGGAAGGCGCGGGAATGACAAGTTAGTACAGCCAAAGGCTAACACTGATTTTCCAAGTAAGGAAAGGAGCGCGCGAAAGGATTTAGTACAGCCAAAGGCGCCGGCTTATTTATTTTAATCGTCCGAACGGATCTCGATTTTTTATATATATATAGCTATATATCTTTATATCTATCGAAAGATAAATATCAATCTTTATCGAAACATACCCACCCGGGTTTTCTTACCCATGGGCTGGGGTTTTTTTTATTATTTTTTTGTTTTCTCAATATTTTCTCTAAATTACTATATCGTATAATTATATACTTAATGATTTTTTTGGGGTTTTTTTGGATTTCCATGCGCGGTAAACGGTTGGCCTTACATATAGAGACAGAGAAACACTTATTTTCCAAGTAAGGAAAGGAAGGCGCGGGAATGACGATTTAGTACAGCCAAAGGCTAACACTGATTTTCCAAGTAAGGAAAGGAGCGCGCGAACGGTTTCTACATAAGGAAGGGCGGACGGATTTAGTACAGCCAAAGGCGCCCGCTTATTTATTTTAATCGTCCGAACTAATGAGGAGACTACCCGAGGTGATAATTATCGATTTTGTTGAAACTAGGTGGGTATGTAGACCTTATGGTGACATGAAAAGTTGCAATGGGCATTAGTTTTGCCATGGCAACCGAAAATGTTTTTGACAACATAGTATATATATTTTCCCATTGAAAATAACTTAAAAAAAAATTAAAATTTCAAAACCAATTTTTTTTTTCAAAATTGCCAAATGAAATTAGTTTTATGATATTTCGATGAATTTTGGTCAATTTGATCAAAATATGTAAAAATTGATCAGAATCGGTAAAATTGAGAAAAGAGAAATATAAGGATAAAAAAAGTTGTATTTGCCAACTAATCGCCAAATCGACGATAATAAATGAATTTTATCAAAATTAATAATATTAATTAAAATTGATCCAAATTGGTAAAATTTGATTAAACTTGATAAAACCGATATATTTTATAAATTTTTGATAAATGTGATTTAAAATTGATCAGAATGGAGAAAGGTGAAAGATAACGTTTAAAAAATATAATATTTACCGTTTTATCACCAAATTGATTTTATAAATTTTTGATAAATGTGATTTAAAATTGATCAGAATCGATAAAATGGAGAAAGGTGAAAGATAACGTTTAAAAAATATAATATTTACCGTTTTATCACCAAATTGATTTTATTAAATTAGTTTGATCAAAATTGATACAATGGAAATAATTTTATCAAATTTGCCCAAATTAATTTAAATTCATTAATGACCAGAAATCGGGCATAAATTGACAAAACTGCCGTCTGGTTTTAAAGGTGTCTGCGTAGTTTTACACCACGGGACCAATAACCCGTGACCGCAAGACCGAAAAACGGGATTTGTTACTGGCCGGCTCTCGGTACCCGTCCTCGCCAATATGCACGCCTTCTGGGCGCTCCTCGAGGGGGGTCCACACCGGAGGAGGTTCAACCATTTCCGGGCTCCTTTGGATCTCCCGGCGCTCTTCTTCTAGGGTACGCCTCCGGTTTTTCTTATTTCGGTGACAATCCTTCACTCGCGAGTCCAATTTTTTTAAGACGAGTCCGTCATTTTCCACCGAGTCCGTCATTTTTATTTGTTTATTTTTTGTAAAAGTCCGGTATTGGCGCTGCGGTAGCGTTAACGCAGTGTGTTTAGTAAGAGGTCACATGACTCACATGGATAGTTTGAGCTACGGTTTTAGTTTTGGTTATACTTTTAGTTTCGGTCCTGCAGAAGTGGAGGGAAGACAGAGTCAGATCTTTGGAAGAAGTACTCCGGGTTCCCGCTTTAAGTTTATTCTTTATTCAGATTTTCAGTGGAAAATATGAGTAAAACATCGAAGAAGAAACGTTTTAATAATACTTTTCAAGAAGAAATTTTAGCTCCTTATGAATATTAATATTCTTCTGAAGAAAGTAATCAGTACCAATTTCAAATTGACGAAATTGACAATTCTAATGGAGCCTTGACAGAAAATGCAATTGAAACTAGTGCGGTTAAGAAATGTAAGTCTTTGATTTGGACTTATTTTGACCCAAGCCCTGATGGAAAAAGTGGGATGTGCAAAGTTTAATGTAATCATTAACTCGAAAATGGGAAATACAACTAGTATGAGGAAGCATTTGAAATACAAACATCTTGTCGAACATACCGCATTTATGGATCTTGAGAAGAATTGTGACACAAGTCGACAAAGAAGTATTGACTCATTTACAATTCCAACAATATACTCTGTTAAGCACCCAAAAGCTATAGCGATAACCTAAAGTATTGGTCGTATGATCCCTTTGGATTATCAACCGTTTTCCATAGTAGAAGATCCAGGTTTTTCGATGTATTATACAATTGCGATCCCAGATATAAAATACCCTCAAGAACAACTTTTTCCAGAAATATAATTCCAGGTCTACATGTTAAGATGATGGAAGACATCAAAATTGACTTAACCACGGCTATTAAAGGGAATGTTGAATCACTATCATTCACAACAGATTTCTGGTCATCGAGGGCAATGGACTCGTACCTGAGCCTTACGTGTCATTTTGTAACAGGCAGTTTTAAACCAAAAGTTTTAACGTTAGCTTGTTTACCATTTCACCAAGAGCACACTGCGGATAATGTACAAGATGCTATAGTTGACTACCTTCAAACTTTAATATCTCCTGACGATTTAAAATATATTCCAAAATATGTTGTAACAGACAACGCTGCTAATTTGAAGAAAGCAATAATGCAATCGGAGTTCAACCATATCAGTTGTTTCTGTCATACTCTTCAACTGGTAGTGGAAGGTGGTATAGAAAAAATTAGCAAGGATGGGGTAAATGTTAAAGATCTATTAACCAAGTGTCGAGCCATTGTAGGCCACTTCAAACACAGTAATGTTTCTAACAGCCTATTAACTCAAGCGCAAGTTGAATTATTTGGAATAAAAGAATCTCCAGCGAAGAAAGTCATACAGGATTGTAAAACCAGATAGAACAGCCAGTATTTCATGCTAGAGAGACTCCAAGAATTGAAACAAGCAATAAATAAAGCTTTGAAACAGTCAAAGTTCAACAACTATTTAACATCATATGATTGGGCTTTAATAAAATATATAATTAAAATTTTACAGCCCTTTGAAGTCGCAACTAGGGACTTGTCAGCAGATCTTTACCCAACCATGAATTTGGTATATCCAGCTTTGCACTACATTGAAAATGAACAAATGAAACAAAGTTCGCTACCTCAAATGCTAGAAGTAAACATTAGTAAAATCTTTCTAGAAATTTTAAGATTAAGGTTTCCTACTGATAAGACTGAAAAGTTGTATGTGCTATCTATGATATTGGACCCAAGAATTAAAACAGTATTATTGAGAGGTGCTGAAAACAACAACCGCACAGCAGCAATGCTACTTAAAGCTGAATTGCACCCTTCTGGTAACTATTAACTTTATTAAGTATTAAATCTATTAATAAATAATAAAATTCCAAATTAGCTAAGTAATGGCCTAATACCGAAGGCACAACTGTAGGCGTAACTCGTAACTACTTGCGTGGCTCTCTTACAGGTACAATAAAAGACGCTGCTCATGGACCACCAGCTCAAGAAGATAATGTGAAGAGACCTAAAAAATCAGGCATATGGAAGACAATTGCGAAGAAAAGCAAACTGGTGACTAGTAGTGGAACTGGGAACAGTTTAAGCAACCAAGTTAATGAGTACTTAGAAGAACCCAATGAAGACGAAGAATGTAATATATTGGAGTTTTGGAAGGAAAAAGCATATAAATTTCCTAATCGCAAAAATTACCAAAAAATATCAGCCTATACCTGCCTCTTCAGCTGCAAGTGAAAGAATGTTTTCTTCCACTGGAAATGTGGTTACAGAAAGAAGAGCATCACTACTCCCAGAAAATGTGGAAAAGTTGACACTTCTGCATGAAAACTTTAAGTTGAAACACCTACTAAAGAAGTAAATAACTAAATACTAAATAGTTTACTAATAGTAAATATGCTTAGAAATTAACTTTATGTTAAAAGTTAGAAAAGTTTTAAGTTTTCTTTTTTTAACTTAGTTCTGTAACTTCTGTTATTCTTTTTAAAATTAAACTGACTAAATAACTATTCAGGAACAGTTAGTGAATAGTGGAGTGATATGGTTTACTCTACTCTAACCACTTTATTAAGAATTTAAAATTATTTAACTTAAGTTTACTTTTGTTTTAAGATATTAAAAAAATAATATCAGAGATAATGTGATATATTCGTTCGGAAATTTAAGACTCGAATATTGCTCGTGGCTAATTCTTATGGACTCGAAGACTCGAATGAGTACTCGAAAATGAGACTCCCAAATTGGTGAGTCCAATTTTTTGGGACTCGGACTCGACTCGAAATCCAAAAAAGAGGACTAGCACAGCCCTAGTTACAACCCGTAGATAATACAAGTCATTTAATTTATTTCCGAAACACTTCTAAATGCTCAATGCATTGATATTCGAGTGTGCATTGGTGGTTTTTTCTATAAAGCGTTAAATGATTTTTGTAAATTATGTTGAGATATTAAGTATACACCATTTAAATAATGGATTTATTAGTCGCTTTTAGGTAAAGGTTGAGTATCAATCTGGATGTTAATTCTTTAAATTTTAGGTTTCTTAAATTGATTTAACATTTTTCACCGATTACATCTTTTGGTGTTAACTTGAATGCATTTATTTCTATAAATACATGCATTCGCGGTTTATCCAAATAATTTATCAAAATTGTATAATTCCTTTTTTTAATTCTATTTTATTTTTATAAATTTTAGCTTGGAAACTTTCAAGCATAATTGAGGGTTGACGAAATCAATTTAAAATTCATTCTTCCGCCCCAAAATAAATGTTTTTCGACGGTCCTATAACCCTTTGGATGCACCACTGCTCTTTTCTGACTATCTGATATCCATGGGTAGTTAGAAAGGTATCACTTTTAAAAAGTACTTACAGGGCTCATGATGAACAACTTGTCAGATTGTTCTTTAAATATTCCACTATGAAACAAAACAAGGCTCTAATTTCAGAGTCGCGTTCTGTAGATTTCTTCTTTTGGTGCTTGAAGAAGGTTATGTGCATCTCTAGTTCTTTTTCTAAGGAACTGACCAAATTATCTTTCATATGGAAACCAAGAAGTCTTTCAGCATAATCCAAAAGCCCTAGCTCAGAGAATAGGTATGGATGTTCCACTTTAAATATCTGTTCCCTTTATAATCATTAATTTCAAGACGTCGAAATGCGTATATCTTTTTAAATAATTTGCGGACTTCATCATCATATTTTCTTTCTTTAAACATTATCTTCAAAACTTTGTTTTCTTCCATCATACTATCTTTTTGCGGAATTGAAAGAAGGGGGGAAATTCAACACAGCCATAGCTATCAGCACAAAGAAACCGTTTTGGAGCAACATCCTCTTCCAAACCTTCAAGTTCTAGACTTGAACGTCGTGTAACTTTAACATGTTAATTTTTTAATGAATTTTCAGTACCATTTACCAGTTGATTTAAAAAAACTTGCATACCCACAACCCAGCACATTATCAGCAACACGATCTTGAAGGGATTGAGGGTATGTTGAAACTATTTTCTGGGCCACTAATTTTAAATCAGCCCTCACTGGTCTTAAAAGAACCTTAGTTACTGAATTGATATCATGCTAAACTAGAGCATTTCTTTCTGGCTTTTCTAGAAAAACCTTAAGATGAAGTGCATTTGGAACTTCAATGGGCAATTCTTTCGTATCCAAGTTCCACGATGCAATATTGCACGTTGTAGGTGAGGTAGTGCTAGTCACAAAATTACCTGTGACCCTTTGATTTTCACCTGAGGTAGAAGGCCTGGAGATGAGATTTTATGGAAGCTTGAATGATCGCTACTCTGTACTGAATAGTGGCATACATCACCGTCCACAAAATTAGGAACATGGGCATCACCTGGTTTTAGAATTTCTCTGAGATCTGTTTTTTCTACTTGAGTCTTTAAAGTGAATCTACAACTAAATCCACCAGGCCATCCATAGCTTTTTGTTTCTTCTTCACTGTAGTTTCGAAAGACATTTTTGATGTGTTTTTCCATTGCTTGATCTTGGTGCAAGATATTTTGCTACCTAAAAAAATATTAAATCACCAAAATTTGTCTATTAAAAAAAAAGCTTGGATTAAACAAAATTTATATTAATCTTAATAATAATAAAAGTATAGCAAATTTGAAACTTTAATCAAATTAGTGTTTGATAAGTTATACATATACATGTAGATACGTACAAAATTTAAAATGTAATTAATTGATATTATTTTTATGAAAAACAATTGAATGTTTAAGGTTAAGTACTTTTATGTTTCTAGCTTTTTTGGCAAAGAGAGGATAGTAATCAGGAAGATCTTTAAATATTTTACAACAAAAAAATACACGGTCAGTGCCCATAAGTCCGTAAGCATGAATAGGGCTCGGAATCGAATATCCATTATCCTAAAATATTTATAGTTTTTTGGAGAATTTCTTGAAGGATAGAATTGTAGAAATGAATAAATTGCAATTATTCATAAAACGATCTAAACAAAATATCGACATTTCGTTAAATAGATAAAGATAATTTTTATTTTAAAATATTATTCATTTGGATAAAACTTGAATTCGCTTATCTTATTAGAAAAATATGTACACGATTTTTTATTCTTATCACTTTTGTTCATGACCAAACATTTTTTCCTAAACATATCCTTTGAAATAGTGAAGTGGGAAACGAGCATTTTTATATATTTATAAACCATGTCTATTTTTTATTCATATAAACAATGCATATTTTACCTTGAATGTGTTGTGTAACTAAGGTAATTTTACTTACTTATGCTTTTGGATAATTATTGTTCAAATAAAAAAAATCACCATTTGGAGCGAGCCGCTAAACTTTTCTTTTTATATAGGTCGACAATGGCTAAAAGTAGTGCTCCGTATGGCTCCGGCTCCGACTTAAACCCTATCGGCTCCAGTTCCGGTGAAGGCCGGATCTGGAGCCGCGGCTCCGGCTCCAAGTGTTTTAAATCGGCTCCGAATTAAAGGATACAATAGTTTTATGATAATTTCTTATGTCTAAGCTTTGGGAGCGTCCATAAATTACGTGAGGCGTTTAGGGGAGGGAGGGGGTCGAGCTCAATCTCACCCAATCTCACGTGGAAAATATCACGTAATTTTTTTCCGCAAGAAACAATGTAAAATTGCGATAAAACTGGGTTAAATTAAGTAATTCAACCCTTGCACACCTTCATCAGCATGCCCTATGACCTCTATTGCCGTGATGTACGTGCTGATCTGAAAAAGAGATGCTGCAGTACATGCGGTATCTACTTTTCATCCTTCACAAGGGCTGCAGAGCACTTCCGGCACCAGCGCACAAAGTGTGACCTTCACGGATTGTCACACGCTGTGTTACTGAGCTTCTGTGTGCAAGCGAGAACGGTTTAAAGTGGCTAAATCAGAGTGAGTTTGAAGGATCAGATGATTTATTTTACTGAAAATCACATAGACATGTTGGTTCCAGTAGTCACTCTTGAGACCACACATGAGTCCCCGTGGATTTAATTAGAATTAATATTCTTTTACGAATTTTAGTAGCTCCTTAATACTTAAAATTGAAGTATTTTATTGTTCGATTTTCTCACTGTGATTCTAGACTACGTTCTGTCTAAAATACTAGTCTTAACTAGTCTTAAATATAAATTATTAATCAAATTATGTTTTTTTTAAATAAATCCAACGCAATCAAACACAGATTAAATCTCACGACAAATCTCCAAGTGGGGGGGGTCGAAAAATCACCAAAATCGCCTCACGTAATTAATGGACGCTCCCTATTTTGTTATGAATTTACGAGTCCTAGCAGTAGCAGTGGTACACTCCACTGATAACTTGGTAAATACCAATTATTTGAGTCATAGCAGTAGCAGTGGTACACTCCACTGGTAACTTTGTTATCTATCTTGTGTAAAAATAAAATAAAATATTTTTATTAGTGTTGATGAATGATGATGTTGTGAAGTTTATTTAACGCTTTGAATAGCTTTTGAAACACAATAGTGTATTCTTTCACATACATTAGTGTTATCTTAATATATACATGCGCTTAAAAAAATACTTCGTGCAATCGGAGCCGACTCCGGCTTTTTACGGGAGCCGAGTTTTGGCTCCGGCTCCGAGGATGTTCGGAGCACTAGCTTAAAGAAAGTCGGGTAGTTTCCGTTTCCCCTTAGACTTAAAGTCTCGTAGCTTTGTACGTAACAGATTTTAACTACAAAGCGACCTCTTAATGGTATTTTAGAAACGCTTGTCCACGCCCTTAACGCGATTTCCATTACTCGCTACCAGTGACACTCCATTTGCTGGGCGATTTGGGGCTGGAGACCTTCGAAGAAGCAGTGGCGTCGCTACGGGGTGCGGGGGTGCGGACCGTCCCGGGTGTTAACCTTAAAGATTGCCAAGAGGGGTGACACTCTTGGCCCTTGAAGCATCTGACGACAGAATAAAATTTATACCTCGCTCTATGTGCAAGAGTGAATCTCTAAATTTCCGCATTGGGTGACACTTACCTTAGCTACGCCACTGCGAAGTAGATCCGCATGTTTGGATCTATCAAAATAGAACGTACCAATCTTCCTCGTCCATAAATTGGGCATTCGCTGCTATCGCACCCAAAAAGATAAATATGAAAGTGGTATATAAAACGATAGGAGATATTCTCCGCTTGAACACTTCGTAGTCGCTTTCACAAGTTGGGCCATTGGAACCCATGAGGTGGACATTCTCTATCCCTCATGCTTTTGACAATAGAAAGGTAAATAGTACATCAATTTAATCAGGAGATTGCTCCTTCGTAGTCGCTGTATGTATTTAGTTCGTGGGTCTTTTTGGGTACTTGGGACCCTAAAAAGTTCGGCCAAGTTTCTGAAAGTACCCTTCATCCGAGCAACGTATCCGTATAGAGGCGTCTTTGAATTCTTGTTCAGGGTTCGTACACGATAGGGAAAACCTGGAAAAGTTGAAAATAGGCCAAAAAAGTCAGGGAAATGTCAGGTAATTTTTAATTGAATCCATAAAGTAAGAGAATTTACTTACTGAAAATTGTAAACTCGTCGATTCCCTGATTCCTTAATGTACATCGCGTAGAAGTCCTAAATTCTTGCCTTGGAACTAAACTAATTTCGTAGGTTTATAGACAAATCCTAGTTTTTGTGTATATAAAATATTCGAGATACTATGAAGGTATCCGTGGTGCTCTTAGATGTAATAGAAAACTTTCAGGAATTTTATTTAAAATGGTCAGAGAAAACTATATTATACTACTAACCAACCACGACCTCAAATTATACCGATATGGAGATCGGGTCTATTAAAAAAGTGTTCTCGATTTGGATAAAAGTAAATAAAAGCGATACCGTTTTTTCTTTTGTACATGTAGATAATACATTACCAATAAAAAAATTCAAATTGTTTTAAATTTATCCAGTCGTGAATTTTTTTCGTAAATGAATTCGCCTATTGTTTATTTAAGATTTGGATATATTTATGCTTAATATACGTTTTTGAAGGTTTGAGTTCGTTAAAAGAAAAAAAGCTGATTTAGACCTTTATTCCGTGAATAACAATTTCTTAAAAAACATAAACCCTAAAACATATAAACAACATTTTCTTTATGAACAGCGAAATATTATTCAGATAAATAATTATTTAAAAATATAAATTATAAAGAAATGCATTTATTCACTAGTAAACGAATTCTATTTTCTCCAAATAAACAATCGTCATTTGGATATAGTAAGCCTAATCCATTGGATAAAAGTTGTAGGAATTCCGAGCACTAAGCATGAATATGTGCCACATGTGATACTTACAATAACTTCATAATAAAATAAATCTTTGAGCTAGTTATCATAACAAAAGAGATTTGGCCAACATTAAATATCCCACAATTACTGTCCTCACTGAGAAAGATAAATTGATCTTTCACATACGTTGTACCTCTGATAGAAATTTTGGTGGAACAAGTTGGCGTTTTACCATCACATATAAAAATATCACTCACAAGGAGACGACCCGAGGTGTAACTCACCGATTTTGTTCAAACTCGGGTGTTTGGTAGACCTTCATGTAACTTGAAACACCCTAAAGGGAAATGTCTCCATAGGCAACCGTTTGGCCATGGCAACCAAAAATGTTTTTGACAACACGAAATGGAAATTTTCCCATAGATAACTAAAACAAAAAAAGCCGAACGAGTGAAGGGCTAGATTGCACGAAGTATTTTTTTAAGCGCATGTATATATTAAGATAACACTAATGTATGTGAAAGAATACACTATTGTGTTTCAAAAGCTATTCAAAGCGTTAAATAAACTTCACAACATCATCATTCATCAACACTAATAAAAATATTTTATTTTATTTTTACACAAGATAGATAACAAAGTTACCAGTGGAGTGTACCACTGCTACTGCTATGACTCAAATAATTGGTATTTACCAAGTTATCAGTGGAGTGTACCACTGCTACTGCTAGGACTCGTAAATTCATAACAAAATAGGGAGCGTCCATTAATTACGTGAGGCGATTTTGGTGATTTTTCGACCCCCCCCACTTGGAGATTTGTCGTGAGATTTAATCTGTGTTTGATTGCGTTGGATTTATTTAAAAAAAACATAATTTGATTAATAATTTATATTTAAGACTAGTTAAGACTAGTATTTTAGACAGAACGTAGTCTAGAATCACAGTGAGAAAATCGAACAATAAAATACTTCAATTTTAAGTATTAAGGAGCTACTAAAATTCGTAAAAGAATATTAATTCTAATTAAATCCACGGGGACTCATGTGTGGTCTCAAGAGTGACTACTGGAACCAACATGTCTATGTGATTTTCAGTAAAATAAATCATCTGATCCTTCAAACTCACTCTGATTTAGCCACTTTAAACCGTTCTCGCTTGCACACAGAAGCTCAGTAACACAGCGTGTGACAATCCGTGAAGGTCACACTTTGTGCGCTGGTGCCGGAAGTGCTCTGCAGCCCTTGTGAAGGATGAAAAGTAGATACCGCATGTACTGCAGCATCTCTTTTTCAGATCAGCACGTACATCACGGCAATAGAGGTCATAGGGCATGCTGATGAAGGTGTGCAAGGGTTGAATTACTTAATTTAACCCAGTTTTATCGCAATTTTACATTGTTTCTTGCGGAAAAAAATTACGTGATATTTTCCACGTGAGATTGGGTGAGATTGAGCTCGACCCCCTCCCTCCCCTAAACGCCTCACGTAATTTATGGACGCTCCCAAAGCTTAGACATAAGAAATTATCATAAAACTATTGTATCCTTTAATTCGGAGCCGATTTAAAACACTTGGAGCCGGAGCCGCGGCTCCAGATCCGGCCTTCACCGGAACTGGAGCCGATAGGGTTTAAGTCGGAGCCGGAGCCATACGGAGCACTACTTTTAGCCATTGTCGACCTATATAAAAAGAAAAGTTTAGCGGCTCGCTCCAAATGGTGATTTTTTTTATTTGAACAATAATTATCCAAAAGCATAAGTAAGTAAAATTACCTTAGTTACACAACACATTCAAGGTAAAATATGCATTGTTTATATGAATAAAAAATAGACATGGTTTATAAATATATAAAAATGCTCGTTTCCCACTTCACTATTTCAAAGGATATGTTTAGGAAAAAATGTTTGGTCATGAACAAAAGTGATAAGAATAAAAAATCGTGTACATATTTTTCTAATAAGATAAGCGAATTCAAGTTTTATCCAAATGAATAATATTTTAAAATAAAAATTATCTTTATCTATTTAACGAAATGTCGATATTTTGTTTAGATCGTTTTATGAATAATTGCAATTTATTCATTTCTACAATTCTATCCTTCAAGAAATTCTCCAAAAAACTATAAATATTTTAGGATAATGGATATTCGATTCCGAGCCCTATTCATGCTTACGGACTTATGGGCACTGACCGTGTATTTTTTTGTTGTAAAATATTTAAAGATCTTCCTGATTACTATCCTCTCTTTGCCAAAAAAGCTAGAAACATAAAAGTACTTAACCTTAAACATTCAATTGTTTTTCATAAAAATAATATCAATTAATTACATTTTAAATTTTGTACGTATCTACATGTATATGTATAACTTATCAAACACTAATTTGATTAAAGTTTCAAATTTGCTATACTTTTATTATTATTAAGATTAATATAAATTTTGTTTAATCCAAGCTTTTTTTTTAATAGACAAATTTTGGTGATTTAATATTTTTTTAGGTAGCAAAATATCTTGCACCAAGATCAAGCAATGGAAAAACACATCAAAAATGTCTTTCGAAAATACAGTGAAGAAGAAACAAAAAGCTATGGATGGCCTGGTGGATTTAGTTGTAGATTCACTTTAAAGACTCAAGTAGAAAAAACAGATCTCAGAGAAATTCTAAAACCAGGTGATGCCCATGTTCCTAATTTTGTGGACGGTGATGTATGCCACTATTCAGTACAGAGTAGCGATCATTCAAGCTTCCATAAAATCTCATCTCCAGGCCTTCTACCTCAGGTGAAAATCAAAGGGTCACAGGTAATTTTGTGACTAGCACTACCTCACCTACAACGTGCAATATTGCATCGTGGAACTTGGATACGAAAGAATTGCCCATTGAAGTTCCAAATGCACTTCATCTTAAGGTTTTTCTAGAAAAGCCAGAAAGAAATGCTCTAGTTTAGCATGATATCAATTCAGTAACTAAGGTTCTTTTAAGACCAGTGAGGGCTGATTTAAAATTAGTGGCCCAGAAAATAGTTTCAACATACCCTCAATCCCTTCAAGATCGTGTTGCTGATAATGTGCTGGGTTGTGGGTATGCAAGTTTTTTTAAATCAACTGGTAAATGGTACTGAAAATTCATTAAAAAATTAACATGTTAAAGTTACACGACGTTCAAGTCTAGAACTTGAAGGTTTGGAAGAGGATGTTGCTCCAAAACGGTTTCTTTGTGCTGATAGCTATGGCTGTGTTGAATTTCCCCCCTTCTTTCAATTCCGCAAAAAGATAGTATGATGGAAGAAAACAAAGTTTTGAAGATAATGTTTAAAGAAAGAAAATATGATGATGAAGTCCGCAAATTATTTAAAAAGATATACGCATTTCGACGTCTTGAAATTAATGATTATAAAGGGAACAGATATTTAAAGTGGAACATCCATACCTATTCTCTGAGCTAGGGCTTTTGGATTATGCTGAAAGACTTCTTGGTTTCCATATGAAAGATAATTTGGTCAGTTCCTTAGAAAAAGAACTAGAGATGCACATAACCTTCTTCAAGCACCAAAAGAAGAAATCTACAGAACGCGACTCTGAAATTAGAGCCTTGTTTTGTTTCATAGTGGAATATTTAAAGAACAATCTGACAAGTTGTTCATCATGAGCCCTGTAAGTACTTTTTAAAAGTGATACCTTTCTAACTACCCATGGATATCAGATAGTCAGAAAAGAGCAGTGGTGCATCCAAAGGGTTATAGGTCCTTCCCCCCCTCCCCTGAAGGTCGGATTTTAGTTTTTTTTTACTAAACTTTTGTGGTTGAGCCTTCTACAATACTTTATGCTCCCCGTCACTAAAATAATGGGTGGGCTACTGGAAAAGTAACATGCATGACTTAATATCTTTATGGGCAACTATAGCAAACTGAACTTTCAGTTCATTTTCTTACACCCCGTTTAAGTTTTGAAAACTGTATATACAGATTTAATTTTAGTCAATGATTTATTCATGCGAGAGGGTCCTAATAATTATGTGCCCCTCGCTGAAATGGAAATTCAAAGATGTGCCAATTAGAAAGTTGTCTAGATTCAGCTTAATTTTTTTATTTGTTGGGTAGAGGTTGCACTCGTCCGTAACACCCAGTGAACTACCTAACTTTCACTAAAAACTGCCACATGCTGGGTATTTTTCATTTTTTCATCCATAATGGTTTTTATTCATTAGCCAAATACATTTTAATTACTTGTTATTAATTGGCTATTAAGTTTGGTTGAAATTATTTTGTTTATATAAAAATAGGAACTATCTTTAAGGGACAAAATAGTGTATGGGATTTTAAGATTTATTATAAATCCTGAAATATATAAACACTTCATTCTATTACAATTAAATTTTTTAACTTCGTGTTGCTCGTACTTTATTGAAAAAAATTCTTATATTTTATCTGAAATGGTCGTAGTCATATCATTTGTAAGTGTTAACTATATTTAGGTACTTTTCATTTAGGAAACTGAAATATTCGCTGAAATTGAAGCTAAACCGACATTTCCAATTTATCCTTGTATTGTTGTCTTTGGTATGACTCTTTTCAACTTAGATTATTATAACAGAACTGTTTTCGAATCAAGGAAAACTCTGCACATGCGCTACATGTCAGAGGGTTAAAAATCACGTACCCGAGGTCTGCGACTCGAACCTGCGCCCTTTGGATGACTGTCCCAATGTATCTTCCATTGGTCTACTGATGGAATGTATTAACAGACCTTAGATATACAATTTTAGAAGGACTCAGTAGGGTTCTATTAGTCTCTAGGGTATATATCCCTAGTGACAAATCCAACCCAACTGAGTCCTTCTAAAATTGCACGTCTGAGGCCTGTCAATACGTGTCATCACCCAGTAGTCCAATGGAAGAGACATTAGGACGGTCATCCAAAGGTCGCAGGTTTGAGTAGCATATCCTGGGTGTGTGATTTTTAACCCTCAGGGGTGTCACCCATGCGCAGAGCTTTCCTTGATTCGAAAACAATTCTGTTAAAATAATTATTTGTGTAATAAATTCAAATTCATTTTATTCTGTTTAAGTAATTTAAGCTAATACGTTTTTGTGATTACAGGTTCCTCACTTTTAACAGCAAATGAGTTTTCTGTAAGAATTGATACCACCATTGTTATAAATGGTTTTCCAAGTTTTTTGTCGGAAATTGTGACGATGTTTAGTTCATATTATGTATTAAACATTAAGTACCCTCCCGAACTGGCAATATCATTAGAATATATTCAGAGGTTTGTTGAAAAGCACTTGACCTTATGCATTTTAACATTTGAGTATAATTTAATTAAATTTTTTAGGAGCCTAATTGATGTAGTTAATGGGAGTAAAGGAAAGAAAAGTGGAATAAATAGAAAAATATTTACTCTGCGAAATGCTTTTCCGTCTTTTGGTCGAATAAATGTGGATCCTGATATAGTGTAGGATTTACCTAATGATTTTTCTTATGTATATGACGTGTAACTTCCCAAAAAATTAAATGTTTGTTTACCACTTTTAGAATACCCTATTTATGCAGTTAGTAAAGACCATTTCACTTTGCAATATCTTATAAGTTAATGTAACCAAAGCAAATACCTGGATGAGTAGTTCTATAAGTAATTGCAGTATTTCTTGCAATTACGCTTAAATAAATGATTTTATTTAAGTGAAGCGCAAGAAAATCAATTTGAATATTAATTTGGAGGTGAAAAAATTTGCCTTTAACAAATCGTTATAAAACATAAATGAAAACGTCTGGCCTATGTATGTATGCAACATTGTTTGTCGTATTTAATTGTTTCTTAATTGCAAAATAGTTTTTTTTTAAATTTATTATTCGGGCTGTTTCAAAAATGCTTCAAACAGGTAAATTTTGCTGTTTCATTACATTTAACTTTACGGCGGATAGTAAATCCGAATGTGTCACTGTACTTATACGTACAATATAACCGTTGTTTACACAGCAGCACAGTAAAATTTGCAGTTGTATGAATGTTATCTCTACGGTTAACCTTTGGTTGATTTTATAAATTCTCCGTAATTTTAATAACCTTTTTAAAGTAAATCCGAATGTATCATAGCACTTATATATACCACATAACCGTTGTTTACTCAATAACAGCACCGTTAAAATTGCAGTTATGTGAATGTTAGCTCTACGGCCAAATTTATGTTGATTTTACTTTACCCCCGTAATTTTAATAAGCTCTATACCGTTCATTTTACTGTAATAAAACATTGAATTTTACTGATAAATTTGACATTTTTTTACGGGCAAATTACTCGCAGGTAGCTGCCAGTATTTTGACCTTAAAAATACGGTAATTTCTTAGAGTGTATAAGAAGTAACTCACTCGTGAATATTGTAATCATTTACATCATTGGTTTGTTGGAAAAATATCCCCTAACAATTTTCTAGAACATCTATGTCTGTACAATTGACCATAAACTTCCGATACGTCAAGATGCATGCATGCCCAACTGTCTTTTCTCTAAGGTGGGGTGGTGGAGTGGTTAGCACTTTCGCCTCGCAGCAAGAGGAGCCTGGTTCGATCCCAGCTTGTGGCTTTGGGTGAACACTTTTAACAACTCCTTCTGCGTAGAGTTTACAAGTTCTTTCTCCACTGGTTTAAGGGGTTTCCCCCCGAGATCTTCGGTTTCCCCTTCCACAAAAACTTGTTGAGGTTAACGGTAATAGTTAGTGTAGGGAGCTGTTGGCTCGAACGCGTGGCATGCAGGGCTTGCCACCACCCTCCTACGCATTGTAACCCGGCCACCTTAATTAAAGGCTTTAAAAGTCGCTCGATGACTTAGGCATAAGGTGGTGCCTTGGGTATTAGCCTAGCTGATTATTATTATTGATAATTAATTTTTCGAATCTCCTGACAACATAAACTTTCTGTGGCTGTGGGCATTTCCTTTTAGTTGTTGCATCGGCACCTAATTTGGATACACGAGTTAAACAGGAGGCTATTACCAAAGTAACTTATCTCACCAGTTTGAATTTCCAATACGTTCATTATTCACATCTACATTTACTTCGTTATTTTCCTCTTCACCCTCTCTTTCACTAGTCTTATTTCGATTTTGGGCTAACCTCGGCTCGAACATATATGGCTGGGCACCTTAATTTTCCTCTTCCATATTTTTTGGTTTTTGAAAGCTTTAGCAATCCTAAAAATCACCGTCTGCTTAGTTAAAATTACCAAGATAAAGACAAATATATTAGAAAAACGCTTAGCTAGCGCAGGATAGCTGACTAGAGATGCTGCTGTCTGTTTACCTTCTCTACTCGGACTGAAATGCGACGTCTCATTGACGGGCGCTTTGAAAAGGGGTAACGCTTTGTGATTGGCCGGGTGCTATATTTAGGAATTCGATAAGTTGGTGGAGCATCTTGTAAGAGTACTCGAGGTAAAGAATTTATTTAGTGTGTCCGAGCTAACCGGAATTTCTTTTTTGGGGTTTTTACCCATAAGGGTATTTACGATAGACCATTTTTCTTTTTGGTTTTTTGCGTCGATCAACTTTTTATAGAAATGACAATTTCTGGTGTTTCTTATTAGGTTGTTACAGAAATTATGATGTTTTTGTAATTATCTATGTTTACATGAGAGGGGTGGCGCAGCGAAATTTTTTGGAGTTTGATTTTGAGCTTAATGGCGGAACGGATCTCCGTGGTGAACCAGGAATCACTGTTTTTACACGTGTTCTTAAAATCAAAGGATTTGTTATATAAATATAGGAGACGTTCCTCAAATAGGTTGTAAGCTTCGTTCACATTAGATAGATGCATAAAATATTTCCACGTAACTTAACTTGAAAAATTATAAACTTTCTTTATATTTCTCTGGCTTAGATTTCGTATTTTGGATGAAGCGCATGCAAATTTAAAGCAAAACAAACGAAAACACGTGCAAAAGCAGCAGCTGTGGTGAAAAGTTAAATAAGCGTAAAATTAAAATTAAAATTCTGATATTTCAGGTCGATAAAATTGTGATAACTAGAAGTAAAAATCAAGGTTATCTATCTCTATTTAAAATCGTTAAAACTTCAAAAGTACAAAAATCAGGGGGTTACTTAAGATGGTCCCCCAGTATCAAAAAAATTGTAAAAACTCTAAAAACATTATCCACAGACCTTGCACCACCTTGTACCATCAAATTAAAAGTTTGCACCAGAGGGCAGTGCATAGCAGAAGGAAAACCCAAAGTGTTCAGTTTCAAAGTTTGGTCAAAATCCATCTGGGGCTTACTTAATAGCCAGCTCAGGGAATTATCACTTTTTATAATTCCACCGCCCAGGATTCCATCTTTACATGTCGAAACGTTGTGTTTAAGCTTAAACTGCTTAATACCAGTTCCCTTATTTACCCATAGGTCGGTTGTAAGATTCGAATATTCACTACCACACCATTTAAGAAATTAACAATTTATATACGAACTAACTTCTCACTAGTAAAGTGTTCCATTAAAATCGAAGTAAATTATTAAAATATTAATACATAACACCATAAGAAAAATGGAAGTGGCTCTTTTTAAACTTTCGCTAATGCAAGTCGCTCTTTGATGGCGTAAAATCTAGGATGAATACACTGTTTAAAAAAATGTGTATCTTGATTTTAAACTATATAATGAATATCTAACCTGATTCACTGCAGAATGTGTACTGAAACAGCACTTAGTTTGAAATTTTCTCTAGTTATAGGTAAAATTAGAGTTTGACTAACTTCTTGTTACGTCTGTCCAAACTAATCGAAAGGGCCACATCACACAAACAATGTATATCGAAAAAAATTGCCTAGGCAAGTACAATACAGAATAATAATAATAAATAAATTCGATGTTTAACCCCATTTTCAGGCTTGCTTGTAGCGGATAAAAATTTATATTATCAGTTTCCGCTTCTAGAAAAACGTGAAAAGAAACTTAGGAGGTAGTAGCAAGTCAGTGGCGGCGGAAGCAAATTGGGGGGGGGGGGGTACAAACCAGCCAACCCATAACACTAAGCTTATGGGTGGGGGTGAAGGCCAAAGATAGTGCAACTTTCATTTTTGATTTGGTTTATCTGGGAAAAAAGTAAGGTCTTCTTCCGTAATTTTATTTAGCGGCGACGTTTCTGATGTACTTGTATTAGATGCGGGTATAAAAATTGAATTTAAACTATCTGGCACTGGCAGTAAAGAGTAACTGATAACCTTGCGGTCAGTAATGTGTAAGAGTCGCAGTCAGATATTTCCGTTATATCTTGATTTTCTAATGCCAACACGTTTGAAGAGTTTCCTAGCAAAGTAAAAACACTCAAGGTAACGTTTATTAGTTGTAAAATGCAAAATTAAATTATCACAGATTAATATTTAGCCTATAAAATAATTTTATATTTTGTACCTTTATTCGGATCATTCCTAGACTTTTTTGTCCTAGAATCTTTTTGAAAATAATCGGTCAATGTCCGCTTTCCACTCATTTTTTACGCCAACTGAAATGATTGGAATCTAGTCTAAACATGTAGCTTTCATTAACCCCGTCGTGTACAATCACTTTCAGTAGCATGATAGTATGTACATTATTAGACACGCATGGCGCTTAATAAAAAAGGATTGCAACTTACATTAATCCAGATATCTATAACTTCAACTTGAAGTTGGTAAATGCAGTTAAACAAATTTATTTCTTTCGCGGTACATATTTTATTTATACAAAAAACAGAATGATGGACTTGTGGCACGAAATCGACAAAAAAGGCACCACCGCACCGTTGCAACGCAGTGTTGCCAAAGCCCAAGCGTTTTCACCGTTTGGATAATTGTAAAGCAGTTTGGCTGTCCGTCCACGTCAAATCATTTCGGGGATTCAGGATTAATTCAGCTGCGCTTCGCACTTGGCACGGTCATCAACAAGTTTACTGAAATTTAACCCTATAGTGTGTTTGCTTAAACCTTTGTACCCACGACCTCTTCAATAAAATGTTGGTCTGGATTTATTGGCTTAAGTTCTAATCTTTTACTGATTACTATTATTTCTTTCTTCGTGTGTTCAGTGTTAACCCAAAAAAGTAAAAATAATTTGTTAATAATTTGTCAATTTCAAATAGACGTTTGTAACTACGCAATACGAAGTTCGTGTAAAGCTTGTTCAATGATTACGCTTACGCCAAGTAATAATACACGGAGCTACCTACTACCTAAACTCCTACAGTTCTGTTTTGTGTTTCCTTCTTAACCAAATTTTTATAAAATTTTATTGCATTTAGAGAATTATAGAATGAAATGTTATTTATGGAATCATTGGGAGTGAAATTTGGGGGGGGGGGTATAATTACATGCATTGTACCCCTAGTGAAATTTAGGGTGTACAATGTACCCATGTACCCCCCCCCCCCCTATTCCGCCGCCACTTTAGCTCGTGAGTTTGCGAAGCGGAATCGGAAAAAAATGTTTGAAACAGATCGACGCGGAAAATTAAATAGCTTGTCTGAGTGAGCGTGAAATTGGCGCTGAACGACTATTAACCCTCAAATCAATTACAAAATTTACTGGCCAAACCATACAATTTAAGTGTTAATTATATTTAAAAAATTCCACGAAGTAACAGGTTCTTTCGCTAATTATTAAATATAATTAAAGTTATATCAGATAAATTATCGACAGAAGCTTACAAATAAAGCTGATGCAGTTTAAACGTTTTAACTTGTCGTTCAACAAAACTAGTTAGTATGACTCATTTTCGACACAATTCTTTTGCGGGATGAACAAAAATATTAAATCGAGTTGTAAAGTACGTGCAAACCGATAATTACGTTTCTAGAACTGGGCCTTTTTGATTCTGCAGATCGTCATATTTAACCCAATTCCCTTTAAATATATCGAGACGAAATTGCTACATTGTATCCTAAGGACTTTGAATTATTCGTCCCCTTAGATCCAACTGCACCACGAAGATTCATTTGGATTTCAAGGACACAGAAATGTCATTTAATTTCATAAGGTAAACGATCTTTCTTTGAATTTTGTCAATTCGGTAAACATAACCAATTTGAAATTACTGGTAGATAATTTTTTTGTGCATTTAAGGCAATACTCTTCACTCTGTTAAAATTTTTCGAACGCTATTTCTTGTTAAGATTTAACATTGCGGGGAGTAGCTTCAATTTTGGGCTGGGAGCAGCTTGCATTACAACACTGGCTAAGAGTACTATAAAGGGAAACTCTTTAAATACTTTCATTATTAATTCGGCTGTGGAAAATTGACAGTTGAAATATTTCAATTCGTTAGGCAGGATTTCTGATTGGATTATTAAAAATTATGTCCTTTTTTGTAGGTATTGGCTTTTATACCTCCCGTAAGGATGGCATTCGCTTAGTTTATTATAGAAATTGTTTGATCTGCTCCATCTTTTCTTTCAGCGAGTCACTGTCGCAAATTTACGTAGCTAATATTGTAATGATAGAATCAAAGGCGCACGTGTTTGATAAACTTTAGCTCTCTCCTCGAATTGTAGGGGGTCGAAGGTCAGTAGTGCGATTTGCATTTTTTAAATGCCCAATTGGCATGATTTTTTTCTGTGAAGATAAATCGGCTGTAGCCATTTCGCTTATTGGGTTTATGTATGATTCACGACGTCTTGTTTTCGGAGGTGAATCTTCCAATCCTCTCCAGTTTTCATTTGCGCGTTCTATTGCTTTTCATTGTTTGAGCTTTTGGAACACTGAGGGCAGTGGCGTCCTTCCCCGTAGCCTTCTTCATTTCTAGTCGAAATTTTCCTTGAAAAATTTCTGGCGAGCAGCATCAGAATGTATTTGATTAAGGACACTGCTAGAGTCAAAAAGGGAATTAAATTGGTCATTTTGAAAATCTACAACTCCATTTTCTTCTAGGGTGCGTGAAATATCATTCCTCAATACCTGATTAACCTCTTGCAAGAGGCTAATCATCTCCTCTGCTATCTTATTAATCGTGTTTTTATTTAGACCATGCTTTGCTTCAAGTTTTAGAAAAAAATACCCCAAAGATTTATTTATAGATTTTAGGTACTCTGCTGATCTAGTTTCAGGAACCTCAATATCTCCTAATCTAAAATCACTATTTTCCTCCCAAGTACCAGTACTTGATACTGGGCTTACCCCCTAACTCCATGGGTTGCAATGGATAATTAACTGCATTGTCATTATGATACCGACTGCAATGAGTCTTAAAGGCCCCGTAACTGTTAGATTTGTAAGGACAAAGTGTACAAGACACACAAAACGTGCTCTAATTTTTGTGAAAACTTAAAACATGTTGTTTAAGTACAGTGGGATCAATAGTTCTGTATTTACACATAGCACACTTATTTTCATTTTCCTCCATGGTAAAATTATACAATTTTACAAATAATCTCGGCTCAGAATACTAAAGAATTCCATTTCCAACACTACTAATTTAGTAATTTATAAGGATAATCTAGTTAATAAAAAAGTTAAACTTACTTAATTACTTTAAGCCACTATTCTGATTTTACTCTTTTTTCAACTAAAGCAAATACACAACAAAAACACCTTTCTTGGACACTTCAACAAAACTCTTGAGCATTTAACTGAATTTTACGAAACAGTCAACAAAGAGTCCAGGACTATAGACAATATGCCAGCAGTGCCCGGCACTCATTCGAATTTCGAATATCGAAATTCCTTAACTTTTATCTGAAAACTGGTAAAAGTAGTAATCTGGTATACTACGGCCATCGCGAGATCGAAGTTGGTCGATACCGAAACAACAACCATTCATAACAGTTTTATTATTTGTAAATCTGCAAAAAAAATATTATTTTAGGTCGCGTTGCTTCGTCGAGATCAATATTTTTCCTTAAATCCCAGAACGAAAACGAGTCAAATTTAAAAAGGTGATCGACAAATAAAAAGTATTTCTGGTAAGAAATTGTACTGTATACGTTTTACACATTTTTCTTCAACAATTTAAATTTTTCTTGTTTTCATACACCTTGGAGGAGGGAAGTATTCTGGAGTGGAAAATCCCATAGCGGTAATAAGAACGTCCTTTGAAGCCTATTGCTGTTAGAATTACCCAGACTACCCCGGTTAAACCGGTTTTTGGTCGGACGTCAGCTTTATCTGCCATCATTCTGGCTTGATGACGTCCGACCAAAAAGAGCATGATGGGAATTTTACAAAGCCGCAGGTGGCGCCCGACTTTTCCACTCCAGAATACTTCTCTCCTCCAAGCATACACCAAATGAAACAGAAAACTATTTTATTATCGGGCATTTTTCCCATATAAGATACATCAATTTTGAATCTGGGGCATTATTTACAATAACAGATTTTTTCTCGAACTCTGATACAGAACTCTATATCAGATATTTTCCACAAAACTCTGAGCTATTTTTAACTTAATTTTTTCCCCACATTCTAAAATAGATCATTATTGAACCTTTAATTTTTTTCCCAAACTCTAAAAGACATCAATATTGAATCTAAGGCATAATTTACTTTATCAGATTTCTTCCACAAACTCTAAGTGACATCATTAATAAATTTTTACATTTTTAACTAGATCAGATGTTTCCCAAAAACTCTAAGATACATCATTATTGAATTTTGGGCGTTATTAACTAAATCAGATTTTTCCACAAACTCATTGAGACATTATCACTTAATCTGGATCATTTAACACCGCCTATCTCATTTTTTGCAACTTTTCAGGAGAGCTAAAAAACCGTTTTCCGAGTTACTCACTATATTTTTGGGAATATCAATATAATGGAGTGATTATTCATGTTTACCACTATTTGAGTAATGCGTTTCTGAAAAAAGGCATTAGATAGCTCGAGTTGTCTTTTGAAAACGTGAGATAGCCAGTGTTTTTTTTAATTTGAAGGCAGTTTATTTTTAAGAATGTCCAATTATGATTCGATATTAATATTAAGGAATTTCATATTAATTAGAATTAATATAATATTGATATAATGTATTTTAAATTTATATTAATGAATGTAATATTAATAATAATGACTTTTATACTAATATATTGTATTTATTGAATTTATTATTAATATGATAAGTAACATAACATCTGTTATGTTACTAATAATGATTGTAATAAATCTTAATGAATTTTACATAAATATTAAATTAAATGCTATATAATTAACACACAACTAAAACTTTATTTACTTTAACAACTCTATCAACAATTTAAAAAATAAAAATTCGTTGATGGATTTTGTAAAGTATAAAAACTTTTTAACAATCGCAGTCTTAATACTCTTTTTATTATTTTTCTCTAACTGCGCAAGTTGACTTTTTATTGTCTTCTACGTACGAAATGCTTTTGAAGAAAAAGTGGGTATCATGGGGAATCATATCGTTCAGAGATTGAAGACCATTCCACTTGTCCCTTGGAATTTTTGGTTTGGAAATGAAGACGTTTTCGCCACACGTTTTGGTCTTATTGGTAGTTCCTTCAGGTCATCTTGAAATTTTAGTTGATAATAATTTTTTCCTTCGGGTTCGTGTTGTAGCCATCTGAGATCTGTTACGATTGGATTACCAGCACACTTTCCTGGATGTATTGTGCCATTAATCATGTTGGTTTTATAATCGTTGAAAAATGTCCAATAGTTTTGAGCGGTAAGGAATCGGATATTTTCTAGCCGTCCGAGAATGATCGACGTACTGAGTTGGTAAATAGATGTCAATATTTTTACATTTGCGCTCAATGACACTATGTACGCTGTCTAACTCCATCTGACTATGCCCCTTTTCGAGAAACGTCTGAACACTTTTTTTTCATAATTTATTTTCCCTTGAATACCACTGGATAATTATTTTCGAAAAATTAATAGTGGTTATCTCCAACAAAGTATTCAAGTAATAAGACAATGCAATCTCAAAGGAATTTTTAACTAAAACTGGTCCCTTTTTTATAAATACTAAAGATGATAATGCGTGGTAATAATTAATCTACGTAATGTTAGAAGTGAAGAGAAGCACATTGTGAAAAACTAAATGAAAAGTGACTTAAAACGGTTTTAAGTCTCTTTTCATTTAGTTTTTCACAATGTAGAATTTTCCAAATAAGACCCGAATGTTCAATAGGCCATATCTTAGCAGCCGTATGACGTAGCAGGATAACAATGGCACTTTCTAAATATGAATCAACCCTTTGGAATCCAAAACAGCAGGTTTCAGGAGCGTAACATCATTATTAAAAAAGTTTTCAAAACCGATATTTGACGTTTCCGTCGGATATGGAAATGCTACACGTGAATCAAGACATAGGTATGAAAGATTTTAGTGAAATATTAAAAATAAAATTGGTTCCAACTTGCTATCATTCATAGTTTTTGAGATAATCGCAAATAAGTGCCAAAATCCCAACGGCCGAAGACTTATTTAACCGAGTGTACATAATAGTGGCTGAGTAACGACCAACCCTAAAATTCCAAAATATTTCCTAATGTTGTCTGTTAAAATTTTAGAACAGCTTCCCTCGATCATTATTAACACTCTAGGAATTTTAATTACGAAATAATGTTAGTGTTTTTTTATCATTTTTATATTTTAAATTATAGCAGCGTAAGGTTAGAATGTTCAACATTTATTATTACTATATTAATTACTTTTTTCTAGTTCTACCATATACAAACATTCAAATAAAGTTTATTGTGGTGGTTGGTGGCTGAGTAATGACCAACACTGGAATTACACAAATTTCACTATCTCGATATTTTAACTGTAAATTTTGTAGCACAACTGATTATTTATAATACCATTTTTCTAAATTAAAAAAAATAAATTTAAAATAACAAAGGCTTAGAGTATCTTGGTTTAGTTGGTTGTTGAGTGAATTAAAACTTTTGATATGTGTTTATAAAACATTTTACAGCTGAGAAAATCCATAAAATATAATTTCTAAAATACTTTTAAAATTACATATTAAAATATCTTACCGTGTAAATGCCGTTATTTATGTCTCAGACACGCAGTAGCTTCGGAAATTATCTGTTTTTTGGTAAACGCGCTAAATATGAATATCCAAAACAAGTGTTAAAAACCTAAACATTGTTTTTTCTGTGCATAAATTAATAGTTCATTATAAGTAGATACCTTAAAGATATTTCTTGTTTATTATAAAATAAAATGCTTTATTTAACAGGTTCAAATACATTGAAAACTGTGCAGGAGGTTGGGGGAATAAATTAGCAAACGGCTCTTATGGTGGAATGATTGGGATGGTTCACAGAAATGTAAGCTTCAATGGTTTTTAATAATTTGAAAAACAGAAGAGTGGAAATAAATATAAGTCGTCTTAAATTCACCACTTTTTACTGCGCATTAATTTTATGGGAAACATGTGGAATAAAAACAGTAAGCTAACGTTAAAATAACCTTAATGTTTTTGTCTCAATCTTTTAAAACGATTATTTGGTAATTTAAGTAAATATCTTTTGTTGAAGTTTTTAATAATATTTATCTATGTTTTATCCGCATTTAAGCTTGATGATTTTAAAACTTTATTGATAAATTTGAAAGTTGAAAATTATATTTTAAAAGATTTTAAATGCATTTTGACTATAGTTTTTAAGATATCGAATTGCGTTTGGAAACAAAATGTGCTTAAGGCATATAGATATTTTTAAATTAGTTTTTCACCTAATTATACCACTGATTATGGTTTTGAATAAGAACTAATCTCGTCCCGAAACTGACTGATTAGCAGATAGGATTATTGTATTTATTGAAATTTTCAATGAATGAAGAAATTTATTTTAGGACGTCATGGTTGCTTTGGGTCCATTCGCCATGACCTCAGACGCAGTTTACTTCAACCATCCTATTTATAGCGACGTCGGGGCGATTTTGGTTGGAAGCCAAAATGAAACGAAGGACATTTTCCCATTTCTTAAACTGTTTCATTTCACCGTGAGTCAAAACGTGCCATTTCTGGTTTTGGCTATCAATAAAATAACGTTTCTGATATCGGGTGTGTGGTTTGATTTTCTCGAAGGATGTCAAATTACAGGGTTGAAAACCTACTTTCGACAAATATATATCTAATATTTTGGGGGGTTCTTTCCTACAATTCCCTCAAATGTGCTTAATGGGAAAATAATTTTTAATAAATTGGTTCTCTTGGGTTATTGCGAGTTTAATATTCTTACATCAATTGTTTACTTGTATAATCAAGTCAAAATTTTATTTTCGTATCTTTTAAATAATTGATTTAATTTAGTGGAATGTCTAAATAGGTACTAAAAATATTAATTATCTTTTACAGGTTTGGGCAACAATGCTTACCTTGTTTATATTCTCTGTTGTGTTCAACTGCATCTTTGATTTTGAAAGTAAAATACAGGGTGACAGATTGGAAAAAGCAGGATTATCATGTCTACGTTTTTGGAGCTCTTTTACTTTAAAATGTGAGATCAAATAATGCTTTCCCAATTCCATTTTAGTAACACGGCAATACTTTATTTTGAAGCCTTTTATTCCGTCCCGGATATTTAGTCAAAATGTCCTTTTTTAGTTTTGGACAATTTTCTTCACATTAATGTGCTGGATATTCTCAGGAAAGCTATTATCATTTATCGTAAAATCTAGACCAGATGACTTCATCTCCCAACTTGAGGATTTCATGTAATTTCCGGATATTATTCCGCTTTTATTCGATTACTATCGTTTCTTAAGGTATATATTTAATTCGTTTTTTCGTCAGTTTAAAATGAGGAGATCTTTGTTGAATTATTTTAACTTAAATATTTTAAGCAAACAAGTGATTTATAAAGGCTGTTTTAATTTCATCGGCCAGGAATTTTTTTCTCAAATCTCAAAAACCTTTTAACTTATAGTTCTGGAAATTTTAGGGTTCAAATGAGCTTTTTTGGAGTATGATCTAAATGCTTCACATTTAAAAAAAAATTATCTCAAAAATGATAAAATTCTTTTAAAATATATACATTTTCTTCTAATAAATAAATATGAATATCTATCAACTTCAATTAAATATTGCAAATATTTTTAATTATTACAATAATAACCCTTTTCAATATTTGTGCTTTGGTACAACCACTACAATAAAAACCGTAATAGAAAATAACACAACATCGATATCTCAATTATAATTTTGGCTATCGAAGGCTTAGAGGACTATTCGCATCCATGTATTTGTGCTTCATAGAGACACAAAGCTGCAATTTTGGATTATTCTCATGCACTGGCTTTGCTTGCTGAAAGATTCAAGAAGAAGGTAAAATACGGGTTTCACTTGTCGGAGATCTAGCACAGTAACCAGGATTTGATTTCAGGGGGGCACGCAATGGAATCAAATAAAAGAAAATTGTACATACAACCATACGTTTCAGGGTGGACACGGCCCAACCGCCACCCCCCCCCCCTGGTTACGGCCCTGCGGCGATTGATTCGTTTCTTCAACCAGTGTCTTAAGCTTTTAGCAAATCCTGGTCAGCAAAAGCCCTACAGAACTTTACAATTTAGTGAGTATAAATAATAAACTTTACTATGGGCGAAGTATTTAGTAGTGTCTAGTGTAGATCCGGAATAGCAAGTTCTTTTCGGTTTATTTTAGTTGTTCGGATTTCGGATGTAAACTTACACACAATGCTTAACAATTGTCATCTTTAACATTTATATTTTTAAAAGTCATGGTTTTGTATAACATTAAAAATAACTCAGAGACACGATACTATGAATATATTTAACATATATTCATGACGAAATTTATAATTATTTTGGCGAGCTTTCGAGCCGTAGCCCCTTTTCAAGCCACGTGGTCTATAATAATAAAATAAATTTATTTGAAAATATTCCTTGACTTAAATATTAGGTGAAAATATTATATTTTATTCATATGTTAGAAATAAATAGGGAAATTTTGAGGGAATTTCAAACATTAAAAAGGGGCGAAAGGGAATGCCTTTTTCGAAACCTCGATATTACTTTATTGCTAAGTAAATATCTTATTTAATAATTAATCTTGAGACTCGCCTCGTTTTGATTGAAATTGGTAATTTCTCCATTATAAAGGTAATAAATGTTAGAACAATTATTAGCTATCATAAAAATATATAATGAACAATAGTCGTGATTCTGAAAGCGATATTTTCCTATAATTTATCAATACAATTTGAAAAACGTTAAGCCTGGCCCGTATTTTGCGGTTTGAGTTTTAAACCAAGGATCCGTTTCAGGTTTTGGACAGAAAACTTCTTTTTTGCTAGAAAGACTAAATCTATCGCTCACGATATTTGCTAATCCTAGGCCGCGTTAAACTTCTTTGCTCAGTGTCGAAAACAAGACGTTTCAAACGTTTTACGTTGGCGGTATAGGGTAATGAATTTAAGAGATCTTGTAACTCTGTCGAAAGTCTCTCGGACGAAGATTATAACGTGCTGGGAGGTTTTCTGGCGTCGGCGTCTGCGGCAAGATCGACGGTGATTGTGGTGAGTCTGTGACGGCGGGCCGCGTTGGCGGCTAGACGGGAACTGCTGCCGGTGTTTGCGATGATGCTGGAATGGCGGGCTAAATGGGAGATGTAGACTGCAACAGCGGCTGATCAGGCACAGGTGATTGCAGTTTATCTCTACCAGCTTGTTTGGTTACAAGGGCGTCGGACTGAGTCAGTCTCTTGTATTTATACGTTGTGCGCGAACCGAAGAAACAGTGTGGGGGAATCGAGTTGGCGGGAATCAGTACGGCGCGGACCTCAGGGAAAGCGTTGCAGCTGGAGCCTCCAGTGGACGTTACAATATATAATCACTTATTTAATATATCCCACTATTTTTTTTCAAAATATGGACGTTTGGTTTAAATGTGTTTTATTCTAATAATTTTAAATTCCAGCAACTAATTTTACTACTCATTGCTTTTAGTTTTAAGATATAGTTTATAATTTAGGTCATTTGTTTTTAAAAACCATTCCGCCGGTGTTTTATCCACTGAACCGAAGAGCACTTAATTTAATTTTCTTAAATGTTGATGAAGCAATTTGTAATGATACAGTTAATTACTTGAAGACCCAGTTTTCCTTCTGCGGGTCTGTCTTGAATTTTTCTTACCTGCAACACTCCCCTTGCATTTATACTTCCTGCAAAACATGATTTTGGCGAAGATTGGCATTCTCTGCCTGCCTGTTGGCACCCCGCTGAGTTTCGGACGGGGTTGCTCGCTTGTCTATTCTTTTCGACCTCTCGCTCTTTGCCCGACAGCCGGCGATTATAATACTACTAACTTCTTCTTACTGCCAAGTGTATAACACAGAATTTGTAGAATTTAAGATTTTGAACTCGTACCTCCTGTCACAATGGGATTAAGCTTCACTACCCTCGCCTTCGCTATATATGTAGGTTTTTTTTCACAGGTGGGCTAGTTATTTGTTGGCCCTTTACAACTTTAGTGACCCCTTATAAATTTTCCAGGAAGCGAGAAGAGCATGGCCTTTTTATTGTTTGGAAATAAAACTTCGAAAAACTACAGCTGAAACAATTCGATATACTTATACCATTAGCTTTTTAATGTGGCGTTGTTTGCTATTTAAAATGCTGGTACAAATTGTGTGCGGGAAAGGCTCTCGGATGGAGTGCTTAAACCTACAAGTATTAAACTAAAGCCAGAAAAACAATTTCGAAAGAAATGTTTTGAAGAAAAATGGATCAAAGCAAAAATTAAATAAAAAATCCTCGGCTGACATCATTGACCAATCGATAGATTTGATTATTGTTTGACTCCTGCCGACTCATAATGTTCGTCGTATGTACTCCTTAACAAAGGTGGGCCGACTTGGTAATAAGTCTTATTTTCGAGTGGGGCTTAAGAATTAAAGAAAAATAAACAAGTCGAAAGCTGTGAAGTGAAAGATTTTTAGTCCTTTCTTCGATTGCGGCGTTCGCCAGCTCGTTTTATCTTTAATCTTGTACACGATTAAAGTAAAGCAATCTAACAATGCATAAAACTTTTTCAATAAATTGTATTTTAAAATATCCCTGTAGCACAAACAGGTCGGGCCGACGTCGAATTTTTTTTCAAACGGCAACGTCGGCCAATTGGACCTTTTAGAGTCGAAATGTCCTAGGGGAAAACTGGTCAATCGACCGTCGATCGACCTTGAATGTTTTACCCTGAGCCGACTACCGAAAGGCGCTAGTCCCACTGCCTAACGGCGTCGGGACGACTTCCTTTTTGATATTTTATCTGAAGTAACGTCATTAATATATCTGAATAAATTAGCTATATATTTAGTTGGTGTAGTCCCTCGAACCAAAAATAACTTGGAATTTCTTTCCGTCAATCGGAAAGCTCGAATCTAGGGTATGGAGCTCTAACTTTTCTTGGGGTTTCGAAAAAGTAACTATTAAATCTTCATTAATAATATATCATTGTAAAATAATTAGTTATACGAATGTAAACTACCCAAGTTGAGAGATATTTAAAAGCAAACATTTTCAGATTGAATATATGATCTTTTTCAAAAAAGAAATTATTTAAAAAACATTTCAATTTGTTCCATTAAATCGCAATCTTTCAGAGTTTTGGGCGATTAATTGGGAAATAAAATGTCGAAAATAAGTCGGTCGTTGGTCGGCCTAGAAATGTGACTTATCTTTCTAAAGTCACGACAGCTATTTCAAATTAAGGTCGTCGTTCGAACTGTAAATAGATCCAATGATAAGACTTTTATAGTCGGTAAGTGGTACAAAATGATCGGTCGCCATACCGACTTGAACAGCGACTAGAAACGCACTTACGCGGAATTATCTCAAAAACGTTTAGGACTTTAAGGGCCCGTTACGGAGACGTTTTCAAAAGTCTCGTTAATAATAATTATAATTATAATAATAATATTTATTTCGCAAAGAAACAAACTTTGCACGCAACCACAAAGGCAAAGCCTTTACGTGGCAGTTACCGGGACAATACAAACAAATAAATTAGATTACAGAACGCAAAAAAAGTTAAATAAATAAAATCAAAACCCAAAAATATTAAATTAAACATAAGAGAGAGAAAATTAAGAATTTTGTGAAAGCCAAATGCCAAAAAGATGTTTCGTTACTAAGGAACGAAATTTGGGGATAGAAAACTGTGTGGAATTCTCTCTGATGTCAGCGGGCTACAAGTTCCATGTACGAGCACTCTGGATGAAAAATGAATTTTCCAAGGCCAAGCATCAGGCAAACTTTACGTAGTAAGTAGGGCAAGACTGCCGGGTACTATATGTCATGTAATCGCAAAGATTGAATGTCGCTGACCTGGTCCATTTCAAGAGTGTGATCATATCACAAACGTCTATGCGAAGAGTTAATGGTAGTAGATGAATGTCAGCTAGTCTTTGACTTTACGAGACATATCCAGGTTAGTAAGCACGCGGAGACTTTAAGTAAAATCGAGTGAACGTCCGCTGAAGGCGTTGCTTGGCATGGCCGCTTTTCCATGGGCCCAGGCTCTCTCTATCCTGTTCGTATGAATACCAGTTTCCGGATCTTTGAAATGCAAAGAATGATTGACTTTGAAATGGGTAAATTCTTCTTCATCGAGGCCATCGTATGCTTTCCAGAAATCCGTCAAAATGGTTGTCCCGGATAAAATCCAGGATTTGAGGATCGGAACCAGTGTCGCTGCGTCTCTCTTTTCCACGGGAACCATAATAAATTTGTTGGTATCTCTGTCGATCCCACCTAAAATCCACTTTTCTTCCATTCGTTTACCCCGGTGGTATTTACGTTTCCCACTTCAACAGTTTTCCCGGGTCCACCAATACTCTGGCTCTTCGTAATAACAGCGTTGTTGGTGACTTCGCGGCAAAACATTCGCCAATCAACAAGAGTGACCTGAGATATGTACAACTCTTGCGATACAAAAGATTGCGGGGAAATATTGTACACGTAGTAATAAACGATTAAGAGAATTTCTCGGATTGAAAGCTTGGATTTCGCGAAGAATGAATTGTCTCTGACTGACGCCAAACAAATCCATCGTGAGAATCCTTACGTTCCGAAAGTGTCATACTCAGACCGCAGTTTGTACAGTTTTAGGATTAAAGCAAAGAGGTTCTTTTCTTGTAGCCACTCTAAAATATTTTTGTTTGATTTACACATATCGTGTTTTTCGAACGTTGTAATCACCTCACCCTCTTCAACAAAACCATAATTATCATTATCCACGGTAGACGTTGAACTCCCACTCGAATCCGAATCGGACATTATTCACAGAGAAAATTAACAATATTGGTAGTTTAAAAGACAGACACGAGGATCAAATAATAACAAAGCATGGAAACAAAGAAATGCGGGTTGGATAAAGTAGAACTGATTAAGAAAAAAAAGTTCCAAACTAAAAGTGAAACCGGACTCGTTAACCGCAGCCCCATTCTTACTAATCAAGCTGTGCCATCTGTAACGCAACCTAGAGGACAGTACCAAGTATAGCCTTTAGTGGTGAGAATTAAACAAGGGAGAGCGACTGTGAGATGAATCGATCCCACACGAAGGAGTTTTCCCTCCTTCTGGGTGCATATATATATTAACTCCACCTACGGACATCGTATCCAGTGAAACCGTACCTAGTATCTAGCGAATTGAATTCGCCTTTTTTTAAATTTAGTAATTTCTTGCCGTTACATCTAATTCTTCATCAGTGGTACCTCACCCAACATGTACAAAAATCACGAAATATGTCGAAATATTATGTAATTTCCGAGGTAAATAGTGGGGGTAAGTGACTATTTTATATTTATCATATCTTTCTAAATAATAAATTGCGCTTAAATCTTTTGGCATTACTGTAATCCTTGGCAAATAACACACCTAAAAAATAAACAAAAACCTTTATTTTAGGTATTTTTGCAGTATTACAAAGCATTTTAGCGAAGTGAGTGCGCGGCACCTTTAGGCGAGAATACTTAGAATACATTCGACGTTGCATAAGTCAACATCACACATAAGACATATAATATGACTTAGTATGGTTAAAAAAACCTAAAATGCGTTGAAATACGAGCAACTCTTAAAAGTTAGTTCTATTTTGCATATCAGCCTTTTTATTTTTCGTCATCAGTCATACCACCGTCCATAATCAGAATTGGGCTGGTGCACGCCTAAAAAGGGGTGTCGGCGGATATACGACGGAACTATTTTTAAGAAAAACGTTTTGTTTAATAATTTAATGTTTTTCATGTTAAAATTCCATAACTTCGTTTATGACTCCCGACGGAGGGACAGGTTCGGCTGCGGCTACCACGTCACCTAAAAGAAAGATATAAAATAAAACATTTAAAATGTTGTCAAATATAACGAGGGAAAAAGTTCGCGTTGTTTCTTGGAGAGGGGGAAAACCAACCTGGAATTTCCGACGGCTGAAACTCGTCGTTTTCGTCAACTTCTTAAATAATAACGTCTTATTCATAATTAGGAATAAAATTAGATAACAATTCTATATGCGTTGTTAAAATTTGTTGTGAATAAAAAACTTCGTTAAATTTGCATATAGAGATTTTTCATTATAAGGCACTCAGTTTCGATCTGCTTAGCAGATCATCTTCATAGTCTACTAGAATATCGTCGCCGTCCAGGGTAATTATCTCGGCGACAAAGATAACGTCCGGTTCAACTATATTCACCTTTAGCGTCGTCGTTATCACTCTCGTCCAGAATTATGACTGGGGAATGTCCTGGTCCGGGTTCATGTTTCTCGAATGTGATTTCGTTTAATGGAACCTCGCGTCTTAAGTACCCGGTTAGCTTTCTTAATTTTAACTAAATATAAGATATGGAACCTTTTTTTACAGTCGTTACTCAATCGCCGAGGTCCATTATCGGCCGGGTTCATTTTTTGCGAGTCGGTGGGTTTGTTATTTCGTAAAATAGTTGGAAACGATAACGGCAAAAACCAAAAAGTTAATTGGTTACGAGATCGACTTTGTAAATATATGATACCATCTCTCATTTCATCACTAGTCAATGCGAAAGATTTTTTGCAGGTGGTCGAAATCAGTGGCCCATATTCGATAAGTGCAGCTATGCATTAAATTATACATCTATGATCGTATCCTGGTTGACTTTTCTGTAATTATACCTTTCAGAAATCTAGGTGAAATGTAAAGCAGCCGAAGCTCTGGCTTTATTTCTACTTTACGGTATTGCAACAGGGGGTTAAAGACGATTCGGTCATCGTTAAGCCTTATGTTCCGATATAGGCGTTGTGGAACATAGATTCAGAAAGCAAACACTTGACATTCATCAACCGCCGAATTTTAAAAATATCAGGTTCAGAAATAATTTTCAATTCCACCACGATTACCAAAAATTAAACAGATGATATATCGCGAGTCTACCTACCTAGATTTCATTTTGGTGCACGAATTGGTAGCAGGTATTCAATCTTACGATTATGTTCAATATTACGAAAAATTAAATACGATGATTTTGGACATCATATTGCATTTATTGCTCAGAGTAGTTCGCGTTACTTTAAACCCTTTTAATTTTCGCTCTACAACTGAGGTACGATACAACTTAGTACACTATAAAACATCAATGGATGAATTTTGCACTTGGCTGTTTGATTTATCGGTAGATAATGCTGGTAACCTATTTCCAATAGTATTTTTTTCAAATACATCAAAGAACTTTTAAATGATGCTGATTTTGATATATGGAAACATTCATTCAAACCCCATTTGAATGGCGAACTCATTATACAAGGAAGCATGCGTTTTTTCCACATAGCTTAAACCAAATGTGTTCCGTGGTCGGACAAAATAAATAGTATACACCAAAGAAATTACTAGAAAAAGTTTTGCAATAAAGTTTTGAGAAAAACATATTATTTAACTATTCTTCCAAAACCCGGAAAAAACGCCAAAGTAGTTAACAAAGCATAAATTCTGGAAATGATCAGTTATTTATTTCCATTTAATAACCACCATTTTATACAAGTATGCAAATTCCGATCTTGACAAACAAGATGCTTCTTTACAAGGAAGTATCATAAATGGTTTCTGAAGATGATAGACCTTTCCCCCAAATTTGAATTTTAAGTAAAAATTTGTTTGTGATGTCAGTTTTAAAATCTTTAATTTCAACTCACAAATGATAAATTAAAAATATATAGTATTTATATATAACAAGAAATTTAAGCCGCATTCTTTGCGTACAAAAGAGAAAAATTGCTGTGATAGTAAGAAGAAAATAACATTGGTTAGCTAAAATTAAAAAATGAATATCATTATATTATTTTTGCAGTGCCCAATTTTAAGAGCCATTAATATATAATAGGAAATAGCGTTTAACTTTAAGGCTAGATATTTAACAATTCGCCAAAGAATACTGATGAGACTCAAAAATGCCATTGAACATTTTTTTTAAAATAACGACTTGTTATTATTTTCTAAAATGCCAAAAAACACTCATATAAAACCAAATAAATGACGAGCGAAAGAAAACAAAAGTCTAGGAACATAACTGCGACAATAATTCGCCGATATTGGAGTAGTCCTTGGTTTGGTAATATAGAATATTGCCGTAGACATAAATTTAATATTGACGGAAGAGTTTCTTTGTTAAATTAGCTTCATATTTCAATAACAAATCACGGACTTCATCCGAGAAGTAAAACTGAAGAGTTTGAAGGGATTCCTAAAAAAATATTTTGAAAACAATTATATCTGAACTTTTTTTTAAAAAAGGATCTTAAAATTTACCGAAATGGTTTAATTAGATTATGATAACGTACGTGGATATAAAGTATAGTTTTTCTCAATGCGCAAGTTTTAATTGTATGTTCCGTCGGGGGGGCTGCTGCCCTCCCGTACCCCCCCCCCCGGTTTTTTCTTTTTCCCTCCAGGGATTGTGCCGCGAGACCGGGGACCCGCCCTCAGGACCCCCCCCGCCGAGCTTCTCGACACGCCTTCCGTTATTGTTAAAGTAAAGGCACACATACGAATTGCTAAGTAATTGAGGGTATATTGTTTCTTTTTACTTGCGCGCAATTTTCAATTGTTTGTTTCCCAATTTACAAGTTTACCAACGACTATCAATATTTCCGCAATTAACATATAAATACATTTTACCAGCAAATATTTTTGTATTATTATGTTTCAAAAGTCGGGTTTTCTAATTTCAAAGTTATTAAATTAATATCTTTTAATAACACATTTTTTTATTTGAAACTATTTTTAATTATATTTTAATTACATATTTTTAAAATAAACGCAATTTAACCTTCAACAACGTTAACCTCTTCTTTTTGAAAACCCTCACCATCTTTCAGAATTAGTTGTCGAAAAGTCGTCGGGAAACTAAAAACAAATTGATATTCTTTCACTTTGGAACCAAATTAAAAACTTAAATCCATTTCCTCCTAAATGTTTCGCGTACCGCATCATTAGGCTAAGAGCCGACCTGTCTTCCAATAACCCTCGCTCCTTAGGCCTGTTCCATAACGCCATCGCCATAAGATCTGATTTTCCTCTGCATTTCTCGTTCTTTAACAACCTTAATAAAAATTTCGTCTTCCTTCTCAGTATAACGAGACCTTTTTTGGACTAAAAAAAGAATAAAAAGATTGTTCGTTTCTTCGCAAAAATGTAGTATCACAAACTCCTCACCCTGGTTCGTCACTTTCTTATTCTGCGGGATTTTCTTTGATTACTTCTTCCTTTGGTTTGTTGTTGTCTACTGGCCCTGCTTTTGTGGCGATGGAATCTCGACGAGAATCCTTTAAAATATAATTCACGTAAAAAGTGAAAAAATTAAAATTGTTTATTAACAAAATAAGCAAACGCTTAAAAATACTTACCTCCAAACCCCGCAAGTATAAACTGCCAACGTCAAAGCTAGCAAGACGAAGAGTGGCTAAAGTTAGTAAAGTGGGCACTGAAAGTGATTTCTTAACCGTCTCCTCATGAACCATGAAAGACAAGCGTCTGTTGAACTATCACTCTCCATATTGAAGTTACTAATGATACTCTATCCCCGCCAACAACACCTTTCATACGCTTTTGGCGCCCGAAACCACCGCTAGACGCTCAAAACCGTACACACTAGAAAGTTGGGATACCGTTTCTCTCCTTTCCCACATTACACCCCTTCTCATTTCCCCTCTAGGGGCCTATGCCCCCTTAGACCCCTTGCCGGGAAGACCCACGACCCCAGGGTGGTTTTTGAATGTATTCTACCAATAAATTCAGTCTCTCTTTAAATTAAAATCGACGCCTTAAATAGTCTTATAATGTGGGCACAATTCAGTGTGCGAAGACGAATAAAGGCCATTTCGGAAAGCCAGATTCGAATCCAAAGAACTTGAAGTTTAGCAATGTTCGTCACGGTGGTCTGCCTTCGCTTATTTTAAAACAAATTTAACTAAAACAACCAACTTACCTTAGAACTTAACATTACAAACTTACCTATTTTGGATCAAACAAAAATCTCTACACCGTACTCTATAGTTGGTATTGTAGCGTATAATATCATCTGGCTGTTGTGTCAGTTTGACATAAGGAACTTGCTAATTATTTCCAAGTATTGGCGCCTAACTTCACCGCGCACTCGCTTCGCTCGAGTGCTTTGGACGCTCGGCGCCTCCCCAACCCCATACAAAAAAAATGCTATGCGCCGTCTATAACGCCACCTAGAAAAAAGTACCAAGCCTTATGCACCGAGTATAGTCGGGCGTCGTATGTTTCCTTAAAGTATTGGCGCCTGCTTTTTAGGTTTAAAGAAATAACTCTATGCAATACTCTATGGTTGGTATTGTAGCGCATAATATCATCTGGCTGTTGTGTCAGTTCGACTTTAGGAACTTGTTAATTATTTCCTAGTATTGGAGCCGCGTACTCACTTCGATCGAGCGCTGGGGGCGCGCGGCGCCTCCCTAACCCCTTACTAAAAAAGCGATGGGTCAACTGTAACGCAACCTAGAGGACAGCTCCAAGCCTTACTCACCAAGTATAGTCGGGCGTAATACCAATTTAAAGTATTGGAGCCGTTAGGTGCTATCATTAACTTGTAAGAATACATCTTAAGTTGTGTAAGTCCACTTCCAACGCATACTAAATCGTGACCCAGCATCTTAAAAAACATGCCTATCGTTTTGCAAATTACCGTCTCGAACAGATCGTCGAAAACGCGGAATATTGAAGCGGAAGCCATTGCGCCAAAAAGGTGTCCCCTTAACAATTGCGTGAGTGGAAACGTTCGACAGAAATGGAGAAGAGGTACCTCGAATATTGCAGTCGCGGATACGAAATTTGAGGTGCCACCTTCACTTTTAGTCAAACGCTTTCTACAAACTCGTTTACTTTGGGCACCATTTTCGCAACAATGTCTTTCGAAACGACGGTCCGCGTTTTCGACGCTAATTGCGACACCGAAATTTGCGACGCGATAGCCCCGTTGGAGCGGGAGAGAACAGATCGTAAAGCGCATCTTCCGGAATTCTTCGCCACCCATCCGCAACGCGCCAATAATATTTTAGACAACAACCCGGTGGAAAACGCGCGGGCTTCGATGGAATTGTACTTCGAACGTTACGACGGTGACGCTTATCACCCCGCCGTAGAAATACGCGATTCGGACGAAGAACGATCCGACAACGACATGCCGGTTTGAACCGATTCGGAAGAGGAAATGGCCGGACCAACCTGGTGGACCATATAATTAACTATTTAAATCTTAATTAAAACACTTACCATTTCCGCCACGTTCCAAATCTTCCTCTATTTTCTGAATTAAACTTTAAAGTTCCTTAACATATTTCTCTTTCGTTTTTACCGGGGTCCGCGACGGGATACTTAGAATTGTCTTTTTATTTTTAAGTTTCTTATTTCCGTTTCATTCACCGTTGCTTTCACCCTGTGTATAAAAGCGTTTATTAGCGGAATTCTTCATAGTTGAAGCGATAAATCGTTACCTTAATACGACGGTAAAAATGTCTTCCGTCCGTAACGGCACATCATCAGAATCCACTTTCCATTCACTGTTGAGGAAGCTCTTCTCGAGTGGCATTCTACTATACTAGTTCTGGATAATAACATTTTCCATTTACACGGCGCTTATATACCGATTTGCGAAGGATGAAGCAAACAAGAAATATTCAACATCAACGCCCTCTATTCGTTAAAAACATACATTATTATCCCACTAACAAGTTTACCAACCACTATCTCAATTCTCCCAATTTTACCGACCACTTAATAGATTTCCCCAAATTGAATTGATACCAGCCAATAATTCCCCATAATTGAAATGCTACCAATTTCTATCTCACATATCCCCGTTTTAAAGGGTTACCAAATACTACCTTAATATTCCCAATTCTACGGGGTCACCAGCCACTCTCTTTATTACCCCAAGACGCCATGCTACCAGCCACTATAAAAATTCCCCTTATAATCCCAATGCCACCAACCACTATGTTGATACCCCAATTCTACAGTGTAACCAACCGTTAAATAAATTCCCCAAATTTACAGGATTACCAACCAGTATCTAAATTCCCCACTTCGCAGACTAACCAACAACTTAATAAACATTTCCTAACGCTACAGGGTCACCAACCTTTAAATAACAATATCCCCACTAAGCAGGGTAACCTTCCTCTAAAAAACTATATCATCGCTAAGCAGGGTGAACACTCAATTACATACGTTCCCTCTCTTTCCAAGACTACCAGCCACTAAAACACATAACTCGAACTTCCCCACTTTGCAGGTTTACCCGTAAAGAACTCGAACTCAACCACTTAAAACATAACTTAACAATAAATACTTTAAACTTAACGAAAAGCAATTTAAATATCATAACAAATTTAATTTTTATAAATATACAGGTTTAATAATTCTTTTTCAAAATATGAATTCATCCCTAGCAGACCTTCCACGCCTTCCACCTGAATAACAATAATAAAAGTATGAGTTTTGCACAGATGCCATACCATAAATACAGATCTTTAAAATACGAATAGAAATTTTAAACAGTTACAACTATCTCCGTCACCTCCGTCCCCAAGTTTCCTTCCGCTTTTGTCTCCTCTTCCTTATCTTTTTTTCCTCTTCCTCTTTTCCCTTCATTTCCTTATTTTGGCTCTTCACCTCCTTCGCCTCTGTATCAATCTTCTACTCCAGTCCATTTTTGTGGTCTCCTTCTCAGCACGTTTTTGGCGGCCAACGACTGAAATTCTCGTTTGCTTATAATCTCAAGCTCCTACAAATTTTCCCAATAAAACACCATTACTTTCTATACGTATTACAAAATAATTGTATAACTACCACTCGTATGAACGGATAAAAGATGGTGCGTAAATAGTGCCCACGCAGGCTCTTCACGGTGCGGTCTACAAAGTAGCCCTTCTTCGCATCACGATACCCGATATACCAGCACCATCGTATCCTCCGTTGATCCTCTTCACAAATTTAAGAAGGACCCCATCGTCTTTTTCGGTAAATCGAGTTCGTTTCACCCTAAATAGTTTAAAAACTAACGACTAGCAAAAATCATCAACGAAGCGAAACTTATACTTGCTGCTGTTTTGCCCTTTTAGGCAAACGATTGACCACAAAAGTTTTAGCTCCGCTACCACAGTGATCCGAATCAGACTTTACGCTGTAATCGGTTACTGCCACCATCATAAAAATTTAAACCTCGGTCGTAAAAGTCACCTTAAAATTAAAAAATATTTAACATTTCCAAACCGTTTTCCGAGATGAACAATAATCGACATCATCAAACGAGCAATAAAATATCAATAACTTACCCAAACGAAGAGTGAACCTTAACTAACGAACCTAACCCAATTTATACCCAAGATCACATTGTTACCAACCCATAACTAACATTCCCCAGTTTTGCAATGCTACCAGTCACCGTATAATTTCCCCTAATTTACAGAGTTACCAGCCACTATATTATTTCCTCCAATAACGACGCGTCCAACCCTCGATTCCAACTTCCCTAATTTACAACGTTACCACCTACTTTATTAAGTTTCCCGATTCCGCAAGAACAACGAAACAATTTTAAAGTATGAAATATGTTTATTATTTTTTTTAATTTTAAATATAAATATATAATGCCACGTTACTTACGGCAAAACAATCAAATTAAAGCGATTAGAAAATTATAAAAAATATATTTTAAGAAAATTTGTTGACCACAAATTGAAAATTAACATACAAAAAACTTATTACTCGCTAATTAACGTAATTTAAGAAAAATGAAGTGATTATAAAAGATTTTTTTTAAATTAAAGGACGAACACAAATTTTTTTTATCGGGGGATCGTCAAAAATAGAAATATCTACTATACGCACCACCACCAGCGTGACGAGTTCAAACGACAACTGCCTAACAACGACCCTAGAATGTTCCTCGTCTTCTTCTGCTACTTCATCTTCACCTTTACCACTATTTTGATCGTTTTCCCCTCTGTGAAATCAATATTTGATTAGAAAATTCCCTACCTCAATCAAATTTTTACAAATCACCTTAGGCGCTACCGGTATTACCTCCGGAGGCTAATCATAGCCCATGGACGAAGAAAACTCGACGTCACGTACTTCAAAGAAACCCACCGGCAGGTCGCGCAGGAAAAATGGTAAATGAAATAATCGTTCGGACACGTATTTCATCCAATGGCCGCTCCCACAACCGAAGGCAAATATCGGGTAAAATAACTACCCGGACAAGGCGCAAAAAATTCGCGGTATGCCGGCTGGCAAAACCACAAAACCCACTACTATCTCCTAGACGTAGGCCTGGGTGACGTCCACCAACCTCAAAAACGAGAGTGGGCTCTACACGCGCGTATTTAAGTTCTCAAATATCACACCACCAATCCGTGTAACGTCAACAACGTTCCAGTCTTCCCGGCATTGCACCACCGCGGGATTTCGCAAAGGCCGTTTTTCCGACGCCGGTTGGTCCAATCACGACGCCACTCCTTTGTCTCAACTCATCAATGCTAAACCGCTCAATAAAAAAATATTCCATTGCTATATATGTTAATGTCCGTTCTATACGGAATCAAAATAGCAACTGATTCTACAAAGATATAACCGTGTTCATATACCCGTTTTGCAGTGTTACCAGCCCCTAAGTATATTCCCCTTTTATAGTGTTACTACTATTAAATTATCCATTCCCCCATTTTACATGGTTACCAACCGTTCAATAAATTCCCCCATTTTACATGGTTACCAACAACTTTCTAAATTACCCTTTCTATTGGGTCGACAGGCACTAGCTCCTTATTCTATTTTTATTTTGACCATCCGTCGATCCTTCCATCCGTCCCGTCGTCAATATACGTCTCCCTGCAAAGAAAAATAAAAAAGGCAATATTTTACTTCAACTGAAATACCGAAAATTAAACACTATCCATTTAACTGCTTCCCACGCCGTCCATCCGCCGATAATCCGGTCCGTCTTGCAGTCAATATACGTCTCCCTGCAAAGAAACATACAAAGGTTATACCTTACCTTCAACTTAAATACCGAAAATTAATCACTTACCCTTTAACTCCTTCTTCCCACGCCGCCCATCCGTCGATATTCCCGACCGTCCTGCAGTCAATATACGTCTCCCTACAAAGAAACATAAAAAAGTAATACCTTACCTTAAACCTAAATACCGAAAATTACTCACTTACCATTTAGCTCCTTCTTCCCACGCCATCCATCCGTCGATAATCACGTCCATCCTGCAGTCAATATACGTCTCCCTGCAAAGAATCATACAAAAGTAATACCTTACCTTCAACTTAAATACCGAAAATTACATACTTACCATTTAACTCGTTCCCACGCCGTCCACCCGTCGATAATCCCGTCCGTCCTGCAGTCAATATACGTCTCCCTACAAAGAAACATAAAATACTAATACCTCCCCCAGTAGCACATAGGCGCCGAAATATAGTTGGTTAAGAGTCCATGTGTCGGGTAAGAGTCCAAAGTTTGTAGACGGTAAAAATTACAATCAGCCGACTGTTGAAATAACTGTCGGCGGTATACTGGTTTCGGGCCTGATTACCGACAGTCGGCTGACCGTTGCATAAAAGGTCTCTTTGTAGACGGTAAAAATTACAATCAGCCGACTCTTCAAATAACTGTCGGCGGTATACTGCTTTCGGGCCTGATTGGTTGGACCACTTAATTAAAATTCGAGGTGTTTTATTTTTTTGTTAGTAATTTGTAAAATACTAGCTAAGTTATAAGCTTGCACACTTCAATTTAAATTTACCCTATTGAAAACGGTTAAAAGTTCACACACAATATTCTAATGTGGCAGACGAAAGTTCACTGTTCAAAGTTCAGTTTATTTATTCTAGGCCAGGGGGGTCACTGGTCACAAATGTTAACTTTAAAAAAAATCTTTATTTCCCATCCTGTCACCTGGAATATTGCGGCAACGAGGATAGGAAGGGAGGCGAAGGTGGTGGAATGAACGCGCCAGCATCAGTAGGATGTACCCCAATCTTTGAGGGTTTTCAATGTAGAGGTAGAAAGGGGGTCGGCACCGGAAGTCCCCGCTTCCTTCCCCCCTGTGTGTAAACTAGGTCACTTCCGGCAGGTTGCGACATTGTGGGCGTGGCCACGGGTGTCAGGTTACTCCCGCCAGGTGGCGCGCGCGCGCTGATTGGCGCGGGGACCACGTGGTTACTACGCGACGCGGATACTGCGCGCTGATTGGCTGGCGCGGCGCGTGTACTGCGCGCTAATTAGCTGACTCGAAATTATTCAAAATGGCGCTGATTGGTTGGTGTTTTGGCGCGAAAAGGGGTCAGTACTCCTTTAAAGGAATTCCCAGGTTCGCTATACTCGGTCCCCGTTTTCCATTGTTAAAGTGGTGACAGGTTTGATTGATTACGAGCAGGGGTTATTCGGCGTAGAAATAACTGAGCGGCGCAAATACCTTTAGTGACAATACCGAGAGAATCACCTATTAATTATGTCATCGAATTATTACAACGAAAATTTACGTGATTTGGCCGCCATCTTTAATGTCGCATATTCAAACGGGTAGTGTGGCCATCTATATATTTTTAGGAAATTTACCATATTTACGTCAATTTTTTAACGCTTTTTCAACAAGTTGCTCCTAACGGATTTCTATATCGTTACGTACCTAGATGGCTTGAACTTGATTATTATTATGACATATGTATCATATATTACAGTCACTTAACTTTTAATAACGACGCGCGGGAAAGTTTGTGAAGAAATTAGATAGTGGCCATCTTGGATATTTCAAGTTTTTTAACATAGTCGATACGCGAATAACGGGGTAAAGATTGTATATCCTGTCATCCGTTGGGGTCATCTCGCGTAAACATGTGTTAAAAAGGGGAATTACATATCTAGGCATTACAAGAACTCGCGTTTCGGCGTGTGTAACACGTTTTCCCTAGATGGTTCGATCATAAAGCCGCGTCACGTGATCATCTGATTTACGATTATGGAAAGGGGTCTTCCATAAAGATTACATTATAACATATGTCAATCATGCATTTTTTAGGTCGCTATCAAGTTTCAATATTTTGTTCGCGTATTGAATATACATAATAGTATTAGGAACTTTTTAATTTATATTGAATACATTGCCACTATACGAAATATTTACATAAATCAAACAAGGTCGGTTCGACGCGTATTGAATATACATAATAGTATTAAGAACTTTCTAATTTATATTCAATACATTGCCACTATACGAAATATTTACATAAATTAAACAAGGTCGGTTCGCGCTCATGAAATTTAAATAAACGTAATAAGTAATTACATTGGTATAATAACAAACAAAACGGATTATCTTACATCCTTCTATGTTTAAAATAAAAAACTCTGATTTAAATTTAAACTTTATTTTACAAAATTTGTTGTTGACACAAAGGAACTATCGTTAATAACAATTTAACACGCTATCAATAAAAACCACTAACTCGTCTATCGCCTTTAAGAATCCAGTTTTTGGGGGTCGTTCCAAATGCATTTCGTGAGAATTATGCTCTTTTTGAAAATATCTCATTCTTTGTGCAATCAAATCCATTTCAAGTTGACGATTCATTTTTTTCAATTCTTTATTTATATGTTTAATCAGTTCATAGTCCTTGTTTTCTTTATAAGTCATTATTCCACAACAAAAACAAAGCGCGATGTGGTTAGTTCAGTACAGGTCGAACACAAAGGAATCTGATTACCGCTAACTATCTCTCTACGCCGTTAGAGCTCCTCTGATTACCGCGAACTATATCTCTCCGCGTTTATCTCCATTGTTGATTTATTTAGAACAGGTGTTGAGCGGAGAATCCCCGTTAAATTCGTTAACCTCGCATGGTTTAAAAGTTCTCCACTTAAATATACGAAGTTTGAGAAAAAACTTTGACCAATTTTGTGTTTATTTAGAATCAATTAACATATCATTAGATGTAATTATACTAACTGAAACTTTTCAAATTATGGAAAATAATGAGTTCAAAATAAATGGTTATAATTACTGTTTTACAAAAATGTGTTAAAACCGAAACGGTGGCATAGTTATTTCCGTAATAAATGATTTAAGTTTAGTTGAGAATGTATTTACGATAGCCGAAGCAACTTTCAAAAGTATCGACGTCAAATTACCTAATAATAAAATTTACAGGATTATAGGATGTTACCGAGTAACAGTGCTCTAGAATTTATGAGTGATATGAATTCCAAATTGTCCTATTATACGAATATTGAAAATGTAATTTGGGCTAGAGATATAAATATAGATCTTTTATTGCCACGCGAGAAAATAGTTACTGAGTACCTAAACGTACTACACGAAAACGGCTTTTTTCCATGTATAAATAACCCTACTCGAGTAACTTCCACTACTAAAACGAGTATTGACCACTTTTCATTAAGCAAAACGTAAAAAATGAAGAGTTATCCACTACTCATATAGTTAATATTACAGACGACTACCCAATTTATATTATACGAAAAAAGTTTAACGGTTGCGAAATTGATCATCCATCCCAAATCCAACACGATTGTTTAATGTTAACGTGGGATGAACGAGTGAAACTTAATTTCCTAAATGCTAATAATTTAAGTTATTCCGATATCACTTCTACAATCATTAATAACACATTTTTAGGTGTTGATTTATGTGAAAAAATATTATCCCATGTGATTTGTAATGGCAAGAAAATGTTATTACATGAAAATAAAAAAATTAATAACAATTATTTGATATGCAATTTGTAATAGGGATATAAAATTGTTTAAAATATTACCAAGATTTATTCAAACTAATAAATGTAATGACATGAAAAAACCCCAAGATTTATTCAAAAACTAATAAATGTTTTTTAATACATTTTCAAACAGTGTACATGAAAATCCCCAAAGGGCAAAACATTACATTTCCGTTATAATAGTTTAATGTATACGTAACCGATTTATGTACGTGAGGCATTGTTAGATTAACTTTACACCTTATCGGAGTAATACGCGATGCTTACAACGTATGACCTGAAATAACAAATAAGTGTGACACTTACTAGTACACTTAGACTTGAAATTTGTTTCGACAATGACATTTTTTTTAAAGAGAACGTCCAGGGCATTCATTCGTTTTTATCGCTAAAGATTTTTCGTGCAACCAACACCTTAACATTTTAACAATCTGCAACCATTTAACATCTTATTTTCTTAAATAAAACCAGAGAAGGTAACCATGAAAATTTAAAAATGTTGGAATAGCAATCAATTGAATGCAGCCCGTTTATTCAATAGTCAAATTTATCATCTTTTGTTACACTTTATCAAAACTTTTTGCCTTATATATTTTAGGGCCTAGATAGCGGGCATGTTTTTGACCGATCGTTTTATAGGATCTTGGCTACTTCTACATATCTGTTGTCGTAAGTTTTAGTCAAGTCGATAAGTTGTTTGTGTTTGAAAGGGTATAATAAAATTTCTTTAGCAGAAAAACTTTAAATTCATCATATAGTAATTGATTTGGGTAATAATAATTTCGTACATATGCGTAGAATTTTTCTTTGTAATATTTCTAATGGTACGATTGTAGTATCATAAGTACCACCCCAGCCGATTATTCCGTATGATATAATTGATTGAATTAGGGCGTAATATACTGTTTTTAACCACGGTATTTCTAGAAAGTTTTTAATTTCACGGAATTTATACATAGTCGAATTTTATTAGTGATATAGGTCACATGTACATTCCACTTTAGATTACTGTCTATTATTATCCCCAGATATTTTAGTTTATTTACTCTTTCTAACTTTAAACATTTTGCAGTGCAGTTTCTACAATTATTATTTTCGTGAATTTTAAATTCATGTAACAAATCTATAGTCGTTCTCGAGGAGAAACAAATGTAATTAGTTTTATTTATGTTGAATGTTAACAAATTTTCCTTAAGTTTCATATAAACTATATTTAGAGCTCTTTGTGTCCGCAGTATCATCCGCAAACGATACGAGTTTCTCATCAATTTCGATGTTACATAAATTATTTATGTATATTAAAAACAATATCGGGCCAATCATTGTACCTTGAGGTATACCAAATTTAATTAATAATGAGTTACTTATGGTATTATTTATTTTAACTATTGTATATCTCTCGAGTAAATAACTTCTAAACCAATCTAATACAATTCCACGTATACCAGATTTTTCTAATTTCTGTATTAATATAGGGTGGGAGACAGTATCGAATGTCTTTTTTAAGCCCAAAAACACGCCAATAGATTTTACATTTTGATCAATAGTTTTATATAGCATTTCTGTTAGCTCAAAAATAGACCTTTTCTAAAACCGTATTGATTTTTCGATAAATATTTTGAGCTCTCCAGGAAGTTAATTAACTGATTTTTTATAACTTTTTCAAATATTTTAGAAATGTTACTAAGAAGGGCAATTATATAATAATTTTTTAATGCAACGTTAAATGGTTCTTTTTAATACGCTTAGCTAATGCATCTCTTTTCCTTATCGATACAATTATTGAATTTGTTATCCAAGGTTTTATTTTTTTTATGAGAGAAAGAAATATGACGTTAGATCAATATGTTTTTTAATACATCAACAAATAGTTTCGAGGCTTCATTAGGGTCGTTTTCTTCAAAAACTGAGTTCCACGTTTCTTTCCCGATATTTTTGGTTAAAATTTCATAATCAATTTCGATAACTTCTTTTGAATTATTCAGTTTATTTGTTTCGCATATGTTAGGGACACTAATATAAATTGGGTAGTCGTCTGTAATATTAACTATATGAGTAGTGGATAACTCTTCATTTTTTACGTTTTGCTTAGTGAAAAGTGGTCAATACTCGTTTTAGTAGTGGAAGTTACTCGAGTAGGGTTATTTATACATGGAAAAAAGCCGTTTTCGTGTAGTACGTTTAGGTACTCAGTAACTATTTTCTCGCGTGGCAATAAAAGATCTATATTTATATCTCCAGCCCAAATTACATTTTCAATATTCGTATAATAGGACAATTTGGAATTCATATCACTAATAAATAATAGAGCACTGTTACTCGGTAACATCCTATAATCCTGTAAATTTTATTATTAGGTAATTTGACGTCGATACTTTTGATAGTTGCTTCGGCTATCGTAAATACATTCTCAACTAAACTTAAATCATTTATTACGGAAATAACTATGCCACCGTTTCGGTTTTAACACATTTTTGTAAAACAGTAATTATAACCATTTATTTTGAACTCATTATTTTCCATAATTTGAAAAGTTTCAGTTAGTATAATTACATCTAATGATATGTTAATTGATTCTAAATACACAAAATTGGTCAAAGTTTTTTCTCAAACTTCGTATATTTAAGTGGAGAACTTTTAAACCATGCGAGGTTAACGAATTTAACGGGGATTCTCCGCTCAACACCTGTTCTAAATAAATCAACAATGGAGATAAACGCGGAGAGATATAGTTCGCGGTAATCAGAGGAGCTCTAACGGCGTAGAGAGATAGTTAGCGGTAATCAGATTCCTTTGTGTTCGACCTGTACTGAACTAACCACATCGCGTTTTATACAAACTAGTTTCGCTTTGTTTTTGTTGTGGAATAATGACTTATAAAGAAAACAAGGACTATGAACTGATTAAACATATAAATAAAGAATTGAAAAAAATGAATCGTCAACTTGAAATTGATTTGATTGCACAAAGAATGAGATATTTTCAAAAAGAGCATAATTCTCACGAAATGCATTTGGAACGACCCCCAAAAATTGGATTCTTAAAGGCGATAGACGAGTTAGTGGTTTTTATTGATAGCGTGTTAAATGTTATTAACGATAGTTCCTTTGTGTCAACAACAAATGTTGTAAAATAAAGTTTAAATTTAAATCAGAGTTTTTTATTTTAAACATAGAAGGATGTTTGTTATTATACCAATGTAATTACTTATTACGTTTATTTAAATTTCATGATCGCGAACCGACCTTGTTTAATTTATGTAAATATTTCGTATAGTGGCAATGTATTGAATATAAATTAGAAAGTTCTTAATACCATTATGTATATTCAATACGCGTCGAACCGACCTTGTTTGATTTATGTAAATATTTCGTATAGTGGCAATGTATTCAATATAAATTAAAAAGTTCCTAATAATATTATGTATATTCAATACGCGAACAAAATATTGAAACTTGATAGCGACCTAAAAAATGCAAGATTGACAAATGTTATAATGTAATCTTTATGGAAGACCCCTTTCCATAATCGTAAATCAGATGATCACGTGACGCGGCTTTTTGATCGAACCATCTAGGGAAAACGTGTTACACACGCCGAAACGCGAGTTCTTGTAATGCCTAGATATGTAATTCCCCTTTTTAACACATGTTTACGCGAGATGACCCCAACAGATGACAGGATATACAATCTTTACCCCGTTATTCGCGTATCGACTATGTTAAAAAACTTGAAATATCCAAGATGGCCACTATCTAATTTCTTCACAAACTTTCCCGCGCGTCGTTATTAAAAGTTAAGTGACTGTAATATATGATACATATGTCATAATAATAATCAAGTTCAAGCCATCTAGGTACGTAACGATATAGAAATCCGTTAGGAACAACTTGTTGAAAAGCGTTAAAAAATTGACGTAAATATGGTTAATTTCCTAAAAATATATAGATGGCCACCCTACCCGTTTGAATATGCGACATTAAAGATGGCGGCCAAATCACGTAAATTTTCGACGTAATAATTCGATGACATAATTAATAGGTGATTCTCTCGGTATTGTCACTAAAGGTATTTGCGCCGCTCAGTTATTTCTACGCCGAATAACACCTGCTAGTAATCAATCAAACCTGTCACCACTTTAACATGCCCGAGTATAGCGAGCCTGGGAATTCCTTTAAAGGAGTACTGACCCCTTTTCGCGCCAAAACGCCAACCAATCGGCGCCATTTTGAATAATTTCGAGTCAGCTAATTAGCGCGCAGTACACGCGCCGCGCCAGCCAATCAGCGCGCAGTATCCGCGTCGCGTAGTTACCACGTGGTCCCCGCGCCAATCAGCGCGCGCGCGCCACCTGGCGGGAGTAACCTGACACCCGTGGCCACGCCCACAATGTCGCCACCTGCCGGAAGTGACCTAGTTTACACACAGGGGGGGAAGGAAGCGGGGACTTCCAGTGCCGACCCCCTTTCTACCTCTACATTGAAAAACCTCAAAGATTGGGGTACATCCTACTAGCATCCTTGTAAGCAGGATACTGACGCATTCATACCTCCTACCAGACGTGCAAATAGGGTCACTGTCTCCTAGGGGAGTTAAAATTAAATTAAAAATGTAATTAGATATTAGATATATTGTTAATATTTCCAAAACGTTTATCATTTAAATTTGGGGCCCTAGTGACTCTCGACCCTTCTTTGAATGATTTATTTCAAAGGTCCCAGCATTTATTTTGCGAGACAATGAACCCCGGACTGCCAGTAATTGCAAGTCTGCCTACTACCTCATATCCCTTTCTATCCTCTTCGGTTTCGGTATGGAATTAATAGACGATTGTTTAAAGACTATTTCAGCGACGTAGTGACGGACCGAATATTCAACGTTCAGGTGAGGGAGAAATAGTCACATCGCAAGTAGGGCCTTTTTGCATATGTTATAATTGCTCAAGGTAATTTATTGATTAATTATTTCATATATAGGTACTATAATATATACACGGCGGAAATGAATAATAATATTATTAACATGTAAATTCATTTGAACATTATAAGCCTTGAGAATGGTTCTTATGGGATCTGACATCACTGTTCTCAGAGGGTTAACATTACTTTATGAGAATAGATGTAGTAGAACACGCGATGAACGTATTGAGGCGCAATGCGTGTTTAGACAATAGTAAACCTTCTGGTATTACAGTTATCATTAAATTAAATCAATTAAATATCTTTATGGAGATGTTAAATATGTTAAACACATTTTAAAATCTAACGTACAAGTTTAAATATTTATATAGAAATACAATTAATTGTAGAACTTCTATTCCACTAGATGTTTTTAGTTGTTAAATTTATTGAGGACAACTCAGTTTAAGTTATACCCGATACTTGGTGTACAAATGAAAAAAGTTGTAAATGGCCTCCAAAAAGCAGTCATCGGACACTGGCAAAGAAACTAAAAAACTGTGAACCACCAAGACCCGAATGGGAGGACTATTCCATTAAAATCTAAAAAAATGGATGTAAATATAGTAATTTTCACACAACATATCTTGTTTCATTTACTGCCTTCCCCAAGTATATAAAACTGAAATATCTGCTACTTCGCATTTAATATTTAACCTGTCCTAACAAAGAGTTAGACCTCATCAGTTGACAATTGACGTACCTTTCTGAAACATTTTGTTTTCAAAGTGCCTCTTTCGCGAGCAAGATAAATTTGTAGCAAAGGCTGAAGAAGAAGTAATAATTAAGTAAGTGTATTTAGTTATTTAAACTTAATTTTAGTTACGGATTAACAAAATGACAAAACGAAAACCAGCAAGTGAAAACCCAAAATTACTTTACCTAGTGCACCACTGTTTAAGCCCAATATTGAAACGATTGGTATGATAATGGCTATGCAAACTCGTGTGGCTATAGCCATTTAATTTTAATTTTTTGTAGCTACTAATCCTTCTTAAGTTACTCCTGTAATTGAGAAACATTCCAATAAAGCAAGTAAATTGGTGTCTAAAGAAGAACTTCCACAGAAAGAGGGCTCTGAAGTTTATTTTCCAGAAAACGGAAGTTCACCTAATCCTAAAGACATGCCCAGGACATTTGAAATAGTACAACCTGGTAATTGCTTTAATGAATATAGAACTATATTATTTCTTAATACTGTTGTAATTGTATCTCAAAAGAAAACGAGAAGAGCAAAGAAGATGCAGAAAACACCTGTGTGATATCGGTTTTGCAAAATATGAAGAAACCTATTGGTAATTTATTGTATTAAATTTTTATCTCTAGTTTTAATTTCAAATAATTTTCACTAAAATGTGTCTTACTTCTATTGAACAAAGTTTAATTCATCCTTTTCTCTTTAAAAATGTTAATATTTACATTTATTTAGGAATAGATTCTGTAAATGATCACACAAAAGACATTGAAAATGACTTGGAACGTCTAATTATCGATGAAAGCCCACCAGGTATTAAATTAAACAAAAACCTTCTATGATCGCTTCTAACACTGTTTTGTTTTTAGGTTTTGAAGTTATAAACGAAAATAATCATTCAAAGTCAAAGATTCATCTCTGTGTGTTCCATTACGTTAGAGCCCTACGCTTCCTAATGGTAATTATCTACGTATCTCATACAGAGGGAGAGTAAAAAAAAAGAAAAGCAGATTATTTATATATATATATATATATATATATATATATATATATATATATATATATATATATATATGATTTTAAGCAGTGTAGTACTTATAAATGGTTTTTGTTTATAGATGACAAATTTCAGAAAGCGGTATTGATAATGTTTTCTAATATCAAAGCACAAATACATATTATGCAGAAAAGCATTGCCGAAAAATTCGATAGTCCAATTATCACTGGTATTCAAGACATTCCTCCTTTGCCCATTGACACTGAACGTCAACTGAATGCATTAGAAGACTATATTTGTTGTCCAATGAAGCGAAACAAGGCTGTATTACATTCGTATTAATATTATTTGTCTATATTTTCTCATATTATGTAAAATTTACATTTCATGTAATGGTTTTGGGAGGATCGGGTGGGAGAAAGATCGGAGATACAACCCGAAGAATTTTAATGAATACTGTATCCCATGAATTGTCTCTCAAAATGAATTGGAATGGTGCCAATGGCAAAATTGGGATGAAGGACCTAAAACTACGTCGCCTTATTATTGGTTTGGAAATCTAATATCTTTGGTGCTTTAATTTTTAGCAACTGATATTTTGCTTACAGATGCTGTGAGACAAAATTCCAAATTAAGACTTGCAAGAGACTATGATATCGAGCAATTTATAAGAGGGTGGTTGAAACATGCCGGTGATAGGAAAGGTGGAAGATCGCAAAGAACAAGTAATAATAATGAGCGACGAGAAGCTAGAAGTGGTAAAATTGAACGACAAAGACTGGAAGCACCAGGGAAACGTAGAGCAACACGATTCGATTTCAGCCATAGAAACGAAGCATCGGATAGTTTTATTGAAGATAGTGACGGAAATTAATTACGAGCTAAAGAAACTATTTCAAAAACTAAGTCTTTAACATCATTTCAAAAGCAACGAGAACATGTTTTGGTCTTCAGTTCCAAATAATATTTTTTAATCGGAAGTATATAAATGCTTTAAACCCTAGATTCATTATAAATTATCCTTTGTTAAACCGATCTAAAAATTCTTAGCCCTTGTTAACTCTTATTTGAATTACAAATGTGTTCTACGTATTTGCTTTCCATTTGATAAATAATATTTAAAGAAAAAGAGAAGAGCTAAAAATTAAAAAAATATTCAAAACTGGAAAGAATTACTAGTTAGCCTTTTTTCTTACTAATTTTTGCGACAGTGTTGGAAATTGTTTGGTTCCTCAATTTACATATTATTAGATAATCCAAAAATTTGGCCCTAACCTCTGCATTTTGTTTATAAACAATTTTGGATACAATCTAAAAATAATTTGTTAAGAAATTAAATATTTGGTAACCTCAAATAATAAAGCGTAACTTGAAAAATCGAGTTTAAAGTAAACTCGCCCATAAGGTTTGACTTGAAGTCTTAAATAATCTATAAAGGTTCTTAGGTTGAAATTTACGAAGTAAAGTTTAGCCCAAGAAACTCTTTAGATTATTTTAAATTTCAGGTCAAAAAAATGCAACTGACATCTTTTAGTTAGACGCTTAGTCTATTTGTTTCATATTTGATATGAATCTTGAATTTGAAGTAAATGTTTTCAATTTGAAAAGTGAAACTGTTTTATTAAGCGTAAAAGTTACAATTCAAGTAAAAAAGAACACCTAGAAATTAAAAGATTGTTAATGTTTAAAACAAAGTAGTGCTTTTACACTTGATCTGAAAGCGTTTAAATATTAATTTGAAAATTTAAAGTGTAAGTTCCTATGGAAGTGAAAACTAGGAGAAATGTTAGAAATATTAACAGTATTAAAAACGTTTTCTAGTCCGATTTATAGTTTTATAAATTTTATAAACTATTTCTCTATAAATATATTTTTAAGAAATAGCCTATTGTACTGTTTAAATTCTAGATGTATTAATATAATACGTTTTTATAGGATCACACCAGAATTATAGGTCGAATGAGTTCGGGTTGGGTATGACTCCATAACGGGGTCGGGTGTGTATCCGAAACGGGGTCGCGTAAGGATACGAAATTAGGTTGGGTATGTATCTGCAACGGGGTCGGGTAAGGATCCGAAATTGGTTGGGGTGTGTATCCCCAACGGGGTCAGGTAAGGATCCTAATTGGAGTCGCGTAAGGATCCGAAATGGGGTCGGGTAAGGATCCGAAATTAAGTTGGGTAAGGATCCTAATCGGGGTCGGGTAAGGATCCTAATCGGAGTCGGGTATGAATCCGTTATGGCGTCGGGTGTGAATACGTTATTTGGTCGGGAATGAATCCTAATCAGAGTCGGGTGTATATCCAAAATGGGGTCGAGTATGAATCTTAATCGAGTTGGGTGTGAATCCGAAATATGCTCGGGAATCATTGCAATATTGAGTCGGAAAGTAATTTTTTCCGGTAAAATAATTTCCCCGACTGTAATTCGGCCATGAAAAAGTCGCCGTAGGACAGTTGGCCCAACCGAAAATTGGCGCCGTCGGGCAGGCGGCAATTGCTACTGAGGTTACCTTAAACCTTAATACCGAAAATGACTCGCTTACCATTTAGCTTCTTCTTCCCGCGCCGTCCATCCGTCGATGATCTAATGCGTCCTCGCGACAGTAGCCGCCTTACCGAAAATAAAAATAACTACTTTTTCTGTAACCATCAATATAGATAATACTTACCTTTTTCTGTCCACCAAAATTCCTCGTCGTCCTAACGTCGATGATCCAGTCCGTCCTCGCGACAAATATACGACAATACTCACCTTTTTTAATTAAATGTCTGTAATTCCGCGAGCTACTTATCAAATTGATGTAATATAAACAATGGAACCGTTCCAGCCAATACATCCCAAACTCGAATCAAATAACGACGTTACTATAAAGAACATTTATATAAAAGACTAAATAAAAACTATTTTACTATAAAACGTTTTAATGCAAACAACAATTTTTCCCTTAAACATATAAAAATTGAACTATGATTTGCAAATTTTAGTGGCTTTCGGCATAACAAAGACCATAACATCAAATTTCAAGATTAAACATTCAACATTAAAATTAGTATTTTGATTTAAATAATAAAATAAATAATAATAAAATAAAATTAACTATATATATAAGAAATCTCAATAAGATGAAAGGTACTCAACAAAATATTAAATCGTAAAAAACAAAATTGTTAGAAAATATATATTAAATTAAATTATGCTTAAAAAAAGGTTTTAACGGAAATTAGTCAAAAGGAAAGTATAATGAAAATTAAACATTATAGTGCTCTTCGGCAGGTCAAACCAATATCTTCGTTATTAACTACAGTAATCTTAAACATTCCGTCTTACTCGCTTTCTGCATTTTAGGCTTTCTTACCCGATTTTTTCCCTATTCCTTTTCCCTTAACAATCTTTCTTTTCTGCCCTTTCTTCTCCTAATTAGATTTTTCTAATTCAGTTTCATTCTCCTCTTTTTGAGCTTCAACTATTCCTTCTGCGAGGTCAAACACTTTCAAAAATGCATCTTCTATTTTTTCTTCTACGTCAGGGTTACACCGTCTATAAACTTTTTAAAATCGTTCGGATGTTTTATATTTAAGGGATTCCGAAAATACGCTATTGCGTACTCAGTTTTCCCAAGACCAGTCGCTCCCACTAACACCTGAACCCTCTTTCTTAGACTTCGCCCATTGATTGGCTTATATTTGAAATTTTCTAATGTAAAGCGGGCACGATCTGGTTTCGCAAATTTCGCATAAAAATGCTTTTTCAATGTCGACTCCTTGAATGTAAAACGGAAGGTTTTTCCGTTTTAAAAATTGCAATGCTGCTAAAGCATTTTCGAAAGCATTGTCGGCATAAATTATTAAGTTGTCAAAGTTTGGTTTCTTAAACGAAGGCTGAAGTTCCAAATTGTCAGAGTAAAGCCCTTCATTGGCTCGATTAAACCCACTTTTAATATCCTCAATAATTATTGCAGGGGCTGTTTACTGTTTAATATCAAGGCATTTTAATTTGTCTTTCAACACCGTGATTGTTTTAACGCCATCAAACCCGAATGCACAACGTAAAACCGTACCACGTTCTTTACAAATTTCTTCGTTATATTTTTCAAAGTAGCAACAATCTGTCCGAAATGTTCTACGAGAAAAGTCACTTCAAAATTCCTAAACGACATTGTTAACGTCTGGAGACAACGGCTGTTTTCGATCCAACTAAAAATAAATTATAAAACTGTTCAATTTATACCTGTAATAAAAAAGATTACACCACCTATTATTAAAATAACCAACGCCATCTGGTGGTAATATATGGTAACACCAGATGGCGTTGGTTATTGTGCGTGTTATTTAAGTTTCTTTTTCGTCCCTAGATGTCAGGTTGTTTAAATTCATATATGTTACATTCCCAGCAGCACAGTCTAGTCTGTTTTTGGTAGGGAAATGGTTGGAAAGTCGTTTAATGGTCTCGGTCGACAGCCGACCTAAATGCGACCATTGCAAATGGTCAATTTTTAGTTGGCTTTTGGTCATTTTTTGTGAATCTGTGATAGTTGGTACGTGGTCATATTTAAAAACAAAAATGAGTAACACCTACTTTGGGCCAACTCACACATTGATAAATCATATATTTATCAAATATGCATTTAAATTACACGTAAAATACATTGAATTACCTTAGAAGTCAGATTTAAAATATATACACCTGAAAGATTTGACGAGAGGCTAAACTAGTGAAAATAGTTGGGTTTTGACATGGTATCGTTGGGACGTCGTCGCGCCTACGTCGGGATTTTTTTTTTTAAATTGGCTGAAGAAATAATCATTTCGATTTCATTTGCAATAAATGTGCGAAAATGAACTATATCTAAGGATTTTACGCACATATTTTATCAAAAATAATAATCATGAAAATTTATAAATGTCACGATTTATTTTTATTAAACTTTTTCAGTCTTTTTAGGCTATTCATATACAATAGTTGGCGGGTAAGCTCTTGATAAGTCAGCAACACTGCAAATAAACTAAAGATAATCTAGACTACGTCGGTACGTTAGAATTGAATGCATGTGTAAACTTTATCAGCAGGTAATAACGTTGAATTGAATACTTTAATGATATAAAATATTATTAAATATTAATATTTAGAATTACTACATGTATGTAATAGCTACATAAAAGGTAAGATCGTTTGATTTGCGAGCTTATAAGACTTAGCTAAAACTTAAGTTTTGGGCCTCGGTTCCTTCAATGACCTCGGGTGGCGTTAACTTCAAATTAGTGCAAAGTTGCCAGATTGAATATACCAAATATATATGGCATCCACTATCCAAAATCAAGCAATTCTTAGACAAATTATAGCACCTGGACCTAAATAAACCTATATTTATAGAAATTGAGGAAATTGTTGACTTCAAAATTAGGATGGTGACTACAGAATATTTTAAAATCCTTAATAGGAATTATATAACATATCTCAGTGAAATAGAGGAAAATATAAGAAGTCAATTTGGGGATAAAACCAATAGGACACAAATAATTTAAAGCCCTATATCTATAAGCAGACGACGAAGCTGACGCTCGCGGCTCACAGGAGGTAATTGAAAAGGGTAGTTAATATGAAAAAAGCGTATCAAAAGAAATAGTCGAAAACTATCGCCAAACAGTGTTGGAAATAACCATATTTAAAAACTGTTACGTTGGAAAGATTTCCAAGGGTAAAATAAAATATCAATTTTTTAATTTCTTCAGGTTTGGACTTTAAATATAGGGTATTATTGTATTGCAGCGGACGGTGGAATTATTGAACCTTATTTAAAATAAGACCCATGAATTCTGGAAATCTACTATGTAAATTGTATTTTTTCTAAGTAATTATTGAAAATGATTTGGCTTAAAAAACAGTCCCTTTTTTATCTTTACAAACATACGATCATTTCAAATTAGATAGGTTTCTCTTTCTTTTTCATGAGACGTAAACCTTTTTGGGTAGTACCAACTTGTTTTTTTTTCCATGACGTATTATTTCAGTGAAAAATTGTCCGTTTTTGACCAAACCAATTTCATTAAAGGTTTTCGAGTACGCTCTACAACTGTTGATTGATCGTTAAAAAAAAATTCAAAACGGTGAAAAATTTCACGATTTTTCTGAAAAATCCAAAAGAAAAGGCTCCTCCCCGAGAGAGTATATCCTGATAATTTCACATTTCTAGCAACTAAAGTTTTTGAGAAAAATGGCTGGGTCGATCAAATTAAGACACCCTGTATACAAATTTTAGGTACCTGAACTCATTGTGTAAGTCATGTGTTAGTGACTTTCATTCGAATAATGTCAATTACGTATAGTTTCAAACTTTTATGTTAATTAACATACGTTTATATTTGTTCTTAACTAAAATTATTTTGTACCTTAAAAACAAGACGGGGATTTATAACTAAACTATTTTGTATATCTAATTTGTTTGTGCACCGTAAAATGTAACGAATTTAAACGGCATTGATTTGTTTTCCGTTCTTTTTCAAATAAATAATAGCGATGAATACAAAATGTACAATTCTATAAAGTCCAGATATAGCGTATTAAGTTATTGGCGGAAAGATTTCACTAAAAACGATTAGCCAGTATTCTGTATCTTAATTGATTGTTAGAAACACTCGTTTAATGTGATAATTGAGTTCCTATACATATAGTTTTGTGCAATAAATAAATGGTATTAAAGTGAATTAAACATTTCTTTAAAACATGCAAATCCACATGTGTTTAATTAAATTAATTAGTAAATTCAAAGGGTGGATAGGTTTTACACCGTAGCTGTTGGGTTTCAGTACGCACCAACGCTGGTGTACGTCAGACCTACTTATATTTCTGGAGGAAATGTAGCGTTGGTCCGACGTTTAACACCGTTGGACCGACAATATGTTATTGGTTTGACAGTTGGTGTTTGTTTACGTACCAAAGTGGGCATTCGTCGGGCCGACTCATTTTATATTTATGTGTTATGGGGCTGACAGTTGGGGTTTGTGACGTACCAACTTTGGCAGTTGTCGGGCCAACATTTAATTCTATATATGTTATTTCGCTGATAGGTGGGATACGTTACGCACCGACGTTGGCTGTTGTCGGGCCGACATTTATATCTATATATGTTGTTTCGCTGATAGGTGGGATTCATTACGTACCGACGTTGGCTGTTTATATGAAAGTAAACCGTAACGTTGGCACACTGTCCAATGCAACTGTCGCCGGAACGTCGGTCCACGATGCAGTAAGTTAAGTCGGATCAACGTATATCTGATAAGTCGGGCTCAGGTGACATTCGACCCCAGCGGGCCGGCTTTTTGCCCACTAGTCAGGCCTCTGTGATGCCATCGACGTAGGGCCAACTTTTTTGTGCTGCTGGGGATGTATTGAACATCTATATGAATGCAACCTTACATCAAGAAACGAAATATAAACTTTATACTCCAGCCGTTTCAGGGGAATAATTAAAAATGAATACTCACAAATAAATAAGGCAACACGCAACATAACTCAAAACGTCCTGAGCATAGAGTTCATGAACCGACCACTTTCATAATTATATTATCTACCGTAAAAAAACAAGCTAACATGTAAGATTACTTGCATAAAAAAGGACAATACTCTAAAACACTTCTAGAATGCCGTCGTAATATCGCTTCAACGGCAAATATATAGTTTACCCACTGTCCACCTTACACGCGGTATTAGATTTCAATATTAATCTTCAATAGAGCCACCGAATATAACATTTTATACCTAGAAAACTACGAACATCTTACTTGTAAATTTCCACATAAAAGAAAATAAACACCTTAAGATGGATCTTTCCTTTGCACAACTAAGAGCCTAATATAAAACTTAAATTCAATGCAATAATTTTACTCCTCCGTCAGAAGCTAGCTATTCACCTCCTAAACCTCTCCTTCGGTATAACGATAAAGGTTGACGAGTCCTTCCTATAGACCAACCTTATTCCAACGGCATTTTACAAGAATAAAAGTTACGTTTATTAATTTTACTCTTCCATCAAAAGCTAGCTATCCACCTCCTCCTAAACCTTTCCTTCGGTATAACGATAAAGGTTGACGAGTCCTTCCTATAGACCCACCTTATTCCAACGTCATTTTACAAGAATAAACGTTACGTTTATTAATTTTACTCCTCCATCAGAAGCTAGCTATTCACCTCCTCCTAAACCTCTCCTTCGGTATAACGATAAAGGTTGACGAGACCTTCCTATACACTTGTTTATTAGAACCGGCGTCACTAACAAACTATAAATATAACACCTGCCTAACAAGTAGTCTTACACATAGCTAACTTGTGTCTTATACATCACGCACATTCACGCACTTTTCACGTAGACTTACGTGGGCCTTACACCTCGCTTTCTCGTAATATTCAAGTGTCCTTAATATGGCATACACATACAAGTAACACGTAGACTAAAACGCAACTTACAACTACCTTACATCTAAGTTATACCTGGCTTAAATTTCACTTACACGCAACTAACACCTAGCTTACATCTGACTACCAACTGGCTAACATGTGGGTGGTCACCATCGAAACATAATTCGAGAAACGAAAAACATAACACCTCACGTAGTCTTAAACATAGGATTACACGCGAATGACATCTCGTGTTAGCTATGTGTAAGTTCTCATGTAACTTCTTGTGCAAGCTACGCGTAAGCTCTCGTGTAAGGTGGTCAATGCATAACTTAGCAGTTGCCGTAAAATTCTAACTTGAAGCGCCAGTACTTTTAATTTGATAAACCAAGCACCTTACACAGTTTAACTTTCAATCTCAAAAGGTACGTGAGGCAGTGAGTGCCCAAAAAAATTAATTTCCATTATCTCGGTTATCGGAGTTGAAACTGTTCTATATGATACTTGGTTATTATTTAAAAAAATATTACTTATTAGGTAGACAAAATTTCAACTTGAGGTGCAAAAAAGATATCTGACTCCACAAGAAGAATTATGCGAAACGTAATGACAAATGAAGTTGCTCTAAATTGTAACTGGATCGGAGCAAATTGAAAAGAAGCTTATGTTAACATGCTAATTAACTTTTTTATCATTGGTATAGTGTAAATAATAATAAATGTTTAACAATGTAACCTTATGATTGGTCTCTTTTCTAGAAGCAGTAAAACGGTCAACCAATTTGAAACTGGGAAAAGATATAGATGTAGAATCTGCAATAAAATTATGGTTCAAACACGCGAAGGATAGAAACTAGGGACGCCTAAGGAGAAGCTTAAAAGCAATGGAGTCAAAAGACACTGACAAAAACGACCAGGAAGATGGTGTTTAAAAACTTATTTGGTATTAATAATCATGAATTTAAAGAAAATGAGACATGTAAAATTAAAAAGACAAGATGTTTCATGACTAAAATCTAATATTTATATAACATTTTAATTTCAATAGGCGAGCTTTCGAACCAAAATCCCTTTTCAAGCCATAGTTGGGTTAACTCCTATTAAAAATAAAATATTACATTATTAAATTAAAATTTTAGTCATGAAGCATCTATCTTTTTATCAATCATTTTAAATCAGTTATTTACAGTGTCTAAAAGTTGATCTATTAATATATCAAATTGTTCAACTAATTTTTTTCGAGCATAGCAAAAGTTTTTTAGCCTAAGTATTTAAATATGTTTTTTTTTAAATCTCTAAAACAGTTAAGAATGTATGTTTGTCATTTAATTATATCCATGTGGAATTAAAACTGTTAATTGATATATTGGGAGAGCCTATGACTATGCAGCCTTAATTTTTGGTCGGCAAAACAGCATAATATTGGTCGGGCTGACTGATAAGCTTGATGTTTGGTCGGCAAATTTACTTATATTAAGTAGGGCCGACTGACATAGTCTTGATGTTTGGTCTATAACGTAACTAAAAATAGGTAGGGCCGACTGTTATGCAGTGGTTTATTGGTCAGGAAAGTTACCAAAAAGTGGTAGGCCCGACTGATGTAGTCTTAATATTTTGCTAGGCAAAGTGACTCCATATGGGTAGGGCTGACTATTACACAGTATTGGTTTCTGGGTCGAAAATTGGTAGGGCCGACTGATATTTTAGTAAGCAAAGACGTTCAATAAGGGGTCATACAAATACAGCGACTCTCTACCGACCATAAAACAGGCTGTGACATTTCGACCTGTTAACCAGCTGAGGGCCGACTACGACCCGACCAAGACGATCGGCTACGGCCCGACTATGGTCGACTGATTTTATACGTCCATCGGCCCGACTAAATTGTGCTACTGGGGCAGTGGGGCTTCCTGCTACTTCTAATTGTTGTAGAAGAGATAAGCCATACAAAAAGACTGACTGGAAACATAAATTGAAATTTTCTGCTTTTCTAGCGAAATCTCTGGCAACATCTGATATGATTGTCACGTGACTATGATATGTGATGTTGCAGTTGGCCATAGCTCCCATTTGGAAAGCCCGAGAAGGCAATCGATGATTAAACTCACCAGAGTAAACTGGTCTTGTGTACTGGCTGAGCTCGTCTGGCGTTATAGTTGTTTTTTCTTCTACGAATTTGGCTAACAGTCGTTTCATATTGCAATCACCAGCTACCCAAGATTGAAGTTGCAAAATTTTCATGAAGGATTTTATCATAGAAGAGACTTCCACGACTTGCAACGGAGCTTTTTTCTCCCTCACTTCTGTGACAGAACCGAAATATGAGATTTTGGGTCCTTTTTACTGGAATGGTAGTGTTCTGACTATAAACAGAATAGATCTGGCTGGCCAATCTATTGGAATCTTGTCCCAAGGGAGTAGTTTGCATGCTTCTTGAGTAGCCGCCATGGAGGGGGAATTTATGGGTCGATCCGACCATTTTTCTTTCAAATCATGGCCGAGTTTTCCAAAGCAGCCCTCATCAAGGGGGAAAATATCTTTGAAGGTCTTGTTTGTTGGAGTTTTTCCCTTGTATAACGCACTTTGAATGTCTTCCATAAATTATATTCTGGCTAGCAGTTTTAGCTCATTTGACCAGTTAGTTAGGGCTGCATCACTGATAGATTTAGATGTTGCAAACTTCCCTATTATTTTTTCTTCGAGTCCAAAGTTGGAGAGAGTATACAAGTAAATAATAAAGTAAGCTAGGATTTCACGGGGTCATAGATAGGCAATAATTCATAAAGTCTTATCTAGAGGTCTCTACCATGGGATCAAATAAGGGCTTTATGTCTTAATTTTTCACACAAACTTCTAGACCCTCTCTTATTTCCTATCTTAACATATTGTCTGCCTGGTGCGGAGGGATAACGGGAGACTTAGAGTATCTTTTATTAAAATGGATGGGTCAGGGTTGTTCTTGAACCTAAAGTGAATGCATGCATCCAAATGGAGTCTTGGTGTAGGACCTCAACAATTATAATTTAGAGCTTAAGGGGTCCATGATAGCTCGAACACAGAACTGTGGATATACCATTATTGGGAATCCTTTTAGGTGTCTAGTTATGCAGAGTGATAGCTGTCCTAAGTATATCTTATTTTTTTATACCGTGGATGCCTTTTACGCAAATAGAAGGCAGCTTCGAGTGAAGTCACAAAAAAGCTGAACAAGGATCTGGATCTTCACCAGCTGCAGCCATACCTGTGGAATAGATTCTCGACAGATCTCCGTTCTCAGTGGGTACTTCCTGATTGGCTTCTGTAGCTATTCTGTTTATTCTTTTGAGAGCAGAAAAAACTTGGCACCCATTAAAGAAATATATTTTTAAATATTCAAATAAAGTCCTAGAAACCCATGTCTCATCTGGCTTGATCACCATTCCAGCTTTTTCAGAATCGAAGGCTATTAGTTTAATGAAACCATCAATATACTGGTCAGGGGTCAGATACTGAGGATCTAAAACGCTGTAAAAGGGAATTTTGAGTAATACAACTTGGTTATCACCTTGGCCCATCAATGTGGCTATAGCTCCATATTTCCAGGCTGCTCTTAACAATAGACACATAGTGACTGTAGTCCATCCTTTTTGTCATAGTCCCTCAAACCAAGCCTCGACTCCTATGAAGCACCTTTTAACAAGGAATGGTCTACAGGCGCCTTCGTTTAGTGGATTGAATCTATATTGTATGAGTATGGTGCTCTCCATGGGATTAAGATAACTATAAAAGAACAAATTTTCGAACCCAAACATGTCATCAAATGTTTCAAATGTCGGAGTTGCACATTCGTATCTAATATTTGAACACAACGAAGAAAAATCTATCACTATAAATGCATGTCCACTGGATTGTGTGAAATGTCCGACATCACTTACGACGTTAGTTTAATCAAATTCAAATTTTTGTTTTATGTTTTTTTACAATGGGGTTAAGGGGCCAAGTCATCTTGCGACTTATAGCCCTCTTATTTTTAAAGTTAATACATAGTTTTTAGATGAACAATGGTTAATATTATATTAACTAAGAAAGAGAAAAGAAAAAAAAGAAAATATACTTGTAATATTAGAAGAACAAATATAAATATACATAAAAAACCTTATTATTTATACAGAGCTATTGATAATTTTATGGATTCGTAATGTTTTCAAACACATATTCTTTTAGGAATTTTTTAACAGCTTGGTATGTTTTAAGACTTTTGATTTTTTTATCGGTTTCGTTATACAGCTTTACCCCGTTGTAGAAAACCGAATTATTTTTTTTGACGTTTTACTTGCGGATGGTTTTACAAGGTACATGTAATCGTACCTAGTTTTAGATTTTATATTATCAAAAGTAAATAGATTTATATTGTTATAAGTAACGTTTTTGTGTATAAAGTTAAGGCTAAAGTAATTAAAAATTTGGTAAATGTTTAAAAGTTTACTTTTTCTGTACAGAGGCTTAGTAGAGTCAAGCCATGATAAATTATATATGTTTCAAAGTACGCGTTTTTGTAAAATATGAATTCTACGCATATTATAGCCCGACGTATTGCCCCATGAAACTACGGAATTAATTATATGGGAGTAAAACATACCGTAATAAAGTTCAAACAATATTTTTCTGGGAAAAAACTCCTTACATTTGCGAATCAGGTAAGCCGAGCTTGACAGTTTTTCACAGATATGATTATTGTGCTCGTTCCAAGTTAGATGGTTATCAAACCACACACCCAAGTACTTAAATTTAAAGACTCTTTTTATTTCAAAACCATTTATATATAATTTGCATTTTTCGCTCATAACTTTTTTACCAAAATTAGAGAAAACTATATATTCCGTTTTAGACTTGTTTAACTTGAAGCCATTTTTGATAAGCCAATCATTTACAACCTGGATATATTTGTTTGCTTGATTAATAAGAGGTTCTAGATTGATATTTTCTAATAATATAATTGCGTTATCTGCATACAGTTTAATAAAGTCAAGTGGAAAATACTGAGTTATATCCTTAATATACAAGTTAAAGAGCAGTGATGAAATTATGGAGCCTTGGGGGACCCCAATTGTGATATTATTTGCTTCTGATAATATTTGATTAATTTTTGTAGCTATTTAACCAGTCATGTGCTAGTCCTCTTATACCCATTCGGTTCAATTTTTGTAGTAGTCGACTATGAGGGACGCTATCAAACGCCTTTTCAAGGTCAATGAAAATTTCCAAGCAATAGCGAGATTTGTCTAAGGCGTCTAATATAATCCTATATACACTAGAAATTGCTAACTTAGTTCCCCGTTTGGCTATAAAGCCGAATTGGTTGTCTGATAATAAGGTATGTTTTTCGCAGAAATTATTTATTCTAGATAGGAAGCATTTGTCGTAGATTTTGGCGAAAAATGAGAGAACTGAGATTGGTCTATAAATAGTGAAAACTTCAGGGTCTCCTTTTTTTAAACTGGGGCGATGGAAGTTCTCTTTAGCCGATCCGGGTAAATTCCGTTGGCGAATGATAAATTAATTAGAAAATCTAATGGGGTTAGAATATAGTTGGCGATGAACTTAATTGGTCCAATCCAGGCGCAGTTTAGTTTGGCATTTTTTTATTATATTTAAAATAACGGTATCTGTAACATCATATAGGGCACAGGTTGATAGATTAGTTTGGACTTCGGTAGGATAATCGAGTGTTTGGGTCGAATTAATTATTGTTGTAATATAGTTATTCATATCGTTAGACGAAATATTATCAGGTATTAGTTTTTTATTATTACCTTTACCAGTTACTTCATTAATTACTTTCCATTTATCTCTACTAGTTTTAGAGTTCATAATTTTATTATTTAGAAATGTGCTTCTTGCGTTTCTTATCTGGTTATTGCAGAAGTTCCTATATAAGCCAGGTGGTTCGCGGTGTTCGGGCTACGTTTAAATTTTTGTATATAGTTGACGTTTTATTTTTATGATTTTTTATACTTTCGGTTATCCATGTTTCTATAGTAATTTTAGTTGTTTTTAGCGGGAAGTTTTTAAGGTACGCTTGGGAAATAATGTTTTCGAAGCGATTATAGGCACCGTTAGGGTTATCATAACAGTAGAGATTTTCCCAATTAATTTCCGATACGCTTATTGCAAAACTGTTTAGGTTATTTTGGGTTGTTCATATTCAAGCATTATGGGGTTGTGATCCGAGACATCGACGTCTGGGACTACTTTTGCAGTCCCTTCGATATTAGAGAAGATATTATCGATACATTTTGCTGTCTTATTTGTATTTCTAGTCGGTGTATCAATAATTTTTTTAGGCCATAGCAGTTAAAGGTGTTTAGAATAGTCGTTGAGCCGGGTGTGTCGGAATTAAGATCATAGTTCAAGTCACTCCCGATGATTTTTTTACATTACAATTACCCATTCCATTCATAATTTCTTCGCATTTGCTGATAAAATTGTTGAAGTTTGAGGAGTGGGTTCTATACACGACTACTACATTGTCACCGGCGGGTTCCATTTTGATACAGTAGCTCTCGATATAAGAGTTCATGAAACATAGTTCATGTCTAACCGTGTAATGAATGCTTTTTCTAGTAGAAAAACCGACACCACCGACCTTTCGATTTCCGATACCATTAAAAGTATAATTAGATATATAAGTACTATGGCCGTGTCGAAACCATGTCTCGTTTAGAGCAAAGATATCGATGTAGTTATCGGGAAAAGTGTTATTAGCTTTCGAGATTACAGTTCGCACTTCTCACATTAGCATAAATTATTTTCACCAGGACATATAATTTTTAATTAAACTCGTTATGCATTTTATAATTATACAATTTATGTGGTTTTAACCTCGACTTTAGATTTTGTTTAGTTATATACGTAGGTTACGCCATCTAGTTCGACACAAAATTGGGAGGAGAATTTAGCTTTATCGTTACCTTTGGATTTAATAAATTGCCTGAGGTGGTACCTGGCAGTTTCCTGCCTAACAGTAAAATCATGAGATATATATATATATATATATATATATATATATATATATACGGGAACCTTTTAATTTGTATGCGTTTTGTATGATTTCACGTTTCAAATTTGGATCTTCCAATTTTAGAATAACTCGACGGTTTTTCCCTCTTCTGTATACCTGATGCGGCGAGATTCTAACCTCTATTCCCAATAACTCTTTGAAAAGATCACGTACGGAGAAAGCTAACTTAGCTCTGTCCTCACCGGCTGCTTCTGGCATACCGGATATTATTACATTATTACGCCGCCTATCCGCTTCTAATGACTAAATTTGATTTTTTAAGTTCAGAATTTCCTTATCTTTGTCGGTAAAGCGGGATTCTACTTGGGCTTCGAATAATTCGTTTTCTGTTTTCAGGTTATTAAGCGAGTCAGGGAGACCTTCTAGTTATAAAATTCTAGTTTCATGTTCGTTAATTTTCCTATTTATTTTATCCATTTTCGTATTGGAATCTTTAATTGCAGTATTTATCGATTCAACTTTAGAGTATAGCGGTTGTATCTGATTTCACTTCCGCTCGAATTTTATCAAATTCGGTCTTGTTATCAGCCCTCAGGTTCTTAATTTCATGTAAATAAGTTTTAAGTTTTTGTCTTTCTCCGTTGTACAGTAGTACTTAAGGAGTTTCACTTATATGTAGGAGCAGTCACTATACAGTTTCCGTTATATGTATGAGAAGGCACAATAAAATTTCAGAGAGCACCAGCAGAAATTCTAAAGAATATATTTATAAAAAACGTTGTTACCTGAAATATAAATAGCGAGTTAGATCAATTTCCAGTTGCTGGCGCTTTGAAGTCGACAGTGTGTGGTAAGCTCCATGGGGGCGTGGTTTTCCCGTAATAAGTTTTTCCGATAAGAGAGAAAAACACACAGAAGTATCTTCTTAATCAGGCGTTGATAGTGACAGATGATTCGTGGTCAATAAAAAACCTTACGACGCCAGGGTAAATTCGAAGTGCACTTTCACACCAAAATATAAATTGTCACGCGAAGAGATGATGTGACTAATTAATTAGAACGCCGACCTTCTAGAGGATATAATTTTAGGCGGGTATTTTGACACGATAAAAGTGATGTTGATTTTTTCTTCCGACATAAGAAATTGGATGCACTAGGCGATAATCTGGGCAGGCTTGAGTTTCACTAATAGTAGCCAGCAGAATTTCGACGGTTGGGTGGTCCAGACTTGCAGTAGGCGATAATTTATGTGGCAATGCAGGACAGCTCTGTTTAGTTCAGATCTCCTGAAATATATATAACGAGTTAGATCAATTTACAGTTCCATAGTTCTTAATAATTCACCTTCTGACATAGACATAGATTGATTTTTTAGGTAGGGGAAGATTTGAGATCCTATGTTTTTCTCAGTTGCTGTTGCCATAGTCTTATTTGAGGAGTCTGCTTTGCAAAAAATCTCACATTGTTGATTTTAAACTCTCTCTTTGGGGCAAGCTACGATTATTGGCCAGCCCTCAGGGATTCGTTTTGTGTCTATTTGGTTAAAGATTTCTTCTTCGCTCACATGTTCTTCTTCTAAATAGTGAATCATAACCCTTTTAGTTTTCCGTTCTCGTCCTTTAAAGAAGTATCCATAACGAGTCCTATGACACTGTCTATCAAACTCAAATACCCACTGGTCATATTCGTTGATTATAGACTTATCATTGAGTTAATTTATCACATCTGGGAGCATATTAAAAATATAAAACTTGGTGAAAAAGATGTGCTTGAATCCTCTAGCCACTTATTCTGAAGAATACTGTCCTCTATCTCTTTTGGGACTGGTCCGGTGTAATAAGTAGGAGGCCAATTTCATGTAGTACGTGCGAGTAAAAATTAGCCTAAGTTGTTCAGCTATTATTTCTCCTTGCTCCTCTATTCCTTCTTTAAGTACTATCGTGTTTTGAGCGAATGACTCACTACTTGCATCCTTGTGTATATTAGGATGTCCAAATATCTTCCATATTCCAGACATCTCTAATCTAAGATGACATTGAGCCCTTGTGTAGACTCTAGACGTCATAAACATCACCACCTGGGAGTGTTTAATGAGACCTAGGTATTCAAGAACTTAGTAGAATGTTCTTGATAGTGCAAGATAGAACTTATAAGGGCACGACTTCATAATAGCATAATAATCTTGTCCGTACTGTCTTATGTCTGATAAAGCGTATCCTATAAATTGAGAAGCTGCGTACTCTTGCATCATTTCAGAGCTATAACAAATCCGCTAGAATACTTTTAGCTGCAAATAGTTCATACAACAGCTTGGGAGGATTTATTACAGATTTTCTGGTTATGTGTGGATTCCAATTCAATGAACCCCATTGTCCTGTCTTATTTGCAATACTTAGGAGATAATTAAACTCATCAGTGGTTGGTTTGAAGTCAATAGGTATTAGAGATCGCCATTGGGGGAGGCATTCTGGCAGAAATTTCTCTTATGCCTTTGGGGTGAGTTTTTTTTTTGTTTCTATATCATTTAGGATTTCTCTATTCTGCCATAGATAATCGATCTCTGTGACAACTAGTGGACTTGACAAATGCCTATCTTTTCTGAATACAAGGTGAGATAATTTATCTTTGGGATCATTTAATATAGGCTAAGGTTTGATAGGCCCCACATAAGTCTCTCCTCATCGGAGTCCATAGTACTGGTTGTCGGCGCGAGGTGTCAGTGCTTTTCGAGTCAGAAGACGCTTTCCGCGCTATCCCGGAATCCTTTCCAAATACTCGAAGAGATTTCAACCGATTCGCTTCTCGATCCATCTCTCAACAGCGTCGCATCTAACTACCTTAACGTTTGGGTCGTTTGCAAAGGTCGTCGTTCTAAATTTCCAAACGACAATCAAACGAAAAGGAAGCTACCGAAGAAGCGCCTTTACGACCCTCAGAGAAATTCGTGGGCTGACCGAAAAGGCCCGTTCAAGCCCGCGTTTTCTCACGATGACGTCACGCGCTTCATTAAGCGTGCTCTCGGTGACCCCGCCCAAGTGGCCCGTACGATCTGCGGCGAGTTCGCCAGTGAAGCCTCCACACTCCACGCTTTGTCAAGGCAAATCCTCCTAAGTGCTTACACGGACTCTGCGATTGCGTCTATCTCTTCTGACTTCTTTCGTAAAAATGAGAGGAACCGCTATTACCGCTTAAGTACAACGATACGTTCTATTTTTGAAGACTTATCGGATGTCGATAGTTCTCAAGAAAATTAGATCGACAAATGATAATCTCTTTTCTCTATCTCATTGTACAGTCTGTTACAAAAGTCTTCGACAAAGGGAGTTTTTGCATTTTTCTTAAATTTTCTCGAATTGTGTAAACGATAGAAAAATGACACCAGAAACAATTTTTAATATTTTTTTGTTTCCTTTCACGTGGAGTTGTCGGTTTTTTTCAGAGCGACAATAGTTTCGGCGGTAACTCCAATGTCGTTTTTGACAACTTTTTTAATAATGCCGTTACGCCCCTGAAACCGGAATTTTCGGATTCAGGGTGGTCGATTCCTATTTAGAAAGTGTCACTGTCATTGATCTACCACCAACGGTTGATGAGCTATAACCGGTTGCAATTTTCGATACAAATCACTGTGAAATTTGCAAATTAATTTCACAGTGATTTGTATCCCCAGTAGGTGTAGACATAGGGAAATTTCGGACCCTTCCCAGAACAATGTTTAACATAAATACTCTTAAAGGGCTATTCCAGCGTTTAAGTTTATTTCCTACCGACTGAAATAATCCGTGACCGCAATGCGCTTGCGTGTTAGCTGAAAATTCATCGGAGTTCCGTTAGTCACTTGGGAAAATTAAACAGAACTTGAAACGCTGTTGTGAACTTTCAATATCTGTCCCTTCTTAGCCGTAACATTTACAAGAATAAACACGGTTTTTTTTTCAGTTCAGAGAACTGTTTTTCTATAATTTATCTATCTTTCTCACCTCGTCGTATTTTCCCGTAGCGTCCTCCAACAGGTTTGTCTCTAAATTTTTTTATCCAAGAACCTTGCTACGGGAATGGCGGGTGGGCGGGTTACGCTCCCGAACGACTTCACTGACTCTGAAAATGGAGATGGATTCTTAGGTAAATCCGACGTAATGGATATTCCACACTCGATGGAGTCGTAAATAAAAACCGACCGTACGAAGTTCTTATTCCGAGTTCTCGTAGTCAATTTTCGCTAAAGCTCTTTCTACATCCCCCCCCCCCCCCCGATATCGACATTTAGTTATATCTCGTATTTATGATAAAGATAAGAGATTAGCGGAACATTTGCTTAAGGATGATCTTGTAGAACCTCAAAGTGGTGGAAAAAAATCAGCTGAATGCATTGAAAATGCTTATGTCATTCGTACTTTGGAAAAAGGAATTACAGTAAATACGCATGAAGAACATAAATGTAAAATAACTGCTAGCTGCGGCATATTGAAACCACAAACTGTTGTGTGTTTGACTGGAATTCAATCAATGGAACTTCTTAATGAAATAGTTAAAGAACTTCCAACTGAAGATTTACCTACCGGGAGAGTGTTAAAATTAATTAGTCCACTTTTCATTAAGAAAGGCAGGGCAAAAAATTAAGACGAGGGCACAATTTTCCCATTAAGACGCTTTGCTTACATAAAAAGTTGCTAGTGCAAGTGTTCATGTCGAGCGTATAATTTAAAGATTTAAAACATTTTTCATAAAAGCATACCCTGGGATTTATTACCATGTGCTGATAAAATGTTCACTGTTATGAGTGCTGTAGTAAATTTGTCAACATCTATTTTGGCATTTAATAAATCTTATTTGAAAAAATATTTAAAATAAACATATTGCAATTGAAGCATAAGCTTATGAACAAACTCTTTGTCAATTTTCAATTCAATTATTTGACAGTCATGCTTTTCTTTGAATAAATGACTAGATGCCCTACGGAGAGGCCTAAAATTGCATAGTTTAGTTGCAAAGTTACATGATGTTGGATCTTCGGAAAATGAAATACTAAAGCCTCTATTTTGTAATCTTACAGTTTGTCAAATACTCCAGTAAAATTACATGATAACTTCTTAGTTTTCCTCTCCTTGTTGAATACAATTCACTTTGTTTCGATAATGGTAATCTGATTTCAACTGTATTTTTATAAAACAAAAACCTCATAAAATCATGTGGGCAATAGGTCATGGCTTACTTCATAAATTCATTTAAAAAAAATTCACCTTCAGTATTGAATATAAAGTCGTACCACTTTCTTCCTTGCTGATGATTTTTACAAGAAAAAGTATTTAGTAATATCATTAATTGATTGAGCAATGATATTAATGAAGGAAACTCCATGTTTATATTTAACTGTCCTTATCTGACCGATTTGTTCCTTGAGATCGTAGTTGGGCTTCATCGCCACTAGGTGGCGCTAGTGAAACTTTTCGTTGCGAATAGGTCCTTTAGACGCATATGGTGTTTCAACTCAATGTACACCTGGTACACTTTAACAAGTCGCCCCAGGCCGTAATATTAGTTCCACATCAGTGTATTCGAATGGGCAAAGCCATACACCCTTAGTAGACACAGGTAGGCAAACTAATACAAAGCTTTTGAGGCTGTGTGATTTCTTATCGTTGGATATATAAATTGCCACCCTAAGTGAAAGGGTGGATGCCGCCCACCATCAGGAGACCCGGGTGGGCAAACTAATATAAAAACTGTTGAGCCCATGTGATTTCCTATAGTTAGATATACTATTTACCATCCTATGTTAAAGAGAGGCCACCGCCCACCCTCAGGATACACGGGTGGGCAAACCAATTCATAAGCTGTTGAGGTCATTTATTGACTTAACTTGCAAGGTAATTTGACAAAAAGCTATATTTTAAATTTCGATCTATTTGTGGTAGAGCTATAAACGGGTAGTCTTTACGAGAACGTGTAAGTTAATATACCTAAGTTTTGCGAATGGTATACGGCAAAGATTATCGTAATAAAAATTTACCTTCATAGATATAAAACTACATATGCCCGAATGCCCCTAGTTTTTGGATGAGTATGGGAGTCCAATAATTAATAATGGCGGTACGTAAGTGTGTGAAGGGAAATAGAGTCTTCAATGCTTTAACTTTTTAAGCGTACGCGTGTTCTTAATAATATAATACCTTCTCCCGATAGTGACTTCAATTTATAATTGTTTATCTATGGTTCTATTGCTTTTATTACCCAAAAGGAAGTTCGTCAGTGTGGATTGAACTCGTAGTTTGTCTTGAACCTTTTGTTTGGTGTAACGAGTGATGAAGTTTTTTAATGTCTCTTGTTGATTTATTTAAATAAGAAAATAAGTATCTCATTGGTGGGCTTTTAGAGCATTTATAAGTACATATGGGCATTTAAAATTTTCGAGCTCGTTTATTCGAGTACTCACTTTCAAGCGAGGCATCTTAAGCGAGCGTGCCCACCAACCACTGCTCACCACCCGAACATTTAAAATTTCCAAGCTCGTTTATTCGATTACTTACTTTCGAGCGAGGCATCTTAAGCGAGTGTGCCCACCTACCACTGCTCACCACCCAAACATTTAAAATTTTCGAGCTCGTTTATTCGAGTACTCACTTTCGAGCGAGGCATCTTAAGCGAGTGTGCACACCACCCACCACCCACCACCCGACGCGAAGTTTGAGGTTCACTTGACCTTAAACTCCGAAAATATACGAAAAATAAGGCGTAAAAACGGACGAGAATTTCGACAACTTAACTAGCCAACTCCCCCCGCGTCGCTAAAACTGACGAGAATACAGTAGAAGTTCCGAACAAATTTGGTAAGCTTCCAGTGGCCGAGAGCGTAAAGGCGTCAATAATCGAAGTTTTTAACTGTGAGTTCGAATCCCGGTTTCGCAAAAACTGCAAATTATTTTCGCAACGCCATCTGCCGTGTCGTTGCTTTCCACACCAAACAAACAAACAAACAAACAAACACACACACAACACTTAACGACAATCCGTCCATAGCAATAGTCCCACTTCGATATATATATATATATCTCGATGTGGAACTAAAAACCCTGTCAAAGGACGGACGGATCTCGTTTTCATAGCGTTGGGAATTTAATCAATGAATAATATAACATTTTCGGTAGAACAGAACCAAAGATGTTACAAGTAATGGATGAAATTGCAGACTCCGGTATATTTGAAGCTCTTTTTTTGCTGAATTAGTCACAATTGTCGAAAGATATTTTTAATTAATATTGATTTTCGCCAAAATAGTATCTTACTCTTATACGAATTCAGACGATAATTTCAGGTAGGACTACTAGGATATTAATTTTCACTTCAGTTACCGTTGCTTTATATTAAAGTTCGTAACAAAACTAACAATCAACTTATGTCAAATTCTATTATTGGAGAAATAGATTGAAAAGTTAGTTTATTTTTGCCTTTTTTGCTACATGATTACCAAATACCATATTCTATTCCATACTCGCACAGCGCTCGGTAAGGGGCTCCGTCTTCTTTTCCGTTTCTAGTCGAGGACACCCAAAGGAGCCAGTTCAGGCTGGATTTTGGTTTAGAAAATTTAACATTTAGAAAAAATTACTACTATTCCAGTATGTCACCCAAGAAACTGAGTGGGGCGCAGCGTCGGAAGCTTGCTGAAGAGAGCGCTATTGCAACAGAACGTTTGCTCACTAAAATTTCAAAACTCACGAGTATGTGGTCCCTGCCTTCAGCTTCACCCATTAGTGCCGATTCCATCGCTCAAGAGTTAAATTTTAATGACTCTGAAGTGCGTGTGAGGGCTGTTGCGGACGATGAAACAATTGACCTAAACACAGAGTTGGTCATCGAAGCAGTGAATAGAGATCCTCCACAGATTGTTGATGACAGTAGCGCTTGCGCAGAAGCCTCTGGTATTGCCGACCCCAAAGTTCTTGTAGGGATAGGCATTGCTCTTAATGATCATGAATTATACAATCTAAACGCCGGGTTGATCAGTGGAGGAGTTGATCAAGAGGCTAATCAGAGTACTGATGGTGGACAAACACCACCAGCTTCAAGTACTACGTCTCTACCTGTAAATACTGATATGAGTAGTAGGTAAGTCCCTTTTAACGAGTTCAATGACCGAAATCCAAGATGGCGGCCGATAGCTTTGAACAGTACTTATGTTTCCCAACCTACGTTAACTGGTTTTTCCTTGTGGCCACACCCTTGTTTGGAATGTGGTAATACCTTGATTGTTCGAGAGACCCATTCACCAATGATGACGTCAAAAAAATTGAAAAAACCAGTTTTGACCTTGGGAAAAAACAAATTTTTGTTTTCAATCTCAAATTTCACCTTGAAGATGGTCTTTGACCTCGACGCTTGACCCCTGACCACAACCCCTAAGCCTCGGTCTATCACCCCAACAAGTTTGGACACGATCGAACAAGCTCGGCCCGAGATATCGGCGGTAATATGTGACCCCCCCCCGATTACCTACGTTAATTAACTTTTGATATCGTTTTTTTTTATTTTTTTCGTTTTTTAGCCGTTTAAAATGCTAATTAGTTATTTGCGAGATAGGGAAACGAATTCGCGACCTTCGCTTTATAGCCTTCACAAGTTTGTCTGTCACGTGCTATCTAACTTACCCCTGTCGAAATAAAATACATATTTTAAAACACAACAAATTGCAATAGGCCTGATTGGTCAATATCCGCCCAATAACTTATATTTTACCCCTGTTGAAATGAAACTTTATTTACTTTTGGAGATAAATAAATAATAAAATAACGACATAATAAACAATCAATACATATTTTAAAAACACAACAAATTACAAAGGCGCTGATTGGTCAATATCCGCCTGAGATATAGCCAATTTTGTTTATAATAAATAAAATAAAATGTATTTACTTTTGGAGATACATTGTTTTTAACATTTGCAATACAAAGGTATAATTTTATCAGGGAAATTGGTTTTCAATAGTACACTAATACATTCTAAAATAATATAATCAAATAAAAATCTGAAAAACAATTATTTTAAAATAATAAATTAATTACATAATCAATCAATAAACATTATTAAAACATTACAATGAACTTAATCGGGTGATATCCGCCAGAGATATAGTCACTAATGTATTATGAAAAAAATTCATTTTATTTAGCCATTCAAAAGTATAATGTTATCCACCTACAATAAAAACGTATTACTTTACCAATATAAAAATAATTCTTACATTTTTGAAGATACAATGTTGTTTTTATTGATACTTTTACAAGTGTTCGCAATTGTTTATTCATTATCCACAAATTTTCCGATTTATTTTAAAAAAAGATGGGAAAAAGAATATCATTTTAACTTATTTATGTTTATTACGCGACCATGCATTTATTTGAATAAAAGCGGTATTTATTTAAGTAATTGTTTGTTTTTATTTAAATAAAAGGCTTATTCACTTTCAATTATTTAAACATTTTGCAATTTTTATTAAACTATTAGTTATTTAAATAAATATTGAAATATAGCCGAGCTTATTTTATTCATGGATTAATCGACTGCCGAGCACTAACTTTTGCAACCCAAAAGACTATAATTTTACCCAAATGGATGTCTGGTTAATTTTTAATAGTAAAATAATATATTCTAAAGTTGGAAAATCATTTTTAAGTTACGTAATCAATAAAAATTCCAAAAACCATTTATTGAAAATAAATAAAAAATAATTAACTTTTTTAAATTAAAAATAGAAACATGGTAAATAGAATTTTCTCTGACTATACACAGTGAACGAACGGGTGTTTAACGGTGGCTAAATTAAAACAAAATTAAGTTTAATAATTTTAATTATTTTTCAAATAAAATAATACTTACTTTGATTTATAAGTTTATTTTTCTGCTGAACAGCGTTACCAGAAACACGCAAAGCCATCGTACAAGACACGGTCTATGAAATTCTGCCGGATTGCGAGCTATATCTTTAAATTCATAAATTATAATTACCTCTAGGATATAACTGGTTCAACATTGTAACCTTGTAGAAGTAATTTGATACCCACCCCTTAATTATCGTCACGTGTAAACGTTATCAACTACAATTACAGCCTTCTAAAACTAGTTTGGATTTTTCAGCAATTTTCTATCACACTTTCACGCAAAAATGTTTATTAAAATCGATTTTACCCTTATCTTGTCACCTACATTATAACACATCTCCGCGGTAAAACGATAAAATTATTAACCCAGATCACGTTTCGCCAGGAGACATTCAACAGAGCCAGTGAGAAGAAAAAATTGGTTTTTACAAACAACCGCTAGATAATTAATAAATCCTCTAATTTGAAAAAAATTGTAAATAAAACTGAATGGTTTTAAAAACAAAGCTTCTTGACCATTTACTTTTTTAAGATACAATCGTTTATAATACTTAACAACTATTGATAATAATAGTAATAATAATAATACTTCTTTCGCAAAAGACTAAATGTATTGGCTACCAGGATAGTGTAATAAATAAGATAAAAAATGTACACCAATAAAATTATTTTTTAAACAATTGCAAATTAAATTATACAATTAATAAGCATTTTTTAAAAATAAGACAATCACAAATTTGTACAAAATAGCCTATTTAATTAAGAGATAATTAGTAATATGAAAAAAAATTAAAGGTTGTAAAAATAGAACATTAACAAAATTATAAATATTATAAGGATACAATTAAATATATTTATATTTACCTTAATTCGTAGAAGATATTTCTTTACTACGAAATTAGGTATCAGGTTTGAAATTCGGGCTAAAACTTGTAATTGTTAATTAGTATAATTAAATGAATATAATGATAAATATTAACTAAAAAATTATTTGATTTTATGCTGTTGTAATGTGTTTACGTAGTTAAAAGAGCGGTTTTTATGCTGAATTCTCCCTACACATTACATTTGAACAACAGCGTCATTGCTAATAATGGAATGTATTTGGTTTTGAATATAAACATGTTTTTAAATTTAATTATTAAAAACGTAAAAATAAATAAAAAAGTATCATTTTTGTATTTTTATATTGTAAGCGTATTTTCTATAAATCAATTATCTGTAAGAGCTTTTATTATAATTTAATATAAGAATCATTATAAAAAAATAACCAGATTTGGAATGTCTCACTAGAATAAAGTGAATTTTCTCAGGCAACGTCACTTGTTGAACTTGTGTGCTTTTTCGAACGTACGGGCGCAACGGTCTTAGATTTTGTTATTCTAATAAATAGATAAAAACTAAACATTAATTAACACAAATTATATTCTGTTTTCAATCCAAGGTATCAGATTATGAACAATTTAGCTTAAATTATTATTTACTAATTAGACGACATGTTCTACAAACTGTATCATATAACCGTTTTATTTATGGATTTCAGTTTAAACAGCAGACCAGTTATCGTATTCCCAATCACATAGACATTTCAACTGTTAAGTACACGTTTTTTAATTTTACATTAACTGTGGAATTCAAAATATAAATATTAATTGCAGAAACATGATCCTAAAAAAGGAAGATATTTAAGTCGATTATTTTTTGAATTTTAAACCGTTATTAAAGTTTCATTATTAATTCTGTTAAAATCACAATGCTCTTCTGATTGCATCTGTTTGTTATTAAAATTTAAATTTTCAGTTTTTTATGATTGCAAAGCGAATTTCGCCAAATATAATTAAAAAAATACTGATAGAGTTAACATATTAATTTAAAATTGATAAAAAGTAAATAAAACCTTGTAAAGAATCTAGAGACTTTAGTTGATTAATGAGAAGGGTTGGTTTCTTCGTAATACACATCTGACAGGTGGTTCGAAAATTTCTACAGTCGGTGGTAGGATAATAATAGAGCTAATACGAGATTAATAAAAGATCAGTTTGAATGGTCTGAAATTCCATATAAAGCCTGCAAATAAATTGACAAAAAAAGAAATATAAGGGTAAAGTAAACTTAAAATCAGATAAATTAATATTGTAAGGTACCAGACTTTACGTTCGCATTATTATCTGGAAATATTAGGTGTCTTAAGTACTATATGCATATTAAAACTTAATTTCATATATTTGCCCGCATGAAAAATTTGCATTCGTGAACTTTTACTCTTCGAGTATTGAATAAACGTAACAAATTAAGAATAAAAGTTCTTATCTTATCTTAGTTTGTTTATTGTATTTGTACATTTTCTGGTTCAATAGGCTACAACAAGTTTTGAAGATGACATATGGGGTATAAGATATTTGAACCGTATTGTATTTAATAACATTTTTACATAACTTTACCACTAGAATTAATTATGGATTCATCTTTTACCCGATTAATGTTTTATTGCATTTATCAGAATTACGTTAACATAACATGAAATATTTGACTTGATTTCATTTTGTCTCGGTTATATTTTAGAATAAAATGTTTTAATTTTTATTAATTTTGTGTAAAACATTTACAGTTACACTTTCTGTTAAAATTATAGTTCATATATATCTTAAATCATAGTATAATGGTTATTTATCTCCCGTCTTTTAATGTAAACAGCGTATATAAATATAATTAATCTTAATTGTTTTTAAATTTATTTAATAAAAGGTTAAAAAATGTCAATAAAAACAGTTTATAATTTTGTATTTTTATATTGTTTCGAGGAGTTTCTATACATCCTTAATTTTAATACAATATTCTCGTAAATACCTATTCCTTTTTGAAAACAAAAAAGTTGTTTTCAAAATAAATTTGCTCAGTTTTTAAAAAATATTTAAAATTATAACTATATACTTGTATCTAAAATACCGAGCGTTAATTATAGTAGAAATTTTTATATTCCAATATGTATAATACGTATAGATTTATACATGCTTTAACAATCCAATTAAAAATCTAAGAATTTTCTAATTTAAAACTTATTCGGAACTTAAAAAATAGAATGTAAATCATTCGGGGAAAAAACGGATATTAAACCTAACCACGTTTAAATTTTTAACTATACATACAATTTCCGTGAAGATATTTTTTTCCCAAAATCTCTAGTCGCTTATCTCTTAATAAATCAGAACCCAAATGACAAACAAATTACTGTTAATTGAATATTATTGGTACGAGCTATTTGTAAGTTTTTAATTGTTTTTTAAATTTGTTTAGGGTTTAGTTTTTATCCCTTTTCATAATGGAGCTAATTATATTGTTCTTCGTTGTACCGACCACACAAATATGATTTTCCTTAAAACGTGAAGGAATGTTTGACAGAGATTAATAGAGCGGAGTCTGTAACGTATTTTTCTTTCACAATATACATCCCTTTTTATAATGAATAGATATCCCGAGGGGTTCTGGATTTAACAAGTGGGTTCTATAATACTATGTAAATAACGGGAAAAACTCCGTCTGTATTGATAGAGTTTAAAGTGCAAGTTTGTTATATGTAATTTTTTTAAATTATGTTTACTATTAAATCTAGAAGTGACATACAACAATGTATCATTTTAATCAGTGTTTACCTCATGGTTAATTTAAATTATTTGAGTAAACTCAATTCAAAACTTTATTTTTTAGCTTAATTTTTACCAAACTTTATTTTAAACATAATACCCATCAAATAATAAAAAAGCAACTATCTAATTTAAAAAAAAATAATATAAGAAAGGAGAAACATGAGAGTTTTGTTTTATATTTTATATTTTTGGGAGGTTGAACGTGTAAATTATGTAGGTAAAGTAACATCTTCCAAGTACGACGGAAAATTTCAAGGTGATTGCCCTTAAATGCAGCAACTTGTCTCGATTGTCATAATAACAAATGTTTATTCTAATTAACAGATTCGCTAAATGATATTCGAAAATAGTACGAATGAAATATGTCAACCAACCTCCTTTACATTGTATTAACCCGTTTTTTTTCCTTTGTATAACTACTTAACGATTCCCTACGATAGAAAAACAACATAAAAATTAATTATTTACAGAGTAAAAACAACCAGCAGCGTATTTAAATAAATTTGTAATTGAAATTTTATAAACTAAGTATACAAACCGTCAATTCGCGGAAATTGTTTATAAATTGAAATTTGCAAATAACAAAAAAAATTAAGAAGCGTTTGAAGAATGATGAGCCACTGATGCACAATTATTAAACCACATTTTGTAGTTTGCCATCTGTTATTTATTAGATTATAATTATTTTTTGGCGATAGTTATAGATGTACAAACCTTAGAATTGGCGACACGGATAATGGAGTTCAATATATTCAGAACTTAATTTGAAGAAACCGTAGCAGTGGTTGTTGATTTTAAAAGTGTTTCTCAAAAATAGCAAAAAGTAATTAAAATGTTACATAAAAATATTGCTTTTAGTTTTTTAGTGATTAATATATACACACATAATAAAAAAACAAATTTATTTAGTTATTAATATATACACACATAATAAAACAAATTTATTAAGTGATTAATTTTTGCATTGTAATTCAGTTTCCTACACAGTACCTGTTTATTTATTAGTTCGGCTTTAAAATACAAATTGTCTGATTATTATAGGACAAGAAGATTTACACTTATACGAAAATATTAGTATATTTTCTAGAAAATCATATGTTGATGTATTATGCAGTAACCGTATGATTAAATCTTATAAGAATTAATCTCGTTATCGTGATGTTTAGGGTTATTTAAAACTTTAAATACTTGAATTCGTAAAATATTTCAAATATAACAACAGTAACCGGGGAGAAGTGTATATGAATCACATAAGCGCATTCTAGCCTTGAGCGGTACTATTAAAGGATATGGTAATAGACTTCTAGTTGTTTTACCTTTGAGTAAAAGTGATGAAAATGGAGCCAATCAACCCTATGGTAATATTGTGAGGTTAGTGGGTTGCCGATTCTGTCAACCTTGGTATTAGGCGATTATTAAAGTATTTGCCATATACACTTTATAGCGTTAAGGTTTTAAAATTTATTTAAAAATGGTGTTCTATGTAATATATTGCTAGGTCAAAAAAAGCTTTATTAGATAAATGGCCAAAGTTTAAAGATAACATTTTTTAAATTTTAAAAATATAAAATGTTATCATAACATATTTGACATACTATATATAACATTGTGGCGCGTAGTAAGCTTTAAAAGATGTGATAATTATTTTTCGTGTTATTTTATGAAAATTATAGAAAAATATCGCATTAAGAAACATTTTCATAGAAGACGTTTTTAATGGAATATGCAATTGTCATTATAAAAGTAGTAATCCATCAATTTGATATAATAGATGTAAGAACTAGATGTAACATAAAACAAACCAAAGGGAAAAGCAAATTAATATCATTTTGTTTACAATCTATTAATTTTGACTAAGTTCAATTTACAAGGTGTAAATTCATTTACTACTGGGTTCATAGGAATAATGTGGGAAAAATTACATATTATCTGGTTAAAATAAATATTGGATAAATTTGTGTTTTATTTTTGTAAATAAATGAGTACTTGCAACGTACAAAATGACAGAATTGTTGTAGAATAATTACGGATTTTATCGGAGCATGATATATTTTGCAAATTTTTGTGCCAAGTGTTTTTAAAACAGTTGGTATAATCTACCACTAGGTCGAAAATAGGTAGCTGTTTTAAATTGCCCTATAATATTAGACATCTCTGTAAAACTTTGGCTTTTCCAGTAGCATTATTATTATTATTAAATAATCCAGTTTTTTTACAAACTTTGTGGAATATTTTATTAATACATGCTCCACATTTTCAATGATTTAAAATAATTTTGTGTGGAAATATAAATTTAGATTGAGGTCGATGCGATCAATTGTTAATAAAAACTTATGCGTTAGTGACTTGTTATCACTAAATGATTGATTAAAACAATACCAATTGTGCTTCCCTGTATGGTGTTTTTAGTATTTCGATAAAAGATCTGAATTCCACGACGAGTATGTTTGATATATAGGCCTCTGTGATAATTCGTTATTAACGGACGGCATTATTTTTCATATAGAACTTTAACAAAAAACAATTAGTATTAACCGGCTGGTTTTTTAAACGAAATACAAACAAATACCTAACTAGCGTTATATTTTGAAAAACGTTTGAACAACGCTAAAACCCAAAATGGGGGTAAGACAAAACCTTTGCAACCCGGTTTTATACAGTAAATTATCAAATTGTGTTCAGGAACTGCACCGAGTGTCTATTTTTACTTAAAGGAATACGACTTATAATGGTACGTCGTTCAAACCTTAATGTTATTTTGTAGTTTGAAGTGTTTTCTCTATCAAGCGAGGATAATTTCACAAACAAAAGGGCATTAGAAATCTCATGAATCGAGCCGAATTGTTACGTTTAAGGAGAAAATTAGTTCACATTGGTCGTGAGGCGGTAATTATGTCCGTTTAATTGCTTTTTTTGGTCTTCAACTTTTGTAAGGGCCCGAAATTGTGTGATCCTAAACATTTCCACCTTAGCGGTAGTTTGAAGAACGTTTATAGTTTTAGAAAATGATGGCGTATCGGAGAAGCTTCCTATAATAGTGTTTATATAAATTGTTTCATATCTCAGTTGTTTTACGTTATTCGAATTTGTTACTGCTACCGATTATTTGTTTGTTTTATTTTTTACGTTTTTTTACTTTAGCTTTCAATTTAAAGTGAAAAATAATTTTTCACTTTAATTTTTTTTGTTATTTGCAAATTTCAATTTATAAACAATTTCCGCGAATTGACGGTTTGTATACTTAGTTTTTAAAATTTCAATTACAAATTTATTTAAATACGCTGCTGGTTGTTTCTACTCTGTAAATAATTAATTTTTATGTGGTTTTTCTATCGTAGGGAATCTTAAGTAGTTATACAAAGGAAAAAAAACGGGTTAATACAATGTAAAGGAGGTTGGTTGACATATTTCATTCATACTATTTTCGAATATCATTTAGCGAATCTGGTAATTAGAATAAACATTTGTTATTATGACAATCGAGACAAGTTGCTGCATTTAAGGGCAATCACCTTGAAATTTTCCGTCGTACTTGGAAGATGTTACTTAACCTACATAATTTACACGTTCAACCTCCCAAAAATATAAAATATAAAACAAAACTCTCATGTTTCTCCTTTCTTATATTATTTTTTTAAATTAGATAGTTGCTTTTTTATTATTTGATGGGTATAAAGTTTGGTAAAAAATAAAGCTAAAAAATAAAGTTTTGAATTGAGTTTACTCAAATAATTTAAATTAACCATGAGGTAAACACTGATTAAAATGATACATTGTTGTATGTCACTTCTAGATTTAATAGTAAACATAATTTAAAAAAATTACATATAACAAACTTGCACTTTAAACTCTATCAATACAGACGGAGTTTTTCCCGTTATTTACATAGTATTATAGAACCCACTTGTTAAATCCAGAACCCCTCGGGATATCTATTCATTATAAAAAGGGATGTATATTGTGAAAGAAAAATACGTTACAGACTCCGCTCTATTAATCTCTGTCAAACATTCCTTCACGTTTTAAGGAAAATCATATTTGTGTGGTCGGTACAACGAAGAACAATATAATTAGCTCCATTATGAAAAGGGATAAAAGCTAAACCCTAAACAAATTTAAAAAACATTTAAAAACTTACAAATAGCTCGTACCAATAATATTCAATTAACAGTAATTTGTTTGTCATTTGGGTTCTGATTTATTAAGAGATAAGCGACTAGAGATTTTGGGAAAAAATATCTTCACGGAAACTGTATGTATAGTTAAAAATTTAAACGTGGTTAGGTTTAATATCCGTTTTTTCCCCGAATGATTTACATTCTATTTTTTAAGTTCCGAATAAGTTTTAAATTAGAAAATTCTTAGATTTTTAATTGGATTGTTAAAGAATGTATAAATCTATACGTATTATACATATTGGAATATAAAAATTTCTACTATAATTAACGCTCGGTATTTTAGATACAAGTATATAGTTATAATTTTAAATATTTTTTAAAAACTGAGCAAATTTATTTTGAAAACAACTTTTTTGTTTTCAAAAAGGAATAGGTATTTACGAGAATATTGTATTAAAATTAAGGATGTATAGAAACTCCTCGAAACAATATAAAAATACAAAATTATAAACTGTTTTTATTGACATTTTTTAACCTTTTATTAAATAAATTTAAAAACAATTAAGATTAATTATATTTATATACGCTGTTTACATTAAAAGACGGGAGATAAATAACCATTATACTATGATTTAAGATATTTATTAACTATAATTTTAACAGAAAGTGTAACTGTAAATGTTTTACACAAAATTAATAAAAATTAAAACATTTTATTCTAAAATACAACCGAGACAAAATGAAATCAAGTCAAATATTTCATGTTATGTTAACGTAATTCTGATAAATGCAATAAAACATTAATCGGGTAAAAGATGAATCCATAATTAATTCTAGTGGTAAAGTTATGTAAAAATGTTATTAAATACAATACGGTTCAAATATCTTATACCCCATATGTCATCTTCAAAACTTGTTGTAGCCTATTGAACTAGAAAATGTACAAATACAATAAACAAACTAAGATAAGATAAGAACTTATATTCTTAATTTCTTCCCTTTTTAGGATCATGTTTCTGCAATTAATATTTATATTTTGAATTCCACAGTTAATGTAAAATTAAAAAACGTGTACTTAACAGTTGAAATGTCTATGTGATTGGGAATACGATAACTGGTCTGCTGTTTAAACTGAAATCCATAAATAAAACGGTTATATGATACAGTTTGTAGAACATGTCGTCGAATTAGTAAATAATAATTTAAGCTAAATTAGTCATAATCTGATACCTTGGATTGAAAACAATATAATTTGTGTTAATTAATGTTTAGTTTTTATCTATTTATTAGAAAAACAAAAACTAAGACCGTTGCGCCCGTACGTTCGAAAAAGCACACAAGTTCAACAAGTGACGTTGCCTGAGAAAATTCACATTTCAAATCTGGCTATTTTTTAATAATGATTCTTATATTAAATTATAATAAAAGCTCTTACAGATAATTGATTTATAGAAAATACGCTTACAATATAAAAATACAAAAATGATACTTTTTTATTTATTTTTACGTTTTTAATAATTAAATTTAAAAACATGTTGTTTATATTCAAAACCAAATACATTCCATTGTTAGCAATGATGCTGTTGTTCAAATGTAATGTGTAGGGAGAATTCAGCATAAAAACCGCTCTTTTAACTACGTAAACACATTACAACAGCATAAAATCAAATAATTTTTTAGTTAATATTTATCATTATATTCATTTAATTATACTAATTACAATTACAAGTTTTAGCCCGAATTTCAAACCTGATACCTAATTTCGTAGTAAAGAAATATCTTCTACGAATTAAGGTAAATATAAATATATTTAATTGTATCCTTATAATATTTATAATTTTGTTAATGTTCTATTTTTACAACCTTTAATTTTTTTTTCATATTACTAATTATCTCTTAATTAAATAGGCTATTTTGTACATATTTGTGATTGTCTTATTTTTAAAAAATGCTTATTAATTGTATAATTTAATTTGCAATTGTTTAAAAAATAATTTTATTGGTGTACATTTTTTATCTTATTTATTACACTATCCTGGTAGCCAATACATTTAGTCTTTTGCGAAAGAAGTATTATTATTATTACTATTATTATCAATAGTTGTTAAGTATTATAAACGATTGTATCTTCAAAAAGTAAATGGTCAAGAAGCTTTGTTTTTAAAACCATTCATTTTTATTTACAAATTTTTTCAAATTAGAGGATTTATTAATTATCTAGCGGTTGTTTGTAAAAACCAGTTTTTTCTTCTCACTGGCTCTGTTGAATGTCTCCTGGCGAAACGTGATCTAGGTTTATAATTTTATCGTTTTACTGCGGAGATGTGTTACAATATAGGTGACAAAATAAGGGTAAAATCGATTTTAATAAACATTTTTGCGTTTGAAAGTGTGACAGTAAATTGTTGAAAAATCCAAACTAGTTTAACAAGTTTATAATGAGTGGATATACTCTTCACGTGAAAATAATTAAGGGGTGGGTATCAAATTACTTCTACAAGGCTAATGCAATAGAATGTTGAACCAGTTATATCCTAGAGGTAGTTTTTATTTATGAATTTAAAGATATCGCTCGCAATCCGGCAGAATTTCATAGAGCGTGCTTCTGGTAACGCTGTTCAACATAAAGTTAAAATAATCAATCAAAGTAAGTAATGTTTAATTTTGAAAATAATTAAAATTATTAAACTTAATTTTGTTTTAATTTAGCCACCGTTAAACAACCGTTCGTTCACTGTGTATAGTCAGAGAAAATTCTATTTACAATGTTGCTATTTTTAATTTAAAAAAGTTAATTATTTTTTATTTATTTTCAATAAATGGTTTTTGGAATTTTTATTGATTATGTAACTTAAAAATGATTTTCCAACTTTAGAATATATTATTTTACTATTAAAAATTAACCAGACATCCATTTGGGTAAAATTATAGTCTTTTGGGTTGCAAAAGTTAGTGCTCGGCAGTCGATTAATCCATGAATAAAATAAGCTCGGCTATATTTCAATATTTATTTAAATAACTATTAGTTTAATAAAAATTGCAAAATGTTTAAATAATTGAAAGTGAATAAGCCTATTATTTAAATAAAAACAAACAATTACTTAAATAAATACCGCTTTTATTCAAATAAATGCATCGTTGCGTAAAAAACCTAAATAAGTTAAAATGATATTCTTTTTCCCATCTTTTTTTAAAATAAATCGGAAAATTTGTGGATAATGAATAAACAATTGCGAACACTAGTAAAAGTATCAATAAAAACAACATTGTATCTTCGAAAATGTAAGAATTATTTTTATATTGGTAAAGTAATACGTTTGTATTGTAGGTGGATAACATTATACTTTTGAATGGCTAAATAAAATGAATTTTTTTCATAATACATTAGTGACTATATCTCTGGCGGATATCGCCCGATTAAGTTCATTGTAATGTTTTAAAAATGTTTATTGATTGTTTATGTAATTAATTTATTATTTTAAAATAATTGTTTTTCAGATTTTTATTTGATTATATTATTTTAGAATGTATTAGTGTACTATTGAAAACCAATTTCCCTGATAAAATTATACCTTTGTATTGCAAATGTTAAAAACAATGTATCTCCAAAAGTAAATACATTTTATTTTATTTATTATAAACAAAATTGGCTATATCTCAGGCGGATATTGACCAGCGCCATTGCAATTTGTTGTGTTTTTAAAATATGTATTGATTGTTTATTATGTCGTTATTGTATTATTTATTTATCTCCAAAAGTAAATAAAATTTCATTTCAACAGGGGTAAAACATAAGTTACTGGGCGAATATTGACCAATCAGGCCTATTACAATTTGTTGTGTTTTAAAATATGTATTTTATTTCGACAGGGGTAAGTTAGATAGCACGTGACAGACAAACTTGTCAAGGTTATAAAAAGAAGGTCGCGAATTCGTTTCCCCATCTCGCAAATAACTAATTAGCATTTTAAACGGCGAAAAAACGAAAAAAATTAAAAAAGTGACACCAAAAGTAATTAAGCGTAAGTATTTGATGGGATCACATATTACCACCCATATCTCGGGCCGAGCTTGTTCGATCGTGTCCAAACTTGTTGGGGTGATAGACCGAGGCTTAGGGGTTGTGGACAGGGGTCAGGCGTCGAGGTCAAGGATAATCTTCAAGGTGAAATTTGAGATTGAAAACAAAAATATGTTTTTTCCCCAGGTCAAAACTGGTTTTTGTGGAAAAAATTTTGACGTCATCATTGGTGAATGGGTCTCTCGAACAAAGGGAATTTCCCCTTGTACAATAAAACTTCGCTTTAGCCAATTTTTGGCTAAGCAACGGCCGTTGAAACAATATGCCATAACTACTTGTTACCTTTTTTCTAGCTGGAAGATGCGGAGCAAAAAGCTCGAGTTGCCGAGATGTACCGTGATCAAAAGAACAAGCAAACTATCCTAGTGGCGCAAAGGCGCAAAAATATAATTTCAAATTTCTCTATTGGAGGCCAGCCCCTCTCGCAAGTGGCGAAACAAGGTCTCATGGGGCCAATTACCCACCAGTCTCCGTCCACCTTTTTGGACAAACCTTAGATGGCACATTGCAGGAGATGGCCACAGCCGCTTCGACTATGCAATTAATCGTGAAACATTTTTACTATCATGAAATTTTATCAACGACTCGTGCTGACACCGTATCTTGTTGAATCAAGAGTTGGGAGGAGTGGTCGTGGGTGCCGGGCAGCGGCTGGCAGATGAACCCATATTAAATCATCCCATCGTTTTATTTATTCGACCACATTTTAATTTCGTAAAAAGTTAAAAATAAATAAAATTTATCAAGTTAAAAGTGCAATTGTTTTTAGACATAAAAGTAGCTTAAATGCATACCTTAAAACGTACGAAACCCTAATTTTGATTAACTGTGAAAAAGCTTACAAAGATTGTATAGATGGCTGGTTTTCCTGCTTGGAATTGCGATAACAAATATAATGGACAAAGTCTTATCACATAGGTTTCTCAATTTTTAGGATACGCTTTATGAGATATAAGACAGTAAGGACAAGATTTTTATGCTATTACTATCAAGAACATTCTACTAAGTTCTTGAATACCATGCTAGAGGCCCTAGGTCCCCTTAAATACTCACAGGTGGTGATGTGTATGACGTCTAGAGTCTATACAACGGCTCAATGTCATCTTAGATTAGAGATCCTAATATAGACATGAATGCTAGTAGTGAGTCATTCGCTCAAAAAACTTCAGAACTTAAAGAAAGAATAGAGGAGCAAGGAGATATAATAGCTGAACAACTAAGGCTTACTTTTGCTCACACGTACTACACGAAATAAAAATTGGCCTCCTACTTATAACACAGGACCCGTCCCAAAAGAGATAGAGGACAGTATTCTCCAGAATAAGTGGCTAGAATCAGATTCTGACCCTTGGGATAGTAGAGGATTCAACCCCATCTTTTTCACCAAGTTTTATATTTTTAATATGCTCCCAGATGTGATAAATTAACTCAATGATAAGTCTATAATCAACGAATATGACCAGTGGGTATTTGAGTTTGATAGACAGTGTTATAGGACTCGTTATGGAATCTTCTTTAAAGGACGAGAACGGAAAACTAAAAGGGTTATGATTCACTATTTAGAAGAAGAGCATGTGAGTGTAGAAGAGATAATAAAGCAAATAGACACAAAACGAATCCCTGATAGCTGGAATGATAATCGAAGCTTGCCCCAAAGAGAGAGAGAGTTTAAAATCAACAATGTGAAATTTTTGGCAAAGCAGACTCCTCAAATAAGTCTATGTCAAACAGTAACTGAGGAAAATATAGGATCTAAAATCTTGCCCTACATAAAACATCAATCTTTGTTTATGTCAGAAGGTGAATTAATAAGAAAAATGATTTGTGATCCCGTACATTTAACACTATCCAGTGGACATGCATTTATAGTGATAGATTTTTCTTCGGGGTGTTCAAATATTAGATACGAATGTGCAACTCTGACATTTAAAACATATGATCACATGTTTGAGTTCTCTTATAATCATCTTAATCCCATGGAGAGCACCATACTCATACAAGATAGATTCAATCCACCAAAAGAAGGCCCCTGTAGGACACCATTCCCTGGTAAAAGGTGCTTCATAGCAGTCGAGGCTTGGTTTGAGGGACACAAAGGATGGACTGCAGTCACCAGTGCCGGATTAAGACCCTGGGGAGCCTCTAGGCACAAGACTATCGGGGGCCCCCTTAGCACCAGTAACAGAGCGTAGCTAAACTAACACCTTTTGTAGATTTGACAAATTCGAAACTGAAAAACCATTTTGCCTCGCATTTTGTATTTGGAAAAATGCTTTTCACCAATTCCCTCTTTTTGAACTGGATCTAAATAGACAAAAATCTAATTTCTCTGTATTTTCCCCGTGTAAAGTGAAGCACTTACAAACGTCAGTGATTTTCACACGTGGACTGCGACAACGTAACAAGAATGTATTTATTTATATTAGGAAGAATAGGTATGTTGCGACAATCGTCGGGCACGTTGAACGCCTTTGCTCCGTCTCGCGCGGGGAGAAAGACAACGTAACTTTAACCAAAACTAAATGCCCTAGCACCCACTTAAAGGAATGAACTATAATTAAGAAATTGTTTTATGTTTCAGATATTTACTTTTCTAATTTTTGCAGCTGCAAATCTCTCAATAATTACAGAAAAATCTATATCTTTGACAAATTCATTTTCAATACACATTAGGCTCAATGCATTAAGACGTTCTTGATTAATTGTAGTTCTTTTCTCATTTTTAATGTGAGCCAGTTTTGAAAATGATCTTTCACCTTCGCAGACAGAGCATGGCATTGAAAGATAAATTATCATTGCTATGGACACATTGGGAAAACATTTATAACTTAGTATTCCTTTCATGATATCTAAAATTTTCGAATCTCTTTCAATTCAGTTAGTTCTCCGAGCTTATAAGCATCTTCCTTAACTTGTTCGTGAAAATGAATTATTTCGTTCTCAAAATCTTCACTGATGTCATTTTGATATTTTTCAATAAAACTGTGGGATAAGTTTCTCTTACGAACTAAGTCTTCGTTAAGAAAGTCAAATATAAAAGAAAACGTTTGGTGTACACTGTTGTAGGCAATAACACGTTTGTCTAATTTTGTAATGAGGCTGTCACAGATAACAAAAAATGTTTGAGTCTTAAACTTTTCTTGTGGGGTAAAGTTGTGTTCCGAATTTGATGTTTCGTCACATCGTCTTTTTCGTTTGTGTTTGCGTTTCCCCTCAGCGCGATATAGTGATTGATTTACCTCTTCATTTGAATCTTTCCTAGTCGTCATGAATAAACGTTTGGCCGCTTCCTCAAATCGAATAAAATCATTGCGAACCACACGAAGGAACTCTGCTAGAGATTTTAGATGGTCCACAACGACCTTTAGCTGAAGTCCTTCGGTTTGCAATAACTGGCTTACATTATTCATACGTTCTAATTTAGCTTTTGAATTTTTTGATTTTAATGTTTCCACTAGAAGGTTCCATCTGTAGGTAGATCCCGATAGAAAAGTATACACCTTTTGAACAATGCCGAAAAACGATACAGCGTCTGGGCAAACACTGGCAGCAGTTTGGCCTACGAGATTAAGAGAGTGAGCGCTGCATGGCACATATTCGGCCAAGTGATTGTGCTCTTTGATTTTGTTTTGCACTCCATTATATTTACCAGACATATTAGGTGCGTTGTCATAGCTTTGGGAACGACAGTTCATAATGTCCAAACCACAGTCAGTTAAATAACTTATAATAGTATCTGATAAGTCTTTCCCTTTGTGTGAGGTTATCGGAATAAATTTCAGGAACCTCTCTACAGGCACTAAAGTTTCCGAATTTACGTAACGTATAAAACAAGTGAGTTGATCAACATATTGTAAATCTGGAGTTGAGTCGACAATAATTCCCAAATATTTGGCTTTTTTTATTTCTTCTAAAATTAGCTGAAGAATGTGATCTCCTATTAATTGAATTAATTCCTCGAAAATAGTAGATGACAAGTATGACTGTTTGCCACGTCCACAATTACCATATTTTTGAATATGTTTTGCTAAAAAAGAATCGTATTTTGACAACAATTCTAAAATTCCCAGAAAATTTCCATTTCCAACTGAACCAAAGAGTTCATTTTCTCCCCGAAGCGCGAGTCCTCGTTGAGCAAGGAACAAAATAACATCAATAACTCGTTTTAATACGTGTTGCCAATATTTAAATTCCCGTTCATAGTTTATAGATAATGCATTTTCCAAACATCCTTTTCGAGATCGATCTGACCATTTTTTAATTGATTTGCAGTGGTCAGTGCTACTTTCGTGACTTGATATCCTAGCGGACGCGTTCTTCCAATCGTTAAATCCACTATGAAATTGATCGAAGTTGGAAGAAAACAATTTGCAAACGACGCAGTACACCATTTTGTTTTTCGGTGAGAAAATTAACCAAAACCGATCTACCTCTTCTCCATTTTGTAAATTTCTCTTAAACATTGATTTAGAAATAAATCGTTGTTTGCCACTTATTGATTGCGATGTGGATTTAACGAAATCGGCGCAATAAGTTATTAGATTTTCACTTACTTTCCAATCAGCTGGGTCGTCACCAAATACATCACTACAGACTGATTGTTCGATTGTTGTTACGTAATTAGTACGTTGAACATCTTATCTTGTTCGCCCTTTGTTTCAGTTTCTTTTCTTGAATTATTGTTTAATTCCTGACCTTGTTCCTCAATCGTTTCTGTAGCCTCTGCCAATGGACCACTATTGTCCGCTGTTATAGTTTGAGTATTCAAACTTGTTGGAGACTGCAGAACTGTTGTCAATTCAAACCCCAAAGATGTTAACGGTTTTACACCTTCTAAAGATGACTATCTTTTTTAATTGCAATTTTCGTTTAGCCGCACCACTTTGGTAGTTTCTTTTATCCATTTAGAACCGTTAAAACCAAAACAATCACGGAAAAAAGAAGTAGTATTTACGAAACAAATTAACAGAACTCATTCCTCTAACACTGGGAGCTAGAAGCAACAAACACAGAAAATAACAACGCTTTAAAACCGACTGCGACCGCTCGACTGCGACTTCCCGAAGTTATAAAGTTCGGACCGTATCCAGCGAATATAACGGGGAAATCGTACCAATGGAGAAGTGCATTGTTTTTGAGGGAGGGGGATGACATTCTGCCGCTAAAGGGGGAAATCTTGAATTACCAATATTAGGATTATCAAACTTCTCTTACATTTTTGACCCTCGGCACGATTTTTGGAATGTTCGATTTTCTGCTACGAGGTGGGGAAACTGGTGAGGCGCTTTTAGAACATTTTAGGAGGTGCAAAAGTTTTTGATTGCAAGGTTAGAAGGTATTCGTTTTCGGGGCTGTCTCACCTCTCGAGCTTTCCGTAAATCGAGAAACAAGCTCAGTAGCGTAGGATCTTCAGGGGCCCCCTGACCGTCCGGGGCCCCTAGGCACTTGCCTAGTTCTTAATCCGGCACTGGCAGTCACTATGTGTCTATTATTAAGAGCCGCCTGGAAATATGGGGCTATAGCCACATTGATGGGTCAAGGTGATAACCAAGTTATATTACTCAAAATTCCCTCTTAGATCCTCAGTATCTGACTCCTGACCAGTATATTGATGGTTTGATTAAACTATTAGCCTCCGAATCTGAAAAGGCTGGAATGGTGATCAAGCCAGATGAGACATGGGTTTCTAGGACTTTCTTTGAATATTCATAAAGGTATTTCTTTAATGGGTGCCAAGTTTCTTCTGCTCTCAAAAGAAGCTACAAAAGCCAATCAGGTAGTACCCACTGAGAACGGAGATCTGTCGAGCATCTATTCGACAGGCATGGCTGCAGCTGGTGAAGATCCAGATCCTTATTAAGATTTTTTTGTTCTATTTGCGTAGAAGGCATCCATGGTATAAAAAAGAAAATATACAGTTTAACTAGAAACCTAGGAGGATTCCCAATAATGATATATCCACAGTTCTGTTTTTGAGCTATCATGGACCCCTTAAGCTCTAACTTATCATTGTTGAGGACTATAGCTCAAGATCCTACAGCAAGACTCCATTTGGATGCATGCATTCACTTTAGGTTCAAGAACAACCCTGACCCATCTATGTTAATAAAAGATCCTCTAAGTCTCCCTTTATCCCTCCCGCAGCAGGCAGAAAATATGTTAAGAAAGTAAATAAAAGAGGGTCTAGAAGTGTGTGAAAAATAAAGACACAAAACCGTTATTTGATCCCATGGTGCAGACCTCTAGAAAAGACTTCATGAATGATCTCCTATCTATGACCCCGTGCAATCCTAGATTACTAAATTACTTGTATACTCTCTCCAACTTTGGACTAAAAAATCGTAGGGAAGTTTGCTACTTCTAAATCTATCAGTGATGCAGCCCTAACTAACTGGTCAAATGAGCTAGAACTGCTAGCAAGAATATAATCTATGGAAGACAGTCAAAGTGCATTATACAAGGAAAAAACTCCAACAAACAAGACCTTCAAAGATATTGCCCCCCTTGATGAGGGCTGCTCAGGAAAACTCGGCCATGATTTGGGAGAAAAAAGGTGGGATCGACCAATAGATGGCAGCCTCTCAAGAAGCATGCAAACTACTCCCTTGGGACAAGATTCCAAAAGAATGGCAAGCCAGATCTATTCTGTTTATAGTACATGACTCGGTCAACAAACTAATATTCCAGTATAAAGGACCCAAAATCTCATATTACGGTTCTGTCACAGAAGTGAAGGAGGAAAAAGCTCCGTTGCAAGCCGTGGAAGTCTCTTCTATAATAAAATCCTTGATGATAATTTTGAAACTTCAATCTTGGGTAGCTGGTGATAGCAATATAAAAATACTGTTAGCCAAATTCGTAGCAGAAAAAACAACTATAACTCCAGACGAGCTCAGCCAGTACACAAAACCAGTTTACTCTGGTGAGTTAAATCATCGATTGCCATCTCAGACTTCCCAAATGGGAGCTACGGCCAACTGCAACGTCACATATCATAGTCACGTGACAATAATATCAGACGTTGCCAGAGATTTCGCTAGAAAAGTTGAAAATTTCAATTTATGTTTCCAGTCAGTCTTTTTGTATGGCTTATCTCTTCTACAACAATTAGAAGAAGCAGGATGCCCCACTGCTGGTAAATGGGGCATTGTAATATCCTGCTCAGATTGTCTGTGGACTATCCCGAGAGAATGTTTCCTAATGAGAACACCTACTTACACTCCTATACATTGTGGATTCACTTACTTGTAAACAAGAAGTCTTATATACTCCTGATCGTACAATTGGCGCCGAGGCCTCTTATTCTCATTTGATAGCTCATGAGTGTGCCAAATATGTCCAGACCCAAGGTAGAGAATCTCTGCTGCAGAAGCCCAGAGTGCAGAGCTAGTCCATTCAGCTCCTTTCATCAATTTGACTGATTTTAGCATAGTCAAAGTGGATATATTCATCCTCATTATAGCTATACTCAAGTCTGCTGACTCAAGTCGAGGAAACAGAAGTTCGACTGGCATTTCAGGAGATATATACTCCAGGACAAAAATAAATCCTTATGATTCTATAGTAGATGCTTTCTTCAAAAAAATCTAATAGATAAACTAAGCTCTTATGCAGGCGGCAAATTGATGATCAATTTAGGAAGACGAGAGGGAATGAGAAGGTTATTTTTTTGCGCATTGACAAAAAGGATTAGCTTTAGGACTCAAGTTCATTTTTTCAACTAATTTCACTTTGTCTCCAGATGAATATTTAGCTTTCATAGCTCATGCTATAAGGAGAAGGTGCACATTACTCAAGTTTAGATGTCCCAAGCTTCCAACTGACTCTACAGAAGATATAGTTAATCTTTTAACTGAGACCAATCAGGCTATTTACAACCAGATATGACTCTGCTATTGAAGCAGTTTAGACTAGTTGAACCAGTGGCGCCCATTAAGATCTACCCTGTAGATAGGTTACATGACCCCAATCAAGGGTTTAACACCACAGAGCCTTCCCGTGATGTGCCACTTGGTTATGCAACTCCAGGAGTTGAATCTTTGGCCCATATATTTGGACTAGATCCAGTTATTTCGGAATTACTGTCTCTTCAACATTATTGGGCTTCTCTGATTCAAGAAAGTCTTGTAGAGGGTTACTTCTCTCTAGTAACGTACTCCGACCAACAAGGAGAACTTTACACAGCAGCTTGTCACTACCTATGCTCCATAGGAAGAAAGCCGGCATTAAGAGGGAGCACTCCTACATGGGAAGTGCATGAATATAAAATTGAACAGGTGGTCAATACTGGACCTTCATTTGTGGTCATGGATCATTGTGACATTCTATAATGAAAAACCTTTATTTGTAAAACAAGCTATATCTCAAGCTGTTGATTTTACAGATGTTACTTTTTTTATACTAGAAGGGAAGAACATACATGAATTCTATTCGAGTTGTCGTTTATTAGTACTACAGAAAGTAAATGGAAAATATGGCTAGTAAAAGAAGCCTTAGTGCTAGGCAAATGGGCTACTGCTGTTAGGACAAGGTCGATAGCTGATTGGATCCTGTATCTCATTCCTCCTAATGAGCTCATCTCAGAATCCACGAAGTTTGTATCTCCTCCTAGGGCCACAGACCTCCCGCCTCAGTGATAGAAGCCCCTAGATATTCAACTGAGACACTATAAGCTAGTTTCTTCTCATGTATGTCTATCGTAGAGCTAGGAGGAAGTGGATATACATGTGACTCTGTGGGTAAACTGCTACTAGATAAAATATCGCTTTTAAGAAAAACGGTAGAAGAAGGCACATGGGAGAGACTAGAAAGTCGAAACGAACTTATTGTGAGAGGCAGAACAGAAGGCCAAACCCACATTTTAAAACAAATTTTAGAAAGAATCCACTTGTATCTATTCTTGATTCACCTCTTGATAACTGTAGATGGACTAACTCATTTGTGCATAACTAGGCATCAATATCTACACCTGGATAAAGATAAGGGAAATGATCATTTTTAAATGTGTCTTAACAATTGTAGACTATACAAGTTTTTATCTCAGGATGATCATTTGGCGCACGAAGCTCCAAAGTGCGCTTACATGAACATAAATGGAGATCTCTTATAACTTGGATCCAATCCAGATCTCTTTTAGATAATAACTTAAGAATAGAATTGTTTAAATATAGGACACACTCATTACCTGAGTAAGATTATTAAAATAATAAATAACTGTGATTAATTTGATTGATATTCATCATATTTTAATTTACGAGTTAAAACAGTTTGATCTGCCACCTGTTGGTAGCGTCTATTTCAAACGGGGGAACTAAAGTCCGTAAGCCTTCTACCATACAAATATCTTTCCGTGCGTACCACGTGATACTCAGAAATCAGGACTCTGAGAGAGAAGTATTTCGGGGAAAGCCGATAGCTGCTCGCTGCATGTCGTGGCCAAAAGTTTAAGTTTTACTTTATTCGACCATCTTAAATTTATATCTCTATGGTGTAAATACTTGTAATGATAATTTAGATAATTTTTGAAATTTAAGAAGTTGAAAGATAACAGTGAGTTATTATCTTCTTTAAAGAGCTATTATTTGTTTGAAAACAAGACAGTCGTAAACGATTAAACGTGTCCGTGACTGGTAAATTTAAGCCTTTGCTATATCAAATAATCATTTACCAATGCTGTGTAATATAGTTAAGCGAATTAATCATAATTATTCAGGTGTGTACTCAGATGTCCAACATTTATCTACCAAATATTGATTCAAAATATTTTAGCTGGATATAGTTCAGCTGATGATGTTAGTAATAAGCTAAAGAGCCGGCGAAAGACAGTTAACGTGTAATCGTTATAAGATAGTGTTACGACTGAAAGTTTCAATTTTATTTTAAAAGTGAGTGATCTGTCCTGTAATATCAAAATATTAGTATTCTTAAGAATTTTTAATTTATTTACGGTTTTCTTTAATTGATTTGAATGTTTTTGACGAAATTGTTAAAAAAAAAGGTTTGTATTAATTTTTCTGTATATTCCTGATTTTTGAAAGTTTTTAAGACATATGCTACCATTTTTTATAAAAAAATGGTAGCATATGTCTTAAAAACAGGTAACTATTTAGCTCCTAGAAATAACCAACTGGAAGTCTCTTAAGTTTTTGATTATTTTTGTTATATTGTGAATTGTACAATCTATTAACTTAAACTTATACCTTTGCATCTAAACCAAACTTTCATTAAAAAATTATTTTTGACTTAAGCTAAATGAAAGTTCAGAATAATATTATTTTATGTGATAAAATACTCTTATTAAGTAATTAGTTTTGCAATAAATTAATTTTCATGAAAATCAGAAATGAATTTTATAATTAAATTGAAATTGTTTGCAGTTTCTTAGGGGAGATAATTTGCCAACCTTTTCTTGGATAGAACATCCCGACAATTTTGGGTGGTATCCATCATACTGAAGGCTCGGCAATAAAATGACCTAGCAGATAATACTGTAGGCCAATATCGAATTCTTAGGTGGGAAAACAAACATTTAGATGTCGGCCAACTATAGATCTACTGGTGGTTAATTTGTATATTTAGAAAAGGCCAACAGTAGGGCCGACTAAAAAACTACCAGCTGAGCTACCCACAAATAATAAGTCGGAAAAGAGGTCAATATGCTGTCGGCCAGTTTGTGTTACTTTTATTAGTTGGGCCAACCATGGCGCGGGTAGGACATCCCGACTAATCGCCTAGTAGTGTATAGACACCAACCCCAACTTAGTCCCGACTAGTCGTCCCTACCAAAATCGTAGCGTTCGGGCCGACTGCTTTGTGCTACATGGGTATGCATTTCTAAGACAATATATACCTCTGTAAAAACTCTAATATCGCTGGACATTCTATGGGGTAGTGCCCAGCAAACACAAATCGTCCCTGGGACGTCCCAGCATGGTCCATAGAGCCCAGCTTGGTCCCCTCCAAAATTCGTCCTACGGGACGAATAACGTACGTCCCATTTTAGTCCTCGTAGTACCAATTTCGCAACATCCGATATTCAGCCCAATCGACGTCGCATAGATCTCCAATATTCGTCCGAAATGTTTCGTCCATCAATGCTATCTAGAGGCGCGTTTATCAGCAATTAATTTTAATTTGATTCACCTGTATTTGTATTTGAGCTGATAATGATTAATGAACCACAAAATAATAATTTTATTATGTATATTTTTATTTAAATTTACGAGTTTATTTAACGTGAATTAATGAAATTACGTGTTAAATCAAAATTACTTAATTATTTAATTAATTTTATCTGTTCTTAATTTTTATATTTTTTATATTATTATTTTCTTAATTTTTATTTCCATTATTTCATTTGATGAATTATTTCTACAATCACAGCCAATTACTGCGAAAAAGCTGATCTAAGTTGGCAGCGCTAAAGTCCTTTTAAAATATCTAGTAGCCCAGTTTGTACGACGCCATTACTCGATAGTTTGGAATCGGTCACCATAAAGTCCATCATGCGTTCTACACAAACGTTTAAGATTATAACATAGTAATCTCTAGTATCGCTGATAATATATCATAAGAGTAAGTATTTTATTAAAAAACTGTTTGATTTTTTTAATGATTTTAATTCGATTTTTTTAATGTGTCTTTTACAGAGGTAGGAAGAAAATATGTTTGATCAAAGTCTATTTTGACTCGTTACCTTTATGGAGTATTCATCTTCACTCTCACTGAATGGTGGACTTATAGCTCAAATGTGTTCCGTGAATAGTTTAGTGAATTTGTATTTCCGAAAGTTAAGGAAGGTTCGGTGTTTTTAAAGTTCATTTTGGACCTGTACATGTTTCAATTTAACTTTTTAAGTTTATTATTCATTACTCTCACTGAACGGTTCGCCTAAAGCTTTATTTCATACTGTTATATTTTATATATTTAATTTGGAATTCCAAAAGTAAGATTTGCAGTGTATTCCCCGAAAGTTAAGGAAGGTTCGCTGTTTTTAAAGTTCATTTTGGACCTGTACATGTTTCAATTTCACTTTAAGTTTATTATTCATTACTCTCACTGAACGGTTCGCCTAAAGCTTTATTTCATACTGTGATATTTCATATAGTTAAATTGTAATTCCAAAAGAAAGATTTGGATAGTTAAATGGCTTAGTTTTATTTTGCTTCTGATTTTAAAATTAATTTTATTGTTTTTTTTTACATTTGTAGAAGGAAGGTTATTTAATTTTTTAATAGATTAGTTCGAAATTTATTTTGTTATATAAAAATTAAATAACTATATAAGTTTTGTAATTTATATGTTAACTGCTAATACTTGAGTTTCCAACTTTCGAAAACCTATTGTAAAAATTTAATAACCTTATATAATAAATTTACATTCTTAATTTGTATGCAGAGTTCGTTATATTACAATCAAATTGTACACTTGTTGCTGGATTTTTTCCATTATCTTGTATTTTAATGTTTTGAATAAAATTTTAATGTCAAGTTTGACTTTTTAAATTATTTGTTCAGAATACGATATCCAATGAACGTCCTAGTTTCATCCCTATTGAGCCATGATTGAACCAAATTAAAGGCCTAAAGACATTTCTAGGTTTTATAGAAAGACATCCAGGGGACGACCGCCGTAACCGCCGTTGGACGTCCGAAAACTCGTCCCTGGGACGTACTACGGCTATAGACAAACCGGACATTTGGACGTCCTTTAACGTCCGACCGACGTCAATCCCGGATTTTGGGATGTCCTACGGACGAAGGCAAGATCCGAGTGTGACGTCTATCGGAAGTCCAAAGGATGTTCTTGTGTTTGCTGGGTGCATGTTCATAATGTGATAGATCCCGAAAAACATTCCCATTGCTAATGCTATTTCATCACTTGGAATGTATTCGGCTAATACTGCATTATCTGCTACCAACATATAATGTGATGCTGTTGTCAAGTTCTCTCCTAAAAAAACATTAGAACTATAATTATTTCCACCCTTTAATTATACATAAGACAGTCAAAATTGGATATTTTTCTGTTTTCTTATAAATATCTGTTGTTGAAGTGCCTGGCTACAAAGAAACGCCAAAATTACTATAGAATAATATTTTAAATTCAGATTTAAATAAACTTACTTCAAATTTAGGGAATATTTTTTGGGAATCTTCCCTAAAATGATTTATGATCATTAACATTACTGATCCGATTACTTCAGCATCGGTTACTATTTTCTATTTTCAATTTCGCTATATGTTCTTTACATATTGATTTTTGGCTCTGAGTAAAAAACGTAGAAACCGGGTACATTTTTCTTTAAAGAAATCAATGAAAATTTGCATAATGTTTGCCCTAAAAGTTCTTCTACGTGCACTTTTATTCAACAAAAACCGCCATCTAGTTTTTATTACGCTAATATCAGTTCCCTTAGTAGAAGGAAAGTGATGGCGAGACTCCGATCCCGGGGACGGGGTCAGTTTCGGGATCGGGGTCCGGGATTTAAGGGGTGAAATGGGGGTAAAATCGTCGAAAAGTCAATATATTTAGGGTATTTCTCGCGACGATTTGTTTTCCCGTATATCAACATATTATGTCCAGGCCAACTTGTTTATTTATATCCGCTTATCTCGAAAGATACTTTAACGTATATCTTATCAAGTGTTATCGTACGGAATAAGTTGAAATGATGTAAAAATTGATAACCTAGGCGACGCGTGCGCAGATTACCCCGGGGGACGCGGTTAATTTGAATTTAAGAGTGTTTTGACGTCATGGAATATTCGTTGTTAAAGTAGAATGGAAATATTTTTAAACTTCATTTTAATATCATTGTAGTACGCTTGGCACTTGAACCAATTTCACGAGTATTTCTTAAAACGAATATCTCGATCGCGTTTTATCGTACGAAATAAGTGGAAATTATGTAAGTTGTATGATACTTGATAACCTAGGCAGGAAGATAGCGCGCGCGTGCGCGGATTACCTGGGAGGCGTGGATTGCCCGGGCGCGCGGTTAATTTGAATTTAAAACATGGATTCCCTCTCCGAAATAATTCATGTACCCAAAATTGGACCGCAAGTTTTTTTTCTTTTTAGGGGAATCTCTATGGGAGTTTAACATTACAATAAAGCTAATAGGTCCAGTTTGGGGTACTTTTGGTCCGAAATGGGGTACATAGGGCCGAAAATGGTGACTTTGGTCGTTTTTAGGGTACTTTTGGTCTAATTTGTTCCATTTTTGGGTACATCAGAAAAGCAGTTGGAAAAACGAAGAGCCTTTTTTTTCTTCCACCCATCTCCAAACTCCAAAAATGTATTGCTTTAATTTATTTATCGCTTCCGTAGGTATAAAATAAGATAAAAACCACTTACCTATATTTTAATTACGGTAAATTAAAAATACTTAATTAGTGTACTAAGTTACGTTTAAAAGAACCTTTTGTAACAATTCCAATATGTAAATATAGGTAAGAGACAAGGCTACCATCTATAGAAGCGTTTTACAGTTCATTTAAAAATCTATTTTTTTTTAAATCATCATCTCGTTCGTAATTGTCTTTCTATCTCTTCAATTTTAAAAGTATCCGAATTAATTCTATATTTTTAACATTAACAAGTCTCCAAATTATACGAACTTTTAACCAATTTTCCCCAATTGTACTAATTTTTAACAGAATTTCCTAAATTATTCTAATTTTACCATAAGCCAACTTAATTTCAAAACTATTGTCTATTTATGAAAATTGAGTTTTGTACGTATTTTGAATCGTTTCATTTTTATCCCTAAAATGGGTGATTTGTAGGAAATTTATATTATTTTTATTGGCTTTACGATATTTCAAGTTAATTTATAAAATTTATAAATGAGTTTAATTAAATTAATAATTAAGTTTCGGTCGTATATTGAATCGGTATTTATTTATAATAATTTTTTCACATAAAATAAAATGTAAGTAGGAATACTCGGTGATAATTCTTAACTTTGTCTTAATGTATGTATTTTATAGGAATTGTTCATTTCCTGTGTCTGCTGACAAAGGGTTAATCGTTTAATTTATTAAATTAAAAAATATATAAATATAATAAAAAGTAAATTACATAAATCCATCGGAATTGATTTGCGGGTGTTCGAGGATTTGATAAACATCGTTAACATTTCTTATTGGACGAGGGTATGTACGTTATAATGCTATATAAAAATAATTTTTATCTAATTGTGGTAAAACAAAATAGAAAAAATGTAAATAACTTCTAAAAAGTTTTAAAAAAGTTTTGATATATTTCAAAATAAAATACCGGAGGACGCGGTTAATTTTAATTTAAGAGTGTTTTGACGTCATTGAATATTCGTTGTTAAAGTAGAATGGAAACATTTTTAAACTTCAATTTAATATCATTGTAGTACTTAAATATGCTTGGCACTTGAATCTATATCACGAGTATTTTTTTTAAAACGAATATTTCAAGTTTAAGTATGAGAAAGGTATCGTTCTCAAGTATTGTAATTGTACACGTGATTCCGTATGATGACCGGATAAATTCCTATATACGTAACGCGATACACTTCAAAATGCGTATACGTAGAATGGAATTAATTTTAATCCCCATTTTAATAAATAATATATCGAAGATCAATAATTTCAGAGTATAAAAAGGGAAAAACGTATAATAGTTAGACCAGATTTCGAAAGTTCACCATCTGTATTGTATTGGAAGTGACTCCGAGGAATCTTAAAATGTAAGTAGGAATACTCGGTGATAATTCTTAACTTTGTCTTAATGTATGTATTTTATAGGAATTGTTCATTTCCTGTGTCTGCTGACAAAGGGTTAATCGTTTATTTTATAAATTAATTTATTAAATTAAAAAATATATAAATATAATAAAAAGTAAATTACATAAATCCATCGGAATTGATTTGCGGGTGTTCGGGGATTTGATAAACATCGTTAACATTTCTTATTGGACGAGGGTACGTACGTTATAATGCTATATAAAAATAATTTTTATCTAATTGTGGTAAAAAAAAATAGAAAAAAATGTAAATAACTTATATAAAGTTTTAAAAAAGTTTTGATATATTTCAAAATAAAATATAAAGAATAAAGAAATTATACACTAAGGTTTATAGTATAGCTAAATATTAGTTATTATTTCTATAGTGAAATGGCATCGAATAATCTTCGATCTTTATCTGGAGAAATTGATACACCTTCATCAATATCTATTACAAATTCGGTAATCTATATAAATAAAATAGTTTTGTATTTATATTATATAGTTACATAAGTAATTATAATTTATTTATATTTAGATAATCGGAAGTAATAATGAATCTATTGAATCCAATGTAAAGAAAATGCATCAAGATATTAACTTGGAAAATCCAAAAGATGATTCACCAGTAAGCAGTATTCAGATAATTAAAAATCATAAACAAAAACCAACTGATTACGGTGCATCAAGAGATTATATTTGTATATCTTCGAAAAAAGGTGAATCATTAAACATCAACAATGCGGTAATTTACTTATAATATATTTTATATGAAAATAATTTAAGGTTTTATAAATGATTAATTTATATTATAGATTATAGGTGGATCTAATAGCAAAATAGTATACGTCCAGGTAAAGTATTGTTTTATTTAGAAGTTTAAATTTTAAGTTAATGGTTTATTTTAGAATAACTATATGTTAAATGATTGATTTTAGAATAGCGTTGATACATATGGTGGTAGGACAACATTAGAAAGTAGGTATATTGATTTAAAAAAACTATCGATTAATTAGACATTTTAATAATATTTTTACATAGCTTCGATAGTATCCAGAGATTGTACGATTGTTATTACAAAATGAAACTAATTTATTTTATAATCTAATTTGAATTATTTATCAATAAATATAAAAAATTGTTTTGTTTTGTATTTAAATGTACACATTTTCATGCAAAAAAAAAAGGTTTTTTTTATCATTTTCTAGTAAGCGATTGTAAATTAGTTATTTTAACTCTTGCTAATTTTAATTCCTAGCCATTGTATTAGTAAGCAGATTTTTGCTCGATCCATTGTTACGTTTGTTATATTTTGTGTGATATGGTTAATGAAAATAAAAAAGGTCTCGACTAGCTCATTTCAAATGGGTATACGAATACGTTAAATTACATTCCGATATACAAATATATACTCTTTACGTTCAATACGTTTAAATAGTTTTCTAAAATGTAAATATAGGTAGTAAAATACTGCAAAAGCCTCTGACTCTACGTTCAATACGTTAAAATAGATTTCAATACGTAAATATAGGTGAAAAAATACTAGAAAAACACGCATACTATTATTTTTTTAATTTTTGGAAATACACAACATCCACCAGTTACTTCGCAATATGACGAACTGGCTGCTCTCTTTGTCCCTAACATATCACAATTTAAACACAAATATATGCGTGGTAATGCTTTTAATACACCTGGTGGAATTCTTATACTCAAAATTCTTTTAGATTGGAAATAAACAGCTTTACGATACTTCAAACAGATTGAGTATCCGTCACAGTACCATGCTAACCCTCCGTCAGTTGGAACATGAAAAACTGAACCGTCACAATATATACAGAAGTAGTCACCAGTTCTTAATAATGACGTGATTCCGTCTTTCTTCAATTCTTCGACAGATATTGCATTCACTAGTGGTAAATATACGCGTGGTTATAAATTCATATATAATTCTTATAATAGTTTCTAGTGAAGGCTACCATTAATTAAGAATTAACAACATCACCAAACTTTAACATTACAACTAAATAATTAAATATAAAAAAAATTGTAATTTCTAAGCTAGCTTTAAAAATACCCGAAAACAATCTTACTTTTGAAAAATGACTCTTTAATATCATAAATCGTCTGTCATACTCGGAAACAATTATTTGATCACTGATGTCGTTTCTAATATTTCTTCAGCTTTTAAAGAAAAAAAGAAATACTCGAGAATGGTAAAATAGTCTATATTGAAATTTAAAGTGCGTTTAAATTGAAGTGATTCTTATTTTGGATTCCACTTTCACAATGGGAAAAGCGTCTTTCTCAAATGTTGTAATTGTACTAATAGATATGATTTTAAGACCTATTTTAATCAATAAGATAGAATCGTTCAATACTTTGCAGGTATCAAAAGAGGGACTCTTTCAAATGGATAAATCCGTTCGGTCTAATAGTAGATTACACACCTACAATCCATGATGTTTACATTTAAATTCAAATTATAACGAATTGAAAGTTTGAAGAAAATATTAATTTAGTTTGTAAATTAAATCCTTTTATAGTACTTTGAAGGACTCTTTATACGTTTTGAACTTGAATAAAATTAAAAACAATAATCTAAGATACCCTTTAAAGTTAAATTCCTTTAGAGTTTATCAGTAAAACCACTTACTTTAAGTATTTTTTAATCCGTTCGGTCTAATAGTAGATTACGCATCTATAATCCATGATGTTTTCATTTAAATTCAAATTATAACGAATTGAAAGTTTGAAGAAAATATTAATTTAGTTTGTAAATTAAATCCTTTTATAGTACTTTGAAGGGCTCTTAATACGTTTTGAAATTCCAAAATAAATTAATGTACTAAGTTACGTTTAAAAGAACCTTTTGTAACAATTCCAATATGTAAATATAGGTATAAGGATTGAAAAAATACTTAAAGAAACTCAGCGTAAATTAGAATGGAAATCGGCTCCGGTAACGGTTTCACAAATTTTAATTCTAATCTCAGGTTACTGTTTTTTACAAGATGCAAGTGATTAGCGGTGTTATTAAGCTCCGAGGTATCCAAAATCAAAAACCGGCTTTAATTTTCTATTTTTGTTTGAAAATAACCAAAACTATGCAGTTTTTTTAAAAAGAATCTCGCATATTATACTAACTTTTAACAAAATATCCCCAATTATAATAACTTTTAACCAGGGATAAAAATGAAACTATTCAAAATATCTACAAAACTCAATTTTCGTAAATAGACAATAGTTTTAAAATTAAGTTGGCTTATGGCAAAAATTAGAATAATTTAGGAAATTCTGTTAAAAATTAGTAATTTTAATATTTTTATATTTTTATATTTTTTTTATTTTATATCATTTTATTTTATATTTTATTTTATTTCATATTTTATTTTATATTTTATATAACAGGTTTTAAGCCAATCAATGATATACAATATTATTACCTTTACTTCTCTGCTCCCTTCCAACTATCTTGCAATATTTTCAAACCAATTGTATTTGGTTTTATATCTTTAACTTTATTTCTCAGTACAATTTCCTTTTGACAAGCTTCTTCTAACTTCAATTCCCACTTTTTTAAATGCTTCTCCATTTCGTCCAAATGCTCTTTTATTTCTTGTATATCTAACCACGTCCTATTATACTCTTCCACTATTTCACTAACTTCCTCGAATGAATGGAAATCCATATGACTATAAGTAACAGAACACAATAAATATAAAACGTCCAGCTTAACTTAATTATTAATTTAATTAAACTCATTTATAAATTTTATAAATTAACTTGAAATATCGTAAAGCCAATAAAAATAATATAAATTTCCTACAAATCACCCATTTTAGGGATAAAAAAAAACGATTCCAAATACGTACAAAACTCAATTTTCATAAATAAACAATAGTTTTGAAATTAAGTTGGCTTATGGTAAAAATTAGAATAATTTAGGAAATTCTGTTAAAAATTAGTACAATTGGGGAAAATTGGTTAAAAGTTGGAGACTTGTTAATGTTAAAAATATAGAATTAATTAGGATACTTTTAAAATTGAAGAGATAGAAAGGCAATTACGAACGAGATGATGATTTAAAAAAAAATAGATTTTTAAATGAACTGTAAAACGCTTCTATAGATGGTAGCCTTGTCTCTTACCTATATTTACATATTGGAATTGTTACAAAAGGTTCTTTTAAACGTAACTTAGTACACTAATTAAGTATTTTTAATTTACCGTAATTAAAATATAGGTAAGTGGTTTTTATCTTATTCTATACCTACGGAAGCGATAAATAAATTAAAGCAATAAATTTTTGGAGTTTGGGGATGGGTGGAAGAAAAAAAAAGGCTCTTCGTTTTTCCAACTGCTTTTCTGATGTACCCAAAAATGGACCAAATTAGACCAAAAGTACCCTAAAAACGACCAAAGTCACCATTTTCGGCCCTATGTACCCCATTTCTGACCAAAAGTACCTCAAACTGGACCTATTAGCTTTATTGTAATGTTAAACTCCCATAGAGATTCCCCTTAAAAGAAAAAAAACTTGCGGTCCAATTTTGGGTACATGAATTATTTCGGAGAGGGAATCCATGTTTTAAATTCAAATTAACCGCGCGCCCGGGCAATCCTCGCCTCCCAGGTAATCCGCGCACGCGCGCGCTATCTTCCTGCCTAGGTTATCAAGTATCATACAACTTACATAATTTCCACTTATTTCGTACGATAAAACGCGATCGAGATATTCGTTTTAAGAAATACTCGTGAGATTGGTTCAAGTGCCAAGCGTACTACAATGATATTAAAATGAAGTTTAAAAATATTTCCATTCTACTTTAACAACGAATATTCCATGACGTCAAAACACTCTTAAATTCAAATTAACCGCGTCCCCCGGGGTAATCTGCGCACGCGTCGCCTAGGTTATCACTTTTTACATCATTTCAACTTATTCCGTACGATAACACTTGATAAGATATACGTTCAAGTATCTTTCGAGATAAGCGTAGATAAATGAACAAGTTGGCCTGGACATAATATGTTGATATACAGGAAAACAAATCGTCGCGAGAAATACCCTAAATATATTGACTCTTCGACGATTTTACCCCCATTTCACCTCTTAAATCCCGGACCCCGATCCCGAAATCGGAGTCTCGCCATCACTTTCCTTCTACTTCCCTTGTTGATATCTTGCCTTTGTAGAGAATACGAAGCTCGCAGTTTCGATTCAACCTCATCAAGTCTGGGATTCAATTCCAATTGAAGATCCATAAGTTATTTTCTTACCTTCAATTAATATGTTTGTTTTCGGGTTAGATCTAAATTCCTAAGTGTTAACTAATTTTATACTTGGTGCTTACTTTTTCTTCGGGTCATTAGAGCTCGTCGTATCATTTCCGGTTTTACGATTCACGTGATCACGTCTACGATACAGCTGATCGATTAAATAATTCCCGAACCAATTCTTTTCCGCGTATTTCATCTGCAATTGCATTAGGGAAGCGTTTAACAAACAGGCTTCCAAGTTTTCGCATATCGTCCCTGCATGGCTTGCTGGTCCAACGTTTCATAGCATCATCAACTAACAGTCTGACAACTAAACTGCGAGCACTAATATCTAATTTTAGGTTACGTAAAAATGTTTAATTTTATTTGGTATTTATTCGTCAAGTTTTTATCAGCGTTTTCCGAATCCTAAAAATCGTTTTAATATTTGGATGTAGAATGGATTTTGTTATCTATACCACAATGTTTATATACCTGGCTATGTTCTTCGCCACTTGGACCACTTTAATTGGTCACAGATTTGGATTTATTCGCTTCAATGTTATTCTCCGCTGCAGTGCTATTGTCAACTTCAGATACTTTATGGTTAATTATAAATAAAGTTCGTTATAATACAAATGATTGATAAAAACCAGATTTTTAAAAACTTACTTTCGTCTTCAGTTTCCATTGATTTATAAATCTTTTTAGAACACATTACAAGCTTTTGACTTGCAAAGGTTTTAATAATGCACTACTAAAGTCTGTTTCTGCGATATGCTGTATATCGTCTATGCTTTCTAAACATATTTCAAGTAACTAATTTGCGACTTCGGAAACGGATGATATATTAAGTGTTGGCATTGATTTAGCTATGAATTTTTCCATTTTTGACTTTAAATTAGATTCCAAAGTATCCGAGTTACATGTTTCTTTGCCGGTTGGCATCTGGAAATTGTAAAGTTGACATTTTTTATGTATTCAAAAGTAGTCAAGTTATTGTCTTGCTTTTTTAAACATTCACGCTAGTTTGGTTACAATGAAAGGTTATAATTAAATTATCTTAAAATTATTAAGTTGGTTTTAAAGAAAACCAAAAAAAATATATTAAAATAGGCTGCTATTTACGCATGCATGTTAAAAGTTAGTCAACATGCTATTTAGAATATGAATAAGCAAGAAATTGCATAGCTCTTTCAAAGAAACGTCCAGAATGGGTAAAATATGTGTCTATTTGAAAAGGTTGATAAAAAATATTCAAAATACTTCTATACTTAAAAACATGCTTATTATGCAATATTGTTATGCAAAGATCTTTGATGATAAAGTTATATATTTTCAATAACCCAACGTACTTCATTCCTAGCAATGATGAACAGTGTGCTTTAGTGAAATGAATTTATGGCCAAAAATGTCGTAGCACTGAAATGGGTAATAATCAACTAAATCGCTGATATCAGGAGAAAATATGGGGAGTAGCTCTTTAGAATGGTTTGGCGGGGCGTTACCTTTCCAGAAAAATTCGCGCCTTTTAAGCTCGGTTTTTTGGCGGTAACTCGCGGGTGAATACAGCTTTCGAAAGAACCAAGTGTAAAATAGCAATTGTTGTCTGCAATACAGTCGTATATATCTAGGCTACTTGTCCAGATTTCAAGTTATTGCAATGTAGCAAAATTATTCCTTTTCAAAGGAAAATTTCTTAAATCTTTTAGTCTGGTAAATTATATCTGTTATTGGCTTTTGATATAAAAAAACCCAAGGGAATTTTCCACTGAAGAATTCAAAGCTATTTCGCTTTGTAAAAAGGAGAAATGAATTATAAATGTTGTACAACCACAATAAGAAAGAAGTGTCTAGTCAACTACCATCCTACGTCAAATAATAATAATAATCAGCTAGGCTAATACCCAAGGCGCCACCTTAGGCCTAAGTCATCAAGCGACTTTTGAAATGCCAGAATCTCCAACACAGTCATCTAGAAATAAACAAACATACTCTATTTACGCATCTTATAGATTGGGATAAATTATAAGAAAACCCTACATAAAGTATTAATCAACGAAGTCAATCTAGTCTTCTTCTAAAACTTGCACAACTTCTCCGTGACAATTCGGAAAAAAGCTCGTTGATCCCAAGTGAATTCCATAACATGGACAGAGGCCGAATGCTTTTCTTGAACGAAAGTATGATACCATATACTAAGTCGGTGGAAGAAAACGTTGCCAAGAAGTACAAAGAAGTTTGCAAAATAGATGAGCGAAATGTCATTTGTATTTTTATCTAATGATTATCATTCTTAATTTAGAAAAAACTATGGATTTCTTGTTTGCAGATAGGGACCTGGAAATGAAATTCTTTCAGTGCCTGTGTTCAATAAATGAAGTTAAGGAATTTGAATTCCAATCAGAAATATTGGAAGAGTTTCGACTATTACAACAAAGAAAAATGGGCCATGCACTCCTAAACGACTTTATAAATGCTAAAGTTGACAAAAAAAACTACGTGGACGAGGTGGCCAACTCCTGAGAGACCAACTTTATCAGGTATCGTCAAACTAAAAAAAAGGGAGAGAAAACATTGAGAAAGAATGACAAAACGAAGGACACATCGAAAGCGAAATTGAAGTGTTCAAAGAAGCACATGAAAAAAGCTCTGATTTCAAGCAAGCCCATTATAGAAGATACCGAGAAGTACCTGACTGAAGAGACCACAAAAATGTTACAGCGAAAGAAGGAGCCAAAAAGCGGAAACGTCCTACAAGAAGTGAAAATTTCCGAGGAAACACTAGTCATCTCATCACGAAAAAGGACTAAGAGAGTAAGAAAAAACCATTTAAAAAGATATTTCAATTATTAGTGGTTTAAGTTCCTACGTAGCCAATTTTGACCTCCAATCAAAACTGCGATGTGATGAGATATTTTACTCGCTAAAATAAAAAATAAGTTAGGATTTACGAAATCACGTGTCCCTTTTTTACTGTATGGGGGCTATTGCGAAGTGCGAACCGATGTCTATTTTAGTTGGCCGCAAGTGCTGTATTTTCAGATTTCGTCTAACTTGTAATCTGCTAGAGTTATGATTTCTTTGGGCTTAAGTAGTAAACGCTAATCAGGCTAAGCTTTTCTATTTGAGACTATTTCCATAGTTATGTAAATTAAGGTAAATTGTCCTTCATTTTTCTGAAGGTAAATAAAACATTTATCATTGAAAAAATCTTAATTCAAGTAATATAATCGTTTTTTTTCAATCGGTTTTTTGAGAAATGTCTAACAAGCGCTATGGTCGAAATTTTGTGTGCCAGGCTGCAGATCATATTCATATAGAAACCCTTGTTTCTATGTTAGAGGCTTTAGGAAGATTGTAGAATGAAAATGTTAACTTGAAGGGCTCGCTATGTAAAGTGGAACTTGAAATTAAAGAACTGAGAAAGCAACTTGATCAAAAAGAATCTACAATTTTAATTTATTCTGCAACACAATATTTTTTGAAACAGTACATATTAACTAGCTAGGTAAATCTAAAATAGATGTAACATTCATCTCTACTCCACGGTACAAGCTTTCTGAAAATTTCTTAGAGCTTTTCATGCCCGAGGTAATGAGTAGGGATCTTCGAGCTGGTTTATAATTAGCGCTGGTAAGTTTACCAACCGTTATGAAACGCATCGGACTAAAAAAGGTTTCAACCACACTACCGTTAATTTTTACTGGGTACACATAGAAATTGGGGTTTCTTGGGTGATAGTCATTAATGAAGCCCGTAATTTTATGTCACGGAAATTATTGGGAAGAGGCCTTTAAAATGGCGCAAGTTGAAGTAAACCTTATTCATGGAGCCTTAGATGAAATACTTCTTACACTAAATGGGGACAAAACTAAGTATATTTCTTTCTCAAATAGGAAATTACCATATAACCATAATTATAAACTTGTTCTTCATCACTGTCCAGACATAAATACTTGAAATAATAATGGTAATAAATGTGAAGACCTGAAGGAGATATCGAATATCAAATACTTGGGTATTACTATCGATAACAATTTAAAATGGACTTTTCATATAAATAATGTAATAAAAAAGTTACGTATGTGTTTATTTATATTTTATGAAATTCGAAACTTACTCCCATTACCATCCATTAAAATAGTCCATTACATCTTATGGTATTGTTAGCTGTTTGACCAGTTGGAAATTATGCAACGGAATATAATTAGAATTTGTTTAAAGAGTAACAGACTTGAACATAGGTCTAATTTGTACAATGGCTTTAAAGAATTCACAGTACGACAATTGTATGCCAAGTGTATTTTATTGTTCACTTTTAAAAATAGAGAAGAATTCGTTTTACACAATTTATATAGTACTCGCTGTGTTGTAGACGGAAATTTACACAATGAAAAATGCAAATATCAATTGGTCAAAGGCCCGCTATACAGGGTCTTTTTTTTTGCTCGGAAAAGTGTTTTTTTTCAAAAACTATTTATAGTACCGATTTCAAATTTGGAAGGTCAATTCTCTATACCGGGGGACATCAGTTTGAGAAATTTGAGCGTTTTCGGTAATGTTTTTCACCAATTTTGAAAAATTATTTTTCGACCACTAGGTGCGAGATAAAAAATTTCTATTATAAAGTTGTAGGCCGTCATCGAAAACCCTTAAAAATTGTTCACTCGACGAAAAACAATTTATTTATCAGTGAAAATTCGAGCTTGAAAAATTTACAAGTTGGTGAAGCCAAATTACGATTGTTTGAAACGATAATTGAAACCGAATTACCTAATCCAGTTGAAACTTTGGTTAAAAAAACGACCGGATTTAAAAAACACGAGGCTATAGGTCAATCCTAAACATGCAGTGGGTATTTAAAGGAAAACTTTGGGAGATTATTATCAGTGTTTGATAATATTTCGAACAATGCCTCGTTATTCAGTAGCTCAGCGTACCGAGATAGTTGCCATTTACTATGGAGAAGCAGCGCAAAACCTTAGAAGAGTGACTGAAATCTTTGCAGAAAGACATCCAAATGGAGCACCATCTGTAAATACAGTAAGACGAGCAATTCACGATTTCAATCAATTTGGTAACTTGCAACCTAGGTTTCGCGGATTGGGTCAACCGGATTTAGACTTCGAGAACAATGTACTCGCGTACTTTGTGGCATATCCTCGTCACAGTTGCGCTAACGCCGCTGCTGATTTGGGTTGTTCTGCAAATCGTGTGTGGAAAATTCTTCGTAAGAATCGCTATCACCCATACAGAGCTACGCTCCACCAAGGACTAATTGACGGAGACCATCAAAGACGTTATGAATTTAGCACCTGGTTACTAAATGCTGTCCAAGAAGATAGACAATTTTTGCGCCATGTTTTGTTCTCCGACGAAGCGTCATTTTCTAGAGATGGGCCCTTTAATCATCAAAACAGCCATCTTTGGTCTGACATCAACCCACATTGGGGTTTTGAATATCATCACCAGGTTCAATTTGAACGGGTCAATGTTTGGGTTGGACTTGTTGGAAACCGTTTGATTGGTCCCTTTTTCCTGCCGACGAACCTCAACGGCCAAAGGTATTTACATTTTCTACAGAACGAACTGAGTGACGCAATCGACGACCTTCCATTGGCTGAAAGACGTCAGTTGTGGTTTCAGCAAGATGGCGCCCCTCCACATTTTTCCCGGCAAGTAACTGAGCACCTCAACAACGAGTTTCCTGAAAGGTGGATAGGGAGAAATGGTCCAGTGCATTGGCCAGCAAGGTCACCTGACCTAACACCGCTGGATTATTTTCTCTGGGGATTCGTTAAAGCCAAGGTATACGCCACGCCGATTGAAACTAGGGAGGAACTCATTAGACGAATAATCAGAGCTTGCCGAGACGTCACACCAGAAACGGTAGAGAAAGCGTTTGAGAACTTAATTGTCCGCGCACAAACCTGTGTTGCAGCCATTGGTGATATTATGGAAAATGTTTTGGAAAAATTTATGTGAATAAAATATCTGCATTTAAAAACCAAACGTGTACATTTTTTCAAGTGTGAAAACTCTACTACGTTTGTATTAGACTTGTTCCCTTTTCAATTATCGTTTCAAACAATCGTAATTTGGCTTCACCAACTTGTAAATTTTTCAAGCTCGAATTTTCACTGATAAATAAGTTGTTTTTCGTCGAGTGAACAATTTTTAAGGGTTTTCGATGACGGCCTACAACTTTATAATAGAAATTTTTTATCTCGCACCTAGTGGTCGAAAAATAATTTTTCAAAATTGGTGAAAAACATTACCGAAAACGCTCAAATTTCTCAAACTGATGTCCCCCGGTATAGAGAATTGACCTTCCAAATTTGAAATCGGTACTATAAATAGTTTTTGAAAAAAAAAACACTTTTCCGAGCAAAAAAAAAGACCCTGTATATCTGGGGCCAAAGCTATACAATAATTTAGACAATATTATTAAGCACTGCAAGTATAAATATATTCAAACATAAGGTGGTTGCTTGCCTTGTCATAAATGGTTTTCAATATATACATGATTTTCTATGTGACTCAAACTTGATTTAATGTAGTTTAATTTCATGTACAAATTAATTTATTGCATTTTTCTTTTTTCTCTATGTATTGGATTATAAGCCATAATATACCCATGTAAAGAAATATATATATTTATGTCATGCTCTGACTTCAAAGAACAAAATATAATTCTGTAAATTGTCCCTCCCAAGCACAAGCTTGGCTTATGTGGGTTAGGGAGATGTATTATTCATTGTAAATTAAGTTAAGTTAGCAAAATCATGGCATCAATAAATTATTATTATTGTTATTAATATTATCTTAAACTCCTATACCGACGCACACACAACCATTTCTAACGACGGTCGCTCCATCAGTCCGTTTGCCCTTTCTAGCGGGGTCAAGAAGGGTGACCCACTCTCACCGCTCTTATTCAACGCGCTCATAGACAAGCTTATCTGCCCATTTACGACCACGATTTGCGCGCCACCTCTCAATTAACCCGCTGAAAAGTCAGAGCCTTATCCTTCGCGTCTACCACGGTCGCGTTACATCGGTCACCGTGCCTACCTTCACGATCAACGATGTCCTTATTCCGTGTTTTACGTCAACCAACCTTTTTACTTACCTCGGTGTCCCTTTTTGCCCCAACGGCAAAACCACAGCTCAGGTCTCCAGTCTTGAAGTTCTCTCAGCCGTCTAGCTAAAGCACCTGAAGCTGCTTCTTCTCCGTCGATTTTGTCTTCCCGGCTTCGTCCACATACTGTCTCTGTCCTTAATCACGAAGTAGATATTGAAGTCCTTTGATGCTAAGGTGCGCCACTTCTTCAAAATCACCCTTCGTCTGCCACATCAACCACCGGACTCGTTCATCTACCTACAACAATTTTCCTGGTAATGGTCCAAAAGCATAAAACCTTTACAACCAGCCTAGGCAACCTACCTATGGACCAGGAAATTAAACCTTTATTTGATTGGTAAGTATTAAAATAATGACGTCAGAACAAGCTAATATTCTGACACGACTAGGTAGATATAAAACTGAAAAGTATTATGGGGGAAGCAAGATTTGAGGGGAAGAAGGGCTAAAAAATCTCTCTCGGCTCAGCTCGTTAACTGTCATAAATTAAGGATTATAATTTGATTTATTAATTACTTTAATTTAGCTACGTCACTGTAAGGGAATCAATGCCACACGCAAAAAACTGTCCAAACTTTTTTGTAAATACCAAAGAAAACCCAATTAACGTTTCCAACTGTCGCTAATCACTACAGAATACCTACGACTCAACAACTCACTAACCGCGTTCAACTTATTCGTAATTTGCAAAAAAGTAAGAACTACTGATTTGGTTAATTTACAAAATTTATTTCATATTGTACTTCTGAACAGCGTGCAGCAGAGATCATCAACCCACCGATGACTAGAAGTCTTAATGCTGAAAAAAGTAAATTGACTTGACGTAATGTAACTTAACTCAATAATAAAGAAAATTCCCTAACGTGTCCCAAACCAATCCTTCTGAAGCAGAGACTAACCGTAGAAAACAGAAACCAAGTAAATAGCCGTTAAGTTGCACACCGCTACGGGCATTTAATTTCCGCTTAAGTATATAATAATGATAAACTTAATTGAATTAACGTTTTTCTTATCGTGACTCATTTAACTTAATATATACGAAAGGACTTAAACTTTTCTTTAAAATAGTTGTTTAGATATTTAAATTTTTGTTTATAAAATAATCATGTTTTATATTTTAACAAAATGGTCTGTTTACAAGATGACGAGTCAATGTATTGAAAAGTCAGCCGAATGAAATTGTACCACCAACGCCGAGGGCAAAATTTCCCAAACCAGATGATTTTTCGAGAATGGTGGAAACCAAATTCAAATGGAAGGTTCCAGAAAAACGGATAAAAAATATACGAGACCTCTGGTACCAAAGGCAAGATGCCGAAAGAGTAACCGCCACTGCTCATGGGTAATAACAATAAAACCATCTTATTATAAACAGTTTAAGGCTCTCAAAAACTGAGCCAAATTGGAATTTTGTCGAGCGTAATTTAGTCGCTAACGGGTGGTACAAGAAAGACTTATTGGAACGTGTTAAAACTCAGTGGAAATAATTGGTAAATAGTTTGTTGACTTTTCATTACTTAAATTTTATTATCTTTGTCGTTTTCAGAAAGTGCCAACTCGAATATCTAGCAGTGAAAAAGAAAAACTTTTAGACGATAAAATACATAACAAACTCAATCGAAGTTCGTGAAAACAACCATAACGAAGAAGGGGTTTTCGCCAAGAGATTCATTGAAAAAGGTAGAGACATTTCGATTTTGATACTAAATTTATAATTTGTTCCATTTTTAATTTTATGCGAATATGGTGGGCAACTTCTGCCCAAATGTATTGTTGAGCCCAAATTCCAACGAACAGTTGGGAAGTGTTGTTATTATTACGTAAGGCACGAAGGGAAAGATTTGTGTTTTGACGCACAAGACGGAGGCGAAATAGGATGATTTATTAATCGTCGACGCCACAAATATAACGCGGTGGCTAAAAAAAAGTGGTGGACGGGTCCCTTAGACTAATTTTTTAGTTTAATTAGTTTAATCGATATAAACGGAGACGAAGAATTAAGAATAAGCTACAACACACGCAATGGACCGCCACAAGAAGTTCCGTTTTTTTTATTAAACGACAGCGATTCAGACGATATACATGTACAATTGAATTTCGGAGACACAACTTCCGACATTACATCAAATGAATTTTACTAGAAACACAATCTGTGTTATTTAAAGATTATAAATTTACTTGTCAAAATTCCTTCTGGTCTTTCTTAAGTCTTTTGAATTAGAAGTTAAAATTTTTTTAGAATGTTCCACCCACCCATTACCGATTCCCTAAAGCCCCACCCCATTACCGATTTCTGAGACACCAACCCCATTATCGATTCCCTAAAGTCCCACCCCCTCATAACCGATTCCCTAAAGCCCCATGTGGTTAAGTAGAAAATAATGGAGATTTTCTCCAAGTCAAGTCTCATTTTATTGATCTCAAATCAATAAAGAGGTAAATGTATCAAGATTAAAAATTAGTGCTTACTTTCTGAGCTGAAATAAAATACACAAAAAATGGGCATGTAAATGTGAATCCGATAAATATCGAGCCCTATGGCATTCAAATGTTAAGGCTAGAAATCTACACTTACTCCTAACCACCAACAATTCGAATTATCAAGTTTATTTCTGTGAGAAAAGACACTTATTACCCATCGCATTAGGGTGCATACAAAGAAACATAAATGTATTCATTATACCCATGAATATCGAACTGTACCATATCTGCAAGGTGTTATCCCGATCTAGATAACTTTCGAAGTTATAAAGCTACTACGTCAAAATATTTAACCAATGAAGAGCTAGGGGAAATGATGTCGCCACTCGCTAAACGAGGTTAAAACTTTAGTTTATCCGTCCGTGCTTAAACTTCAGCCTCTGTCCAACATGGATAGGCACATACCTAAAGTAGCTCTTTATGGATAAAATTAATACATTGAAAAAGCGGTAATGACGTCACAAGCCCGTGTTACCAGGTTTTTAATGAGCCTAAAAGTGTATATATATTTTTATTTTTTATTTCAGGTTTATTAAAAATAAGATTTTCAAAGATCCTACTTACATATATCAACACTTAACAACTTTTGTTTTAATGTCCCATTAAACCAGAAGTTCATTTACTTCTGGTTAAACTAAACCAAAAAATTAACGAAATATAATATTATATAGTGATATTATTACAGTTTTTTAAATTTAAATTTGTCTATCGTAATATGATAAGACTGAAAAACGTACTTTTATATTTAAGGAATATGTATATTTATTATAGGGGTCCAAAAATATGTATATTTGTATATGTCAATACTGTTTCAGGTTTTTTTAAATATTCCTATCTTTTCCAATACTACACTATAGCAATTTATCTGTGTTGCCATGAGTCACAAGAGGGAGTAGTCACCTACATAGTTGAACTTTCTACATTCTTTCTTCCCCTTTTTTTAAAATTTGTCTTCTGGTGGTTTTACTTGGGTAAGCTTTAAGTCGGTGCCTAAAGTATCTGCATGATGCCCTTCAGCCACCAACAAATCATCTTCTTTGCTCTTATCTTCTTTATTGAAGAATTTGCCATTTGGTGGTTTTGGTTGGTCCAACTTCGCATCACTACTCGAAGTGTGCTCAAAGTGGGTCCCAGTTAAGGAATAACCACCTCCCTGGCCTTCCACACTCTCCTCTTTCTGTAAGACTTGGTATTTTAGTGGTTTCACTTGGTTTTTCTCAGAATCAGAATAGCGGTCCTTGGTTACCAAATAATCAACCTCTTCGATCTTTTTTCCTTCTTTACATAAGCCTTTGTCCCCTGCTATCAAATAATTATCTGGTAAATCACTTAGCCATGAGTCGTCTTCGCCTGGAAACAATGGGTCGCTGTAATACAATTTTAAACTGTGCATAAATATTAAATATTTAACCATAAAGTATTTCAATAGAATTGAGAAATACCTATCTTCTCCTGTCAAATCGATGACTGTGCTGGGGCATATCTTCCTTTTCTTTGGGGCGTTAAAAGAGAAAGACCCAGATTAAGCATTGGCAAATAGCCCGATTTCTTAAAAAAAAATAACACACTAATCATTACCTAGGACATTTGCTTAAGTTTGCTGCATATACTTTTTTTGGTGTCCTTCCGCATTGACAACCTGACGAGCTCGCTTCCACTTCCGTAGGACCCATCCCAGGTTCTTTTTATGAAGGGCAAAGAATATCAGGCTTGAAACTCCACAATACCGAAACCATAAATAACATTATTCGAATTTAAAAGTAAAATAACACAAATTAAGTATGGCACTATTATCTCAATGTAATTTTTTCAATATAACCTTTTTTCACCAATGACCATATAAAAACATTCCATGACTTCGGACTAAAAACTCTCATAACTAATTTTTGGTCTTTGGGCCTGATAGGTAACAGTGCAGGTTAATATCCGCTTTTTAACGAAGAAGCCAAAGCTCATTTGAAAAATGCAATGCCTTCCACGTGGAAATGGCTGGCATGTTTTAGGCCAAAAACTTTCAACTTTCGTGGCAATCAGACTATAACCTAAGAGTTACAAACCAACCAATATACAAACAAATATATATACATACATTCGATTTTATTTATATAGTTATAGATAGCTAGCAGACGAATTTTCGCTACAAAGCAGCGAGCATTGGGACTGGACCAATGTTATCCTCCCATATTCTTAGTACATAAATACATTCTTGCCGACATTGAGGAGTGTCATACTAATGAATGTTATGCTACATCTAATGAAACCAAAACATATTAACCAACCTTTTATCTAGAGGGCTTGCGGTGTTTCCCCCAGCACTAGCAATTTCTGAATTCATCGAAAGTTCTAGAGTTATATTTCCAATTGCCTTTGCTCTTCCTATAGCCATTGGGATGCTAGCAAGAAATTATAATTTAAAATATAGGGAATCACTATCAATGTGCGACAAATTACAATATTAACAAACATTTTGCCTTCTAAGTCAGCATATCCCTTTTTCTCAATTGAGTAAGAAACAAAGCTTTTCCTCAAATCAGCACTAGCCTTCCAAGATCTGTACATTGCTTCTAAAGCAACATTTGCGTTGCCGTACGCTTGGTAGGCTCTATTGTGCTTCAGTGCAGCACAAATCATGCTTATAGGGGATTCGTTTAAAAATCCAAAAGCGGCTATACGAACTATTTGATTTGGGTTTTCAACTGATTTCCTGTTAAACAGCTCCCGTATTTCACTTGGCCAATCATTATTTTGGCTCGCGTCTCCTCCGATATAACGTCGCAACACTTGCCACGCATTGATTTCACCTCCACGCATTATTAACACAGTCCTTTATAAATATTCACGGATCTAGCCACTACCAAAACAATTCACGCCGTTCTACTTATACGAAATGTAAAAACAGTCTGCGCGATCTCTACTAGAACTATGACCAAACAACCACAAGTCTGAAACGTTGTTTAACTTGTTTTCCTAAAAATCCGGGCAAAAGATAGTAGTAAGTTAGTAGCCTATAGTCGTACGAACCATATAATACGGAACAATGTCAGAACGATTGCCGATAATGGAAACCTCCCTGGGTTTGGACCCTGCAGTTAGTTTGGTTTTAGTTCTGGTTTTGACTAGAGGTGATCATCGGTTTGTAATGTTATTGGGATAGACATCGTACGATACAACGACTCTTTAGGTGGCTTCTCTCTTGGAGTCTCCAGTCCTTCCCTTTTATATTCCTTGGGTCGGCTTGGGGATATCTACGATTACAGGTGGTCTACGTGGGCTGGGGTGAAGTTTTCTCGCTGTTGCTGGGGTTCTTTCGAAAAGTTTGAAGGATTTTACCATGTGGCGCAATATGGCCTTCAAGTTGTTGTTGTCTTTTTGAGTTTCTCGGCTCCATACTGGCGGATGGCGGGGATTTAAAGTAGAAGTGCTATATGGAATACAATGGAGCTTTGTCTCTAAGCAAAGCTAAGCGGGGGAATTTAGTTTAATTATGTTTTAAGTACTACAGTTAATTTTAATGTATCGTATTTTTACCTATCTGTATGGTTTATCTTTGGCCCTTTCAGGGTATACTACACTTGACTAGTATTTTGTGGGTCTTTGAAAGAGTACTATTAATAAGATGTTGATTAGGTTATTATAGGCAATTTCTATATCCCCCCCATTTCCCCCGCTAGAGCTAACCCGGCGTCGCCTATATTAGAGGATTTTTTCCCCGTCGTACTACCCTTTTCACTAGCGAATTCTGAACGTCCAATTTGAAATAAAAACCAATAACTTTTTACCTACTTATTTGCAGTAAATGATTCTTGGATCAAGAAATTACATTTAAAATAAGAAAGACAACTAAAGAGGGTGGCGGGCCCATTGTACAAAATACCCTCTCAGGATGCTGTTTTTATAGCCTCTTCCCCATATGTACTTATAAATGCTCTAAAAGCCCTACACTGAGATACTTATTTTCTTATTTAAATAAATAAATAAACAATAAAGTTCTTTCAGTTAGTAGCTCACGACGTCGCCAATGTTATATGAGTATTGAAGGAAAACGATAAACTTATCAAATGAAAATCTATATTTTATTCATCGTAAACATTAAAAAGGTTAAAAAAATATCTGACAAGGGTAGCAATAACCGAAAATTGTTTTATTTAGAGGCGCAACGCTTTTCAAAGCATACTAATTGGACTGCCCCAAAGTTTCTTTTAAGCTCAGAATACGTATTGCATAAGTTACTGCTCTCTATTCATATCACCGAGGTGATATGGGAAATCGCGGTGTGTTACGCCTCCCACGCGTGGGCGACTACCACCTGATAATCAAGGGCAGCGATTTGGAGAGAAGGGGGTCGCCATTATCGAGAGAAAAAAGAAGAAGAGAGTCGGATATATTCCGGGCCGCTTGAAAGGCACCCCGTTACACCTCGGCCAAGGTGATAAGGAATTCCACGTAACGGTGGTCACCTTGAATAACCGCCGGGAGAGCGGGGAGTATCGGCGGCGGTGAAGGAGATGAAGGTGATATTTTTTTAAAAAAGGGTGAAAGATTTAAAAAACGTTCTCTGGAGACGAGGAAATTGTCATAACTTCCGGTGATGAGGGGAGGAGAAGGTTCTCGTTCCAGTGAGAATACCCTGGAACGGGGCTAGAAGGAGAATAACTATATAAAAAAATTTATTATAATTTTGAAAGACGGAATATATAAATTCTTAACTCACGAAGTTAAAGCCTCAAGCTCTTCCCTCGAGGAGGAGCATTCAGAGGAATTGGAATATGAAGAAGACGGTTGACGACTAGCTACAATTTTTAAATTTAGAATAAAATAATCACGCGAAATAAAATTTGAAAAAATTTACCAGCGTTTACGGGGATTTCTTGAAGACATTTCGCGGATTTTAGGGGTTGTCTGACCATTGGTAAATTTGTGAGTCTAGATATACAGGTCATTTTAAGGGGCGGGCTCGAAACCCTGATGACCTCTAAGGGGTTAACCCCTAAGGAGTTTCATTGGACCCCCGCATAATTTACCGTTAAAACTGTTAAGGGAGTCTAGAGTATTTTTATCACCAAATAAAACCGCGTCCAAGTTATTTTAGACAATCGGGAAGTTTATGACATAAGGTTTACTTTCAATAAAAGAAGGAATTTTTATAACGGATGGGGAAAAATACAAAGAACGGAATGCGACATTTCCAGCGTGAAAATCAGACGATTTTTATTTCTAAAGCGAGATTATGCGAACCAAAATTAATAGCTGTTGATGAATTTGGGGGACTTTTCTTCAAATTGTGATTAAATGACGTGTTTTCAAAAAAACGGCGAGAAATATTCTAAGTGGAATCAAAAATATTACGAGCTGGAGAGAGACGATTCATTTTATTGCTTAAGTGTTTTCCACCCCCATACATGTCTGGTATACCACCCCCGGAGGGGGAGGGGCCCTTAAAACCGAGACCATAAATAGAATCGCGACCCGATTAAAAGTTCCATTCGATATATGGAACGAAATTTTCTTGACTTGCTTCGTGAATTTAAGTCGGATAAGAGACCAGTAAGTCTTAATTTCCTTTATAGGTTTTGTTCTATTTGGCTTCGTTAACCCATTACCCTGATTAATTACCGCGTGTATTACCTAAATGCCTGAAAGATTTGGAGTTTATACGCCTATTTATTGAGCTTATCGATTACCTTAAACTTATACCTTTGCCTCCGCGGAAATGTAATATTTTACGAGAATTGGAATTTTTAATTCAGAATGTCCCAATCGAAATTAAAACCTCGACCTTGTTAGCGGAATGCGCGAAACAACGTGATGTATTAAATGATTTCGGCGAAGATGATTTCGATTTCAAATTATCAGCTAACGCTAGCCCCGTTATCTCCATCGATGACAATTTAGTGGGTGCCTATTTCCCTTTCTCGAATAATTAATGGATCCCCCTAGCTGAAAAGAGATTAGAGGCGAGTCTAAAGGATGACTCTTCGAGCTCGGATGACGAGATACAATTCATAGAATATTTCAACCCTTCTGAAAAACCACGTAGTCCCGAATTAACTAAACCCATCCCCGAAAAAGAGATTAGGAATTCCGAAACATTTCTCCCTCCCCCGGATATTCTCAGTATGAAAATACTTTACTAATCAGGTCTAATCCCGCGACACCCCCTCTAGAAATGACTTGATCCTCCCCGGAAAAAAGCCCAGAATGGGAGAACTTCAGCCTACCCTCGCCATTTTCCCAGCTTGAAAAAGCATTACTAATTAACCGCGAACCCGAAACCAAGGGACATTCGGGAGACCACGAAAAACCGCCGAGGGAAAATAATATCCCGAGAGCTAGCGCGCCTGATATATGTCCTTCAACACGGGGCCTTAAGCCCCCAAAGACATCCCTATTAGCCGATATAATAAGAGAAACTATCGTGACGAATATTATTAAAAACAACGGAGAAACGGGACACAAGATAGACCCCCTGAAGAAGAAACCTGGTTTGCGGCATTCCCTTTAAACGAAACGTCAAAACTTCAGCTGACCGTTCCGAGAATAGCGTGACACGTGGGGTAGCTAACGTGGCTGGCTCTTCACCGCCCATGGCCTTGGCGCGCCCGGAGAGGAGAGGCTCGCCTCTATCTCCACCAAACTTTGAAACGCTGGCGCCATTTGGCGGTCTTAAGCGGCATGCCTCTTACGCGAAGGCCCTAAATGGGTAAGAGTGTACAATAACTGATGGCTTTAACAGGGAGTCGGGGTTCGGCTCTTGTAACCCATAAGGCCGGTGGCGCACTGGGAGATGTTAGCTCTGATCAAATGGTCCTATCTCCACCTCTGACTTCGGTCAGGTTTGGGCTGGAAACTGAACTTCGGTTCAGGCTAATGGAGAGGGTCCAGGCAAACTGGCCGCCTCGGCGGATTGGGTAGCCTGCTGTGGGGCGGCGAGCCTCCATATGCGGGCACGGCGGTCCTGTTTCCCGGCCTTTGGGAGTCCCACCGGGTTCTCCGGTGCCAGCTGTGCCGGGTTACTTGGACCGCTGTGTGCTCGTCGTTCCCCTTTAGGAGCTCTCTCCAAAGGGCTTGGCTCCCTGCCTCCATAGGTGGGGTGCCGGCTGGAGTTGCTATAGCATCCATTCTTACAGCGCCGGCCCTAGGGTAGAGCAAGTGGAGCGGTCGCTCTAGGCGCCACGACAGCGGCCAGGTGGAAAGGGGTGCCAAAATTCCCTTTGATAGGCGCGGGGCGGCGTGGCAACAATAGAAAAAAATATCTCGCTCTACCCTGACCAAGGGCTAGGGCCGGCGCTGCATTCTTAATCCCACTGCTGTGTGCGAAGTGGGGATTGGTCCACCCATTGCTGCACCTTCTGCTGGGTTGAGTGGCTTGCGTCAAAGTTGCGACCATCTGTAGTCGGGTTCTGCTACTCATGCTGGATTTGACACCTGTCTGGGCTAGGTGGGGCACTATGATGATAGGCCTCCGCGGTGGTATGGTCTCTGTTACTAGGTACACCGGGCTATAAATTCTGACACACTGCCTCTTTCGCGAATATAGACCCGCTGGCGTTGATGACGGTAACGTTTTTATTAACGAGGAAATTAAAAGTAGACATTTGAATCCGGAAGTAGATATTTTACCCATCTTGAATAATACGCCTGAATTTCAGGGGGCTTCAATCACTAATAACTTAGCTCTAGTTCCATCTAGAAAAAGGAAATATTTATCTCAACTTCTTCAGTTAAATAATAAAATCGCGGTTCCTGAAGCCGATTTCGGGGGAGATTCACCCCGACCCGGGACATTCCCTCAAACTAACGCGATATTTCTTAGAGACGCTTTTTCTCGCTGCAATTCCCCTTCACCCCGACACCTTTCTAGATTAACCGGGGCCATCGCATAAAATTTTTAAGTGGAGTAGTGATGACGGGAATTTAATTTCTGCTTTTGAATGGTTTTCGAATGAAGATATTCCTCCTTTAATTTCACCCCTCTCCTCGGACGATGATAAATACGGATCTGGTTAAGTTTCGCCGCCTCAACCACCCCCGATTCAAGTAGGTGGTAATCAACCCGAAGTCATCCAGCCTCTTCAAGCAGCCCAGCCTGAAGACGTGCATGCTCTTCAAGAACCGGAAATCATCCAGCCACTTCCGGTTCAAGCCATCCAAGCTCCGCCCGTTCAACAAGATGGCCAAGGTTTACAGTTAGAACTACCCGCGAATTTCGAAATTACCCAAGACGGGTCGAAAGAATATCCGCAATTCAATCTCGTCGGGAGATACGTTGAAGTGCGGTTTTTGGGTGACGTTGAACTCGGGATTACGCAATTCGTGACCTTCATCTTCGATCAACTTCTCGATGATGAGCAAGTCCAAATATCATGCACCTCGGAAGTCTTTCCGGCCCGGGTCCTCGAAATCTCATTCCGTCAGAAATCACAACTCGAGCCCGGAAATGTATTAGATTTACTCAGATGAACGGGATGCTTTTTGGAACTCGCCAATTTTTTTCACGATTAACGTGGTAAGACTCCCGAATGGGGGTTCATTGAGGCGACGCGGATTTAAAAGACACATTGATTACATACGCGACAAAAGAAGTTTAATCTCGGTTCTAAATAAAGACTCACTATGCCTTCCGCGCGCCTTAATTATAGCTATCGCGCATTTAAAGAAAACGCGAAACCCTGGAAATAAAGAATATTTTCAGGAGTATAAGGCTTTGTATAAAGCCTCTTCTCGAAAACAACGGGAAAAAGCCGAGGAGTTACGCGTCGAGGCCTGCGTTTCGAAACGCGAATGTGGTTCCTTCAGTAGTCCAATTTATTCTTTCCGATAATCAAATAATCGTTTTTGAGGTTTTTAGTGACAGACCGCGAGTCTTATTCCAAGGCGAAGGCGGGAACCCCGACAATAAAATTTATAATCAAAATATTACGAAGTGATTGTTAACGTATTTTTGTCGCCACGTAGCCCGGCAAAATCAATAGGTCTTTACCCACATCAACGGTTACCTGTGGAACCACTGCGATACCCCCCTACATCGAGCTAGAACATCGGCTCAAAGCCTTAACGGATGACTCCGCCTTCGTTTATTGCAAGGGAGAGGAGAAATGCCACGTCCTCAGGAAACTCATCCCCCAAGCGGTGATCGAACTCGGGGAATCGGTTGTCCAAAGGCCAAGGACATCACTATCGACCAGAACTATCGTTGTCGATTTCATCGACGGGGAAGCCCGACGCGTCGCCAAGTGGTTGGAGGCCTATCACGAGGAGGCTCCCTCGCCCCTCTTCGAGGAAGACGAAGGATTCTTTTAAAACTTTTCTATATTAAAAAACCGTTACGTAATTTTCTCCATTCGCGCGCGTATTTTCGTACCGGATCATTCCTGAAGTTGGAGAAGTAATTGGTAGACGTATTTTGAGAAAAACAGAATCGCTAGTTTCAGGGGGTTTCCCTGTGAGTTTTTAAACGTGAGGGAGCTTGCGAAAGCGAGTTTTTTTACACAGGGCACAATGATAACGTTATGTGCTTCTCTTGCGATAGGGTCGTCAAGGGGTGGTGGTCTAACGACGTCCCGTTACTGAAACATATAGAACAGAATCGTTTATGCAAATTGGTAAATGACGAAAATACGGGGAATGTTCCTGTCCTAGAACGCGTGAAAGACGATAAAGAGCAGATGGATGAGACGGAGGACACGGAGCTAAATCCTATGCGCCATGAGCTCGAGAGAATTCGCTCGTTTAACAAGGGATTCCTTAATAATATCGTAGAGGGTAGAGCTTTAGCTCGTGCGGGGTTTTATTATACTAATTACAAATATTCGGTTTAATGTTTCGCCTGCGAGGGATAACTTATGGCTTGGGAAAAATACGATAGTCCTTTCGGTAAACATATAGAAATTTACAATGCGGGAAATATTTTCTAAGGGGAGGAATTTGGAAACGTAGCTCATTTTGTAGCTGACGAGGATATTGTAGAAACTAACCAGTCACCTTATTCTTCGACTGCCGAGAAAGCCATAGTATACTGTTTTTTAAAAGAGGTGGTTGACAGTATAGAGGGGGATAAACGGAAACGACTGGAGACTAAACATTTTTGCACAATAGGGTAATAGGTTTTGGAGGCCGTGGGAATCTCTCTTTTTCCCTAACTTACTCGCGGTTTGAGGAATTCCTTTATTCATGGGTGTCTCTCCCTAGTTAGAGATTTCCCCGGGATTTTAGTTCGATAGGAATCATTCGATCGCTAGTTTACGAAGGTGTCGGACAAAGTTTTTTATGTGCTCTAAAAATGAATACCCTGGCGAAACGAGTCGCGACATTCAAGAAATATCCTACCGAGTATATGGACACTCTCGAGCTAGCCCAGGCGGGTTTTTTCACAAGGCCCTGACCGTGTGTTTCTGGTACGACGGTTTGGTGGCTGATTGGGAGATGGGGTCTAACCCCCTGCAGTGTCACACCGCTTTGTTTCCCGAGTGCGAGTACGCCAAGGTGGAGTTTGCGAAGCTACAGGAGAACTACGATGCCCAACTGGCCCAATGAGGTATGCAGCCGAGAGGTTGAAGACTTTCGCCAGTTTCCCGCTCGAGAATCGTGCCACGTAGAACTCACCAACGCGGGTTTTTTCTACACCAACTTTGCGGACTGCGTGAAATATTTTTTCTGTGGTGGTGAGATCGGAGAATGGGCGGCTGAAGACGATGTCTTTCGGGAACACGAGAGATTGTTTCCCGATTGCAAATTTGTAAAAAACTATTATTGCGGGAACGTCTTTTTAAAATTATTCATGCCCAACACCACGTAAAATTTGACCACGTTCTCGTAATTTTCTTTTTCCTCGATGTAGAAGATCGAACCAACTATTCCTTATTAAATAATTTTAATAATTAATAATATTTTACATCCTATTTTAATAAAACATGTACAGAAAAGTGTAAGAAATAAGATTTAGTATTATATTCGTATCGTTATTTTAGGTAATAAAGTTATAGGTAAGTGAAGGTATCCATAAAATGAGCGAGGTTAAGTTAAAAAAGGCGAGCGAAGTTAGAGGGCTCCATAATTTTGGATCTATAAAAACGGCGGATCTATAAAATTTGCTCTATAATTTTGGTATCTATAAAAAAATGTGTTTATGGATAAGGAAATTACGAAGACTTATTCATATTTCTGCTTATCTATGCCCGAGTGCTCTTCTCTCAAGAGCAAACCATGAAAACATTTTTCTTTCCCCATTTTGTTTGATCCCCCTGTCGATTTTCTGTTGCACGAGAATGGAAATTAAGCTTAACAAAATACCATGAGACTTTAAAATACTGATTTAGGTTTTTTTCTATCATTTTTATAGTTATTAGAAACATCTTTTTCTATCAAATACAAGTATTCATAAACTTATGGTTATTTCATGCTGTGCATAATTTATTAAGTGCCCTAAAACACTCCCTGTGAACCCTTCTATACGGAAAAGAACACTAAGTTTAATGCACATATTTCCAAAAATTACATCAATGAAACAGCGGCTATTGAGAGAGATTTTGTGATAGAAGTTCATTTCATAAAAAATGTATTCTGTACCTTCCAAAGACAAATGTATCATGATACTCCCAGAGTATTTGGTGACTAACCATGTAGTTTCCCATGTTAACTGCCGCAATTTCAATTCCATCAAAGTTCATCACATTTTCACAAATTGGATTACTGCAGACACAATGAAAAACTATAAAGGTAAATTATGATTGTGTTTTAGTTATTTACATAATTTTAAATTAAAGTTCGAAGAAAGTGGCGTTCAGAAAACTTGTAAAATGTGACATAATAATTGTATTCTGCAAATTTTAACCCTGCTTATTAATCCCAAGTTTGAAAGTAGCAACAACTTAATACACCTGGTGAAAAAAAAAACAAACTAATGTTGTCTCTAAATGCGTAATGTTGGCAACTTAGTAAGAGATAGCAATGTAGGAAAAAGTGAGAGCTTGGGAATAGTTTTCATTTAAATTTACCATGTACACAAACTCTATTTTTTCACTCGTCCTTCAAGTGGTGGGTACTTCAGTCCCTTTGCTCATTTCAAACTTACGCCACTAGATGAAATTATTTAATGATGTTTCATTTTAACGTGAATGTGTCATTTCGAAGATAGGACATTAGAAAACAAAGTGAGTACGAAGTCTCATCATGTAATTATTCAAATGGACCTATTTTTTCCAATATCGTAAATAAGCAGATTCCAATACTGATATCAAAGTTTTACCGATACTAGTACTTGTAAAGACTGCGGCCATTAACGGATTACGGAAATAATCGCCGATTTTGATACCGATTATCCATTACAAATTTTTTTACCAGTTGTTAGCCGATAGATTTTTATTGCGCTTAATCTACAATTTGGTTTTTCTTATATATGCTGATATTTATTAATGGGTTGTTTATATTAACTAAAATTTTATTAGTACGCTTTGTACTAGATCGTTTTATAACCAATTATAATTGCCTTTATTATTAAATTTTAAAAACTTGTTAATGAAGGATAGGGATAGTCTGAAATTCCTTTACCGCGATCGTGGTGGCAATAAACAAACAATTTAAAAAAATTCAGTGCGGACTTCACCTATTATATCAACTTAAACATATTGGTTCTATCCAACATAAAGTTAGTTCTGTTTTAATAAATTCGGATATTCTTAAGAGAATTGTTGTGGTAAATATTTTTTCAATATATTCATTTATATAGATTGATTAATAAATATTCATAAATTCTAGCCTGAATTTTAAACCAGATTCATCGTGTTATACTGAAGCAGAAAAATATCTTCTACGAATTGATGTAATTATAATATTTTTAGCCTTCAATTTTTCTTTATCCTTTTTGTTAAATTAATTTGTTAGATTATTTTTAGTTTAATTTGCGGCATTTCTTGTGTTGTTTATTATACAAAAAAAACAATATTGTTTGTTTGTAATGTAGTGATTTTAATAACCAGATAATTAATAATTATATTTTTTTACTTTTTAATAAAAAAGTTTAGCATTGTATAAGAGTTTTAGTCCACCTCTACGGGTCAAAACTGGTTTACAATTTTCCCTGTGGGGATTTTTGATGTCATTTTGGGGGCCATCTTGGAAAAAATCGGTAAAGTTTTAGTCCACCTCTACTACGGCCCAACTTGAAGATTGGCAACGGCTTCTACTTGAACTTCTTGAACGGGAGCATAATTCAAAGGAGGCAGGATCGGTGCCGGAAAATATAGTCCATAATAGTTTGCGGGAGTTTTAAAATCTTCTTCTTCCAGCTTGGACATCGCGTTGTCTCTCTATTTTTAAGGTACACCGCAAAGCCATTCCAAGCTACCCTAGCTATTAGCGCTTCGTACATCAATTTATGAAATCGAACCGCTCGATTGTACTGTTTTCCTTCTAGCACCTTATTTATAGAACCTTCGGCGATTACTCCAGATTCAACTGCCAGATCTCGAAGACCAGCGTCGCCAAACATTTTTCCAATAACCGACATGAAATAACAGATTGTATGAAAGTTACCCATTATAAGAATGACGTCGCTAAATTGGTCAACATTCATCCAAACTATATCAGCGGCTTTGGCGTAGAGAGCTTGGTCGAATACTACAGCGATACTCTTAATATTAAGAAAGTTTCGTATTTCCAAGCTCTGTCGTAAAAAATCTTGCACAGTAGCCCTTTCCTTGGCCGGAGCGTTAATCGTTGGTAAGTATTCCACTGAATCTGCTTTAATTTTTACGTTATCTCGCACTGTAATGTTAAAACCTGTCCACGAGCTTATTTTTTGATGGGACGAATCGTAATTACGCACCATTACCCAGATCGGATTGCAAATGCGAGCGCGTAGAACCGCAGGCTCAGTGTAATCGCTGAGATCTTTTGACACGATAGGAGGAGGTCCTTTACGTTTTTTGACGATATATGGATCTAATGATTTTCCTAGTTCGTGAATAGTTCGTTGTTTATCGCTTCGGTTAAGCTGACTTTTGTATCTCATGGGTACGCACTCTCCCGTCGAACGCTGAACGATAATACCATTGACTCGATGGGATGTACCAGCCCCACTTAAAACCTCTTCTTCGTGGTCGATATTGTCAAATGCTAATACAGTTGGTACGTTTTCGAGTGTATTAATTGGAAGGGGTACGCCTGTAGCATCCACTTGTTTTAGCTTCTCTACGCATAGTGCCGTGTCTATTCCCTCTAATGTAGAATATGAACATGAATGTCCGAGGCAATTGGCAATTTTTATCAATTCTACATTTCCTGTTAAAGTTTTGATCACCCAAGGAAATAAAATGTGCTTCGGAGTCATTACTTTTCCCTTGTTACTTCGTAAAGAATATCTTAAGCTATAGACCAAGACACCTTTTTTACTCGTTCGGTGCAACTTGTTTCGCCTAACAAGTACGTAAAAAAGTCTGAAAAGGAAGATGGTATCGTGATATAGTTCGAACTCAGCTCTTGTGGCATAGGTGACCAGTGTTGCTCAAAATTGCTATATTTAATTTCCTTGCGCAGTGAAATGGCAGTCTCGCGAATTAATGATTTTGATTTTTCTAATTCATCGTACTCTTCAAGTTGGGTTTTTAATTTAACGAATCATTCTAAAAGGGAATCCATGGAAAGAGAGTCCTGTCTTACATAAACCCGAAAAAGTTCAGAGAGTTACCGAATTCTATTTCAATTTTCCTTCGCAAGTGCGTTTTAGTCGCATCGTGAACTTCGTGAAGAGGAATTCCATTATTTTCCATAAATGACATTAATTTAGAAGTAAGAACTACCATGGAGCAGGCTGGTTGGTTTACGAAAACCTCACCATGTAGGCTTTTATATAATTGCTTCAATGACTCCGTCTCTGCTTTCTCATACGCGTTGACTTCTTCACCTGTTTCTTTTAAATCGGATATTTTGGTTTTTCTAGTATAGTCCCTGTAACACGTTTTGTGATAGTTCGCTTCAGCTGCAACTATATCTGTAGAGGTAATAGCGAGTATTCTTTCGTCACATCGCTCCGTGGCTATTTGTCGTATAGTTTCGTCTGACCTCAATTCTAATGCTTGTATTATCGTTTCGCGTGTGTTACTTCCTTTCTGACAAAATAAAAAGACCTTTTCCATGACTCTTGATTCGGAAGGACTTTGCCGACCAGATCTTCTGGTTACAGTTTCAATTTCTTCATGAAGTAGCGCACTTTTATTTTTAACTAAATTTAAAACTTTCGTAATTGTAAATTTAGCTCTACAGTTTCTATGGTAAAAAATTTCACTTAAAGTTGGCACTGGCATACCTTCTTGGTCCAGTTCAAGTAACAGTTCAAATTTACGAAGCTTTGCCGCTTCCAAAAGCAAACTCCAAGAATTATCATCCTTGGGATTTGTCAGTTCTCTTTTATCTGTCTTTTCTTCACATAATATACACTTTATAAGTTCTTTATGACTTCCTCTAACTCGGCTTTCCGCCATCGGTGTTTATCTTTTGCCAAGGCTTCAAAACTAAAACTGTTCTATTCACGTGCAATCGCGAAAGAAAACCATTGCCCTTAGTAAGTTGGCGCCATCTCTTAACAAGTAAAAACGCCCCCCTTATTTGTTTTCCGTGCAGCGCAGCCTGTATTTACACTAAGGAGCCCAAATTGGTTTTGAATTAAAGGTATTGTACTCGTTTAAGCGAAGTTATACACAATTATGATTTTATAAAAGTTCCGTTTGAAGAAAACGACCAATTTAGCCCAAATCAAACTTTAAAAAAATATAATTTGTCGATTTACCAGCAGGTGGCGCTATATAGCGAATAGTATAAAATGCCGTCCAATGGTCTAAACCCCATGATGATCGGATAAATAGAAGCCGAGATATTGAGTGTTAAAGATCAGACGGATCCGCCATTTTGAATAGCTGGGCGCTTGACTATGCCATCATGCGGATTCTATTATATTTTAAGACCCTTTATCCGAAAATATAGGTTTCAGTTGGTCCGCCGAGGTGGTAATCAAATGTGCCATTTTCGGTACCTGGCTCACGGACTATTATACGAACTAAACGGCCAAGAGCCCGGAATTCCTGATCGACTAATAATTGCCATGGACCAAATACATATACTAAATTTGGAACCTCAATAACAGAAATTAATTAAATAATATGACCTACTCCAGCGGATAAATTATTATAAAAGAAAAGATTTTTGATTAGAACTTTTCTGTAATAATAGACGTCATACCAGAAGCTAACTAAAACCACTTGTGTTTTTGTTTAAGTAAAGCGGCTTATTTCGAAGTATTGTGCGTCTAAAGGACAATTATAAGGTCAAATATTAGTCGGTACTTGATCACCTATATGCATTACTTGATTATATTCCGTCATCAAAAAGTACATATGGAAAACTTTTACTAAGGTGTTAGGGGGGGTTGGACGTATTCACTCTTCTTTTGGTGTGTTCGCCAAAATATTATATAATTATGGTTTTGTTTTCTTTAAATAAGTTTGGCTTCTAATGATAATTGTTTTTGAGAAATTTCATATGAACTCCCTTATTTAAAATTTTAAATGGGGGACTTCAATAATCTGTTCAGTGTAGTGATCTCCACTCTTTAGAGGTTTTCTGATTTGTGTGCAAGAATTAATCTTGTATAAATCGGGACTTCAACGATATTTTTAATAAATCAGTGGGGACATATGCACACCTTTTTGGTGTGATTGCCAAAATATTATATAATTATTGTTTTGAGGACTTTTAAATTAGTTCGGCTTCTAAATACAATTTTGTGGGGACTTCAATAATCTTCTTAATGTATTACTGGGGACATTTAAAAAGTCACATATTACCCCAAAAACCAATCTTTTTTCTAAAGAGGTTTTCTAAGCTATAGCTAAGGTAGTTAGTACCAATTTTAAAAAGTATTGTTTTAATTGATTGTCATTAATCTGGCTGTCAATTTTTGAATGTGGGTACCTCAATGGTCTTTTTATCCTTCATCCGGGGACATGTTAAAAGTCGCACATTCGATAACTACTGATACACGAAATATTAGGGGTAGTCTTATAATATTGCACACGGTTTCGCACATCTTTCTGGTTAGAAAGATAAAATATTAAATTATATTGTTTATATTTAAATTTTTGTATTTGGGGACCTTAATGGTCTTCTTATCCTACACCCGGGGACATTTTAAAAGTCACACATTGGATAAATAACAATACACGACATATTAGGATATTCTTATAATATTGCAATCTTTACGGGTGGCTTAAATTTTATATAGTATTGTTTACAATTTTTTGTATTATTTTGGCTGTTTTATTGATTATGGTGTAAAAACTATTTTTCACAAGATTTCAATTTTTGTATGTGGGTACCTAAATGGCTTTTTTATTCTACATCCGGGGATATTTTAAAAGTAACACATTTGATAACTAATGAGAGAAAGGTGTTACCGTTCCAAATTTGAATACCTATTCCTAGTTATTTTCTCAGAAATAAGAAAGTCTGGTCGAGCACAGCTAGAACAACGTCAGCGTTTGATTTCATCCTTTCTCTTTGCTTTTGTGAAAGGGATAAAGAATATCCCTTTCATATATAATTTATTTTTAAATCGAGCGTCGTTTTAACAACCTCGGTAGCAACAGTTTGCCCCTGACATTGTTGAGTTTTCACGTAAATAAATAATTCAGAAATTAAGTAAAACGCGAACATGGAGTTCAAAATATCTACTATACAGGGGAATTTTTTGCTCGAAAAAGTGATTTTTTTTAAAAAAACTAGTTTTTCTAGAAAGTTGAAATTTGTACTGTATATTAAACTTGCCGGGGGACACTTTCTACCAAGATTGCATCTGAATCGAAAAATATTTTCACGTTTTTTGAACATTTAAATTTTAACCGCTAGGTGTTATGAGAAAATTGTAGAGCGTCACCGAAAACGTACAAATAGAGTTGGCGCGAAAAAAAATGACGTCTTTTTCACTGACAGAATAGGACTTGAAAAAGTGACAAGTTTGGCAAGCTAAAATATTTTTTTTGAATTTCTTTGGGAGAGTAGTGTAACTTTATTAAAGTCAAAAAAAAATTAATCTGGTGTTAAATGCAATAAACACCGCTGAAAAATCGAGGAGACAATGGCAAAGAAGGTATTTGATTTCGTAGGGTGGAAATGCAAATTTTTTGGAAAAACAGAGACATTTTATCTACTTACAAACAAAATTTATAAGTGCGTTTCGAAAATACCACCTTCGGCTACGATGTAGGCTTGAGCGCGAACAATCATATGGTCGAAGGCGGCTTGAATCATTTCCGGGGTTACTTCCCGGCAAGCGCTTACAATTCGTTGACGCAGCTCTTCAAGGGTCTCAACCGGAGAGGTGTACAAAATTGTCCTTGACGAAGCCCCAAAGAAAGAAATCCAACAGAGTCAGATCGGGAGACCTTGCTGCCCAGTGTACGGATCCGTTTCTCCCAACCATCGTTGTGGAAATTCGTTGTTTAGGTAATCTCTTGCAGCTATTTGGTAATGAGGCGGAGTGCCGTCTTGGTGAAACCACAGTCTTGCTCGTTGCGCCAACGGCAGTTCGTCAAGTTGTTGTTCTAGCTCATTTCTCAAGAAATCTTAATAACTCTGGCCATTTAGATTTACGGTAAGAACACTGGACCAATTAACCGGTTTCCAACAAGACCAATCCAGATATTCAAGCGCCCAAATTGAATTTGCTGAAAGTGTTCATATCCCCAGTGTCATGGTTTTGAGATATTCTTTATCTTTCCGTAACTTCATTAGCTCATCTTAAATGAGTTGTCCATGCCGTTCTTTAGATTTCCAAGTGGACAACAGCGGGAACACAGTTCGTTTTTGGGAATCCACAAAATAAAAGTTGTATTTTTATAAAATTTCGGCAGCTTCGCCCTCGCCTAAGATATAAGAGTGGGAAATTAAATTAAAATTGTAAAATTTTAAAATTTTGTAGTTGCGTGCTAAACAAATGACTAATTGTCGATCATGGCTCAAGACACGAAATTAGTTAAATCCAATCTAGATTAATATTTTTTTAACAAGTTAGCCTTCCGATAATTTTTTATAATTTGTTTATAATATAATATTATATGGAGTTTTAAAAATATATTATTTGAAACTTGATTTTATTGAAAATATGTATTTAAATTCGATTTGTTTCTCTAAAAATGGCAAATGAACACCCCTCAAAGCTAGACATATGCGAGGGGCACGTCACTTCCATTTTTGGTGCGTCTTAATCATAGTAAAATGATTAAATCAGGGTAATCAAGATTATACTATCTAATCACTATCTAATCTTTTTAATCACGATTTAATCAATATAATCGGTCGAATCGAGAATTTATCATTTAAATCAAAACTAAAGTACGCTTTAATCATACTAATCACGATATCATTTTAAACATTTAATCATTCTTATCGTGATTTAATCCACTAATTGGGATTAAAGTGAATTTAATCAAAATAATCACGATTAAATCGGATTTTATCTTTCGAGGGGTGCGTCGTTAATCAAGGAAGTGACCTGCCCCTCGGACATATGCTACTCACCAAGTGTAGTGAAACCGTTTTCACGCATGCAATTTACCGTGAATTTGTATTCTTCTGGATAAATTCTCTTGAAGGACGACCTGTCATATTAAATATTAAAAATAATATGATACATTGTAATCCAATATAACTTACAAACATACCCTTTTTTCGAGTTCCTTTTTAATGACGCTTCATTAATGTTAGCTGTTTGTTTTAAAAAGAGATAAAATAAAATAAGTTTCAACATGAATTAGAGAATTTCCTCTCGTACTACATACCCATTTTTCGGGTTCCTTTTTATTAACTCTTCATTCATATTAGCTGTTTGTTGTTAAATGGGATAAAATAAAATAATAGTTTCAACATGAATTACAGAATTTCCTCTCGTACTAAAACTTGTACTTAAGATAAAATAGTCTGAATAAATTCAAGTCCGCGTTGTTTAAAAAAAATTTGAATGGGAGATAAAGATAATAAATTAAATGCCAAATGGGATCAAAATAAATATTGAGTGTATATAATAAAGAGTGAGAGAGTCGCAAAATGTTTTTAGAACTGATATAGGTGGTCGGTGGATCAACGAGGATTGCAATAAATAACAATTCGGAGGACAAGGGAGTTGTACTACGAGGCTTCAATGAGTGTCGAACTGAGCAATTAGAATAATTAAAGGCCAACCCACGATTGCGAGTCTGAAGTGAGACGAGACTGCATTCTCACATCGAAAATGGTATTCTATGTAAAAAGGCGGAGACAGGACTAGGTATGGCGTTTTATGCGAAGACTACAGCGGTTTAGTTAACGGTTTATTTCCATAATAGTATTCCTTTTACCCTGATTTGAGAGCGAAATAACTTCGAATAATGAGATTAAAGTTTAACATGAATTTTTTTAACCAAGGTTTAGTACTGGAGATTATAGTTTAATCCGCGAAAAAGCGAATTTAAGAATATGAAACACGATATTCTTAATAACATCACTATTTTGGGGACGCTGTTAGAAGTTCAAAACATAAAATTGTGCATTAACCCTTTGTCCATCAAATTCTATTTGTGAATCACTGAATTGAGAAAATTTCCTCTGCCCAGTTCAAGCGTTGCCTACGGTTCAATAACGCTTAGCTAACTAGGGGTGCTCTACGGCACTTTTTGTATACAAAACCGCAGCGGCCTCTTCCCGCGGGCCCAAATGAAAATCACACAAATACTATATATATTTTGGCGTTAGTAAAGCTATATAGTCTTTGTTTTGCTATTAGTGGACAAAATTATAATGTGATATAACCGGACTGTTTACTATTTGTACTATAGTAAGGTGCCCACTGTGCCTTATTATAGGCATAAGTGCACAGATTTGTACTATTCTATAAAGAGATTTAAGAGAATTGACGAAAATCTGCTTGTCTCCTTCAAGCCAGCATTGTTCAAGCACTACCCACTAAATTAGTAGGAAGTGATATTCAAGCCATTTCAAATGCCAAGTTATTTGGGTTATTAGGAAGTTCTTAGATGAAACCTTTATGTAATATATTGCATATGTCCAGAATGACTTTTAAGTTGTTTTGTCACATATATAAAGGTTTATTATTAATATATATTTTAGATGTCAGACATGGGTCTTAAATTGTGGCAATATCAAACTTAACGGACTGATCCCGATTGTTTTATACAAAAATCATAGGATCTGCTAGGAACATTTTGCTCTTGACCAGTTTATGAACCCTTAAAAATGGAACTGATCAGGAGTGCCATTCCTTTAAGGTACGCTTTTCGCAGGGATTCCCATCAAAGACTATGAAAGGTGGAAGGAACTTTTAAGTCTTTGTTCCCATCATCGCTTTCCTAACAGTATCATATAAGATTCAGAAAACAATTACTAAAAATCTTGTGCCTGAGTGGTGACACCTCAAATTACTCCATGTAAATAAACCGCTACTATACCCTGTGGCTTCGTCAAGGTTTTAGACTCCAAGTAGACCAATCACAGATGATATATAAATAAAGGCCTTTATGTTCTTTCGTTATGAAAAAATTGTGGAGAAAAAGCAAGTCGGTTATTTTTGACAATTTAGGCAACATCTTGAGCGTAGTAAAGTTTTCTGTACTTTTGATTATCTTCGTTGCTTAGCTCCTAGAAATAAAAGGTCTTTGCGTAAAAACAATCGTTTGTATAATGCAATATAATAATTATCTTCCATTTATTTGTGGAAATCTTTTTAAATTGGTTAAAATCAACTTTTCCTAGCACCCATCTTTAATTTTTCCTCTTTTTAAAAAAATATACACTGGTATTTTACCCTTTACTTTTGTTGACATTTCGAATGAAAATTGTATTTGAAAAAACACTCCAGCGCGGTTATTTTTTTACTTTCAGCAGTCTAAAATTATAAGCGACTGCTTCTATTGTTTAGCGAGGATGGATAGCAATTAGTACCTTCTAGAAGACTTTTAACTAAGTGTAATATCTAATCACATTCATTCTATTATATTTTAATAACGATCTTTGTGCAGAAAAAGTATTTTATTCTGTTACGTCATATTTCATGTTAGTATCACGGTTCTTGATTGCGAATGAACAAAAAGTGCCCATCTTTGCGCAGTACGCAAAACTAACATATCAAGAAGTCGATGAATAAAAGTGCGACGCCGAAACAACCTTTCGTAACGTATTAAAATAAACGTAATAAATTTAGATAACTATAAATGTTAGTCATAAACGTAAGCAAATAATAACACACAAGGGGGTTGATATTTATCTATACACTAGCTGTTTCTTCCCCCAACAACTACGAATATTAAAGGTGTGAATAATAAACAGTTAAGGCGGGCTTTTAAAGGAGCGAGAAAATGCAAAGAAGCTTGCGCGTGTAGCCGAAAGCTGATAGACGCTATCGGAAAAAGCTTCCGGAATCGGCCTCTGCTCAGAAGTCTCCTGCTGATCCCGTTGCTCAACTTGACGTGTTCCCGTGGTTTGTGGCTCCTCTCGGATTCCAGAAAAAATGGAGAAGAATATGTTACAGGCGATTTTTATTTCGTCATAGAAAGGCTTGCCATATTACTGGTTGTTAATAACGATAACGTGACTAAAAGCTAGAGCTGAAACCCCAGAAAAACGAGCGATAATATCAAACGGAATTTGATACCACCAGCGTCGGAATAAGTTGTCTGTTACAGCAAGTAGGCAATCGGCTCTCGCCTCTTTGTAAACGCAAAAGCGAGAGCCAACGCCGATGAAATATTTTCAGTTTCGAGTAAAAGCTTCGGGATCTCGCTCGCTTATAAACCCGCCTTAAGCGTTTCATTTCCGTAAACGGATATTAGAAAACTCAAATATGATAACACAATGGACAGCAAGAAACAGAAACGTTTAAACATGGCTTCTTTTAATCCGTAACCATAAAATCCACACCGTTTAACTATTTTGCCCAGTTTGAATGCCAATAGGTTTAACGGTGACCAACACTAGGACGTAATTGGCGAGGTTCCCAAGAATTTTCCCTGGGGATTTTTTGTGCATATTTAATCGTTGTAGAACCATGAATAATATCCATAAATAAACAGTTAAGAAATCATTTTATGATTAATTAAAAATTTGACAGTTAATTTATCTGTTCCACCGAGTTCTAATTGGTACCTATAAAATCCAATATTTTCAATGCTAAGGTCCGATAATTCGTATAATTTATAGTAAATTATGGCTGGGAGCCCTGCAGGAACCACTTCTAACTGTTTCTGTGTTATCGTTAGAAGTTGTTGTCCTAATTAAAATTATTTTATCTCGATTTTAAAGAAAGCCAGTCAAAGAAACCGTTAGATCTCGACTTAATTGCAGCCGTCGTCACACCATAGCAGCCAAGATTTACCTATGAACGGCAGCAGTGGCTATTGCATGAAGACGCTGACGGATATTATTTAAAGGGAATATAACCTCTGGTATTTCTGTCGCCCTCCGAGGGTTCCAATATTGTCCGCTGCCTCCCACGGCTTATCACACCTGCGGCGCTGATAAACACTGATTGTGAAGGGAATAAAGGAAATTGATGGGGTCTTCCATAAAGAACGCGTTGGAGGTTCTATTCCCTTTAAGATAAGGAGGATCTAGTAAGCAAAGCGTTTTATTAATATCGGTGACTAATTAGTTATAAATGTCAAGTCACTGGGAAATTTGTACCCCTAAAAATCCACGAAACAAAAACGGAAATCAGTCCAACTAATAAATGTCTTTGCAATAAATCAGTTTGGTACTTCAGTTCTCTGATAACAATAGAATGAAGTGATACATTACATGAAATTTTTAAATGGAAATTGGTAAGGGAAATATGGTTTAGACGAAAATGAAACGTAATTTTAATTAAAAATTATGCATTTTTACAATTATTGAGTAAGTTCATGGTTTTTGGCACAATGTGTTACAACTTATTTTAATATTTTATAAGAAAACTTAAGGGAATTTATTAAATTATTAAAATGTTACTGGCACTTGTTCCTTTTCTTCATATTTACATTAAATGATTAAAATACGGCAGTCTGGAGGTTTTTTTTATAGTTTTCGGCAAGCGGTGGTGCAGTTTTATGAGCTTTCTTATAGGTTATTTGGTTGTTTGTATATTCCTATTAATGTCATTAACTATAAATGCATCTGCAATCACTTCGTAGGTATTTTCTCAGTTAAAAAAAATTTCAATGGACTCTAAAGCCGTTATTCGACTTGTGGCAATGTTTCATCCAAACTACGGGACCCTCTATTTTCTGATTAAACACAAGAACAAATTGGAGACTTTGACAGCCTACTTTTCAATCTAAAGATATATGTCCGCAACGGCCTTGTCAAGTCTAATTATAAAGGGGTATAATCTTTTAATCCAGTTTGCACTAATAAACAAGTTGGCAAGCCAAAATATACCTCTCCTCGGAAGAATGGTCCCTAGTGGTATTAATTTCTCGACACGACCCCCAAAGATATCTCCGCAATTCAGAGTTATTTACGAAAAACGTATTCTCGGTTCAAACCCTGCCCGGTATAAAATTTTAATTTTAATTTAAATAATTGAGACGAAACAATCGAGTTTAATTTATTCAGAATATTATAAATTAAGTAGTTACAACAGCGAGTTAGATTCACTACAACAATGCACAATTGAATTTAACCCTTTTTACAGTACATGTTTATCAGTTGAATATAATACTAAGCAAATTTTAATGAAAGAAACATCTACAGATGGTATTTGTATTTTTCTCGCTTACGAAATACTTGCCGCATCTTTAACGGTCATTTTATTTCAACACTCTAAGACTTCCAGTTGACGTTGTGACACATACCGCATGAAAAAGACCAATGCCGTCCAATTTCCAATATCATATAATGACTCGCACACCCAAGAAATCATTGGCTGCGTTAGAAATCGTAGATATCCAAATATCCACACCAAATATATTTACAAGAAGCAAAAACCTTACCATCAACAAAGCACAGAGAGCCACTTGACTAACCGCCAGCTCTTAAAGCAATTAACGTTAAATTATATCCTTTGAATTAACACAACTATATATAGGTCGTTAATAATACCCGTAAATAAATAAAAAAAAACTACCCTTTAACCCTCTAATCTCGGCTGACTGCGCTAAAACAAGATTTAACCTTTAAAAAAACCAGATTAGGCCTTCATAAATTCATTAATAAAAAAAGACTTTATTACCTATTATGCTTACGATGCCTGTCTTAATTTCAGTGAATCTAAGCAGCTATCGGTGGTTCTGTGGTAGAGCGCTCGACTGCCAAGCCGAATGGTCTGGGTTCGAAACCTGGGTGGCGCATTTGTTTTTAATCAATAGAGAAACGCTAAATTAGAATTTCTTCGATGCAATAATTTCAATTAAACCAAAATTTCGTACTCTATTAAACACGCTTCAGATAAAGCTGAAGGTCTAATTTTCAATCAGGTGTAGCAAGTGTCGGTGGTTCTGTGGTAGAACGTCCGCCTGTTGATCAGGAGGTCTCGGGTTCAAATCCCGCCCGATGCGATCGAAAATTGATACTAAGACGAATACCGTGTACAACTGGTGGAAACCCTGCCATTGGGCGTTGAGAGGTAGCATTACACTCAGCACTCGGTCCGTCCCAAAGTCATTAAGAAGAAGTTGGAGAGAAAACGCCCATATAAACACAACAGACTCAACATGCACAACCATCAGAACACAAACACAACAAATTCAACACTCACAACCTACGCATAAACATTACAAAAACGTAATACACCAAACCATCACGACGGTGAGCGAAAAAACGCCATCCAAACCAAACCGCAAATGCATCCGTTAACGCTCACCGTCACACGGTGGTTTTGCCAACCCTTTGAGAAACTGCGTACGCAGTGATTACACTTTGCACCGAAAATGCGAACGCGTTCGCAGGCCTGACAGACCCACAGACCCACACGTTGGTTGTATAACCCCTCCTAGGGGACTTTGTCCTCTCGGAGAGGTAAAAAGCAACCGTTCCAAGCCACTAGCGATTGTAAACAAGTTGGCAAGCCAAAATATACCTCTCCACGGAAGAGTTTTTAATTTTCAGTGAAGTTTAACTGTATCCGTGGTTCTGCGGTAAAACGCTCACCTGTCGTTCAAGAGGTCCCGGGTTCGAATCCCGACCGATTAAAAAATTATACTACACCCAATGACAAAAAGAGGGCGCTTTTGGAAAAACCTTTTCCCTGATTCTAAGAAACTGCGTACGCAGTGATTACCCTTTGCCTCGAAAATTCGCAGGCCTGACAGACAGACCCACCCACAGACAGACAGACACGGTGGTTGTATAACCCTCCTAGGATACAAAGTCCCCTCGGAGAGGTAAAAACGCCGAAGTAAAGTTCGCGAAAATATAACTTAAGTCTGTTCTCAAATTTGAGAAAGCCTGTGTGAAGCTTATTTTGCTCCTCTATGTTAAATATGATGGCATTTGGCCACTTGCAGCGGTTGTCAGCAGGATTTGTAGTCTTGTTGCTTAATTAGGGTGCAAACAGTTCAACCCATCCCTGGGCCTTTTGTTATATTTAACATTGATCATGCTGTTCGTAGCTTTGTTAACCATCCTCATTTTAATGCTCGGGTTTTACTTAAAGTTGACTTTGTTACCGCATTCAATAAAGAAATCCGTGACCTCCTCCCTGAAATTATCTAAATAGAAATTCTAGAACAGTTTTTATTTCTACGTCGAAGCTAAAACGACACTTCTCATCTCACCGATGAATAATCCATTATTTCTTCGGAAAGTGGTGTCCGGTAGGAGGAAACGTTGAGCCCAACACTTTTCTATCTCTTCGTACAACCGGTTATTTATCGCATATCTGAATAAAACATCTGGAATTTGTACCCTAAATCACTGTGCCTCTTTAGCGTTTTACACCTCAGTGATTAACCTAGCCATGAAGATCTATAATCAGATAAAGACTTAGTGTTGAAACGATCGATATGTAAGCTTCTGCTCCTGAATTAAGGCTGTTTTGACGACGACAACTTTTATTTGTTGGTCAAGAAAAATATGTTTATCAGAATCTTTTGGGAAGTCATTTCAATGTTTCTCTACAAACTCAAGTAGGTCATTGCTATCCCTTTAATTAAAATCAGACCATTCGACTTGATTTGGTTGATTAAGTTGAGAATATGATTTATCGGATAAGGAAGAACGTTTATATATCAGAGCTTTATTATTTTTCCTTCTGTATAGTCTCTCTGCAAAGAGTGGCCCTTAAATGTTTGCAACTTTGACAGATATTTTTGAATACTAAGTAATCGCAATAATTCGAATGTAAAGAGTTATTATGCCAAGAGTAATAGCCATTTTTCTGTCTACTATTTATGCAGCGTATATGTATCCTGCTTTATTAGAAATTGTTTTACTTTTTCCAATGAAACCTTTAAACCTTTATGTCGAGCTGAATTATAGAGCGCTCGAACTCCAACGAATGACCCTGGGTCTGCGGGGTTAGTATAGATCTGCTCAAGTTCTTTCTCCATATTGGGTAATATTTTGATGTAATGGCATGTAACGCCAAAAAAGGAAATTAAATAATTCTAATATTATAATAACTATGATAATTAATACAGCTGTGATAATTTTCGGTGATTTTGAAAATGATTGTGATAAATAGGCTAAAAGTCCTAAAGAGACCGTTTCTGTACAACCTTCCATTGTAGGCTTATACTATGAAATAAGAACAAAATTATCAGGTTAATATATTTTATTTAGTATTTATTTAAGATCTTAGAGGACTAGGTGAAGATGATGATAACATTGAACTACTTGGTGGTGTATGAAATACAGCGAATGTTTTTAACAGTGTCAATCTTACAGGATTTTTAATTAAACGTTTTGAAATATTCGACTTATGAATGCCCTCGTAAAACTCTGTAACTCCTATAGGATCAATCGCTGTTCCAGGCGTTTTTCTCACAGCGTCATACAAAAGATCGATTATATTAGATCCTCCAATCACTTGTCCTCGAATAGAAAGCTCTCCTGAGTTAGACCATCTAATATATCTCGGATCTTCCGCAGTCGCTCGGTATAATGAAATCGCATCACTAACATAAGTTGCAGGTAGAGAATAAGATATTTGCGCGAACCAGGTTTTAGGCCGTTCAGAGTTTTCAATAACGGGAGAGATTTGCTCTTTACGTACGTAAGTTAACGGTCGTTGGAGAGTTTGATTGTATAATGCTAATTTCTCTGATTCGTTTAAATCTGGATTATCTAGAATAGATTTCATTTCATCATCGAGTGTCTTCTCTTTTTGAAGTTCAGGTGTTTCTTCTGTTTTGGAAGGTGGAGTGTTTTTAATCTCTCCATTACATCTTCAGGTACTAGAAGCATTTTTCGAGCCATCATCGGTTTATAGCTCGGCTTATTGCACTTCCGGCGACTGAGCTAACGATAGATAGCAGTGGCGCTAATAAAAATGGAAGAAAACCACCTTTTTGTACCAGTATCTTTCGTCGTTTTGATATAGGGTTCTTCTTCGACACGTTTCGTATAACCGCGCTATGTTTCTTTAACCGCTTAAGATGACGTTCTGACAGTTCAATTGTTCCGTGTAATACATTTAAACAACATTCAAAGAGAGCCAGTATAGCTTCCTTGCTAGCGTATTTGATAGCTGTCTTTCTTTGATTTAGATTACAGGATGTCAGGAAACGTAGAAAGTCTAGGTTTTCCTTTACTCGTTTTGAGACATCCATTTATTGATTTTCTTAGCCTTTCTTAAAGCGCAATGAACAGTTTCGGAATGAAAAGGGCAGTTTAATTCAACGTCTTCTAGTTCTGATAATTTAGGACAACCGGTATCTTCTATGTTAGTTACTGGAACACCGAGGAGTTTCGATAATACTGCAGATTTTTCTAAACCTTTGGTGAAAAACGAAGTAGCTTTTTCCGCTATCTGATTGCAAATGTCACGTCTCGTTCTGTAAGGACGTTCGCCGTCATCCCATCGAAGATGACAAATGTTATGAGATATCCATCTGCATAGTCTTTTATTTTCGTTTGAAAGCTCTTTGAAAGGGCATGGAGATTTGAAAGTAAACACTTCCAATTCTTCAGTTTCTAATACTACGTAAGCTAATTATTTAATAATCCACTCTCGATTAACCCTAAAAAAATTCGTTTCTATAATACACTTCTTTTGGAATAAAGACAGCCGATTCTTCAACCGGTATTAAACCTGTTCGTAGTAAATACTGATCTGGGGTGTGAGGTTTCAAGTCAACTAATAAATACCCAAACTTCCGTGACGTAGCTTGTTGAAACGCATCAATAACGTATTTGCTATTGGTTGGAGATATCTGCCTCGCGAGAAGATTAATTGTTGATTTATCTCGTGGTGATTTAAAAATTAATATATAATGAGCATATAAATTTAAAGTTCTTATTTCTTTTCCGGGGTAATAAAGGTTTTGCATTAAAATTAGTACGGAGGTGTTTCTATGATGAGATCCACGAATAAATAAATTAGTTACATCTTTATTATTAGATATCTCGCATAATAAATCGTCTAAAATAACTAAATTCCTAATTTGCGGGTTAATATATTACAATCGAGTAACCCTTCGTGAAACTCGACTGAAGGTGTGTGTTCTAATATTGATTGAAATAGTTTCGGTTGATACTCGGTATAACACCATATTATCCTCTCCGGAGGAGGGGATATACAGGTCTTCTTATATTGAATCAACCGTCCCATCAGGAATGACTTTCCGCATTGGTTGGACCCGGCTACAAGCCCATTCATTGGATGTTGTAAGCTTAAATCCATAATGGTTAATGAGAATCGGAACATTAGTGCAATCAATTTTATTAGTTTTTTAACAAGTTTTTAGCATTGCATATTATTAGTGACATTATATTATTTAAAATTTCTTTCGACAATTCACAGCGAATAGTAAACATTTCAATAATATTTTCACAATCTACCAACATAATAATTTTATAAAAATGAAAATCTACACGCTTAGAATAATCCGTCATGATACAATCATGCTGGAGTTGAGATGGATGATCAATTTGACGGCCATTGCACGCTTTCTTAAGAGCTTCGTGTAATTGTATAATTACAACGTTAGTCATCGCCTCCTTTATTTCCTTGATTTTCTTTATACACTTCTGAATAGACTCGTACTGGTCGAGGAAATTCAACCAAGAAGATTGAGCGAAAGCTACCCCCTCTTTAGTCGGTAACAGTTTTCCATAGTTTACTCCATAACCATGGTACATTTGTCTCACATCTAAAACCTTTTGTTCAGCAAATCTATGAACCGAAAACCGTTTGGTTTCAGAACCTGTGAAAACCCACGAAGTTTCAGCTTCGTTGTTGAAATAAGCTTCAATGGCATCTTTATTTGTCCATAGCTCTTGCAGTTCCGCTTCTGTTAGTTTGATACCCTTTGTTAAATCTAATAGACCCCAGTAGATGGTTTCATCTGCATAAACGATTAACCCTTTGTCAGCAGACACAGGAAATGAACAATTCCTATAACATAAATGCATTAAGACAAAGTTAAGAATTATCACCGAGTATTCCTACTTACATTTTAAGGTTCCTCGGAGTCACTTCCAATACAATTCAGATGGTGAACTTTCTAAATATGGTCTTACTATTATACGGTTTTCCCTTTTTATACTCTGAAATTATTTATCTTCGATATCTTATTTATTAAAATGGAGTTTAAAATTAATTCCATTCTACGTATACGCATTTTGAAGTGTATCGCGTTACGTATATAGGAATTTACCCGGTCCTCATACGGAATCACGTGTACAATTACAATACTAGAGAACGATACGATACGTTTCTCATACTTAAACTTTAGATATTCGTTTGAAATACTCGTGAGAAAGGTTCAAGTGTCATATTTAAGTACTACAATGATATTAAAATGAAGTTTAAAAATATTTCCATTCTACGTCATTTTAACAACGAATATTCCATGACGTCAAAACACTCAAATCCATGTTTTAAATCTGCGCACGTTAACCGCTTCCCATATTCCATGATGTCCAAAAACTCTTAAATTCAAATTAACCGCGTCCACCGGGTAATCCGCGCGCGCGCCGCCTAGGTTATCAATTTTTACATCATTTCATCTTATTACGTACGATAAAACTTGATAAGATATACGTTCAAGTGTCACTCGCGATAAGCAGAGATAAATGAACAAGCTGGCCTAAACACAATATGTTGATATACGAAAAAACAAATCGTCGCGAGAAATATCATAAATACATTGACTTTTTGACGATTTTACCCCCCTTTCACCCCTTAAATCCCGGATCCCGACTATCCCGGGATCGGCGTCTCGCCCTCACTTTCCTTCTACTAATCTGGACTATCGGCCAGAGTTAATAGTGTAAAACACACAATTATGGTACTAAAAAGCTAAACGTGTACTCCAAAATTCAGAACTTGCTTCCAAACTATATAAATGTAAGAGTTAAAAAGTATGAAAATGGCATTGAAGATATTTATGACGGAAAAATATACAAACATTTATCCAAGCCTGGAATGCCTTTAAATAATCATATCTGTTACCTTTAGTACTGATGGGGCGTCTCTTTTTAAATCTAGCCGCTATTCGGTATGGCTGATTGTTGTTACTATAAATGAGTTACCGCCTACTGAACGTTTAAGTCACGTGATTTTAGTTGGATTATGGTGTGGCTACGTAGATCCAAAAATGGATATTTTCTTTGAACCTTTTGTTTCGGAAATGAACCATTTGTACAATGTTGGTTTCACTTGGTTGAAAAATGAAAAGGATATCTTAGTTAGTAAAATTATTTGTATATGCACTTGTCCTGATTCCGTTACGCGGCCCAAAATGCAGAATTTTACCCAATTCAACGGCTACTATGGCTGTAGTTGGTACTTTCATCCGGGTCATTATGTAGAAATTGATAATGGTCGTCAGAAAAAAGTTATAAGATATACAGGCACTGAAAACACTTACGCAGATCGTAACGAGCAACAAACGATTAGCGATATGAAAGATACGCTAAAATCTGGAAAACCCATTTGTGGTATTAAAGGACCAACCCCTCTTATAAGTTTGCCTTTATTTAATATAGTTGACAGTTTCGTTCCAGATTACATGCATGTTGTATTACTTGGAGTCATTAAAACTCTAACAGATATTTGGCTTTCTACAACTAGTGAAAAATATTGCATTGGGTCTCCAAGAGATTTGTCAGTTATTGACTCTCGGTTGAAAACTATCAAACCACCTCATGAAATAGCAAGATGCCTAAGGTCTTTGAAAGAAAGAAAGATGTGGAAAGCAAATGAATGGCGTAACTGGTTTTTATTTTATTGTTTTCCATCTGTAATTATGTAAGACATTTTTATCTCCTATCAAAGAGTAATAATAATAATAATCAGCTAGGCTAATACCCAAGGCACCACCTTAGGCCTAAGTCATATATTTTACCAAACGAACTTAAGAAAGCTAATTACATGATCATGAAGTTTGTTTATCAATATCAAGTCCTTTTTGGTGAGAAAAATATGGTTTCCAATGTTCATTTTCTTTTGCATTTGCCCACTAGTGTATTGAATTTCGGTCCTTTATGGGCACATTCAGCATTGGTTTTCGAAGATGAAAATGGAAAGTTATTATTGTTCGTTAATGGGACCCAAGGAGTTCCTTTGCAAATTGGCGAAAAATATTTTCGAAAACTTTGTTATGAAATAATTATTTATAACGTCTCCCCTAAAACAATGAAATCAAGTAAAGATTATTTTGAAAAGTTAGGTTTGCATGTAGATTTAAAAAAAAACAAACATTTTAAGTGTTTAGGGAAACCTGAAATAAGACAACTTACTGACATAGAATTTAATTGTTTCCCGGATGATCTCTTTAACGTGAATGCATATGGAATGTATCAAATATTTAAAAGAACCATTTATATGGGTGTAATTTTACATGGAACTGTGTACAAAAAGACCGTTATGCGTAACAATTGTTTTGTAAGCTTTGAATGCGCTGGAATTATTCTTTATGGGGAAATTCAGTATTTCATAGACGTTGGAGACTGTTTAGATTGGTATACATTGGAAAATATGTTTGTGGTAATTCAGGTTTACGAAACCAAAAAAAAACTTGTGTTCCTCAGGTTAGAATAGGAATTAAAACAAAAAAAATCATTTTACAGGTATCAAGTATAAAACAGAAATGCGTTGTTATGAAAGTAAACAAGAAAATTTATATATCAGACTTTCCAAACTGGGTAGAATGTTTAGGTATAATGTATTAAAAAGGTATTTTTTACTGTATTTAATTTAATTTTATTTTATGGGGGTCTTTCTATAAATTCAGCTACGCTTTGCCGAACTTGTTTTTATATTGCCTTTACATCACGATTTTATAGCGTTATTGGAAGAGTTTTGAAACGCGGGGTTTGCACGCGCACGTGAAAATCCGAGGTTTATTTCGTCTTAAGCGCGCGCTCGTAATATTTATGAAGTTAAAGTAGCTCACGTTAATTTATAGAAACATCTATTGGGATTCAGTCTACGGCAATAGGGAGTTAATGGAATATGAAAACCCAATGGTTTCCCATTGATCTCTTCATCGGTAATCTATAGGCTGCTATAGGGTGTTAATGGAAATAAAAATAGTTTCCCATGAAACTCTTAATTGGTAATCTATAGGCGACAATAAGGTGTTAATGAAAAAAACCAATAGGGGTGGAGACTGTGGGGAGCGGGGTGGAGACTGTGTGGAGTATGATGAAACGGTTGAGGGTGACGCAACGATTGCAAATAAGTAAAAGTACGGATAACCTGAAGATGGTTTATGATTGACACACCCCGTTTTCTATACATGTGTGGAAAGAGGGTTACAGATGATGAAATCCATCGTAACTTGAAGAGGGGTTAAGTCTGATTGACACACCGCGTTTTCTCCACCTGCGTGGAAAGAAAGTGATGAAACACGTCTGCTTTTCAGATAATACAACCATACGATATATAACGTACGAAGATAGGGTTAATTATAATATACGAAATAATAAATATTTTGCTTTGCGAATTAAGTTGAAATTTGTACCACTTCTTTCACCTATATTATCCAAATGGCCAATTACTCAATTGGGTGGAGAAATTTCATCATTTTGGGGAGAGCCCCTTAATAAAGTAAAAATAGTTGGATATCCAAAGTGAATATCCATTCGAACTGCAAAAATATTTATCTCTACAGATCACAATGGAAGCTGTGTAAGTATCCCTTTTAACAATTTAAGGGTCGTAAGACTTGATATTTATAGGTGTTTTCTATTAGGGAGATAAAATCTATTGTTGTCGACTTCGAGTTTCACGACGGTCAGATAACGTGAGAGACCCCCGCCAAAATAGTGAAGGAACTTGCAGCAAGCACGTCTGAATCATCACCACGGGTGGCGTCTAGGTTGTTTCTACCACCGTACCCTCTGTCCGAACTTCCATGGCGTATCCAACGTCAGAACACCTGGGTGGAAAAGAATATTCACGGACTAGCTTGGGACTACGGTTTCACCCCTTACAACAAGTTGGAGGAGTGCATAGAAATGGCTGTTCAAGGTTACGACCGTGTCTTTTGTTAAGGGGAAGAGAAGTGTTTATTTTTGTGTAGTATAATCCACCAGGAAGTTATAGAATTAAACGGGGTTAGATGTTTAAAAGTGACGGAATTGGATGAAGACGGACCAATGTTTTCATGCCTTATTAAACAGAATACTAATTTTTTAAGTAAGAAATACTCCTGCGCTTTGGAAAAAAGTAATTTGTTTGCAGAGTGGATATATAAAAATAAAAATTATGTAACTTCCCAATTGTTGGATGAATAAAATTTGAAATTAGTTTAACATTTATTTTTATTTTTATTTTTTAAACACGAATTGACTCGTCAAATTGTTTTCTATTTCTCCTAAAATTGTCGAAATTATATCTTTTGCCAATGTCCGGTCAACCTCTGCCATCAATTCAATCGCATCATTTGGCAGTTCATCTTGTTCAAGTATACGATACTCCCGCCTTTTTATAAAAAATGACGAGATTGCAGTTTGCACTCTAATAAAAGTTGAAGAGAAATTAATATATTGGTATAATATAAATATAGGTTCTTACACAAACCCGTCGGCGTTTTGGCTTGGTTGCCATTCGGGAGATGTATTCCGCGTGAGACTTAAATAAAGAACAGATAAAATTTAGAAAATTTTGATCGATAATCAGATTATATATATATATACTTACGCCGGATAGGTGTTTATGGCAACAATCTATTCTAACGTCATCATTAATAGTTCCGTAGAATCGCTAGGTTCTTCTACGGGGGGCTACATCAAATCCCTTGTAATTGATGATTCTTAATTATGGAGCAAAATAATTATGCTATAATTTTCTAACTTTTATTAAGTGAATATAGTTATTCAAAAGTATTTACAGCAGACCGTCGATGTTAAAAATTTGAGGAATGACAACCTCACATAACTCTGGAATGGCGTTGGCTATCCCAGTCAATCTATCCCTAATTAGAAATAATAAAAGAAAATATCAAAATTCTACTCACCTTAATACTTTCATTAAATCAATTTTTAAAAAGCCAAACAAATACTTACAGTTCTTCCGCTTCGTCCTCGACGATTTCATTCACTTCTACTGGCATTTCATGGTCAAAATCATGATTTTCATCATCAATTTCGATGAATTCATCGTCATCAGAAAACTGCTATTGTAAATCCTCGACCATCTCCAAAGGACATGTCCTAAAACCATTATTTTTTTTTCTTGTAGAGGGAGACAAACTTTACGAGTACGAAGTTGAAATAAATAAAGTATTCCTACTTTCCAGGTAGAATTGTACTATTGGGGATCCACCGCAATTTTGTTTTTTATTTTATTTATTTTTTAACATTCAATGGATAATACAATTTTATTACAAATAAACCCCCGCTTTTCGTGAAACTGAGTATTTACGTTATATTTCCAATTTCAGGTATATTCCAATTTCATAAATTCCGCTTTACTTTTCTGCTAACTTTTACTTTGAGATAGGTCTAGTAGAACACGCGAAACACACTAGTGGTGTACAGACAATACGAAAATTTGGTAAAAATAGTCTGTATAAAATTCAGTAGGAATGATTTATAAATTTTAGACTGCAATAACAAAATGTTAGAGTAGAATTAATTGAAATTGGCGTTGATGACCAAGCTTTGGACGCGTTAAATCTAGAAAATGCACTCGCGTTTAGTCTTTAAGGCCCAAACCAGGAAAACCCCTTCTCAGAAGAATATTAAATTGTAAAAAACCTTAAATTCCAATAAAATACTTGCACTGAAATCTGATTAATTTAGAAATGTTAGCTACTGTTTTTGGTAGGTTACATCATATTAGATACGATCACATCCATGAATTAAGTAATGATACGATTAAATCGGTTAGGTTAGGTTCAATATATTATCATTATTATTATATCATTCTATATTACAACAAAGATATCAAATCGTAGTAAAGTTCAAAAGTAGTAATACTACCGTCATGTACCCTACGATATATCAAAATGTATAATTAGGACCAAAATTGCGCTGTATATTCTACATATATTAGGAAATATAACGGAATGTATGAATTTGGAAATATAACTTAAATTCTCAATGATTCTCAAAAAGCGGGGGTTAATATTTAATAAAATTGTATTCTCCAAGGAATGTTTAAAAAAAATGGCGGCGGATCCCCAATAGTACAATTTTACCAAAATATTTACTTATATAACCTATTTAGTATTTAAAACATAGAACTTTAACTCACTTTTCACTGTTTGAATTTTCAACATTTTCTTTGGATATACTGAAAATCCAGGAGTAATAATTAGCTTTAAGTATTAACTTCATATTATCATGACTATTACGCATTTATAAAAATTACTCACTTTTCACTGTTTGAGTCTTCAACCAGTAGATCTGGCTGATCACTTTCTTTGGGCAAACTGAAAAACCAAGAGTAGTAAATACCTGGTTTCAATGGTATATTACCATGTCAGATTTTTTTTTTAAATATGATTACCCATTGTTTATTAGCGGTGAAGTATCCATCTGCAAAAATGACAAAAAATTAAAAAGGATCCCCGGCTTTTTCGGCCGACCCGGCCCGAGTCTTTTTCGGGTCGGGGAAAAAATATGATTTTTATAGGTCGGGTCAGGTAATTTTTTTTTTAAATAAGGGGCTCTTTTACAATCGGGCCGGGTTCATTTACAATCGGGCCGGGTTGGGTCGGGCTTTTTTTACAATCGGGACAGGTTGGGTCGGTACCTTTTACAATCGGCCGGGTCGGGTCTTTCCTTTTTACAATCGGGCTGGGTTGGGTCGGGCTTTTTTTACAATCTGGCCAGGTTGGGTCGGGCTCATTTACAATCGGGCTGGGTTAGGTCGGTTCCTTTTACAATCGGGCCGGGTTAGGGTTTCTAACGAATATCTGAATAAGAAAATCTGGTAACCTTTTCGCTTATCGAAAATGATTTATTTAGCAAGATGGCCCCTTTTTTATCTGACCTACCGCTATCTGTTTTCGGTGACCGACGCGGGAACAGATATAGAAAGCAGATTGTTTTTCAGATGGGCGTTTAGATACATGTATCTGTCTTTATATTGACTAAATTCAAACACCTAATTAAATGTTTTTTATCGTTTTAAATTTCTATGTACGATAAAAAATTTGCTTAATTCCACCATCTATGGTCTCGTTCATCGCCTTGCGCAAGTGGCAGTTTACTTCGATTATTACGTTTTCATCCTTGAACGCTTGAAATCGATTAATTTATGATTGAAATGGGTAAATGGATTAAATCGTGATTAAATTGAGATAATGACAATGATGATTAAATCACGATTAAGATTATGATATCGTGATTAAAAATTAAGTTTATTCCACAAATTAAATTAACGGTCCGTTTCGGGGCTGGTAGGGCCGAAAAAAATTATTTTTACGGGTCGGGCGGGGCTAAATGCATTTTTCAATATATTAGGTGGGGTCGGATCAAGAAAATTTTTCCAATTTACCGATTTTCTCGATTCATTTCCCTATACCTTATTTTTTACATTAAACACGCAAACCGCCGAAAATAGCGTGAACAGAAAAATTATAACATGGTTATAGTTTTTTTTTTCGGTTCACATTATACAAATTTCTTGCTTACAATTAGTACTAATAAATCCTAAACAAATTTGAAGAAATTTAAAAAAACTTACTAATTACTCGTACCAACAGTACTTCGAGCAAACAAAAACGCGAAACTCGGATCAAATAGATCTTCGAGTAATAATTAAAAATAAAAATAAATAATTTTATAGTGTGAACGGGGATTAAGTGAAATTGTTTAACTTACATCGAACAGGTTAGTTTGCTCATCCAGAATCAAATTTGATTCTGATATAAACGAGAAGGTAGATGACCCAAAATCGGAGGGTTTTTTTCCAGAGTGGTGGGTTCCTTCCACAGTCGGATGAATGGAAACCTGTATAAATGTTTAAATTAGACGCTTATTCCCGTTCCTGAAATAATTGCGTGTGGATTAAGTACGTACGTTATGAACTACAGAATCATGTCGGTAACTGCACGACGGTTCCATAAAATCGATATTAGTTGGTTGTTCGCGGATCGGATGATTTTCAATCTGTTTCGATTTTATTATACCATTAATTTAACTATTTCTGCTTTCCGAAATAATTATTGTTATAAAATATTAACCTGAGCATTTTCCCAAATATTTTTAAAGCGTGCAGCCTGTTCATTTGAATTAGTTACGGTTTGATTTTTTGCCAAAAATTGTGATTTCCCTTGTAGTTTTCCTTTTTTTAATAATTCGTTTTTCTCAATTTTTTTCCCGCGGAGGTTCTTTTACTATTTCTACTAATGTGGAGCCGGTGCTTTTTGCTATCTCGGTGTTATGACTAAGCTGAATGTTTTTTAGCTCAGCTCTGTCTATTAAGTCAATAAAAAATAATAATTTGCCATTTTTTGGTGCCCCAGCAGTTTTTTTAATGTTCGTGAGGGCCAAAACATATACACGAGAAAGACTAAAGTACTTTTAAGGTTAGGTTATTTGAGGTTATAGGTAAAGTAACAGGTGATTGCAAATTTAAATAGGAAAAATGGTCCTCTTCTATAATGTGGAGAGGCGTCACTCTTTCTAAAATATTTCGCACCTTTCGACTTTGGTGGGAACTCGCGCATGATTGCATTATTCAAAATAAATATTTAGATTAGATGTTTATAACACGAAATAATCAAAAAGGAAATGGAACAAAGTTTATTATTTTAAATTTTCGGTGTCAAGGGGCGCCTTACACTAGCCGAAGATGGAAAAGGAAAATTCTTATATTTACTTCTGGTAATAGGTGAGGAGATACGTTATGGGTGAGGGGTGTGAGATGATAGTTGCAAGTATAGACGAGTCGGGCTTTTTATGCCCGAGCCCGCTTCGGGCCGGGTCGGGCAGAAATAAATTTTAAAATTTACGGGTCGGGTCGGGCAAATTTATTTTTTGAAAATTTCGGGTCGGGCTAATTTTCAATCGGGCAATGGACCGGGTTGGTCGTGTGAAATGTTTCGGCCCTTCGGGTGTTGTACGAAGAGAGAGGGGGTGGGAGAGAGATAGACGTAATGAGTTCTGCGAACAGCGCGACTAGCGTCTATTAAAGTATCATTTCAAGGTCGTCTTAGTCGTCCGATTCACCTAAACTTCTCTTATGTTTCGTTTTGGTTTTACTTTTGATTTCACGGCGTTAAATTTCGAATAAGCCTTTCTATAAAGTCGAACTTGTTTTAATGTATCGCTTTCGTCACGAGATACGTAGGAGTTCAGTTCAGTTTTGAAAGCTAGATCTTTATAAAAAGGGCGACTCGTCGAATTATAATAGATCTTCATATAAAATACGAGAGGTCACGTGATAACGTTAAATTTATCGTGCAGTTAAATTTAGAGAGCGCGCGCATATTTTGGTTTTTGTTGAGCTCGTGCGAAAACGCACGAGACCCTCTACACGGAAATATTGGAAAGCGCGCGAGCTCGTTTATGCTAAAATATCAAGACGCGCGTGGAACTTTTTAACAAGTTGAATAAGACATAAATCGAGTTTATGCTAGAGTCAATTGGCTATGATAGTTGAACGTCTCTTCTACGTCACGAGTGACGCGCCCGATACATCAAAACAAGAAAGCCAATGTTACTTTATAGAAAGGCCTATTTGCAATTCGCGTGTCTCGGCGTACTTTGAAACAATATAGCTAAAAGAATTCTAGATATTCCCGCGTCACAAACGGTTGACGAACGTGTTTTTTCCAGCACGGGACTGACAATTGGTCCTCGAAGAACGAATTGAAAAGGTCCAACTCTTTCGCAACTAACTGTTTTTCATAAAATTTGTTTAAATAAATAAATGCCTCTTGTTATCTTTTGTCTTGAATATCTACATCTACACTATATAATAAAATGAAAAAAAGCTTCATGCTATGGGTTGCGGCGGTTGTACGGGTCTTATCGGCCATTATCTGGTTTTCGGGTCTTGTCGGGTTGCCGGGCCGGGCAAAAATCTATTTTCATTTTTTACGGGTCAGGTCGGGTCGGGCAAAATTTAATTTTAAAAATTACGGGTTGGGTCGGGTCAGGCCAAATTTTATTTTAATTATTTCTGGTCGGGTCGGATCGGGCAAAATTTATTTTTACGTTTTCCGGGTCGGGTCGGGCCGGAAAGGTGGGCCCGACTCGTCTCTAGTTGCAAGGTGAGGTTTTTTTAGATATAATGCAAATATGTATTTTTAATCTTAAGTGTGTTATTTGTTGGCCTATAAATCACCATTTCGGTTTTTATACCATACTTCCACACCGCCCGGTACAGCCCCTAAAGGATCCAGTTCGGGCCTGCCGGCTACGTAGCCTTTAGCCTTAAAAGGGCCTAGGATAATATATACATCCTCCTAGAAGGGGCACCCGACTCGATGAGCGAGTAAAATCTTAAAGATTTTAGGAGTCGACGCGCATTACGCTCAGTACACTTGATTGATTTTTAATCTTAGGAGACGGTTGTCAATTATTGAGGGTCCACGGTTATCTAACTAATTCGGATACGTGTAATTCATATTTCTAGCCCATACGAACACTATCTAATTCATGGCTAGTCAAAGCTATAGTCAATGCAATCCCTAACATTCGAACGTCAGCTTGAACGTCTTTACATTAATTTTGGGGAAAAGTCAGGCGGACATCTATGGTGAAAGAAAGCGAGTGTGGTTATCTATAAAAATGGCTTTAAATCCGTGAATAGTTCTTTTTATAAAATGTTCTTGGCCATCTTGTTGAAATGTTGCCTACCCGCTAAAACCTCGAAATATGGTTTTTTTAAAGTACTTTATATAATTTTTAAGTAATTAAAATTTAATAAATTAAGACTTCAAGCTTTATATAAAGTAAGAATAGTCCCCTTCAGTAAGTTTGGTACTAAAACGATAGAAATCGAACGACAATTCATCAGCACCGTAACCAGGATTTTATTTCAGGGGGGACACGCAATGGAAACAAATAAAAAATTGTACATACAACCATACGGTTCAGGGTGGGCACGGCCCGACCGCCCCCCCCCTGGTTACGGCCCTGCAATTCATTGAGATGTAGCCATTTTAACAGATACCCACCCTCGTCTTCGTTTTGCGTCTGAAGTTCTACGTTAGATTTACTTAAACACACTAAAGAACACATTAAAGCAGGGAGTCAAGATCACACATGAATACATACCCGATCCTATTTTGATTATATGTGCTTCATAACGTTTTTTCTCTATTCTATCTGAAGTTTTGATGTTCCCGATTGGTACAATGCTTGTTTTTTTTCGCCTATCCAAAAAACTAACGCCACAAGCTTCGATTTTTTTTTAACTTTTCTTTCGTTTTAATCGACTACAACTTAATAACTTAGAAAACCCCTAACCTCCTGTTGGATAATAATAAAAATTAGTTTAGCCTTTTTTAACGATAACATTCAACTACGCGCCAAATATAAAATGTCTTCCGCGGTTTTGCGTCCGCGCAGCGTTGACAGATTCTTCCTCCACACGATTTTGCGTCCTCGCAGCGTTGACAGATTTAAATTATCAAAATATATCATAATACTACATAATTTTGATTTATTTAATCCCGATTTTCAAGCAAGTTAGATTTTGGAATTGCAATTGTTGTCATCTAACCTAGATTTCAAATGATGTTGCTTAATTCTAATTATGGTTTTTTGTTAACGTTTACAAACCCCTTAGACTTTCAACATTCTAAATTCGCGTGTACATGCATATAGAGGTTGTGGTTTGCGTTTCCAAAGCAGTACAAAAGTATAAAATAAGTGTGATACTTATTGAAGCCGTACATGTCACTTTCAACGTACGACTAGAAGTTACGAATAAGTGTGCCACTTATCAAAGCCGTACGCGTCGTTTCCAATGTATGACCAGAAATATATCAAATGTAGTTAAATATTTATTCAGCTAGAATACAATAGTATTATTTAATTATGAAATAGCGCGGCTTAACTGATCTCTGCACATGTTTGAGTTGAAGTTGATCTGTTAAGAAAAAAGAAACAATTAGCCTTTGGACAATATTTCGAATGAAAACCGGCATTAAATTCTAAATCAGAGTTTATTTGATTTAAAAATTAAAAAATTTCGTTTTTGATTTAAATTGAATTTTCATTGCTTTATTTATTTTAATGCTTTTTATTTTTGAAATTTAGTTTCATTTTTCTAGAAAATTGATGAGAAATTTGCTTAAATTGGTAAAATTGAATTTAAAAATAATCAAATTTAATGAAAGAGTGTATGCTATTTTCATCTTCAATAATTGACGTTGCTTAATTTTTCGTCATTTTAATAAATACATTGAAATTTTTACGTTTTTGGAAACTTGTTTTTTTAAACATTTGATTTAAATTGGAATTTATAACAACCCTAAATGGCTTTATTTCTTACTTTACTTCAGGTTTTGATTTTGCCTTTTCTAACTCTTCTTTTAGAGTTTTAATTTGTTCATTTTTTTCATCTATTATATCTTCGCATATTCCTCTCATAATACGTTCGAATTCAACACTGTCTAAGAGATCTAATTAAAAAATTCATTTATGGTAATTCCGTATTAAAAAACGAATCAAGGAAAATATGGCTTGAAATGTCTGAAAATTTAGGAATACCTTCAATAATTTCAACGCGTCCTTTTGAAACTCTGCCTCTCATTTCTAATGAACTCCTCAGTCGCCTTACGTTTATTGTCCATATCTAAAGAAATATATATACCACTATAAAAGATGAAATAAATAGCAATATATCTTACCAGAAGGGGTGAAGGAGCAGGTTTTCAATTAGTTTCGTCCAAATCCTAAATCCTTGCGCCAAAGTGTCATCAAAGTTGATGCTCGCCTTGCCTTACTCGTTTATGTAAAGCGCAGGAAAGTTACGTATACATCACGTGACGACGCAATTATTTTAGCGCGGGGCTTTCATACAGGCTCGAGCCGTAGATAATCTGTTCCCTGGTGTGAGTAGTCTGCGCGCTTTGTAGAAAAGCTATCAAGCTTCGTATTGTTACTAAATAGCGGGTATTTGAAAACTTTAATAGATAACTTTATTTAATAATGAACCAGTTCAACAGAAAACAAAGGTGCCAAAGTTTTAAAGATGGAAAAATATCCAGAGCACCGCGATATCGCATGTCTTCAAAGTTAAATAAGACGTACGACGGTCAGAATACACACAATCCTTCTAATGTGTTAAGTTTGTGTGAGGTATTCACAGCAACCTGCAACCAAAGTATATCCACGGTAACACATATACATATTTACACTTATTTGTTACTTCTAGTCATACTTTAAAAGCATCGAAGATTCCTTCGATCAGTGTCACTTTTATTTTTAACTTCTGATCACACTTATTTCTTACTATTAGTCAGCCGTTGAGTGTCAAACTTATTTCAACTTGTTACTTCTGGTCATACGCCGAAGACTAGGCCGATCAGTGTCATACTTAATTGTTACTTCTGCTCATACGTTGAAAGCGCGGCCCACTCTGAACGGCCTTGAAAAACGACAGAGGGAAACGGGCGCGTAGACCTCTATAAACACGCAGATTTACAATTTAAGGAACGTATTTGCAATTCTAGGTTAAATGTAAACCACAGCTATTCAAAAATATAACTTTCATGAAAATCGGACTTAAATGTGTATATTTTTAGGCGGAAATATAAAACCACGAAAATTGGGGTCCCGTAAATTACCCTGAAAACTATAATTACATTTAATATTTACTGATATAACCGAAGTTGTAGGTCCGCTGAATCCTAACCTATCCAATAATAATTTTTTAACGTTATCGGACTTAATTTGAAACAAAATATCTACCACATAAAGGAAATCACCGAAAATAGTAAATTGGGCAAATTCCCAACTTCTTGGGCTCCGATTTGAAAACTTTATGGAAGGCTATCAATGACAATGTCTGTACATCCGAACGAGATTTCATTGACTTGTCTAGCCCTAACCGTTGAAGAGGTATGCGCGACACGGCGCCATCGGCTACACTGTACGTGAGACTAATACACACAAATCCTTAGGATTGTGTGTAAAAACCAGATTCGTACAAGAGTTTTTGCGTCCAAACCAAATAAATCACACGGTAATTAATATTAGCAATTTGCGTACGTTACTATATTAAGACTAAATATTTCTATAAGTACAGAGGCCACTGAAGAAAAACAAGAACATATTCTACATTACAATGACAGAGAACCAGATAGAATAATTTTACAGGAAGTTAATGAAATGTATGTACCGCAAAGACATACAGGTAGCCTGTAAACAGGGTTGATAGGCCTTGTCTAATTTGGCATTTTCTTTTAAAAAAATTCAAAAACTACGGAATACCGAAAATTTCCCCGAAGTTTTTCGGATAGCGATGGAGATGAGCCTATTGATCTTATTTTATATAACGATGAAAATGAACCTATTTACAATGATGCTTCGTTAACAGTAGTTCAAAGTGTTTTGGCAATATTTCTTTTTTCGTCGAGACATAAGTTAACTAAGGAGGAAATAAGGGACCTTTTACCTTTAATTAAAATGCATTGCCCACAAAATAATGTGTGCATTAAATCACTTCACCGTTTCAATAAAAGTTTTGTGCAAAATGATTAAAAGATTGGTTGAACGAAGAAAAAATATGTGCAAATTGTGAAGAAAATTTAAGTGTTGAAAACAATGTCATCAAATGGACTTCTCTTTAAAACATCAACTGAGGGCAATGTTGAAAAGGCCCAACTTTTACAATTCCTTGCAAAGTCGTTTTCACATCAATGACACTGACGAGTTCCAGACTATTTGCAACGGTTCGGTTTACCAGGAACATTTCGTCAACAATGGATTCCTCTCACATCCGAACTACATGTCTTTTACTGGGAATACAGATGGTGTGCAGCTTTTTAACTCTTCAAAAACGAACTACCCTTTAAGGAACGAATTTTGCAAAAAATCGTAATTGTTGCAGGAATTTGGATCGGAATAACAAAACCCAATGTAAATATTTTTTTAGGTCCATTACACCGGGCTGTGCAGGAACTAGCAAAAGGAATACAAATAACAACACCAGATAGAAATGGGCCGATTACAATCTGAGCTACAGTACTTTGTGGCACATGCGATTCGCCAGCAAAAGCCATGGCACTCAACATTATTCAATTTAATGGTTTGAATGGGTGTTGTGTCTGCACAGAAGCAGGGGAAACGTTTTTCATTCGATCTATTGCGTTTTGTTGATCGAACATTGGTTGGAGACCCTTGACTTCTGCGTGACCGTCCTTTTCCTGCTATTCTACGATAGCCCGTTCGATTTCGTCCTAGTCCGATGCATGCACGTATTCTCGTTTATTTGTTACAATCTTTGCGAGGTTTTGTTCGTAGTAATCTTTAATACATTTCTCTAAATTATTTCCGGTTTCGTCGCGCCATGGAAAATACAACATCAGCTGTTCTCTGTAGAAATTTTGAGGGTCTCGTAACACGTTAAATTTCCGGAAACGAATAATTTTGGCTTTGGTGCGCTTCTGGATAAAGCCTTTTCTTCTTTTCAAAACCATCCAAATACTGGGACTACTTTCTGTTTCGCTGTCGGGAGTTTCATGATCGTCTTCAACGTCTTGGGTTTTTTCTTTTTAAATTAGTAACACGCCGCGAATTGGGCCAAGGAGAGGGTTTCGAAAGCTACGCCATCTGGCCTGAATCCGTACTTTTCAATGACCCAAAAAACTTTATATTTCTGTATTGGGTTTTAGAATACTAACCCTTTCTTACGGCGGGTTCGTATTAATATAGACGCAAGCGCGACTAGCACAATCGTAAGCTGCTTCTTGGGCGCTAATCTCTTGGGAATTAATGAATTTATTGGCAATTATTTTTCTTTCCTTAATGGTGGACCCCTTGCGCTTCGCTTCTTTCGAAACTTCCATTAATAGCCGAGACATTCCACACTGCGATTTTACGATATAGCTGACGATGTACATTACGCACGCGTATGGATCTAAAATGTACTGCACGTCAATGTCCGCGCGGCAATGGCATAAGAGGTCTGGATTAAATTCGCCAAGGGGTGATTCAAGTATGTGAATTTTAAGAGTGGGTCGAGAAGGGGTGGAAATCTAGTACAGTCTAAGGTAGGCCAAGGGGGTTGACAAAAAAACACTTTTCTACGCCACTGGTGATATTAGCTAAGAATGGTTAAATAGTGTACCGTGGGCGTTCTTAAGTGATTAAGTGATCTAAAATTGAGACAAATGTGATCTCTATGTGAATACAAAGAACGCATTCACATCACTACTTACAGATCAAACATGGATCACCTTTGTAACACATTCGAATGTTCTTAGATCACACATGTACTATTAATGATCCGAGGTTGTAATACTGATCTAAAATCGGGACAAAATTCAGTGATCTGAAAGCGAATTGGGATTTTGCAGCGTAGAACGGAGTTTCTACTAAATATTTCACGGCGTCCATTATACATTTAGGCCTTACTGTTTCGTGATACATTGTTTGGGTATCATTCATTGATATTGGGAGAACTCCTACAGTTGAATCAACGTTAATTGCCAAAATTAACAAGACCTCCTTAAACGACGTACTGGAATAAAAGCGATTCTGAGTGATACCATTTTAATCTCTAGATTTGTCAATTTGCTAAAACTTCGGCGATGGGTGGAAAACTAAACCCGTTTTGCTTCGCGAACTTTGGTTCAAACCCTCTTTTACCAATAGCGTCAAAACAAGTTCAACAAAGGGCAACGCTACCATCAGAAACGAAGTCAACCCTCTCCACAACTCATTCTTTTCACAAAATTTTAGAATTTTTAACATAAACAACATTCACATTTGTAAACGGGAACTTCTTTCCCGGTATCCAGGAAAACCTATTTGTGGTATTTTGGATTATTATTTCTACTAAGCATCAAAGCACCTCTATTAGATAACTCTCTAGAGCGGTACTGGGGAAATTCCCGTAATGCTGCCATAGTTTCTCTTTCATGAGCCTTCAATTCCGGGTCTTCTCTGCGACCTCCGCGACTCTCATTATCTCTAGTTCTAAATTCCAGGTTTTCCCGGCGCACTCTGTGGGCCTCAGTTTCTTGGGCCTTGACTTCCGGGTCTTCTATACGAGCTTCGCGACTCTCATTTTCTCTAGTTCTAAATTCCAGGTTTTCCCGCCGCACTCTGTGGGCCTCAGTTTCTTGGGCCCTGACTTCCGGGTCTTCTCTACGAGCTTCGCGACTCTCATTTTCTCTAGTTCTAAATTCCATGTTTTCCCGGCGCACTCTGTGGGTCTTAGATTCTTGGGCCCTGACTTTAGCGTCTTTTCTGCGAGTAAAGTCACCCTCGTTTTCATTTTCCCTGACTTCCGGGTTTGCTCTGCCGGCCGTTTTTCGTACATTTTTCCTATAATCGGAATCTTCCCGCTTAAGCCGAATGGCTATTTTTTCCCATCTTTGGCGCCTCCCCCACGTGTATGTACATTGGGATAACTTTGTCAGAGGTTCCAGTAAAGGTGTAAGGGAGTTTTTGATATCTCGTTGTGAAACAGACCTGTTCTATATTTCCAGACTGCTTCGGCATTCTAATGCAAACCTCTTCTATTTTAATGGAGTGTTTTGGCAAAAACGTATTATATGTTCTCTATCGGAGATTGGCACTGGTGCTAAATCATTAGGCAATAAAACTGGCATAAGTCTTTTCGACTTCTGTGCTATCGAATAGATCCGTCACAAATACGGTTGTAGCCAGGATAAAGTATTCTGGAATGAAATTTGGCTTACGAGTTTCTACTTCCTCCATCGTTAATTGTTTGGGCCTTTTGCCATCGGCGGGAGCCGAAGTCGAAGGTTGATCAAACTCATCTGGTATTATTAAGGGTGGTTCTCCTTTTTCTTCCGTAAATTTGTTTACCTCATGCCATACCATATTAATTTACGAATGAAATAGAAGCTTTGGCGTAATTTGACAAAATTAATAAAATTAAATTTTCGTAGAATTTAAATTTTGCCTGAATAAATCAGGTTCAGTTTATACAGGGAAAGATACAACTATGAAACCGGAGCAAATCTTTATTTTTACACAAACTTCGGGTATACAATTAAATTATTATGCGAAAATGGATTAAAATTTTAAAAAATCAAACGGACGTTAACTGAAAGTTATTATACACAAATTTCGCATATCCAATGAAAGCGTAAATGCGAAAATATATTAAAACTTCGAAACAAAACAAATAATAATAAGGTAGGCTAATACCCAAGGCATCACCTTAGGCCTAAGTCATCGAGCGACTTTTAAAGCCTTCAATTCAGATGGCCGGATTAACTGAAAGTTGGGTATTCAAAATGTAAAAAAAATACAACCTGGTTTTCCAGTGACTTATAAATTTTTGTCGAGTATAGGTCGCAGTGCAAGTTTACTTTACAGGGGTAAGACGCCACAGTCGGAATTGGACAAAATTATTACTTTCTATACCAGATAACCTTAGACGCGACCTTCAAAATGATCGTCTGGCAAACCTGCTAAGATATTCCCCCTTTTTGTCGCGCTTAAAGTTACTGTACACTGCAAATTCGTGGCACACTTTAAGATCACAAAAATTCACACATTAAGAATGCCAATTTTGGTAATGATTTAAGATCACATACACTTTACATTTTAAGATCATTAAAAAATGTTCTAATCTAAACGTTCTCACACATGCCTACAAAAATAATCCCGTGATTTAAAATTAATGATCGTAATATGTGCTTTATGTGAACCCCAAAAGATAAGTGATCTTAAATTACACGAAATAAGATCAATACAAATGTTCTACTGGATGTGATCTACAAATGAAATGAAATTTTTTATTTTAAAATTTTTTTTACAAATATTACAAAACCTTTGCCAGTTGGCAGTCCATTTTTGAGGCTCTGGCTGAGAGCTTTTAATAACTATGCCCAATGACCCATATTTCAAGTAGGGCCATTGGCTTAACAAAACACGCAGGAAAGTCAAGTTCTGAGGTATAATACATTGCTATCAGAGTTAGCAGTATTATAGGCATGTTTTTTTTTTCCTTTTCAAGGAAAATAATCTTAAACGAATATCCCATTCACAATAGATATTAAAAAGAACGGAGGTCCAGTAGCCCTTCTCTCAAATTGAGAAAGAAACTCTGAATCCTACAAAATAAAGTATAGCATGTTAATATAATTTCGGAAACGATTGGTAAATACCACAATACACTGACTATCACTTGTTCAACCCTTTGTTTGGTAAGTCCCTGTTTTGACAACGAACCAGTTCCACGCTTCCAAGATGTGGTCCTTTTTCTATGTAAATATAAATTATTTAATTTTCCTTGAAAATTTATTATCCAGTTGGTTAATCACCTGGGTTTTTTTCTACTTTGGAAAAACTAACAATGGCATCTAGGAATTTGCTCATGTTTTTAGTAACTTTGTCGAAACTTTCTTTTGAGCTCGTAGCTCGTACAAAAACTAAAAAATAAGTCCTCAATTTAAAATATTGCCAACTCATTTGATTTTTTTTTTATAATTTAGAGCCATTCATAAATTTTAAAAGTAAACAAAGTGTACCCCAAAGTATACACCCTTTTATGCAGGTTTGACTCGCACCCAGGATCTCTAAAACAAATTCCTTCACAGGAAGCTGCCCTAACTGCACTACATGTAGCTCTACCGTTGAAATTTCTTGCCCAAAACCCGTTCTCTCGCATGTAGCATGGTAATGGCGGCTCCCATAAAATACCTGCATAAAAGCATCTATGTAATAAAAAATTATTAAATGAGACTAAATCAAAGCGTAATTTTCACATTAAAGCATTGTTTTGAAAGAAACTTGAATACTAAAAAAAATAAAAGCCGAGCTTGGGCTGTTTGCTTAATTTCATCTATGGCGATTTTGTCTTACACCACCAGAACCTTTTTTGTTTTCAAGCGCCTTTGGAAACCCAGTTTGACATTTCAAACTTTTTTTTTATAACACAAAGTGGATAGGGAAGGGTAATCAAAAATATGTAAATTTATGAATACTTCCATGTATGGTATCTGCAAAATGATTAAAGTATATTATAGGGTGTTTCAGAGACGTCTAGCACAAATTTATAACAGCCGTGTTCTTTGGGTAACAAGGGAATAAAAAGATCCTATGAGCAGGCCTGATACTCACTTACACAGTCGAATAATTTTCATGTTTAGTGACTCGACAGCAGCATTAAGCACAATTGTTTACAGACTCATCAGAATGTCTTGGCTACTCTTCACACTCATCACGCCCACAGTCTTTGCAATGCCCTCTATCAATTTTTCGACTGTCCAACATGATAGCTTGTTGTTTAAAACTAAATCAAAATAAAAAAATTCATGCAGTTTAAATTGAAATGAGCAATCTTCATTAATTGTAAGCTAATTTAATGTTTTTACGAAAGAGTGACTCTTGTTAACTTGAAATATTGTTGGGTTTATTACTATATAAAATTTCTAATAAAAATTAAACACTTGTTTTTCGGATGAGAAATAGCTAAAAATAGTTTGATTTAAAAAAACATGGTTATATGACATTGAATTTTGTTCATGACCTTATTAAACGTGAGTATTTATTGCCTAAGAGGCAAAGGAAAAGGGTTTTGGAGATCCATTTGAAGGATAACTGAAAATAATTCGCTGAAATCTATCTCATACGCATTCATACACATATCATAGTTTACAGTAACCGATTCTTGAACTATGAAACATAAATCATTTTCTATAGTTAAAATACGTTCAAAAAGGGCATATCTGGGTCGATCATCATTTATTTGACTTACAGCTAAACAATTTCCATCCCTGTAATTATGGCCATGTACACTTGCTTCCTTAACCTCCAAAATCTGACCAAGCCCCATTAATGCTACAATCTGAGCTACCAAGTTTTCTGAACATTGTGAAACGTCAAATAACCCCTTAACTGACACATCATTTGCACCATACAAATAATTGAGGTTTGGACTCCAATCAGGGCTTCTCTGATAATAACAATTTCGCAATCATTGATAGTTACACATGCTAAGAGCAATGTTTTTGAAACTACCCCCATACTGAAAAAAATGCCTCAAGCACCAATGGTGCCTTAATGGACCAAACATTGAAACTTGCCTAGGTAAATGAACGAGGTAATGAAATTTTGGTTTAAGAGTTATATCTGTGTAAAGCCTACAAAATTCTTTAATGTACAATTCAACAGATAATTTGAGCTGAACTATGGTTTCTGTCGTTGCGTATGGTGAATTGCAAACAGTTAAAATTTGAGCTAAGTGAGTAAAATTAGTCAAATATTCCTGGGATGCCTCATCAATTTTTTCTACAAGAATGAGTGGCAATACTTTTATAAAAGTCATGCAAGATGCGGCAGAAATATTTAATGACCCGTTTGCAGAAAGAATAGAACTTTCTATGATAGGTGGCTTGGACTTGATTTCAAGATAATGGTACTTGAAATTGCTTAGTGCATTATTTAACCACTCTAAATTGAAAAAATTGGCTTCAGAAATTAGGTGCGATTAAATAGCCTTACTCTCGACAAGCACAACACCTTCTAACAAGACATGCATCGGGTCATGTGTAGCAACACTTAAATCCATATCTTGTTTATCAAATAATGGGGACCGGATATTAATGCCGTATTCTGCACTCCATTCATCACGCGCCTTTTTTATTTAATTTCTACAAGAATTTCGCACAATTCTAGATGGTCTTCAGTTGTGCGTAATGTAAAAGCTTCTTCTTTAAAATTTTGGAACACCTGTGGCTTAGTCCCGTGACAAGTTCTACAGCATTTACGGGCAAAAGAAACCCCTTCCTTAAAACCCCATAACTGATTGGAAGCGGGAGTATCTGCAGGGGTTCCGAATAACATGGCAGTCACTTCTTATGGTAACCAATCGATTTCAAGGCATAAATCTAAACCACTACGAAGCTCATTCATAGTCTGAATAAAATCTATTAAAATATGTATCATGCCAAATTTCTTAATATAAGAAGACTTCACAATAGCAAGAAGCTGCTTCGTGTACAATTTTGACCTAAACATAGGTGGAATATTGGCTATTTCATAACTAAAAAATGTAAGCTTGTGAATTTTTCTATTCATGCCGATGGGATTTACCGTTTCAACGTCGTCAACATTCAAAAAAAGTTGAAGGCAAAATGCACTAGCTAATCTTTGATTTTTATAAAAACTTCCAGAACACCAATCTCTCATTATGTCATCTTGGCTATGATGGGAATGAGTTATCCAGTACTTAGCATCTGGTATAGAAATCAGGAACTTGTAAAATAGGAATACTATTGCCCCAGCAAGGTTGAGGTTTTAATTTTCCTTTTTGTACCACAGGCATTCTACCCATGAACATATGTTCTGGTGTTAATAGATTAAAATTTGTTTAAAAAACGTTTTTATCAGTGCATCGGTTATCAAGGAAAAAGTTCTCTTTGAAATCAAACCAGTCACAAATAATGGGTCAGATAACATTTTTCCATCTTCACTAGAAACGTTTCTCAAATTAAAGCGAATAAAAACTCCCAAGGCTCTAAAGATCTCGCTAAACTCTTCAACAACACAGTCAATACTTTTCTTGCTAAATCCAAACTTTGCCTCGAGTTTAAGCAAAAAGTATCCAACAACCTTCTTTAATTCATGAAATTTGTTTTCTGGGTTCGGAGCATTATTAACATTTCACCAAAATCTCCATCCATAGAATCATCCGTACTATCATAAATCGGATCATTAAAATTACTTTCATGTACTTCCTCAACAACTTCCTCATTTATGTTATGCTCGATATCATGGTTTTTATGGTATTGGGAACCATGTCTTTTAAAGCAGCTATAACTTTTTGATACATAAGGACAAAATTTGTATTTCACCATAAAGAAAGGTTCATTTTGGTGGTGCTTTATGCAATGAAAACTCAATTCATTAGCGCTTCTTCCTGAATAGTTACACGAACTGTTATCAAAATTAGCCATTTCGATTATCCAGCATTTAACAGTCAGGAACCAGCCATTCATAAAAAATAGGGTAATCAAAGAATTCATACAAAAAAACTACTAGGTTGAATATAAATATATACACAAATTTCATTAAAAAACTATTTTTTTGGGGAGGGGGAAGTGATAGTATTGGGCTTTACTTCTGTCAAAATCACCTAACAAATTTTGAAATATAGGAGCATACTGAACTAGTGCTTCCAACGGCCACCTGACGGAACACAGTTACTCAGATCAGGTTATTTATTACATCGCTGACCCAGATAACTGATCTGATAAATGTCAGTTAGCTGACCCTGTCAATATGATAATAAAAATATTATCATCCGACTGAAGCTGCACAAATAATATACACGTGTTGCACTCTGCACAACATGCGTAGAGATGAAGAGCATAGGGAGGAGAATGATATATTTACGGATACAGAGTCATCTAGTGACGGTGACACAGATGAGGAGGATTTAAACGGTGATAGAAGAATGGCAATGCCGTTAAGACTAAGGAGAATACAAATTAGAAGGGAAAGGAGCGCTTTGGTGCTGGATGTTCCGGAGTATATACATACACCAAATGAAACTTGGCTCCAATGAGGACTAATGGTCCGGGATCATCTCATACGAAGAATTCTATAGTGTGCTGTAGGCTATTTTTGTAATAATAAGAAAGAGTACAGCAGTAAAAAGACGTATTCAAATCAAATAATTATTAATTTCAGTTTTAACCCCAAATTGAGGAAGCGTTAAAAGTGATTGGCAATAGACGAGTAAATAACACCGCTTTCCATTTGAAATATTTTTAACGAACTTCCGAGGGAATTGTGGGTAGGAAAGGAGAACCTGATTGGCTTTTACGGGAGTCTGCGCAGAACGTAAATTATACTACTTGTACACTTTTACAAAATGTTCCGGCGAAGTGGCGGTTCAGTGTTCCACATCTTAAACTAATTTATTTAAATATTGAGTGTTAATGATTAAAAAGGTTTCGAAAAAAGAAAAACGTAGTTTCTGCAGGTGAACTTAACAACTAAAAAAAAACATGGTATGATAATATTAAAATCTAAATTTAAAAATATTTTTCGGACAAGGCTTAATGCATCTTTCAATGTAGGTTTGCTTTGAAAGTGATTTTAAATGAAGATTTCAGTTTACCAAAAGGAAAGCTTTTACAACCTTTAAGGCAACACTTGGAACCACCCTGGAAACTCATTTAACAAAGCTAATTTAAACTAATTATATTTAATAATAGTAAAACGATAAGAGATCCTGCATGTATATCGTAATCCAAAAATAACAACATAAGCAGCCGACGTTCATAGACCAATGAAAATAGGTTTATAGTTGTAAAAATTAGCCGTAAGATGCCGCTACCATCACAAATATTACTGGATAACCCCCATTTTCTTCCCTCTGTTTCAAAATACCTTCTCCGTGAAAATTAAAGAAAAACTGGCAAACAATTTCTTTACTCGTCTATTAATGAGAATGATGAAGCTAATTGATTTGGTCTTTTCAATTTCATTGCGCTGTTGTAAAGCTGTTTCAATACCCTTTAAAATATAATTTTTATCATTGAAGGGTGCATTTTTTTCTTGTTCCATCTCTTTTAGAGTTTTTGTAGCTTTATCGAAGTTTTCAGTAACTTATGTTCGTTGGTTCCTTTCTAATGGGAAAATTATTTAATAACTAATATACTTCTTTTCCTAGTTTTTGTATTTGTTGATTCGTTGAGATCTTCATTTTCAATTTGGTGCTCTGTGCCTCCACCTTTAAACCATATCTCGATACAAATTAAAAATGATCCAGAAAAATCTTATAAAACGTATCTATTGGCTTTTGAAGTAATGGCATACCGTTGCTTGCTGAACCACTATCAACAGTACCTATTATTTCAATAGTTTCGTGATTTGTTGAGATAATTCTATTTGAAGAAGAGAGTAAATTATTATTAAATCTGGGATCCTCCGCTATTTATTCAGCTTCTTGTCCAACTACGGTATAACTATTTAATTCTTCAAAATGAGAAGATCCCACTACCTGAGGAGGCTTCAATGTATTGAATTTAAGTTTTGAATAACACAAAACGTAATTAAACATTAGTTAAATTTCATAAAGGTTAATTAAACTTTACCGCTTGAGCATCTCGTGGGTTTGAACCCAATCCTAATTCCATTACCTCAGATTTGCCCTCAATGCACTTATCTCCAATAACACTGAACAAACGTTTTTCTAAATCTGTTAATTTTAACGGACTTTTTCCCCTTCACCAGTGCCACGAGCTGCATTCTTTTTTGAAGCGGATTTTGACTTTGTTTCCGATTTACAGTCAGCCCATGACTTAAAATAACAATTTATCAAACCATAATTAATTTTCTTACAAACGACTTTACCAAACCTTCTTCCACAGCACCTAATCCATCCGTATTCAAAATCTCTTTTAATTCGGCCCATAATCTATCTTGAGCCACTTTCTTAAATGTTGATGTTAACAAATCTTTAATTAAACCCTCAATTACTTATGGTTCTATTGTTTATAGGGTTATTATCTGTTCTTCTGATACTGATGTATACGTAAATGCCCCTTATTACCTTCACTCGTCATTCGTGCAAACTCGGCTTAAAAGAACTATGGATCATTTGTGGTTTGAAAACTACAATTCGTGCTGTACCGCTATACGAGTATTTGACCTGTATTAACGATAAAGTCATAAAAATATTGCCAGCGGTACATGCATTAACAGGTTGCGATACAACCAGCAAGATCGGCATGAAAAGTTCAGCCTTGAAAGTAGCGTTGTCGAATAGTCCTGATTACTTGTTGTATTTCGGAAAAACGGAACTCACAGATTCCGTGATAAAAAAAGCCAAAACATTTCTTTTGCGCGTACTAAGATCAAATGAAGAAACATTCGACAGCTTCCGTTATCAAAAGTATCATCGAATGAAGTGTAAAATGGACTTTGAGAAACTACCCCCAACGTCTTATAGTATAAAACTCCATATCAAACGGGCATATCTGCAATGCTATAAATGGGTCACTGTGCTGCAAAGCCTTCCTAATTTAGATCCAGTTCAGTTTGGGTACAGCAATTCAGACGAAGGTCTTATACCAATTATAACTACTGATGTCGAACCAAATGATTTTGTTTTACCGTGTCCGTGTCAAAAATGAGCAAGGAACACTGTTTGCATTTGTAGAAATGCTTATGTACCTTGTTGTACGTTCTGCAAATGCAATGTCTTTAAAAGCTGTAACCGAAAGTGGCAGTAACCATTAATTTTTTTTAATAAATTTAGAAAATGTCTCACTTTTATGTTCATCAAATTATCTTAGGCACAATTTCTTATATCACTTGAATTAAAAATACTACAACTCCAGTTTATTTTTTTCCTCGCTGAATTAATAGTCGATTTTCACGTTTGAAAATGCGAATTGTAGATTAAAAACAGGGCTTTTCTACCATATTTTTCAGATTTATGGGACTCAACGTCACTGAAGGTCCCTGTAGAAGACGAAATGGTTGAGAAGACCGTTCTTTTAGGATAACTAAAATCGCGCCGACATACGCTTTCATGACAGTAAAAGAATCCAACGCTACTTCATCATCAACACTTAAACGGTTAATTTCACATTAAAAAGTTTAATTTGCGTAGATTAGCATTAAAAGTCTAGCTTTCCTGCTAAATTATACTTCTTTTAAAGGCCATATAAGCCCCGTTAATACATAAACAATTATCGACCAGATAATGTAATTCGCACATAATCCGCAAACGATCTTAACGCAGTATGCAACTTCCAAGTACTGAAAGGGAATGATTTCCATCACCAGCTAATTTTTGATAGCCTTACAATAAATTTAAACTTGTTCATCGTGAAATTAACGCTTACCTCGGCGAAATAACGACAAATTATTTGATCGGAACTTTAAAACGATTCTTATACACAATCGCTTCGTTTCATAAAGTAGATATTTTAAAATTTGAGGTGAAAAACGCTAGTATTGATCACTACCACCGTAATTGATAGTATCCCAGTAGTCAATGTGGCAACAAAGACAAACTAGTAGTGTTTCGTCTATGTAAGCGACGTACGTATATAGGGCTTTCTAAAACTGAATATTAATTTGGTCTAAAGATAACAATAAATACGATTGAAGAGGTAAAAAAGACCAACAACGTTTAGGGAATCTAAAATATACTAATTTATGAAATTAAACCGATACGCGGTATTTCGGCCGTTAGGCCTTCAAGGCGAAAGTGCAAATTCAGACTAACTTACGGAATGTTTTAAAAATAAAAACACGCGACAACAAAACGCTATGGTGAAACTTATTCGCCTATAAAAGGTGCAATTAGGCATTTTCTAGAAGTGTTCCACATTTTATTCGTGTCCAATCCTAGCAATGTACATGAAAATGAAGATGGTATCCCATAATTTTCATGAACTTCAAATAATCATCACGATAAACGCCGCGGAAATGCATTTGCACCGCCACCCCCGACAATCGGTGGTAAATAGTTATTACTTAGGGTATGGCTATTTACCCTCGAAAATTGAGGGTAAATAGTCTGAACCGCGCGGCGGATGCTATTTACTCCCGACTTTCGGTGCTAGGGGTAATTAGCATCCGCCGCGCGGCTCAGACTATTTACCCCCAATTTTCGGGGGTACCTCGTTTTCGGTGGTAAATAGACTTGCTAGCGCGGTCAGTGCTATTTACCACCGAAAAAAATGATACCCCGATTTTCGGTAGTAAATAGGCTGCTTCTTAATCAATGTTATCATCTTTCACTTCAGGGGACCTAACCTAACCCCTGATTGTCGGGGGTAAATAGACACGCCGATTTTTTCCGGCGTTTATGTCTGTAAGGATAGTTTCAAAAAAAATGTTATTGAAAAGCTTTGAACAAAAAAAAACAAAAAAAGACACAACGCAAATAAAGGGCGGTAACACGCCCTCTTCCAAAAAAACAAAAGCCACAAACGAAATCACTAAAAAAGGGACAAAACAATATAAAAAAACTTCCTCGCGCAGTTTGGGCGGGGGGGGGGGGGGCGACGAAAGCGTCGTCAGAATCGCTGCCGCTGCACTCTTATTTCATCATTTTGCCTTTGTTTTAAATTGTAGTTTTGTTTGTTTCGGGTGTCGTCGCCTCCACCTCCGACGCGGGAGAAGGAGGAGGAGGCGAGGAGAACGTCTGGAACCCCTCCCCCAAACGCCGCAAAAAAAACAAAACAAAAATTTATTCTGTAAACCCCACCTGGCCAAATAAAATTTATATACAGCGAACCCACACCTGGTCCTTACGACAGCCACGGCGGACAAGGCGCCAGCGGCGTCATCCCGCCGCGAACGGGTCGGATCGTTGTGGCCCTCAGCGATTTTTTTTTTAATTTATTGATGCTATATTAAATATTTATTTGATTACAAATATTTTATACATCTCCCCACTGGTCACATGAGCAACATTGCTCGTGCGTGACCGGGGAATATGAGATTAAATTTTAGATTTAGTTTCTTATTGCATACACATTAAATTTTCCAGTTAAAGCGGGCATTACAATTAGAAGTACATAAAATTATATACCTTTTGAATTCCAAACTCAATTAACCAGTCATTTATAATTTTTTTGATTTTTAGAGTCGATTTACATCAAGTTTATTATATAGTTTTTGACCTAAATAAATTACGTGTTTTTGACCGATAAAATTTATATATTCTTACGTTTGCTAAATTTAAGTTTTCAACACTTCTAGTATTATAGTTTATATTTTGTGGCACCCTAAGATCCCTTAATTTAAACACATGCATTAAAATAATTTTCGAGTAAATTTGTCGTAGCGTGAACACTTAAAGTCAGCGTATAAAGCTAAACTATAAGCCAAATAGTCCCTTTTTAAACAAATTCGAATAATTTTTCTTTGCATTATTTCCAAACCCTCTATATGAATCTTAAAGGTACCACCCCATCCTATAATTCCATAGGATATAACAGATTTTTAGTCATTTCAAAGATAAAAAGTTTAGCATTTCATAGAATCTTGGTATACACATTCTAATTTTTTGGATCAAATTGTTCAAATGTATGTCCCATTTCAAGTGTTGATCAATTATAACACGTAAGTATTTAATATTGGAAACTCGTTCAAATTTTAAACATTCATTACTACAGTTAGAACAATTTTCAGTATAATGAATTCTGGGATTTAGATCTGGCATTAAGGAACATCTACTCGAAAAACATATATATTTTGTTTTTTCCACATTTAAGGTCAAAAGATTATCATTTAGGAAGCCATATACTTTTGTTATAACTTTCTGAGTTATTTGAAATACACTTTTCCAAGAGTCAGACCAAAATAATAAAATAGTGTCGTCAGCAAAAGACACTATCTTACCGTTAATATTAAGAAAACATAGGTGCACCTATCGTTTATATAAATTAAAAATAAAACAGGACCTAATACAGTCCCTTTTGGAATACATTTTTTGGGTCATAATTATTTTGTTGGATTTTATCTATAAAATAATTATACTTAGTTGTACTAATCAGTGAATATAGTCTATTTCTATATAATTTTGCAAATTGTTTAAGGACTGAATTAAACGGTTCATTTTTAAATTTCTTAGCCATACTATCTCTTGTCCTTATTGAATTAATTAAAGATGGGGTTATCCAGGGTTTTAACTTCTGCTTTTTATGGGAATATGACGTAACAGTTTTTATAGTGGCGGAATCAATATACTTTTTTTAAGATTACAACAAATTCAGCTGATGCCAAGTTGGCGTCTGTTTTTATCAATACATTTTGCTATATTTATTTTCAAGATATTAAAATTTATAGTTTCAATGGTTTTAGCAATTTTATTTTTATAGTAGTATGGCTTGGATTACAATGAAGATAGCATAGTGGTCTGTAATGTTAGTCTCTAGAATATAGGAATTTATATTATTAATATCATTTTTTCTTCTAAAAAAATGATCAATACATTACAACGGATGGAGCTTAAAATTCCCGCCATCCGTTGCAATCGAAGTTAAGAAACCGCTCCTACCAGATGTCGCCGCCGCCGCCGCAAAAGAACATAGTTTTTTTATTAGTTTATTTTTTATATTGGATTTCCCTAATATATAAAAGGGACTTTGAGTTTTAAACGCAAAAGAGAAGCGTGGAAATTGAGAGCGAAAGATTTTAACAGAGGCGCGGGGACATGGAGTATTTGGTGAGATAAAGGACTTAATTGAAATTTATTATAATACTTTATTTGATTTTGTTTATTTAAGAATTTGTTAAATAAGAAATAAATTGTTTAATATATTTATTGGTGAAATTGATTCTTCCACCTACACTACCAAAGGCTTAGATTTATGTTCCGTCACGCACGTTGATTAACCGAGGGTTAATCTCGAATATAGCTGGTGGAGGTTCACTGTCTCTGTATATTACGTTGTGGTATCACAGGGAAGGGGACCGCCAACCGTTATACTGGCACCCGAACTGGGGCTCGAAATCCCCTGTCTTTCTAAAAATATATTGCTTTATTTTATTGCTATTGTCTGTGGAAGAATCACTTAAGTTAATTTTGTTAGTTAGCCTGAACTAATTGTTCGCCCTGACCTACACGGAATGGCACAATTTAATATGCACGATTTTGCGGCCGCAATGGCTCAGGCTTTTACAGCCGCTCAATGCCCACCGCGACCCCCGAAAGAATTATCCTTTTCCGGTAAAAATGGGGAAAATTTACGAGAATTTTTAACTGCGGTCGACGATTTTCGTAGAGTCTATCAATTAGCTGACGCTACCATCTTGAATTACATGCCCTTAATGCTAAAAGGAGGTGCGTTAGCATGGTATAGACAAGTAATATATCCTGATGTCGATAATACTACCCTACTCGATTTTATACAGGCTATTAGAGCCCACTATTTACCATATGACACCGAACGTCATCTTTTAAACGAGTTACGACAAGTTAGCCAGAAAGATGATGAACCCGTCACGGATTTTATAACTAGAGTGTTTAAATTAAATAACGGATTAATGACTCCCGAAACAGACGCCGAGTTAGCCGTCATTATTAAGAATAATGTTAAACCCGAGCTTCGTGCGCATCTTCTAGGGTTTACCTCAAATAACCTAGCCGCTTTGCGAACTCGGTGCGAAGCTCTCGAACGTACTCTCAAAGATCAAAAAAAGCCATCAACCCCTCACCCTCAAACATTTCGTTCGAATCCTAATAGTTCTAGCGCTTTTAATTCCTTCCGATCTAATAATACTTCTCGCCCATTCCAACCACGTTCTCATAATGGCATAAAATTTAATAATTATCATCCTGATTCGGGACAAAATCGTTTTTCACCTTCTCCAAGATCTTTCGGAACTCCTCGCACTTTTCAATCATCAAGGTCTAACAATTCTCGAAACCATTTCCCGCCGAGAACCACTCCGTCTGGTTCTCCGTTGGAGAATACAGCCAGAAATTATCAAGCAAACCAGGTTAAATGTTTTAATTGTACGGGTATTGGCCATTATTCAAGGGATTGCCCAACGCCACGTTCGGGAAACGCCGAGCCGGGCCGCGAAGAGGGAACGCGTCGGTCCGATCAGGGGGCGCAACCCAGAATAAGTTCCCGTACCAATTAGGTCTAATAAACAGACATCGTCAAAATCCCGTTGGGATTAAAATACAATACAGTCACGGGGAATATGTGACTAGGCTTGACTCTGGAGCGGACGTCTCCTTCATAAGTCTCGCTCAGTGGCATAAACTCCACAGCCCCGACCAATTACCCTCTAATTTACAACAGGACGGCGACCAAGTCGAGTGTATTATGTTGGGAGATGGGAAATATACGTTTACGCGAGGTTCTGAAATTATACCTTTCAAAATCGGCAATGTTTATTTTAGTCATGAATTTCATATAGTGCCCTCACTATTGTGCGATTTCATTTTAGGACATGATTTTTTATCTCAACACTCAGCTATGTTAGATTTTAAAAATAACACTTGTCTAATAAATAAAGCCAGAGTTCCTTTTAGTACCGAAAACTCTAGAAACAAACCTACCCCTATAAATGTTGAAATAATAGACCAGGTTATTCAAAAGTCAAATCTCTCCGTCCGTCGAGCTCAGGAGCTTCGCTCCTTATTCTTTAATTACCCTGAAGTTTTTAGTGAAAAAGAGGGACGGACTAACCTCGTTTTTCATGAGATTAAAACGGAAAATAAAATACCAATAAAAAGCCGTCCCTATAGAGTAAGCGACGAAAAAAACAAACTAATCGAAGATCATGTTAAGGAAATGTTACGTTGTAACATTATCCGACCGTCTCTAAGTCCTTGGTCTAGCCCGGTCGTGTTAGTATACCAGCCTAATAGAGGAAATAAAGTTAGATTTTGTGTCGATTATCGTCGTCTCAATAAAATTACAGTAAAAGATCCTTATCCTCTACCTCATATCGAGGATATGTTAACCCGAATGAAAAAGGGTCGATTCATTACGGCCTTAGATCTCCGCTCGGGATATTGGCAGATCCAAATGCACCCTAATAGCATCCCTAAGACCGCATTCGTCACAAGCTCTGGTAAATACGAATTTAACGTTTTACCCTTTGGTCTTATGAACGCCCCTAGTACCTTCCAACGATTAGTCGATGAACTATTCCGCGATGGTAAGGAATTTGATCTCTGTGTCTATCTTGATGATATTCTAATAGTGTCAGAAACTTGGGAAGATCATATTAAAGCTATAGAATACGCGTTAGGTCAACTTCGAAACGCCGGTCTCACTATTAAAGTTGAAAAATGTCAGTTTGCTTTAAAAGAAGCTAAGATACTTGGGCATATTGTCAATGAGACAGGCATTCATGTTGATCGGTCACGGTTCGAAGCCATAGAAAAATTTCCTAGGCCGACTAATATTAAACAACTACAAAGATTCCTGGGACTCATGGGCTGGCATTCTAGGTTTATACCGAAATTTTCCTTATTAGCCGAACCCTTGCATAGGTTAAAAAGAAAGGACGTTCCCTTCCGTTGGGAGGATGAACAACAACGCTCCTTTGAACTTCTTAAGGAATCACTGCATAAAGCTGGTCCCTTGGCTACATTTGAACCTAGTGAATCTTGTATTGTTACAACGGATTCTAGTGATCTTGGGCTAGGATGTATGCTATCCCAAATGCAAGATAATGTCGAAGTTCCTTTAGCGTACGCAAGTCGTCTTTTAAATGACGCCGAACGGAAATATACTACGACCGAGAAAGAATGCTTGGCGATTCACTGGGCCATCAAAAGGTTCCGTCCGTATTTGGAATCTAAACCTTTTACAGTTATAACCGACCACAAATCATTGCAGTGGCTTTTTAATGTGAAGGACCCCAACGCGCGGTTAGTCCGTTGGGCTATGTTCTTACAAACTTTTAATTTCCAAATAGTTTACAAGAAAGGTGTCGAGAATGTTGTGGCAGATGCATTATCTCGAGCCCCTCTAAACTTAGCTCCGATGGAGCTTCGTTCTACTTCACAGATAGATGATGAGGACAGTTTAGTATTACCACCTGCCCCTCATTCTATGTTTTATACTTTCTCACTCAATGACGTTAGTCGTACTCAAACACAAGACCCTGAGTGCGTAGCTATTCGAAATCAGTTAAATAACAATGATCCAAAGGCTCTTTCTAAATTCGCAATTATCGATTCAATCCTTTACCGTAAGGCCTTTGAAAATCAACCCCAGAAAATATATCTTCCCCAATGTCTTCGGCAAGACGCTCTTCGACTGTTACATGACCATCCAACATCAGCCCATAGAGGTCGTGATAAAACTATCCTGAAGCTACGCCATCGTTATTTTTGGCCTACACTCCGTTCGGATGTGCAAAACTTTGTAAAGAATTGTCTTATTTGTCAACAGCATAAAGCCCGAAACAGTAGAGTGCCCGGATTAATGCAATCTACCACTTCCGTGGAACCATTTGATATGATAGGTGTAGATATTATGGGTCCCTTACCCCTTAGTCAAAAACAAAATCGTTTTCTCCTTGTATTCGTTGACTATTTTACAAAGTACGTCGAACTTGTGCCTATACGTCGGATTACGGCCGAAGTTTGCTGTAAACAGTTACGTGACTTCGTGCTCCGTTGGGGTGCGCCGCGAAAAATCTTCAGTGACCAGGGACGTCAATTTATATCCACATTGTGGGCCGACACTTGTCACCTTCTAAAAATTCGCCCCAAACATACAACTATTTACCATCCCCAGTCGAACCTAACTGAACGTCAAAATCGTGTCATTGGCGAAATGATCTCAATGTACGTGGGCAATAACCATCGGTTATGGGACGCTCACCTACCGTTTCTGCAATTCGCTATGAATACCGCGCCGCATTCCAGTACCGGCCATTCCCCTTTTTATTTAAACACTGGTAGAGAGCCTCGAATGCCATGGACCGTCGATGGCTCCCCTGATCCTATTTTAGACAACCACGACCGTTCCTTCCAACAACTACGTGAAGATCTCGCACATGCTAAGCAATTAATGTGTAAAGCTCAAGAACATCAGCGCCGATATTATGATATTCGTCGTGATGCCATTGAATATGAAGTTGGGACTCTTGTGTGGGCCGCAACCCACGAACTTTCCCAGGGCGCGCTGTATCATGCTGCCAAACTAACTCCGAAGTGGGAAGGCCCTCTCCGAATCATCCAGAAATTCTCACCCCTCGTCTATGACCTTGTCGACGCCGTCACTGGTGAACCCCGAGGCAAACGCAACATCGCCCAATTAAAATTGTATATTACCGACGCCTCTTTGGTCCCTGCTTCACCATCTTCAACCCCACCTCGCCCTGCCCCTACCGCCGACGATTTTCACGCTGGACTAGCGGCTGCTCCTTCTGATTCGTTATCTCGCCTTGTTGAGGGGGAGGAGGATCGCCTCGATCTCGAAGCTCCCTCAACGTCAGCCCGCCCGCAATACGTTCCAGCCCAAGAGGTCTATCATGATCCTGCTGTTTCCTCTCTTCCATTGGACGTTGACGAACTCTGTGATCATTCAGTCCCCCCACTTCAGCCGGAAGTTGAATTAGGTCCCGTCGCTAACGACGAGTTAATGGAAACGACTTTGGCTGACGTTCAAAATAACTATGACGAAACCCATAACGAAATAGTCTCCGAGACTATACCATTAGATACCAATCCCCTACTAACAACAGACCAAAATATGACGGATGAAGACCAGGAAATTCTTGAAAAACCATTCCGTTCTGGATGGATTAGAGAATTGTGCTCCCGAGCTACCGTTCGCGCTTCCGGTCCGAGTGTAGATATCTATTATTACCCCCCTGGCTCGTCTAAACGGCTTCGTTCGAGACCAGAAGTATCACGATTTCTGAAAGAACACCCCACCATCGACTTATCGGTGGACAATTTCTCGTTTCGCCGTATTCCCATTTCAAAACCCCCTTGGGAACGTCTAAGAGAGGCTAAGATCAAGACAGACTAGTTTTAATTATTATGTTTCCTTCCTTCCAGACACTATGTGCGACGCACCAAGTGCTCTTAAAGGTCGGTGACCGTACTACGAGAATGCCCGCTTTCCTGGATATCGGTATTCCTGTGGAAATATTAACTTCAGCAGCAGTTGTGAAATTAGACATAGAAGTACACCCTCCGTCGGAGGGCCTTCTTTGCTCTTTTTTCCACCGTTTTCCCGATTTCCCTGCCGACCAGTTCTTAGGAAGTGCTAAAGATATACAAATAGTTCTAGAGGGACAAACAGCGAAATTTCAGGAGATTGCCATCATTCCAGGAGCTGACATCGCCTTTCTGTTCGGCGCCCACGCTTTGGGAATATTTCAATTGCTATTTTGCCCTTGCCCTGTATGCCTCGCGACGACTGGTGGCCTACGATTTTTTCAAGCCTTCTCAACCGAAACGCACCATCGAGCTTCTATTGAACCAGTTGTATACACACCTCAAGGAACGCAGACCGTCGCTACACAGACAACTTTCCATAATGTACTAGTTCCATCTTCTGTGAACACGACTCCCTACTATGACCATACTGAGATGAACCAAAGTACCAGGTCACTTTTAGACGGATCCCCACTGGTTGATCTAACCACTCCTCCGGCCATCTTCGAGGATCTAATAGACTTTACTTCAAACGAATCTAACCAGGACGTATTATTAATTTATATTTCTGACGAGGAACCTTTTGACCTCAATGACGACTCCGTTACCGATTTCGACGAAATTTTGCTCACTTACGATGTCATCGACACCAAGGAAGAATCTTTACCCATAAAAGTGCAATTACATCAAAATGGCATGACCACCGTTTGGCCAGCAACGGCCACTAGGAAAGAAGTCACTGAATTTACAGCTTTCCGAAGGTTACCCAGTACATCACTTCCAACGCCCGTCAGTCAGGCCTCTTTGGAACCAGTCCTCGAGAAGGAAGTACCGCAAAGCAAAAAACTCGTCTATGGGATGAATCAAGACCCCACTAAGGACTACTCTCAAGCCCGATGTAAAAGATGCCTTTTTCGAGGACACATACAAAAGCATTGCCCTTATGCTACGTCGGACCTTCCAATGGTTCGTCAAAGAGCTCGTAGCAATATAAATCCATCAGATTAACGAAAGTGATATAAAAGAGCTACCAAAGTTTTTTCTTTTTGTGTTCCCTTACAAGCGAACCCTTCCTATGATTTCTTTCTTCCAATTGGGAGGAATACAACGGATGGAGCTTAAAATTCCCGCCATCCGTTGCAATCGAAGTTAAGAAACCGCTCCTACCAGATGTCGCCGCCGCCGCCGCAAAAGAACATAGTTTTTTTATTAGTTTATTTTTTATATTGGATTTCCCTAATATATAAAAGGGACTTTGAGTTTTAAACGCAAAAGAGAAGCGTGGAAATTGAGAGCGAAAGATTTTAACAGAGGCGCGGGGACATGGAGTATTTGGTGAGATAAAGGACTTAATTGAAATTTATTATAATACTTTATTTGATTTTGTTTATTTAAGAATTTGTTAAATAAGAAATAAATTGTTTAATATATTTATTGGTGAAATTGATTCTTCCACCTACACTACCAAAGGCTTAGATTTATGTTCCGTCACGCACGTTGATTAACCGAGGGTTAATCTCGAATATAGCTGGTGGAGGTTCACTGTCTCTGTATATTACGTTGTGGTATCACAGGGAAGGGGACCGCCAACCGTTATAACATGTTTTCGAGACACTTCGCGTTATGTTATTTATACATGAGACCAAACCATATTCCTGTAATATAGACAAATAATCTGAAACGTTTATATCATTATTGTCCAAAATGTCTACGTTAATATCGCCAATCCATATAATTTTTTCAGCGCGTGGTGTTTTTAGTTGTAGATTAAGGTTTTTTTTAAAAATTCAGTTACATTATAGCTAGGTGATCGGTAACATGCCATAATTTTATAAATTTCATTATTTGGTAACTTGATATTGATCACTTCCACAGTTGCAATTGACATAATTGAATTACTCTCAGTAAATGAGAGACCATGTTTGATATAAATTATAATTCCATCATTTCTTTTTTTATATTTAATAGAGCAAATTGAGTCATAACCCTCTAACGCATATATTTCCTTGTCTATAATTTCGAAAGTTTCTGTTAAGACAATAACATCGAAGGAAAAATCCAACGACTCTAAAAAAACTAATAATTCATCAAATTTTTTTTATACTGCGGATATTCAAATGAAATATCTTACAAATTTCCCGTTACAATTTGAGTATTTATGTTAGTATTAAAAAATTCATGTGAGTTATCAAACATACAAGAAAAAAAGGAAAAACAAATAAGCAAAGTAAAATATATTAAATTGATGCAAGGTCATTTAGTGATTGGATTTTTATAGCGTTTAAGTTGTCATCTTTACGTAAAAATATACGTCCATCTTTGATCCATACATATTTATAATTTTTGGACTTTGGCAATTGGTTTAGTCTCGTAAAATTTTTTTTATTCATTGGGGTTAGTTGTTCGTTAATATCACATTATTATTTTTTGTGAATTATTTTTATCACTTGCTATTATTTGTTTTTTTATTTTAAAATGTTTAATCCAATTATCTCGAATTCGTTTATTATTAAATTTAACTCGGATAATCGAAAATTTTCTGTAGTCTATAAATATCTACAATGGTTTTACTATCAAATACTATGACTATTTCATTTGCAACATTTTTTATTATATCGGCTAAATCTTCGTTTTTAGTTTGATCAATCCCAATTAGTTCTAAATTTAATTCTAGATTCTGTTGTTTAAGTTCATTAAAATTCAAATCATGTTCAAGTAGTTTCGCTTCTAGTTGCTGGTTTTTTAATTTCAGATCTTTATTATCATTTTTTATTAAATTTATTTCCTGACAAACCCCATTTAGTTTAACTCCGAACAGAAATTGATTGATGTCTCAATATCGTCTATTTTATTTAATTTCGCTTCAATTTCTGTTATTTTATTAACCTTTGTTTGTATCTCATCCAATGTATTTAATTTATTCATAATGTAGCTTACGTTTCGCATCAGGGTCTGTAGATCCGTAGCTGTTGGTTCTTCAGAAGCAGTATTAGCATTTCACATTTCCACACTGATTTACGAGCACCTAATTTTCTTAAATTCTCTTCTGTTTTCACAGTGGTACAAGTTACATGGTTGTATTCATTACAAGATGTACATTCAATAGTATCTTTTGCGTTTGTTAAAGTCGTACGACATTTATGACATAATGATTAGAGACGTGATTAGAGAGCGTAAAAATTTGCGACTGTTCTCCCCGCTTCAAAAAATAATATTGATATATAAATATCAATCTTTTCCGAACCAAACCCACCCCGGTTATATTGTAGCTTAAAATAAGTTAACTCATAAATGGGAGTAGGAACTTCTATATTGATGGCGAATGTTATTTTAATAACGTTCTCGGGCGTGTTGGCTGATGAATTTCGATTTAGTTACTACTTCCATTAATATTTGACTACATACCATTGCAGACCCTGAAGAGTGCTTCGTAAGCGATTGTCTTCTGAATAAAATCTTTGAGAATATGTCTGACGAGCAACCATATGTAAGTAGATATCTTTTTGTTCGAACGGAAAGTTTCCCTACTTGACTTTTTTTCACTTCTCAGCAGCGAATTTCTCACGGAAATCCGTAAGTGGCTTCTCTGAAGATCAGTTATGATAAGAGCCTGAAAAATCAACAAACGTTGTTGTTGAACATTCGACGAATGCAACCTTACTTTTTTTGTTTCTTAATTTGCCCCAAATTGAAACATAATATTATTTATTATTAAATCTAGTTAAATTTAAGAATTTTATAAGTTTTCAAAAAGCAGTTCTTTTTCTTTGACATCCCACCATTTTAAAATTACAAGATAACAAAGTTAATTGAGCTATTTTCCGAATATAAATATTCATGATTTTTATAATTTTTACATTTTTGACGGGTTTTCTCGTATTAAATTAATTTTGAAATTATCTTGAAGATTTAAGAATTGTTTACTCTATAGATAACTCATGGTGCAAATATGGATTCTAAGACTTATTTTCTAAAGAATGGGTCTAATCTGTGTACACATTTAGCTAACGAAACTAATTTCATATTCGAGGTAAATATTCCGAACATTTTTTTCCACCTTTGTCAAGGCACAATGATAGATTGTTTTTCGCCGTTGTCGAGCAGACCAAGATAGCTATAGATTATTTAGTTATCTTAGTAAATAAAATATCTAGTACTCAAAAGGAAAAACCTAAAATCGAATAACGATACGTCAGCTCTTAGATAGTTGTATCTATCGCCGAACACTGCAATTTATTTTCCTCTATTGTGAATATTTAAAAAGGTCACCAAGCTTATTTGAAAGTTTGTAAACTTATGATTTTTAGAATAATTAAATAAGTTAAATTTATAAAGGGGAAAACTGCGAATGTCACGTTGTATGCCATTTTTGGCTAACTTTTTTGTGGTTCTAGTAAACCTTAAACTTGATGAACAAATTCAAAACCATATATTTTTACATCCGTCGGCCATGACAAAGGCGTAAGTTGAAAAGATAGGTTAACGGATAATTATAAAAGTATTCAAAATAAGCGTCACAATTAATTCATCGTACTTAACACGAATATCGCCTGAAAGATTCTGTATAGTATATATATCAGTTTGGACTGCACTTCTAAACACGTAACATGAATGAATTAAAAGCCGATGATAAGATCGTGTAGGTATTTACTCGCTTCTGGTTAAAGACTATTTATTTGAGCTTTACTCCACTCAATGCAGCGTGATGCTGAGGAGCTCCTTACCCCATCTAGTTGTTGAAAACGTAAAATATCATCTACAGAGTTTTCGCTTAGCTTTTATCTAAATGTAAAAATTAACTTTTTAAAGTTCCTAAATAAGCCGACTGAGCCAAGTAGTGTTCATTTTAGAAGTAGATAAACCAAAAATTATTTTATTTTTAAAACTGTCATTATAAAGCAACAACAATAAATTATTTCACATAATTACCTGTGTTTGCATCACAAAATAAGTGAGTGTTATTGAAAAATTGAGTTCCTGCTATTGCAGATTCAGAAAGCTGTTCCGTCCGCGATTCCTTACTGGACGTGCTTTTCTTTAAAGTTTATGAGGAGCAACAGTCTGTTATTAAAAAATTCATTGTCCAAAGGGTAGCAGTTTCTTCGAGTGATTTTTCCAACAGCAAACCCTGGATGAATATCTCGCTCTGGAGCCTAAAAAGTAATAAATCCGTACCTGCGGGATGGACATTTAGATTTGTCGTCGTCGCCGAAACTTTTCAATCGGCAGTTCAAAAGGAACTTGACATAATTCATAATATTATTTATTGAAGACAATACGCTAAAGAAGACGGTCATTTCTAAGAGACCGTTCACAAAATACGTATCTCGGTAAGGGGGAGGGATTGCAAAAACGTTTCTAAATGTTACGTCACATATAGTTTTCTACTGGAACGAAAATTAACAATAATTTTAACTTAGTCGTAATTTAGTACATGATTTTCTCATTTATAAAAGAATGATTAGTTTTCTAGAGGTAAGACTAACTAATTAAAACTTAATTTTAAGGATAATCATGTGGTTATATTTTAGGTGAGAGTTAATTTAGGGTGAGGATCTTTCCAATAGCTACTCTCGTTACTAGGGATGTGGGAGTAGAAATAGTTAATTTTTTGAGTTACGTAATTTGTGAACATCCCCATGTATAATTCAAATCGCGGCAAGATAATAAGTTTTCATTTTTTTCCGATAAACAGAATTTAAATTTCTCAATTTTGGCCTACCTCTCCGCTTTCGCGCGCTCGTGCGTTGAGTTGTGTACCAAATAGTTTATGTTCAAGTTGCGTTTTTCCGAGATAATTAGGACAAATATGGAAAGCATTCAGTTTGGAGTTAAATTTGGGGATGATGCGGTAAGGATAACCTTAGAAAACGGAGCTACAATCAAAACGTTGAAAACTTAAGAAATAAATCATGAAACAAATTGGTGGAACTAGGTGATCAATGTATATATCAGGTAAGAAAAACATTTAATACTATTAATATTGAAGTGTTCAGTTCCAAGAAGTTATGTAATCTGTAAGATGTAAGTCCAGTAAAATTTAACAACCGAGACATAATTCACATTAAACATTTTTATTATTATCTTTGATAATACTTAAAAAAACCTGGAGCATTTACCTATGGAAAAGTAACGAAATAATATAATAAAGAAAAAACAAAATATAAGTGATCAAAATTAATGTAATTTGGCAATTAACAAGACCTAGTACCGAACAATGTAATAGATTAGTGATTTAAAAAAAACTTGTGCAAAATGGAATAACGTTGTGAGTAGTGCTAATATAAATTACTGAAAATGGCTATAGTTATATATATATATATATATATATATATATAACTTCGGTAATACAATAAGAAATATGAGCAAGTCGGTATTCAAGGTATAATTCAAATGTATTATTTGCTATTTATTTACCACTGACCAATTAAAACTAGCATTTTTGTACTTCGGTTTATATTCGAAAACACGCTTATTGATGTACACAATTTATCCACCTAAAAATATATTTATCAAATATACCAGAATTAAAAAATTAACGTAAATTTATCATTATAGTGCCGGCTTTGTGATGAAAATGACTAAGTACTACAGTTCCAAAGAAGCACTTCAAGCTTTAAATTGGCCAACGCTAGAAAACCAACATTCATCCAGATTATATTCTTAACTATTTTCATAAAGGGAATTTATAACACAATTATAACACACGTGATAGAGATAGAACTTTTATAGAATGACAGGAAATAGAAGAAAAAAACCTATACCAAAAGAGTATAAAAGAAAACGGCATAAAAATATATTATGCCATCCCTGATAAAATTAAAAAATATAAAAAGTTACATAGTTTCATCAGAGAGTCAATTCAAAATTCTTGTATAGAATTTGTCAATTTGTTTTAATTTAATCTTAGACCATTTGTAAAGCAGTGTAACACTGAAAAGGATATCTAAATAGAAAGCTTTTAATATTATTTTAAATAGTATAGTTATGTATACATATATGGTTACTTTTTGACTTTTGGACTTCACATTCAAAGTCAAATAGAAAAAAAATTATTTGTTCCAAACAGCAAGGTAACAATGCTTTAAATCTCATTAATTCAACTTGGTAAGCTGGGACATCATCAATCTAAAAATAAATAAACCGGTAGATCCATGTCCTTCTTGATATTAATCACACAAAAGGGTACTCATATAATACTAAATTTTACTATAACGTTAAAATTAATATCAATGCAAGATAACATTTGTTTTATTCAAAGAATGATGATAAATAAAGATGAAATAGTTCGACCGAAAGTAAAGAAGTGGTGGTTGTAAAAAACATTACATAAAAAAGAAACGCTCAAAAAACACAAACAGAGACGTCACCTCGAAACAAAAGACGCCGCGGGTATCGGCAAGCGCGACGTAACTAGGGGGTCGGGGAACACAAGGTGCAGGTTTGCCGTTTATAATTTTATTTTCGCCGGGTGGGAGCCGAGGATTGCGAGGAAAAACGAACAAGAAATAAATACTTAAATCAAAACAGCGACGGCGCCTCAAGTCGGATTGGTATGTTTTTATAGGGCTAAGCATAATTGGCAATTCGTTATTGAATAAGACGTGTCGCAAACAAGAAAAAAGTTACATATAGTTTATTTTCCACACAGACAAAAAACCACCAAAAGGAAGTAAGGTAAACCGCGGAAGCCGAGAGTGGTGGGGAACAGCCGACGGCGACTGTCGAATGTTGCCCAATCCCCTAACGAAACAAGTAGAATAAGGACCAGTTGCGGGTTCGCTGTTAATAAATTTTATTTGGCCAGGTGGGGTTTACAGAACAATTTTTTTGTTTTTTGCGACGTTGGGGGGAGAGGATTCCAGACCAAACCCTTGATTCTGAGGGGCGACGACATTCACCGCCCCTCCTCCTCCTTCTCCCGCGTCGGAGGCGGCGGCGGCGACACCCAAAACAAACAAAACTACAATGTAAAACAAAACTTCGGTAAAGAATAACGAGTATAACAAATATACCAATCTGGAAACGACGACGGCGACGGCGCAGTTCCGTCGTTATAATTATTTCGTAATCGTCGCCGTCGTCAAAGATTTCAAATACCGGTCGTATAAGGTTTCGTCGTCGTCGTCCTCCTCCACTCCCTCTGGCGGCGGCTGCGTCACCCAAAACAAAAAACCACAAAGCTTCGAAAAGAATAACGAGTAAAGCAAATATAGCGTTATAATTACCTCGCAGACTTCATCCTCGTTGTCGTCGTCGTCGGTGACGAGGTCGATCCGGGGCACTTGGTGGTCTTCCTCCTCGCTGCTCATTATTTGCGGAATGTGATTTTGTCTAACGAAACCTCTCGCTTATGTACTCGATTGCTTATCTTATTTTTGGCTAAAGATAAGATACGGAGCCAATTTTTAGAGCCGTTTCTCAATCAGTGAGGTCCATTTTTAAATTATAATTTTATATCCTTTAGTTTACGTTTTTCCTAGTTTAAGTACTAATTTCCAAATAATTTGCTATTGAGTTTCCACTAAGAATAATTTGATGTCGAGGACGGAAACTAAATTAATTAAAAGTAAACTACGTTTAGAGTGGTGTGACAATATGCATGAAGGAAAGCCTTACAAATGCAAGTATTGCAGTTATCGCAGCAAATGGAATTCAGACGTGAAAAGGTATTGTGTTCGAAAGCACAAGGAGCGGCAGCGCCAGGAACAAGATAAGACAGTCGAAAGTGAGCTTCGGAAATTCACGCGCGTCCATTCGCCTCCTGGTGTAATTACGAACACTTTTTAAGCGCAAATCTTTTCGTTTCAAAAACCTTCTTTGATAGCTTAGGAAATAAACAAATTCCTCAACGTCGTTGAAAATTGTCTGAAACTTCTATGGGCTACGACTAAATCTAATGCTATTTCTGATGCAGGTACATATCACGCGACCTTATATGTAAACAATCTTATATTTGCGATAAATATTCAATATAATTAAACTTTTTTGTCCTAGCGTTAGAACTTAAGTTTATGTTATTTCAATAGCTTCAACAACACTATTAAAGGTTGATTTAAATTACTAATTAAGACGTAAACACCAATACCTTTGAAAAAATGCGCCTTAACAAAAATTTACACCAGCTTAAATGTTTCGAATGTTGATTGACACGGTATTTCACTACAAAAACCTTACAATGGCGACTGTTGACGCGGAAACTTTGTTCGCTCTAGTATACCCTACAACAAATAGTCCTAGCTTCGACGCACTGACTGAATAAAAGTGTGAAAAGAATTTACGAACGCTATTATTCTTATTTTAAATAGTTCAATTTCTTGAAGTAGCCATTTCAGATACTCCCTAAAATGCATAGTTGGCATAGTTCCGGCATAGGTCGATTTCCTACCGTAAACATTGCTACTATAGAAAGTAAACCAAGGAGCGGAATCACTATTTATAAGGCAATGTTGTTTTGTATCAGGCATAGCTCTTTTTGCAGATCGGCATTGCTCTGACATAACTTTTCGTATTATATATCTTTATATGTGTATTCTCTGGCATATCTAAAATCAACCGACGCGACATCGGCCCACGACAAACGTGGCGGTTTGGACTAGGCGGACTTAGCGCGCGATTCCAAGGGGGGATCGAAGTCTTCGCCGAATAATGTCGCCTGACGGCGACGCGCAACCCCATACTAAAAAATGCTATGGGCCATCTATAACGCAACCTAGAGGACAGCACCAAGCCTTACGCACCAGGTAAGGTCTGGCGTGGAATTTATTCTATCCCTACGAATCTCGACAAAAAAAGCTTTGCCTGATTCAAAACAACAATGCCTTATAAATAGTAATTCCACTCCTTGGTTTACTTGCTATAGTAGCAACGTTTACGGTAGGAAATCGACTAATGCCGGAACTATAACAACTATGCCACCTATGCATTTTAGGGAGTAGCGCCATTTCAAACTTCGAAAGACTTAGGCCTGTACGGTTTAAGATAAGCTATACCAGGGTTGTAGAGTGATGGTTCGATCACTTAAAATTCTACCTTAGGAGAGTTTGGCTAAAGAAAATGGACAAATAGATGGCGTGCCCGACACCGTGTAGCCCTTCACCCGTTTATAAGAGTTTCCTCATTGCGTGTGAGTACTAAAAGTGAACCAACTTTAAAGTAAGTGGCGGGAAATTTAAAATGTGATAGGTCACACCCCTAGTTTCGTTTCTTGGTTTTTAACACGTGCAAAAATTAATAATTTTACCAAGGGGCAGTTCACTCCTTCGCAGAGTGCAGAAATAGTGACGATTATACAGCCAAAGTTACAGATATTAAATTTAATCGGATTAAATTTAATACAGCCAAAGCTACAGACTTCAAATTTGATCAGATTTGATTAACCAAGTGTGCAATTTAATCATGGGAGTGAACTGCCCTCGAATTTTACCCAGATTTTCAAAATAACTCAAATTTCAGTTGAAAATATTTATTTAAATTAAAACTTTGAGGAACAGAATATACTCATTGTTTTCACTCAACTAGAAAAACATAAACCGCTTGTGAAGTTAGTGTAACATAATGGGACTCGCAACCTATGGCTAATGTATTAAAATCCATGGTAGAAAACACTTCATTTGTAACATTTTCAAATAGGTCTTCTGTTGGCTTAGCACAAACTATTTTTTACAATTCTTTCAATTTCAATAACTTATGAAAAAGTTGCTGCGATGGATATATAAGTCCACCCCTAGACCTCAAGTGTGCCAAAAAAGCTTCAGGCATGAATTTAGCTTCTTTATCTCTTGTTGTTGCGAAACATTTTTCACAGATCTGAAATTTCCCAATTTGGCAGCCTCATACCAGCCAAGTAAAAAAGTGGGCAGTCTTCGGCAGTTGCTTGATTGTAGTTGCTTACTTTGCAATAGGAATTCTGCCACATTTTAATTTCGTCAAAATTACTTAATATGATAAGTGTATCGATCTCTTCTTCAATAGTCAATTAGGCATAACCCTCCTTTCTTTAAAAAATTCCAGCAATTTTTAACAGCACTCTTGTAGAGTCGTAATAAATATTGGCTCGTTTAGGTGGTTTAATCCGACTATTTACATGTCGTCAGAAATTTGTATACCGGTGCTCCTGAGCCGAAGCCCAGTACCCAGACCCTACCTGACCGAAGTCGGAGGTGGAGATAGGACCATTTGATCAGAGCTAACATATCCCAGTGCGCCACCGCCCTTATGGGTTACAAGAGCCGGACCCCGACTCCCCGGTAAAGCCACCAGTTATTGCACACCCTGACCCATTAAGGGCCTCCGACTATGTACAGTGTGTCAAAATTTAGTAGCCCTCTACTAGAAAATTGCATCGCTTTTCGGTGCGCCGAGTTGGTAAAGGAAAGTTCACCTGGCACACGGACTATAATAACAAAATTAGAATTTGAAAGAGGAAACTCCGGAAGAGCGCCGGCGGCTATCGCAATTACCTAAGGGTTCAAAGGACGTCCGAACTTAATGCGGGATTTAAAAAAAAACTCGGCGATTTCGCGTCGGCGGCATCTGCTATTTTGTGCGTAGACTTAGTTATCCGAGGGAACTATGTTCTAAAACAATTTCATACATTGACCATCAGGATTTAGTTCTGAAACAGTTCGTACAGCCACTTTAGTTGAGCCACTAAACTGATCACGTTGGGTTGTAATTTCGAATAGGCGCTTAAATAAATCATAATCCAAGAAAACCGCCAAGAAGTAATATTTCCATAGCCAGGATCCGCAAGGTATTGTTCACATAATACTTGTTGAAATAATGGAAACTTTTCACTTGTAAACAGAACGTCGTGTATTTGCCAAGCCTTAATATGTAAAAAAAAAGCTACCTGGCTATAAACGAACGGTTGTTGTGGCCGTAATTCCGTAAAGCTGAAACAATTCCCTTATTTTAACAAGTACTATATTAACAGTGATTTACAGATCCTGGCTGTCAGAAATATTACTTTTCCGATATTTCCGTGGAGGATGATTTATTGAAGCGTCTATTACTCCGAGAATGACTAAACGACTTGTTGATTTAAAATTACGAGATCGTAATTAACATAGAAAATTATCACGCAACTATATTGAAATTTCAAATTTTCCTGATATAAATTAAAACTTGTCCCGACATTCTTTACATTTCAGGACATCGTTCCTTACTTACACTCTAATACCGTCGTTAGTTATTGTTGCTGTTTGGGAGAGCTTATTGTCTTTGAGAAAATGTATATATATCTCCACCGGACTGAAACAGTGGGTATATACAGGTAGGTGTTGCGGTCTTGAAGTTGAGGAAACGGTCTTGAAGTTAGGTGATGGTAATTGGTGATTGGTAACGTGTTAGTAGGTTAAATAATGCGTTGGAATTAGAAAATATGAAAACTGCATTTATTTACACGAAAAAATCAAAGTTTAAAATTTGGAAGGATAACTTCTCTGGTTAGCGGGCTCAAGAGATCTGCCCAGCGTAGGACCCTGGGAACCGTCGAAAGCTTTGTTCTTCCCCTTCTTACGCCCCTGGGTAGATCCCCCTTACAGCCATCCCTTGGCACGCGGCATCCCAAAGAAGTCAAATTGCTTGAGAAGTGATGTTTATGACTCGGGGATGGCGGCGATGGGACGGCGGACAATCAGAGAAACTACCCCTTTTCGCAAATTGGCGAGTTTCTTGGAAATTCGACCGTTCCCCCTGCCCTACACTTTATTGGCAATGGATCATCGGTAAAAGCTCCCAAAGGTTGACAGTTTATTTCAGGAGGAAAGTTGGGATAAAATACCTTTTAAAGCTTGGAATACAATACAATGAAATAGAAAGTACACTGGTTATTTTTGGCGCGAAAACAGGTAGTTATATTTTTTAGAGTTAAGCTATACATTATTTAAGGTACAAAATGAAAATTACAAGAACTTTAAATTTATGTTTAATATTAAATAGATTTTAACGGAAAGCGCTTTAATTGTAATACGCTTTCACAACAGTAATAGCTGTTAGCGTCAAGGTATGCACAAATCTGTCCGATTTACGGAGTTAATTATAACCATTAACGATTAGGTCAAGCGGTTGTCCTTTCGCCTTTGATCCCTCACGTGTTAAGATTTATGATAAATTTAGGTAAAATTGTCTTAGGCAAGCACCGAATTGTAGTTGAAAATCCACATATTTGCCTTAAACTTAAAAAAACTTGATTAATTATTTTTTATTAAGCACTCCCCCGGGGTGTCGGAGTGGTTAGCACTATAGCCTCGCAGAGGGAAAAGCCGGGTCCGTTTACAGGTTGTGGCACTGGGTGACAACTTGTGATGTTTGCGCCCTCGTAATCGTTGCGGCACTTTGGGGCCATTGGACCAGCGTAGTAGTTGGATATCGGCTGTTTCAAATTTGAAAAGTAAAAACATTTCTACGCTTAATAAATATCAAACGGAAAAATTGAGATTTAAAGTTTTTTTTTAAGATAAAATATTTAATAGAAGAAAAAAGCAGCTTTTTTCTAATTTTTGGCACCGCGAACGTATGAAGCTCCACCGCGTTTTCACTTTTAAGTTGGTTTATCATTATTTTTTCGCTTAGGTTTCTCAACCTCTCGATACTCTGCAACTTCGAACATTTTGCGCGCGTTTTGTTTTATATTGACGGGCACAATGTTTAGATAAAGATATTCTAAAAGGCATTGCAACTCTTGCCCGTTTAATTGCTCGCTCAGTTCTAAGTTCTCTTTCATTCGATGTTCAAACATCGCTTTGAAGTAAGGTGACCTGAGCGACAAAATGCATTTGTGGGCGTCAAACACCCGCCCTTCTGACGACTTCAGCTGCACGTCGGGGCAGACATTTCCTTCATACTCCGCTTTCATAATTTTCGTGTCTAAAATGGACGGAGTGACCTCGCCAATTCCCGATTTTATAATCATGGTTTGAAGTGGATAAATTAGCTGGAAATAAGACTCCACGCTACATTCGACCGTCAAATCATGGTTCGGTAATAGGCTTGCCACTTTCTTTCTGTAGATGAATCTAGAAAAACCCCAACCAGCGTGATTGTTCTTGATTATCGTAAATTCAAAAGTGAAGGACATTTCTCGGATTCCTTCCGAATTTCCACCCAAATGAAGCACCGCTCCAACGTAATCTGCGTCGGTAAGGTATTGGCCGCTTGGATAGATTTAAAAAAAAATCTATACCGTTACTCGAGAGTATGCCCCGAAATTTGGGCTTCTTATAAACGCGCTTTGGCTGACTGGATATTTCAAAACGTTTTCAATAGTTCAATTTTAACGATATTTGTGGCACGGGTTCTTGGTCCCTACAAAACAACCAGGTCTTGCATCCGAGGGAGCCATGTTGAATGCTTTAATTCTATTTTGAATTACAAATTATTCGAATTAATTAAGCTAGATGATTTAGGACTAAGGTGGTGCCTTGGATATTAGCCTAGCTGATTATTATTATTATTAGCACTATTATAAGAAACGAGAAAAAAATAACATAAATCTCTCAAATGTCCATCAAGGTATTAAAAATTTAGGTAAGATTATAAGATTAACTAGCTGAAGAAGGACCGCTCCTGCATCGTAAATTAAGTGTTTTCAACTTCACGAAGTAGTCCTATCAGTTTCTTTATAACACTTGTTTTAACTATTTCGAAATAACCGTGAAGCAAACTTTTGTAAATTTAATAATAATGTTCATGCCCCGAAAAATATGAAAAGCTTAAAATCCTCCTGTTAATCGCCGAGCGGTCAAATTACATGATTAGTGGGGACATTATTACGATTGTACGAAAAAAATAAGCCATTTGGCAATAAACGCTTTTGAAAACTTAATTTCCCAACTTACCTAAAAATAGATCTTTGGTTAAGACCGCTGGGATTAGGATAAACTACCAATATATTAACAATAAAATAATAAATTTGAAATCGTACGACGCAATTAAATAATTTAAGAATGGCGAAAACAAGCGTATAAACTGAAGCTACGAGGGTTAAGGCAAACGGAAACGAAATACCAAGACCCTATTTTCCTACTATTGCAGGAAAATTTTAATTTTTGTATGGGGGACAAAATATTTAGTGACGTTCATTTATAAGTAACATAAGGACACAGGAAAAGCCATTTCTTATAAGTATACCGCCAAGAGGTAAAAATGTTACATATTTCGGGACGAAGCTAGTGTTTTTAATAATTAATATTATGTCCCTATTGAGATATTCATCGTTATTGAATAAAACTAAACCTTTGTCATCATTGAAATTTCGATAATTTTAGCCAAGGTTCGCAAGAAGATAACTATAGCTAAAGTCACGTGAGAATAGTTGGCGAAATTGCCAACTAAACGTGTCTCTTTTTTGATATGGTATTATTGTGTTAAAAGGAGGTCTTACAAAATTTAAACAAAAGTCGTACCTATGCTGTTACTTTATTTATGATTCAATACGTTTACCTTTTGGTGTATTATTCCCAGAAGTTGAGGGTGTTGCTCCGTGACTAACCTCCTCTGGAATGCAAGTTTTAGCTGCAATAGTAAGACCAAATGTAGTTTACCAAGTATGTTCATCTTTGGTTGGGTCGCTTAAGTAGATAGGCCAAACAATGGCGGTCTAAGTTACTTTTTATTCTTGCAAATGTAAATAATATTTTGTACATATAATTTACTTACATTTCTTAGCAATTTTCTTTTCATCCTTTTAAATATGAATGTATGAAATAAATATATGTTAATTATCTTTAAGAATATTTAAACTAACGTCACACTCCGCAGTCGAATTTCTTTACTTTTATTTCTTGTACTAATCATTGGACTTAAAAAATTAGTATTTGTGGCTAATTTGCGTGTGAAAACAATACCTGCGCCCCTACCGGCATTGACCGAAAATAAATTGAACATGCTTATTTTATCTAGGAAAATGGGGGGGGGGGGGGAGCTTAGAGGGTCTCGGGATTACTTTTAGTTGGTTTCTAAGCGGAAACTCGTACGGAGTACAAGCGGAGGATAACGCTGAAAACGGTAGTATCTATCGCTGTTGTGAGTGACGTGCTCTTGCAGGATTGGAAAATCGCGTTTTGTTGTAGTCTCGTTACTTGGTCATATGACAGAGAGAAAAACACTTTAATTAGCACTACAATGCAAGGGGTATAATTTTAGCTTTGCTGAAGGCGGGGATTTAGTTTATAATTTACTTGTAAAACGTTTACACAGAGCTAGTCTTACATTGGTTTTTTTTTCAGTGCCTCGCGACAACAAGGAGTAACATATTTTGTAGGAACAATGTATACTTACTCTTTAAGTTTAAAATATAGTATGTAGAGGCGGGAGATTCAAACATACGTGTGAGATTTAAAAATATAGCATTATGAAATAACTCCTATAACTATTTTAGTCTTACATGAGCTTAGTACAGGCTATTGTAAAGCGACTTTGCACAAAGTTTGAGCATTGTGGTATTTATTTCCGGGTGCAGCTCTTCAGTTTACAAAATTTAATCTGTTCGGAGAAAGCTGCCAGCCTCCTTTTCTTTCATTTCATTACAGGTATAGTTAACCATTTCGTAAAATTCTAAAGTCCAATGATTATGAAATTCAAATTATTTCTCTACTGTAATTGAATGGTCGTCATAACAAATCCAACCTTCATCTTTCTTACGTATGTTATCACCAGCTAATTTTTGATAGCCTAACAAAAAATTTCAATGAGTTTTATCAAGCTATTTTCTCAGTATAATCTTTTTCCTTCGGTAAGCGGTCGGAGATTTGTTTGGCTACGGCGATAATGTTTGGTGTATATTTTGCGGCGTAACTTTAAGGATATTTTATTGCTCGTACTTCTTCCAAAAATTCGTTTTGTCTATTTGGCGATAAAACGTCTTTTTTCTGATTATCTTTAGGTTTGAGACTTTCTGTTGACTTTGTTTTTGGGCGTTTGACCGTATTCGAGTCTATTATCATGTGTTCAGGAGGCGTTTTGAAATCGGACATCGAACGTTTCTTTCCCGGTGTGGTTTCTATATTTGCTTTTGAACTGGAAGATTTGGGAGAAGTAGCGGTATTCGAAGTAACTTTTTTAATATTCGATGACAACGGTGTATTTCCAGATCTTGCGTGTTCTCCGACTGGGGTAGAAATCGGACTACTCGCTAGTAGAGACTCACTTTCAACGTTTTCTATTTCCGCGTCGTTTAATTAACCGCTCACTTCATTTACATCTACCTCGATTACTTCGGGGTTTTCAGTTTCAGGCCTAATTGATTTTGGTGCGTTTTCAATATTTTCTAGTTGGCCTTCGGTTTTTTCTATAGCAATGGTCGATGGTATGTCCCTTTCTGTCACACAAGGTACATACTTTTGAGAATGCTTTTTCGAAATAAATTGTATAAGATTGATTTGCATATCTCTCTAGAAGGGCAAAAAACTGCCTTTTGAAATTAAAGACAGGCCTGCCTAGTCCGGCTACGTCTTCAGGTGGCGAATTCACATAGATATCCGTTATTTCAGATGTAATTTTACAGAATATTGCAATTAGTGTTTTTAAATATTAATTAGGTATTTCCGGCATGACATTTGATATAAATATTTTTTCAGAGCTCTTGCTAAGTCGTTCTACATCTATATGTACTATAATGACGTTCAGTATTGGGGCGAAAATTTAGGGGAAATCGTGCCGATTTTGTAGGAGGGATCTACAATGTCGTTTAAATTCGCCACTCCCGCGCAATAAATCAAACGAGACTCACTCGTCCGCCGTTATATCGAAATTTATATTGTTCGGGATAACCGTGCTGATGAATTGTGGAGTTGAGTGAGATTAATACAATCAACGTTGAATGAAATATAGTATTTTATTTGGCACTTAGACCTTAAACTTAATACAAGAACTATGACTAGGGTTGAGGTTGACCCGGACATTTACTTTCTTATAGCTTATAATCACTTTTATTCTTAACTATAATATTTGACCTATCGTATTTCCTAAACCCCTGAATTAAACCTGGTTCGCGACAATGGTTTCAACTTTGATTATGACCTTTTGTATTTATCAATTACTTACGATCTTTAGGATCAAGAAACTTAATGGCTAATAAGTTAGTTTAAAGTCTTACATTTAAGCTCTTCAGGGTAGTATTCCTCTGGTCGTCTTGACCCCGCACTAGACACTACGTTGATTGACACAACTCGCGATTTTATCTTATATTTTACACTTCACAAATCACCATCGACTCTCAACTTAGCTTAAGCCCTAGGCTCTCCTTTTTGCCGGTCCCGCGCGGCCGTCAGCTAGCCTCTCGAGTCTTCTTCAAACTTAATTCTAATATTATAACCGTCACGGCTTTATATACCGTCCCTGTATTTACTTAAAAAAGAGAACTAAAGAGAATAAAAAAAACACTGGTGGTCTTACCATGACCTTGAATGGATTACCCGGTTTGAACTATAGATGGCACCAGGTTTGCGGTCTATAGTTCAAATCAGGGGTTTTTAAACTAGGAAAATAGGTGGACTTTTATATGTCGTATGAATTTAGCCCAATAATTACTGAAATTTAACAATTTTTGGATCGAAATTGGTTGAAATCGTTATATACCCCCCCCCCTCTTTAACAAAAAAAAACAATACAGATTTAGCAACTCCTAAACAAAAAAACCTTGACAACCCTCTCCTTGTTTATAGAGCCGATTGTCCAAAAAAACCTATGAGGAGATTACTTTGAGGTGTGCCTTATTATAGTCTGTTGGTGGATCGTTGTTTCCTGTCCAGGTGGTGGTGAAGGCGGATATATGTTTTGAAAAAATGGGTTTTGTTGGTGGATCCTTCGCATTGAGGGTTTGGGTGGGCTGTGACGGCTTTTCTTTGACCATGGGAATGGCTTTTGATGGACGGCACTTGCTGTCGACGTGGCCGTAATCCTGGCATTTCTTGCAATAGGTGTGGCGTACTATCTCGGTGTATTTGGGATCGTCGCCGAAGGAGCTGTGGCATTCCCAATATCGCCTAGTTTGCGTCGAGCGTCTCCCATCCAGTTAGCACTGTCGGAGCTTTTCCGTAAAATCCAATTTGGATTTGTCAATCGGTTTAGACTTTAGCCTCCGCTTGTGGTGACTTTCCGCAGGCAGTATTGGATCGGTTACGTCGTCTGGGTCAAATATTGGACGACGCTTTTAGTTTTAATAGATATAGTTGAAATAATAATTGCACCAATAAATGATTTAGATTAGTTAAAGATTTTCCTGAGGCATCATTTACAACAAAAATTTTATTATTGTTTTTCAAATGGAGTATGCGAAAGGTTTTAACAAAACACTGAATATTTTCAAAAAGTAATTTAGACATTGGAGCCGACAAACTTAAAGCATAAAAAACTGTCTTCAAATGTATTTGATAATAAAGTTCTGGTTTTTATAATTAGTGTTATTTCTTTACTTAAATTTTGAATATCATAGCGTTAAGGTTTGCATGCTGATTTTCTCATTCGAACATGAAAGCTTTATTAAATGATATTTAAAACAGATAAAAATAAATAAAAAATGGTTGCTTCTTCGTTAAGATTTGAATGATATATTTGCCATTCAAATTTGAACACAGTCGCGTTGATATACGAGTGATCTTTTAAGAATTACGTGGCCTTCAAAAATTAGTGTTTCTTCATTCAATTTTGCAAGTTGACTTCCGATGTTTTCTTGCGTCTGGAGAAACGAATTACGGGTTTTTCTACATCTGCAAAAAACTTTCTCGCTTTATGAGGATGCTAGATATCTTACGAAATTATATTAAAGCTGAACGGATTTGAAACTGGGAAATGCACCTGCAAGCCGTTCAATACACATCAGGTTAAAGAATCTATTTACAAAGTATGTTACAACTGGAAACCAAAGCGCCATATGTGTATGCCAAATATCTTGAAAATTTTCAATTGGTACCACGAAGTGACAATTGTTGGAATGGATTGTCAACCGATCTATTAATAGAACAGGTGTTAATGCGTAATGTTAAAGGAACTTCTGGCTTAACTCGCAGTCGTGCAATGACTGATCAACAAAGACTTCTATGGGATATGTCTAACCCATGTTTTGCGACAATGAACGGCGCAATTGTATCAGCGGCAAGAATGAAAAGAGAGGACGAAGAATTTATCAAAAACTTACAACTGAATTTCCTGTTTAACTGTGTGTCCTACAGTTTAAACATGTGGAACGAGGTTAAAGTAAGAACTTGATATTTATTATATTTATCAGTGAGCGTCTTTTATACGTAAGATATCTTATGATTGGATCATTTTATAATCAAACCGTTTAAAGGTAAAATTTATCATTAGAGATGTTTTTCCTTACCTTTATTTTAATTTTGCATAAGACGGTATTATTTAATAGTCAAAACATAATTTCGATTTCTCCAATACGGGTTTACAACCGTACAAGTCTCGTAAAATGTATTATAAGAAAATAATGATTATAAGTATAATATTGATATAAACAGGTATATTGAATTACTTTTTAATCATATCACTAGGTAAAAAGGAAGAGCTCTGGACCACTCTGTGCAAATTTCCCCTAGATTTGTACGGGGAAATAGAAAATCAAAGGGGTGCTGGTATCACCCTCGAAACAGTGACGACTTGATCTGGGTGTTTTGCCGGCATCGAGGATATGAGAGAGACCGTTGAAAACACCAAGGAGGAATCTGAGTTTCGGGACGAGGTAGGGGATAGAGGTCCCATGAAAAAGTACGGGTCAGCATCGTGAATACGAGAGAGACCGTCGAAATCGGAGCCAATCGTAGATTTATTGACGGGTTGCCCTACGCCAGCGTGCGCCTAGCCCGGACAGGTAACAAATCCAGCATGGGTAGCAGTACCCTACTACTGATGGCCGCACCTTTCACGCAAGCCACTCAACCCAGCAGAAGGAGCAGCAATAGGCAGTGGGATTAAGAGTGGATGCTGTAGCAACTCCAGTCGACACCCTACCTACGTAGGTAAAGAGTCAAACCCTTTGGAGAGAGCTCCTAAAGGGGAACGACGAGCACACAGAAGTCCAAGTAACGCGGCACAGCTGGCACCAGAATGCCCAGTGTGACTCCAAAAGGCCGGGAAACAGGACCGCCATGCCCGCATATGGAGGCCTGCCGCCCCACATCAGGCTACCCAATCCGCCGAGGCGGCCAGTTTCTCTTAGTACATTTATCTTTAGCTAAACGTTCAGGTCTAGCAATACGCAACGGCATCGACGTTATGGCCTAAAGTCCATTTTTCAGGTATTAGTAAGTATTTCATACAAACTAACTTCTAAGTTTGAAGAAAATATGAATTTAGTTTTTAAATAAAATCCTTTTATATACTTTGAAGGAATCTTTATACGTTTTGAACTTGAATAAAATTAAAAACAATAATCTTAGATACCCTTTAAAATTAAATTCGTACAACTTTCAACATTTCGATTTATAATAATAATAAATAATAATAATCAGCTAGGCTAATACCCAAGGCACCACCTTAGGCCTAAGTCATCATGCGACTTTTAAAGCCCTTAATTCAGGTGGCCGGGTTACAATGCGTAGGAGGGTGGTGGCAAGCCCTGCATGCCACGCGTTCGAGCCAACAGCTCCCTACACTAACTATTACCGTTAACCTCAACAAGTTTTTGTGGAAGGGGAAACCGAAGATCTCGGGGGAAAACCCCTTAAACCAGTGGGGAGAGAACTTGCAAACTCTACGCAGAAGGAGTTGTTCCGAGTTTTCACCCAGTGCCACAAGCTGGGATCGAACCCGGCTCCTCTTGCTGCGAGGCGAAAGTGCTAACCACTCCACCACCCCACCTTATCAAGCATTGGATTGTACACTCTGTTTAAATAGTCTTCGACAGGTGAAATTTTTGCCCTCTTTTTAATTCTGCTAGAAAACTATAATAGATAGATCGATGAAACCGATTGCAACTATTATTTATTTTGCAATATCTTTCGTTATTTATCGGTTTCATCCACCAAAAATTAATAGTTTTGGCAGCTACCGTCAAAACTCATTTTTGACAACTTTTTAAATATTGGTTCTACGGCACTGACTCGCGCGTTTTTGAATTCACAATGGTCGATTCATATTTAGAAAGTGGAAAAAATTTCCCTCTACAACCAACGGTTGAGAATTTATCGCGTTAACAATCTTTCGTCGAAATTGGGAAACACATAAAATGCACCAAGCGATTATTAATAACGTAACTTCGACAGTGCTCCAACAACATGTTTAATTAAAGACCGGTTTAAAATTATGGTAACCATTATTATAAACAATTTCTAACGCAAATAGCTTTTTAAAAGCTTTAGCGTATAAAAAGGATATTCCTAAAACCACTTGCCAAGTTGTTCTTGGGATTTGGTTTTTTTAAACCGGCCTTTAATTAAATATATTTTCAATGTTATTGAATCGCTGTCGAAGTTCATTGACTGTCGTTACCATGTAATATTTCCGTGGAAAACAGAGAAAAACATATTGCCAAATAATTTCAACGTGGCAAAGCGACGAATGAATGGACTGGTCAAGAGATTTCTAAGAGACCCTTCATTCTATGCAGAATATAAAAATGTAATTGACGAGCAGTTGAAAATGGGAGTTGCGGAACCAGTTTATTTACCCATTACTAACGAACCAGGAACATATTATATGCCACACCAGGCAGGCAAGAGAGAAGAGAGTTCAACAACGAAATTTAGAGTTGTGTTCGATGCGTCAGCACATTCTGATAATGTTCCTTCGTTAAATGACTGCCTTTATAGTGGTCCAAGTTTGAATCCAGACTTGTTACTTCTGATGCTGCGGTTTAGAAGACACCAAATAGCAATCTCAGCCGATATTGAAAAGGCATTCCTCCAAGTGGCCTTAACGAAAGAAGAGAGGAAATCAGTCCTATTTTTTTGGACAGTAGAAGAAAATGGAAAACCTATAGAAAATGAATTTAGAGTTCTCCAAATGACACGCGTAGTTTTTGGAATAACCTGCAGCCTTTTCCTGTTATCTGGAACTATCAAGTTGCATTTAAAACACTACGATGAAATGTCCAAAGAAGTAATTGCTCTCTCCAACGAACTGTACGTTGATTATTTAGGAACCAGAGCAGACACTGTGCCAAATGCATATCAAGTTTCGAAAGGCTGTAATGAAATTCTGAAACATGCGGGAATGACTCTAAGAAAATGGTTGACAAATTCACCCAATCTAAGGACTATGTGGGACTTAAACTCAGAAGATGAACACTCAGAAATAAAATTTGATGGAGAAAAAACCAACGTAGAACAGAAGATCCTTGGTCTTAAATGGAATTGCAATAGTGATCGACTTTCTTTCAACTTAAAATTTATAGAAAACATATTGAACAAGTTGGCAAGCCAAAATATACCTCTCCTCGGAAGAGTTTTTAATTTTCAGTGAAACGTAACTGTATCCGTGGTTGTGCGGTAGAACGCTCACCTCTCGTTCAAGAGGGCTCGGGTTCGAATCCCGGCCGATTAAAAAATTATACTACACCCAATAACAAAAAGAGGGCGTTTTTGGAAAAACCTTTTCCCTGATTCTAAGAAACTGCGTACGCAGTGATTACCCTTTGCCCCGAAAATGCGAACGCGTTCGCAGGCCTGACAGACAGACCCACAGACACGGTGGTTGTATAACCCATCCTAGGTAGAAACATCCAAACTACTAGAAGATTTGTTCTTAGCTCAGTTGCCCAAGTGTATGATCCAATGGGCATGATTTCACCCTATACGGTCAAGGCGAAGATTATTTTGCAAGATTTATGGAAATTAAATCCAAGGAATGAGTGGGATGACGAATTACCAAAGGAAATAGCCTTGAAATTTCATGATTGGATTGAACAACTACCAGTTTTGAAAGACATCAATTTTCCTAGATGCTATTTTGAGGGATTTGAAGGAAACGTTGCAGAAAAGACTTTCCATTGTTTTTGTGATAGCAGTACGAAGGCGTATGCTGCTGTTTTGTATCTGAGATTTGTGGTGGAAAGTGGTGATGTTGGAGTGGTTTTAATTGGATCAAAAACAAGAGTTACACCATTAAGAGAGTTGTCACTACCTCGACTCGAGATAATGGGATGTTTGTTGGGTGGACGACTTGCGGATTATACAAAGGATGTCTTCAGAGAAGAAATTGTCAAAACTCAATTTTGGACTGACTCAAGTATTGCTTTGCATTGGGTGAAGAGTGCGACGAAAATATGGAAACCATTTGTATCAAACAGAGCGATTGAGATCCAAAGGCTGTCGGATCCATCAAATTGGAGTCACTGTCCAGGTTCAGAAAACCCTGCTGATATTCCCTCACGTGGAGCCACGATGGAAGTTGAAAACCAATAGAAAATGGTGGAATGGCCCAGTTTGGTTGAGTGGAAGCGAAGAGTTAAGGCTAAAAAAAATTTCGCATAAAATACCTTCGGAACAATTGGAAGGAGAGAAACGCAAAGTTGTTTTATTCGCTCATGTAAAAATGACAGAGAACTTGGAAGAAATTATCGATCTGAAAAAATACAGTTCTTTTTATCAAGTGTTACTAATTACAGTCTACGTGAACCGATTCATCAACCTGCTAAGAAGAAAAAAAACAACCAAAAGGACACCCGAGTGCCGATCAATTGGCGGAAGAAAAGGACATTTGGATAAAGACTGTGAAGCAATTGGACTTTCCGAACGAAATTTTTTGCCTTATTCAAAATGAATCTATGGAAAGGGCATCAAAAATTATTTCCTTGAGACCATTTTTGGACAAAGAAGGTATTCTACGAGTAGATGGAAGATTTTCACAATCAACAATGTCTTATGAAGAAAAACACCCAGTGATTTTGAGCATATCTCAAAGATTGTCTAAATTGCTCGTTCAAGATTGTCACGAACAAGTAATGCACGGTGGCGTCCAGGCAACTTTAACTCAGGTTCGCATGAATTATTGGATCATTGCTGGAAGGCAATTGGTGAAAAAAGTGATCAATGATTGTATGGCATGCCGAAGATTCCGTGTTAAACCTGGTTATGCACCGTCTGCTCCTCTGCCTGCTGACCGAATAGAAGAAGCGCCACCTTTCAGTGTTCTTGGAATTGTCTTTGCTGGACCTGATTTTGTCAAAAATGGAAACACTTCAGAAAAGGCATATATATGTCTATTCACATGTGCTATTAGTAGAGCAATACATCTTGAATTAGTGGGATCTCTTACTACGATGGATTTTTTGATGACTTTCCGCCGAATGATTGCGCGCAGAGGTATCCCAAAGACAATTTACACAGATAACAGCATAACTTTCAAAAGAGGCGATGAAGATATAAAACTGATATGGCGGCACTTAAAAAATGAGGAATTAAAGAAATTTTTTGGAACAAAGGGTATAACATGGAAGTACATTGCTGAGAAAGCCCCATGGTGGGGGGGCTTTTGGGAACGTTTAGTCCCAACCACCAAAATTACCCTGAGAAAAGTCCTACAAAACGCATTTCTGTCGTATCAAGAAATGGAAACCGCATTATTGGAGAATGAAGCTGCTATTAACTCACGGCCAATTTCTTTCATTTTCAATGATGTTCAAGAACCTAATCCGTTAGCACCGGCTCATTTGTTAATCGGGCAAAGGATTACATGTTTGCCACCGCAGAGGGTTCAAAATGAGTGTATTCCGTATACAAGACAAGAAATGACGAGACGATTGAAATATAGAGAAGCGTTGATGGACAGACTTTGGAAAAGATGGAAACATGAGTATTTAATGGAGCTCCGATCAGCACACCATAGTGTTATACCTAAAAGGGATACTACGTTCCATATTGGAGATGTTGTCATTCTACAAGAAGATAAAGTACCGCGACAATTATGGAAGCTAGTTATCATAACAGAAGTCCAGAAAGGACGAGATGGGCACGTCAGATCCTGTTTAGTTCGAGACGCTAAAGGGAAGATTTTTAGAAGATCAGTGAAGCATCTGTTCAACATGGAAATCACTCAACACGAACTCGATGGACAATTAATGCAAAATTAGAACTAAGGAAATACATGACTGTATTTGCGGGAGAGTGTTGAATATTTGTAGGAAAATTTATCATTATAATATTGACTCTAAATTAGTCTAAGAAAAGTATTTTTGTTAGTACCCCATAAAGGGAACCTTGACTTAAAATTGCTAGCTGTTTGGTATTTGTAAATCACCCCTTATTTGTACATGTACTCTTTCTCTCTAGTCTTTTAAAAATTGGCCGAAATGGCGCGTGACGAGTTTTTCAAATAAGAATAAAAAAAGGCCTAAAAGGAAAAAAGTTGTTATAAAAATTAGGCTCTGCAAATCAGAGTAAAATCTATAAAAAAACGTTGAATTTATAAACTCCAAAAGAGTTAAGATTGTATAAAGATTAAATAGTTAGCAAAGATTTTCAGTCGTTTTTGATAACTTGATAGCTAAAAGCTCTCAATAATGTAGTTGCGTATAGTAAAGGGCGCAAAAAGGCTTAAGCAACTCGTGTACTATCCGGTGTTTTGTGGTTATGGCTTGTTATGGGAATATTCTGAGATTCTAAATTGTAAACAAAAGTAAATGGAATTTTGATGAAATGGATGATACTACCTTGGATAAGTAATATGACTCCAAGATTCTACTAAAGGTATGTAGCTATTGTCCTTGAAATAAAATTAGCTTTGACAATTTAAGTCTGAGGCTTGACCCTTCATTTCTAGATTTTTGTCCTTCGCTAATTTTTGGAATCTGAGCTTGCAATAATACAGCTGTGATGTTATAAGTTTTCAAAATCGTATCAGACGACAATACTCTATAGATAGGTCGCATATGCATGTACGTTCGAAAAAACGTTTGTTTAAAAATCGCAAGTTCAAATATTGATTTTCTCAAATAAATGTCTAAATCACTCGCACCCCGAAAAAATCGCATTGGTAGAAACTAATTATTTTCCCCCGAAGGTAGGATCATTTATTAACTAAAAACTATAAATCTCAAAAATCATTTGGAAAAATGTTTATCGTATCACATAAGTGTTATAAACCACTCGAACCCTTAATTAACGACATTGTAGTAACTATTTTTTTCTCTTCCGATAGTAGGTTTATTTTTTCCATAACGTACACCCTGCGAAAATTGTCTAGTGTCAATGTCAGGCTAAGGTTTTCTTAGGCTAGTTTCAGTTAGGCCTTTGAGATAATTCGAAATCACGAGCTTTCAGAACTTTGACATGGTTGCCAGGTTGCAAACCGTTACGTAGTTAAGCCTTGTAAAGTCGTGCGTGTACAAAGAAATCTTATACTACTACCTAGAATGGTCCCGTCTACGGGAGAACCTGACGCCAAGACATTTTGTAGCAACGACTAATAATTATATAGTCTTTGATTAAGCTTCAGCCTATCAGTGGCCATCCATTGACTACGCAAGCCGCTAGCGTCATAACATGGCAGTTAAAAATAGTAGTAGCTCAGACGATTCTTACAGGATTCTCGCAGGATTCATCCGATCCAAGCTCGCGGAATTCCCATAGGTTTTTGTTATAATTTTTCACATGAACCACTTCAAAGTTTTTGGATTTTTATTTATTGATAGTGTTAAGATTTTTTGAACTTTTAGTGTTGTTTTCATATTTACTTATTGTGAGGAAGATAAATATGATTTCGTTTAGGTTCGCTTTGAAAATATTTAGGCCTAGGCCTGATATAGGCCTAACTTTTAAAATAGCAGGCAATGTCAATGGCAGTTTTGGGAGAAGAAGTGACTGAAGGTCCTTAGTATTAACCTTTATATTTAAAGGTTATTTATCATTTAAAGGCAGTAATATTATATTTATAATTATGTTTGTAGAAACTTAGAAAAACAAAAACCTTATGAAAGAGTAATTATATCCCAAAAAATACATCACACTAAAGAATGACACTTATGACGAATTGTCGACAGTCATTGAATTAAACAGCAACAATCATGCTGATTATTGTTTTATTTATCAAAACTTTACCTACTATTTAATAATATGCTTTGCTCTTAGAAGCTTAGCCAAGATAAATGTTTTGCACTCTGCTTAAATTCAACATTCCACTGTTAAACAACATAAGAGATAGTACTCAACGAAGACCGATATTTACAATGTTAAATAAAGTGTTTTTAAAAAAACAGATATTGCAGTAATTATAGTCCTGAGTTGTTGTTCCATTAGGCTCACTGAACTTCCTGAAGTAACTTTTACCAAATCATCAATTTGAAAGCCCACCGTTTGTTAACATTTCAAATTGCCCCGAGGCTTAAGGTAACCCAAACTTATACCTGTATAACGACCAAAGGTGGGCATTTCGTGACATTTTAGTTTTCGTTTCATTCACTGGCTGGAACAATCTGACCTTTAATACCCTATAATGAGACGTTCATCTGTGAGGGAAATCATCTACAAAATACCTGGTATTAGTACAAAGCCCTTGGTTATTACCATCTCATTTATAAAATTGATCATATATTTGAATACTATTCACTGGAGCATCGGTTTTTGTATGGATCCTCAATCGAGATCAAGGGCTGAACTGGTGGTTTTAAATATTTCAGTACAAAACTTACGTATCTTTCATTCGCGACTGTATTTTATAGGTGAAACCCAGTTTGTTTTGATATTTTAACGAAATATCATCGTATGAATAAGCTATCGGCGAATCTGAACAGCGGGTATCGGAGATAACATAAGCATATTATTTCCGGTCAATATTTCTACTTATTTTGTTTTGCTAACGTTCCATTTCGTAGCTTGAAAAAATATCGTTTTTTAACTTTAATCGGTTCGTAAAGGATTTTTTTACTGAACACAGGTATTTTTTCAAAGTGTTGAATAATCTTTTATCCAAACAGAGCACTAGAGTAATGAAAAAATGTATCGGTCGTCGTCGTTCAGGTTTTATCGAGAATAACGTCCAGCGCCGGTATTCATTAGAAATCGAAATCGACACTACGAATATTTTTCATGAAATTGTTTGTTCTAATATTTCAAGGTCGATCTCGCTTGGAACTACATTCAAGGTTGTTCAAGATATTTACCATAATCTTACACAAATCCACAAACACTAAACATGAAAATAATCCGACAACGGTTTGGGGACGTCAGTTCTGTGATGGAATACTAGACTCGACACTGAAAGCTATCGAATTTTAGTTATAGAATCAGAATCGCAACTTAATTAAAACGTTGGTAACTATTAGTTCGGTTGAGTTATAGTTGACACTGGGGAAGGTAAATAATTATAGGCAACATATTTGAAATATTAGGTGTCCTTGAGTCGTTGACCCTTAAATCAATTTCTTAGACAGTGAGACCCATACAGTAAATTAATCAATTTGATTGGAAATGTCCAGACATACCCGTAAACATTTATTTCCTTATTATTAGTTTTTTAATTATTGCCAAATTCGAATGATCCTAAACTGTGTCTCCACGGTCATAAGAAATATATCCCGAGAGCCGATAACTGAAGGTATATATGGCAATAGCGCGTACTAAAGAAATGTTTTGTAGTTTCAAACATCTTAGTACGTATAATTTTGTGGTGTTTATTTTTTGATCAGCCGAAAGATTTAAATATAATAAAAATTAACATAAAAACCCAAATCTTTTGAAATTGCTAATAACTTGACGTCTTCCGTATGACTAAAGTGTTTCATAAATGAAATCTTGAGTAATATTTTTGTTGAAGGGTGTATTGGCCACCTAACAGCTAATAACATGTTATCAGTAATCCAAAGGTTAAAACGTTAACTAAAACAATGTAAGACAATGCCAAACTTACCTACTTATACACGCCGGCCCTAAATGGGTTAGAGTGTGCAATAACTGGTGGCTTTACCGAGGAGTCGGGGTCCGGCTCTTGTAACCCATAAGGGCGGTGGCGCACTGGGAGATGTTAGCTCTGATCAAATGGTCCTATCTCCACCTCCGACTTCGGTCAGGTTTGGGCTTGATACTGAACTTCGGTTCAGGCTAACGGAGAGGGTCCCGGCAAACTGGTCGCCTCGGCAGATTGGGTTGCCTGCTGTGGGGTGGCGGGCTTCCATATGCGGGCACGGCGGTCCTGTTTCCGGCCTTTTGGGGCCCACGGGGATCTCCGGTGCAAGCTGTGCCGGGTTACTTGGGATGCTGTGTGCTCGTCGTTCCCCTTAAGGAGCTCTCTCCAAAGGGTTTGGCTCCTTAGCTACGTAGGTAGGGTGTCGGCTGGAGTTGCTATAGCATCCATTCTAAATCCCACTGCTGTGTGCGAAGTGGGGATTGGTCCACCCATTGCTGCACCTTCTGCCGGGTTGAGCGGCTTGCGTCAAAGGTGCGACCATCAGTAGTAGGGTTCTGCTACCCATGCTGGATTTGTCACCTGTCCGGGCTAGGTGGACGCTGGCGTAGGGCACTATGATGATAGGCCTCCGGTGGTATGGTCTTTGTTACTAGGTACACCGGGCTATAAATTCTGACACACTTATACACGCCAACCTACTTATATACGCCTACCCACCCATACAAGCCTACCTACTTATATATGCCTACCCACCCATACAAGCCTACCTACTTATATATGCCTACCCACCCATACAAGCCTACCTACTTATATATGCCTACCCACCCATACACGCCGACCTCCTTATACACGCCTACCAATTGCTACACGTAAACTTACTAACGTTTACCTAGGCGCCTACCTAGCTACTTTCTCATATTTACCTACCTACAAACACATTGCTACTATCGTATTCATAGCTAAGTACTAAACCATAGCACATTAATATGTACACATTTATAGTTGCGAAAATATATATTATTTTGCATTTAGAAATATCTCTCGAAATAAATTATCTGAATGTGGGTGAGCTTTGGTTACCTTACCCACATTTTCCATGATATAGACACAAATAGGTATATACATTTGTTTTCACGTACATATGTTCAATTCTAATATAATGCAATCTGATAAACATTCAGAGTGCCCTATATGTGAGCAGTCCAATGCAATTTATAATGAAATTCCTCACCAATTATTGCATGGCAGTCGCTATTCAGCAGACATCTTTTACGCTCGGGCTTCCGTTGAATTCCAACGTTCAGCTATTTATATCAAAAGTCAAATTTTGACTTTTGATAAGGTAATCTGAATAACACTAAAGTTAATTAAGCTCTTCGAACTTTTGTAGGTTCTCTCAGGAGAGACCGAGTTTTTTCATTTCCCACCACTGCTGCGCCGTTCTTTGTCATGATTGACAACTCGGGAACAATGATTTATCCGCCACAATCTATTCATTGTTTTACCCTTTTAGCCTTAGTAGATGTTTTTATTTTTTTAAACAAACTGATAACATTTACGAGGAGCGTATAGCGGAAATAAAATATTAAAATCCCGTGACAAAATAATAGGTCCCAAATTTGTTACTAAACTAGAAACTTAATCAGAATATTAATAGAATCAGAATATTGTAGCGGCTAACGAAGGACTACGGTCCGAAAGCTCCCAATCATTTTATTTTAATAAAATCATTTTTTTAAATCCATGAAGTAACAGTACTTTTTTTATAAATCATTACAACCAATAGAAACTTACTGTCTGGGTGCAGTTTTTTAATATGATGGTTCGCCCAAACCAAAAATATTATTATAAAACTATGTATCCCCGATAAAGATATTATTTTGAAGATAAGAGCGGAATTATTAGACGAAAAATCTATTTGAAATGATTTATTATAAGTTATTATAATATCTGATTTCGGTAGTAATTTTCAAACGGATCGGAAAATATATGTTCAAACAAAATTTATTTCGAAATATCTGATTAGTTAGTGTTCTGACGTAATTTTTCTTAACGAATAGATTTCTAAAGAATATTTGCCAGGTTTCATATCTGGAGATATTCATGTAATAAAATTGAAGCTCGTAGTTTCGGAAGTAAATATTATTTTATCCTATTATTGTATTTTCCCTGTTCAGATAAAAGTTTCGAAATGTGAATGAGCACAAAGTGCCAACCTTTGACATCAACACATTACCGTCCACCGAAAATCCTTTTCTACATGTGGAAATGAAACATTGATGAGCCATAACAACAAACAACGCAATATTTATCCAAAACGTTTACATATAAGAGAAAAATCTTTACGAAAGAGTCTACCCTGTTTAATAACTACATTAAACTCGATCACGGCCCCATGCACGCGCTCACTCAGAAAACCAATCTGGAATTTCCGACGGCCGAATTTCGTCGTTGTCGTCGTCGCCGTCTAGATATTAATTCTCTGACAAAAATCACCTCTTGGGACACGATGACGTCATAGTCATTGTCGTCTAGGACTAAAACGTGGGGAATGTCCCGGTAGGTCATTTTCTCGAATGTGGTCTAGATTAACCAAACTGCGCGTCTTATATACCCGGTTAGCTTATCGTAATTGTAGCTTAGCCTTTTTTACAGCCGTTTCCGCAATCGCTTGGTTCATTTTTGGTCGGGTGGGGATTTTTTTGTGTATGTATTTCTTTAACGCGCTAATCGCTGGACCCCCGTCTGGTGTGTAAATTTGTTCGAAGCCATAGGTGGAAAAGCAAAAACACTTCCACAGCGAGAAGATGTACGGTTGGGCTTAGAAGATTAGGGGTTGAAGATTCACGGTACCCCGAGAGGTGAGAAGATTGGAAGGATAGGCTTAGCGAATAGCGGGATACCATTGACGGTTTGGGACAAGTACTCTAAGGATAAAATATTGACTATAACTAAGGGTCAACACGAGTCATTACCACTACCCGGTAGATAAAATAGTTGGAATTATTATGAAAGTAATTGAGACGAACCCGCAAAAAAGAGTTTAATTTATTCAGAAAATAATAGAAATTAAGTAAGAGGTACAACAGCGAGTTAGACCTACTAAAACAACGCGCAATTGAATTTAACCACAAAATTAACAGATCCAAGTTTGTAAATTTAAATACGTAATACAAGGCCAATTTGTATCGACAGAGGGTATTTGTAACTGTGTCTCGCTGACGAAGTACTTGTTGCATCCTTACCGGCTCATTTTTCATTCCAACAGTCGCCCTCGACGAAAAGATCCCGTAAATGAGAGCGATATATTTTTACAACTTGTAGTGTGGATGACTCGTGGACTTGCCATTGACGTTGCGATATATATACACACACAGACACACCGCCGCACGAAGAGAACAAAACCAGGACCGTCCAATTTTAAACAATATCGTGGAATTAAAATGGAAATCAATGACCGCATATGTATATATATATAAACGTGCGTGGGATATTCGGGACTAACAGTTAATAAAAGTAGAATGCGCCGAAACCGCTAAACACCAACGCTTTGTTGGGAAGGAGAAAGGGGGAACATGCCCTTGTAAAAAAACCACCAAATTAAAAAACCAAAATTTATCGGGAGTTTTGGGGACGCCCTGTCCTTAAAGACGGGTAGTTTTTGACCAAAAGAAATATAAAAAACCCTCCAAACAAATAGAACGAAAAACAAGGTGTAGCTTTGATCTTTTTTATTTTTCTTATTTTGTTACCGCGCGGGGGTTACGGAATAATATTTTTTGCTCAATACGCCGGGGTGGGCGTTGGGGGGTTCCCTTCTCCCCCGCTCGCGAGGTTGACGGTTGCGGCGACGGCTTCATCTAAAACAAACAAGAAGACAACGTAAAACAAAGTTTTGGTTTTAAAATTAATGAGTAGGAACGTTCGCGTTGTTTTTTTGCGTCAAATATACATACCAGGGAACGACGGCGGCTTAGGCGCCCCGTTTTCTTGGCGATTGTGGTGGCGGCGGCTACGTACCTCACCCTCATCTCCCGATGGGCTTGGGCCGCGAGATGGCCAGGCCGCACGTACCGTAGAAAACGTGTGCGCGGAAACAAGAGTACGCCCGGTTAGCCAGTCTCTATCGGCTGCTAACCCCATGACCGACGCCCAAAGGACGTCCCCCGAGGTGCCGGGGCCGTGCGAGTGCCCATCGTTGCATCGGCGAACGAGGGAAATAAGGCGGCGGTCGTCATTGGGCGTGAAGCGGCGTAGCGGTTGGCGTCTGGAAGAAGGCGGGAAAAAGGAGAAATGGCGTCATCCGAGGAAGTTTCGTTATTTTTTGGTATTTTATTTTTTTAATTTGTCTACTCGTCGATAGCCCAGTCTTCTTCCGTCATCTCTAGGCTAAATTAAGTGGATTTAACGCGTTTGGAGGAAGACTCGGTTGACTCCGTGCTCTCCGGGATGGGCTGTTGGTACGTCTCCTAATCCTCCGTTTGTCTTTCCGCGGACGATCAGGAAACCGATCACTATTCGAATCAGCAAACGGATCACGCACTTTATCTACAACAAAGAATCTTTGGCCCAATCACCTAACGATTAACGAAAAATATTTCCGACAACGTATCTTTAAGCCGATCAGCAAACGTTTCGCGAAGCCGATCATAAAAAAATCAGAAAATCAATCGGTACACCGATCACCAAACTAATATCTCGCAACGTATTCGTTAGTAGAACTCGAAACGGATCACCAAACCGTTTTCTCTATCGCGTCGTTTAGAGAACACCCAAGGATAAGCGAACGGAGCAGCCAAAACGCCAGCATAGGGCGACCACGAACCAGATTTATCGCGATGTATATTTTGGGAGATCAGCGAACCGATCGCTAAACGTATCTCTCGCGACGTATCTTTATGCCGATCAGAAAACGGATCTCCAAACCGGATCTTGAAATTGATCGACAACCAGCTCAGCAAACAGATCACCCTACTTACGACCCGCAACGTATCTTTCGTAAAAGAGGCGTGTGAGTCACCGGAAGAGATACATAATAAAAGTCTTCCGCAATTTTGAGTTAAACATTATAAAAATCCGGTGACAGGTTATGACGGTAAAAAGTAGTGGTGGTAATGCAGTGGCGGCGGCGGCTTCTTCTCGTACGCGCTGAAGTGGCGGATGCGTGGGGGAAAACGAAATAACAAAAAAATTAGAAAACAAAACAAAAAAAAACTCACCGAAACACGGCGACGGGAAAGTCGCCCAAACTTCCCGCGCTGTGGTGGTGGTGGTGGTGGCGGTGTTGCTTGCCGTTGAATTGCCGGACGAGGGTGACAATCTGCCGGTTTTCCTCCCCCTCGTATTGTTTCCGGCGTTTATGTTTGTAAGGATAGTTACAAAAAAAAATGTTATTGAAAAGCTTTTAACAAAAAAAAACCACAACGCCAAAAAAAGGGCGGTAACACAGCCTCTTCCAAAAAAAACCAAAAGCCAAAAAAGGGACAAAACAATATAAAAAAACTTGCTCGCGCGGTTTAGGCGGTTGGGGGGGGGGGGGCGACGAAAGCGTCGTCAATTCTATAGTCTGAAAGATTTGAAGAACCAACAGGAACCTTTCCACACCCTTGAGTTCCCTTTTCCTCATAAAACGTATGGTTGGCAAAAGTAACGCCTTTTAACTTGAATTCTAGTGGTGAGGAATGAAAATGATTTTGATCGCGAGTAAATACGCGAGCGCAAGGAAGTTGACGAATCTTTCAGTGTTTCGGAGAGAGAAGAATTGGCCCTTTTTCCGGTTTGTTGGAACTAGTGGGGGCGTCCTCCGGATTCTGATTTATTTCCACTTCACGGTACTCCTTGGTTTGCGTATCCTTTTTGACGGTTTCATGTCGCGATTTCACTGTTCTAGACACTTTTCTACTTTTCCTCGGTCTATATCTCCGTTTACTTTCCATGGTTTTTGATATTTTCAACTTCCAAGACTTTTTGAGCTAGCAAACTCAAACTGCAGAAACGTACGAAACCATTCTTTTGATTCTTGACCAATGTCTGACCCATTGAAAATTTTGCGTGTTACATTCAATACTGCATTCTTTGGTAGCGTGTTAGAAAGAGTGGACCCAAGCGAGTAAAAACTAGTTTTCAAGGCCACAAGGCCCTCGTAGACCAGATAATAGCTTTGGATAGGGTACGGCTTCTGTATAAGGTAGTGTCGAAAAATTCGAGCAAAGACGTCATCCCCAAACTCAATTCCGGTCATAATGAGAAAAAACTTCCACTTTCATTGTCTCAAATTGTATTTTATTGTTCGTAGGTAATTGAACGTTTAATAATACGTAAATATCAGTTTATTAGCTTTATGGACAATAATTTGGAAATAATCTCATTGGTGGCTTTGGATTTAATGGAGAAATCTTTGAAAATCAGGTACAAATCATACAGGTTAGAATAAACTATTGGCAAATCAAACCAAAGAATACAGTATACTCAAGGAAGTTAAAGATGGTGTAATTTCCGATATCAAAATTTGATGTGGTACTAACAACTTAAGTATGGCGATTTACTTTGCAAAATTGATGAATATTTACCTTTACTATTTTCAAACGCGATTTAAATGTCTTTTTTAAATTTATTTGCAAAACTCTAGTGATTCGATCAGAAATTTCCCATCGAAAGCTTGACGTCACAGTGTAATACCAAAAATTAGAGAGAGAAAATTGGACCAATTTGTCATTGCTTGAGATCGGTGGAACAAATAAATTAACCGACCAAATTTGGGTTAATCATATAAATTTTGGTTAACTGTTTATTTATGAACATTTTATATGAAAAAAAAACAGCGATTCAACATAGTGGTCAGAATCGGATAGCTATTATCTCAAAATATTACCAAATGTAGCAATAATTATATATTGGATAGATTTATAAAAAATAATAAAGTGCGTTGATTAATATCCTAAGCTTATAGTTATATCAACAATCTTCAAAACACGATGATTGTGGTTCTATATTTCAACATTATTCATTCGGATAAAACTTAGTTTTTGTAAAGCATTGTTTGTTGGAAGTAACAGATTTTGTTTATAAAATTTGTTTTTAATATACGGAAAAATATCATGAAGTGGGCCCCTCAAACATGATAGCGTTATAGTTGTTAAAGCTGGGGCCCTTTGTCTTCTGGCAGCCCAAAATATTAGACCCAGCCGCCACTGGTGTGACTACGTGATATTTTAATTCTAAAGCCGGATCATACAATGAGTGATTGCGATAAACGTTAAGTTCTTGAGAACAACAGAACAAGAATAAGCTTATTAGGTTCGTTTGATATTTTCCAAACCTTAAAAACTAAATGGATCGAAATATGCGTTGGCCATACACCAAATTCCATTACGCGAAGTCCCCAATTCCCCAGTGGATATAAAGACGATTATTTTTTGTATATTCGAACATCTGCAGCTAATTTCATTCATATCATAACAACGATTTCAACAATACCAATGCGTGAATTCCGATCTAATGTTTGTTCATGAAAAACCTTTGCTCATATTGTTATTCGCCTACATCAGTTCTAATTCCAATCAGGTAAATTTGGTTACTTATGATTAATCCACACAATGTTATGCAAATAGCAAACATGTGTTAGTTCAGTGTTCTTTGGGTGATGTTAAATTCTTTTTATGACTATTCTCTACTTTGTCTTACTCCAAATTAGTTTTTCCTTGCTCTGGCCCATACAAACATTGACAAGTTGGCGAGCCAAAATATACCTCTCCTCGGAAGAGTTTTTAATTTTCAGTGAAACGTAACTGTATCCGTGGTTCTGCGGTAGAACGCTCACCTGTCGTTCAAGAGGGCTCGGGTTCGAATCCCGGCCGATTAAAAAATTATACTACACCCAATGACAAAAAGAGGGCGCTTTTGAAAAAACCTTTTCCCTGATTCTAAGAAACTGCGTACGCAGTGCTTACCCTTTGCCTCGAAAATGCGAACGCGTTCGCAGGTCTGCCAGACGGACAGACACGGTGGTTGTATAACCCATCCTAGGGTACAAAGTCCCCTCGGAGAGGTAAAAATGTAGTACATAATGGTGGCTGAGTAGCGACCAACCCTAAAATGCCAAAAAATTTCCTAATGTGGTCTATTAAAATTTTAGAACAGCTACCCTCTATCGTTATTAACACTCTAGGAATTTTAATTACGCAATAATGTTAGTGTTTTTTTTTAAATTATAGCAGCGTAAGGTTAGAATGTTCAAAATTTATTATTACTCAAGGAATTACTTTTTTTCTAGTTCTGCCATATACAAACATTCAAATAAAGTATATTATGGAGGTTGGCGGCTAAGTAATGACCAACACTGGAATTCCACAAATTTCCCTTTCTCTGTATTTTAACTGTAAAATTTGTAGCACAACTGATTATTTATAAAATCATTTTTTCTTAATTAAAAAATATATTTAATTTAAAATGACAAAGGCTTAGAGTATCTTGGTTTAGTTGGTTGTTGAGTGAATTAAAACTTTTGAGATGAGTATATAAAACATTTTACGGTTCACAGAGAAAATCCATAAAATATAATTTCTAAAATACTTTTAAAATATCTTACCGTATAAATGCCGTTATTTATGTCGCAGACACGTAGTAGCTTCTGGTCTTCTCACAAAAAAGACCTTTTCTTCAGCCCTTATGCATTTAAAACTTGAACATTTGTTATTTTTTTAAACGCGCTAAATCTGAATATTTAGAATAGTGTTTAGGAATTCGTACGTTAAGAATTAAAACAGTAAATAGAATTGTTTAGCTGAAAAATGTATAGTTTATAAACACACTAGCTCATGAACATGAGAATAACGTGTTTAAATCCAAAACATGTGTTAAAAACCTAAACATTGTTTTTTTCTGGGCCAAAAATAATAGTTCATTATAAGAAGATACCTCTAAGATATTTCTTGTTTTTTACAAAATAAAATGCTTTATTGAACAGGTTCGAATACATTGAAAACTGTGTAGGAGGATGGGGGAATAAATTAGCGAACGGCTCTTATTGTGGAATGATTGGGATGGTTCACAGAAATGTAAGCTTCAATGGTTTTTTAGTAATTTGAAAAACAGAAGAGAGGAAATAAATATAAATCGCCTTAAATCCAACACTTTTTATTGCGCATTAATTTTATGGGAAACATGTGGAATAAAAAACAGTAAGCTAACGTTAAAATAACCTTAATAATGTTTTTGTCTCAATCTTTTAAAGCGATTGTTTGGTAATTTAAGTAAATATCTTTTTGTTTAAGTTTTTAAAAATATTTTTCTTGGTTTTATCCACATTTAAGCTTGATGGTTTTAAAACTTTATGGATAAATTTGAAAGTTGAATATTATATTTTAACAGATTTTAAATGCATTTTGATTTTAGTTTTTAAGATATCGAATTGCGTTTCGAAACAAAATGTGCTTAAGGCATACAGATATTTTTAAATATTTTTTTTCACCCAATTATACCACTGATTATGGATTCTAATTTAGACCTATTTTCATCCAAGTTTAAAAAACTGACTGATTATCAAACAGGATTATTGTATTTATGAAAATGTTCAATGAACGAAGAAAATTATTTTAGGACGTCATGGTTGCTTTGGGTTAATTCGACATGACCGATTCGACGCAGTTAACTTCACTAATCCTATTTATACCTACGCGACGTCGGGGCGATTTTGGTTGGAAGCCAAAATGAAACGAAGGACATTTTCCCATTTCTTAAAATGTTCCATTTCACCGTGAGTCAAAACGTGTCATTTCGGGTTTTTGCTATCAATAAAATAACGTTTCTGATATCAGTGTGTGGTTTGATTTTCTCGAAGGAGGTCAAATTACAGGGTTGAAAACCTACTTTTGACAAATATATATCTAATATTTTGGGAGGTGCTTTCCTACAATTCCCACAAATGTGCTTCCTGGAAAATAATTTTTAATAAATTGGTACTCTTGGGTTATACATAGTTTGCACCGAAGGGAGGGGCCTATGGTCTCCAAGGAAACTGGGAGGGCGATCAAAAATTCAAACCATTTCGCGCGTAGCTACTAAATAGGTAGCTATTTTGTTGGTAATCTCGTCAAAGCTAGAAAACATATTAGATTTATGCTTTAAAATTTTAAATGGGCCCTAAACAAAGCCAGATAAGATTCTAAGGCCGGGTTATTTAAATAAAATATCAAATTACGACAGAAATATCTACGAAAAGAAGTTAACAAAGCTTATCAAAGTTAGGCCTTTGCGGTCATCCTTTTTACAATTACCTTCGCTATCGAATAAAATAAACAATTTTCGCTCTTCCTTGGTAATTGAACTACTCGAACAATTTTTAACCAGGCAGATAACCATTTTTAACGTGAAAATAATTTCTTAATCATTAGAAAATACTTAAAATCCGCAAACAGACGATTGAAACTGTTAACCCTCCCGTTTTACTAAGAAATCTACACCAGAAAAATGGCGGCAAAGAACCGTTCATTCTTGCTCAAATTAAATATTTATTCTTGGTTCTTATATCTATACTTGGAACTGCGTCATTGATGACGTAGGGATGCAAACTATGTATTGCGAGTTTAATATTCTTACATCAATTGTTTACTTGTATAGTAATTTTAATTATATATTGACCTTAATCAAGTCAAAATTAGTTTTTCTTGTCTTTTAAATAATATATTAATTTTAGTGGAACGTCCAAATAGGTACTAAAAATTTAAATTATCTTCTCCGGGTTTGGCAACTATGCTTACCTTGTTTATATTATCTGTTATGTTAAACTACACCTTTGATTTTAAAAGTAAAATACTGGATGAAAGATTGGAAAAAGCAGGATTATAATTGCTACGTTTTTGAGGCTCTTTTACTTTAAAATGTGATATCAATAAATGCTTTTCCAATTCCATTTTTGTAACACGGCAATATTATTATTTTAAACGTTTCGTCCCAGATATGTTTAGTCAAAATGTCCTTTTTTCGTTTTGGATAATTCACGCCACATTAATGTGCTGGATATTCTCAGGAAAGCTATTATCATTTAGCGTAAAATCTGAACCGGATGACTTCATCTCCCAACTTGAGGATTTCATGAAATTTCGCTTTTATTTGATGGAACCAGCCTACTATCGTTTCTTAAGATATATATTTAATTCGATTCTTCGTCAGTTTTTATTGAGGAGATCTTGGTTGAATTATTTTAACTTAAATATTTTAAGCAAACAAGTGATTAATAAAGGCTGTTTTAATTTCATCGGCCAAGGGAATTTTTTTCTGAAATCTCCTTTTGAAGCTCAAAAATAAAATTATTTTAAAATATATACATTTCTTCTAATAAATATAAATATCATCCAATTTTTTAATTATAACAAAAATCTATCTTTAAAACTTAACCCTTTTCAAAATGTGTGCTTCGGTACAACCACTACAAAAAAACCGTAATATAAAATAACACAACCTCGATATCTCAATTATAATATTGGCTATCGAAGGCTTAGAGGACTATTCGCATCCATGCATTTGTGCTCCATAGAGTAATAAATTACCTATCAAGAAACATTTTGAGGCTTCTGGTAAGTGTTTTATATCAATTTCCTTATTTAATTTATACCCCTCGGAAATTTTTAAGCAAATCCTCCTTTTTGCGCCTTGAGATTATCTGTCAAAAATGGTTCGAACTGTTTAATGTACCTAAGTCCACGTACCTATAGTCTAGGAGATAGATAGCCTTTTTTGACGTAACCGTCGGATTCAGTCCAACAAAGGCTTTTTGAATTATTCTGGTATTTCCGAGGGTGCTGATCACGAATCTGCCAGGTGCCAGAGCGAGAGAGTTGGGCATTTTAAGTTATGACGTCCTCAAGATGGCCGCCGGTACCAAAACACTAAACGTTGCTTATATCCAGAACGCCTTGTTCGAATATTACTTTTAATATGTCATTTGATAGATATTGGACTTTTTCATATCATAGTCGTAATGAATCGCCAATATCTATCACCAGGGGGCAGTGTGATATTTTTTATGCCCTTAATGTGGATTATTTCCAAGAATATAGGCGTTTAATATCTCATTTAAAAGCATTTTTCAGCCCCTAAGTCATTTAAATGCTGTTAAATTAATAATTTATTCATATTTGTCACTAGAGGGCGCTGTGATAATTTTGAGCCCTTAACTGTGATTCGTACAAATAATATGTAGGCTTGTTATACCTCATTTAAAAGCATTTAACGACCCCTAAGTCATTTCGATGCGGTTAAGTTAATGCTGATTCTTACAAATAATACTTAGACAGGTAATATATATATTAATATATAAAAATATATCTCAGTTAGGTGGCGCTGTAATATGTTGAGATTCCATATATATATGCGGCGGATACCTTATCTAGAGGCAAAGGGGCGGTGACGGCGGAATTTGGAGACGATAAAAGGGACGTTCTCTGGAGGCCGAGGGTCATTACGAACCTGGGGTCCGTTCAACGATCGACCTACCTCGATGGGTCTTTTGTACTAATTAATCGGCTGGTTGAATAAATAGTTTTTAATTATAATTATTTGGTATTGTGGTTTTTGATTCGGTTGGACAAAAAGTAACTCAGTGACCAAACCTTGGCCCCCCGTACCCCTACACGTTAGGCAACGGTTATAATGAAGGAGAATTATCGGAGAGTTATGGTGGTTATTATTAAGATATATGCTGAAAACGTAAACCTATTTAATTCATCCCATCTACTTTAAGGAATTATAAATCCGAATCTTCCAGTGTTCGTTTTTTTCTCTTCCACATATTTTGGATATTCAGTAACTAAGCCCAGGTCTACCTTTTCCTACTCTTCTAAAGCTTGCTTTTTTTAAATATCTACATTGTTTTCAATTTCAACGAGTTCAGTTTGGACTCCAGTCGTATGCAACTCTTTTATGTAAAAATAACATTGACTTGCCTGGTTTTTAGCATGTTTAGGCATTAATGCCACTTGAGCTGGGGTTTTTTTCTCAAGTTATCTAGAACTGAAAATTAAGCGGACGATCGAAAGAGCTTTAAGGAAACCCCGCAAGGGTGTTCAGCATTGCGAAACACTACTTATACAAATTTCCGACCTAAATTTTTCCATGCTTTACAGGCGATCTGATTGGTTGTCACTCAAAGGGTGGGAAGCATAAGGGGGTTTGCACCTTCGATTTCATGGAAACCAAAGGGAAAGGTACAGAATACCGCAAATGCGAGACTTTCTGTGTATATGTCTATTTTGGTTGATTTTAGAATTGAACGGTCGTTTGTGTATAACCCTAAGAAAATAAAAAATAAGTAGGTTTCTGAACTCCGACATGGTTGTCAGATTGCAAATCGTGAACTTAATTAAGTAACAAATAAGTTACTGAACTTCAGCTCGTTAATTTAAATGTCTATAGCTTTAAGAAAATAAGAAATTAGTAGGTTCCGGAACTCTGACACGGTTGCCAGATTGCAAACTGTGAACTTATTTATAGTAACAAATAAGTAACTGAACTTTTACTTATTGAATTTAGTTTTGTCGTTCGTGTAGGACTTAGAGAAAATTCGATATAATAAGGCTTCTTAACATTGACATGCTCGCTAGTTTGAAAACTGTGGACTTCATTAAAGTAACAAATAAATTACTGATTTTCCACTCGTTTAGTTAAGTTTTATAGGGTCGTTCGTGTATCCTAGTAGAAGAGGCCCGTTGGCTAAGAGACAGGCGCGAGCCGCAGAGTTAGAAAACTGCCGTTAGAAAACTGCCGTGAGTTAATTCACTGCAAATCTTTATGGCACCTAAAGAACGTAAAAAGAACACCTGCAGAACGCAAAAATGTGTCAAGAAATTAGAGCACCTGACACCTGTTGAACGCCTAAATAGCTATGCTTTAGGTGTTCATCAAATGTACTTATGTGTTCTCATGGGGCACTATAGGTGTACTCTTAATGCATTTGAACCGTTCCCACAGGTTTTCTTCTCCGGCCGGGCCAATGGAAACCTCAACCCAAAGGCTGAGAAGCTCATGGAGAAAAACTCGCTTAACGTAGGAACTTTCGGCCGGACTAGCTTTCAACCAAAATGTGGCTAAAACGGCCGAAACTTTCGGCGGGAATAGCTGACGAATTGCTGGAGGCTATTCCGGCCGAAATTTTCCAAACGAAAGTTTCGGCCGGAATAGTCGTCCATCAGCAACCAGCTATTTCGGCCGACATTTTCCCGTAGTAAAAGTTTCGTCCGATTTATCCAGCCCAGTGAGGGCCGTCTAATCCGGCCGAAACTTTCCTTTTATAAAAAAAAATTACTAAACCTTAATTTTAATGGTAAATCGTGTATTATTGAGAAAAAGAAGCAAACTTATCGAACCATTAATACTAACCATTTAACTGACTTTTTGCCAATTATTATTTTTCGATTTCACCTTGGAGAGTAGAGACACGAGGCGATAAATTCCCAACGAACTTTATCTCAAATAATATTACTCTTCCAGTAATCCGGGACAGACGAATAAAAGTTTTCGTTTGGATTACAGTACACTCGTTTTGGAATCGTTATGTTTCTAGTAATGAGATAAATTGTTACTGAATATGAAATAAATAAATAGTTTTCTAGTGGCCTCTGTAACCGCTTGAACCAGCCCCACGGAGAGCGAAGGTCTGCTATGTGATGAAGTTTTTCTGACTCCCTATCTATGGAACCTTTTCCTGTGGGTTGTATTTTCATAGGGCATTTTTCATAACTACTTCCCATAGAATTACCCCTTGGAAATTAATTTACAAGCGTGACGTGTCACCATGTATATCATTGAAAAAAAAAGCCCTAAAGATTTCAGTATATATTTAATACTTCGTCGCCGTGTTTATTTTGAGTGAAAAGAAAATAAAAGATAAGGTTTTCAATTTATATTTCAATATTTATATTAATATTATAAATATATTGCTCGATTGTTTATTCTTGATAACTATTATATTTTGTTTTCTGCATATACATAGTTTGCACCGAAGGGAGGGGCCTATGGTCTCCAAGGAAACTGGGAGGGCGATCAAAAATTCAAACCATTTCGCGCGTAGCTACTAAATAGGTAGCCATTTTGTTGGTAATCTCGTCAAAGCTACAAAACGTATTAGATTTATGCTTTAAAATTTTAAATGGGCCCTAAACAAGCTTGATAAGATTCTAAGGCCGGGTTATTTAAATAAAATATCAAATTACGACAGAAATATCTACGAAAAGAAGTTGACAAATCTTATCAAAGTTAGGCCTTTGCGGTTATCCTTTTTACAATTACCTTCGCTATCGAATAAAATAAACAATTTTCGTTCTCCCTTGGTAATTGAACTACTCGAACAATTTTTAACCAGGCAGATAACCATTTTTAACGTGAAACTAATTTCTTAATCATTTGAAAATAATTAAAATCCGCAAAGAGACGATTGAAACTGTTAACCCTCCCGTTTTACTAAGTAATCTACACCAGCAAAATGGCGGCATTGAACCGTCCATTCTTGCTCAAATTAAATATTTATTCTTGGTACTGCGTCATTGATGACGTAGGGATGCAAACTATGTATAAGTAAATGCTGCCTGTCGTCGGTTCTACTGTATCTAAAATCACAGTTTTCATAGAATTTCGAAAATACCTAGTGAGTAGTGATTAGTGAATAGATTTCGTCGAAGGCACAATTTTGTTGTTTTCGCCCCAGGAGCAACATTTCCCGCTTGCGGATTTGTACAGATTCTTTTGTAGACTACTTTGTAGGTTTACCAGTTTTAAGTTTCATTCTGTCAACATTCTGTAGCCTTACAGAAAAAACCCATAGGAATTGTATTGGTAAATTTCCAATTGGAACCATATTGGTAATCAATTGTGTTTTTGGACAAATCACCAATAGGATTTTCCAATTGCAAACCAATTACTTTTCCCCCATTGAATACCAATAGGCCTTACACCCATAGTGCATTTATTGCTTTCATCCCCACTGATTATCGATAGGCCTTACACCTATAGTGCACCTATTGCTTTCATCCCCGTTGAATACCAATAGATCTTTCACCCATAGAACTCCAATAGCTTTCATCCCCACTGATTACCGATATGCCTTACACCTATAGTGCACCTATTGCTTTCATCCCCGTTGAATACCAATAGATCTTTCACCCATAGAACTCCAATAGTTTTCATCCCCACTGATTACCGATAGGCCTTACACCTATAGTGCACCTATTGCTTTCATCCCCGTTGAATACCAATAGATCTTTCACCCATAGAACTCCAAAAGCTTTCATCCCCACTGATTACCGATAGGCCTTACACCTATAGTGCACCTATTGCTTTCATCCCCGTTGAATACCAATAGATCTTTCACCCATAGAACTCCAATAGCTTTCATCCCCACTGATTACCGATAGGCCTTACACCTATAGTGCACCTATTGCTTTCATCCCCGTTGAATACCAATAGATCTTTCACTCATAGAACTCCAATTGCTTTCATCCCCACTGATTACCGATAGGCCTTACACCTATAGTGCACCTATTGCTTTCATCCCCGTTGAATACCAATAGATCTTTCACCCATAGAACTCCAATTGCTTTCATCCCCACTGATTACCGATAGGCCTAACACCTATAGTGCACCTATTGCTTTCATCCCCGTTGAATACCAATAGATCTTTCACCCATAGAACTCCAATTGCTTTCATCCCCACTGATTACCGATAGGCCGTGCACCTATTGCTTTCATCCCCGTTGAATACCAATAGATCTTTCACCCATAGAACTCCAATTGCTTTCATCCCCACTGATTACCGATAGGCCTTACATCTATAGTGCACCTATTGCTTTCATCCCCGTTGAATACCAATAGATCTTTCACCCATAGAACTCCAATAGCTTTCATCCCCACTGATTACCGATATGCCTTACACCTATAGTGCACCTATTGCTTTCATCCCCGTTGAATACCAATAGATCTTTCACCCATAGAACTCCAATAGTTTTCATCCCCACTGATTACCGATAGGCCTTACACCTATAGTGCACCTATTGCTTTCATCCCCGTTGAATACCAATAGATCTTTCACCCATAGAACTCCAAAAGCTTTCATCCCCACTGATTACCGATAGGCCGTGCACCTATTGCTTTCATCCCCGTTGAATACCAATAGATCTTTCACCCATAGAACTCCAATAGCTTTCATCCCCACTGATTACCGATAGGCCTTACACCTATAGTGCACCTATTGCTTTCATCCCCGTTGAATACCAATAGATCTTTCACTCATAGAACTCCAATTGCTTTCATCCCCACTGATTACCGATAGGCCTTACACCTATAGTGCACCTATTGCTTTCATCCCCGTTGAATACCAATAGATCTTTCACCCATAGAACTCCAATAGCTTTCATCCCCACTGATTACCGATAGGCCTTACAGCTATAGTGCACCTATTGCTTTCATCCCCGTTGAATACCAATAGATCTTTCACCCATAGAACTCCAATTGCTTTCATCCCCACTGATTACCTATAGGCCTTGCACCTATTGTTTTCATCCCCATTGAATTCCAATAGGCTTGTCACCCATAGAACTCCAATTTCTTTTCCCCCGTTGAATACCAATAGGCTTTTCACCAATAGCACACCAAATGTTCTCATACACCCCTTGAAAACTATTGTGTTTTACACAAATAAAAATAACTTTAAAAACTTTTATTCAAATTTCAATTTTAAATTTTTCCGCAAGTCAGCAATTTTTTGCGTCAATGCGTGATTTACGCCTTTAACTGCTTTATCTTCAATTTCAACACTCTTTCCCTTTCGTTGTATAAAGTGACGAACACAATCTAAAAAAACAAAATTTAGTTACGCTCATGAGAAGTGTAAAAGTTTTTTAGAAAAAGAAAAACTTCCGATTTATATATCTGAATTATACATCCGAATTGCACCGGATATTTAAAAGCCAACTGAGTAACATAACTAGGAGATGGATTACAAAATTCATTAACCCGCAAACCAATTGTATACAAAAATTATAATTTATCTGTTAGATCTAAAAAATATGGAGTTCGGTTAGAAGCACTAAGTATATCAGAAATAAAAAGTAGTTAGTGTAGCCAAATACAATTAACTATTTTTTTGCTTCAAATTAAGTACGAAGAATATTAACTAGTTACGGCACAACGTTGTTAGCCAAAACTAGCCTTTGTTACATATTAATTTCCGATTACTTTTAATGCTGGTGACTTTATGTGGCGTTAATTGCGGACGTGGCCCATCATTTCTAATTTTTTTAAGTCTGTTAGAAACAGTTCCAGTTAAACTCCTTTCTGCGAGAGTTTTAGATCCCCATATTGCAACAGATTCGTTTGAAGCCATGAGGCATTCAGCCCATATTTCATTTTGCAAAAACAAATCATTTCCAAGGAAAACCTAGAAAAATTTTAATTGTTGATATCATGTTACATAATAAACTTAAGTATGAAATTTTCTTATTAGGAATGCATTTGGGACCCCAAATTTAAAGTATTAAGGATTTAAATGCTCATGGATGAAATATTGTCATTTACAAAAATTTGTTGGGAATATAAATTGTCAACACAATTGTTAATAACAGTACAAGCAAACTAACCAGGCAGTTATTTTGTTGGAAACAAGGAGTTTGTTGCTAAATTTTCAATTACCAAAAAAAACAATGTTATAATTTTAGCTATTATGTTACTTTTCATTAAAACAAAAGTAATTAGAAAGTAGCTTTAATTGATTTTCCCTACATGTCCCCTATACTGGTTTTCAATTGCCCCCACCCAAAAAGATAAAGCAAATGCTGGGCATAGAAATGGAAAGTCGTTGGAATCAATAGCCCTTTATTTGGAATGTCTTGGTTGACTGAGAATGGACTTACAGATAGAGTTTTGTTGAGTTTGAAGTTTGTCAAGTTTTGTAGCAGATGCTGCACCCTAGAGAATATCCCCGTAGTCAAGTAGGGGCTGTGCAATTGAGTTAGAGCATCAAGAGTGTAAGAGTATCACGATTTGGTTGAAGAGATCTGATGATCCCGGATCATTTATTAACTTTTTCATAGGTATTGATGATGTGCTGAACCCATGTCAGATTTTCATCAAGTTCCAGTCCAAGATATTTAAATGATTTCACACGTTGGATTTTTGAGTTAGGAAGAGTGTCATAGTTTTCTAAGTTAGAAGAAACCACCCATGGACTGTGAGAAGGATAATAAAAAACGCGAAAAAGTAGATAAGTCCATAATTAAAAGGGATAATATAGCTAAATCCTAAACAAATTTGAAGAAATTTAAAAACTTACTAATAACTCGTACCGATAGGTCTTCGAGCAACGCGAAACTCGGATCAAATAGATCTTCGAGTAATAAACTAAATTAAAAATAAATAAAATAGCCAAAATTCCAACGGTAGACCGGTTTCGTTCTATTTGGAACTCATCAGAACCGTGCGGGAAATCTGGCTGGCGACTACCAAATCGAAAAGAGAAACTAAGCCTAAACATTAAAAATTTCGAAACGCGTTGCATATAGCAACGGAAAGCCGAAAAGGGGGGAGTGTGGTGGAGAATAGTATATACGATAAGTTAAGTTAGAAGAAACCACCTATGGACTGTGAGAAGGATAATAAAATACGCGAAAAAGTAGATAAGTCCATAATTAAAAGGGATAATATAGCTAAATCCTAAACAAATTTGAAGAAATTTAAAAACTTACTAATAACTCGTACCGATAGATCTTCGAGTAATAAACTAAATTAAAAATAAATAAAATAGCCAAAATTCCAACGGTAGACCGGTTTCGTTCTATTTGGAACTCATCAGAACCGTGCGGGAAATCTGGCTGGCGACTATCAAATCGAAAAGAGAAACTAAGCCTAAACATTAAAAATTTCAAAACGCGTTGCATATAGCAACGGAAAGCCGAAAAGGGGGGAGTGTGGTGGAGAATAGTATATACGATAAGTTAACTTATCGTATATACTCGAAGATCTATTTGATCCGAGTTTCGCGTTGCTCGAAGACCTATCGGTACGAGTTATTAGTAAGTTTTTAAATTTCTTCAAATTTGTTTAGGATTTAGCTATATTATCCCTTTTAATTATGGACTTATCTACTTTTTCGCGTATTTTATTATCCTTCTCACAGTCCATAGGTGGTTTCTTCTAACTTAACTTATCGTATATACTATTCTCCACCACACTCCCCCTTTTTCGGGTTTCCGTTGCTATATGCAACGCGTTTTGAAATTTTTAATGTTTAGGCTTAGTTTCTCTTTTCCATTTGATAGTCGCCAGCCAGATTTCCCGCACGGTTCTGATGAGTTCCAAATAGAACGAAACCGGTCTACCGTTGGAATTTTGGCTATTTTATTTATTTTTAATTTAGTTTATTACTCGAAGATCTATTTGATCCGAGTTTCGCGTTGCTCGAAGACCTATCGGTACGAGTTATTAGTAAGTTTTTAAATTTCTTCAAATTTGTTTAGGATTTAGCTATATTATCCCTTTTAATTATGGACTTATCTACTTTTTCGCGTATTTTATTATAGTTTTCTAAGCCTTTGGTTGCTTTTTTGTGAAATATAGCATGAAAAAGTTTTAGAATGATTTTAGACCTGCTTCCGCTGGAATAGGTAGTTTTGCAGGTTGAGGGTATTTTCGTCAAGAATAGCGATAGTACCCTGTGGGTTGGGGCTTGAAGAGAGCATTGCCTGGTCATCGGCATATACCATGAGGAGACCCTCCTCGGTGATTGCAAGATGGGCTTCATAGATATTGATTGAAAAATGTACGGGGCCCAGGATACTTCCCTGAGGTCCTCCATACCTGGTAGGTAGGTTTGTAGATGACTGGTTGCCGATATCAACCTTTTGCGTTCTGTCTCTAAGATACGTATTGAACAAGGAGAGAGCGTCATCAGACAAGTCCAATAGTTTAAGATCTTTTAATAGGATTGAATGATCGACAGTGTCTAACACTTTCTGAAGGTCTATGAATACCACACCAACTATGTGTCCGTAGGATAGCCTACAGATTATGGTTTCTAGTAGAGAGGCACAAGTGATTGTGGAGTGGCCCAGGCCGGAAGCCGGATTGGTATTTGTACAGGTATGAGCTGGTCATGCGCAGCCTATTCCAGGGTCTTAGAAGCACAAGGTGGGATTGCAATCGGTCGGTAGTTGTCTGGATTGGTGGGGTCCCCGCTTTCGTAGATAACACGTCCACATTCCATTCTTCAGGGTTAAGTAGAAGTAGAGAAAGAGTGATTTATAATGGTTTGTAGGTATGGTGCAAGGACAGGGCTGATTTCCTTTAAGATTTTAGGTGGAATCAGGTCAGGGCCAGAGGCCTTCTTTGAGCAAATATGTTTTTATAGCTTTACCATTGAAGGCAGGTCTATTTCAGAAAAAGAGAATCTTTCTGTCAAAAGATTACGCTTAGTAGTCGATCTGATAGAGACGCGATTAAAATTAGCTGGTAGATGTTCATTTAGACATTTTTCGGCAGCTTCAGTAAAATGGGTGTTAAAGGCATTGGCAATATTCATGGCGTCATGATAAGATGAGGTTCCATTTTGATTGGTGATTACAGTAGGAAGGGTATTTGGTTTGTTTTTGACATTCTGCTGCAAACAATTCTATGTTCCAGAGATATTACCTTTATTTTCCGTGAGTTTTTTCTTAAAGAAAGACCGATATTCAAACATTCTTCAGTAAAATAACATTGTCTTTCCTTAGGGCACGTTTAACCTCTCAGAATTTGGAATGTAGTGTTGATCTTAAAATAGAAAAATAGCCCCCAGTGAAAATAACTACCTTCTGAAACTAAACGAATGTTTATAATAGTTTTTTTTATTTTCTGATTCAATAATTCAACATTATTTTCTCAAAGTATGCGTTATTTTCCACTTTTGAAAGCGTTTACATTTCCAATGGGGCTTGACTCCATCATTTTGTGATGGCAGTTTCCAAAGACTAGGAGCAACTCGCTTAAGCTTGTTAGTCTTTAGTCACATAATAATATACGTTAACATTGAAGAAACAGACTATCATTAAATGAATAAGAAGTGTCAGACTTATGTTTAATATATTAATTATGTTATTATATTACTATTATATGTTGGGTTAATTGTGGAAACAAATGAAGAATACGAAGAGTCTCCAGTTAATTTTTTTTACCCCCATGAAATTCAAAGTTCAGATTTTTGGCCAAATACAATAGACTAACAAACACTACATTCCAAATTGTCAAATTCTTTGGGATGTTAAATGTCCAACGTGCCCTAAAGGAAGATACCATTATTTTGCTGAAGACTGTTTGAATTAAGTTGTATCGGTACTCTCAAATAAAAATAAAAATTCAACAAATATTTTGTTTTTTAATTAACTTAAAAATAAAAAAAAATAAAAAAATAATTTTTGAATTTGAATTTTTGAATATGTTTTATTGAATGTTTGGTTTTATAAACTTAATTTTTTAGTGAAAAAGATATAAATATTACTTATAGTAGTTTTAATTTTCACCTCTACAAAATTTTATGGTAACGAATTTATATGCGATCCCAGCTTGTGGCACTGGGTGAAAACTCGGAACTACTCCTTCTGCGTTGAGTTTGCAAGTTCTCTCCCCACTGGTTTAAGGGGTTTTCCCCCGAGTTCTTCGGTTTCCCCTTCCCCATAAAAAAACCTGTAGAGGTTAACTGTAATAGTTAGTGTAGGGAGCTGTTGGCTCGCGTGGCGTGAAGGGATTGCCACCACCCTCCTACGCATTGTAACCCGGCCACCTGTCTAAAGGCATTATAAGTCGCTAGATGACTTGGGCCTAAGGTGGTGCCCTGGGTATTAGCCTAGCTGTATATTATTATTATTATTATATTTATTGTAAAATTTAATCAATTTTGGAGCACACTATTTTGTGTAATTAAATGATAAGTGCTACCTTGTATTTCGTTTGATAGCAATACATCATCTTAAAATGAATAAACCTTAAAAGTTTAAAAAATCGTTTTAAAAAAAAATTCCTATCTTTAAGTAGGCTTTTAGCTAAAATATTGAATGAATTTCCAGATCACCCTTTTTCTGAATCAAATGTCACTTTGACTTCAGACGGTTATTTTATTTATAAAAACAAATACCAATTGGGATAATCAATAAGAAGTGAATAAAGCACGAAAAGTCTAATCATAAAACGTCAAAATGAAAAGAGACTTAAAACGGTTTTAAAATTCACAATTTATTTATTTAAAAGATCCTGAAGAAGGAGGAACAGTTCCTCCGAAACGTTGGATCTTTTAAATAAATAAATTGTGAATTTTAAAACCGTTTTAAGTCTCTTTTCATTTAGTTTTTCACAATGTGCTTCTCTTCACTTCCATAAAACGTCAAACTTAAAAAATTTCCTTCGTTTTTCATAAATTTTCATACGAGCGCTATATCAACCCACAAAAGTTTGGTTGAAACCCGCCACTATCGAGCAACAACCCTTGTTGATTTCAGAAATAATTACCCCAAAGGTATTTTGTATTTTCAAATAGTGTGCAAACTGGTTGAATAACCACGGGAAATTTTTTCTTATTGGTAGGGACATAGTCCTTATTTTGCTCACCTCTTTAAAGGTCAACTACCTGAATTTTCTGTTTACTGTCTTCAACTAGAAGTAGATTGACTGCATAGCGCTTTTGTTTTGCAGTCAGCCTACTTCCAGTTGAAGACAGAGTAAACTGAAGATTCATTCTTAAGTACCCTCTGTCACTTATGTGTTACCTAGGGTTAATTTCGTATGGCTATCTTGATTTATTATCGAGTTATTTAGATTTAAAATAAAATTTTTGGTAGAAGCAAATTGCCATTCTTTTACACATGGTTTTTTTTAAAAATCATATTTTACAAGGACTACAAATTGTGTGTGTATATATATATATATATATATTTTTTTTTAGACACTTCTCAATATCCAGAAAATATAGATAGTACAACAATGTATGTCTGTGATTTGAGAGAGAAAGTAACGGGACTACTGATACCCTACAAGCGTAAGTATTCTTTTTAACATGTAATAGAATATAAACCAAATGGATTTAATTTATCAAATAAAAGTAAACCTTGTACTTATATCTAACTGCCATGAATGTATTCATTTCAACCATGAATATGGAACTGTAATAGGTAAATCTAATTGGTTAGATTGGCAAGGCTTTGTTCTCATGAATGTGTTTTATGCTATAGTAGTAGTTTTTCCTTCTAAGATTTCAATGTAAAAGGCTTATTCCTTTTCATTGGGTACTTTCTTGTAAACTTTGCATTAATTTATTATATTTTGTATAGGAAATGGCTTTTTCGATAATGCAAATGTGCCATCATGGTGGCCAGATGAGTTACCATACCATTCGGTTAACAACCAAAGTAAGTTGGATGTAGGTATTATAGAGTTCTTACCCAAGGTTTGAAAGCACCAACCTCTAACAAGGAGACGACCCGAGGTGATAATCACAGATTTTGTTCAAACTCGGGAATAGTGTACACCTCCATGTACCTTAAAAAACCTGCAAGGGAAAAGTTGCGACGAGCTTTCGTTTTGCCATAGCAACCAAAAACGTTTTTGACAACATGATTTGGAATTTTTCAATTGAAAATAACATGGGAAACTGAAGTATTTTAAGGGTCTCCCATGTGAAACCTTTTTAAAATGACAAATTTTGAAAATTTCAAAAACGTTAAAAATACATTTAAATTGATTTTAAAAATTAAATTTAATCAAGTTTAAATGCAATTTGGTCAATTGGGGGAGCCTTAAAATCCTTCAGATTCCCACGTTATTTTCAATGGAAATAATTCCAAATCATGTTGTCAAAAACGTTTTTGGTTGCCATGGCAAAACGAAAGCCCATCGCAACTTTTCACTTGCAGGTTTTTCAAGTTACATGGAGGTGTACACTCTGTTTGAAAAGTCTTCGACAGTTAAAATTTTTGCCCTCTTTTTAATTCTGCTAGAAAACTATAATAGATAGCTCGATGAAACCAATTGCAACTTTTATTTATTTTCCAATATCTTTCGTTATTTATCGGTTTCGTCCGCCAAAAATTAATAGTTTGGCGGGAACCGTCAAAACTCATTTTTGACAACTTTTTAAATATTGGTTCTACGGCACTGACTCGCGCGTTTTTGAATTCACAGTGGTCGGTTCATATTTAGAAAGTGGAAAGATTATCCCTCTACAACCAACGGTTGAGAAGTTATCGCGTTTCCAAATTGTCGTCGAAGTTGCGTTATTTATAATCGCTTGATGCATTTTAGGTGTTTCCTTGTTTCGACGAAAGTTTGGAAACGCGATAACTTCTCAACCGTTGGTTGTAGAGGTATAATTTTTCCACTTTCTAAATATGAACCGACCATTGTGAATTCAAAAACGCGCGAAACAGTGCCGTAGAACCAATATTTAAAAAGTTGTCAAAAATGAGTTTTGACGGTTCCCGCCAAACTATTAATTTTTGGCGGACGAAACCGATAAATAACGAAAGATATTGGAAAATAAATAAAAGTTGCAATTGGTTTCATCGAGCTATCTATTATAGTTTTCTAGCAGAATTAAAAAGAGGGCAAAAATTTTAACTGTCGAAGACTTTTCAAACAGAGTGTACATTATACCCGTGTTTGAACAAAATCGGTGATAATCACCTCGGGTCGTCTCCTTGTAAGTGTCGCGGAAAACCTGGTATAAATTGCCTCCATGTCTTGGCTCTACTGTCGTAACTGCCACCGATGAAGCCTGATTTTCCCAGAGTTTTGTGCCTGAAGTGAAACCACATTACATGGCAAAATTGCCTATTCAAAGCTTGCTTAAGAGTTCTATATTATCATTGGTTGTATAAATAAAGATTCTCTTAAAGTGGTTAAATGTATAATTCTCTAGATAAAGATGGTCATAGATTTTCTGAAACAGAATTGAGAAGAATTGTCGATAGATATTTGGCTGAGAAAGGGAATTCTTCTGTGAGTATTTTATTTTGAGTTTGAATGCCTATTTAAGTTACCATAGAACCTGCACTCTTAGGAAAAACGTTCAAGTTGGAACTTAATGTTGTTCTAAGGGCATGATACGTATAGAGAACATAAAACCGTTCTCCTAAGAACAGTTCACTCACTTTTCTGTGAAGAACATAATGTCCCTGTTCTTCACAAAACGGAATTCAGTTTTTAGCCCAGAACTGATGCTTGTTCGACGGAGAATAGGTTTCTGTGCTAATCTAAGAACTGATTCTTGTTCGACATAGAACAAATTACTGTACTTAGCCCAGAACTCATATTTGTTCAGCGTAGAATAGAATCCTGTGTTATGCCCAGAACTGATACTTGTTCGACGGAGACTAGATCACTGTGCTGCGCCCCGAACTAATGCTTGTTCTAAGTAGAATAGGTTCCTGTGCTAATCTAAGAACTGATACTTGTTCGAGGTAGAATAGAATCCTGTGTTACGCCCAGAACTGATACTTGTTCGACGGATAATAGTTTTCTGTGCTGCGCCCAGAACTAATGCTTGTTCTAAGTAGAATAGGTTCCTGTGCTAATATCAGAACTGATACTTGTTCGACGTAGAATAGATTGCTGTGCTAAGCTAAGAACTGATACTTGTTCGACGTAGAATAGAATCCTGTGTTACCCCCAGAACTGATACTTGTTCGATGGAGAATAGATTGTTGTGCTGCGCCCAGAACTAATACTTGTTCTAAGAAGAATAGGTTCCTGTGCTAAAATCCGAACTGATATTTGTTCTTAGCAAGGAACTGATATTCGTTCTTCGTCAAACATATATCACTTCCGAGTCCAGAACTGATACATGTTCTTAATAGAAAAAATACGTGTTTCACCTGGAACTATCGTTTGCTCTTCATAGAGCGGCTTACAATAGCCAGATTTGGACAGGAACTTGAAATTAAACTACCAAGTTTTTAAACGGAAAATATTTAAACCCATTAGTACTACCACTTGTTTATTTAAAAGTAATAAGAGTTGTATAGTTCCACAAAAATGGAGAAATATTAACTACGAGGTAACATCTACAAACAACAAAATCAATATGCATGAATCTTTAGAATTTTATTTTAAAATCTAGTATCAATAACATTTCGAAAGTTAACAAAGTTTTTTGACAAAATTCGAGACGGTTATTGACACTTTTAGCATCAATTTCAAAAATTATTTTTTGAAAATACTCCAGTGTTTTTTTTAAACCTTTTGGATACTCGAGGTTAAAAGCATAATATGTTGCAAACAAACACAATACTGCTCGTACAACAGAAGAGCAAAAAATTTATTGATTTTCAATTGTTAATGACACTTCGGAATGAAATATATCTTGGTCTTCAAACACAATAAGTGGTGTGATTGGCAAATTGACCTCCTTGAAAATAAAATTACTAGATTACTTCAAAATATTTTATTATAGCAATCAATGAAGTATAAAGAATATGTTATAGATATAAATATAGCTAATTTTAATAAAATAAAATGCTCAAACACATTTTCTGTGGTTACTCTAAGTTAGGAATGCAACGGCTAACCAGAGCCAGAACAGTGTTTTTATTATTATAAATGGTTCTATAACTTTTTACCACAATCTAGCGCATTTTGATAATTAGTAGGGATGCAACGGATAACCAGCACCTAGATGAACCTTGTAAATTCTACGAATCGATTATATCCTAATTTGATATTTGAAACCGAAATTTGCAAAAATTTAAGCAGAACCGATATTTGTAAAAATTTAAGAACCGGAACCGGTATTTGTAAAAATTTAAGAACCGGAACCGGTATTTGTAAAAATTTAAGAACTGGAACCGATAAAGTGAAAATTTAAAAACAGAAACCGGATCCGTAACAGAGATATTCAAAATGTGGAGCCATTGCTTCCCTACTTTCAAATGATATTTTATTAAAAAAAACCCCCGAGTACATCATACATTATTAACCAAGATTTGTGCGTTAATATAGCTATTTATGTTATATGGAATTTGATTTACAAGAAAAAGAAATACATACACTTTTGAAAGCATAGAATAGTCCCTTTTTTTCTTTAAGCGCACAAGGAAGCAATAGAACGGCTGCCGAAATTACATAATCTAAAAGTATAGACAAAATAATGTTAGTTAAGGTTTTGGAAACATAAATGTATAACCTACTTTCATAGACGTTCTCTGTTACTTTATCCTTCTCATTGTCTAGAAATCCCAAAATTTCTGATGCTGCTCGTAGATCCCTACATTTCTCAATTAAAGGTATCGATACCTTTTTAAAATGGTTGTGTACTAAATGGTCTAATTCATTTAATTGTTTTTTTGTGATTATTTCCAGTTCGTTAAGCAACTAAAAAAATAGAGATAAAGATTTTTGTATATGAATTATTTTTTTAAAGAAAATTCATACCCCTAGTTCTTCTTTCAATGACGGAAAAGTATTAAGTACTGTAGAAATATCTGATTTTACAGCTAACTTTTGACGATACATAAACGTTTTGGTCTTTTTCTCCTTCACAATAACAGCGTCAGGTTTTCCTTTTCCAAATTCCTTGGTGAGAGCCTGCAAGTGTGCTTCTATACTGGCTTCATCTTCCGCTATGTCCTCTGTAATATTCTGCAGAAGAAACATTTTTCAGTATAAGCCAATTTTTATATATTTTAAACTCACTCTTAATTGTTTTTCTCGATTAAGTCTTGCTATACCATCTTCACCTTGGGCTTAAACGACTTTTTTAACCTTATTCTTATTTAGATAAGAATATTTGATTTTGTTAGCTATAACATTTTTATTATGCTTCAGTCGAGTTCTCTCATGTCTGAACTTCTGATCTAATGACTTGACCCACGTATTCTGTTAAAAACAAACCATTATTAAGCATAAGCCTTTCATAAACAGCTCTATAAATTAAGTAAAATTATCATTTGGCTCGTTTCCAATAAATGAAATTCTTAAAAAATACATATTTCCTAACGAAGAATTTGATACATTTTAACCATATCAGTTTTTACGGTAACAATTCTAAAAAACAAAGTTTTTCTTAAATAATATTTTAAGTAGTTTTAAAATCTGATTGTACATTTCAACCATTTTTACTTCTTTCATTTAACTTTAAAGAATAATCCATTGCTACATCTTTTACAACATAAGTAACAACAACAAGTATGACAATTAGCAAGAATTATCCCTGAAATGATTTTCAGAGTTATTTCGTAATAAAGGTTTAATTCAGCACAAAGACCCCTAGTGCCTAAAACATGCCAACTACTAAGATCAGTTGCACGTCCAATTCGCAGCTGTGCGAGTCAGTGCCAAAAAAGGTTGAGTCAGAAAATTTGCATAACACCTCAGAAAGTGTCATACTTATTGCTATAATGTTACTGATTACATTTTGATTCCTTACATATCCAGGGTTGTACTTTAAGTTAGTTTTGTCCATAAGAAAGCGATGCGTCTTTACGAGATCCATGCAAACCCTTTTGTAATCATCTGAACTTGGAATTCTAATAAAAAAATAATTAGTTTAACGTAGCCCAATGCATTGCAATAGAATAATCTTCCTACATTTTGTATTTGCGAACAGACTCGTAAAGCGCAGACAAAATTTTGCTTCGGTTACTCTTTTCAAATATGGCAGTGTCTTTCCGTTGGATCATACTTTCTATATCCGTCGGAAGTTGTGGTATTTTATAATCTATTGGAAGGGGTAGTTCGTCATCCTCCATGACAAAATCCTGCTCTTTTTCTTGTATTTCCATGGAGGAAACAGGAATTGGTAAGACCAAGGCTGAGCTATAATGGTTGATAATAATAAATGTTTCACTAATATAAATTTCTGCTACTGTTAAAAATATATTAATAAAAAATTACAAACCAGCTTGAGGTACCATTTATAATAGCATTAGGCTGCGAAATTTCAATTAGTTCTTGTTCAGGTATTGCGATCAATTTTGAGCGATTTTTAGGTAACTCTCCAGTCATATTAATATTTATCCAGTCATCCCAATCAGATGAGTGAACTTGTAGCACTTTGATGATTTTTCCAAATTCTTTAGCAATTTTATCTTTTAACATAAGGGCAGTTGATGTACTGTCAAGTTCTATTACCAACTTGGAATCACCACAAGTCACGTGGTAACAAAATTCACTCATGGTTCTGAAAGAGCCAATGTTCTAGTTTAATAAATTCTTTTCCTTCGCAAGTGTATGAATGCATTGGAGGATGTTGAAGTGTTTCATTGGGATAAATTATATGCCAAAGACCTGCATCATTTACATGATAAGATGATAAGTGATTATCATAATCAAGAGCCTGATAAATTCGTCCACAAATTATATAGGAAAAATCAAGTTTTAAGATGCACGCCACTTTAAAAAACACTGGTATTTTCTCTAAGAGACTAGTGACGAAAAAATATCCTTGTTTGTACTTGATGTTATCGCGGATTATATATGTGAAGTCAATCACAGATTCTGGATCAATATCTAGTCTTAAAAATTCATTAATCTTAAATCTTAAGCTTTGAGGGAATGACTGAAATGCTACTTTAAGTGACTTTCCCTGGTCAAAATCATTTTCAAAACTGTTATCAGCACTTTGCTGCCAGCAAACTAAAAACTGATGTCTTCGGCTTAGAGTTTTTGGAATATTTCTAAAATTTCTAATTTTTGCAGTCAAAGATTTAAAATACTGATGTTTGGCCTCATATCTCATACACCAAAACCTAATAAGAGGTCCGAATTGTTCAATTAGCCTAGCGTAATGTAGCATGTAGTGCATTTTTGGGATAAACGACGTGGGAGCTATCTCACTTAGAAGAGAGTAAAAATCTGACACAACTCTTTCTAAATAAGGAAGCCATGATTTTGAAATTATCGGTGACATTACAATTTCCACAATTTCGATCAAAATGTTATATAATTCCCAGTATATAGAAGATTTTGGAACTACTGAACCGCATATGAATGGTAGAAAATAAAAAAGACATTTCTTTTGAGCTGCACTTCCTACAATTTTTCCCTTTCGGGTTAGAGAATTTTTACTTATAGGTACTGTTTTATTGCATTGCTCAAGTTCTCCGTAGTTAAAATTTTCAATTTTCCAATTAATTAAGTCCAAAGACATATACCCTTCCTTTACAACTGATTTTATTACTAATTTTAATATTTTCGGGATAACTCCTTCGAAAAGGTCATGCATCAAATCAGGAGGAAGAGATTCGGTAATTTTAAAATGAGGCAAATTTTTAAACGGAGAATCCCTTTTAACACCATAGATCTTTTCATTATCAGGGTTAAGCTTTACTTGTGCTAAATGATAATTATGTACAACCTCACTTCTTAAAATATAGCTTGTTTCTTCAAATTTTAAAGAAATGTCTTTTTTATTGGCCATACAGAATCTGCAAATTCTATTTACTGAAAAATTTTCAGTAAAACCGCCAAATGAATGACTGGATAAATTGTCACCGCAAATTGTAGCTATGGTCCCAGTAACATGAACTTGATATTTTATGAGGTTTATACCATCAGTTTGCAACTTTAATATATCATTAAAAATTGGTTCAAAAACTTTCGTGTATCCATATTCTTTAATATTGGTATACTTGCAGATTGCAGATAGGTATATTTGACTAAGTTTACTTTTCTTGGATGGGCTTACATTACCTATAGTAAAATATACAAGTGTAACTTTGTGCTTTGCCCTCTTGCTGCCTAATGGGTTACAAAGCTCAACTTCATCTAAATAAAAATGTAAAATTAACTGAATATTATTTCCATTACCTTCTTGCCTTTTAAAATAAGTATGATTCTTAAATATCTCACCATCTTGATAGTTAGTTATTTTAGCACTAGAATTAACAAGCCGAGAATTTAGGGCAATGTTTTGAAATATATCGTCATGTTGAAGTAGCATTTCAAGGAGTGGAAGTAGGGGTACTACCATAAATGTATCTTTAACTTTTTTTCTCTTAACAATTCTGTAACCTAAATAGTGCTCTTCTGGCTCAACCAATGCTAGTGAATTTTTACAAAATGAGCTTAAGCGATGTTCACTTCTCAATATCTGAAGTGCTGACCCCGATACACCTGCTTCTCCCTTTTTGTATCGAATTATGAATGTAACTTTCAAAAAGGTTACAAAAATCATTTGAAATGGCGTGGGCCGTTGACAATGGTAATTTATAATATTCTCTTATCTTTAAAACAAGCAATGCAGTTTGTTTCTCTGCGCTATTTTCCATAATGCATTCTTCGTTGTTAACCTCTGAATCACAGTCGCTCAAAATATCGGTTTCCATCTCCTGAACCTCTTCGGGCTCAGGAATATTATCATTCACGCGAGTACAATAATGTTCCCTATATAAATGTGTTTTGTACGACTCAAAATTCTTGTACGTACTTTCACAAGTGTTAACCGCACAAGTTATTTGGAAAAATGATCTATTCATATGAAGATTTTTTACATGGGCTAAGTGTGTGGTTAATTTGTGCCTCCTAGCACCACAAATAGAACATGAATATACATCAATTGCCATCATATATATATTTAGAATATTAACGTGAAACTGGGTTCTGTTTAAAAATTAAAGAAAAAATTACTACATTAAATTTCTTCATTAATTATAAATTAAAACTATTAGTTAATTTGACTAGCTACTTCAATCTTGCCAAACCTAACGGGTTGCTTCTTTAATAAAAGATTGTAACCCTACTTCTATACAATTGTTGAAAGTAAAAGTTTAATATTTCAATAGTCTTAGGGCCCGTTCCAGAGACGAAAAACTCTCGTAAATTTACGAAAAAGGAGGCGTGTCGATAGCTACGCCGCAAAATTTTCGTTTTGAAAACGAAAACATTTGAGAGAGTTGGCCGTTTTCGGTCTATCGAAATCTGGCAGCATTGCCTGCCTTCCGGCCTGTATCTCCATACCGAAAATGGCCGACGATTACGCCACCGAAAATATTTTACTAAACAGATCGGCGGCGTTTTTGACCGTTATTTTGAATTATCGACTAAGACTATGGGTCACTAATTGAGGTTCTTTTATGGCATTTAATTTAAATTAACTAGTGAAATTAACTTGAGGAGGAAAATATTTTTTTAAATAAAATAATCAGAATTTGGCATCACTGTTATCTTTCTTGGCCGGCCCATAGAAATCAGAAGGCAACTAGAACGATTTTTACAATGACGGAATGCCAGCCGATTAGAACCGTAGCTTTGGCTTTACTAAAACTTGGCGGAATCTGCCTTTAGGGACCTCTCCCGCTAGTTTTGTAACTTAAAAAATCTACCTTTGTTACGAATAAAGAATCTTGATAAACGACGGCGTTACTGACTAATCCTACAGTTTCAAATCGGCACGTGGTCTACCATTGCAAAAATTGTTCTAGTTACCTTCTGATTTCTATGGGCCGGCCAAGAAACATTTGCCTGGCAACGCTGTTTCTCCACACCGAAAATGGAGGATTTTCCCGACAGCAATTTTCGAATATCGCGACTATTGTAAATTAGTTATAGCGTTATTTTCTTGCGAATTACAGGAAAATTTATAAAGTGGATAATCGTTTAAATCTCTGAACTTGATAATAATATGAATCTTTTTATATTTCAAATATTAATAGAACATTTATCACGGCCTAATTTAAGGTAGCAAACGATAAATTAAAAATAGTATTTAATATAATTTCTTACCAGGTTTCTTGATATGACGTCTTCAACAGTGAGAAATACTACTCACGAAAATCGCGAAAGCGTTGTTTTGAAAACTTCACCAAATAGGCTTATAATGGGATAAAAACAGCTATTATACCGACTCCTAAAAATTAATCAATTGTTCTATCAACTCTTACAATAGGAAAACGAAACTGTTGACTCAACACGGCGTTTATTATAACCTACTCGGGCATACAAAATCGCAAACTAAAAATGATAAAATCTCGAGAAATAAAAACATGGCATATTTTAGGCGTAGGAAACGAGAGTGATTTTCCGTTATTCCGTTTATTTCTAACACGTTTGCAGCGTTGCCAGATTCCAAACGTCGAATTATCGTACGAAGTTTCGATTTGGATCGTACTGAATAGAAAAGGATCGTAGGGCTAAGAAACAAGCTGCTTAAAGGCTTAAAGGGAATAAAACGTCAAGTGATAATGTAGCCCCACCTGAAGAACCAAGGTTCCCTAAGGGATATCCATAAAGAAATCTTATTTTTGGGGTACAATCCAGCCTTCGGATCGTATATCGTACCGAGGATTCACATATCGTACAAATTCGATCCGTATCGTACATCTGGCAACGTTACACGTTTGAAGCGAAAAGTTGTGAAAAACCTAAAAAAAAACCCGACCGGCCCAAGGCCAAAGAAGTATCAGTGACGTCACTAGTCCGATTTTCAAGCGAGCGATTTATGGGGTTTTTCGAAGTAGGTAAAGAATGGGGGGGGGGGTCATGTAGAGTTCGCGAAGAATAGAAAGGGTAGAATGCCGAACCAGTTGACAAATTCTAGAGAATTTCACCCTCGCCTTCCGCTACTCTAGCTACATGTAGGCATTTTCAACTCTTTTCAATTTTACAACCTGTTTGTTGATTCGTACTTTTATGGTTTTAATTAAACAAACCAACTGTGTGTTTCTATATTTCATTTTGATTAAATATAGATTTGTTAGACTCGGTAGATTTTCAACAAATGACAAATCCTTGTTAGAGGAAATTTGTGAAGTCAAAAATTAAAAAAATCCAAAAACTAACTGAAGAAATAGAAATATAAAAAAACAAAATATTAAATTTGTAATTTAAATATAAAGCACTAAACTCAATCGGTAATTATCTAACCGAAGTATTATTTCAAACGTTTAATTTCTAGCTTAATGCGCGTGCGTGTGCCGAACCAGACAAAAAGTAGAGGAGGAAGGAAAAAAAAATAACCAAGTTATAATTTTAATTCTTAAAGAGATAGTGACAGCTTAGGACAATATTAAATTTCATATCGAGGCTTATTCCATGTGATAGATTTTAAATTCCTGAATTCGAAAATATATATAACAATGCACTTAAAATAGTATTTATTAATATATTTCAATTTGAAATAACTGTATTTCATAAATGCGCCAAATGTTTCACTTAAATTTAATAATGAATGGTTAATTTTAAACGAAAGTTTTTGTTGTCAGACTTTTCATCATTGTTTTCTTTAATACTTGTTTAAAAAAACTAATATACTTAGAAAATGCTGTCATTATCTCTTTAAGAATTTGAAAAAAAGTAACCAAATAGGTAGCAGTCGAATAAAATTAATTATAGAAGACACTTTGTATTTTGTGTAAGATTTTGTGATTAAACACAATAGGTTTACAGTGGCGGCTTAAGAAGGCTGGCTGCCCGGGGCACCAATGTTTTTTTGACATCTTATCCCATTTTAAGTTCAATTTTTAAATTATTTTTTAGTTAATTAATTATTAAATTATTATATATTTTAGCTGCCCTAGACCCTAACGGCGCCCCGCCCGCCCTTTTCTAGCTTTGGCCCTGCCGATCTTTTAGCCTTAGCTAAATAACACCCAAATATTTCTGGTAGTTCTTCATAGAACAGAAATAGAGGTAAGGTAAAAAAGTTAGCTACGCCACCTATAGAGAAAGTGTAACTTTATATGTATTTAAAATTAAAGTTAATTAAAATTAAAATTAGAAATATTAATATTACTAGGTATCGGTACTGAGTTTTATAAATGCGTTACGGAATATAAAGTATTAGTTTTAAATATTGTAATTAAATTTTAAGTCGAACTATGAATTGTTCCACCTAGAACAAAGTAAACAATAAAATACGACATTCAAAATAAGTTCTTGGTAGAACAACAATTTTAGGGGAAAGTTCTAAGAAAAACAGAATATAGTTCTAAATGAGACTAGTTCTAACATGGGCCAAATAATGATAAATCCAGGACATGACTCTGGTACCTTCCCGCGTACTAAATCGGCCGTCCACTAAAAGACACAGGCGGCCATTTTAGTATGGGGGAAAAGGAGGAAAAATAAAAAAAAATTGGGGGCAAAATCAAGCAAGTTTCCGGTTTCCCGAACGCCATCTAGTGATGACTGAGTCGGAATTCGGAAATAAGTGGCGGTTGTAATTCGAAAATCTTGCCATATTTGGCCCCTCATTTTTTGAAAAATTTTAACGGTTCTAGGAAAGTATATGTTTAATATTAAATAATTATATATATTATACTAATTATGAACTTAGTACGTATAAAAATAAGTACTTACTTTAATAACCACACTATATATGATAACTGTGAATAAATATTCCAGGATATTTACTACGACGACCACGTGTATTATTTTTGAAAACTGTCCCTAAAAAATTTGCCCCCAAAATGACGTAGGTCCGCTATCGCGCGTTTTTCCCAATAGGGGGCAATAGTGATCGGGTGTTAGCGCTGTTGGACGGGTTTTTCGCATAGAGTCATGTCCTGGATTTATCATTATTTGGCCCATGGTTCTAAGTAGAACTCTTCACTTCTCCGAGAACTGTGTTTTCAGAGATAGAACTGTTATTGTTCTAGAATGAACTAATCTGTTAAACATAGAACTGTATCAGAACAGTTTTTTTTAAGAGTGTGAAGTCCACATTTTATAGGGTTGACCTATACCAATAAGTACAAGAGTTTTCCATGTGATCTAAGTTTGAATTTAAAACTGTCAAGGTTAGCTACGCCATCACCCGCAGGATTGAGAAATCAGTTTTAAATAATCGGATAAAATCCATTTTAGATACTAACCGATTATTCGAAAAAAATTATGATATCAGTGATAATGATTTCATATCACTTTGGGCCCAACACTAATATTTTCATTAAAACTTCCATTTTAGAGATCAGGTGTTTTGACCAAGCTTCCCCAATGTCTCCTTTTTTAGTCTGCTATTATATTGTAGATAGATAGTCTCCATAGAATGACTAAAAATCAATATACACTAGCTTTTACCAGTGCTACATTATTCTCCTGTTCCTCACTACATGGTGTTATTTCTTCATTTCAACTTCCTTCCGTACCCAAGGCATACCCGCTGATCTGCCCTCTCAACTTGCATTTCGCTCGTAACATTCATTAAGAAGTAGGTTCGAATATCACACTTTTGGTAATTGTCACTTTTTGTGTAACTTGAAAGGCAGCACAAAACTGGTATGGGGGGGGGGAAAGATTGTTAAAATATAGAATTTTTGTAGATCACCTTAGTACCACGTGGCTATCGCAATGGCAGGTCTAAAGCAAATGACTTCTCTGTAAGTTTCAAGTAAAATTTCATAAGTATGTCATGATTATTTTGAATTTATAACGATATAACAGTGGTATGATTGCCGCATAATGTAGTTAATCTTTTTCTCTAAGGTTAAAGATAGGTTCAGAACTAAACGTAAGATAGTGCTAATATGTGAGAACATCAGTTAGAACAGACTAGTTAACATCAAACATTCATATATTAGTATAAACTCTAGAGCTGTAGAGCAATCAACTTACCCTAGGCACCACTACAGGCCTAAGTCATCTTGCGAATTGTAAGGCCTTTTAACCAGTTGCCAGGTTAAATTGCATAGGAGGGTGGTGGCCAGCCCTTCATGCCAGGTGAGCTAACCGTCAGCTACCTACACTAACTATTACCGTTAACCTCAGCAAGTTTTGATGGAAAGGGGGAAACCAAAGATCTTGAGGGAAAACCCCTTCAACCAGTGGGGAGAGAACTTGCAAACTCAGGAGGAGTGGTTCCGGATTTTCACCCAGTGCCACAAGTTGGGATCAAACCTGGCTCCTCTTGCTGCGAGGCGAAAGTGCTAACCACTCTGCTACCCCACCCCCTATGATCATCTAACAACTTCCTCTAAGCTAGTCTGTGTCTGCTCTTTTATTAGTGTGTTGGCATTGAGGGCTCACCACCATAGTTGCCTGTGGCGCCGTCTATGTGAGCACTTAAAACTGGTATTATTGTAGGTTTTGAGATAGATTAGTAATTGATCAACAAATTATCAATAACAATTCAAAACTTATGAAAAACATGCTATTGATTATTTATGTAGTTTTTCTAGCATTCAGGGCCGGCTCCAGAGGGGGGGTGTATGCCCCCTAAAAACGTTCTATATTTTCCTAGAGCAATGCTAAATTTTATTTTTTTTTTAATAACAAAAACTTAATATGAGTCCACACCCCAAAATGTTTGTCTGGAGCTGCCTCTGCTAGCCTTATTCTATAAAATAAATCTGTAGCTTCTCAAAATTATAACACATAATAATTTGAAACATTTTTAAACTATAGTACATAAACAATTAAGAATTGTTAATAAATAGCTAGCTGGAAATGGTGCACTTCCAGTTCACATTCAATTTTAACTACGAAATAATAATAATTGCGTACTACCATTAGTACTACTGAGGGGCAGTGCGGGTGGAGTGTTTAGTGCCTATACCTGCATAAATATGTCAACGAAGTAATAGTCCATTCTGTATAAGCTTATTTGGTAAAATTGCATTAGAAAATGTTATGCAAAATGATTACTGAACCACTTAAATGGGGTTACCCACCTAAATTTTTAAATTATGCCTCTGATGTTACGTCATGGTAATAGTGACATATTTTAAACATCTTTTAAATATTCAAGAGTTTTTCAGGTAAAATAAAGTAACATTTTTGTTTGTCTGTGACAATTGGGCCTTTTTGCTGTTATTAAGTATGCATTGGTATCTTGGTGTACTACCTCTTTTTGTCATATTTAAAAATGAACAAAATATTATCAAGTCCGTTTCAGTTAAATTACTTAAAGGGAAACATTGAATGTGACGTTTTCTTGCATTTTGTAGTCAATTTTACGGGCATTTAAAGAAAGATAAAACGGTTTGGTTTTTCGTAACTTGCAGTACGTGCTCCAGGTTTTCTAAGAAGCTGAATTTCAATCAACTCTTTAGTTGTTTTAAAATAAAATTTTAAACGCAATATTTGGCAATTTTACAGACTGTTTTGTAAGAGAAGGGTTTAAGATAAAATCCTGCGGCTTGTTTTATTTTTTTAAACAGATATTATACCAGGTTTTCCATGAAGCACATTTTCATTCAGCCCTTTAATTAATATTAAATAATTTTTTAATAAAAGAGATTTTAGTCACATTTTAGGTGTCATTGTCGATACTTAGATCGCCTAATAAAATATTTATATTTTCTTTATCACATTTATCATTTATTAACAATTCTAAACACATACCAACTCTTACTTTTCAATTTACTTACTTTGCTGCTGAGAAACTAGTTCGTGAATGGTGATAAATCGCACTAGACTACAAAAATAATTTTCTGTGGAGTTCTTTGACTAAATACCAAAAAGCTCTTACTAAACTGGTCTAAAATGGGGCTACTGAATTGTGCTTTGCAGCCGAGGGGGTGGTCCCCTTACCAAAAAATTAGTTTGTATTTAGTTGGTATACACATTTTAGTTGGTATTAAGTTAGTTTTAAGTTGTCAGCATCTTTCAATAAACTAGTTAAAGGGGTAATAAGTGGATATTAAGTTGGCAGTATGATTTTAGTTGTTAATAAGTGGTTTTTATGTATGGTTTTAGTTGGTATTTGTCCCAAATACAAACTTAAAACCAAGTTCCTAGACCACTTAATTTTTGGTAAGGGGATCAATACGCGTAATCGGTGTACAAGCCTGTAACTTCGACTGTACTACCAAAGGCTGTACTCTTTGTTATCAGTGTGAAGAATTGTTTAGCCCCTCGTTTGGAGCTGAAAATTGGCAATTATCATCTTCCCAAAATGTTGCGAATCCCCTCTGGTGTTAATTGTCACTATTTAAATATTTAAGAGGAACTTGTATTTAATATTATGGCACACCATTTGCACTGGTTAAATATTTGTGATTTTCATTTAGGCTTGGAAATACATAAAAGCTGGGCGTGGAAATTTTCTATTGTATTTGTTTTGGAAAAATGTGTTCACCATCGATTAAAAAAGTTTATTTATTTTTAAATAATTATACAATTTATTACTCCAAAACTCCTTTTTTCCAGAAATATTTTCCCATATAACAAACCCGAGCTATATAACTGAGATTTCTTTTTAATTTTAACCATGTTTGAGATTAACTATATCAATATAGTTTTGTATTTTCAGTGGGTAGTTTATCTTTAACATGGTTTATAATTAAATAAATATTTACAGTTTAGTTTTAAGTGATAAAACAATGTTTAGAAAACCATTAGTTTTAGGTAAAAGAAAATACAATTTTCAAATTGCACCTTTAAAAAACAATTTAAAATTTTTCTCGTTTGCCTTAACATCTATAGGTTCAATACTTTCAAAATGAGTTGTAGAGCCCCTCTAATAACTAAAGATTTATTTTGCTTAAATTTATATTTACTTGTTCAATTCATTACATTTCATAAATTTCTTTGGAGTACACATACACATTTTATCTAATTTTGTTTATTGTTTTTTGTAATTCAAGTAGGGACATGAAATATCGAAATTTGCAAAAAATTATGAAAAAATATTTTGTTTGATATTTACAAAAATTTAAATTTAAATTTTTCACATTAAGAAATCAAAAGCTCAAACATTAATTTTATATTCTTTTTCTTTATAAATGACCAGCGTATTAATACACAGTAGAAAGGGCTAGAATCCTATATTTTTTTTTAGTTAGGCATTTTGCACCATTTAGTTTAAACAAATTAAAGGAAGTAGCTAGCTACTGCAATTTTCAGTTAAATTGCTTTGTTTTCATCAGCCCAAATTACATTTTAGTTGTAAAATAATATCGAATAGACATTAAAAAAAAACTCTCTACTAGTTTCCACCCCTCCTTATGTGACTATGCTGCCAGAACTTGTCAAGAATAGTCATCAATAAAATTGTTAGTTTACTATATTTCATATTACAGTGCAAAGCTGATACAGCTAGCTTTGCCCTTCTATTCTAAGTATTTATTGGACAATCAATTCTATTTCTTTTTCAATTCAACAATGCCTATTTTTATTTTAAACAATTATAATGCAATTTAGTGATTTCTAAATATTAAAAAATTAATTTGTTCAATTCAATTTTAATAGCAAAATCCTGAAAATTAAAAACTGGAAGATGCATTACAAAAAGTAATTATCCATATAGATTAATATTTTGAGTGTATTATAATTTATAATATTTTTTGGCAGGTTCAGAGTTCACCTTGTGTGGTATTTTTATAAAAAGTTTCAAGCTCCTCACTAGAATGTATACAATTTAAAGTGTTATTAAAGAAATAGCTTCTGTTGTCGAGAGTGTTTGATTTCTTAATTAATACAATTTACAGAATTTAATTTTTTTTCTTCATAAAATGCTATATATTCATAGTTTAATTAAGTTATTAACTAAAAAAAATAGTATTAAAGATAGTGCAAACATACAGTTACTCCCTCTAGTAGGTTTTTGGAAAATATTCAGAATTGCATACCAGCTAAAGGTGATTTTTAGCGTATTGACATCATTAAGGTGGGTGCATTGTGACTGGACCAATTTAACAGCGTTAAGGGGAAACATTGTGAATGTTGCATTTTGTAGTCAATTTTACGGGCGTTTGAAAAAAGATAAAATCAATTGGTTTGCTAGATCTTGAACTACAATTATCCTTTACCAAAAAATAAGTTGGCTAAAAACCACTTACGACAACTCGTATTTCAACTTGGTTTTCAGTTTGTATTTGGGACAAATGCCTACTAAAAATTACTTAAATCGTCTTTATTAATCAACTTATTTCCATCTAAATCAGAATCAACATTTACATTTAACTAATTTAAAGCAACTTACATCCTACTAGGGAAACATCTAAAAACCAACTTAAAAATAATATGTAACTTCTTGACTATTAAAAACCAACTTATTACAAACTTAGCAAAAGAAGTATTTTCCTACCAACTGAATAAGAATCCCTTACCAAAAATTAAGCGGTCTAGGTTTTAAGTTTGCATTTGGGACAAATACCAACTAAATACTAACTTAAACCATAAATAAAAACTACTTATAAACAACTAAAACCATACTGCCAACTTAATATCCACTTATTACCCCTTTCACTAGTTTATTGAAAGATGCTGACAACTTAAAACCAACTTAATACCAACTAAAATGTGTATACCAACTAAATACAAACTAAAAGCCACCTTTTTTTTGGTAAGGGAACTTATTACTCCTTCAACTAGAAACTTGAAATATGCTGACAACTTGAGCCTACTTAATACCAAGTTAATATCAACTAATAATTTATATACAAACTAAATACAAACTGAAATCCAACTTATTTTTTGGTAAGGGGCTGAAGAGATCGCTCATTCCAGTTAAGCTCTGAAATAAATCCCTTGAATTGCTTTTCGTTTTGTGGAGTTTTAAAAATAATAAGTATATTGAAACCTACTGTATACATATACATATGGAAGATCTATAGTTGCATAACTAAGCACAAATTTGATCAGAGCTAGTACCCATAGAAATATCTATCAAATAAGAATGCTGAACTGTCCTTGAGTTATAATCATTTGGAAATGAATTTAAGAACTGATTAATTTGGAAAACAATTTATAATTTAGTGAAGTTTTTGTGTAGTTAAATCCAAGGGAAAGGATTTATTTTGGACAGGAAACCACTACTTTTGGGATTGGTTGAAATAACACTTTCCCAATGTGCGAACTAGAGCAAGACTATCTTGTAAACCTCCCATTCTGTCTATAGGAATAACCTTACTAATTTGGAAAACATTTTTATTATTTTTTTTTTGAAACATTTGTACATAATTACGAAATAACAGATGTGAAAGCTTGAGAGTAGTCCATAGGGCCTGCTTTCAGGTCAATTGGAAGGTATCTTTTATTTTAGGACATTTTCACCCTTAATTTGACTTATAGTTCGATCCAGACCATCTTCAGACACCTTGACGAAAGGGGATGAAATAACAGTACATATTTCAACCATTTATAGTATTTAAAAATACTGTGCCAAAAATGAATGAAAATCACTGTAAGCTGGTTTAATCTCTTTATTATGTTAACATTTTAATCTGTGAATTACTGTTTCATAGTTTCCTCATACCTTACTATATACGTATTGATTTATTATAATATTAACTTTTTTCCTCAAGAAGTACTTGTATTGACTTGTGAACTTGTCTTTGCTTATATTCTAATATTTAGTAAAAGATACCTTTTTTTTGGTACATAAAACATCACGCATTATTAACTGAGGTAAATTACTAGTACCAGAAGTTCATAATATTTCACGAGAGAAGTACCTTCTCAGAACAGGTACATTTCCAGTGAATAACTGCTTAGGTATACAAGTACTTATCTCGTAAGAAATATATTATATACTTCTGCTAGTACGTAAAATTAACCTTTTATTTGAATTAGGTGTACAATAATTACCTGAACTGTATGCCTGAGAAAAATATTCTTGACACCTTCGCTTGAAAATACAAGAATGATCCCAAATTTTAATTGTTTGAAACCAAATTTATCGGTCTACTTTTGTAATGGAAATAGTGCTTATTTGTTTTCATCTAACCCACACTCTAAGGTATTACCAGTACTTCATAAGATAATTTAATTGTTTTGTTTCTTCCATAAAGAAAAATTTGGTTTTGCCAAAGTGGGCCCTTTGTTATCTTACCAAAGATAACACATTTTTTTAAATCTTTATTTCGCCTGTTCAATATGTCAGACAAAACCAAAATTTATCCTATGTTACGGAACTAGGGTTTCCTACCATAGGAAATTTTTAAACTGGGAAATATTTTCGAAAAACAGGACAAGATTTGATTACAGGAAGATAAGTATTTACCTAAACAAGGTTTATATGCCATGGAGACTTAATATGCTTCCATTTAGAAATAGTAAAACCTTCAAAGAACCTACGAAGCTTACAAAGAGTTGAAGGGGTCAACTTTAAACTTACAAAAAAATCTTTTTTTTTGGGAAAACACTTTTTAATTCCTTTTTTCTTTTACACAAGGTACTTTGACAGGTTGTTTATAAAGAACATTAATGCAAGGAAACTTTTGAATAAATTTGCTCACACAAAGCCACAGTCAACAATGAAGGAGCAATACAACACTATGATGTTAGCTTAAAAGGCCAAGGCCTTCCTTCTGAAAAAAATGCATATCCTAGAAATTACGTAAAAATTTAATGCAGGAAAATATTTCAAAACAGCGTCTCCAATTCGTGCAACAATATTTCCTTCTGCTGAATGACTTGGTAGTTTAAAAAAAAGCGTGTGAAGGAGTTTGCTTAAAAAGTAACGCTGAACATTTAGCCAAACTAATAGAGGATGATCCAGTACTTTATCAAATTATGCGAAAGTCGAAAACTGATAACTTTCCCTCACCCTTTCTTTCAGTGTTATCTGAACTACTTGAATTTGTTGAAAACTTTCAATGAACAAGTGTCTCGTAACAGATTAGCATTTCAAATAACGAATTAACTTTGATTTAAATAAAATTTTGTTTATACTATCGCTTGAACTCTTTGTGGGCGTGGCCAATATGAATCGGACTAAAAAACGAGCAAGTTCGGCTTGTAGGAAATCTTTCAACAGCCTCCCAGGAGTGTTTACTCTCTATTGTGAACATGGTAATGGATTATAGAATCATTTGTTAGTAGCAATTTTCCATAAGTTGGGAGTTATTAAAATGAAAAGCAACAAATATTTTTGAGGGGCCACTTGTTCATCCCAATATGGGGCTGGTGGACCCTTTTATCTGATTCAGCGTCTTTCAACATTGGTTGCTATCTTAATCAAAATGAGGAGCATGCACATGTGCATCAATTACTAGTTACATTTACTTGAGATATATGTTAATTATGCTGCGAATCTAAATATAACCTTTACAATTTTGACAACACAATTTAAAAAAGGCTGGTACTTTGAATTTACTTGCGTAAATCACTTAAAATGGCCAGGGAATCGGAATCTGAAAATTTTGTGGTAATGTTAGTAGATAATATCTCTTACAGGAGAAGTATCCATCTTTATTTACTACAAATGTTATAAGCTTCAAATGTGTACCTGCATAGGCTCCTACTGCATTTTTACAAATAAAAAATTGGAAGAAAAATAGATTTGGCTCTAAATCATTTTGTGACGTTTTATATTATAATTGTATGCATACAGCCATGTTGCATGGTTGTACTAAATAGATTTTATATAGTTCCAAACTGCATTGTTTATGTACAATAATGCTTGTGCTCTGAACAGAGCCACAACATTTTAGCAACACAAGGTTCCTTGTTGACAGACTTCACTGGAAAAATCATACTGGTAAATTTTTATTATATGTTATTGACTAAATACCTATAGGCTTATTCTAGAAATGTTACATTGCAATGAAAAGCGCCACAACCTGGATCATAAATTAATTAGCATAATGATTAAAGTTCATTGTTACTGGCAAAATATCTGGCAACCAAGTAGTACAACACCCTTACTAAAAAATAAGTTGGATTTTAGTTTGTATACACATTATTAGTTGATATTAACTTGGTATTAAGTAGGCTCAAGTTGTCAGCATATTTCAAGTTACTAGTTGAAGGGGTAATAAGTTGTTATTCAGTTGGTAGGAAAATACTTCTTTCGCTAAGTTTGTAATTAGTTGGTTTTTAGTAGTCAGGAAGTTACATATTATTTTTAATTTGGTTTTAAGATGTTTCCCAAGTAGGATTTAAGTTGCTTTTAAGTAGTTAAATGTAAATGTTCATTCTGGTTTAGTTGGAAATAAGTTGATTAGTAAAGACGATTTAAGTTATTTTTAGTAGGCATAGGTCCCAAATACAAACTGAAAACCAAGTTGAAATACAAGTTGTCGTGAGTGGTTTTTAGCCAACTTATTTTTTGGTAAGGGAATGTAATCAAATATTTGCAAAAATAATCGGGGTTTTTAAAAGTGCAAAACTCATGCTAAACTTTTACGACTACACAATTGTAGGCAGGATCTACAATACTTCTAATTTCATCATAGATAGAACATGGAATTTAGTTTTATTGGAAGTTTCTAAAAATAAATACTTAAATCAAAATCCTTGGTGTAAAATATCTGAGTTACCTTGAAATTTTAGACCTGTAAACCCTAGGTCAATCTTTTATTCTTAGTCGAAGCTACATGTAGAATCAACAAACATGAGGAGAGAAAAATTTTCATTGGCTGTTCATGTATATTTTTCACTTGGGGAAAGTGCTGGCTTATTTTCAAAATAAGCTGGTTTCAAATAGGCTCTAGTTATATATCATTACTCTCCCCTCGCGTGTGGTGCATTTGTTGAGAAAAATTTATACTTGCTTTAGGTTAGGCTGTACAAAGCACTTACCAGGTGCCTAGGTTTAAACCCTTCTGAAAAGTTCCTCCAATAAAATGTATTATCTGTAATTAGTGTTTGTATGGGGACCCCTTCCCCTGAAAGTCTGGAATCCCCAACTTTTGTCCTCGACCTCAACCCCGATGATCAAAAGTTAAGTCGACGTTAAGGTTTTTGGTTAAGGACAGTTGTACCCTACTAAAAATAAAAGATCCTTCCCTCCCTTTTGTTTCGTGGGTGATAATGGAATGACGCTTATGACCTTCAAAATGCATCACTCAAGGGGTTTTTTTTTAGTTTTAGAATTGTGGTCTCGGCTGCAGAGCTAGTGCAAACTCAACGCAGGAGTAGTTCCGAGTTTTCACCCAGTGCCACAAGTTGTGATCGAACCCAGCTCTTGCTGCGAGGTGAAGTGCTAACCACTCCGCCACCCTACCTATAATCTGATATTTTGCTCTTTCCATTTACAGAAAGTAAAACAAATCTAATTAATTAAGTCATACTACTTAATAAATTTAAACTAATATTGTAACTTATTTTTTTATCACAGGTTGTCCCAATGGATATTTCTTGGAAAAATATCCACAATATAAGAAAATTAATTCAAGTTCACAAAAAATTAAAAACTCAATTTCCTACATGACTGGGACAAATTTTATTTCACATGCAAAGTTATATAGGTGGTTAACAAATGAAGAAAAAACCAAATGTAAAATGAACTATGAAAATAATAATTAACTTTACGTAAGAGTATTATAAATATTTAGAGTAATTTTATCACAATAGAAATTTTTAGTTATGAAATAAAGAGATTCTTATGGAACCTTCAATTATTGGCTATTTTAGACGATAGGTGCGGGTAAAAAGGTATATAAACTATAGGATGTTTACTGTCGAATGATTTATAATTTTTTATCTCGTATATTCGAAAGTTACAATTTTTCGTTCTATAATGTCTAATGCTCAGACCAACTATTCCGTTGGTCAAGAGCTTACGGGACAACTACAATGTACAACACGAGATGTGGCCAGAGCAATAATTTTAAGGTGGCAGGTATAAAAGCTTTCATACTTCCCTCACAGGGGTTTATTATCGACTTTTGGTCTAAATTGTATAATTATTTTTAGCAGTACGTATAATTTTGTCTAAAATAGTAAAAAAACACACTTGCCTGACCTAAGAAATATCTAATTACGTGGTTATAAAAAAATAATTATTACAAACAAATTAATGGAAAAAGTATTAGGGTTTGCACAAATCATGAATACATGGAAAAAAATTCAGGAATTTTCCCTTAGCTAACGGCAGAAATAGTTCTACATATTTTCTAACATAGCGCGTATGCCAGCCATTTCGCCATTTCACCTATTAGAGATCGACCCAAAAGTTATTAGCTTGAAAATAGTCCATTCTATGAACAAAATTTAATTTTAATTTTTTGTGGTTTCCCATATTGAGTGAGATACAAACTCATAAGTCAAAATAAACCTTAACAGGCGACCCTGCATGTTTAACATTGAAGTGGGCTGTCCATGAATATTATGATATGTTGCATATACACTTAATTTCAATATTTAACAGGGTATTTCAGCATAAGGAAATTTTAACTTAAGAGAAGCAAATCTTTTCATGCTTAGAATTTGTTTTGTTAGAATTAAGTGTAGCTGTAATACGATACACTTCTGGGTGAAAAGAAAACTGAAAGACAAGAAATTTTAAGAAACATTAAAAAAGTTCTACAATCTTCTTATTAGTCTTAAATTCCCCCAGCACCAGCAGACTATTTCTGTCAGTAAACTTGAAACTTACAAGTGTAGTACGTATCATAAAATAGGCTTGCCACCTTCCTTTACACACTGAATAATGGAAGGTGTTTGGCACACGCAAATTTCAATTAACTCACTTAGAAATTATATCAACCAGGTATAAACCATGTGCTTATTATGAAATCACTGAAAATTCCAAAATCATTTCAAGTGAGTTGATATAAAAGAAGCTTCTATTGCTCCTGTTTGATAAGTTTTTTCCACCATAATCTATTCTATAATTAAGTTCCATTTAATAAAACGTTTTAAAGTTAAAAATATTTAAGTAGTCTAATTATAAATTTTAAAATATAATTTATGTGCTATTTTAAATTTTTTTTAGTAAATAGTAAAAAAATGGAATCGGTTGGAGCCGGAATTTGTTTGAAATAAGAATACAAAATTGAAGACAAACACATGATAAGAAGATTTAAATATGAATTTAACCAGCAGATAGTCTGAAATATTTTAGGCCTACCAAATCATTTTAGATCTTGTAAGCAAAAGAAAAATTTTAAAGTCCATTATCTATTTTTTTGGACAGATTCTTAAGTGTTTGACATTTTGGACACCGTTTTAGCTTTGATAGTCAAATTATTGTTCCTTACTTTTATTACGTCCAAATAATGAAATAAATTATAGATAAATGAAATTAAATAAGTTTTGTTCTAGAAATTTTTGGGGTGGAATTAGAAAGGTTTTGGAAGGAATCAAATTTTGAAGCAAAATCAGAAAGTTTTTCGATAGTGCTAAATATTTGAGCAGAAGTTTAATTGTCAGGGTTGTAAAATACTTTATTATTTTTTTGATAAACCAAATTAATAAATACCTATTATCAATTTGAAATTAGCCATTTTGTAACTTGTTTCAGAAAGGGATGAAAACCATGAAAGTAATCTGGGCCGTTGCACCTCTCTTGATAAATTCCGCTCTAGCCTTTTAAAAAAATTCTCGTCTTATTTCCAATTCCATTCCATTGTTTTAATTTTACTTTAATTCTGTTTCAGTTGGTTTCCCTTCACTAGTGGTAAATTCCGCTTTGGCGTAGTATCTACCTTGAATACCAATCGGTATCCGCCACTTGGAATGCTCTCATCGTTAATTTATCTCCTCAAACTACACCTCACCTTCCTAATTGACATCTTATTTCAGAGCTACATTTTTGTATTTATTTAATTTTGTGTTTAATAAATAAATAAATGCTTTTAAGTCAGAAGAATTATTTACAATAGGTTCCACACATAAAATAATTAAATTAAGATGCTTAAAGATACATAGTGTCAAATAGAGTTTAGAAAGTCGTAGGCCAAGTTCTGTGTGTTGTATTATGAGCTCTTTAAAAGAAGTTAACATCCTCGTTTCTTTAATATCATTTCTGAGATTATTCCAAAGGCTAATGCCATTTGAATTGTTTAGATGCTTTGCAATCTGGTGATGACAAGTAGAGCCTGAATTTTAAGATTTATAATAGACCTAAGCCTCCCGCCGCCAGAGTGTGGGGATACAAGCAGTGAGAGGGAACCCATTGGACTTCCAACCAAAGAAAATTAATCAGATTGGTTTGCCATTCGCGAACAAAAGAGATGGGGGCATTCAAGACCTTAAGTCTACATCATACGCTGTACATGTGTTTGTTTGTGTATGCATATATTTATGTACATACATACATACACACGTATATATTTATGTATACACATACATACATACATACACACGTATATATTTATTATTTATGTATACACATACATACATACACACGTATATATTTATGTATACACATACACGTATATATTTATTATTTATGTATACACATACATACATATATTTATGTATATACACACACTTATATATTTATGTATATACACACACTTATATATTTATGTATATACATACACGTATATATTTTTGTATACACATACACACGTGCGTATGTATAAATGTGTGTATGTTTACATGTATAAGTGTATCTATGTATGAACATATATTAACATTAGCCACGTTCACACATACCCTTGTTTTGATTTTGCTGCAGTTCGTTGAGTTTGGAAACCTGTTTGTTCACACGTTAGATTTCCAGTGAGTTTTGAAGAAAATTGGGCACGTGTAGTATAACCAAGTAACAAGGAGCACGTATGCTCACGCAGTTGAGTCACGTTTTAAATGAAAGACTAATGCACAAAGAAATTTGTTTTGTATTTAATTATGCAAAAAGCTGGAAGATTATTTTCTTGTAAAATATTAATATTTTAATAGGCGCAAAAAATTGTTGATTTTCTTAAAAATTAAGGAAGATGACATCACGAATCTCTGCCAAACTGGTTGACGATGCGGTTCAGCTGAAGCGATCTGAAACACTGGGACGCGCAACGGCATCTAAACGTTGCGGGAGCGCTCTCATCTTTTCAGAGGGTAGGTGAGAACGCGACTTTTCCTATTTCTGACACAAAGGGAAGAATCTGTTTGAAGAAGTCATGCGTCTCAAACCGATGCATACCAACATGCTCAGACCTTTAAGCCGCATAGATGTGTGTATGTTTGTATTATAATAATAATAATAAAATAAGCTTTATTGGATATTCCTACTAAAGGTTGGTGTGCATATATGTTTGTGTGTGTATATATAGGATTGAAAATCTATTAAAGATTTTCAATCATAAACCTTGCCAGGTAGAGTTCAGCGAATAATAGCGGTCTCTGTCACATTTGCAAAATTTGAAATCAATATTACCTATATTTAAGAATCAAATTCCTATTAACGTTTTAATATGAATTTAGTTATTTAACTAAGTAACTTTTGGGTGAAAATTTATATCTATAGCAAAAAGCATAGGTGATGTTGCGTGATGTACTGCTGCCAAGTACATATAAATGTATTTACATATATTTGACAGAAATGTCAATGAAAAATTATTTCAAAATAAAGATCCTCTTTAAAACTGCTCACTAAGGCAGCTTCCATGCAAATGGTTTGATGTTAACATGGGGCTAGTAAACAAAATCTACCTTTAGAACTCTCCTGAGAAAGAAATACAATACCAATCTGAGCAGCAACGCCAAAAAATACACGTCCGTGGATAATAGGTGTAACCTGATATTTAACCTACAGACATTTCCCTTGTTTTATGTTTACGCATACAGAAAATCATAATTAATTTAAAATATGAACAGTATTTGCAAAAACATCAAAATGGGTCTTTAGAGACTGAAAAGAAGGTTGGGTGGGTGGGTATTTTCTGGAAGTGTTCTTAAAATATTCAGGTGTGCCATGTTACCATTTTAGTAAGAAATTTAACCATCTAAATTTGTAAATTCAAACTAACATTTAAATAAAATTAAATCAAGAACTTCAATGAAATGTCACAATAAACTTTGCATTAGATATACGGAAATTGAACTAACTTATATTGAACGAGAGGAAGAAAAAACTGTTCAAGATATGAGCGAAGCTTTAGGAAAGGGAAAGTCAATTAGAGGTTTTAGGGGACCAAGTGTATTAATTAATTTGCCCTTTTTCAATATTATAGAAGGCTTCGTACCAGATTATATGCACGTAGTTTTGTTAGGGGTAGTTAAGATTATGGTTGAAAAGTGGCTATCACACACTACTGAAAGCTATTATATTGGATCCCCTACAAATTTATCTGAAATTGATTTGCGCTTAAAAAATATTAAAAAAACCATTAGAAATCGCAAGACGACCTAGATCATTGAAAGATAGAAATCTTTATAAAGCTAACGAATGGAGAAATTGGCTCCTTTTTTATCGCTATCCCTGTGTTTTTGGAATTTTAGGTAAAAAATATTTAAAACATTTTAGTCTTCTTTCACAAGCAATATATATATAAAACATGTATTTCGCAAGAAGAACTTAATGATGCAAATTATCTTATTAATAAGTTTGTTTATCAATACCAAATATTATACAGGGTGTCCACTAAAAACGATCCAGGGCGAATATCTCCGAAACCGTTTTCTCTAGGAATTTGAAATTTTTATGTTACGTAGTTCGTGCAGGGGGCCAAAGAAGAATGATAACCTCGATGACCTTAATCCATGTCTTCAAGGTCATCCAAAAACTATCTCGAGAACCGTAAGTGTTAGAAAGTTGGTTTCAATTAGAAAAGTGTTCCCCGTCACGTTTTATGCCTACATCGCGTGAACATGATCGGATTCGACCAATAGTAAGTCGAGAAAATTGGTACCAAAATCACAAAAGTCGTAAAAGGGAAAATTGCAAGACAGCGCTAATAACTCCAAAACAAGTCATGCTACATTATCGAAATTGCTAGACAATCGCATCATGGTAGGATATTTTAATATTTGGAAAATTGTATGACCTTGAACCATTGTCTTCAAGGTCATACTAAAATTATCTCGAGAACCATTACGTTAAGAGCAAAAATTCCAATTAGAGAGTTGTTCTTCGTCATATTTTATGTATTAATAACTTTAAATTATAATTTCTAATTGGAATTTTTGATCTAAACCTAATGGTTCTCGAGATAATTTTAGTATGACCTTGAAGACATGGTTCAAGGTCGTACAATTTTCCAAATATTAAAATGTCCTACCATGATGCGATTGTCTAGCAAATTTCGATAATGTAGCACGACTTGTTTTGGAGTTATTAGCGCTGTCTTGCAATTTTCCCTTTTACGACTTTTGTGATTTTGGTACCAATTTTCTCGACTTACTATTGGTCGAATCCGATCATGTTCACGCGATGTAGGCATAAAACGTGACGGGGAACAACTTTCTAACACTTACGGTTCTCGAGATAGTTTTGGGATGACCTTGAATACATGGTTCAAGGTCATCGAGGTTATCATTCTTCTTTGTCCCCCTGCACGTGCTACGTAATATAAAAAAAAATTAAATTGCTAGAGAAAACGGTTTCTGAGATATTCGCCCTGGATCGTTTTTTAGTGGACACCCTGTATGGTAACACTGCAATGGTAGCAAACGTTCATTTTCTACTACACCTTCCTAAGAGTGTGTTTAATTTCGGCCCGCTCTGGGCTCATTCCGCCTTTGTTTTTGAAACTGAAAACGGAAAAGTTACGTCGTTTGTGAATGGAACTCAAGGAATTCCGATTCAAATTTGTGCAAAATACATTAGAAAATTAGACTTTGAAAAATTTCTTCACTCATTTTCAAGACAAATTGATAACACCACCTTAACTTACTTAAAAAAATTAGGTTATGCAACTGAAAAACATAATGAAAACAAAATTTTGCCTTTGGGAAAACCAGAAATTAGGAACCTTACCACTTTAGAAATAGATTTATTGAGTGCAATTGGTATAAATTTTGATAAAATAGGATTGCATCATATTACAAAAAGGTGTGTTTTTAAAGGAATGCAATTACACGGAGCAACCTACCAAAAAGCTCCAAAACAAAACAATAGTGTAGTTAATTTTCAATATGATGGTTCTGAATATTGTAGGGAAATTCAGTATTTTATTTTCGTTAATGATAATCTAACTAACAAACTAATGCCAGTAGTCATAATTAAATGTGTGGAAACCAAAAATACTTCTGTTCAACATTTAAGAATTACCATTAAAACTCAAAATTATTATGCTTTTGAAATAACAAACATCCAACAAAAATGTTTAATGATGAAGGTTTCAAAGAAATCTTATATTTGTAAATTTCCAAACAGGATAGAAACAACGGGAATTATGTAAATAAAATATTTAATAACACTGAAATGTCAATTGTTTCTTCAACTGGTCTTCTGTGGGGTGTATAAGTTTTCAATTGGTCAAACGTACCCATAAACACTCCATTTTATTCTTCTATGGGGTCAATGGGTTTTGAATTGGTAAAAAGTACTCAAACACCCCATTGGATTCTGCTATTGGGTCTATGGCTTTTGAATTGGCAAAAAGTACCCATACACACCCCATTGGATTCTGCTATAGGGTCTATGGGTTTTGAATTGGCAAAAAGTACCCATACACACCCCATTGGATTCTGCTATAGGGTCTATGGGTTTTGAATTGGTAAAAAGGACCCATAAACACCCCATTGGATTCTGCTATGGGGTCGATGGGTTTTGAATTGGTAAAAAGTACCCATAAACACCCCATTGGATTCTGCTATGGGGTCTATGGGTTTTGAATTGGCAAAAAGTACCCATACACACCCCATTGGATTCTGCTATTGGGTCTATGGGTTTTGAATTGGTAAAAAGTACCCATACACACCCCATTGGATTCTGCTATTAGGTCTATGGGTTTTGAATTGATAAAGAGTACCCATAAACACCCCATTGGATTCTGCTATGGGTTTGGAATTGGTAAAAAGTACCCATAAACACCCCATTGGATTCTGCTAAGGGGTCTATGGGTTTTGAATTGGCAAAAAGTACCAATAAACACCCCATTGGATTCTGCAATGGGTTTGGAATTGGAAAAAGTGCCCATAAACACCCCATTTGATTCTGCTATTGGTCTTCTATGGGGTCTATGGGTTTTCAATTGGTAAAAGTACCCATAAACACCCCATTGGATATTTCAAATGGTTGTCAAAGGGTTTCATATAGGAGTTGTATTGGTTTTTATACCAATAGTTAGCCAATAGAAAACCCAATTAGATTCCAATGGGTTTTGAATTGTAATTATTATACCAATAGACAATATAGCATTCCAATTGAAATCCTATTGGTTTCCAATGTATTTTTCCACCCTATAGGGTGGAAAATACATTTTACGACGAAGTAGGGTACGTGACGGAAGATAATTTATATATGAATTAGAATATTAACGGAAAAGTTTAATTGTTTGGTCTAATTTATTTAGAATGTATTATAACAATGCATAATGTTTTATATAATTTATATTTCATTAAATTGAATGATATTATTAGTCTTATTTGATAATTTACTTACTGAAATGAAATATACAAATTCCACACGGAAAAAGTTACAACTTAGGGTCGTTTTTTGGTTTTTCGAGTGGTCATAATTTGCCCACATAGAGGCCTAGTAACAGAGAATGCACAGTATGCCTATGCTGACATTTCAACCCTTCAATGTGTGTTTTTTAGGAAATTAGAGTGTAGGAAAAACTACACCGTCATGATATGCCTTCGTGCTAGGGTTTAGGATATTTATCGTCGGCCTTACAGAAAGACGTTTTACATTTCTAAAAAAATTCAGGAAAGATACTGAGGTCTATATTTAGTACATTAAGTTTAGAACCTCACTGGCTTTAAACATGGTTTGCGATACTGTCTAGTTTAAACAGGGGCTGCGATAAGCATTTTCCCGAAGTGTTGGAGCAATAGTCGCTGGTTCCTTTCAATTACACGACTCCGTCGAAACTCTAAATCATTGTTATAGATATTCCTATTTGCCGCCTCTTCCCCCTTCGATCCCTAGAAGCGAAAATGTTGTTGATTACCACCCCCCTTTCTATCCCTTGGAGCGGATTAGAAATGCTGATTACTTCCAGCCTTTTAAGTGTGTTTTTTTTATATAAATTTTCAATTTTCAACCTCCCACCTACCCTTGCGACTCGTCTGCACGGCCCGGACTATTCGTATTGCTTTTATGGAACAAGTACATTGAAGAATTTTATAGGATCAACGGTTTAGGCGCTAAAAAATCTATGAGCATCAGCAGATCTCAAGCTAGTGAGTGCGAGCGTGATAAAGCATAAGTAACATAGTAAATGAAGTATGACACTTCCCATTAATTCAGTGCAAAATTATTAAATGATAGTCGGTTTCGCCAATGCAAGGTAAATTATTATGTGAAAAACATTGTAAGGACTAACAAGCTTCTGCGAATTGCTCCTTGTGTTTGGAAACTGCCAAGTAACGAAATCACGGCTTCATGCAGCCAAGGCTCAATGAAAATTTAAACGCTTAAATTTGTAATGATGCATTATTCGCCGAAGTTTCACGCCACATCTTGAGTGTGTAGCGTCTGCTAGAATCAAAAATGTGTAAAGCTGGAACTCAGTGCTGTTCTGTTTTGAATTGTAATAATAAAGCAATTACCTCTTACTGTTTTCTTCTGCCGATAAGGAGGTCGTACCCGTAGTTTTCGGTCGCGAATTGAATCGTAATATAAAAAATAACTAAACATTCCTTTAATTTCAGAGAGTACATGTAGTTATTTTCGAATTTGAAACATATAGTACAGGAAAAAAAGGTTTTGACCCGAAACAAATTAACACAAAGCTGAAAGTTTCCTACTTTATAGAATTTGGGGCGCTCTTTCACGTGGTGTGGTCTCCGGTGTTCTCCCATTGGTGTTATTTCCACCATCTTAGAAAAGGGTGGCCCAAATTCAGTAAAAAGTCAATACCTATCGTATGGCTTATCCGATTTACATGAAAAAATACTTAAAATGTTCAAAGTATTTAGTCATATTATGCACCGGAAGTGCGTAATTATGCTTGATATGTTAGGCCACTTGGAAAGAATTGTGATTTATTACTTTTTAGAAGTTACGTAAACTATCAAATTGCACTTATTGGTCACACGTCACGTGTAGTCCGACCCGCCTTACTCGCGAATCGCGATTACGCTTCAACTGATCGTACTTTCTAATCAGAGCCTATTTTCGATTAGGACCACTGTTAATTGCTTTCATTATTTGGGAATTTGATTGAAAACTAACTTTTCAATAGTTTGGCACAATTTTATTTCCGGTTGTGTAATTACTTCTTGTGACCCTACGCAAGGGAGAAATACTTGAATTTCGCAGCTGTTCAAAAAAAACCTTTTGACAAATATGGACACGATGACCTATCTTCGAGCTGTTACGACCTACGGCTTTTTTTTTCGATCTTCGTACGGGTGTTCGCCGAAACGACCTTGGAGGTGAGAGGGCATCGAAACACTGAAATTGGACCTGGTATCATATCACTAGCAGAAGAAAGATGTTAAAACTCTAAAATATTTCGTATTTTTTTCATTAAAAATGGATAATAAATGTATAATCTGTGACAAATTATTAAATAGTAGAAAAACTACATTAGTTACGAGCGGATTACCAACCCTCGTTAGTGCAAGTTTAAGAAGAAAAGACGTGCTGCATGAAAAACTCCAAAATCTGTCCGAGGTTCGGTTGCATGACAACTCCAGAAGGGAATATACTCGTGACGATAATTAAAAAAAAATTGAAGAGGCCAGTACGTCTACTGAAAATGAGGAAACACATTTAAGATCGAAGACTTCAACTTTTGATTTAAACAATATTGCTTGTTATGTGTTGAAGATGTATCTAGATCAGTTCGAAGTACATTTGGTTGGAACTTTTCAAATAAAAACCACTCTAGAAAATCGTACAGCAATTCGAAGTGATGAATGGTTAAGAGCAGTGAAATTACGATTGGATAGCACCATAGATTGGAAAGCTTATACTCGATACTATGCCCACAATATATGAAAGTCTAAAGGAAAATATCAAGCGTAAACACACGGAGTAAATGTTTAATATAATAACTACTGACGAGATGCAGGGGTTTTATGAAGTACGAAAAATATCTCAAGTTTTTGAGACTCTGAAAGAAAACATAAGCAAGACAAGTTGAACAGCTATGTTATGGGGATTATATTTTGAGCTTGTTGAAGTCATGCGCTTGTTTGTTAGAGCCGAGCGGAGTGCACATTGGTCTTTACACTTATACTGTGATAAAAAATGTTGCCTTATTTACACGCTTCGGGACATTTAGCTTACGCCCAATCAGCTCACCTATACCTTCAGCAAATTTCTGGGCTCGAAAACTCAATGTCGTTGGAAGAGTTTAAAAATTTCACTAAAAATGGGTATTTTACCGTTCGACGCACAAATAAATATTGGTCCGGAATCTGGTCTGACATGACTATCGAACAAGTTCTGATGCGATCTATGAAGGTGGTGGTTGGGCTAACATGCGGACGTGGTTTAACTGAAAGTACAATTGCTAGATTGGTGTTAACAACTCCAGTATGTGCCCTTATAAGTAAGGCCCTAGAAGATTATTGTGACGTCACTGCAGCTACATCTGAACAACACGTCGAAGTTGGAGACTCTAGACAAGCTTGTAACGTCAAAGACTCGTCAAAATTTTATGGTTAAGAGACCACTCGCCAATTAAGATAGAGTCTTCCCTGGTGTCTCTTGCTTCAGGTTTAATCGCAGATACTACAATAAATAGTGATTCAGCTTTAGAAGTAGAAGTAAAAACACGAGAACCACCAATGGTCTAGAGAGTGAGGAGTAAAGAGACCAATAAGTAGGGGAGAAAACTAAGCTTTAATGGGGAAAAATATGCGGTACTTCGGCCGATAGGCCTTCAAGGCGAAAAACTTTAATACGACTAACCGACAATTTGAAAATGTTTAAAAATAATAAAGACGCGAGGCGCGAGACGATAACACGCGACAACAAAAGGAGAATACAAACACACGACAAAAAAAAGGGGGGGGGACTAGAAAAACTAAAATAGCTAAAAAGGACTGTCATAAAAGGGGGATGTTCGCAATAAGTTTGATGAACAATTAAAGGGGGGAAAATGACGAAAGACAAACGAGAGGCGAAGAAACCAAACATCAAATGCTTGCGAACAAACCCCTCCCCGACAACCAAAAAACCGTCCTCGTTCGAAAAAGACGACAATCGAGCAATGGCGAACGCGGGCGGGAAAAACACGAAGTCGGGATGACCGCAAAAAACACAACAATACCCACTAAAAAACGAACCTACCTAGCTAAAAACTAATTTTATGTTTAACCCCGACGGAAACGCTGTGGCTAAATTAAAAATGAGGCGGTTTTCTTCAGTGCGGCGGCCTTTCGTGGGAAGATTAGTAGTTTTCATGACGCGGATGGAAACGTCATTGATGTTGTGAACGTGATTAAAATGTTGGGTGACTTGGTTCTTTGCTGGCGTCTTTCTAATGTCGTTGAGATGCTCCCTGAACCTGTCGGCGAGCCACCTTTCAGTCTCGCCGATGTAGAGCATCGAGCAGACTTTACAGCTAAGAGCGTAAACGAGATTGGACGTCGTGCGGGTGAAAGACCCTTTGATCTGGAAATCTCGCTTCGGACCACAGACAAGTAGATCACAAGACACAAAAGCGCAAGTGTTACACCGCGGACGATTTCACTTTTGGGTACCCTCGTAAGTCGCGCTGGCGTCATGTCCCGGCAAGGAGCTAGAAACAAGGATAGAGCGCACGTTATCATCACGGCGGTAACAAAATCTAGGCGGATCACTGAAAATATGGCTTGTGTCTGGGTCCATCTGTAAAAGGTGATAGTTTTTCCGAATAACAGTTTCGATTCGATGAATTTGCGACACTGATTTCTACGAAGAGCTTCTAGTTGATCCAACATCCGAATATCAAACACAGATTATTTCTGAGATCAATGAAATGATCGAGGCTACAGATCTTCCACCCATGGCGATATGCCTTTTCGTTGACAACCACCGGACATCTCGCTTCTATCTACTACCTAAAATCCACAAACCTCACAACCCGGGTCGTCCAATTGTCTCCGCCTGTTCCTGTCCTACGGAGTACATTTCGAGCTTCTTGGATAGTGAAATGCAGTCGCTTGTGACCTCTCTTCCAAGTTACATTAAAGACACAAGTGATGCTCTCCGCCGTTTCTCTTCTTTCTCCTTTACAGTTACTAAAAGGTGGTTAATTTCTATGGATATTAAATCTTTGTACACGGTGATTCCTCACGCTGATGGTCTTCATGCCCTCCAACACTTTTTGAACCAACGGACCAACAAGTGCCCTCCCACCGATACCCTCGTTCGTCTCGCTGAACTGCTGTTGACGCTGAACGCTTTCTATTTTGACGGCAAGTTCTACAGACAGGTTAGCGGTGTTGCTATGGGTACTAAGATGGGACCAAGTTACGCGAATTTGTTCGTTGGCTGGGCTGAGGAGCTTTTCTTTTCAGGTTACGCTGGCCCTACTCCGGATTTACATGGCCGTTTCATCGATGACGTTGCCCAGTTCGCCTCTTGCAGTCGTCTTGACCTAGAAACCTTCCTCGCATCCTTTTGCGCCATTCATCCTGCCCTGGAATTCACGGTCGAAGTCTCCGAGACAACTATCATTTTCTTGGATATGTGTATTTCGGTTTCCGGTGATGGCGTGTCCACTACTTTATATTGCAAGCCAACTGACTCTCGTTCATACCTTTTGCCGACATCTTCCCATCCTCGGCACACCACTAATTCAATTCCATTTTCCCAGTTTCTTCGCTTACGCAGAATTTGCTCTTCAGATAATGACTTCAACCAGTAGTGGCGGTAAGGTTTTTTCACAGGTGGGCTAATTATTTTGTGGCCCCTAAGAATTTTGTGGCCTTTAGCGGGAACCTTGGATTGACCATATTTCGCAAAAGTGGTCAAATCGAAAAAACCCAAAATTTTCCAGGAAGCGAGAAGAGCAAGGTCGTTTTATTGTTGCGGCTCTCGTCGCGTTTTTTGGACCCCCTACTGGCCTTGTATCTGACCTGGAGGGGGACACGTGCATGCCTGGGATATTTCCCTAAATTCCCATAAGTCCCCTTCTCTCAATGTTCGCTACCTTCCTCCCGAATCTGATTGTACACCATTGGACCGAAATCCCATTCGTCCGAATGTACCATTCAACCGAAAACCGCGTTTAGCGCGGTTTTCATTCAATATACCGTTAGTGATACATATTTATATATCGTAGGTTACGTGACGATAGTATATCTAATTTAAACTAAACTATGTCTTAAATATTTATTACTTCGTACCGACGTGTATTTTTAGACCTTTTTCTCTTGAAATTTGATATTTTCCGGGTTTAATTTTGGAAAATAACCTTGATAAGACCCGACGTTAAATAGTTGCCTACCATATCTAACCTAACCCAACCCAACCTGAACTAACCTACCCGAAGTGAAAACGAACCAGATTTAAATTTCCCATTCAACTGAATCCCGCCATGTTGGGCTATAAACGAAAATACTTTTCGGTTCAATGGGATTCGGTCGAACGGGATTCGGTTCAATGGTATACAACCCCCGAATCTATATGTTTATGGTCTACTACCTTTTTGAGTAAACAACTTGATTTTGAAAGATTTTTTCTAGAAAAACGTTTCTTCGCAATAAAACAATTTCTAGAATTCATAAATTAAAATATGTGGCCTCTTAATTATGAATATGTGGCCCCTCTCTGAAATGCAGGTAGGCTAAAGCTCACTTCAGCCCACTCTTAGCGCCGCTACTGACTTCAACAACAAGGCCATCGAAATGCGCGATTGTTTTTCGGCAGGAGGTTACTCTGACAAGGTTCTACAGATTGCTTTTACCAAGGCCTCTGCTGTTACACGCGATGATGCTCTTGCCGTTCACCCCAAGACGCCCACTGTTATTCGGAAAAAACTATCACCTTTCACAGATGGACCCAGACACAAGCCATATTTTCAGTGATCCGCCTAGATTTTGTTACCGCCGTGATTATAACGTGCGCTCTATCCTTGTTTCTAGCTCCTTGCCGGGACATGACGCCAGCGCGACTTACAAGGGTACCCAAAAGTGCAATCGTCCGCGGTGTAACACTTGCGCTTTTGTGTCTGGTGATCTACTGGTGCGTGGTCCGAAGCGAGATTTCCAGATCAAAGGGTCTTTCACCTGCACGACGTCCAATCTCGTTTACGCTCTTAGCTCTACATCGGTGAGACATTAGAAAGACGCCAGCAAAGAACCAAGTCACCCAACATTTTAATCACGTTCACAACATCAATGACGTTTCCATCCGCGTCATGAAAACTACTAATCTTCCCACGAAAGGCCGCCGCACTGAAGAAAACCGCCTCATTTTTAATTTAGCCACAGAGTTTCCGTCGGGGTTAAACATAAAATTAGTTTTTAGCTAGGTCTTTTTCGAACGAGGACGGTTTTTTGGTTGTCGGGTAGGGGTTTGTTCGCAAGCATTTGATGTTTGGTTTCCTCACCTCTCGTTTTTCTTTCGTCGTTTCCCCCCCCCCCCTTTAATTGTTCATCAAACTTATTGCGAACATCCCCCTTTTATGACAGTCCTTTTTAGCTTTTTTAGTTTTTCTAGCCCCCCCCCCCCTTTTTGTTTGTATTCTCCTTTTGTTGTCGCGTGTTATCGTCTCGCGCCTCGTGTCTTTAATATTTTTAAACATTTTCAAATTGTCGGTTAGTCGTATTAAAGTTTTTCGCCTTGAAGGCCTATCGGCTGAAGTACCGCATATTTTTCCCCATTAAAGCTTAGTTTTCTCCCCTACTTATTGGTCTCTTTACTTGTTCGCGTTTTTACTCCTCAATGACAAAGTAAAACCATTATCAGCGTTGAAAAATTCCGTTCGATTTGACGAAGACGAGGTAATTGTAAACCCACAGCAAGTTTTTGGTAGAATTGCCAGTGCCTTACACGTTGGAGCAAATTTACAGACATATCTTCAATTTGAGCTGCCCCCAATCGCCCCGGCACTCTTTGACGAAATTTCGTTTAGGAAAACCAACACAGCTACTCTAGCCAACATACTAGAAGAAAATAGTTCATCATACCAATCGAACTTAGATTTCAATCATTAAGTCATAGATGGTGGGTTTCTACTTCAACGAGTAGTGTGGCCTCATCCATGCGCTTACGGTGAAGTTCTTTCCCCGTATTTAGAATTTGTTAAAACACATTATGGTTTTAATTCCACTGTAGGTTTGGTGGATACAATGAAACACTAACGACAAAGGGTGAGGAGCAACGTAGGCGATATTCTAAAATTAGGGTACTGACATGAAAAGAGAGGACAATATTGATTTGTCGACATCTCAAGAAACATTCGTGAAAAATCCTCGAAACAAGCAGTCTTTTATTGAGAACTGGTTAATCAAGTTCCAGGAACACGGATTCACAGTAAAGCAAGCGAAAGAAGATGCCGATACCCTTATTGTTAACACTACAGTTGAATTAGCGCTTGAAGAAATTCACGAAAATATAGCACTGGTCGGAGAAGACACTGATTTACTGGTTTTGCTAATTGTGCTTTCGCTTCCCACGTTTAAAAGTAATATTTATTTCGTAAAGCCGAAACACGAAAATAAAGCCGATAAAATTATTAAAATAAAAGACGTTCAAGAGACATTAGTTGATATGACTCAGATTTCCCCGTTCCTTCACGCTATGACTGGGTGCGACACAACATCAGCACTTTATGGACAAGGAAAGAAACAGGCGTTCGATATTTTAAAGAAGAACGAAGAACTTCGACACGCCGTTAAAATATTTTGCTTGCCTAGCTCAACCCATGACGAAGTATCTCGATTCGGTAAAATGTTTTTGTTGAGACTTTATGGAGCGAATGAAACGGATACATTGGACGGACAACGGTTCGACGCATTTACAAAAGCAACCGCTGGGTCTTCAATTATTTCAAAATTTGAGCTAGCATAACTACCACCCAATAGCGCAGCTGCAAAACAACACTCATACCGTGCGTGTCTTTCACCAAGTTCAAACTTGGCTAGGTAATGGCCTCAACGCAACAGATTGGGGTTGGAAACAGGTGGGTAGTGAACTTCGTCCCATCATAACCACTCTTTAACCAGCTACGGCCGAGATTCTTCAGATGATATCTTGTAAATGCAAAGACGTCTGCGATTTCAAATGTGAATGCCGAAAGATTGGTCTAATCTGTTCCTCAATTTGTAGGCGATGCGAGGGAATATCTTGTACCAATGAACGTAGAGATTTCGATACGGAAATTTTAGACGAGAATGCCAATGAATAGATATTTTTCATAATATCTATTAAACATAGTTTGTGCTTGATATGTAGGTTTTATTTTTTAACGATTTCTAAAATCTTTACTAGACAATATGAAAGCAAATTGTTCCAAAAATATTTCTTAAATTAATAAAACCAAAGTTGATGTAACATTTATTTTTCCCGCCATTATATAAAATGGAGGAAACTATGTCAGTGTTTTAAGGATAAAAATTTTACCTAAGACATGCTTATAAAGCTATATTACGCTTATAACGTCGATAATTACCAAATTTGTGAAATTGGTCTTAGCTTCTGACTCAAATTACGCACTTCCGGTGCATAATATGACTAAACACCTAAGAACATAAAAGATGCGACATATTTATGTAAATAGGATATGCCACACGGAAGATATTGAATTTTCACTGCATTTTGGCCACCATTTTCCAAGATGGAGGAAATTCCACCAATGGGAGAACACCGGAGACAACACCACGTCAAAGAGAGCCTCAAAGTCTATAAAGTAGGAAGCTTTCGGCTTTGTTTTAATTTGTTGCGGGTCCACCTAAATTTTGAGCTAACTTTCCTGTACTAATAAACGTGTTTTTGCTTGTATTGATAACGATCTGAAACCGGCAGCTATTTTGCTAACGGATAGTACGCAAGAACGTATCTGATCCAAATCTTCCGATTGCGCAATCGCTCTACGACAGACTATCATTAAAGGGAGTACCTAGTAAATACAAAAATCGTCTTCTTAAACTCGTTTTTGGGTAACTAGCGCCAAGCACTCCTAGCTTTGTTAAACCTGGTGGCAGACATGCAAAATTCGTTGATCCACCATAAACATGGAACTACGTACTCCCTTTGAAAACAATGTTCAGTGCGACTTTTAGCTCTCACTATATTTATGTTTATTCAACTAGAAAACAATTAATTTATTTCTATTCAGTAAGAATAATACTAATAATAATCAGCTAGGCTAATACCCGAGGCACCACCTTAGGCCTAATTCATCATGCGTCTTAAGCCCTTAAGTCAGGTGGCCGGGTTACAATGCGTAGGAGGGTTATGGCAAGCCCTGCATGCCACGAGATCGAGCCAACAGCTCCCTACACTAACTATTACCGTTAACCTAGACAAGTTTTTATGGAAGGGGAAACCGAAGAACTCGGGTGAAAACCCTTTAACCAGTGGGGAGATAACTCACTCATTATTAGAAACATAACGATTCCAAAACGAGTGCTCTGTAATCCAAACGAAAACTTTTATTCCTCTGTCCCGGATTACCGGAAGAGTAATATTATTGGAGATAAAGTTCGTTGGGAATTTATCGCCTCGTGTCTCTACTCTCCAAGGTGAAAACGAAAAATAATAATGTACGCTTCAATAAAAGATACTCGGTTTCTACTCCCCTCTCCAAATGCTTCTGGGAAAGAGCTATTTCCGGTCGGTCGGTTAAACGGTTAGAATGGCTAGCCACAAAGTCATATTTAAGCCAAATGGAGACGCGGTTTGCCCTCATGAGAATTTTCCGTCAGATAAGAAACACGTCGGCTCGCGTGTATAAGGAACATACTAATGTTTATTTTCGTTAATATATTTTAAGGTAACATATATAATGTTTTTAAAACTATCAAGTATAGTAAGTATAAAAAGATAATATTATTATTATTATCATCCTCTTATTTTATAAATAATTAAAATTATATGTAATATTTTTATAATACCAGGCAATTTTAAAGCTTCTCATCGAGGCAGAGTTAATTCATTTCGTATAAAATTATCTTTTCGAAAAAGATGAAAACTCATTCTTTTAGAACTAAACATATTACTTTTGCAGTACGGTATGCAACAAGTGTTTCCTTTTAACCAGGTAACTTTTTTGGCATGTTAAGGCTAGGCAAAAAACCGATGTTACGTTCGAGAAAGTTTCCAGCTTTCTAATATTTCACCAAGCACTATATAAATAATAACTTATTAGTCCTGGCTGTCGGAAATATTACTTCTTGGCAATTTCTGGGAAGATGTTTTATTTAAGCGCCTATTGGCAAAAGGTCAGTTAAATGGTAAGTATTAATGGTTCGATAAGTTTGCTTCTTTTTCTCAATAATACACGATTTACCATTAAAATTAAGGTTTAGTAATTTTTTTATAAAAGGAAAGTTTCGGCCGGAATAGCTTCGGCCTTGTTTATTTTTGCGTTAAATATTGCGATTGTGGTGGCGGCGGCGGCGGCGGCGGCTACGAACCTCGCCCTCATCTCCCGATGATAGGCTTGGGCCGCGAGATGGGCTGGCCGCACGTACCGTAGAAAACGGGTGCGTGCGGAAACGAGGGTACGCCCGGTTAGCCAGCCTCTATCGGCTGCTAACCCCATGACCGACTCCCAAAGGACGTCCACCGAGGTGCTGGGGCCGTGCGAGTGCCCATCGTTGCATCGGCGAACGAGGGTAATGAGGCGGTGGTCGTCGCGGTTGGCATCAATAAACCGTTACGGATAATTGTGGGCTCTCAAAATAGCGTTTTGTACAATGTAGCCAAAATAATTCTTAAGGTGATTAATCCATTTGTTGGGAATAATGAATTCAGTATCAAGAATTCTTATGATTTAGTCGAAACATTAAGAAGTATAAAAGTGGGAGATAATTATGAATTAGGTAGTGTAGATATTATAAATTTATATACCAGGATCCCGATTAATAAAGCGTTAAAAATTTTAGAATGTAAATTAAAACATGAAAAAATTTTAAAAGCACAGAAGAATTTAAGTGTGGATACAATCATAGAACTCTGTCGCTTATGTTTAGAAAATTCTTTCTTCATGTTTGAAATAAGTATTATAAACAATTGAATGGGTTAGCAATGGGCAGTCCCTTATCACCGGTAATAGCCAATTTATTTTTAGAAAATTTAGAGGAAGATATTTTTACGGATCCGCAGCTTAAACTTAACGAAAAAAAATTTTTTGGAAAATATATATTAATTGTGAAGGACCAAAAGTATAATAATGACACGCTTTTGGGACTAATGAATAATTTGGACGATGACATTAAATTTACCTATGAGACAGAAAAGTATAAGAAGTTACCGTTCTCAGATATTTTAATAATTAGGGAAGGTGACAAACTAAAAAGTAGAATGTACCAAAAACCAACTCATGCACAATCTTTTATAAATTTTAAATCGTCACACCCCAGGAGTGTAAAGGTACGAATAGTTAAATTGTTAAAATATCGGATTGAAACCCTTTCGGATTGGCCTATAGAAGATAAAGCGCTATATAAAACACAATTATTGAATTGTAATTATCCTAAAAAACTAGTAGAAGACATTTTTGCGACAAATCTTGTAAAAGATTATAAAAACTACACGGTAACGAAAAATGATAACATATTAGTGTTACCTTATGTAAAATCAATAATAGAAAAACCAACCGCCAATTAAAACCATTAGGAATAAAACTTGTTAGCTCTAACCAATTAGGTTCATTGGGTTCGCTCTTAATTAAAAATAAACCGGATAAAAAATTTGATGAAATGACTGGAATTGTATATGAGATCGGTTGCAAATGCGGAAAAAAATATATAGGTGAATCGAAGCGGTATTTAAATGTAAGGATTAAAGAGCGTAAGAATTGTGTAAAAGAGGGCAATATGGAGAACGGGATAGCCGAACACATGTGGAGTTCTGGCGGCGACGGACACGCCATCAAGTGGGAAGAAGCGAGAGTGTTAGACAAAGAAAAAAATTGGTTCAGACGGACCTTCAAAGAAAGCATTTTTATTGCTGACAGTGGGAGTATGAATCTAAACGGGGGAAAGTTGAAAGTGAGTAATTGGGGCAGTTTTAAAAGGTTTTTAGACCATGAAAACGGAAGAGCGCGTACAACATAAATAACTGTACGCTGATTTTGCTATCTGTTTGTATTTGGATTTTTCGCCATTTCTATCTGGGTTGAAAAGGAGCGAGTGGGCTCGAAAAGCTTCCCCAATATTATTTTTAATAAAAGTTTATTTTAAACCATGAAGTATCTGTCTCTATAGTATATTACTTACTATTTACAAGTTTAAACTAACCATGGTTAAATTTTGCATTTATGATGTCGAATGTGATCTTACGCAAACTAAGCACACGTATTCTATACCCCTTAGCTACTCTTATTTACAGTCGATTTGCTATCGCTGAGTCCATTTTGTGTGTGTTTATGTCGTTGTCGCGCGATCCCCCGTCCGGTTCAAGTTTTTCGAGTTATCGCGGCAACCATACACTGGAGTTGCGCCGATAAATTAGTTAGGCTATTTCTTCTTCTAATAATTTAGGAATAGCACCTTTTAAAGAAAACAGTTTCGTTAATGAAATTAAACAAGCCATTAGAGAAAACGAATATGATTACCCCCATAATTCAATTTATTTGCTCTTTTTGAAAATAAGCTAAAAAGAATAAGAAATGCAGTTATATTAAGAAAATTTGGGCAACATTTGCAAATCACTCGATTGTCCAATCTGCTTAACACCTTTCGAAGCACCTGTAAAGACGAAAGGTTTGTAATTGCCATTTTACTTGTTTACTATAAAAAATATAAAAACACTTCTTTTTCAATTTTTACGTGAAAGGTTTAACTACTCCCTCGAAATTAAAAAAATAGTGAAATTTATATTATGCAACACTAGTGTCCATCTTAAAATGGGCAATGCGCGACGAATATAGAATAACCTTTTAAAATATACAAATGAAAATCTTCTGAAATATTTAAACAAACATTTATACAACTATTTAGCCTTAAGATTTAAAAAAATATTATACAAAAAGATTAAAACATGAATTAAAAAAAAGGTTTCTAATTGGAATTGTTTGACTTATTTACATTACAATATAAAAAAATATTATTTTTCAATTTTTACATAAACAAATAGGGTTTAAACTCTGTTCAGTTCGTCTAGCAATGAGCTCAACCTGTCCGAGGGTAAGGTTTTCTGATAAAACAGTTTACCGTCTCTAATTAACGCGTGGTGCCGAAAGAAAATCGTGTATAAAATTTTCGTAAAGCAGTTTATCCGGGTCAGCGCTAATAATTGGGAAGCTTAATAATTTTCGCTAATAACAATTTAAAATAATTAATAACATTCGGCACAACGCTAATCATTGTCAATTACATTACCAATAACTGTTCATTCTGCTGCTCAATTTCCGCCCCAAAAGCTGCAATTGAGCAATATCTCTTCCTTTCATTGCTAGTCCCGAATTAGTTTTTTTCCACGGTTGGGCAAATAAACGGTGTATGTACCTCCGCCATACGCATTTCCACGGTTTCTTCAAAAAACTGTGACTAGTAAAGAAAGAGTAAACAACCGGTAATATTTGATAACCAAGCGGCACAATATGAAGGAGCCCTCTACTCGAACCGAATATTCATTCGGATTAGCTGAAATAACATCGCGAAACATGGAAAAAGGAACTATCCCAAAAATGATTTAAAAAAAATTATCGTTACTTACGGGCAACAACTGTATGGTTGGGGAAGGCGTCTGTGGAACGACAACTCCTCCAGCACGAGACATCTAGAGTTAATATTAAATTATCGAATATAAATATTTGAGTATATGTGAGAGTTATAAAAAATTAAATACCTTGTCAAGCAAGAAGCTAACCACGTCACTTTTCAAGTGACTCGCTGCCAGCGCGCTTTGATCGTTGTACAAAGACTCAAAAATATCTAAGGGAATGTTATTTAGGGCTTTTTTCGTTAGATAAAAGGTTGCGGTTATTCTCTATCATCAACACAGGGTCAACATTTGCCACGGCTGCGTATATGTCCCGCTCGTATTTCTCCGCAAAAGTTGAAAAATTTGTAACATCGCTAGATGTCCCAAATACTCTCAATTAAGGTATCGGGCTCTTTTATCTGAAATGTTGCTTGACCGTATTTTCTGGCGAATTTGGCGAAAAATAGGAAAATTCGAGGATTCAGCTTGATAACTTTTACTTCTAAATACCCCATTATTGATCATGGTAGCTGCCAAACAAAAACGATCGGGCTCAAGGCAGTATGTACACGTCAGCGGTTTTCATAACGTTGTTCAAGAAACCCGGGTCTACGAATTGTACTTTTCCCTTCGGTAATGGCAATGATAAAGGTTTTTGCAGTTTAGGCTAAAAGAAAATGCTTAACCGCTTACGGACGCTATTAAATTAATTATCATTAAATAACCAGGGTACCATTAAATCCCGTCGCATTTCCATAAGTTGGCTCATCAATGATGAAAGGTTTTCCTCAGTCATTGATGAACAATGGATGCCATAGTCGGTGATTTCAACTTTTCTAGACGCAACCTTCTTCGTAAATTTTGAAAATACGAAATAAGCAACTTACGGCTCCATTTCCAAGTGGTCCGAATGATCCAGGAATGGCATCAAAAATATGGATAAACTGTAAAAGCTTTCCGCTTGTAGATGAAACAAATATATTTTAAAGTTCAATTTCCTTTGCTTCTTAAAATTCTACATCATCAAATCTTTGATAGAATGTTTCGTTCCTTTGAAAAAAAATTGTTAATGTAACGATGAATTGATTTAAAACATCGAGCAGTTTATAAAAATTGCTAATAACTTTGGCATTTCGACTATTTTTCGCTTTTTTGGGATATTCCCGTCAGAGCTAGAGAAAGAAAAACAAATTGACGAACCACTCCGTTTCATTATGAAGATTTAATATATAATAAAATTGGTAAATAGGAGGACTGCGTTTTTAGATACCAATACCTTTGTCCAAGTGTTTCCCATTTTCCGCATAGGGATTAGATACATTGTCGGTCTTTTCATCGTACCTGTCAAGATAATTTAAATTGTAACCTAACCTAAAAATCAATGCTAAATTCGCAAAAAAAAAGTTTTTTTGGTTGACCTAGCTGATGTTATTAATAAATTAATTACTTTTTGTCGCGTCATCTAATGGATGCCGGCTTTTGTCTGGGTGAATTAAGGTCAGTCAAGATTGGCTCGGATTTGTACCGAAAAATTTCTAGTTGGGTTTTATTTTGGTTTGCAATGATGAAATCGACGATGTTTTTGTCGGTTGACATTGGGGGTTTAATTGACTCGTCGAACTCTCCAAACTCTCTTTTTCATCATCCCCATCATCGCTCGATTCTGGCATATCCGAGTACTATGCTGCGTAATCACGGTGATTCTTGTTGAAATTTTTTTCCCACTAAGTATCGTTAATTGTCGCATAGCTTCATGTATTCCGCACTTTTTTTGTGAAGGAGTTCCCCAACGACAAAGATGTTCTTTTGTTCAACACTTGAAAGAACTGGAACGACGCGGAAAACGTGTACAAATTACTTTACTTGGTCTTTAATAAGCGCGATCGTGGATTAAAGTGGACTGAACGACTCTTAGTTTGGGTCATTGGGGTTGCGAAATTCTCTAAGGTACGAAAGCGACCGGTTTATTAGTACTAACGTGCGGATACTTGTCTATGATGCCTTGAAAAGTTTTCGGAGCTATTGTTGGGCCAGTAAGGAAAAAAAACATTAGATTTGAGAAAAAATAATTTAACTAGGAAAACTTACACGTCAGAGAACGATTCCCGCTTTCTACGACGGCGAAAGCAAGGAATTGTTTTTCTTTCCCGAAAAAATTAAAACTTTTATTAATTTATTATGTTATGGATTGCGCGCAAAGTAGAATACTCTATGTGTTAAGTGTTAGTTTAACTTATAGAACTTGCTAAGTATTTCAAGTTTTGCCGCCTGACGGCGGCGCGCACTCACTTCGCTCGAGCGCTGGGGACGAGCGGTGCCTCCCCATCCCCATACTAAAAAAAGGGATGGGCCGTCTATAACGCGACCGAGAGGGCAGCACCGCGCCTAACGCACCGAATATAGTCGGGCGTTGAATGTTTTCATTAAGTTTTGGCGCCTCTCCAGCCTCATACTAAAAAAAGAGATGCACCATCTATAACGCGACCCAGAGGGCAGCACCGAGCCTTACGCACCGAATATAGTCGGGCATAAAACGTATTCGAGTTATTGGCGCCTCCTGGCGCCCCAAACTAGCTACTCAAGCTGGGCCGTCTATAAAGCGACCTAGAGGACCAGTACCGAGCCTAACGTGCTAAGTATAGCCGGGCGTACTCTTTCGGTACGATAACGAGACGTAACAGCGCTAACGTTCCCGAGTAAGGGAGAAAAGTGTCGCGTGACCGAGTACTGGCCGAAGGAACGCGTTGCTTTAAGATTCGAGGATTCTTTTAAACGCGCACGTTTCATTTCTCTAAAATACTTTCGACTAACTTTAAACGTGTTCGGGTACCACGAGAGTTTGCCAATAAGACCGGATCCCTACGAAAACAACTTAAACTTGTTCGGAAATAACGATAAAAATTAAAAGATGTTTACGCCAGGTAACCCGGAAACTTACCCACGAATAAGACGTTCCATGACGAACTTATAGATGCCGTTATATTTAACTAATGCAAAACTTAAGCGTAAGAGATAGTTTAATATTATATACTAAAAACTACGTATTTACAAAAAAAACGTCGAAATTTAAAATCAATTACAAAAACTTCATGATGTTTAGATTTTTTCCCTTTTTCTTTCCGCCGTCTTGGCTAGACAACTTCTTCTCGTTACCATCTTGGGAAGAAGACGCGAGATGTCTTTTCGACGCACTACGAGACGACGGGGCCTTTAGTGGAGAAATTAACCTCGGCAACGGCGGCGGCAAGTTCTTTAAATGGCGCCGTTAAATCGTCCTCTTTACCCATCGCGACGGACGAACCTTTTAGGAAAGAAACGTTTTAGTTTCCAAAATTAAGAAAAAAGAGAAAGACGTCTAAACTTACTATCTATCTTGGCCCAAACGCGCATCTTCAGATCCAAAGTTGTTTTTTAAAGGCACGTTCCCGGAACATATTGGAATAATTAAATCTTGTATCTGACCCTGTTCACGTATTTTCAAAGTTTTCGGCCATATATCGTCGATATTTTTCGACTTGTGAAATCGAGTAATACCTGAAGGCTTTCGCGATACTGTCGGAGACGCGCGAATTATGAACCGTTTCGATCGAGGAAGTTTTCGGAATGATCCGTTTTACCATTACGCGCTGCCTTAAATAGCCAGTCAGGCGGATTGAGGAACAACCGCGTCCCCGACGTCCGTTCTCGACCTGCTCTCCCGGACGTTCGCGCCGACGGCGAGGCGAGAAGGGGAGAGTATCCGAAATAATCTCCAAAAACGTATCACTCTTTGCCCAATCACCAATCGAATCAGCGCACCAGTTCGGCAAACGGAGCGCGAACTGTATCGAAAACGAGCTATCTTCGGTCCGATCACTTAACGGATCGCGTTCTGTATCTTCGACAACGGATCTTTTAGACGATCACTTAACCGATCAGCAAACGTTTCACGAAGTCGAACGCGAAACCAATCGCTAAAAGATCGGCAAACTGATTTCTCGTGACGTATCTTTTAGCGGATCTCGAAATGGATCACCAAACCTAGCTCTCACGTCGCTTCATTTAGGAGATCACCGAAGGATAAACGATCACCCAAAACGACCACTTAACCGATCACCAAACGGAGCAGCCGCAACGACACCCACGGACGATCACGAACCAGATTTATCGCGAAGTATCTTTTGGGCGATCAGGAAACGGATTAACAAAACGATCACCCACGACGTATTGCCTACGGTAAAAGATACCTTTTAAATTAACCTTAGGATTTAAAATTAACCTAATACTTTAAAATAAACTGTTTAAAATAGAGTATCGGTTAGTGTCTTAAACTTAATTCAGATTAGGTTTAATTAAAAAGGCATAGGTTACGTAGGATGATTTTGGTTATGAATATTAATAGGTTTGTTGGATTAATATCGGGTTGACTATACTTAAATGCGTAAGGCTTGGTGCTGTCCTCTAGGTCACGTTATCGACGGCCCATCGCTTTTTTTAGTAAGGGGCTGGGGAGGCGCCGCGCGCCCCTAGCCCTCGAGCGTAGCTAGTGCGCAGCGCCGTTAGGCGCCAATACTCAGAAAAAATTCTCAAGACATAGTATTTGACATTATTCTAATTTAAGGTTAGGTTGGGTTAGCTTAAGTTGGGAATCGTGGGTGGGGAGTAGCTATTTTTTCTTAAAGCTAGGACTTCGAATCGGGCCCCCTTCAACCACGCTTTTTTCTCTTTTTTTCGCGGTTAAAGGGGTAAAAATCCGAAAAAAATACCCAAAAAAAAAGAAATTTAAATTAGCAAAAAAATATATAAAAATATAAATTAGAAAAAAAAACCATTTCGTAAATCGTCGACCGCGGGATTCGCTCCGAAGCTCTTCCCCTCCGCCACGTCGTCGACTTTGACAGTCGCGGCTTCGAAAATCGAGGTACCCCGGGCGACTTTGTCGAAAAATATGTCCCGAGTATTAACTCGCTTAAGACCACTTACGGAAGTTTCTCAGTAGATGTTTAGACCCGTTTTTTATGCAATATGGAAAGGAAACGTTACAAATTATACGAAACGCGCGTGGTACACGATAATCTTCCGGGATTTTTAATAAATCATCGAGATGTCGCGACTTGGTACGCCACCCAGGAGGAGGTAGGCGGGAGTACATGCGCGTCTATTTAGCTTTCGCGAAAACCATAAGCGAAGAGACGGCGAAACGCCTGACAGAGGACGCGAGTAGTACGCCCTGTTACGACGCAAAAAAGGTGGGGGGCGCTTTTCGCCTCGAAACGAACGGTCGTGGGAACCACCGTCCAAACTTGGGTCAAACCGGTGACTCCAGCCACTGGCTCGGACGAGCCCGGTTGTAGTTTTTGGCCCGACGCCCCCGAAGAAGCGCGCCAATCGAGTCCTATCGCGCCCCGTGCGCCGTTACCAAACTTCATTGTGGAGTTGGATGACGAGCCAGACTCGTTCGATAGGCTAATATAAGCGGAGGATTGGGAAAACAACGGAGCCCCCATCTCGGACAGCGTCGAACCGCTCCCCCCCCCCAATCATGCCCCGTTTGCCGTTGTCGAATTTTAATGTCGAATTTTAATGTCGAATTCGAGGTCGAAGATGACTTCCTCGATGATACTTTAGACGAGGCTGAGGACTGGGAGGATTACAGACAGCCCATCCCGGAGAGCGCTGAGGCGACCCAGTCTTCCTCGAAACGCGTAAAATACGGTAAATTTAGCATCGAGTTGACGAAGGAAGACTGGGTTATCGACGCGGAGGAGGGGTTATACAATCACCGTGTCTGTCCTGCGAACGCGTTCGCATTTTCGGGGCAAAGGGTAATCATTGCGTACGCAGTTACTCAAATTTCTGCTTTCGCAGATTCTCGAAGGGTGACCGTTAACGGATTAATTTGCGGTTGGGTTTGGTTTGGATTGTGAATGTTGAGTTCGTGTTATGATGGTTGTGGATGTTGAGTCTGTAGTGTTTGTATGGGCGTTTTCTCTCCAACTTCTTCTTAATGACTTTGGGACGGACTGAGTGCTGAGTGTTATGAAACCTCTCAACGTTCAATGGCATGTTTCCACCAATTGTACACGGTATTCGTCTTAGTATCAATTTACGATTTTTTGGCGCCGGCCGGGAATCGAACCCGGGTCTGCCTCGTGCGAGAGATGTACTCTAACCACTCAGCCACCAACGCTTGTAAAGTCATGGTGTTTTTCTAAAAAACCGCTTTGGCGAATGTCCTTTGAAAAGTTATAACGTTAGGTACTACAATTTATTCTACATTATTTTAAATATTTATAAATTAAATTAATCTTATATTTATTCTACATTATTTTAAATATTTATAAATTATATTAATCTTATATTTAATTAAATATTTTAGTATTTTAATGTAAAATTTTATCGTGATCAGGAATTGAACACGGGTCGCATTGTAACAAAGCGGATAGTTCACCGCCGAGCCATTGACTTCCTTAGCGAAAATTTTAAAGTAAAGGAACAATTATGATAAGGCGGGTTTTTTTACTAAACGGATTAATTCAGTATCTGTATATATTGTTTATTGAACTTTGTTTGTTTATTCTTTGGTACGGTTTTTTGTTTTGTTTTAAATTTTTGTTAAATTCTTAACAAAATTTGGTTAAAACACAAAAAGTAGTTAATTGTTACCTTTTAATAACGCTTAGAAAAAGGATAATTATTCAAAACTCTAGAGGAAACTATATCAAAGTAATAAGATAGCGCCACCGTGTGGAGAACTATCAATCAACCCGGGTAAAAAAAATAATATCTTAAATTTTTCGAACTTTAGTCAAATCTCGACGGGTAAAAAAACACACAAAATAAAGGTATATAAGGCCGTTGCCGTCAATTTAGAAGATTTAGCCTTTCTTAGTTCTTGGCTGTCAGACGAACTACTACAGGACGGGGTCCTGGTGTCGGTCAAAAGTTATGAAGTAACTTTGCGGTTTTAATTAGTATGTTCGGTCTTCGGTCAAGAAAAGAGTTAAATTGTGTTTCGCGTTTGGAACGTGAGTGAATGGACTTAAGTGTATGAACAGTGCGTGTTTAAGACTGAAAGTGTTAAAGTAATTGTAAACTAACTCAAGGCAGTTGTAAGATAAAATTGATTGTTATTATTTTTTGGATTGTAATAACCTAATTATACCCTTGAAATTATCAACTCAACCTGTGAAGCTAATTAAGTGTAAGTGTGTTTTGGTTTATTTTTCAATCACGATGAACTAAGACAAATCTAGTCTTAGACACTTGAGTACCAGTTCCGTAAAATTACGTAGAAGGGATATATATTGTTGGGATTTTGATGAAAGTTAAATCTAGAACGTTCCATAGACTGTTCTGAATAGAAAAAAACATTTATAATTTTGCATAATTCTGGTTGCCATTTTATTTTCTAATCACTCGCCGACAACATTACAGTTCTGGCAATCCCGAATCAAATAAATTTTAGATATAACGGCGACGAGAAATTATTCTCGTAAATTTATCCCGCGACCTTAGGGAATATTCTTTTAACCAAATTTCGATAATCTATCGTTTAATTAAAATTGCCCTGATATAAAATGAGCGGCAAGTATTTCGTAAGCGAGAAAAATACAAATACCCTCTGTAGATATTTATTTCATTAAAATTTGCTGTGTATTATATTCAACTGATAAACTTGTACTGTAAAAGGGTTTAGTTCAATTTTGCATTGTTATAGTACGTCTAACTCACTGTTGTAACTACTTAACTTATGATATTCCAAATAAATTAAAATTGGTCGTTTCGTCTCAATTATTATAATTAAAATTTTATATAACTCTATATTGCTCAGTAGGCACAAGTAGACACGTGCCTATGTTCAAACATTTAGGCCTATTTTAGGGTTCTCTAAAAGTTTAAAAAAAATTGCCTCTGGTGCCTCCAAATGTGATTTTCAAATTTTATTTATTTTTAAAAATTGGTCATCTAGCCCCCTAAAAAAAGGACTCCCATTCAATTCGAATTTCTAAGAGTCCTAAGTGGCCCTAACAAAACGTTCTCTTTTGAACCACCTATACTCGAAATCAATAGTACTTGAGTACACAACCAAAGGCAGCGAACTCTGTGGTTTCTGCTTTTGGTAGTGTACTCTTATAACATTGATATAGAGTATATGACAAAAGACTGGCCTGGGATGGGGAAGTCTAACGTGCAAAGAAAGCTGCAAAAAAAAACCACCTGGTCGCCCCAGTGATAACTAAGCTCCAACCAACAAAATAAGCATAAGCTTAGTTTCTAGGAATTATACAAAAGGGGGCATAAAGTGAGAAACTGGATTTCTTTAATACGACTTTAACCGTTGCAACGCTTAAACGAAGGGAAATCCACGCGGAGCTGAAGTCAAAGCGTAAAGCATCGTACCAGTCACTACTTTGAATAGAGAACATCCTGGGGATTAGGGTTTTATCTCTTTTACACTTTGTCCCTTTAGCGAAATCACGTGATATCAGTGACCTTCGGTGGTCGCACTTGTCCCAGATAACGCGCGTTTCTTCATTTCGTTTTCTGCTCCTGAACAAAGAGGTAGTTCTCAATTTCGATTCTTCACCCAGTCAAATTTTTTCAAAGTCTCTTCGGAGACTAACTTTGCGAAACAGCCTTTTTAAAGGCTATTTAGCTGTTTTAAGCTAATTTTTAAACAGCCTTTTTCAAGGCTAATTAGCTATTCTAGCTAAATTATTCAAAAAGCCTTTTTCAAGGCTAATTAGCTATTCTAGCTTAATTATTGAAAAAGCCTTTTTGAAGGCTAATTAGCTATTCTAGAAAAAATATTCAAACAGATTTTTTCAGGGCTTTGATGTAGCTGGTATTATTAAAAAGTCTGTTTGAAGACTACATAGCTTTAACTAAGGTTTATTTTCTTAAACCTTTTTAAGGTTATTTCGGTATTAGTATATAAAAGTAGCATTTTGAAATATGAGTACCAGAAAATTTTTATCCAGGTCCCAAAAACGAGAAAAACGGAAAAGGGAAGATAGTTTCGTTAGTAGTCAGAAAGGTGCAATGGCACGTTTTTTTGAAATCGTCGGCGCAAAGCCATAACTATAGTTCTGAGAAAAACCTAGTCAAAGAATTGGGAAAGGGTTTAGAATCCTTGGGGACTGATAACAGTCACTGTTAAGTAATACTGCTGAAGTTCTTCCGAAACGTCAGTACTGATATGGAAACGGAACTAACTCATGAAGGAGAAATTGCAGAAGTAATTGTAAACCCCAACTCTAACCATGCACAAAATACATCAAACAACGTGTCCAATTCAAAAGAAATGCGCTTACACGCGTTGAATAACTTGGATATTAGTCTAGATAAAGATTGCCTTCCAGTTCAGCCTAAACTAAATCCTTTTCCTAAAAGAATAATTGGCGGTAAAAATCGAGGTTTCAATTCTTCCTGGTATAACAAATATCAAATGATTGAATATTCAGTTGCAAAGTATGCAGTGTATTGTTTTTGTTGCCGTCATTTTTAAGGCAGTAGAAACACTGCATTTCTAAAGGGATTTTCGGATTGGAAAAACATGGGGAGACAATTCGAAGAACACTTCACTTCCAACTAGCCTACAAAATGTACTTAGACTATATGGAATCCAAATCCCGTGGATCAATAGTTTGCCAGGTTAACGATCACCAGGGGCGTATAAACCATTAGGCAAGGTAGGCACGTGCCTAGGGCCCCATTTTTCTAGGGGCGCCAAAACTGATAAAGCCCCAAGGTCCATGTACTTGGCTTGCCCCTACTCAAAAAAACGCCGAAGAGGTTTGGGGAAAAACGCCCTTCCTTAGCTGACCAATGCCAAGAGGCGCCAAATTTTTCTGTGCCTAAAGGCGCCGAAAGGATTAATTCGCCCCTGACGACCACCATAGACTAGACGTTATTAGAAACAGAGAGGTCGTATCTACACACGCGGAAGTGATTATTTTATGTGCCCAACAAGATTTAGCACTTCCGGGGAACACTTACACATCCGCCGACAATATTGGGAATAGGGGAAACTTTATTGCAATATTAGAACTTTTAAAAAGAAAATGTCCTGATTTAAAAGCCAAGTGCGTTAATATGCCGAATAATGCCAAATATTTGCACAGCACCATACAAAACGAAATAATTGGCATTTGTGCAAGTTTAGTGAGAAAAATTATTGTTCAAGAGGTCAACGAAACACGAGACAACGCGGGAGTAGAGCAGTTAAGTCTTTGTATTCAATATACTAAAGCAGAAATAGGTGTCGTAGAATGATTTATAGGGTTCACAGATTTACACAAGTTTGATTCTGATCAGCTTGGCAATTATAAATCTTTTAAAAGAGGGTGGTTTCAAACTGGAGAATTGTGTTGCACAGATTATGACGGAGCTAGTGTAAGTAGGTGGCCATTGTCCGTACGTTCATTGCTACGCCCACCGCTTAAATTTAGTTTTAGTTGACTGTTGCTCCAAAATATCGACAGTTAGGGAATTACTTGGTTTGGTTCAAGCCATTTACAACTTTCAAAGCAATTCGGTTATTAGAAGTGAATATTTTGAAAACTGTCGAAAAGATCTAGGGTACGACTTACTGAAAATGCCACAAAGCTTCGACACTCGATGGTGAAGTTCCGTAGTTTTAACTTCAGAGAATCTGATTGTCAACGGAAAACCCGACGAGGCTGCTGAGTGTCGTGGGTATATATCCCAATTACATAACTTAAACAACTTAATATTAGTCGTTGCATTAGACGAAGTATTAGGCGTAACAAATTCCCTGTCGGGATATTTACAAAGTTCCAAAGTTATTTTTACGGAAGCCGTTGCCATTTGCCAAGCTACTGTCAAGACCTAAGAAGATTCTAGAAACTTTGAACGCTTTGATTCTATTTGGGAAGAAGCTACTAAAATCGCGGAATCGGCTTTTATTGCAATACCTGACCGTAACAGCGAACCATTAGCTTTACGTAAACGTAAAATTATCCCTAACAGGAGATTAACAAGGCAAGCAGTACGCTCAAAAATATCCAAGTAAAAAATAGACCTAAAGAAAATATTGATAACAGTACTGGCATCGTTTATAGGATCCCGTGCGAATGTGAAAAAATATATATATTGGACAAACAAAACGGACGTTTAAAATTAGAAAAAACGAACATGAGAAATGTATCAAGGAGGGGAATGAATACAACGGCATAGCAAAACATGTCTGGAAAAAACAGTAGGGCATGACATAAAATGGGAAGATTCGAAAATTTTATGCAAAGAAAAAACTGGTATAAACGCCTGTTCAAAGAAGATGCATACATAAAAAAATGGGGGACGTTAAATCTTGACGAAGGCGCTAACGCGGATATTAAAAAGTGAGGTAACATCCTATAAAAAAGGAATGATTGGCAAAAACACGCAGCTGCGAAAAAACGAGCTTTCTTTAAATGTTGAAACAATGGATTGTAATCAGTTGATAAAGAACCTCGAGCTCGAAAGCTCCTGTTAAGAAAAAATAAATAAATTTTTTGAAACAACAACTCCATGAGTATTCGTCTTTTTACAAATTTTATTTCATAGGAGATTAAAACCAAGTAAGGTAAAAAATACAACGGGTAGCAGGGAAACTGAAGCAAAAACCCTAATAGACCAGATGAGGTCCACCTTTTTCGAATTAATAGACAAATTTATTTCTGAAATTAAAATCCGGCTATTAGAAAACTCTGATCTATATAATGGTATCATGGCGTCTGAGCCTAACTCTGAGACCTTGATTCCATAAAAAGTCAAATTAAAATGGCGAGAAATCTAGTTATCCCCAAAAAAATTAACAGCGTAAGCGACTGCTTCCACTATTTAATGCCCATGGAAGATGTCTTCCCTGACCTTGTTAAGTACTACAAAGTTGTTCAATGCATTCCTGTCGCAAACACCATCTCAGAAAGAAGTTTCAGTTCCCTGAAAATAATAGAAAAACGTCTTCGAACAACTATGGGAGAATTTAGACTTTCAAATCTGGCTACGTTGTCCATTAATCGGGTTTTGTCGAATTGTTTAAAAGAAAACCCTAATTTAGTGGTTGACGAATTTGGTAAAAGCTCATATCGAAGAGTATTATTCTTTGATTAAATTGCGAGGGCAGAAAATTTTATCTTTCCTAAGAAAACGTTTAAATTAACATATTAGTGTCATAATTTTTAAATTTTAACTATAGTCAAGAAAATTCTTTAAAATCGGACATTTCAAAAATAAAATATATAGATAGGGGGGTCTTTAAATCAGACCGGGCCTGTGTGTTAAAAATTCCTGGCGGGGGTTCTGATTAGTAAGACTTATTTAGGTCTTAAATAAGGGTAAAGTAGGTCACGATTTCAAAGACTATTTCACACTTAAATAAGACGTAGTTTAAACTCAAAAATGTCTGTATTTTTTAGTTACATTTTCGTTTAAATTAAGTCTTAAATGAGTTTAATATTAGACTGAAATTAAGAAACTGTAGAACAAAATATATCTTAAATGTTAAGATTAATTGGAGTCTTAAATACGGTCCAAATATTAAGACTAAGTAAAATCAAGAATGTATTTATTTATATTTAGGAAGAATGATTATGTTGCGACAATCACCGGGCACGTTGAACGCCTTTCCCCCGTCTCGCGCGGGGGGAAGACAAAACGTCACCGGCGTTAGATTTCCATCGCTAACTATTCGTTTTATTTTAAGCGGAGGAGCGTACTGGGGGGACCAACGAGTGGATTGAGAGAAAGGCTAAAACCGTCTCGACATAGACATTCTCCCTAAATATAAATAAATACATTCTTGGTAAAATATAAGTTTTATGCGCTTATTTAAGACTTTATCTAAACAAATATACCTGCAAGCTAAATGCTTGTATAAGAGTTATTTTAGTCTTGTTTAAATCGTAAATATAATATTTAAATTTCTGCTTTATTTAAGATTACTTTAAGTTTATAATTATTAAATTTAATATATCGGATATTTTTTACAAAATGGTTTACTTAGTTTTTATATTTTGACCGTATTTAAGACTCCATTTAATCTTGACATTTAAGATATATTTCGTTCTACAGTTTCTTCATTTAAGTCTAATATTAGACTCATTTAAGACTTAATTTAAACGAAAATGTAACTAAAAAATACATTTTTTTTATTTAAGTGTGAAATCTACTCTTTGAAATCGTGACTTATTTTACCCTTATTTAAGACCTAAATAAGTCTTTCTAATATGTTAACAAATGTTTTTGTTTCATAATGAATTTTAGACTTAATTTATACTTCAAAAATACTAAATCCTATTTTATCCTGATTCTATCCCTAAATAAGACGTCGTTTTGGTAAGGGTACATATCTTAGAAAAACACAAGGGCTGCTAACTATCAATTTCACAGATTACGCGTTTTATAAAAATATTTTTTCTACTACACGTATTACGCCGGAGTACAGAAACACTATACAAAATATTTTATTGTATTACCAGATATAACACGGTATTACTACATGCACAAGTAGCTTACTTTTGCTACAAAGTATTACACAGCGCTACAATATATTACAAGATGTAATATCTATTTGTTACGGAAAACTCACGAAAACAAATAGACATTATTACTTTTTACTCCACCATGACAAAAATCAGTTCCTCTATTACAAGATGCTTTAAAATATTGTACCGGAATACAGATTCTGTATTGGTATTAAAAATATATCATAAAATCAGATATTAAATTTTAATTTAATTAAAATAATTTTAGGAGACAAGATACTTCATGACTAAAATGTGATTGTTTTAATAAAAATACATATTGTAAATATGTATTTTTATTAAAATAATCACAATTTAGTCATGAAGTATCGAGTCTTATAAAACTATTTTAATTTATTTCGCAAAAACCATGACTTTGAACAATTTTAAAATTCATAATTACATGATAATGGTATAATCAGGAAACTATATAGGTATACACTTGAAATATCCAAGGTTTTATTGGTGCGGTGTTACGAAAGCGCGTCGAAATAAGGTGGGGCTTTAAATTACGTAAGTGTAAGACGTAACACGAATTCAAATTCATTGGCTCAAGCTTTGCCAGGAAAAGAATTGGTCGCCATGGTAACAAATAGGGGTTTTACCCGCTCAAAAAAGGCTTTACAAACAATGTATTTAAGAACCCTCAATTTGTTATCTAACTGAAGATTTAGAAGTAATTATAATGTTCTTCTCAAAACTAGTGTAGTTATACCAAGAACCCATAGACGCACTAAGAAGATAGGAATGGAAATTTTGCTCGATCACCTCCTAATCTACGTTCTTTATTTCGGAGGCGGAGCCACAGTCTCTTCTACCACTATCTTGGCGCTACCTAGTAGATGACGCGTAAGAATTGATGGGAAGTAGAAGAAGACTTTTTTAAAAAAAATAGATTAGGAGGCTCCACATCGGGCTTAATCTATGATTACGTGTTCTTTAAACGTTTATGGGCTCTTGGTTATACCTAATTTCAAACATAGAGAGTCCTCAATAAGACTCCGGAGTTATGTAGGGAATCGCAAAAACCTCCAGCACTTCTCCCTCCACCCTCCAGTCCTAGTGGCACTCTTTTTCCCTCCGTCCCTCCGCCTGAAGACTATCGCTCTAGCATTTTCACTCCGTCCTTCTACCATCTAGTCATAGTGGTACTCTTTTCCCCCCGTCTGAAGACTATCTCTCCAACACTTCTCCCTCTGTCCCTCTACCCTCCAGTCATAGTGGTACTCCTTTTCCCTCCGCCTGTAGACTATCGCTCCAACACTTTTCCCTCTGTCTCTCCACCCTCCAATCATAGTGGTATGGTTTTTCCCTCCATCCCTCCGGAGTAATCGTTCTATCCTCTAACAGTAGACTGGAGTCGTTGCTAGGTTTCAGAAAGAGTCTAGCCTAAGTTTTAATTCATCAGCCTAGGCCATCACTGAAAATGGCTGGAAATTCGCCTTTCAACGAACGGATGAACTGGTCTTCTTGGAACTCTTGGGAGCGTTCGCTATGTATGTTGCAGATGTTGACCTCTGGATCATGGTCATGGTATTTTCCCGGAGACTGTCAAACAGACCAAAGAAACCCAGTAGAAACTGTGTTGAACCTCTCTCCCAGCCAGTTGGAATGCAGCCGTTTCTTTCCCCAAGAACATAGCAGTCGTGCCTTCAAAAAATATTCCTTGTTCGTGACAATTATTAAGTTTCGGCTTACCAATACGCTCATACGGTAATTGATTGATAATGTTGCCTTCGGCACTGCCTAAGTAGAACGTTACCGGTACATTGTTAACTAGGAATTCCCGAGTGATGAGCTTCGATGAACGCATAAAGTTTAGTCGAACCACAGGAAAGCGAATGGCGTTGACTTAATTTGTTCCCCGTTTCCTCGAGTGTGGTCGACGCTTATGTTGATTCTCACATTGGGAGGCGACATGACCAACTCTGGAACATTTGTGATACGTAGTCTTGCCGTGAGAGCAATCCTTGACACAGTGTATCTCACCGCCTCGTAAACAAACGTATGGTGGTGGATTCGCTTATCTGGATGCTGATCGAGAGCGACGCTTTCATGGTGGTTTGGACGAACTCAGCTCTGCATCCTGGTTGCGGACGCTGTTTACAGGAAAAGTCTTACCTTGGAACACGATCTGTTCAGTCTTTGTAGCAACGATCGTTAGGGCTTCGTTTATTACCGCCTAGAGTTTGATGCTGACCTCGCCATTCAGTCACCGAAAGATTATCGTTCTTATTGGTACATCTTCCGGCCACGATTATCCACAAAATGCCACTGGAATGTCAACTTGATCATCGGTCAAATCGGAAAATGTGAACCGCCTTTGTAGCAGCTGCACCCGCTTGAAATACTGACTGTATTCTTCGCCTGATTGACGCTGAAAACGCAAAACAATTGAAACGTTTGCTGAAAAGAGTTTGTTTCTAACCTTGGTTTTGTGCTTGTTGCAGCCTTATTCTAGTGGCTAGTAGGCCACACTTTGAAGCTCTTTGGTGCTCTCTTAACTCATCGTAGGAAAATGGGGAAAAAAACTGGCATACTTCTCATTTCACGCCCTACAACTCCTCAAAAGTTTTGAAACACCCTGTATACTAATTACATACAAAACCAAAATTAATGCAAAAATCTTTGAAACTTATCTTCGATGGAGGAACAATGGTTTTTTATACGTTTATTTTTTCAAAAGTATTGTCGTGTTCCGAATCCGGATGACATCCATAGACAGGTTGTTATAAGATTAAATTTAAAAGGCTTACGATCAGCCTTCCTTGTGAAAATCGCTCTATAGACTATTGCGATTATCTGCTTAATTTATACTTTGTAAGATTTGAGCAGCTCAATTTATCGTAAAAAGTGCCAATCACTTGGCGTCAAATTAGCAGAAGTGTTGACATCTCTATTGTTTGAAAAATCAGTAAAACGTTGATGAATTCCGCAATTTTAAACCAACAGGCGAAGCATCTAGTTTTAAATGTTATTGCTATCTAAATTCCAATCAAGAATGCAATTGTCATTTTCTAAGCAATGGGATAATTCTCAGTTTGCGATCACGAAAACTACTGAGAGAACGCGAACAAACCAGACATGTTGTAAGTCGGCGAATTGTTTCGCTTTAGCTTTACTATTTTTAAGAATTATATAAGATGTTCAATATCACCATGCATCGCCTACATGACCTCGCAAATCCTAAGGGCTGATTCTGAATGCTTTGATAGTTAGGAAGTAAGTTTTTATGTGGAATAAAATATGGACGCCTTTTTCAAGAGATATGTCGAAGGATTTCCTAATTATTTCATAGTTTTATCTGTGAGAACGATAGAAGTGAGCGAGTTCAATGCAAGACTTAAAAATTTATAACCTAGCTCTTAAGTTATAATTTTTAAAATTACTTGAGATACTTCTTCGTCAATTGCTTAATTATGTTTTTAATTTTATAAAAAGTTTTTTCATCGTTTGGCTAAAGTTGAAATATAAGATCTTTTCGCATCAGCTGTTTGAAATAGCTCCTGATGTACGTAATTATAAATCAGCAATTTTTCATTTGTTTATTTGTATATATATTTATGACTGTCCAATACGTAAATCGTTTAATTTTCAATGAGTCCAGCGTCTATGACTATTTTACGGAACACAGAGTTATGGTCCTGTAGAAGAAGATAAGGCTGATCATATTCGATGACTGATCCTTGGTCCAAAACCAACACTCTAGAAAAAAATTGTTCAAGATTAATTTTCAACTTGTCATTTAACAAAGCTTGGACTCAAAATAAATCGAAGAGGTGTTCAAAGACCAGTTTTTGAGAAACCAATAAAATATCAAGTATTTACTTTCTACCCACGTCCAAACCCAATCGAATATTTGAAACGTTAAATTAGTTAGGGGCTTAAACAAATTTGATGACATAACCGGTGAGATCGTTCAAAGTCTCATCTTTCAATAAAGGAAGTAAAGATAGACAATTTTATCAATATTACACCGATTTCTAAGTTTTAACATTTTCATTAATCTAAAAAATGATAAATATGTTTGTCAACGAATAGATATGGTAATATTCGAAACACTGCTCAAAATGAACGGCGATTATGTTTTTAAATAAGGTTTTTAAAATCAGCGGGATAAGAATAAGGTTAATTACTTTAATTGATATCACGTTTGATTTTATTGATATCAGTATTGCTTTTTTTTAGAAAACTGGAGAAGCTTCTTTTCGGTTTTCAACCCAAGTCACTTAGTAGTCTGGCAAAGGTTGCGTTAGGATTGATAACTTGTTTCTTATTATTACAATTATATTATGGGGTAAAGAGATATAAAAATTGGCTAATTTTTGGCAGACAGGTTACTCAACTTTCCTAACATTGAGCACTTTTCGTTTGAGATGCATGTTTTAAATGTAGAGAAAAACATTCACCATTAAAGACCATTTGATAACTTAGATGTCGAAGAATTTGAAAATCATCCTGTCGAATAATGTTGTTTTATAAAGAACGCACTTATATAGATAATGTTTAATCAACATAAGCGAAAGCTAATATTGGTACACGTAGCCTCATCAAAAATGTCAGATAAAACGTTCGCTAAGAACTTGGATCCAGGCTGAGATGAAAAAAGATGGTGTTTTCCCTAAAACGTGCAATTTCTTCCTACGCCAGGAAGTATTTAGCAATTGAGTGAAAAACATTGTGGCTGCGGAAATATATAAAAAAATGTCCCGAACTCTGTGCGTACAAATATTTTCCAATTAAACAAATTTTGAATACATAGAACACGAACCTCCTTTAAAACAGAGTAGCAATTAGAACTATAAGCCCCACTCCAAAACAGGAAAATGGGAACGCTTTCATACTTACGCTAAGACAGTTGTGAGCCGTCGTGGGCATTAACCTAAACAGTTGTGTCCGCCCTGGTGGACCTTAATGCGACACATTTTGCGCATTGACGTAACTTAGCAACTGCATTGCTCGCTTAGCCTATAAGGTATTAATACGCACCTTTGAGTGGACTCTACATTGTAACTTAGTGTCTCTTTTTCGTTGATAAGCGAAATGGCTTTTTTCGTGAATATGTCCATGGCGTCCAGTGATCTGATGATTCCGACGCCAGCCAATGAATCCGAGAAATGCGAATAAAGTGGCGAGTTGGCAGCAGACAGAAGCCTTTTCAATTTGCCGTTGGATCTCATAAAATATCTCTGCAAAAAAGATCTAGATTTTAATTTGAAAGGGCCGTAAGCGTAATAGTTAGTCGAAATAATTATTTATTGATTCGTGAGGCTCGAAGACGACACGTAAGGGTTAATTCGTTTCGATAGCTATTAAATTTTGAAGTTGGCAGATGATAACATTCGTTTTAAATAAAGAAATTGAATAAATTAAGAATCAAAATTTTTTCTTAAAATAATAGGGTTTAAGCTTGTTAAAAGGACGGTTTTGTATACATTACAATTGATTAAAATAAAAACCGCTCTCGTACAATAAAACAGTTTTTATATAAAAAAAACTTAGCTGCGCCGTATGTAGGTTATACCTTAATTGTATTTACTCTGTCATTTGCCACTGATGAGCTCTCATACCTTGTTATTATTGTAAATTAGCCTGAAGACGGCACAAGTATTGGCGCCGAAACGACCGTAGCTTAGTTTTGTAATAAAAACTGTTTTATTGTACAAAAGTGTTTTTTTATTGTAATCAATAATAGGGTCTAAAAATGTAGTGCAGCCGTGAATTAAAACTAAATTTTATTAATACTGTTAATATCATATATATCTAAATGAAGTTTCGATTCATCCAACCGGTGCAAGCTTGAAAACTATTTATAAATTTCATATTTCTTTATCAAAATGAAAAGTTCTTAATAAAGAAGCTAAAACGAATATGGTACTTTAAAATACGGATGAGTCTGGTAAAAATTAAAAGTCTAAAGGTTAAGTTCCCATTCCAGAGACAATTTTAAAAGTCACGTAATTTAACGACACCGATTAAACAAATCCCAGACTAGAAATAGCAAAACGCGTTCTAGACACATATTAACAAGGTTTCGTAAACTCTCGCTCTCGTTATTTCGACTTTTTTCTCCGAAGCTCCGCCCACGGATGTAGCCAATGAAACGTTGTAAAATTGGCATTCTGAATTTTAATTATGGTAATATTTTTATGTTGAAGATTAAACATATTTCGACCTTCCTTTTTATTATCGGTTGTTTATATTCTTTAACTTTTTTTAACCTTTTTAAATCTGTATAAATATTGACGTAAACATCAACTGTATCTCACTCTCGAGAAGTATCTCGTACCGTTATGATGTTCAAATAAACCGCTTTACCTTACTCTTGTCTGCTTCATCCGCCTTACTACAATATTTCTATTTGATCCATTCCAATAATATTTTTGGAATACTTATTAATTGAAGCAGGTAAACGTTATATAAGTGATATAAGAGGCCATAAAAAATCAATACAAAACATGTGTCGTTTGAACCTTTTGCTACTAACAGTGCCGAAACATTAGACCAGGCTGCCCTGTCTGTAGTTAGTGATCAGGAATGATCAAATGTGGTTTTGGAAATGATACCTATCGAAATGTAAGCCTTAAGAGTGCAAAATGCTCAATTTCCCCTCGTCTTTCGAGTTATTTGGGCAATACCAATAAAATTCTAGTTGCCATACACTCTTGTTCCGGCTGAAAAGGATATTAAAAAGTTTATTTCATTGATCTCGTCTTTATCAACGAATAATTACTAACCCTGAAACAATAAGAATATTTACTAGCAGTGGGTCTCCTTAAAAATAAATTTAACGAATATTACTAATTATCTTTTCTTCAGCTTTCAGATGAAAAACTTTCCACAACAGTTAATCTTTCTTTATTATTTTATCCCTCAGTCCAGTCAGCTAACCAAAGTTTTTCCAACAAAGCTGTATACATCTTCATGCTTGTTTTTTTATGTAAGTTTGGATATATTTCAAAGTTTGCTATAACCTTTCTATAAGCTTTTACACATAATAGTAGTTTGGGGTTCAATTAAAATTCCATTATGTTTATTAGGGAGCTTTATCAGGTCAAAAGGCAAATAAGTCCCCCTTATTCTTTAAATGATAGCTTCAATAATAAATAAATACTTTTTAGGAATTTATTTAATTTTGTATATGGTAGAGCAAATGTAAAAAATCAAGATGTAATAGAAAAATGATTTGAATGTTGATGTTTACACTGAGTGATTTGATAAACACTCAACTCAAGAGTTCTGCGTTGTGAATAATTTGCCATCTTTTGAAATCCAATATGGCATGATCTGTAACAAGATTATTTTATAATACAAAACATTTAAAATATATGAAAATGAAAAGATCGTTATTCTTTTCGTTTTTTAATAGATAATTATAAAGGTAAAGGAATTTTTACCTGCCTAATGTATTGTGCGCCTGTAAATTCGGATCTTGGTCATTCCCACTTGTATCTCAATTAACCGCGGTTTTGGGTAAATGTTTGATTGAAAGTGTCAAAAATCCTTTTAGTATAATCAATTTATCGTTTTGGATCACTCACGATACATTTTTCAGCAGGACATCTGTTGCCATATTGATTACAAAGGATGATAAAATACGCGAAAAAGTAGATAAGTCCATAATTGAAAGGGATAATATAGCTAAATCCTAAACAAATTTGAAGAAATTTAAAAACTTTTTTTTTTAATTTAGTTTATTACTCGAAGATCTATTTGTAAGTTTTTAAATTTCTTCAAATTTGTTTAGGATTTAGCTATATTATCCCTTTTAATTATGGTCTTATCTACTTTTTCGCGTATTTTATCATCCTTCTCACAGTCCATAGGTGGTTTCTTCTAACTTAACTTATCGTATATTGATTACAACTTGATTTATCACGTTCGCCACTGCCATTTTCTCAAAACAATGACTATTTTTGCTTCCGAATGCGTTAACGAGAGATCCTGACATATCGTAGAAAAATATAAACTTTTGCCTCGTTTAAATGTTTCTGAAACGCTATTTTGAAAAATTCTCGTTATTCTACGAGACATGCTCCTTTTATCGTTATTTAACGAGATTTATTCGTCTCTGAAACGGGTCCTTAATCTTTGTGTGAATAATCAAAAGACATTTAATGAATATAGGTCCCAATGTAAGTGTAATGTATTATCCTTAAACATTTTACTATAAGGGTTTTCTTGTGTTCGTTTTATTGCTCGATTTTAATTGGTCCCAAATATGTCAAGGGTTTTTGATTTGAAAAAAAATTAAAATTAAGGTAAATTTTACTTTTAAAACCAAAATAACGTAGGCACTTTAGGGGTTTTCTAGTTCAAAATTAAATTAATAAAAATTATTAAAACTATTCCCAAAGACCACTTTACAATAATATCACCTAAGGTCCTTGGTAGCTAGTGACTTGCAAATGCCTTTTAACAAGGTGGCCGCGTTTCAATGCCTTAGAAGCCATGAATTACATGCTATTCAACAGTTCCCAGTCCTAAATATAACCATTAAAAACGAATAGTTTTTGTGGTGGGTGAAAACGGAGAACTCTGGTAAAACGCTTTCAACCAACCGGGGCATACCTTTTTACCTCAGCTAGGAGTATAATATTCAATTTAACAAATCCCTGAAAATTTTTCATATTCCATTTGATAAAATAATAATGCTGTTGGCACACCCCTAACAATTTATATTGCTATTTTTTTACTTAAACCACGTTACCATCCATTTAAAAAATATATTTATTCAAAATATCTGATCGTTTCGGAACTTTCTGAGAAAAATATGTTTTGCAAAAATATCGTAGTATTAAAAATCTTTACCTGCACAAATAGAAAAGGTACAAAACAGAGAACAAATCCCAAAATGAAGAATGGAACTTCACACACGATTGCTATAACATATCCCAGCAAAAGAAACACGGTGTTGCAAACGAAATTGGCATCTGGAGGAATGGTCTGATCAGCGTCTTGGATGTCACTGGAAAATCTATTCAGAATTCGCCCAACTGGTGTTGTATCGAAGAAGAGTAAGGGAGATCTTAAAACGGATTTGAGCATCTTGCGGTGCATTTTAAACGAGCCTCTTAGGAAAGAGAACAACGAAACAAATGTCATTGCGGGTATTAACATGCACTGGCTTAGTGTAAAAATTCCAAAAATTAAAAATCCTGCTTGACTAGATGTTAGTTCCTTTTTGTGATATTTCCTGCTTCAATGGCAACTGAATTTAAAGTATCACTCCAACCCGCCAACCAATACTTAGAAGCAACTGTGAGATACTGAGCAATTGCGACACCAATTATTATGACAAAGCACCATTTGATTCCAATCAGTAAAAAAAATTGTTTTAAAACTGAAAGTGTAGACTGAAAGAAAAAAGTATTGATAAGATAAAGGCTCGTTTTGGTATATTAGACTGTGTGATCAAATGTGAAAGAGAAAAATGAATAAACCGAGTAAAACACGTTGTATAATTTGGTCTTTATAAATCAGTTATTTTAATAAAATAATAAATTTAAGGTATAATAAATATCAAGATGTTGAAAGAAGGATTTTTCAGGGACAGGAGCTGAGGTGATTCTCGCCGAATTTGTTTCAACTCGGGAACCTCGTAGACCATCGTGTAATTTGAATATTTTTCAAAGGAAAAATTACAATGGGCTTCCGTTTGGCCGTGGGCGAATACTCCCAATAGAAACCGAAGTAGGTTTTGACAAATTAGTTTAAAATAGTCTTTACGGGATTTTAATCACTTGCTATTAAGGGTCACATAAATAATGTTTTGAAATCTCCAAATTTGGTTTTAATAATAAAATAACTTGAATTAACAAAATGGTGAATTATTGGTCGAATTCCGAAAATTTTGCCTATATGCGACTAATATTTTGTAAAAAGAATATTTTTAGAAAAATTTTGATAAATGTGATTCATTCTAATCAAGAATGGTAAATTTGCCAAGGAAATATTATTGGGCTAATTTAGGTGAAATTGGATACATTTAAAGAAGTTTAAGGCAACGCAAAACAATTGGGTATATGCGAACAAAATTGAGTTCACGCGAATTCGTTTCGCCAAGTATACATACATTTGTGCATTTTAATACATTGGGCTAATTGAAATGAAATTCATATAGGCAGGTAGAACTTGGGAGGAAATTAAAATGGGCTAAATAACGTTATATTTGGGTAAGTATAAGCTGGAATTTTTAAAGAATTACAAAAAATGAGAAAAATACAATTAAATTTTGGGTTATTTAAAAAGATTAAAACCCTTTTTTACGTAACTTACATTTTAATTAAAAATAATTAAAATTGACAACTAGTTTCACACTATATTCAGAGGCATCATCAGGTCTGGTTTAGGGAAGAGAACACAAACATAGAAGTCAACTTTGTAATCCGTAACAAAGTAATGTTATAAAAATGTTTGTTGCGATAAAAAAGTAAGGGGTTATACAATTTTCTAAACCAAAGTTCTGTACTTATTACCCAAATGCTTTATTGCTCAAGCTAAAAAACATAAAGGGCGTATCCATTCTGGGGGTTGGGTTGATGAGATAGAAACGTACTCCGACCAAATTATTTGGTTCAGGGATTACAACCAAATTTATACCCCCTTTTTCAATCCTATGGTATTCACCCAACATTTTCGCATTTACTGAAATCGTTTTTTATGCATATTAATCTACATTTCCCCCATATTTAATGGCAGTTACCCACATTCCCCTATATTTACACAAGTTTTTCTATTTTCATCCAAATGTTCCTATATTTAGCCAAATTTAAATAACGTTAATAAATTTTCCTTTTTTTCGAAACTTATTCGTATCAACCCAACTTTTTAGAAGTCACCCCATTTCTTCGAATAAATCTAAAATATCCAAATAACCCAATTAATTCTAATTTACTTAAGTTTGTTCTTATTTACTCAAATTAAGTGGTATTTTCCTAACTTATTCCCATTTTTAAAATTTCCCTATACTAACTCAAATTTATACGAATTAACCAAATTAACCTTAAATTTTCCTTCACTCACCTTCTTTTTTGCATTTACCCAAATGTATTAGCCTTCCTTAAAGTTTCCTACATTCACCCAATTGAACCGATACTTTCATTATTTTTAATTATACCAAAAGTTCAAAATTCCTTAACATATTTTGTTATAAAGTGATCTGAATTCGACCAATAATTTATTATTTTGTTCATTTGAGTGCTTCTTAATAAAAACCAAATTTTAAACAGGGTTGTCAAAACCAATTTCAGTTGCCATGTGCCCGTGGTGGCCCTTGGCCCATGGCAAAACAGAAGCCCACTGTCATTTTGTTATTTTTGAAAAGACCAAATTTAAATTTTTAAAAAAAATCACCGACTTTCCCTCGTAAAATCAATTAAACAAAATTTTAAATTGAGTTTTCAAAAAGAATTTCGGTTACAATTGCAAAAGTGAAATACACAAATTTTCCTTATGGGGACTTTAAAATAACATGATGATCTACTTGAACTCTGAGTTTGTATAAAATCTGTGAGCATAACTTCGGGTCTTTTCCATGTTAGAAACATTAAAACGGTAAAATTTCAATTTAAAGATTTTGTATTTGTATTGTCAGTTAATTTTCATTAGATAAGGCTAATTTTACATCTTAATTCAAAGTTATGCTTTTAAGAACCAGTAATTAAGATCATTAAATAAGCGACTTTCAATTTATCCATATTTATATTAAAACGATAAATATCAATCTTTGAGCCTTTTTTTATGTTAGTAAAATATTATTCGACGTTTTGAAAACTACAGAAAGTAATATTACAAAGAATAATATCAGTAGCTCATTATTTAAATACTGACATTAAGACACATTTGGCTTGTATCCTATGGTCATAATTAAATACAGGGTGTTTTAGAGAAGCCTGTCACAAAATAAAAGGGATGTTTTCTTGGTAACAAGGAGGGAAAAAGGTCGTAAGAAACATTTTCCTTAATTGAATCGTATTCGAGTCAAAAATCGGCCTTCCAACCTCGTTAAAGCTCATTCCTCAGGACAGGTCGAGGCGAAATAGGCTCATGGCCAGCTAGCTTACGTAGTGTATTAAATTTGACCTCTGACGCCGCCGTTCGGGAGCGCAACCATACTTTTCGGTAAGGAAGTCGAAACACGCCTCAAAACTTCAAATGGATTCAAGAATGATTTAAGTTTGCTCCAGGTGATCATTTGGTAATTTTTTTAATTCACTTTAATTTTTACTTATGGAATTTGAAGAAAAAAACGAAATTCAATAAGTAACTTTCTTTCAATTGACGTGGTCACTATGAAACTATGACTTATTTCTACACGTATATTACTTCTTTAAATTAAAAACGAGATTTGGTTACAACTTATCCTTTTCTTATCTTTTTCAAAAAAAAGCTTTGTAGAAGGAAACAATTAGGTCTCAGTAATAATTGAAACTGCACATTTGGGCGTCCTTCAACGTTTTGGAAACCGATTTTTACAGCCAATTATTCGGATACGGTTCAATTAAGGAAAACGTTACGTGGGACCTTGTTCACTCCTTGTTACCCAAAGAACACGCATATCAATTTGTGCCAGACTTCTATTAAATACCCTGTATCTTGCACGTTGGTACATAAAAATATCATTTGTGGAATAATATTTGTCTGAGATACATTTAATAAAAAAAACGAATAAATGTACCAGAAACTTTAAACACGGAACTGTATCTTTTAATATTTAAAAAAAAATGTTTTTAAGTCTTGTTTAAGAATGATTGTTACAATTATTATTAACAATCTTCAATCTAGGAACCAAGAATTGATAGAAAGAGCCTATTATTCTGTAACTCAATAGAAAGTAAAGCCTTTAAAAATCGATATTTTTTCTTATTATCTTTTGCATATCCACAAGGTCACAATTTGGGTACTTAAGTACTTACAATGCGTTGACTTGTTTTTTCCATTTCAATGAGATTTCTGCCAATATTTGGACTAGATGTATTGCGATTCCAAGACTTTCTTTCCAAAGTTTTAATGTCGATTTTCCTAAACAATTCATAACACAAATTAAGGATTGGTCATCTATACCATTTTACTAGTTAACCTCAATTATTTTTGCTTAATTTTAAAATAACCAGATTAAACTTAAGAGTGTCTAAAACAATTCGCAAAAGATAACCGCTTTAGTTAATTCCATACACACAAAATTACATAAAAGACCATTGAAATTGCACTATTCTAAAAATATTCTTAAAAATGTATTTCTGGGTTTCACCGCAGTGACACCGAGCAGCCTATTTGTTATAACTTTGGCGCATGCGCCGATAATTGAAGGTATTTTGTGTCAAAAGAGACTTAAAAATTAATAAAGAGAATTAAATCAAGCTAAATGCTACAAAGTTTAAATATTTAACTAATTTTTTTATGAATTCTTAAGTAAATGGCGTAAGAAATATTATATTGCAGCTATCGAAAAAGCAATAAGTCATAACTTTTAATCGGCTCGTAAAGCATAAAAATACTTTAAGCATTAATGAAGATTTAAATTATAAGGCAATTGTAAACGTTTTGGACAGCTAAAAACATTTTGGTCTAGTGTTGAAAATATGCAATTTTCTAATCCAACTCCAGTTGTTAATTCTAGTTAAAGAAAGGGGCAGATATTACTAAAAAGTATTAGGTAAAAGGTTTTCAGAGATACGTTTATTGCTTTCATTTAAAATAAAATAAGATTGTTGATTTCCGCTATAAAGATGGACCTGAGATAAACAGCATTTAAATATGGACTTTAAATCCATGTTTAATACATTTATAAAAATGTTGATGGTTTGATTGTATATCAATCGGCAGTATCCTGAGTAGGCAACGCTAACAACATAGGGTAGCGAAGAGCCTAGCAATTCCGCCTAGCATTCAAGAGGAGCTAGATTCGATCCCAGGGTTTGGCACAAGGTAAAAGCTCGGAACTACCTCTTCAGTATTTGACTTATCTAGTGGCTTTAGGCCTAAACTGAACTAACAAAACAACAACAAGGAAAGTGGGAGGGGGAGATAACTTGAGTAATCCGTTGTACACTCATTAGGTAATTCCTCGGGTTATTCAAGGATAAAACATAAATCCGAGGTAATTTGTGTAATCTCAAAAAATAAACGGTATTCCAAAATATTCTTAGGAAATATATGTAATTCTAACATAATCTCAAGTAATATCCAAAATTGCCAAACGAATCTCGCGTAATATCAGTCATCTGGCGTTATCTTCAGTAAACTTCAGATATCTCATTACCATATCTAATTCTATGGTTTGGGATAAGTAATGGCGTTTAGTTTTTCGTAATCTGTTATTTTTTTAAGAAATCTCTTGAAATATGTAACCTGGTATACACATTTTCAGCGAGTTATTCGTCCCTCGGGAAAGTGTAACAGCTTTTGTAAAACTGGCCGATACCGATGCGTTCATGTTATTAAAACCCAGGAAATACGTTTTTCTATATTAAGATAAATACCTTTTGAAATAAGTGACCAATTCAATGTTTATTAACAGATTCATTCATACTCACAACTAAAAACATTCTTCACCCTTGAACTATTTAATTTACAGAAGACAAAAAAACCTTAAGTTAAGTTAGAAGAGACCACCTATGGACTGTGAGAAGGAGGATAAAATACGTGAAAAAGTAGATTAGTCCATAATTAAAAGGGATAATATATCTAAATCCTAAACAAATTTGAAGAAATTAAAAACTTACTAATATCTCGTACCGATAGGTCTTCGAGCGAATCTCGGATCAAATAGATCTTCGAGTAAAAAACTACATAAAAACTAAATAAAATAGCCAGAAATTCCAACGGTAGACCGGTTTCGTTCTATTTGGAACTCATCAGTAGCGTGCGGGAAATCTGGCTGGCGACTGTTATATCGAAAAGAGAAACTAAGCCTTAACATTAAAAATTTCAAAACGCGTGCTAGTTCATAGACGATATCTAAACTTCCATCACCTTCTGCCAATTAATGACGTCGATACTCGTTCGAGCTTCTTCTGCTGTCCAAAGTAAAGCGTCACAGAACAATAAAACTTTGTTCGCAGAAGGGCAAACGGAGAATGTAAGTTTTATTAAACTTTCAACGATATCTCAAAACTGGATAGGCGGCAGGTTATTCAGGAGGTAAATAGACTGGTTATGTTTCCACGTCTTTTTAGGACCTGATTGGTCTGGTTTCCACGAAATTAGAGGAATTACCGGGTCTTGGTTCCACGTCATTAGAGGACTTGACGGGTCTGAGTTCCACGTCATTAGAGGATACGTTTCTATGCTGCAAAGCTCTAGATAATACCGGACATCTCTAGCCCGAAGGGTTTCATTGAGCTCCGGAACCAAGATTCTAAAACCATCTGCTTTGCTTCCATATCCCACGATAAATCCCTTGTAAGCCTCTTTGGTCAGCTTTCTTCTTTTCTCTTTCCGAATATGCACAAAGCTGTGTTCCAAAAACGCGGCGATGCTTCATTGACCGGTTTGGCTTTCCAATACACAGCTTGCACGGCGTCTTCCCAGGAGTTCATGTTGGTGCTAAGCGATTAAAAATTTAGGTTATTCTGTTTACGGATTCAGCGCGGAAATTCGGTGTTAGTCCAGGCTTAAAAAGTAAAATGGCAAACGCAAACTCTTCTTGCCCTGAATATTATCGTAGAGACCACACAATATTACCGTGGCTTTATACTCAAAATTGGAATATCGCTTCCTGAAACTCTTAAGAAACATTGTGGACTTATTTTGAACAGAGCTAAATCTCGATTCAAAACTGAATTCTGTTGTCTACTTAACCGTCTGCCTTCGTCTGCACTTAAGCGTTTCAAGGATATAAAATATTCGGAACTAGATAACATTCAGGAGCCATTCGCAATGTGCTGTGTGGCTCAAGATTCAAAATACCAATAATCTTTTGATATCGTGCAAGTTACTGTGTAGAACCCTCCTTAGTTCCTGTTTCCGCAATATTATCGGGTATTTCTGCCTTCAGATGCTCTCTTAGACACCGAACAGTTTTTAGAGATGTAGCCGAAGTTTATGCAGTTGCACCATCTGAGCCAGCAAATAAAAGTTGAAGTATTCCGTCTCGTCAATCCCAATATGATCCAGGGCTCGTTTCGAACATGATTCATCGGGCTTGCATATTTATTGCAGCTAATGGTTGTGTAATTGAACCGTACTTGTAATTTTAAAACCCTTTTCTAGCAGTGTGTCAGAATTTATAGCCCGGTGTACCTAGTAACAGTGACCATACCACCGCAGGCCTATCATCTAAGTTCCATAGGCCAGCATCCACCTAGCCCGGACAGGTGACAAATCCAGCATGGGTAGCAGTACCCTACTACTGATGGTCGCACCTTTGACGCAAGCCACTCAACCGAGCAGAAGGAGCAGCAATGGGTGGACCTATCCCCACTTCGCACACAGCAGTGGGATTAAGAGTGGATGCTGTAGCAACTCCAGCTGATACCCTACCTACGTAGGTAAAGAGTCAAACCCTTGGGAGAGAGCTCCTAAAGGGGAACGACGAGCACACAGCAGTCCAAGTAACCCGGCACAGCTGGCACCCGATATCCCAGTGTGACTCCAAAAGGCATGCCCTCATATGGAGGCCCACCGCCCCACAGTAGGCTACCCAATCCGCCGAAGCGGCCAGTTTGCACGGACCCTCTCCGTTAGCCTTAGCCGAAGCTCAGTATCCAGCCCAAACCTGACCATTTGATCAGAGATAAAATACCCAGTGCGCCACCGCCCTTATGGGTTACACGAGCCGGTATTATTTTACATAAGACCCACGTTATCTCTTTTCACGTATTTAAAGAAAGCTTATACAAAAAGGTATGACCTTCTTCTAGCAACTTGTTTTTATTCATGTTCTCGTATCTCAGTGAACAATAGCCTAATGTTCACAGATAAATTATATTTTTATGTTTTGGAGAATGCGCTACCAGGTTATCATAGAAATTAATGCATTTACCGTCTACTACACCTTCCCTGACAAATTCTATATTCTAAGTGAAATGGTTTTGGGGGAAAATGCACTGTTCGAGCAATTTGAGACACCCTGTATATCGCACACCAAACCTATAATTGAAATCGACACTCTTCAATCTCTAATACAAAAAACCTTCGGAAAAATATAAAAGAGCCATTAAAGATATGCAATGTATAGTTTAAAGTTTTTGTTATCAGTACAAGGTTTTATTACAGTTTTTTGGTATAAAAACGTGTATTCAAAATGTACCATTGGTTCAGTATACAAGTCTACTCTTTGATATTGTTCTTTAATATAAAATATATTAATCTAAACGCTGACATCGTCGTAATTAATTCGTTCTACGTAATGCTTTCCTGTAAAACTTCTAAGAAACCTATAGTGGTGACCGTTTGAACTGTTTTCGTGCGCTGCAGAGGTGTAAGTCGTTCCCCTCTCTCACTCCTTTTCTAAGGTATGCAACTATTTACAAAAGAAAGTATATAAAAAAATAATTTAACGTACGTTAATTTAAATAAGTTAGATCAGGTCATGTTATGTCACCTTACCATGTCTATAAAGCCGCGTTCACACTTTCGCTTAGAACCTGTTTTCATGGCACGCTTCTTTAAATTTCATGCGATAAAAATTGCATTCTAACCGATTCAAACCGGGTTTAAAGCTCTAGTTTAACCGTACATAAGAGAAGTTTGTAACTATTATCATCATTATAACAACTGTTAATAACTTCTTAATAAAACACTGCATATTTGAATTTAAGTGTGTTTCTTAGGCGAATATTAAATTCGCGAAACTTTCCAAAATAAAATAGGTATTCAATCTGTAACTCATCTGATCATTAATGAACTTTAAACAATTAAAATAGAGTGTATTTTGACCTTTTTGTATTATCTTAAATAAAAATAATAATAATAATTTACGGTAGATTAAAGCTGAAAATTGATTAATTATTAGTTATATAATTTATTGATAATCTGGACATCGGAAGTGAACGTTATAAAAACTATGACAATGTTATACTTTATATTGGGTATTAGCCATAGTTACCCTTTAGTAATATTGCTGACCGATCTTTCACCATTCGTTGTAATTATGTGTTTATGTGATGATTGTGAACAAGTTCCCGTCAGTTCATTTCTTGATTTAACTTCCAATGTGCTGTTTTCATTTACATTTCCATTCTCTAGGACGTAAACTACATCGACATAAGGTAAAAGAGCCAAGTTGTGAGTGACTAACAACCTCGTCTGTGAAATAAATAGCAAATTTTTATTAATAAAACATGATTCCAAAAAGTATCTTGAATCCAAAAAGGATCTGTATACTTTAAAGTCAAATGCACCAAATATTTTATCCGTGGGAAATTTCGAAAGGTACTGATCGTTTTACCTTCGAAGTAAGTAGATCCAATTTTCGTAAATAATATTTAAAATACGACGTTAAGCTATAAAATTAGCCAAATGCATGAAGACGGACAATGCTGCTAACTCGTTTGTTCGATTTCTGACGAGGCCGTTTTAATTATTTACTCAATTTTATATTAATATAAACAATGATTTGGTTATTATTATAACATTTAAGGTTAAAATTTTATTTTTAATTTTTCTGTCTGAATGAACGCTACTCTTTTTTTTATATTTTCGAATAAACCAAGTGCTGTTTATTTTCCGCAACATTTTTCGCATATGTTTTTAACTTTTTATCGATATAAAATGTCTTATATCAATAAACATACTACAAAACATTAATAGAGTTTCATTGTTAATCACTCTTACTTTTCTGTACTTATATTTGAATGAAAACGTTTTTCGTTCCAAATATGATTTGATCCTAATTTTGATTATTTTATGTAAAATATTTCATTCTTTCTCGGTATGACTCGCTTTTTACTGGATGTAACATTTTTAAGTTTACCTTAGGGCTTTTAAATATTTTGACTAATGTTGAAAGTCAAAAAGTTATATGCCCACCCACACTTAGGGTCTCGTTGACATGTGGTCAGAAATTTATATACCGGGGTTCGAAGCGATCAGGCAGCCTACTACCCAATAGGTCTCATCAGAATGCCTTACGTTAGCGTCCAAAAACCCAGACAGGTGACAAATCCAGCATGGGTAGTAGTACCTAACTACTGATGGTCTCAACCTCGACGCAAGCCACTCATCTCGACAAAAGGCGCAACAATGGGGCGACCAGCTTTCACTCCGCGCACAACTTTGGGATAGACAATGGATACTATAGCAACTCAATCCGACACCCTACCTTTGAAGGTAGAGATCCAAACCCTCCAGATAGAGCTCCTAAACGGGAAAAACGGTCACACAGTATTCCACGTAACCCGGAACAGCTGGCACCGGAGATCCGGTTGTGCTCCAAAACGCCGACAAATAGAAACACTGCGCCTCATACGTACACCCGCCGCCGCACAGCAGGTTACCCAACCCTACGATGAGGCCAGTTTGCCTGGACCCTCTCCGTTAGCCTGGGTCGAAACCCAGTTTCCAGCACATACCTGACCAAAGTCAGAGGTAGAGATAGGGCCATTTTATTAGAGTTAACATTTCCCAGTGCGCCACCGCCCTTAAGAATTACAAGACCTGGACTCCGACTTCAAGGTAAAGCCATCAGTTATAGTACATTTTGACCTGTTAATAGCCAGGTCTCTCTGACAATTGAAATTTACCTTATCTTTTAGTAATCCGTTCGGTCCGATCACTTTCGTGAAGATGTGCTTTGCCGTGTAAGAGTCCACAGCGCCAAGAGGGTCATCCAACAGGTAAATGTCTCTGTCCAAGTAGAGCGCCCTGGCTAAGCTCACTCTCTGCTTCTGACCACCACTTAAGTTGATGCCCTTCAGAAGCGTTAACCATCAGTTGTTATTTAAATTTAGCCCCATTGTATTTACATAGATAAACCCAAAAAACCTGATATTTTAAAAAATTAAATATTTACCATCTCCCCAATTTCGGTTTCGTCGAAAGCTGGCAATGTGTCGATATCATCCTTCAACGCGCAAGCTTCGATGATTCGTTCGTATTTTAGAGGTTCAAAACGGTTATTAAAAATAACGTTTTTTCTTAGTGTTTGATTTTGTATCCAAGCTTGTTGGGGGACATATGCTACGGAGCCCTGAAGAGGAGAATTGCTATCAACAAAATCGTTCACGAAAAATTATTCTTACAAAATTTCTAACTGGTAAGGCAATTAGATCGACTGAAATCTTGTACAAATTACATTTTTACCTATTACTTTAAACAGTATCTTCGTGAGAGTTTCCCGCAACAATGCCTTGTTATGCCTCTCATCCAAAAACTTTTAAAACGTTGCACCAGCTAATTATGCATATAAATCTCTTTCGAATGGAATATTTAAAATTTGATAAATAAGCTTCCGGATATATCTGGGCTTGAATTTTCTCAAATCTATTGATTATATACAGGGTGTCCACTAAAAAATGAACCAGGGCGAATATCTCAAAATCTGTTTAAGGTACGATTTTGAAATTTTCAAGTCGTATACAAGATGTAGGGGGAAACCTACTGCGAAAATATCGATGACCTTGAACCATGTCTTCAAGGTCATCCAAAAACTAACTCGAGAACAGAAATTGTTAGAAAGTTGTTTCCAATTAGAAAAGTGTTCCACGTCACATTGTAGGTCTAATTAGCTTTGATTCGATCGTATTTGACCAAAAGGAAGACAAGGAACTGTTTTACATTATCACAAATGTCGTTAAAAAGAAAATTGAAAGAAAACGCACATTACTCGAAACCAATTCGTGTTACAGCGAAATTTACTAGACAAACTCATTATGGTGAGAGTTTTTCAAGTTTGTAAAATTGGATGACTTTGAAGACCTGGTTTAAGGTGTGAAAACATTATCTTGCGATCCATTGGGTTTCGAAACTAGGTTTCAATAGGAAATTTGCTAATCACCACTTTTTCGTCAAAGTAGTTTTGAACCATGTCTTCAAAGAAATTCAAAAATTACCTTGAGAAATAACTTGAAACTGAATCAGCTTAAATCACGTCTTCAAGGTCATCCAATTTTACAAACTTTAAAAACTCCCACCATAATGAGTTTGTCGAGCAAATTTCGATGTAACACGAATTGGTTTCAAGTTATGTGCGTTTTCTTTCAATTTTCATTTTAACGACCATTGTGATTTTGAAAAACAGTTCCTTGTCTTCCTTTTGGTCAAATACGATCGAATAAAAGCTAATTAAATATACAATGTGACTTGGAACACATTTCTAATTAGAACCAACTTTCTAACACTTACGGTTCTCACGTTAGTTTTTGGATGACCTTGAAGACCTGGTTCAAGGTCATTGAAATTGTTAAACTAGAGACCCTCAATCCTGATGAGTATGTGAAGCAAATTTCAGCACTCTAACTGGAGTATCTTCACATTTATCAGCTCCCAAACCTCGCTTTCGACACGTTATCAACTTAACGACCTTCTGGTTTTTCATCTAGCATTTCTCGGCTTCCTATTGGTCAAATCCGATCAGGTCAAACCTACTTGTACTTAAAACGTCACGTGGAACACTTTTCTAATTGGAATCTACTTTCTAACACTTACAGTTTTCGGGTGACCTTGAAGACATTGTTTCGCATTAGGTTTCCCCCCTACATCTTGTACACGACTTGAAAATTTCAAAATCGTACCTAAAACAGATTTTGAGATATTCGCCCTGGTTCATTTGGAGTGGACACCCTGTATATAATCAATAGATTTGAGAAAATTTAAAATCATGGAATTACATTTTTCACCAATATTTTGTGATACCCATTTTCTTTGTGAGCCTGCCACGATAAGGTGGAATCGTAATGTAATAAATAATTGAGATCCAACTTTCATTTCAGCAATATATGTAGTTTCTACCAGCAAGCAACGAAACTTAAACCTTGTTCGCACGGAGAACTCCGACTACCCTGGAAGGGTCAATTCACCCCCCTATGTGAGATCCGTTGTCGTCCGAACGCTACTCGAGAAGACTGAACCACAAATCGGAGACGAACCTCGAAGATGTTCGTCTCCGACGTTTTCGTCACCTAGGGGGGTGAGATCCGAAATTTTTCTTTCGTGCGAAAAATTGACGGATTATAGAAAGTCCAGTTTCGAGGAAATATGCACGTGCGAACAGCTTTCTGAAGTTTCTTTCTCAATATATTTGGGAAAACCAGAACGGGAAGCCCCCTACACCCACTTAAGAAAATTAAAAACAAAATAATAAAATCGCATTACTGCTGTACTCTATGAAATTAATTTATATGTAGTTTAGCATAGAGTTGTCTTTGTTGACTCATTATAAATTTCCATTTTCGGTTTGTAGATATCTTTACATTTATCAGATGGGTTATCAAACGTTGATTAATTATTTAGAAATTTGAAATGGCCTGAATTGCTATAAACAAACTCATAATAGATTCAATTTCTACCTCATAAGCCATGTCCGAAAAATAAAATATTGAAAATGGAACTGATTGAAAAATGGTAGAGAAAATGACACCATAGTTTCTATAATGACACGTGCGAACGACTGTCGGATTTCCAAAATTCGGAGAATTCGAACAGTCGTCCGACTCCCCTGGTTGGGTGAGCTCACCCCCCTAAGTCAAGTCGGAATACTCAGTGCGAACATGGTATTAGCATTCTACGGCTATATACAATAGAAAACAAGTTGGCCAGCTAAAATATACCTCTCCTCGGAAGAATTTGCACTTGGGCGTATTAATTATTGGACACGGCACTCAACGATACACCGCCATATTCGAAACGTCCTCTTAAAAACGTGATACCGGTTCTATACTGACCGGTAGAATATTTGAATTATTATTAAAATAACTACTACAAATATTGCCTTAAGCAAATTTTAAAATTAATAGAGCAATAAACCAACTTATAATTATTAAATTATAGAAAATACCAAATTAACAACAATTGAACGCGCGAGAAACTATTTTAAAGACAAAAACCAACCCATTGTGTTAAAGCTCTTAAACAATCAAATATATAAGGAAAACAAAAACTAAGGGAAAGCCTTAATTGAAACTGCGTGGGCTCACCACGACCATCCAACGAAGCCGGTAAAATTCAATGCAAATAACAAAAACCGTAACCATGATTTATCCCTCACATTATCGATACTTTCGAGAAATGAAAGAAAAATATACATAAACTCAACCAAGCAACAAGTTAATTCAAATATCTAGGTAATACAAATTGTATTAGAAAAACCAAAAACACATTTCCCTTAACAATTCCCGGCTTATAACACACGAAAAACCCTAAACTGAAAAGTGAAGGCTCTACAACAGCGCGTATCGCAATATAGATAAAAACAACGTCACTACACTAATCAAGATGTATCACACATTTAAAGCCAATAAGAAACTACGTAAAATAAATTACTAAAATACGAGTATGGTAACCAAAACGAAAAGGCATAAGAGCGCGATGTATACAACTCGAAACTGTTATCATAAATTTAAAACCAATCGTTATCAGTAAACAGAGATTAAACAAATTTAGTTAAATCAGAAACTGACGAAAATGTTGTTAAAGAAAAAAAAATTACACAATTAAACATGATGAAGTTGTCAAAAACGACTCAACAATACTTATCAATGTAAATGGAAAAACAACTCCCCAAATCGTTTGATAAATAAATATGAACTCGATTGAAAACAAAATTAAATAAAAAAATATCTACAGGAATATTTATTTCAACCCATTCTAAAAACAGTCCACCTTTACTTCAACACTTTGCTAATATTTTTTTTTTTCAAAAGAATGATGGGAAGGCGATGGCTCAGCGGTAAAACGTCCGCGTAGAAGCAATTTTACCCTGGTTCAATTCCCAGTGAAGACCGTACTTAATATAAAAGTAATCAATTAATTTTCAATTTGATTTAATTTATAAATAAAATTATAAAATTATATAGAATAAATTGAATCCCGAGCGATACAATCGCAAATTGGTAATAAGACGTATAAAGTTATCATTTGGTGGAAACCCTGCCAATTGGACGTTGAGACGTTTATCGGTCCATCACAAAATTCAAAAACACGCTGGAGAAACGTTATTCTACGCCCGATGACGAAACGAGGGGGTTTTGGATTTTTTTCCCTTATTCCAAGAAACTGCGAACGTGGTGATTTCCAGAAACGGCATACGCAATGATAATACTTTGCCCCGAAAATGCGAACGCGTTCGTATACAGACGGACCCACAGACCTACAGACATGGTAGAGCATATAATGTGGCGATAGATAAGCGGATTATAAACCTCTAGCATGGATAAGAAGATTTATAGATACTTATCGATAAATCCTCTTATCCATAATCGCCATATTTATAGATTCAAAATTATGGAGCGCTCAATTTATGGATCGCCTATTTCATAGGCGAGGTTTAAAATAGCGGTCTATTTTTACACCAAAAAATGTATCCGTATACGACGTTTTACGGAGCCTCACTTACCTGTCTTTTTGAAGGATACCTACAATAACGTTTACCATTCAACCCACTGATTTATCGACTTTTCGCTTTGGAGGTTCCCCGTCTTTTTCCAACAATAGCGACCCGAGCATTTTACTCGAAGAATACTTTATTTCCCCCTCTCTGTTTTGGAAGAATAAGACGCGTTTCGCGGCACGCATTCAATTGCCTAAAAAGAACATACAGTATGTGAAATAACGCATCTATTTTTATACGTTTGATTATCTTTTCATTTTCATAATACACCAGATTCGGTAATTGAGTAGAACAAAGGAACATATGGTAGGCTTGAAGAGAAGATGACAGGTTACGTCTTTCAATCAGGTTGTTATAATTGGTAATCACGTTAGACGCGTTACCATTTTAATTTTTTTTAAAAGATCCATGGAGGAATTATAAGAATAAAATTTAAACGGAGGAAACACCAAAGACAGGCGGGTCGAAAGCTCACGACAGTTTTTGAATAAACTTTTGTTTTGAAAATCCATGTGTTTCCTCCGTTTGAATTTTATTCTTTTTACCATAATTACCAAAACATCGAACCATTTCCTTAAATATACCCGAATCTCCGTGTCCAAAATTGATGCCTCGATGCAAGGTCTCCCTTTACCAATTTCCGTCAAATTCTTATAATGGCGTGAATACATATAAACTCCTAACTGAAACTCTTCACTTTTCCCAAAACCTTTGTAAGCTTTACTAGCCAGAATTTCAAAAGTCAGACCTTCAATTTACCCGAGTTCCAAACTGAATTTATTTATTTTTTCCCTTCCCGCGTATGGGATTCTAGTAGGTACCAATTCTGAAACATTTTAAGGCGATCGGCCTCAGACAGATGGAGGATTGGAAAGTTAAATCATTAAAAAGGAACACTAAACGCTTCCTGTGGTTTATTTTCCGTTGGAAAGTGGCGTAATTTTTTCATTCTCCGAAATCATGAGACAGCTTAACGCTTTAAAGTCCGAATTAGAAAATTACACAATCCCGAGGGCTCTCCCTGATATAAATATCATTTCGATGACTCTACCCCCCCGGGGGAAATCAAGTTTGGGTAAGATTTTTAATACTGGGAAAATGAATTTCGTTTGAAAATATAGAACTGAAATTACAAATAGGATGAAAAATGCCATTTTTTTATCCATCGGCCGATTTTTTTTCCAAAATGAGATTATGCGAACCAAAATTAATACCCTACGAGGAATTTGAAAAATGGTTTTTTACAGGAAGTGGGGGGAGCGAAATAATCTCGTTTAACCGAGATCGTTAGGGACAGGGAACAATTCTGTAAACTATTTAATGATCCGAATATCGAGCGGAAGTGTTTTGGCGATCAACGATAGGACGTTGTTTTTCAAATGGGAGCATCTTAAGGCAATTGATCCCGCTTTAGCCCACGTAAATGTAGTTTTAGCTTGCTACACCACGTCTTTCGCTAGGATGAGACTACGCGCATTTAGAAGCGCTCGGCGAACAAGGTTTGTACCACGATACGGACGGTTTAATATATAGATCTGAAAACGGGGAGAAACTAGTCAAAGAAGGGACGTATTTAGGAGATTTGACCTATCAAAATCCCGAATCTCGATGATTATCCCGGAGAAGAATTGGAACAATGGTCAAATCGGGGGATTATTCAACCGCAATATTAGCTTCGTGTTTTTCAACAAGAATATATTTGCGAAATCTAAAGACGCGCGGGACGGTTTGATAACCGCAAATTATATAATCTTATTTCAGAACCCGCGCGATCAACTTAAACCGGGGATATTATTCCCTCAACTTAGAGGCTCTTATTACAGATTGCCTATCGAGGCATATCTCGACGCTACCAAACGCCCCCACGGGTAAATCATTATAGACATTCGTCGACAATGCCCTGAAAAGTATAGGTTAAGAACGGATATTTTTGCCGGTGAAACCGAAATGGTCTTTCTCCCTAACAAAAATGGGGGAAATTAGTATTAAGTCGGACGAGAGAAAGAACCCTTCTATATTTTGAAAATGTGAGCCCTGGTTGTCGCACATAAAGATTTTCTCTCGGATCTCTCTAAATCAAATTTTAAACAACGACGGGCGATCCTCTATCACGCTAAAAAACCTTTAATCGACACTATATCGGAGTGTTTTCATATAACCTTGAAATGTAATATAAAGTTAAACCCTGGTCATAAACGTAAACTTGCTAAACAAAAGAAATTCCTTAGGCAGATAGCCTCCAAGAAAGTAGCCTGGCGTAAGAAAAAGTAAATTTTAGTTCAAAAAGGTCACGGGATTCTAAGTTTCCTGATCCCTACGGTAATATCAGCACGGAATTTTAAGTCGTTCTTAAGGGAAATTAAAATGTACGCTCAAAAGATAGTGTTCGTTCCAGCCGACTCGTTAGGTCATAATAATAAAAACGTCCTATCCCTCGAGATAGCCCTCAATTTTCGTTTCCCGATCCGCCATGGGTGATATCAATAAAAGCAGGACCGACGTTCTCAATTCCAATCTCGACATTAGGGATAAAGTTAAATTATTCGAGCAGATGTTTCACCGATATCAGGGATATAACGACGAAGCCAAAACCTAGAAAAGAAACCGATTCAGTAAAGGGCAAGCGCTTAAGAGCTAGTTAACCGACTGATTAGTTTAGGCGATAGAGTTCCCGGGTCAGACATCACTACGCTTGTAAGCTTCAGCGCTGGGGCTATAAATAGGAAACGAACGCCTACCTCTATCGGGTGAAAAGAGTTCGACTCTCGGTTTACGCCTACGGGGTCCTTAAAAACACCATCTCGCGAGTGAGGAAAAAAATTACATTTTAAACGAAACCTCTAGCTAGAAAAGCCTCGGTTGTTCGAACACCGCTTGAATTACAACCTCTGACCTTATCGAAGGGGTTATCAAGAGAAGCAAGAGAATCGGCGCGAAAAAAAGAAAAAAGAACAGCTGCTATGGGAAGAGTTTATAACCCCGAGACGAGCTTGAAAAAAATTATTACGATCCCAAACACTCAGTCAGTTTCGACGGATTGGAAAAACTATCAGGCGGGAAAAAAAAAGTATTTCGCGGGAAACGGTAGAAAAATGGTTAACGAAGTAAGAATCTTACACGTTGCATAAGACCGCCTATCGGAATTTAAAAAGAAACAAGGTTTTCGTGACAAATATAGGCGATCAGTTTCAAATGGAATTGGCCAATATAAGAGACATTGCCGAACACAATTCGAATATAATTACCTACTCGTATGTATCGATACATTCTCAAGACGCGCCTGGGCTGTCCCCATAAAAAGTAAAAAACACGAGGAAGTAATCACGGCGATCGAGAAAATATTCGGTGATCTCACCCCTCTTAAAGTTAAATTCTTTACTAGCGAAAACAATACTATTAAAGCGTGCATGGTCGAGAGACTGAATCGTATGCCAAAAACGAAAATTTACAAATAATTTACGGCTAATGACACCTATAGATACTCGGACGTAAAACCAAATAATATCCTAAAAGTATTTAAAACCATATATAAGGAAATCCCCGCGAAAAGCCGGCGTCTGCCTAAACTTAAAGTCGGGGAGTTTTTCCGTATCAGTAAATACAAATGGATCTTCGATAAAGCCAACCCCGGTAATTTGTCTAAAGAAGTCTTTAAAATCACCCGTCTCGCGAATTCACAGTGTTTCAAAATCGACTTTTTAGAGACAAAATTAAATATCAACTCAATATTATAAATGTATATATATTATAAATTGTGGTTTTAAGTTGTATCCGAAAATATAAATTATATTTCGCTACCTGCCACCAGAGGGCCAAACGTTCCCTACATGGAATTCCACTGAATTTCTTTGTGAAAAGCGTGTATAGAATTATATTAACCATAAATTTAAAGTTTGGTGAAATTCGGTTCAACATATCTTCTGTAAAATGCCATCAAAGGGCCAATTTTGACCAAAATACGGCTTTTTCTAAAGGCTTTTTATCCAAAAGTTGCAAGTTGTTGCAAAATATTTAATCACCTACTTGTAGAACCGTTCCTGTAGGTTAACGTACTAAAACCCGAGCACCAATCACCTCCAAGTTTTTAAGATTTATCAAGTTTTATCACGTTTAAAAATAGACCCCCTCTTTTTCTAGGAAGTCGTTCCCCCTCAGTGAGAGAGGTGATATACAGCGTTTTACTCAGCTTCCATTAAAAGAAGCATTGTGAGAAAAATAAAATCCCTAGTTTCAGAGGGTTTCCCTGTAAGTTCTTAAACGTTAAGGAGCTAGCGAAAGCGGGTTTCTTTTACCCTGGGCACAGTAATAACGTTATGTGCTTTTCCTGCTTGGGGGTCGTCAAGGGTTGGATGACTAACGACGTCCCTTAACTGAAACATATAGAACAGTATCGCTTAAGCAAATTCGTTAATGACGAGAATACCACGAATGTTCCTGTCCTAGAACGGGCTTAAGACGATAAAAGGGTTGAAAGAGATAGAGCTCAATCTTATGCACCGCGAGCTCGCTAGAATTCGCTCGTTTAAGAAAGGGTTCCCGGTTAATATCGTAGGTGGTAGAGCCTTAGCTCGGGCGGGGTTTTATTATACAAATTACAAAGATCCGGTTTAATGTTTCGCTTGCGAGGGGGAACTTATGGCTTAGGAAAATGATGACAGCCCTTTCGGCGAATATAGAAAATATTTCCCACATTGTAAATTTCTATTAGACGAGGAATGTGGTAACATAAGTCATTTTTTAGCTGATGAGGATATTGTAGAAACTAATCAGTCACCTTATTCCTCGACTGCCGAGAAAGCAGTAATATACTGTTTTATAAAAGAGGTGGTTGACACTATAGAGGGGGTAAAAAGAAACGACAAGAGTCTAGAAATTTTTGTACCATTGGATAATAGATTTTGTGACCCTCTCTTTTCAACTTTCTTATGGTGTGAAAAATTCCTTTATTCATGGGTGATGGTGGTGGTTCTCTCTCTCTCTCTCGCCCTCCCTCCAGGGTTAGGTATTTTCCAGGGATTTAAGTTCGAGAGAAATCATTTGATCGGTATTTTACGAAGGTGTCGGACAAAGTTTGTTAGCTTCCTCTTAATAAAAAAATTTAATTCTCTGGTGAAGCGAGTCGCTAGTTTCAAAACATTCCTGGTAGAATATATGGACTGCATCGAGCTAGCCCAGGCGGGGTTCTTTTTTATCGGTCATAAGGCACTTACCATGTGTTTTTGGTGCGACGGTTTGGGTGATGGGGTCTTACCTTTTCCATTCGCACATCTCATTTCCTCACTGCGACTACGCAAAACTGGAGTGCGCCAAGCTGCAGGAAACGTACCACGCCTAGCTCGGTCATATGCGTTTCTCAGCAGAGAGGTTGAAGTCCTTCGCCGTCGGTTTCCCGTTAATGAAGCCTACCCCCGAGAATCTCACAAACGCAGGTTTTTTATACAAACTTTGCGGACTGCGTAAAATGTTTTTATTGCGGTGGAGAGATCCAGGACTGGGGGTTGAAGATCACCCATTTCGGGAACACGGGAGACTATTACTGTGGCAACATCTTCAAAAAAATTGTTTCCCCAGGACGGTATCAAAGTCGTCAAATTCGATGCCGTTCCTGTAACTTTTTCCAATTAATCAATTTCATTTTAAAAGAAAAATCTTAATAATTGGTAGTATTTTAAACCCTATACTAATAAACCGTGTAAAAAATGTAATAAAAATGATTTAGTAGAATACTGGTATCGCTATTTTATCAGTACTCATACACACACATTAGGTATCCGTAAAAAGGAGAAAGGTAAGTTAAGGTATCCATAAAAGGAGAGTGGTAAGGGAGGCTCTGTAAAACGTCGAATACGGATAAATTTTTTCGGTGTAAAAATAGGCAAGATTTAAAATAGCGGTCTATGAAATAGGCGATCCATAAATTGAGCGCTACATAGTTTTGGATCTCTAAACATGGCGATTATGGATAAGTACTCATAAATCTGCTTATCCATACTAGAGGTTTATATTCTGCTTATCTCTCGCAAGGTTATAATACCTCACGGTTATTTTAAAACCCCTTCTAGGTGACATAGTACGCTCGGAGAAGTAAAAATGTAATAAGACAAGTATTTTTTACCAATTACTAAAAGTACGTCACCTCTTAGAGTGCTTTGTTGACATCTTTAAAACGTCATTTATTTGTTTGGTCATTAATGCCCTAGAATGCTAATATACATCTGTTGCCTGAAATATTTGACATTTAATTTTTCTAAAGACAGCGTCATAAAACAAAGTTACAATTAATGAAATCATTTTGTACGTATTTATTTCCTGTTTTTAACAAGGTTTATTCATCAAGCTATTCTCGCTGACAATTAAGGACGCAGAATAAATTGTAGACGGGAGAGCGACTATAATATATTTAGCCTATTTGCCACAGTTTTCGACTGGATAACCTTTTCAGACTTAACTTACGACTTTCACTAAGGAGGTTGCTATGTTTTTCAAAAAAGTCTACAATTGTACTCACTACTCGAGCTAGAACCACATTTTGAAAAGTGTAATTCTTGAATGTGATTCTATATTTTGTTACATTATTGTTAGTTCAGTTTCTGTATATTTTGTTGAAGATGAATTTAACTAAGTTTTGTCTTTGACAAATGGTAACTGTTTGATAATCATATCTCTAAGGTTTATTTACCTTAAACAAAATCAGTTATACATTTTGGGATCTTCAGTTATTAGGAAGCTAAGCTAAATTTACAAAAAAATTCTCAAAATATCCTAATAAAGTAAACGTTACGTTAGAAAATCATAAGTAAGAAAGCTGTGGGTTTAAATAATTCGGTCATTAAGATAAATCAGCTCCAGCCGATAGATATTATATGACGATCTAAGATTATATGTGATGAGTGTTGTCTGCTATGTTAACAGTAAAAAACAAGAAATTATTTTTAGCATATACCGATACTCCTATGGGAACTTCAATGGTTTATTGACTTTCAGTTTTTAAATTGATAGATTCGTCAATTTCGGCATCACGTTTTCAAAAGAACTGAACCGATCATGTAGATGATGGTATTTTGTTTTACTACGAAATAAACATCAGCAACAACATTCAGCGAAATGAATGCATTTTATATAATATGTCGATAAATGAGCTACCTGAACATGTACCTCTCCCGACACTTTCACCATATCTCCAAGAATAGTTGATAACAGGGAAGATTTTCCTGAGCCAACGCTTCCAATAACAGCTGCAAACACCCCTTTTGAAATATTTATATCTATGTTTTTAAGAATGGGATCGAGTTTAGTTTCCCAACTGAACGAACCTCCAATTATTTCAACTGCTGAAAAAGAAATACACAATACCAAATTAAACGTTATTAAAGAAACATTATTTTACAAAACCGCCAACTTGAAACGAAAAAATAATGCCTGTGGCCTAATTCTATCAAAACAATTCTAAGTCATCTACAATATTTAAAAATAATTATGATATATCTATTTAAAAGGCAAATAATAATATTGACGCAATATCGATACAATTGTGTGGGATACAATTAAAGTGTTAATGAGGAAAATTTAACACCTCGGACAAAAATTACATCACATTTTTATGATAATCTGGTAATAAGCTAAGACCAGCTCGTTCGGACCAATTCAATTATCAACTTCTTTGTTTCTACTCGGTCTGTATCTGCTATACAGATATTTCAGTTGCAATTGTTTCACCGGTAGAAAGTAATTTAAGCATTAAATTGGTTTCAATTCACTTTTGTAAGATAAATTGACGACAGCTAAAAGGAATTTAAGAAATAAATTTATAACATTAATAATCAGTTAACCTAATACGCAACAAATCACCATAGGCCTAAATCAACTTGCGATTGGTAAAGCCAATAACGGGTGGCCGGGTTAGAATGCGTAGGGGGTAGTGGCAAGCCGTTTATGCCACGTGAGTCAACAGTTCCCTACATTTACTTTAACCATTAGCAGCAAATTCTTGGGCTCTCAAACACAACTCATTATTTTATACAAATAATTTTTGCTAAAATGATGATGACTTTTCAGTTTAAGGGTTGGTTTTAGGTTTTGGAGGCTGTTTTTGGGGGTCCATAATTCTGAAACCAAGCACTTAAGGATTATTTTAAATTGACATTATTTACTCATTAGGACCCTTAGAAAACACTCGTTAATTTTTATCCAACTTATCCTTTACACCTTGTAAAAAGTCTTTTTTAAAGTTAAAAATAAATGCCCATAAAGGAAAGTTAAAATCTGGTGTAAATATATTTCACAAAGTTTGATTTTTAAGTATTGTGTGAGTTTCCAAAATTTTTAAAATATCAAAACCAAAATTGACCTTATACGCTTAAATCATTAAGTTTCCTTACCTGATTTCGAATTAACATTTTCGAGTGTTATATATGAACGTCTTTCTTCAGCATTTAAAATCGTATTAATTCTATCGAAAGAAACTCGACTCTGTTAAAATATCAAAAATCATTATTTTGTTACTTTAAGATACAAAGTTTTTTATCTATACCAAAAATGCGGCATTAAACATATCAGGTATGTATCGAAGAGTAGTATTGAAAGCCGCAAATATTTGCAAAGATACGAAAATAGTTGCTGGAGTTAAATCTGTTGAATCGTTCAGTAACAAATAAATGGTGAAAGATACGAAAGGAGTCTAAAATAAAAAATAAATAACAAGAAATTTAATTAATTAAACCTTGGTCACACTGTTACTTGAAACAAGTTGTAATGATAAGTTTATCTCTTTTAACTGGACAAAACTGGAATTGAAACCTTCTTAAAAGGTATATAACCGGCAAAGCAATCTTTATGTAAGACACTTTTACTTTAAAAATTTATCTGTGCAATGGTGCCAAACATTTTTTAAGTTTATATTCCCTTTAAGCTAGGTTTAACGTTCTGGTGTGGATGCGTTTCGTCCTCCTACGTCTCTATTTTATGCACCATCACGCCCCGCAGCAAGAGGAGCCGGGTTCGATCCCAGCTTGTGGCACTGGGTAAAAAATCGGAACAACTCCTTCTGCGTTGAGATTGTAACTTATCTCCCCACTGGTTTAAGGGGTTTTTCCCCGAGTTCTTCCGTTTATAATAGTTAGTGTAGGGAGCTGTTGGCTCGCGTAGCTTGCCACCACCCTCCTACGCAGTGTAACCCGGCCACCTGAATTAAAGGCACTAAGAGTCGCTCGATGGTTTAGGCCTAAGGTGGTGCCTTGGTTATTAGCCTAGCTGATTATTATTTATCTCTAAAGATATTCGTATATTAATAAACAATATATTTATATTAATACGAATATTCATGAAGCTTGTAGATAATATATCGATATAGCATTAAGGTCAGCCTTGAGGAAAGTAAGGACCCCTCTTGCGTTAGCAAGTTCTATGTTTTACCCTTAACAGTATACTGTAATTTTAAGTCGCCTTTGGAAAATTTATTATATCAACAGTAAATGTTACACAAATAGTTAAATAAAAGGTTCAAAGGCCGTTTTGAAACACCTGAAAAATAATTGTTTCGCTTAACTTTTCGTTTACATATTCCACCGAGTAACGAGTTCCTAAAAAGAACAACTCTTTCTGTGTAGAGTTAAAACGTTCTCTCCTCACTGGTTAGAGGGTTTTTCTCCGAGTTCTTTGGATTTCTATTTTCTTAAAAACAAGTAGAGGTTAGCGGTAAAAATGAATGTAGCAAGTTACTAGCTCACGTGGAAAATAGGGCTTTCCACTACCCTTCTACGCAAATAAACCGGGTCACCAGTAAAAAGGCGTTTAAAGTCGATAGATGACCTAAGTTGATGCTTTGTGTATTAGCCTAGCAGATTCAAATTATTATTAAAACACTATTTTCGGCATCAATTAAAATAGAAGCATTAATTGTTTTTGCTTCATAGAAAACTTATGGTTTAAAGCTAAGATTATTAAATTTTGACACAGCTGGAAAAATATTCGACCTTAAGTATTCTTATCACGATTACGGTATTTTAAATAACAGTTCGACAAGTTAACAACCAACCACACCCCGAGGCTACGTTGAGGTATAGTTATGACCACAAACCCTTAAGTAGCTTCTCGTATTGAAGCTAACGCAGTCTAATGGTAAGTCCTCCTTGGAGCTTATCAGGCCTTATTAATTTATCGCAAATTTAATTTAATTCGAGAACCACTTAAAACGTTTGGTCAGGAATTTAAAAATTTTAATTTAATCGTTTGTACCATCTGTTTGAAACAATACTTGTAAGCCAATATTATGAAACAGAATGCGAAAATGAGATTGATAAATCGTTATCGACCAAGCGCAGTTAATTCCTTAAAGTGCCGCACATTACCTCCCGATAATCAAAATTATAAAATTTTATAAAAATTACCAATGTGGGGACGATCAGCCACAATGAAGAGTTTATCGCTTGGATAAATGCTAATTTTTTTAAAAGCAGCGCCTCCTGGTTCCTTACATTTTCCACTAAAGACTGATAAGAATTTTCCCACGCGTAAAACTTAAGAACTCACACCAGTCAATATTTCGTTCATTATTTTCAGGCGTTTATCCTTCAATTTCATGAGCTCTTGCTAAAAACATAATTTAATATTAGTCACCAATTTTAAGAAACCTCAAATAAATGACAAACATTAAAATACAAATGACCTGGTATTTTTTATATAACTTTGTTAAACAGATATTGAGAGGAAGTGAAATTGTCATTATTAGAACTCCATTTAAAGCCGATATTCCTAATAGATTCCACAAAAGATAACTTCCAACTGTTATCATCACAGGTGCTGTTACGATCGTAAAAGACAGTATGATAAGTTTTCTTAATTGTTGCACGTCGATTGACATGGAGTTTAGTATTGTGCCAGTTGATAGATGCCGATTTCCAGTAAATGACAGTCTAAATATCTAGAACAAAACCAAAAATGCATTACAAATTAAAGCGTATGACTTTAGTGAATCTTTTTTAAATGCGTTAGTTTGATAAAAATACTTCTAATGTGATTAAAAATTTAGGCACATAAAACCTCTATTTATATAATTACTGCAAATTTTGTGCATATACATTTATAAACACCCAATTTTATTATATTTAAAAGACTGATTTAAATGTCACTATCTTATTACAAATTGAATTTTTGTGACAAAAATCCGTTGAAAGCCACTTTACAAATCGAGCGAGAGGTTAGTTGTGGGTTTCAAAGTCGCTTGATAACTTAAATCTAAGGTGGTGCCTTGGGTATTATCCTAGCTGATTATTATTACTATTTTTATTGTGGTTTATACAGCACATTGCAAGACATTTCGATGAAACTGATAGCGTAGGTTCTTTCAGTGCATTTACTCCTATTGCATATAGGCTTTTTAATATCAATAGATGTTTTAGTAAACAGAAGTATTAAAATCGGTATAATAGTTTTTTTTGATAAATTATTCATCTATACGTGTACCCCTGTAGCACGCGGCCATTGGTTAATGGTCGGACTGTTTTAAAGGTTTCGTGATTAAAATAGAAAAGTGGGGTTTTTAGACGTTATTTCTATGGTGCACACATCAACTTAGTTTAATTGCCGATTCAAAAGATACCTTACACGGTTTCCCATAAATCATAATAATAATATTTAATGTGGTTTTATGAAGACCAAATATTATTTCCAATTTGCTTCCAATAAGATGCACTCTGTGATTAAGACGAGCGGGCGACCTACATGAACCAAGGGCTAAATTTGTTTTCCGTCCGACCGTTTTTCCAACTTATTTGTATCCAGTTCTTGCACAGCATTTACTTTTTAAAAACGGTATAGTATTGGCGCATCGGTAAAGGTGAAGAAGTTAACCATGATTCGTTGGGCGACAAGTAACTGTAGAACAAATTTAATTATAGTAATTTGCCAAGCATAAAACATTTATGTTACCAACTGTCAAATGGGACACGTTTAGAATTTCGGTTACATCATAAGAAAGATTTTTATGTCCAGAATTCTGAACTATAATAATCAGCTAGGCTAATACCCAAGGCACCACCTTAGGCCTAAGTCATCAAGTGACTTTTGAAGCCTTTAATTCAGGTGGCCGGGTTACAATGCGTAGGAGGGTGGTGGCAAGCCCTGCATGCCACGCGATCGAGCAAACAGCTCCCTTCACTAACTATTACCGTTAACCTCGACAAGTTTTTATGGAAGGGGAAACCGAAGAGCTCGGGGGAAAACCCCTTAAACCATTGGGGAAAGAACTTGCAAACTCAACGCAGAAGGAGTTGTTCCGAGTTTTCACCCAGTGCCACAAGCTGGGATCGTACCCGGCTCCTCTTGCTGCGAGGCGAAAGTGCTAACCACTCCGCCACCCCACCTTGTTATAAGGATAAGTATGTTTTTAATTTTACGGAATATTCCTAGGGTCCTTTTGAGTCATAAATAAACTATTAACATGGGTCCTTAAATGCCATGTTTCAGAGTTTTAGGCCTGGAAACCATAAAATAGTAATAATAAGTTCGGTATACAGCCTTGAACTCAATTGTTTCCATTTATTCTTCATTTGATGTGAAAGGTGAAGCGATAAACACAAAAGCAAATGCTAAAAGTTCAATATTAAACAAACAGAAGTGTGCTAAGTCCTAGAATAATTTTATTAATACCAAGTTCGATTATTTAATAAAAACGAGACTAATCAACACTGTTTTACATGGTTAGAAATGTTTCCCCGATGGATGCTGGATAGCGCTACTTATTTTGGAAAGCAAACAAGAGCGAAATTTGAGTGTTAGAGAAACTGTTGAAGACATGGATTGGTATTGCTACCGTTTGATTTGCAAATAGCCGGACCATTTAGCCTTGGCGAAACATGAAATAACAGTAACAATACGAATCCGAACGTTTTAGTCTAAGTTATTCTTTGAGACTAACACCAGTTGCGTAGGCGTTATTTTACTTAATCTTCTCTGAACGCTTCACGTCAGGGGGATAAATTTCAATATCCTTATTTGACTTTTTGTATCGTCAGCGATGTCCTTTAGACTTGGTAATTTAATATTGAAAAAAGGGTTCGATTTAAAGAAAATAAAGCGCTGTATCGATCATTCATTTAATTGTTTCCATTCAGTATCTTTATCATTTATTTTTGAAGATGTTAACGCAATTTCAGTTTTAAATGTATCTTTATCCCCATAAAATTGCTTTTCCGGCCAGTTAGACCGCAGAACAGTGGTTAATTAGCTCACTTTATAATAACTCTTAAATGTCTGAATCAAATAATAGAAGCTAATAAGTATGACACGCACGGAACATTATTACGTAGTAGGGTCAAATATTTATGTTACGGTAAATTAGATCACCAAGTGTTCCTCGGTACGCCGTGGAAAAATAGCCCTCTAGACGGTGAAAAAAAGGATGAATGCAAATTTGTTTAAATTCACCGACCAAATAGAAGTTCAAAATGATTGCTTTCATTTTAAACGGAGCACTTCATAAGGAAAGAGTGGGTTTTCTTTGAAAGGAAAATAAAACTGACAAACGAGACGTCATCGTTTCGATGCAACAAGTACTTATGACCAATTTTATCCACTGGACTGTCGATAAAGGTTTACGGGAATGATGGATCATACTGGTCCAGATCATTCAATTAATAAATTATAAACGGTACTGAAGTAAACCCATTTTTGTTTTGGAAAAATGTTTATGAAATTGAGATGATGAAAACGCAATAAATATCGAAAATGAAACACCACAAACTGGATGGAAAATAATAATTGTTTAGGCCTTCCATGTTTTAAGCCTGTGAATATGTTGTTCAGACATTGCCGGAATCTTTTTATTTACAATTAAGCATCACAGATATTTCGGTAGTGGGCACCACAGACGTGCCAAAAACTGTAATAAGTATTGGGTAAAAGTATACATTTTGAGGGTACCCCAGCGACAAAATAGCTGTTCGAAAACGTGACAAATAATGTACTTTTATTTTAACAACAAATCGAAGAAACGCTACGCGCCAAACGAAAACAGCATGATCAACCTTAACCTTCAAATTATACTTTAACTTATAAAGTATTCATCACCAAAATGAGTACTTTCCGTTTCGTTGTAGTATGGTCCAAACTATAATTTAAAAAAAAATATTTGTGAGGTCCGCTTTACCCAGTTTGGTTTCAATCGTATATTAAGTGTATCCAATAGGAGGTTTTCATGGGATATTTCAATTTTAGACAGTCCCAAAATCTTTCATATCAGTCCATATTTTTAGATAACTTTCAGGTAATTATTTATATTTATCCAAATGAAAATAAGACATTGTGAATTAGTGTAGGGAGCTGTTAGCTCGCATTAAATGAAGGGCTTGGTTTGACCCTCCTACGTATTTTAACTTGACCACCGGAAAAATAGCTTTAAAATTCGCTCTATGACTTAGGCCTAAGATGGTGCCTTGGGAAGTAGCCTAGCTGATTATTTTCCAATGTATTAGAACTATGAAAGTGTGGTATTTGACATTTAAATAATAAAATATAGTTTTTAAAAAATAAAATGAAAATTAATGTAATACAAACTTTTTGTAAAGAACCGTTGACAATGATGATCGAAGGCGAGTGAAAGCTTTAAGTGCGCTTAAAAATCGATATTCTTGAATAAACATTACCATTATGTTAATGGCAAAGAGAACGAAAGCATACAGCACACCTTTCCAAAGTGGTTCATCGTTCGATGAAAACTCAATCAGAATCCTAATATAAATTTTTGAAAATTATTCAGAATTTTTATATTTTTTGCCTTGTCAAACTCATCTAGCAGTAAAATGTATTTATAATTTAGGTAATACCGCGTCGCGTTGGTATCAACTCTTTTTTCATTGCGATTAAATACTAAGTAATTCGTAAAAATATACACCCATAGATTACAAAAAACTAACATCAGCTATAGTTGATTTTTTTTTAAATATTTGGCTAAGCATTTAAAAAAAATTAGCTATGATGTCGGTATGTTTGCTGTTAACGTTTTAATTTAGTATGCCTGATGAACACTGCTTGGACAGTCGAAAGCTTGCTGTGGCTTTTTAGTAATAAAAGTTTTATTAAATTCCATGAGTTCCTTCTTTTAAATATTTTATTATAAAATCTTAAAACATTTTCATATTAAATCAAATTTGTATGGTAATTTTATTATTATATAGTTACATTTATTAGTAAATACTAACTTGATAATAAATGGAGGGACGAAAGTAAGTAAGGTCGCAACCAGTTCCGACATTAGAGGCAAAATCAACCCCCACCCAAAAGCCTTTAGGAACGCAGATTTAACATCAACTTTCCCTTGAGGTAGCACTTTAAAAAATTTCATTCGTCCTTCTGGTTTATATTTTCTAAAAAAAAAATTAAATTGTTGGTTTAAAATATATAAAATTATAGTTTTAATACAGGATGGCCCAATTTGCTATGAAAAGGCATTTTTCTCAACAACTATTTAATATATAATCTTGAAACTTTCAGGGTATGAGAATTGCGTTGGGATCGTTTCAAATTGTAAATTTGAAGACAAAAGAACTTTTCCCTTGTTTTAATTTTTTTTGAACGAGCTGTCGTTTAGTTAAGTGGCTCTGATTTGATAGAAATTGTTTATCGTTCTCTCATTTGTTAAACAACCTTTTGACCTGCTATGGTCAACTTGTTTTTTTCCTGACCTCATTATCTAGGAATAAAATAGGTCGATTTCGATCAAACCAACGCTATTGGTAGGTTTTCAGGTGGACTCTTCAACTTTCTCATTGAAAAGTTTTCCCTAACACCTACCGGTCAAAAAGAAATTAAGACACGTAAAAATTTTAAAATATTATCGGGTTTGAATTTATATTATTAAAATATTTCAACAGACAATTTTTCGTAGAAAAAGAATTGGTTTCGGGTAGATCACGTTGAATAGTTAAATTTCAGAGCTCGTTTGTCTGGAATTCGGGGTGAATAGTTTATTTAAAGAAGCCTGCTTGTAAAAACAAGTGAATTCACCAGGCAAAAAAAAGTGGACCAGAAATTAACTTAGCTGTTGTGCTGCAAGAGTTCATGATTTTAATTTTCCAGGTCCTAGGTATATATACCGGACACGTTGGAGGGTAGTTTTCTCACGCCGTCCCACAGTTTCCAAAGGGTTCCAATCCAAGGAAAGAACTACATCCCGGGTATAAATGACCCCTCCTTGATGATGTGTCAAAGTTCACCGTTAGAAATATTTTTCAAAAGCTTAAATAAATTGGGAAGTTCGAACATTCGGTTTCCCACAAACTCCTTAAGCGTTCGTTATTATTGCCCTGGCATCGGGTATGATTGACTTATAATATCCCTGGCATTCCAAAACTATGATAAAAGCTGCGCGGCAAAATAAAGCATGCGCAATTCCCCAAAAATAAAGTAAAAATAAACTAAGCCGCTCCATTAAAGGTGACAGGATAATTGGGCGGGGGGGGGTCAAAAAGCTCCCGACCTCTACTCTGGGTATGGCTATTGTCCGAGAGAAAATATTGTGGAAAAAATAGGGGGCGCTTGATACCCACAGGCGACCAAGAGGCAGCTACTATTCCCCAAAGCCCCAAAGTGGTTTCTTAGAATTCAAACAGAAATATATCTATTATTTAGGCCTTTTTGGTGAGAACTTAAATATTCAACTATATTCTACTATTCTACTAAAATATTAGTAAAGTGAATTCATTTTTGAGTCGGAAATGATAATTATCATGAAGTCGGCTCAACAATGTGTGGTAGTAAGACCAGAGGTCCATTTGTAATTGATGGGAAATCAACAATTTGAGTTGGCCACGTATCCAACCTTAATTCACGAGGCAAAAAATGAAGTGGGCCAGAAATTAACTAACCTGTTGTGCTGCAAGAGTTCATGCTTTATTAAAAAAACCTAAACAGTATAATTATTAAAGGTCATGTGAGAATTCTACACTATCAAACACATATTCTAGCTTTCTTTTCGGATCAGCCGCTGTTTACGACTTTTATATCGACAGTTTCAAAGATCGATTAACCAAGAGTAGTTGCCGTGACGCATGAAAATTGCTAATCAAACTAAACTATTTAAAACCCTTTTATACATAATTCAACATTAAAATATAAAGCAGCCCTTAACAACTTAAAGTTTATCAGTAATAATAATTGTAGCGCTTGCCTTGAGTAAAAAGTCTTTTGATACACTCAAATAACGTCTTAAGCTAATAAAATAACCGACTATGGAGACTTCAGAATCTTTGATAAAAGAAAATACCTTCAAATAATGAACGTTTACTTACTGATTATTCTCTCCGACGAGGGAAGTTCAATAAAGATATTTCTCGAGAAGCGAACTTGTTCGTTCTGCCCTTAAATCCGCTTTCAAAATTGTCAAATCAGAAATGCTAAGATGATTTGTAAATCCCTTCTTCAATAAACTATTGGGAATATATGAATATAAACAAAATTTTATAGATATATACAGGACACTTTAATTTCATAGCTCCTGGAATTTTCCTCAAAAACTGTTACCTGGAACTGTGAAATATTTAGGATGTACACTATTGTAAAGTGCGTCGTGGAGCGAGGTACGGTAAAGATTAATGTTAAAGTAGTCATGGACACTCCCGCCATAATACTTTGACAAGTCCAAATCGGAGCATGCCATTCTTATACTTGCTCGAAGGTAGTCAACACAGTAGTGACCTTGTCTTCCATAAACATGAAATGAGATCACTATCCGCCAAATCTGGAATTCACATTCCGATCATCTGCAAAGTCACGAACAGCACGAAAATAGGATGGAAAATTTGAAATAACTGACCTACTACACGTGCGTTGTGTTGACCCACACCGTACTAAAACTCTACCATCTTAAGCCGCGTTCACAAAGACGTTAAAAATGGTAAATATCTGAACTTGAAGGCGTAAGGTAGAAGACGGAGATAGAAATCGGCGGTTCACAAACCCGCTGGAAGCCGAAAGGGGAGAGAAAATTTCTCAAGACGAGAGGGAGATCGGCGGTCAACTCGAAGCTACTCCAGTTTGATATTTCGACCTACGTGCCAGTTTAGGCCAATAGAGAAGCGGTTATGACGTCGTGTCGGTGATGTGATACACAAAAACCTGTTTTCTCGATAGAGTGTCACACTGTGGAGCCGAAGGCCCGAGGGAACGAAACACTTTGTTTATTTCAGTGTTGCCGAAACTGGGACATTTGTACTTGTTCGGTACAAAAGTACTTTTTTAAAATTTTCAGGAGAATTTAAGTACGTTTCAGAATTTTGGGAAATTTTCCTTCGAGGTCTTTCAAAACCGTAAAATTATGAGAAAACGACCTTTACGAAGCTCCTGACTAGCTTAGATTTACAATAATATACAAAATTAGGCTTTTGAGACTTTTGTTCCAGGTTATAAAAATTTGGTTGTACCACACTTCAATTTCAAAATGAAACATTTCTGAGCAAAAATAAAGTTAAGCGTCATCTATTAAAAATATACAGAAATAGGTCGAGGCCTGTTTTTCATATCAAAAGTACAAAAAGGACGTTTCCGTATTCTATAAAGGTACCTTCAGACAATACCTAGCGACAAAAATGGTTTATTTATGTTTGTTTACCTCGTGGTTTCAGTGCGCTATGGCTGCCACAAAATAAAACTTGTTAGCGCGAGTAAAGGGAGTCTTTGTGAACTGCTGACCGTGTGCAGAAGGAGAAAGGGAAAGGCTGAAGTCGGATCACCCCGCCGAAAGCGGAATGCTCTTCCCCATTTTACTTTAGAATTCTCCTCAACAAAACGTCTTTGTGAACGCCGGTTAACGAGGCATACTGAATTATTTAAGAACGTTGAGATAATATTGTTAATATCGGTGATCTTCGCAATTTAAATATTTAAAAAGGAAACCTAAGTTTATACGAAGTTGAAATGCAAATAAAAGCTTTTGTAAGTTAAGTTGTCAGAAATTAGTTATTTTGTAGAATTCTTACAACCTCCTTTTTTGAAAAAATTTACACTTTCGGAAATGTTTTTGTTTTTCCTTTTTTTATAATTAATAAACTCTCAAAAATAAGTTTAAAAAATTTCATTTTTAGTTATCATATAAACAATAAAATAAACTTAGTTGTGAAAAGGCTTAGGCCACCAAATACCAACTTGTTCTTTTTCATGACCTAATATCTTAGTGACCAATTATCCCATTCCGGTTCCAAAATGTATTATTTTTTGGGCTTTTCCCAAAAACAATTGAATTATTCTTTAAGAAATATCGCTTTGCATTAATATCGCACCTTCGATATATTTTGGCCCGTGTGAGCTTAATTTCTTTGAGTCGAGTCATAGATCATATTTGTGCCGGACCCCATTTCAATCGCCTGCTTCCTTTTGTACGGCCATGGTTTTTATGACTTGGTATGGGAATTATTATTGGCTGGTGGTTATTGATAAAATTCAGCTAAATAACTTCCACGAGTTCTCACAAATGGAATTAATAGGGAACTTTTGATTTGCTATATTCAGAAGTGAATAAACTGAAGAGCTTGAATAACGGGTAAATTTTTTCTGTAAAACATCAAAAGTTAGAGAAAAACCCTGGTCAGAAATATCTTATTTTATGATAAATTTAACTAGGAAATTGTGGGTACTGTAATTATTGAGGTTTGTTATCTCATTAACCAGCATAATGATGAAATGACTCAAAGCAATAAATAAATAATGACAGTATATAAAAAACTACATTTAATGAATTGGTTAATACACCGTAGCGACGTGAACTGCATAAGGAACCCAAGTAAACAGAGCTCCAAGCGAGTATATAAACTGAATAATAAAAAACAAGGCAGATTCTTAACTGACCTAACCTTGAGGAAAAAATCGAAAAGTAGATAGTTTTTTACGTACACAAAAAAAGTCTTATCGTAACCTTCGATAACAACTTCTTCGTTTGCGATGAGGTTGAGCTGCTTCGTAGGTTCGAGCTCGTTGGATATAACTACCTTCCATTTGCATAAATTTTTTAATATTTAAACAAGTGCGCACGCTTTAAGAAATACAGCTACTGCACATTGCTTGAAAATATTTTTATCCATTCTTAGCGAAAAAATAATGTTTCCTACCGTTTTTTGCCAATTAATTAATCAATATTTTATGATATCTTTGGTCATCGTGTTAAAAAAACATTAAAATATAAAACTTAAACCGCCATTGATTAAAATTTAATTTAAATATAACAAAAAAAGATTTACCCATTTAACCAAGAATATGTTACTTGTGACATCAGATGCATGTCTTCCATTAAACGTTTATTCTATAATTTGATAAAAAATAAAGTACTATTTAACAATACTGTGAGTTAAACAAAATACATAAGTTAGACACATTGTGTCATAGCGCGACATTAATAAAAGATAAGAAAAGAAAAGAAAGTCCCATCTTACTGTCCAGTTAGGAGTATAAGTACGAGGTTCTTTTGATAGTGATCAATCGTTATATAAAATGGGATTATTCTTGTTAACAAAATTCATCACCAGCTATTTATTGGATCTGATGGAGTTAGATAAACCATGAAGTCAGCATACTGAATATCCTAAACAAAGATGTCCCGACGGCTGAGTTATAAAACTGCTTTAGTCTATCCAATTTTAACATATAAAAGATCCGCGAAAAGACGGTTTGATTGTTTTCTTTAAATTAAAATTTTGTAAGCGCTGCCAAAATATGCTAATTTGAACAATACCTTTAACTGATGTGTCTTCCCTTAGAAAACAAAATCCGAGCTCACAACATAGAAAATAATACATTCAGTGACCGTAAGGTCATGGAAATAAAAGGATTTTCGTCTAGGGATTGAGATAATCAGTAGAAGGAAAGTGAGGGTGTGGCATCGATCCCGGGGTCGGGGTCAGGTTCGGGATCGGGGTCCGGGATTTAAGGGGTGAAATGGGGGTTAAATCGTCGAAAAGTCAATGTATTTAGGGTATTTCTCGCGACGATTTGTTTTCTCATATATAAACATATTATGTCCAGGCCAACTTGTTCATTTATCTACGCTTATCTCGAAAGATACTTGAACGTATATCTTATCAAGTGTTATCGTACGGAATAAGTTGAAATGATGTAAAAATTGATAACCTAGGCGACGCGTGCGCAGATTACCCCGGGGGACGCGGTTAATTTGAATTGAAGTGTTTTGACGTCATGGAATATTCGTTGTTAAAGTAGAATGGAAATATTTTTAAACTTCATTTTAATATCATTGTAGTACGCTTGGCACTTGAACCAATCTCACGAGTATTTCTTAAAACGAATATCTCGATCGCGTTTTATCGTACGAAATAAGTGGAAATTATGTAAGTTGTATGATACTTGATAACCTAGGCAGGAAGATAGCGCGCGCGTGCGCGGATTACCTGGGAGGCGTGGATTGCCCGGGCGCGCGGTTAATTTGAATTTAAAACATGGATTCCCTCTCCGAAATAATTCATGTAACCAAAATTGAACCGCAAGTTTTTTTCTATTAGGGGAATCTCTATGGGAGTTTAACATTACAATAAAGCTAATAGGTCCAGTTTGGGGTACTTTTGGTCCGAAATGGGGTACATAGGGCCGAAAATGGTGACTTTGGTCGTTTTAAGCGTACTTTTGGTCTATTTTGGTCCATTTTTGGGTACATCAGAAAAGCAGTTGGAAAAACGAAGAGCCTTATTTTTTTTTCACCCATCTCCAAACTCCAAAAATTTATTGCTTTAATTTATTTATCGCTTCCGTAGGTATAAAATACGATAAAAACCACTTACCTATATTTTAATTACGGTAAATTAAAAATACTTAATTAGTGTACTAAGTTACGTTTAAAAGAACCTTTTGTAACAATTCCAATATGTAAATATAGGTATAAGGATTGAAAAAATACTTAAAGTGGTTTTACTGATAAACTCTAAAGGAATTTAACTTTAAAGGGTATCTTAGATTATTGTTTTTAATTTTATTCAAGTTGAAAACGTATTAAGAGTCCTTCAAAGTACTATAAAAGGATTTTATTTACGAACTTAATTCATATTTTCTTCAAACTTTCAATTCGCTTTTATTACTATTTAAATACGGTAAAATATAATTCTTATACACAAATATAGTCAGAAAGATACTATAAAACACTAAAATTAAAATTAAATTAAATTTGTGTGGATAAGATTTGTAAATATCATTTTGAAACTTATAACTTTCACGCTTTATTTAAGTCAAGCCAATAAAAACAATTGACTATATTTTAAATACGGTAAAATATAAATACATTTCCGATATGTAAATAGGTAGAATAACACTATGAAAAGTTCCTTTTTCTTCTTTTAATACGACAACACACAACTCTGATACGCAAATATATAAAGAAAATATACAAAAAAATTTACTCTACGTTCGATACGTTAAAATACATTTCCGATACACACAAATATAGATAAAGAAATACTATAAAATGTAAAAAGGTAGAAAAATACTACACATTAACCATTATGAATTTAAGCTTACAACATCCTTCACGTATAGAGCATAACATATATGTTCAGAGTTAACTTGTTTCCTCGTTATCTTTATCGCATGTGTTTTAAATAGCGTATGGAATAAGTTAAGAATGTACTGAAATCGTGTATGTTTAAACCTCGTAGAATAAAGAGTAAAACATATGTTCAGAGTCGGCTTGATTACTAAAGCGAATAACACAGAGACGTTTCAGGTGTAGTCACGTAGGAAGAAAAATACTACAACACTCTCTATACTCTACATTCAACACGTTAAAATATACTTCCGAAATGCCAATATAGGTAGTAAAATACTACAAAATCTCTATACTTTACCTTCAATACGTTAAATTACATTCCAATATGTAAATATAGGAGGAAAAATACTACAAAAGTCTCTTTTCTTGGCGTTCAATATGTTAAAATAGATTTCTGAAATGCAAATGTAGGTAGTAAATACTACAAAATCTCTATACTCTACCTTCAATACGTTAAATTACATTCCAATATGTAAATATAGGAGGAAAAATACTACAAAAGCCTCTTTTCTTGGCGTTCAATATGTTAAAATAGATTTCTGAAATGCAAATATAAATAGTAAATACTACAAAAGCCTCTTTTCTTGGCGTTCAATATGTTAAAATAGATTTCTGAAATGCAAATATAAATAGTAAATACTACAAAAGCCTCTTTTCTTGGCGTTCAATATGTTAAAATAGATTTCTGAAATGCAAATATAGGTAGTAATTACTACAAAAGCCTCTTACTCTACGTTCAATACGTTAAATTAATGATATGCCTCCGATCGAATCGTTCATTTTTTCCTATTTAAATATACGCATTTAAATTAGAATTGCTTCTAGTGTTCGGCAGTCGATTAATTATTATCCACAAATTTTCCGATTTATTTAAAAAACGTTGGTAAAAAGAATATCATTTTAACTTATTTAATTGTGTTTTTTACCCAACCAAGCATTTATTTGAATAAAAGTGGTATTTATTTAAATAACCAATAGTTAAATAAAAATTGTTAAATGTTTAAATAATCGAAAGTGAACAAGCCTATTTTTTAAATAAAACAAACAGACTTTAGAGTTGATAAGATTTGTAAATATCATTTGAAACTAATAATTTTCACGCTTTATTTAAGTCAAGCAATTACATTTTTAAAAATGAAAGAAGTTAAACAATATAAAAATTTGTAAATATTGTAAATATTTTTAGGTAATAAAGAAATTAAGAAATGTTTTAATTAAAATATCTTTCATTTTCTACTACATTTTTAAAAATGAAAGAAGTTTAACAATATAATTATTCTAATATAATTTCAAAATCAGGTATTATTTAAAGTACAAATGCATAATTTAGTGAAGCAATTCTTATTTAAATACTTTTATTTAATTAATTTGTGTATCTGAAATGTATTTATTGAAAAATAAGTGGGTTTTACTATTTATCACGGTTTTTTATATATATATATATATATTGGAATTGTTACAAAAGGTTCTTTTAAACGTAACTTAGTACATTAATTTATTTTGGAAGTTCAAAACGTATTAAGAGCCCTTCAGAGTACTATAAAAGGATTTCATTTACAAACTAAATTAATATTTTCTTCAAACTTTCAATTCGTTATAATTTGAATATAAATGAAAACATCATGGATTATAGGTGCGTAATCTACTATTAGACCGAACGGATTAAAAAATACTTAAAGTAAGTGGCTTTACTGATAAACTAAAGGAATTTAACTTTAAAGGGTATCTTAGATTATTGTTTTTAATATTATTCAAGTTCAAAACGTATAAAGAGTCCTTCAAAGTAATTTAAAAGAATTTTATTTACGAACTAAATCCATATTTTAGAAGTTAGTTTGTATGAAATACTTACTAATACCTGAAAAATGGACTTTAGAGTTGATAAGATTTGTAAATATCATTTGAAACTAATAATTTTCACGCTTTATTTAAGTCAAGCAATTACATTTTTAAAAATGAAAGAAGTTAAACAATATAAAAAAATTTAAATATTGTAAATATTTTTAGGTAATAAAGAAATTAAGAAATGTTTTAATTAAAATATCTTTCATTTTCTACTACATTTTTAAAAATGAAAGAAGTTTAACAATATAATTATTCTAATATAATTTCAAAATCAGGTATTATTTAAAGTACAAATGCATAATTTAGTGAAGCAATTCTTATTTAAATACTTTTATTTAATTAATTTGTGTGTCTGAAATGTATTAATTGAAAAATAAGTGGGTTTTACTATTTATCACGGTTTTTTATATATATATATATTGGAATTGTAACAAAAGGTTCTTTTAAACGTAACTTAGTACATTAATTTATTTTGGAAGTTCAAAACGTATTAAGAGCCCTTCAGAGTACTATAAAAGGATTTCATTTCCAAACTAAATTAATATTTTCTTCAAACTTTCAATTCGTTATAATTTGAATTTAAATGAAAACATCATGGATTATAGGTGCGTAATCTACTATTAGACCGAACTAATTAAAAAAAATACTTAAAGTAAGTGGTTTTACTGATAAACTCTAAAGGAATTTTGGAATTTTCTAGAATAGCAAAGTAAAACTAAAACGTAAACCAAGTTTAAAACGAAACTAATAACTGGGAGAAAGGTTGAAATAAGTAGAAATTATGTTTAATTCAGAGAAAACGGCATGGTATTAGAAGATAAAACTTATTTTATACAAGACGTTTCGAGCCGAGGCTCTTCTTCAGTCGTTCGTTAGTTTTAATTTGATTTAAAATTTTACCACGCGCCATATTCAAGTTCTAATATCACGCGAGCAGAAGGTCAGCGTGTTAAAAAATAAACAAAAGTTTTACTGATTTTAACAATTTACGTGTGTAATAGAATCAATGTAACCGATAAATCCAAAGTATATGTAAGTCAGTGTGAATTATTAAAATATAAATATAAAATAAAATAAAATTTTAAATCACAATATTACCCCAATTAGTTACTTCTTGACATCCTTTATCTAAATTTAAATTACCTAGTTTACGAATATACAATCCTTCATAGAATTTTCTTTTGTACCAATTGGTTTCCCGTTTTAAAATTTTGTAATCATCCCATTTAATAGAGTGGTTTAACGTAGACCAAATATGTTTTGAAATTCCGTTATTCATATCGCCCTTAGCCACGCAGGATTTATGTTCACGTATCCTGTCTAAATGTTCAGACCCCTCATATTTATGGAAAACCCAAAATTCATAAGCCGAATAACCCACTACGAACTATAGTAGCTTCATATGGAAACCCAACGTACAACACGGGAAAAATTTTATGTAATATAATTTCCCCTTTAATTGGAAACAATATTTCTTGTTTAAAAAACTCTGAAGATTGTATTAAAAAACTAAAATCCCATTGCCCTGTCTTATCCCAGAATGACGTCTTAGGGAGTTTTGATATAACCGATATGTATGGTAGTATCCCTATAAATGAAGCCCTTAAATTATTGGAATCTAAATTGAGAAATGACCCTAATTTATTACAAAGATCTCCTCTTAAAATCAATACAATTCTTAAGCTTTCGGAATTATGTTTAAATAGTACTTATTTTGACTTTAATTCCCAAATTTATAAACAAAAAGACGGCCTAGCAATGGGGAATCCATTATCACCGGTTATAGCAAATCTCTTCGTGGAAAATCTAGAGGATACCATTTTTGGGTCGAACATGGACAAAAATCATTTGGCTTGCTGGCTTCGTTTTATGGATGATATATTTTTTGTATGGAAGGGAGACTTGGATTCATTAACGACTTTTCACAATGATTTAAATAATTTACATAACTCTATTCACTTCACTCTTGAACTAGAAGTTAACCACGAAATTCCTTTTTTAGACCTATTTATTAAAAATGTTAATGGTAAACTAACCTTTTCATTATTCCAAAAGCCTACTCATTCAAAAACCTTTTTAAACTTTAATTCAAACCACCCCAACCATGTAAAAACATCAGTCGTAAAAGGTTTAAAACACCATATTGAATCCATATCTGATAACCCAATTGCGGATAAATTAAAAATTAAAAATCAGTTAATTGAATCAGATTATCCAAAAACACTTATAGAAACCATATTTGACAGAAACTTAATCAGCATGCCTTCTGATATGAAAAGTAAACCTAAAGAGGAGGTTTTAGTTTTACCCTATATACCTAAAACCACAGAGAAACTTAAACGTATTTTGAAAAATTATAAAATAAACTTAGTATCAAAAACCACTAATATACTAAAAAATCAAATTTCTCATTTAAAACCTAAAATAGAAGATTCCGCCATTCGAGGCGTTATTTATGAAATCCCTTGCTCATGTGGAAAAACGTATATTGGTGAAACAAAACGTTCCATTTTAGACAGGATACGTGAACATAAATCCTGCGTGGCTAAGGGCGATATGAATAACGGAATTTCAAAACATATTTGGTCTACGTTAAACCACTCTATTAAATGGGATGATTACAAAATTTTAAAACGGGAAACCAATTGGTACAAAAGAAAATTCTATGAAGGATTGTATATTCGTAAACTAGGTAATTTAAATTTAGATAAAGGATGTCAAGAAGTAACTAATTGGGGTAATATTGTGATTTAAAATTTTATTTTATTTTATATTTATATTTTAATAATTCACACTGACTTACATATACTTTGGATTTATCGGTTACATTGATTCTATTACACACGTAAATTGTTAAAATCAGTAAAACTTTTGTTTATTTTTTAACACGCTGACCTTCTGCTCGCGTGATATTAGAACTTGAATATGGCGCGTGGTAAAATTTTAAATCAAATTAAAACTAACGAACGACTGAAGAAGAGCCTCGGCTCGAAACGTCTTGTATAAAATAAGTTTTATCTTCTAATACCATGCCGTTTTCTCTGAATTAAACATAATTTCTACTAATATTCACCATGGTAAATAATAAGTTTATTATATTGAAATAAGTAATTTTTTTTGATTTTTCGTTTTTTAATTTTTTAGTTCCCTATATTATTATAAACTAAATTAAATATAATTTTTGAAAATTTGTGATAAAAGATCTGCTCCTTCGTGTTTTACATATATTTAAAAACTCGAGATTTTAATGAATTGTTTTCAAAGCATGAAAAATATAGCAGATCCTTTGATTTTAATTGTAGTTAGTAGTTACTTAAAAAAAGTCGCTAGCTGACTTGGAGCTGGTGTAGTTAAATTTTAAAAATGTGTATTTTAAACTTTGTTTGTAAAAGTTTTTTTTGAAAAAGTTTAGTATTATAATTTAAATTTATTAAATAAAATAAAATAAAATATAAATTATACATTTGGTTTAGTATTTTACTATTGCAAGTAAAATTAATAGTAATTTCAATTACTTTTTTAGTTTTTTTTTGACAAATATGCAAACTATTTAGTTATTTCAAAAACAAATACGTCGAATTATTTGGTATTCGAAATAATATTGGTTAGTTTTTATATATTTAATTTTATTTTTCAGAACAATTTCTCAGTGCCCCAGCGTCCGCGCCAGCCCCGTCGGTGCCCCATTTCACATTTCAGACGTCGACGGAGGCTCGGGGCACCATCAGGGCGAGGGCGCGGACGCTGGGGCACGGGCGCCACCCGCGTCTCAATGTCTGACTATCATCTCGCAGTTCCATACTGGGCTATTTGACCATCAAAATGACCAAATACACGTATATTTGAACATTTCCTTGACTACATGACTGAAAATTGTTTAAAGCTTCATCTACTTGATTACAAAATTTGTTAAATACTTGGCTTTAAGGCCATCTAAATTAAAGTTAGAAGAAGCTAGACAAAGAGAAATTGTTCTGAAAAATAAAATTAAATATATAAAAACTAACCAATAGTATTTCGAATACCAATTAATTCGACGTATTTGTTTTTGAAATAACTAAATAGTTTGCATATTTGTCAAAAAAAAACTAAAAAAGTAATTGAAATTACTATTAATTTTACTTGCAATAGTAAAATACTAAACCAAATGTATAATTTATATTTTATTTTATTTTATTTAATAAATTTAAACTATAATACTAAACCTTTTCAAAAAAAACTTTTACAAACAAAGTTTAAAATACACATTTTAAAAATTTAACTAAACCAGCTCCAAGTCAGCTAGCGACTTTTTTTTTAAGTAACTACTAACTACAATTAAAATCAAAGGATCTGCTATATTTTTCATGCTTTGAAAACAATTCATTAAAATCTCGAGTTTTTAAATATCTGTAAAACACGAAGGAGCAGATCTTTTATCACAAATTTTCAAAAATTATATTTAATTTAGTTTATAATAATATAGGGAACTCAAAAATTAAAAAACGAAAAATCAAAAAAAATTACTTATTTCAACCTTTCTCCCAGTTATTAGTTTCGTTTTAAACTTGGTTTACGTTTTAGTTTTACTTTGCTATTCTAGAAAATTCCAAAATTCCTTTAGAGTTTATCAGTAAAACCACTTACTTTAAGTATTTTTTTTAATTAGTTCGGTCTAATAGTAGATTACGCACCTATAATCCCTGATGTTTTCATTTAAATTCAAATTATAACGAATTGAAAGTTTGAAGAAAATATTAATTTAGTTTGGAAATGAAATCCTTTTATAGTACTCTGAAGGGCTCTTAATACGTTTTGAACTTCCAAAATAAATTAATGTACTAAGTTACGTTTAAAAGTACCTTTTGTAACAATTCCAATATATATATATATAAAAAACCGTGATAAATAGTAAAACCCACTTATTTTTCAATTAATACATTTCAGATACACAAATTAATTAAATAAAAGTATTTAAATAAGAATTGCTTCACTAAATTATGCATTTGTACTTTAAATAATACCTGATTTTGAAATTATATTAGAATAATTATATTGTTAAACTTCTTTCATTTTTAAAAATGTAGTAGAAAATGAAAGATATTTTAATTAAAACATTTCTTAATTTCTTTATTACCTAAAAATATTTACAATATTTACAAATTTTTATATTGTTTAACTTCTTTCATTTTTAAAAATGTAATTGCTTGACTTAAATAAAGCGTGAAAATTATTAGTTTCAAATGATATTTACAAATCTTATCAACTCTAAAGTCTGTTTGTTTTATTTAAAAAATAGGCTTGTTCACTTTCGATTATTTAAACATTTAACAATTTTTATTTAACTATTGGTTATTTAAATAAATACCACTTTTATTCAAATAAATGCTTGGTTGGGTAAAAAACACAATTAAATAAGTTAAAATGATATTTTTTTTACCAACGTTTTTTAAATAAATCGGAAAATTTGTGGATAATAATTAATCGACTGCCGAACACTAGAAGCAATTCTAATTTAAATAGTAAAAAATGAACGATTCGATCGGAGGCATATCATTAATTTAACGTATTGAACGTAGAGTAAGAGGCTTTTGTAGTAATTACTACCTATATTTGCATTTCAGAAATCTATTTTAACATATTGAACGCCAAGAAAAGAGGCTTTTGTAGTATTTACTATTTATATTTGCATTTCAGAAATCTATTTTAACATATTGAACGCCAAGAAAAGAGGCTTTTGTAGTATTTTTCCTCCTATATTTACATATTGGAATGTAATTTAACGTATTGAAGGTAGAGTATAGAGATTTTGTAGTATTTACTACCTACATTTGCATTTCAGAAATCTATTTTAACATATTGAACGCCAAGAAAAGAGACTTTTGTAGTATTTTTCCTCCTATATTTACATATTGGAATGTAATTTAACGTATTGAAGGTAAAGTATAGAGATTTTGTAGTATTTTACTACCTATATTGGCATTTCGGAAGTATATTTTAACGTGTTGAATGTAGAGTATAGAGAGTGTTGTAGTATTTTTCTTCCTACGTGACTACACCTGAAACGTCTCTGTGTTATTCGCTTTAGTAATCAAGCCGACTCTGAACATATGTTTTACTCTTTATTCTACGAGGTTTAAACATACACGATTTCAGTACATTCTTAACTTATTCCATACGCTATTTAAAACACATGCGATAAAGATAACGAGGAAACAAGTTAACTCTGAACATATATGTTATGCTCTATACGTGAAGGATGTTGTAAGCTTAAATTCATAATGGTTAATGTGTAGTATTTTTCTACCTTTTTACATTTTATAGTATTTCTTTATCTATATTTGTGTGTATCGGAAATGTATTTTAACGTATCGAACGTAGAGTAAATTTTTTTGTATATTTTCTTTATATATTTGCGTATCAGAGTTGTGTGTTGTCGTATTAAAAGAAGAAAAAGGAACTTTTCATAGTGTTATTCTACCTATTTACATATCGGAAATGTATTTATATTTTACCGTATTTAAAATATAGTCAATTGTTTTTATTGGCTTGACTTAAATAAAGCGTGAAAGTTATAAGTTTCAAAATGATATTTACAAATCTTATCCACACAAATTTAATTTAATTTTAATTTTAGTGTTTTATAGTATCTTTCTGACTATATTTGTGTATTAGAATTATATTTTACCGTATTTAAATAATAATAAAAGCGAATTGAAAGTTTGAAGAAAATATGAATTAAGTTCGTAAATAAAATCCTTTTATAGTACTTTGATGGACTCTTAATACGTTTTCAACTTGAATAAAATTAAAAACAATAATCTAAGATACCCTTTAAAGTTAAATTCCTTTAGAGTTTATCAGTAAAACCACTTTAAGTATTTTTTCAATCCTTATACCTATATTTACATATTGGAATTATTACAAAAGGTTCTTTTAAACGTAACTTAGTACACTAATTAAGTATTTTTAATTTACCGTAATTAAAATATAGGTAAGTGGTTTTTATCTTATTTTATACCTACGGAAGCGATAAATAAATTAAAGCAATAAATTTTTGGAGTTTGGAGATGGGTGGAAAAAAAAATAAGGCTCTTCGTTTTTCCAACTGCTTTTCTGATGTACCCAAAAATGGACCAAAATAGACCAAAAGTACGCTTAAAACGACCAAAGTCACCATTTTCGGCCCTATGTACCCCATTTCGGACCAAAAGTACCCCAAACTGGACCTATTAGCTTTATTGTAATGTTAAACTCCCATAGAGATTCCCCTAAAAGAAAAAAACTTGCGGTCCAATTTTGGGTACATGAATTATTTCGGAGAGGGAATCCATGTTTTAAATTCAAATTAACCGCGCGCCCGGGCAATCCACGCCTCCCAGGTAATCCGCGCACGCGCGCGCTATCTTCCTGCCTAGGTTATTAATCATACAACTTACATAATTTCCACTTATTTCGTACGATAAAACGCGATCGAGATATTCGTTTTAAGAAATACTCGTGAGATTGGTTCAAGTGCCAAGCGTACTACAATGATATTAAAATGAAGTTTAAAAATATTTCCATTCTACTTTAACAACGAATATTCCATGACGTCAAAACACTTCAATTCAAATTAACCGCGTCCCCCGGGGTAATCTGCGCACGCGTCGCCTAGGTTATCAATTTTTACATCATTTCAACTTATTCCGTACGATAACACTTGATAAGATATACGTTCAAGTATCTTTCGAGATAAGCGTAGATAAATGAACAAGTTGGCCTGGACATAATATGTTTATATATGAGAAAACAAATCGTCGCGAGAAATACCCTAAATACATTGACTTTTCGACGATTTAACCCCCATTTCACCCCTTAAATCCCGGACCCCGATCCCGAACCTGACCCCGACCCCGGGATCGATGCCACACCCTCACTTTCCTTCTACTATAATCAGTCTGATTTCTCAATCCCGAGACGAAAATCGCCCGATTCTATCTGCTTTTCCCCAATCTCTATAATATCTGATACCAATACTTACAATCACCGTAATTTATCATCGCTTTATTTTTAATCTCCATATTTTCCGAACCCCATAATTTACATTATGTTTTTCTCACTGCTTTTCCCCTTACCCATAATTTTAATCGCAGTAATTTGTTTCCCACAAAAACATTAATTTCTTATAGCTTCAAAATGATTATTCATTTAATTTTATTATTAAAGAACTTTGTTTACATTATTACATGTAATTGGTTCTATGACTAGTCTGACATTATATCTTATCCGCTTAAATCATAATTTATCAATATATCTGTCTTTAATTCTATCTTCGGATGGTATATACACAATTTATTTTAAAGTTTGGAAACGAACTACCTTCTGCCAGCAAAACTTTTATAAATAAACTAATAAAAAGTTAACGGAATAAAGATGAAGTCGACGTCCTTGGGTACAGCTGACATTGGCTTTGCTGGAATGTCCAATTCCTGTAAGAGGTACCCGGAATCACAAATCCAATCATAGAACTGCTGTTAAAAGTAGAGATTAGCTTGCACCACACCCATTTTTCATTTGCAACGCTGAGTTGAGTCAGCAGTTCGTTGAAAACAATAAACTCCATTTTTTTAGATCGAAAATGTCGGGAACCGTACACGTGACCTTTCAGAGTTTAACTGAGGTCTTTTTCTTAGAGCCCGTTATATTTAAATATGTTTAAGTAGTTTTTCTTTTCTTGCGACGACGCTAACCCTCTTGCGCTGCCAGGTAATGGGCCAAATGCTCAGTCCCCATTTGCGCAGATACCATTACCGCAAATTCAATTTCATGGTTTTCCATTTGCGCAGTTTTCATTTGCGCAGTATCTCATTTCCGCAGTTTTCGATTAACGCGTTTTGCATTTGGGCATTTTTCATATGCGCAGTTTTCCATTTGCACAGATGAAATTAATTTGCGCGGTTTTTCATTGGCGCAGGTTTTAAGTAGTTTTTTTTCTTGCAACGACGCTAACCCTATTGCGCTGCCAGGTAATGGGCCAAATGCTCAGTCCCCATTTGCGCAGTTACCATTACCGCAAATTCAATTTCATGGTTTTCCATTTGCGCAGTATCTCATTTCCGCAGTTTTCGATTAACGCGTTTTTCATTTGGGCATTTTTCATATGCGCAGTTTTCCATTTGCACAGGTTTTAAGAAGTTTTTCTTTTCTTGCAACGACGCTAACCCTATTGCGCTGCCAGGTAATGGGCCAAATGCTCAGTCCCCATTTGCGCAGTTACCATTACCGCAAATTCAATTTCATGGTTTTCAATTTGCGCAGTTTTCATTTGCGCAGTATCCCATTTCTGCAGTTTTCGATAAACGCGTTTTTCATTTATACATTTTTCATATGTGCAGTTTTCCACTTGCAATAATGAATTTCATTTCAGCGGTTTTCCACTTGCGCAGATATTTTCCATTTGTGAGGTTTCTTAATGGCGCGGTTTTCCATTTGCGCAGTATCTCATATGCGCAGTTTTCCCCTTGCGCAGATAGTTTTCTTTTGCGCGGTTTATCAATTGCGCAGGTTTTCTACTTGCGTAGATATTTTCCATTTGCGCGGTTTCTCAGTATCGCGGTTTTCCATTTGCGCAGGTTTTTCAGTTCCGCGGCTTCTCACGACGTAAATATTCTATATTAAGCCTTTTTACCTAGAAAGTGGTTTTTTTATGGCCGATAATTTTTAACATAACTTTGTTTACCATCCCACTGCGCTGCTGGTGTATTTTTAATTACCAGTCGCGCTGTAAATACCGATAATTTTGAAGTTTTTCGTAGTTGAAATATCGTTTGTTCAATTATTCTTTTGGGAATATATCTTCAGTCATAAAGAAAACCCTAGCGTCTCAGAATTTGGGCAACGATAAACATGTTAAATCTGCAACGCTGACGGAATTATTCGGCCTCTCGCGAACACCGTTTTAAGAAACTTTTAAAATTATGTGGAATGTTAAAAAAAGAATTACAAGTTTCAAAACTAAATGTTCGACAAGCCCTTGTAATAGGTGGCAGATGAGACCGGGGATCCCCGCATTGTTCACGGATGCTCCTTTTCTAGAAGGCCTAAGACACGTGCTAAGTGTTATCTCTTGGGGGAGCGGAAAGCGAACGAGCGGGGCTTAAACGCTATCTTCTGGCATTCAATGAAAAAGAACCACTGTAAATCATTGGCTTTTCAGACGCCAAAGCGTTAACCTTGTAAAAAATAAGTCCTAAAAAATAAAGCTATTTTTCTCGGTTTTAAATAGACTCTGTTTCACTAGTTATTTCACCAAATCGATCAAACGATAGTTTAGTGGATTGTTTCACTCTGATTCGCTAAAATCAAACGCTCTCCTAAAATTAAAATTGTTACCGGAAGAAATAAACCGAAATTCTTCATAGTGCTGGAATTCAGGATTACGAAACAGTAATTGTGTTTAAATAAGTGAAATATTTAGTGACAGGACCAGAGCCGCCTCAAAACAACGCTCTGGTCCCTGTTAACAATGGACCAGAGCCTCCTCAAAATAACCTTCTGCTCCCAATAAACAATGGGTTACCAGAGTCAACCAGAGACCACGCTCTGATCTCAATAAAAAATTGGTTATCAGAGTCACCGCAAAATAACACTCGGGTCCCAATAAACAATGGGTTACCAGAGCCGATAAATGCGGAACTCTCGTCAAGATACCTAGCCCTCCTGCCGTCAAACGGAGGACTATTGCCGCAAGAAAGAGGAGCCCACGTCCAGGCAAGCAGCGAGGGATCCCAATCTACCTTGAACATTTTCGTACCTCCCTGTGGATCTACATCCAACGAGGGAACACAAAATGCGTCCGCAGCTAAAAGACAAAACTTTTAATCTATGAAACTAATTATCAGCAGAACATTTCCATAAACTACGCGCAGAACATTCCGTTTCCGGAAGTTAGCCTTCCACCCATAATCATCTCGAAATAAAACGGAAAATAAACAAAATGGAATAACTTCCGGAGACGATTTAGCGCTACCATCGGGAATCATCCAAGTATAAGTAAAATATAAAAATGTATCTATCTGACTTATAATTTAGAAGGGGAAGCTCTTAGAGCAGTTGATGGTTTAGTTAATAATAAAGCTATATATGATGAAGCCGTTCAGATTTTAAAAGAAACGTTCGATAAAAATTAGAACGCTATCCATACCCACATGGATAAGTTAAAACAAATTCAGCCAGTTAACGATTATAATGATATTAAAGGGTTACTCAGCTTGCTAAGCACTTGTCAAGCCAATTTAAGAAGCTTAAAGCTTTTGGGTTTTAAGATCACCGATAGAGCGACGTTTCTCGTTCCTGAATTATTAAAATGTTTGCCCATAGAAATCAGAACGGCTTACTGTATACAGAGAAAACCCGTTAATCCAGGTAAACAGTGGGACGCGGATGAGCTAATAAACTTTTTGCGACGGCAAATTGAGAGTAGAGAGATGGTGGGGGATAAGAGGTCAAGGGTGAACAATCACGAGACCAACAGACATCAAATCAGAAATAGGCTAATTTGCTTAGGCGGGTGGTTAGGCGAATCAAATTCTTTATCCTATGCCGAGAAGCACCCAATTATATTAAGTAAAAATATACTCTTTACCGAGCAAATTAATGATAAGAAGCCATAGCCAAGTGCTTCACGGGGGTATAAATGATACGAAAACGCAAAATAGAGAACGAAATTGGATCCCAGCGGGTCGCCAACTTGCTAGAACAATCGTCAAAAGTTGCCCAAAATGCAAAACATTAAACACTAAACTGGGCGATAAAGAAGCTGAAAATAATATGGGAACGTGTCAACAATGCGGAAATTAGGGAATTATTTTTGGTTCCCGGGAAACTTGGAAGTTTATAATTGAAAGAGGTGCTTTGCACGATGGATACTGGGAACGATTAATTCGTTAAGGTAAAACTTCATAAAAAAGTATTGGGTCGTGCCTCATTGTCGTATTCCGAAATGGAAACTGTTCTCAAAGAAACTAAGGGACTCATAAATTCGAGACCAGTAACTTCTAATTACAAAGATACAAACGAACCCGTAACATTGGCACCATCGCATTTCTTGATAGGACCAAGAGTTACTTCTTTGCGCCCTTTAGCCAATTAAAAAAAAAACTCGTGTATGGTAAAAGACGTACTGTTTACAAAATTATCCTTTGGTAATACTCTTTCTTATACAGGGTGTTTTTGTGGCTCGAAAAAGTATATTTTTTCAAAAACTATGTTTTATAGAAATTTGTACTGTTCATTATACGTGCCAGGGGACACTTTCTACCAAGATTTCATCTTATTAGACAAATATTTTCACGTTTTTTGAAAATTTAATTTTTAACCGCTAGGTGCTATAAAAAAATTGTCAATGAGAAAATTGTAGAGCGTCACCGAAAACGTACCAATAGCGTTGGCGCGAAACAAATAGACGTTTTTTCACTGACAAAATACGACTTGAAAAAGGGTCAAGTTGGGCAAGCTAAAATAACTTTTTTTGAATTCCATTGGGAGAGTAGTGTAACTTTTTCAAAGTCAGAAATTTGTGAATCTGGTGTTTAATGCAATAGACACCGCTGAAAAATCGAAGAGACAATGGCGAAGAAATTAAATTAGTTAATTAAATTATTAATGGCAATTTAAACTACGTAAGATCTGGCGACGTTGCTGGCCAATGTGTAGAACCGTTTCACCCTATTCATCGTTTTGAAATACAGTATTTCACATGTCGGGGGCCATGAGGCGTGGCACTCTTTTTGAAACCACAATCTGGCTCATTTAGCTATTGATTTTTCTTTTAGTTTTTTAATCTAACAGGTCAGTGCTTGCATCTAGTCTTATTCGAATTCTAATTTAACCCTGATAGGCGATAAGATAAATAAACCACAGGTTTAAAGGTTAATAAAAACCTTAAATTTATTAGTATTTAATTTTTCAGCGGTGTTTATTGCATTTAACACCAGATTAACAAATTTTTGATGTTCATAAAGTTACACTACTCTCCCAATGGAATTCAAAAAAAGTTATTTTAGCTTGCCCATTTTGCCACTTTTTCACGCTAACGCTATTTGTACGTTTTCGGTGACGCTGTACAATTTTCTTATAGCACCTAGCGGTTAAAATTTAAATTTTCAAAAAAAGTGAAAATAATTTTCGATTAAGATGCAATTTTGGTAAAACGTGTCCCCCGGAACGTATAATGTACAGTACAAATTTCAACTTTCTAAAAAAACATCGGTTTGGAAAAAAATCACTTTTTTGGGCAAAAAAACAGCCTGTATGATATTGGAAATTGGACGGCATTGGTCATTTTGATGCGGTATGTGTCACAACGTCAAATGTACGAGTCGTCCACTACTAGATGTCCAATAAAGCTATTCTACGGTATTTTCATCAAGGGCGACTGTTGAAATAAAATGAGCGTTTAAGATGCGGCAAGTATCTCGTAAGCGAGAAAAATACAAATACCCTCTGTAGATATTTATTTCATTAAAATTTGCTTCGTATTATATTTAGCTGATAAACTTGAACTGTAAATAGGGTTAAATTCATTTGTGCATTGTTTTAGTACGTCTTACTCACTGTTGTAACTACTTAATTTATAATATTCTGAATAAATTAAACTCGGTTGTTTGTTTAAATTATTTTAAAAATAATTAATATTTTATACCTGGCGGGATTGAACCGAGATTACGGATTCAGTAAATAACTCTGAATTACGGAGATATATCTTTAAGGGTCTTCTCTAGAAATTATTACCACTAGGGAAGATTCTTCCGAGAGGTATATTTTGGCTTGCCAACTTTTTAAAATTTAACAATCTAAGCAAATGCCTACATACAATATTGTTTAGTGGCTGCCACAAAAATACACCTATTACAAAACATGCTAATTTAAATTAAGTGCCTACACAAAAAATTTCTATCTACGTGCTGAGCGGCCATTTTTTACGGAGTGCGTCATAAATGTACTTTCCACGTGACTGTACCAAACTGAAAGGGCATAAATTCCCTAAACTAGTTCTTATATAAATGTAAAATAATTTATACTTATAATTGTTAGTTTAAGGTTATGCGGTAAAGTCGATAACTATTGTCCTTAAAAGGGTCGTTACCTTTTCCTTTCTTACTAAATCGGAAAACATAAAAACTGGTTAGGGACGAATAAATTTAATGGCACAGGTCTATCTGATTTCACTGAATCTGAGAATGTGTTATTAGAAGAAGTACAACTTCATGCTAGAATTCCTTATCCCTTCGAATAAATCGAGCGCACAATGTTTCCTATTGGAAGTTTATTTTACGTGCTCGCTTTCTCTGTGGTAACTAAATTTTTCCAATTTTTTCCCCTTTCCCCACAATAGCACCATTCGTTTAGTTCACGGTTTCTTAAGGTTACACCAAACAATTTTCTATTATTGCTCTAACACTTTTAATTTTAATATTTCCTAAAATAAATCATTTTTATAAAGATAATTGGCCTCGAATTCAGATTTTTCTAATACTAAGTCATTAATCCGCAATCTGCATCCCAGTTTTTCGCTTATGTTATAAAAATAAAAATAAATAATTTTTCCAGAACAATTTATCATTCTCCACGCTATCTAACGGATTTGGCAAACGTTGTAGAATACGAGGCTAGATAATTTTCCGAGTTTTTACCTCTCCGGGGGGACTATGTCCTCTAGGAGGGATTTTACAATCGCCGTGTCTGTCTGTCTGTGTGCTGCGGACGCGTTACCGGGGCAAAGTAAAAAACCGTGTTTGCAGTTTAAAGGAAGGCAAAACCACCATCTGACGGTGAGCGTTAACGGATGAATTTGCGGTTGGGTTGGGTGCGGTTGTTTTTTCGTTAACGCTCAGCGTCGCTACGGTTTCAACTCCGTTTTATTGGAAAGTTTGTTTTTTTGTAATGTTTATGTGTAGTGTGGGAATGTTGAGTTTGTGTTACGGCGGTTGTGGGTGATGAGTTTGTTGTGTATGCGTTTTGTATGTATTGGTGTTTTCTCTCCAACTTCTTCTTATTGACTTTTGGGACGGACCGAGTGCTGAGGGTTACGATAAACGTCTCAACGTCCAAATGGCAGGGTTTCGACCAATTGTTTACGGTATTCGATTTAATATCAATTTGCGATCGCATTGGGTGGGATTCGACAAGCGAGTGTTCTACCACAGAACCACCGATACATATTACAGTTAATTGAAAATTATAAGCTCAGCTTAAGCGGAATAGTATATTAATAGTTTTTAAAGTCTAAATTTTTTTACGTACAAATATTTAAAGGTCATATCTTGTTTTAGCGCAGTCAGCAGAGATAAGATGGTTAAAGGGTAGTCCCCGTGGGTGGTCCACCTAGTTAGTTTTATGTAATTTATTTGGTTTTATCTTTTGTGTATTTAGCGTATTTAGTTTTAAAGCGTAATATTTCATTTGAGAAGAAAATTTCGAGTTAAAATTTTGAAATTTTTAACTTTCAAATTTTATTGGAAATCCTTTTTTTTTCTTACATTGGTTGTGGGTTTAAGTCATTAATGACTTGTTAGCCCGGTTTTCAGAAGTGTGTAAGTTTAAGAGACTAACGAAATATTGTAGAACGTACATAAATTTAACAAAAAATAAAAACATTAAATAAACATAACAAAAAAAAGAAAAACTAAATTACACAAAATGTGAGTGTATACAGAATTTAAAAAGATTCACAGTAGTAAGCGCTGTCGGTTAATTCATTAAATTATTTTTCGAGCCTATGTTGCCCCATATGCAGAAACCATAACTAATTTTTGAATAGAAAAGTGCATAGTTTATATCTTTTGGGGTTTTATAAGAAAAAATATTTTTAGATTTGTATACCATTCCACATGTTTTTCTTAATGATTTACTTATATGGTCTACTTGACCGTTCCAGTTTAAATGCTGGTCAAAAACTACTCCTAAGTATTTGTAGGTCGTACCCTTTTAATACTATAATTTTCAATATGTAAATTTACACTCGTATTAATATCTTTTCCTACATTTTTAAAAATTATATATATTTTAACAGGTTATTTATTTTTTCTAACAGTTGGTTGGTTTTTTGAATAACGACGTTAATACTTTTTCCTCCATATATAAATAAGGTTTCGTCCGCATACAGAAGAAGGCCAGTTTTTACGATGTCGGTAATATAATTGATATATAGGTTAAATAGTGTCGGAGAAATAACCGAGCCTTGCGCTACGCCATTGGTTAAGAATTTTTCCTTAGATAGGATACCATTTACTCGTGTGATACATATTAGTTTTGGCATGTAGCTTTCCAACCATTCTCCCGCTACGCCTCTAATACCCATCGCGCCTAATTTTTTTATTAATTTTTATGTGGAATAGAGTCGAATACTTTACGTAGATCTAAAAAAAAACTCCGACACAAATTTATCTTTTATCAAGAAATCTCATAATGTGGTCATATGCCTCACAAATCGCATTAGTCGTTCCCATTCCCACTCTGTATACATCGTGCCATCACACTTATGTTGGTCTGGTATTAACTGGGTCGTCATTACTTAATTTATTTTAAACGTTTTCTCGACGGATTAAGATGTTTAATGCAGTTCATCAATTGGGCTCGTTTGTTTTTATTTATAAAGAGCCCTAACTATTTCGTCTACGGTCATTTATTGATAAACGATCTGAGCTGTCGGTTAGTCAAGTGGCTTTCTGTGCTTTGTGAACGGTGAGTTTTTCGCTTCTTGTTAATACATTTCTTATTGGTGTGGATATTTGGACATCTACGATTCCAAATGCAGTCATTGATTTCCTGGGTGGAGAGATATTGGAAATTGGACGGTATTGGTCTTTTTCATGCGGTATGTTTCACAACGCCAACAGGAAGTCTACGAGTCGTCCACTATCAGATGTCGAATATAGCTATTCTACGGTATCTTCATCAAGGGCGAGTGTTGATATAAAATGAGCGGCAAGTATTTCGTAAGCGAGAAAAATACAAATACCCTCTGTAGATACTTCTTTCATTAAAATTTGCTTCGAATTATATTTAACTGATAAACTTGTTCTGTAAATAGGGTTAAATTCAATTGTGCATTGTTTTAGTACGTCTAACTCACTGTTGTAACTACTTAATTTATATTATTCTGAATAAATGAAACTAGGTTGTTTCGTCTCAATTATTTTAATTAAAGTTAAAATTTTATACCGGTCGGGATTGAACGTTTTTATTAAATAACTCTGAATTGCGGAGATATCTTTTAGGGTCGTCTCGAGAAATTAATACCACTAGGGACAATTCTTCCGAGGAGAGGTATATTTTGGCTTGCCAACTTGTTTAATTATTTTCTAATAATACAAGGAGGAATAATGTTTATTAACCCAACTATAAAATCAGGAAGGATATCCTACCCAGATAACGTATAATTGTTTGACATCGTTTTCTTTATCTTCCGTAAGACTTTGCTTAACCTGTACGAACGAGCTTCGATGCACTTCTGAAGTTCTCTAAAATAGAACGTCCCTTTTATATCGGATGCAATATTTATAAACGTGGGGATATCTTTTAACTATAACTAACACTTTAATTATTTCTTCTGTTTTTTTGCAAGAAACCTCTTTTATATTATCATTTTAGGAATATTTAAAGTATTTATTTAAAGTAAATATTATTGTAAACTCGTAAAATGTTAGTTTCTGAAACGTCATAAGGGGCCATTTTCATAATGCTATGGTAGGAGCAATTGTAAGCTTCGACCAAATCGTACATCCATTCCTTTCTTAACGAGTAAAGCGTGGAATTAATTTCGTTTTTTTAGGAGCCGAGATCTTTTTACACAGATTAAAGTGCCTCATCAAAGCTTGTTCGAATAAAATAAATACAAAAAATCATCTTCAGCTAGGCTAATACCCCAAGTCATCATGCGACTTTTGAAGCCCTAATTCAGGTGGCCGGGTTACAATGCGTAGGAGGGTGGTGGCAAGCCCTGCATGACACTAGATCGAGTCAACAGCTCCCTACAATAACTATTACCGTTAACCTGGACAAGTTTTTATGGAAGGGGAAACCGAAGAACTCGGGGGAAAACCCCTTAAACCAGTGGGGAGAGAACTTGCAAACTCAACGCGGAAGGAGTTGTTCCGAGTTTTCACCCACCCAGTGCCAGAAGCTGGGATCGAACCCGGCTCCTCTTGCTGCGAGGCGAAATTGCTAACCACTCCGCGTCTTAATCTTTAATATTTAAAATTTTGTCCATTCTTGTGTCTCATTTAGTAACTGTCAGGGCTTAAAAATGTCGCAAGGTGCGATAACCACTGTTCTGTCATGATTCATAGTTTCCTTCCTAATATAGTAGAAGATAAGGAAAACTTTAAAATAAGTTCAAAGGTCAGAAATCTAAGGTGGGGGCCACGGCCGGTCCTTGTGGAACTGGTTTTCCCGGTCACGTAACTTTTGTCAGTGCTTTTTTTGAAGAGTGTGCTTCCCCACTTCTTTTTCAACGTCATTTGTTGAACGTGCGGTAACTGGTTTCTACAATCTTGGTTGACCTAGGTTAAAATGTGCTTTCCCCTTTTTAAAAGTAATTTTTAGTGGTCGAGATAAAACGTGCTTCCTCCTGATTAGTTGAGAGAACAAAACCCTTCTACACCGCGACATGACCTACTTACGATCATCTCTGGTTGACCTTACGAGGCTTTGTATAGTCAGCTTTACACTTTACGGGTGCTGGATGACGTTTCGTTTACGTCACTTGTTCCTTAATGCAATGATTTACGACTTTAAAGAGTCACTTGCTGATCTTGTGTGCGTTTCCCACGTACTGCCGCTAACATTTTAGATGTTGTCACAAAAAACACGTTTTAGAACAATGAGAGAGAAAACGGTTTAGATTTCTGGTGTGATGTGTAAAGGTTAAACATCTCCACATATGAGCTCTTTGAAAGGTTTAATATTGATATTATAACAAGTTGGCAAGCTTGCCAAAATATACTTTTCCTCGGATGAATTTGCCCTTGGGTGAATTAACTACTTTACACAGTAAAGAAAAAATTTAATAAAATTTTTGAAACAACAACTCCATGAGTATTCGTCTTTTAACAAATTTTATTTCATACTTTACACAGTACTCAATGATATTTCGCAATCAAAAGCGTCCTCCAATTTTTTTTTATCCCGGTGCTATCCCAACCAGTATATTACTTTTTATTTTAAATACAAATGTTATTGCATTAAACAAATTTCCAATATCATTAGAACAAAAAACCTATTTAAGACCCAAAACGCTATTAAATTCCCAAAGCCACAAAATGAGAAATAAAAAATTAAAAATTTAACATTATTAGAACGCTTATGAAACCTAAAATATACGTGCAGGAAAGTATTTTATAGAGAAAAACCAACCCATTGTATTATAGGTGTTAAACAATCACATTTATTGGAAGAACAAAAGTTTAAGCGAAAAACAAAAATGTAATTGAAATCACTAATAAATACGGGGGGGCACATGACGACAGCCCAACGAAGCCGATAAAATCAATGCAAATAAAAAATCGTATACATGAATTATCCCTCACATTATCAACAAACAAGAAAAAACAGTAGAAAAATAAATAATAATAACCCTACTAAGTTAATTTAAATACTTAGGAATCAAGAAAAAGCCAATCAAAATACCCACAGTAATAAACATTGTATTAACATATATATAAAAAATAACACAATCAAACATCATGATAATTCAAATACTAAGAAATACAGAAAATGTCAATCCATATACCCACGGTAATGCAAGTTGTAATAGAAAAAACCAAAAACACCTTACCGTTGACAATCCCCGGCTTACAACGCACACAAAAATCTTAGGTGAATAGTGAAGGCTAAGAAACAGCGCATATCTCAAAATATAAAACCTACTTAACCACATTAAGGAAAATGTGTCACACATTTAAGGCCGATACGAAAACACGTAAAGTAAGCAAAACGAAAAAAGCGCGTTGTATACGACTTGAAATTGTATTCATATATGACCCTCACCGGTTCAAAAAAATATATAAGCAATCAATACACGATAATTCTACATAAGTAAAACATTTATTTAAAGAAATAAAACGTCGACTATAGTTTCGGCGTGATAAGCGCCATCATCAAGACTAAAAATCTGGGTCGTGATTACAACATATTTATAAGGACAGGATAATATTTTACCTAACCGTGGTATTGATTGCTTATTTATTAATCATTCACGTAAGGTCGGAATGTATGATGTTATTTATTCAAAAAAATATATAAATGGACCACCCACGGGTTCTACCCTTTAACTCTCCTATCTCTGCCGACAGCGCTTAAACAAGATTTGACCATAAAAATTTCAGACGTAAGAAAATGTAGATTTCAAAAGTATAAATATACTCTTCAGCTTAAGCTGAGCTTATTATTTTCAATGAACCGAAACATGTATCGGTAGTTCTGTGGTAGAACACTCACATGCCATGCAGGAAGGCACGGGTTCGAAACCAGCCCGATGAGATCGCTTAATGAGACTATGACGTATACCGTGAACAATTGAAGGAAAACCTGCCATTAGGACGTTGATACGTTTACCGTAACCCTCAGCACTCGGTTCGTCCCTAACGTCGAAGATTCTTCACGTACAATCACTATTCGCAAAAGAAAATGTTAATACACACAATGACAAAAAGAGGGCGCTTTTGGAAAAACCATATCCTAAGAAACTGCGTTTGCAGCGATTACACTTTGCTCCAAAAATGCGAAGGCGTTCGCAGCCTACACACACACACACCGACACACACGGTGATTTTATAACCCCTCCTAGAGCACAAAGTCACCTCGGAGAGGTAAAAATTAATCATCAGTAAAAAATGAGGATCTTGTATTAAAAGTACATACTACTACGTAAAACAAGATAAAAACAGTTAAAAAATGCTGATCACGCCTCGAAATCAGATACACTTTCTTTAACCATCTACACTACGCATATCAACTTACTGATAAACTGCTAATTAAAAAAAAAACAAAAACAAAATAAAAATAAAATTTCTTCTTTGTCCTACAAATTGTGTCATAAAACCTATTTATATATTGATTTTCAATCAAACAGCATATCAATTAACAAATTAACATAAACAAAGATAATTCAACTCTTAAGTAAACGTTTTTCATTTTGAATTTACTGTAGAATTCTAAAATTTAATTTTTTTTTAAATTTAAACATTTATTTACGTTTTAAACCGTTATTAACGTTTCATTTTTAAATTTATTTAATTCAAAATGCGCCTCTGATTTGATATGTTTGTAATTTAACCAAATCAAATTGAAAAAAAAAATGGTAGAGATACAAGAATAATTTAAAAATGATTTAAAGTAAATTAAATCTTAATTTAAACAAGATTTAGTATATTCAATCGTTGTCGGATCTAAAGCCTTTTTTATCGATGCACGTCATCAACCGTTGCAAATCTAATTGGTCCCTACGTCGAAAACTGACGGTTATTTGAAACCCGGGTTTCTAATAGTGTATCTATCAACGTACTAATTCATATTTATCTTTTTTACCCTGACATTTAAACATCGTTCCAAATATTCCAAATTTAGGAAATTGTAAACATTATTAGTAAATATTTAAACTGAACCAGGTAAATTTGAAAAAAAAAAACGGTGGCTGTCGCATCGGAACGTAAGCTTATCCGGCCTTGACTTGGGAAGGAGCTAGCATGGGGCTATTATATTTTCGTCTTTGGGACTTACTTTTTTATCTGCATGATTAATTTCATTGCGTTCTTCTATCCTTAAAGCATCACTAGCTTTCACCCTAGCTTATTCTTCAGATGGAGGCGAATATTGCGGGGCACGTGACGTAATGAGTACTGCGAGCAGCGCGACTAGAGTCTTAAGTTTAGTTTTGGTTCTACTTTCAATTTCCCGGCGTTAAATTGCCAATTGGCAAGTCGCGTGTCCCGGCGTACTTTGAAAAAATATAGCTAAAATAATTCTTGGTATTCCCACGTCACAAACGAGTGACGAACGTGTATTTTCCATTACGGGACTGATACTTGGTCCTTGAAGCACCAATTTAAAAGGTTCAACTCTTTTGCAACTAGCTTTTGTTCGCAAAAATTGTTTAAATATATAAATGCCTCTTTTTATATTTTGTATTGCATATCAACATCTACACCATATCAAAAAATAAAAAAAGCTTCATGCAATGGGCCCACTTTTTTCCGGCCTGACCCGACCCGACCCGAAAAACTTAAAAATTAATTTGGCCCGATCCGACCCGACCCTAAATAATTAAAATAAAATTTTGCCCGACCCGACCCTACTCGACCCGACCCGAAATTTTCATAAATTATATTTGCCCGACCCGACCCGTAAAAATTAAATTTTATTTCTGCCCAACCCGACCCGAAAAACGTAAAAATTAATTTTGCCCGATCCGACCCGACCGACCCGACCGACCCGAAGTAATTAAAATAAAATTTTGCCCGACCCGACCCGAACTTTTCAATAATTAAATTTGCCCGACCCGTAAAAATTAAAATTTATTTCTGCCCGAAGCCGGCTCGGGCTAGGTGAAGATAAAAAGCCTGATTCAATCGGGGGCCCAACTCGTCTCTAATCAAGGGTTCCCTTAAAATGGGGTAAAGGTGGGAGGGGGAGCGGAAGGGGAAGGAAAAGTTAGCTTATCTCTTACTCCAAAAGAACGTATTTAGTGATCAAGAATGTATTTGCACGATTAGATCTTCCGAGGGTTAGATATTCCATTAAAGTTAATTTCATATCTGGACTCTGACAAACAAACATTGGCTTTAAATTTAACACCGTCCTGAAATATTTAAGCGTAACAAATTATCGACAATGTGCTAATTTAAATTACAATTTTATTTTAAGTTTATTATTTGGTATTTTTAAAATGTTTCTACCAACAAATTACCATCTTTAGAGAAAATTTTATAGTTGGTATACACGGTCTTTTAAATTTATCGATTAAAGCGTTTTTATCAAAACCGACGTGACTATATACAACGCAAAGTTATCAATTGAATTTTTAAAATTTAGAAAATTTGAAGCTTTTTGTGTTTTATATTGAAAATCCAAAGCTCGTTGATTAAGGCCTAAGGTGGTGCCTTGGCTATTAGCTCAGCTGATTATTGATATTACCTTTTTCCAACAAACTTACATTTTTGTTATTTGCTTATTTTGGTTTGCGAATAAGCTATTGCCTACTACGGTTCACATTTTATTTTCTCAAGCCCTTAAAAAATATCCGTATTTTGACCGAAATATTTATATTCTTGATTTTCTTACATGTTTTCCAACTTTATCACATTCAAAATGCTTAGATTGTTTTAAATTTTCAATTTTATTGAGTACTATGTGTTGTTTATACCCTGGAAATTGCTCAATTTTCCTTCACGTCTTTTTTGAGAAAAACGCTTCGATCGATCAACTAAAAAGACCATGTATATGCTTATTTAATTTTTTTTCTATAAATTGCTTTGTTCTCTATGCTATGATTGCATAATAAGATCTCGAGATACATCGTCCTCTCATCATTGGTTTTTTCCACTTTATATATTCAATTGGGTGGATAATATACAGGGTGTTTGATTGCTCGAAAAAGTGATTTTTTTCAAAAACTATGTTTTCTAGATATTTGTACTGTACATTATACGTGCCGGTAGACACGTTCTACAAAAATTGCATCTAAATCGAAAAATATTTTCACGGTTTTTGAAAATTTAAATATTAACCGCTATGTGCTTTAGAAAATTGTAGAACGTCACCGAAAACGTACAAAAAGCGTTGGCGCGAAGAAAATAGACGTCTTTTTCACTGAAAAAATACGACTTGAAAATGTGACAAGTTGGGCAAGCTAAAATAACTTTTTTTAATTTCATTAGGAGAATTGTGTAACTTAATGAAAGTCAGAAATTTGTTAATCTGGTATTTAATGCAATAGACACCGCTGAAAAATCGAGGATACAATGGCGAAGAAGGTATTACACAATTTAATTTCGTAGAATGAAAAATGCAAATATTTTGAAAAAACAAAGAGACATTTTATTTATCTACTTACAAACAAAATTTATAAGTACGTTTCGAAAATACTACCTTCAACTGCGATGCAGGCTTGGGCGCGAGAAATCATATTGCTGAAGGTGGCTTGAATCATTTCCGGGGTTACTTCCTGGCAAGCACTTACAATTCGTTGACGCAGCTCTTCAAGTGTCTCAACCGGAGTGGTGAACACCTTGTCCTTGACAAAGCCCCAAAGAAAGAAATCCAACGGAGGCAGATCGGCCGATCTTGCTGGCCAGTGTTGTGGAAATTCGTTGTTTATGTTTTATCTCTGTGGTAATGAGGCGGGGCAGCGTCTTGCTGAAACCACAGTCTTGCTCGTTGCGCCAACGGCAGTTCGTCAAGTTGTTGTTCTAGCTCATTTCTCAAGAAATCTAAATAACTCTGGCCATTTCGATTTTGCGGTAAGAATACTGGCCCAATTAACCGGTTTCCAACAAGAAAAATCAAACATTTAGGCGCCCAAATTGAAATTGGTGACGGTGTTCATATCCCCAGTGTGGATTTGTGTTTTCCCAAACATGATTATTTTGGTGATTGTAAGGGCCCTCTCTTGCAAACGAGGATTCATCCGAGAATAGCATGTTGCGGAGGAAATGTGGGTCGTCGTGCACGGAATTTAGCAGCCAGTTGCAAAAATCCAGCCGTTGTTGAGCGTCTCCATCTCGTAAACCATGGTGAAGCGTTGCTCTGTAAGGATGGTACTTATGTGTATGTAAAATTTCTCAAATGCGAATTTTACTGCAAGACAAATTGCATTAAACACCAGATTAACAAATTTCTGACTTTCATAAAGTTACAAAACTCTTCCAATGGAATTCAAAAAAGTTATTTTAGCTTGCCCAACTTGTCACTTATTCAAGTCGTATTTTGTCAGTGAAAAAGACGTATATTTTCTTCGCGCCAACGCTCTTTGTACGTTTTCGGTGACGCTCTACAATATTTACTTTGACAATTTTCATATAGCACGTAGCGGTTAAATTTATATTTTCAAAAAACGTGAAAATAATTTTCAATTTAGATGCAATTTTGGTAGAAAGTGTCCCCTGGCACGTTTAATGTACAGTACAAATTTCAACGTTCTAGAAAAGATAGTTTTGGAAAAAAAATCACTTTTTCGAGCCACAAAAACACCCTGTATAACTTTTAAAAAAATGATTTTTTTTCTAGTTTAAAAATACAAATGAAAAAAGTAAAGCAAGTAAAATAATGGGGTCCTCTTTACATTTTAATTTGGAGAAATTACCTCAGTGTAGGCTTAGTTGTGGTTTTGATATTAATCTCGAGAAGTTAGGAACTGATAATTTCGTCGTCGCGTCTTTTCTTTCTGAGACACTCAACTTAAAAGAAGCCCGTCAGCTTTGTTCCCACCTTTACCGTAAATACGGAAAAACGTTCTATTAGTAAGAATTCTTGCCACCACCCTCCTACGCATTATAACCCGGCCACCTGAATTAAAAGGCTTTAAAAGTCGCTCGATGACTTAGGCCTAGGGTGGTGCCTTGGGTATTAGCCTAGCTGATTATTATTATTATTATTATATTAATTCTATTTAATTAAGCAAGGCGTAAAATTTCTTTATTTTTAAACGCGAGGTCCATACCATATCCAAACGTAAGGCCCAAGAAAGACGTATCAACTTTAAAATGGGGAGATATTAACCTACCTGCCAAAATAATTATTTTGCTAGACGACAGGAGTTTATGTGCCAGCCGATTAATGTTGCCTTTCGCTTCAATTTTTCAGTGCCAGCCATATAAATGGTTGTAAGTTACGTCGGGGTTAATGAGTTTACTTTTTTTGCCAAGCTGCAGTAGTCTTCGGGTAGTGAAAAATGCACGAAGGTAGCCAAGATTCAAATTTGGATCGAGTGTACTTGGTGACTTTGAATAAAAGGCTGATCTATGCTGAAGGTACTTTTTCCATATTTGGTTTTCCTTAGTTGCGTCAAAAACTTCGAAAGTTGACTTTTCGGTACTTCCACTTACCCTTCTTCCTTCATAGCCCTTAGTAAGGCGTTGGGTTTTTAAATCCAACATTGAATAGACGCTCAATCGTTTTTTTGGAAGTTTGGTAAATTCCGTGGAATCTAACTGAATGTGTGTGTTTACCTTTATCTCGGTACAATACGACATCTATGTTGTCAGAAACATAGAGTAAATAGACAGATGGTCTACATTTTCTGTCGTATTTGCAATTGTAGAATTCCTTGACTCCATCTTTTGTATATTTTCTGGAATTAAATCTCCAAGAACTTTCATTTTAAACGAATTGAACAGCATCAGACTTACAAGTAAAAGTTTTAGATAATTCTCAATCCTTTGTCACACATGTCCACTTTTCGGGTGGCTCGGGGCAATCGATTTTGGTATCCGAGTCTTGGTATATTGGAACTTCTTGTAATTTTGGCATTTTCATAGTGTTTTCTTCAGAATATGTCGGTGTACTGATTAGGAATATGATTATTTGTCGAATAAGGATACTTTTTTAATGATATATAAAGCTTATCAGCTAGCAAATTATTTTTTAGGCTGGCATGAAAAAAGTAAATAATGGCAAATAGTAGTGATGTCATAAAAAATAAGTTGGAAGGCAAATTTAATTTTTTTTGTCGGGCGCATTAAAAAAAAGCCCTTTAAAATCACCTTAGGGGGATCAGTGTAAATATCTTTCGGTTTCAACGTATTTAAGTTACAAGTTCTTTTTTTGAAAAAACAAACTAAAATATAATGTATCTGACCTCATAGGCTTTCACCAATCTACTATCTTTATGAAAGACATTACGCCGCAACGCTAAATGGAGCATCGTCGCTTACCCACGACATCATCGACTACCACGGCTAAAATGTATCCATCATCGTCACGTCAAACACCATCATATTGACCTAAGCTTACGGTAATGTTTGGGATCTGGGAACTTGCAAAATCAGCGTTCCAAAAATAATGTGTTTTTTAAAGTTCTAAATGAGATATTTTAAAACAGCATAAAAATGTTGTCGAATCCATGTACCTAGCTATTGTCAAAAACTTTAAAAATTTACGACCTAATATGCGGTTAACCGTTTTAAGGTCTATTTAACTCCTATATTAAAATATTTTTTTACTTTTTTATATCGCCTTCGGAAGTACTACAAGATTTTACCGATTTGACCGTATATAATCAATTTACCTGTAAACTTAACCTATTTAATTTATTTTCATTGTGTAATCTACAATATAACCATCTAATGGAATATCTTATATCACCAACTAACATGTAAAGAACGTTCAAAACCGAAAATAACTTGTTCTTATGACTCATTTTCTGGAGATTAGGAAGTATGGGGTTTGGATGAAAACAAATTCTGGGGTTTAGAAATTAAGTTGATCAATACAAATTATAACGATTTGAAATATGGCGATTAGGGAATAGCAGTGGGAAAGAAAAAAATTGAGGGATAAGAAAATATAGCGATTGGAGGAATAACCGTCTGGGGATTGAGATATCAGACTGATTTTCCTAATCTCAGATTAAACATTTCAGGAGATTTATTCTGAGGCGCACACTTTTCTATGGCAATTTACTCAATAAGCAGAATATTTGGTTTTGTGATAGATTCTTTAAGCCGATTTGGAGAAACAAAAGAGGGGTTCCGTGAATTTTTTCCGAAACCCTTACTCTTTACCCCCTTTAAGTTCAATAAATCTTTCACCATCAAGCAAATTTTCATTGTCAGTAAATTTCAAGGTCTGAATTGTTTGAAGTTTTAAAAATTATAAATTCTAAATGTTTAGATTATTTCACCCAGGTCAAGCATCTCAAAGTTTCATATTTAGTAGTTGAAAAATGTTTTAGTTAAAGACCCCCTTTCTACATTTAATTATCTTAAATGTATACTTTAAACATTTGTGTTCAATCTAAGGACTAAAAAAGTAATACCTTTGGTTGAAAAAACGTTCCATCCTGCTCGGTGGGATTTAAATATTTGGCTTTTTTATCGTTTATTAACGATAAAAAGAAAAGAAGAACTACAGACAAAAGTTGAAAAATGTGAAAAATTAATCCAAATGGCTCAGACGTAAAATCCTATGAAAAATATATTTGAAATCAAATGACTTTCTGTATAAAATTCCATTTTTATAAAAATAGTTCATCATTTTCAAAATTAATACACATTTTCCTATTAAACGATATATATTTAAGTATTTGGTAAAACTGTTAATTGAAATAACACCGAACATATTCAATATTTGTTCCTAATGAAACTAAACATACCATTATCTTGGGGGGGGGATTCATCTATATGAGCTGTACATAGACCACTGGTCGTGCTCAGCAACGCCATGATTTGTCTATCGAACTAGATTGTTATGTTTGTCTCTTCACAGTTGTATAAGTGTTTTTTTCTTATAGTATTTTGCAACTTCTATCTTACAAATGAGTTTATGTATTTTGCGATTTGCCATTTGATATATACATCTATCTAACTATCTAATAACTATATCTTTATATATATATATATATGTATATCTTTATATATATATCTATTTATCAATCTATATATATATATATATATATATCTTTATATATCTATCTATCTTACTTCCTTTTTCATGAGACGTAAACCTTTTTTGGTAGTACAAACTTGTTTTTTTTCATGACGTATGATTTCCATGAAAAGTTGTCCGTTTTTGACCAAACCAATTTCATTATAGGTTTTCGAATACGCTCTGCAACTTGTTGATTGAATATTTTCATCTACCACCTATCTCCCCGAGAGAGTATCTCCTGATAATTTCACATTTCTAGCAACTATATATAATCTAATATTTATACTATTAGTTTTATGAGCTTAAGCGAAACAATCTACATAAAATAAAGTTCATTTATCTTAAACAAATGTGTACTCAGGGAGAATGTGAAGACAACTTTTAGCGTTTATTTATTTATTTATTTATTTAAATATACAAAGACTACAAAGCCACAATAGGCTTATATGTAATCCGACAGAGGGTAATACATAAGGGAACTAGAAATATTTTAACAATAAAAAAGAAAAGCATTTATGCTTGAAGAGTTATCTACTTGATCCAAAAATAATCAAACCATTTTTCTTTGGTTCGCTAAAGCATAAGTCTCCGACGCGACTAAAGACCACTTCAGTTAATTGTTTCCTTCCCCCTACAGATTAGCCATAACGGATCATCTCAACAAATTCATTTTGCATAAGTAAAAATAAAAACATTTTTGCCTTAAGATAAAGGAAATGTTTATTGTTTAAATTTATCTACTGTAAAATAATCTATTTAGAAATAGCTAAATTTTTAAGGGGTTAATTCTCAAATCACAGCATCCATTAAAACTATACAGAGTTTTACGGATAAGTAGGACATTGATTTAAGGGCTTTTTCTTTGAGTCTGTACAAAAATAAAATTGTACTGTAAACATAGGTGCTAAAATACTTGGATTCACAGTTTTTAGGCCCATAAAACCAAATCTCAAATCAACGAAATAGCCAGTAATGAGAAGTTCGATATACTTCGTTGAACGCAATTGTATCAATTTATTAATAATTGTTTGCATATCGATTAAGCCAAAAGTGCTTTATTGAACAAGCTGAAGTGTCCTTTAACCTTCTATGATTTTATTAATGCGAGTTTCCATTATTTTGAAGAATGGAATTTAATCAAAAGCAATATCATCAAAACTGGTTGAATTTGAAAAGATAATTAATCAGGAGAAGAATAGAGATAAACTTATAACGACCAGATAAATATTAACTATATTGGGAAGTTTTATTTCCTTGGATTTCATACCTTGTATCAAGAATGTATTTATTTATAGTCACGCTAAGGGGGGGGGGGGAGGCGGTCTTAATTGTTTGCATCCTCGCAGCGGCGTTAATCGCGTCGAAAAACGTAATTTTTAAGAACCAATGAGATTGCAGTATTATTTGATTTTATTAAAGTGGAGGAGCATACCGGGGGCCCCAACGGGTGGAATTGGAGAAACGCTAAAAATAATCTCGACATATTCATTCTCCCTGAGTATAAATAAATACATTCTTGCTTGTATCTTTCGGTGGGCACAGTCTCGGAGACGTAGAATGATAAGAATTTTGAGAAAAAAATACAACACAAAATTGTTTTGAAAATAAATTGGAGTGGAAAGGGAAGTTTCACAGCTTTTTCGAAGCTTCAAATAAAAGATCCGATTGAAGCTAAATTGTAGAATGATAATATACGAATAATTAAATAAGTAAGGTTTGTAATTGTTTCTCTTGTCTACAGATGCCGTTCGTGAAATGAAGAAATTAAGAAAAGGAATTGCATTTTAAATAGAAGAGAGTATCAAAATGTGTATCCAACATAAAGCAGATCGCAATGGAAGAATGTAGCTTAATCTTGAAAAAAGGACAAGACTCTTTCTCCTTTTGACTCCGTCTAAGTTTTTGTATAATGTAAGGTTATTCAAATACCAATAGTATACAAAATGTTAAAAAAAAATTAAAGTTCCTAATAATATTTTGTACAATTTTTAATAAATAAAACGTTTTAAAAACGTTGACAGCGTTTCAATTTTTTATCTGACTGGTACATGAAATAAAGTGGGACCATATGAAAGCCCTTGTTTTATTTCTATTTCATTTTATAAGCTAGTGAATATTTCCAATATTTGATAAATCATGTTTTGGGCCCGAAATAAGCATATATAGTCGGTCGATGTTTTTGACCCTTGAACATTTAGACCATAAATTCGATAGTTTGCGCATGATTTTATAAAACGAATTGCAATGAAAATCCAACTAATACTAAATGTATATACAAGTATAAACGTGATAATGGAGTGGTACTTACAACTTTGTCCTGTGACATCATGAAAGATCTGAACTTGATAAGTACTGATATTAATGTAAAACACCAAAATAGAATTTGAATTCCTGAACGTCGAATGCCATATTTCTTTCCCATAAAATGCAATATCAACACTAAAATCTTTAAGGAAAAAGAAAAAACTTGTTTTCAACGAGTCGATTACTTGTACTATAAGCGAAGGTTTCCACGTTTAGTTGTATTTTGCAATATAAAGCAATAATATAAAGGACATATTTTCCTAACACAATAAATTGCCGCTATACCGATATACAGTGTATTTACAAAAGGTTATTTATAAATATTAACTTTCTTGGACGGTTTCAAAATGAGGTCGCGGATTCTTCATGTTCCCTCATTTGGTTTTTATATGGCATCAGAAAACTATTTCCTCTTATCATCGCTTAAACGATCTTTCGAAGTGACTTTTACCGCGCGACAGAGATAACTTTAAAATATTAAAAATGAAATGATTGGGCTTTTCTGACAATTGAAATTGATTTTTTTAACCCTTATTTAAAATGTTCCTATTGTTATTCGTGGGTCTTATACATGGAACGCATTGGCAGAAAAGCTTAAAATTAGCACTGAGGGAGGTTTTCGTTTAACATAAATATGATAAATAAACCAACTCTCAGATGCTATTGTCGTCGCCATTTCAAGTATGTTTCACGAATATGTACCTGGAAAACAAATTAATAAAAAGGAAAAACACGAATGGTTTATTAACCTATACCAGAACATAACAGACTATATTAGCTATGATCGCAATTTTTGGATAATGTAACGAAATACAAATTTTTTCCAGCGAATTCAAAAATATTTGCTAAAATCAAATATAATTAACAAAATATGCTATAAATGAAACACATGTGATTAAGTTTTGTAAAGGATCATTTGTTAGTAAAATAATTAACATATTTATTAACACCCGGGTAGAAAAGTGAACGTTGCTACATGGTTGAGTTTTGGTTTTTTAATAGATAAAGCATTTTTAGTTTATTATTTGCTATTCGTCTACGTTGATATTTAATAGCTCTAAAAACCAATTTTCAGCAGGAATATTGCTATATAGATAAAAAACGTATTTATAACGTTTTTTTTAATATTGATTACATTGGCACGTCTCGCTATCACACCAAAAACGATTATCTCGAGAGATCATATCATTTTTACTTCATCTAATTTATCTTATCGCTTTACCAGATAGTCAAATAAAAAGGGATACACAATGCCTTGTAACCATCAGATCTCTATTGGAAATAAAAATAATAATTGCGAAATCGAATAAGGTTTGTTCTGTTAAACATCAGATTTAAAAATAAGCCCACTTCATTAATATAAGCAACCCATATTATTTTTGCAAAGAGACAGTTAAATCTGTTAAATCATTCAATTGTTTGGAAGGATCAAAAACAAATCTAACTTTCAAAGAGAGAACGTGAAGGGTCATAGATTTAAGGGACTTTCCATGGAGAGCTGTTTTGGGGTTAAAGTCCATTTAAAATGCGTCATTCGGTGACCGTTCGTCGCATTTACAGTTAGTTTACACTGAAAGTCCCTTAAACTAACTTGTGCACAGATTGCTATTTTCCTATAATTTTCTCTATTTATTTCACAAACCAGGCGTCGCTTGTCTCTTTATTGAAATGCCCTTAGGTATTCGACTTTAAACAAAATTACATAAATTATCTGAAATTTATACAATTTTAGATAAATTATCTCTTATTCACCGAATAATTCTCAAAATGGAAATTGCAAAACTTGTTCTTTTCTAAATTATATATCAACATTTTTATTTTGCTTTCACATAAGTATTTTCAATTGCCTCGGCAAAACGAATTCACATAACACCGTTTCTCTTTGTTAATTGTGCAATTTAATGTAAGTTCTTGTTAGTTCAAAGGCCGATAGTAGTACAACGATATACAAATAAAAATTTTACTTACATATGTAGGGCATTTAACTAATTCCGACAAAATTTCCGCTGATGTCTTTTCAAGGCGTGTATTGAAGGCTATTTTTATAACACTTAAGGCTATTAGGACAGATGTTATTCCCTAAAAGATAAAAAAAACTAGAGTTACAAAAGATAGGAGTACATAAAAAGTTTCATCAAAAATAGATAAAAAAGAATTAAAGTTTAAACAACCAATTTTACTCTACTGTCACGGACTACAGTCAGAGCAGTTTTAAAAATGCGATACATAGATCATCTCTAAAACCAATGGTTTAATGATATTTTTCATCTAATATAACGAAATTAACAGAAAAAATGTAAACCAATAGTTTGTAGCAAAAACGTAATTTTTGCCAGAAAAGACCCTTTGCAGACGAAAAAGCCATTTCCAAATCTATTTGCTTCAACAAACCAAAGCATAAATTTCAATGGTTTTTGGGAAAACAAGCTGGCTAGGCAAAGAATTGAATTGTGATTTAAAAATAATTTGGTGGTTTTTAATAAGAGATATGGCGAATTTTTAAATATTGTGAAAAATAACTGTATTACTATAATTTTATATCACATAAATTGGGAAATTTTTAAAAAATTTCCATGGAATAAATAACTACATTTGTATTTAAAAATTAAGAGAGACACGCATGGATCTAATTAAATTTATTGGGGTGTATAGAACCCAATACTTTAAAAAATTTGCTTCCAACCCGAAGGTCTTCGTCAAAGCGACTAAACATTGAAAACGACAACACACTATATAAATACATCAATCATACACTGTAAATACAATCCGAGAGCATGTGCAAATTTCCAAATTATTTACTCTTACAACAAACTAATTTCTGGACCTATAGAGAAAACCAAATCTTTCTCTACCAAACAGATTTTTTGAACAGATATTTGATATCGATCTTTACCCATAATTTCGCATCCTCAAACCCATTATTTAGATTCATCAGTTTTTTAGTAGCATAATTAATATAAATAGATTCTACAAAACGGCAATTAAAAAAAATTCCCTATTTACAAAATTTCCGGTTTATCAAAATTCAACATGCCAATCAAAAAGGGATAACACTGACATATTAGATAACCGATCAGTGGTGTATAATGTAAAATGTAAATGTGGTTCTTATTATGTTGGTGAACCAAAGCGCCCTCTACGGAAAAGATTGGAGGGACCGAAATATTGTTTAAAAACGGAAAATATTGAAAATGACCCGGCTGTAAATATTTGGAGTTATAATAATGTTTGCATGTTGAAATTTGATGAACCGGAAATTTTGTAAAGAGGAAAATTTGTTTAAACGCCGTTTTGTAGAATATGTTTGTATTAATAATGCTACTAAAAACCGATGAATTTAAATGATGGGTTTGAGGATGTGAAATGTTGGGAAAGATAGATAACAAAAATCTTTTTAAAAAACAGTATGGGAGAGAAAGATTTGGGTCTTCTCCCTGGGTACCGTAATTTATTTGTTGTAAGAGGAAATTTTTTTGAAACTTGTGCATGCTCTTGGATTATATTTACAGTGTATGATTGACGTATTGTATAGTTTGTTGTCGTTTTTAATGTTAAGTCGCTTTGACAAAAATCTTCGGGTTTAAAACTCAGAATTTTTAGGCATTGGTTTTTATACACCCCAATAAATTTAAGAATAATAATATTTATTTATTGGTTTCTTAGTATAAAATCTACAACATTAGTAGGCCAAGTCAAAAATGACTTTTAGGCCATATACAACCTCCAGGCAGAACTGGTTACAAAAAGTTAATGGGCTAATGAGGAAAAAAATATTAAAAATTAACATTAAAATTAAAGATTTTAAGGAAGTTTGTATATTTTAATTGGTATCATATTTTTAGCAACACTTTTGAATTGATTTAAAGTCTTCATCTCATTATTTATACAATCATTAAATAATTTTACACCCTTATAGAATATAGAGTTAATTTTTTTGCGGTTTTTACCTAGGGCGTAGTTAATATATTGCTCATCCTGGTATATGTTAATTTAGCATTGTTCAAGGGAAAGTTATTATAGATATACGTAGTTATGGATTTAAATATAAAAACTAAACAACAGAGATCATAAATTTGGTAAATATTTAATATATCTAGATTAACAAAAATTGGACTCGAAGGTGCCAGATAATTTGCACGACTTATACATCTAATTATCCTTTTTTGTATAACAAATATACGTTTTAGATTAGTTTGACTAGTATTACCACATACTGAGATGCAAAATGAAATATGAGAATAGACCAGGGCATAATATAACTGTTTACATATATTAGTAGTTAGGGCATTTCGGTTTTTGCTTATTGTATAAATATTATAAGAGATTTCTTTAGCAATTTTAGAGGTATGATCGTTCCAGTTTAACTGTTCATCAAATATTACTCCCAAGTATTTGTAGCTTCCCATGTAGCACAGCGCGGTCCGTTAGTAGTCGGTTAAGAGACTGAGAGTCGGTTAAAGGTCGGGTCGGTTTTGCCGACTGAAACCGACTACAGTCCAATGTTTTGACTTTTGGCCATCGGCGGTTAAAGTGGGCACTAAGCAGACGTCATTGCAACACTCCCAGTTCAATGTATTCTTAGGTGCCGACTATTTACCAACGCTGATTAAGATAACCATTTTAAAGTCGGCATTTGCAACCCTAAATTTGATAGTACGAGAGGTCGGCTTAACCAACCATTGACCGACCTCAAGTGAATTGGTCTTAGGTCGGTGAAATTAACTGACATACGGCTAACCTTGTGGTCGTTTTAACCGACCTTTCCGTTTTATATGTGCCCCCAGTTTACCAACACTATTTCGGTTTGCCATTTTACAGTCGTCAATAACGACCCTTACTTTGATATTCGAAATGACGGGTTAAACAACTATCTGCCGACGTAAAATAAATGTACCTCAAATTTTGATTATGAACTGATTTGCTGATAGGTAATTGTCGACTCAATTTATTGACGGTTTTACCGACTCTGTAATTAGATTCTGACTAGAATGAGAGTGGCTAAAATGAGATAGAGGATATGCTTTTTGGGTAAGTGTCAACGACAATTTGCCACCCATATAATTAGACACGTTTATATAGTTGGCTTTACCGACAGGTCAGACATTTATTATATCCTTATTTTAAAATAGCGCTAGATTATCTCATTTAAGTGACATCTATATTTAAAAAATAAAATATCTTATAACAATCTATTCAAATAAGTTAAAATAATAAATAAATGTGATTAATTTGATCATATTTTAATTTACGAGCATAAATTCATGTTACGAGTTATAACAGTTTTGACCTGCCATCTGTTGGTAGCGTCTATTTCAAACGGTGGAACTAAAGTTCGTTAGCCTTCTACCATACAAATATCTTTCCGTGCGTACCACGTGATACTCAGAAATCAGGACTCTGAGAGAGAAGGGGAAAGCCGGTAGTTGCTCGCTGCATGTCGTGGCCAAAAGTTTAAGTTTTACTTTATTCGACCGCGTTAAATTTATATCTCTATGCTGTAAATACTTGTAATGATAATTTAGATAATTTTTGAAATTTAAGAAGTTGAAAGATAACAGTGAGTTATTATCTTCTTCAAAGAGCTATTATTTGTTTGAAAACAAGACAGTCGTAAACGATTAAACGTGTCCGTGACTGGTAAATTTAAGCCTTTGCTTTATCAAATAATCATTTACCAATGTTTTGTAATATAGTTAAGCGAATTAATCATAATTATTCAGGTGTGTACTCAGATTTCCTACATTTGTCTACCAAATATTGATTCAAAATATTTTTAAGTAATATTTTTAGCTGGATATAGTTCAGTTGGTGATGTTAGTAATAAGCTAAAGAGCCGCCGAAAGACAGTTTACGTGTAATCGTTATAAGATGGTGTTTCGACTGAACGTTTCAATTTTATTTTAAAAGTGGGTGATCTGTCCTGTAATATCAAAATATTATTATTCTTAAGAATTTTTAATTTATTTACGGTTTTCTTAACTGATTTGAATGTTTTTGACGAAATTGTTAAAAAGAAGGTTTGTATTAATTTTTCTGTATATTCCTGATTGTTGAAAGTTTTTAAGACATATGCTACCATTTTCTTATACACAGGTAACGATTTAGCTCCTAGAAATAACCCACTGGAAGTCTCTTAAGTTTTTGATTATTTTTGTTGTATTGTGAATTGTACAATCTATTAACTTAAACTTCAAACTTTCATTAAAAAATTATATTTGACTTAAGCTAAATAAAAGTTCAGAAGAATATTATTTTATGTGATAAAATACTCTTATTAAGTAATTAGTTTTGCAATAAATTAATTTTCATAAAAATCAAGAAATACATTTTATAATGAAATTGTTTGCAGTTTCTTAGGGGAGATAATTTGCCAACCTTTTCTTGGATAGAACATCCCGACAATTTTGGGTGGTATCCATCATACTGAAGGCTCGGCAATAAAATGACCTATCAGATAATGCTGTAGGCCAATATCGAATTCTCAGGTGGGAAAACAAACATTTAGATGTTGGCCAACTAAAGATCTACTGGCGGTTAATTTGTATATTTAGAAAAGGCCAACAGTAGGGCCGACTAAAAAACTACCAGCTGAGCTACCCACAAATAATAAGTCCGAAAAGAGGTCAATATGCTGTCGGCCAGTTTGTGTTACTTAATTAGTCGGGCCAACAATGGCGCGGGTAGGACATTCCGACTAATCGACTAGTAGTGTATAGACACCACCCCCGACTTAGTCCCGACTAGTCGTCAATACCATAATCGTAGCGTTCGGGCCGACTGCTTTGTGCTACATGGGTTGTTACTCTTTCCAAATTGATATTATTTATTAAGACATTTTCATGAGGGACCAGTTTCTTATTTATATTAGAAAATATCATGTAAACAGATTTGTCAGTATTGAATTCTAGGTCGTTATTTCTTAACCAGTTAAAGATATCATTTAATTTTAAATTTAATGTTCTAATAATTTTGTGAAGGTCTTTACCACCTAAGAGTCCCAGGGTGTCATCCGCGTATAAATAGAAATAATCTTCCGTTGAGCTACTTAACATATCATTAATATATAAATTAAAAAGTATAGGTGATAAGACCGAGCCCTGAGGTACGCCACATTTAATTTGTGCTTCATTGGAGAGCTCACCATTGACTTTAGTTTGGCAATGTCTATCATTAAGATATGAGGCTAGCCAAGCATGGCTAGGACCCCGAATACCCATTAAGTAAAGCTTATGCAACAAGCGCTCATGATTTACATAGTCAAAAGATTTCTTTAGGTCTAAGAAAACTCATAAACCGTAGTTACTTTCGTCTGAATTTTCAATTTATTTTTTTTATATACAGTATTTATCGCCAGTTCAACATTACTATTTGTTCGGAAACCGAACTGTTTGTTAGATACAATTTTATATTTTCACAAAAGTTACTTAAGCGTGAATACAAAACAATTATCGAATAATTAGGCAAAAATTGAGAGAAGAGAAATTGGTCCATGCGTGTCTCTAAATAACATAGTTCCGAGGGGTGGATCACTATTATTCACTTAGCAAACGGTGAACACGCATCTCGGGCTTTATCTGAAAGCTTCACGCTAGATTACAGCGTACACGGATCAGCCGCTTGGTTTTATCAAAAAATATAAGAGGAAGATAATGTGACCTCATTCGACAAATAGCGATCAAGCTAGGATCGCTTAAATATCTAACGCAGATGCTTTATTTAAATGGTCATTTTTGGGAGCAGCCTTTTACCAGGTACACCAATTTTTTGCCAATTCTTTTAACTACACTTCATTTTAACCAACAATCATATCTAACGTTAGTTTAACGTAATGAATTATACATAAGTATTTGATGAAACTGTATAAATAAGAAACTTCTTTATGCTCACTGAGATTATAATTTCGAATAGCAAACAATGTAAAATACTTAAAATACTAATACGTTTATTTTAAAATGATTTATACGTTCACGCTGACCATTTTGGATAGATTAAGGTAGGACCAAGGTATGTCCCTTCTGAATGACTTCCTGAATGACAGAACTTCGAAAATGAGAGACAACCAAAGAAAAAAGCAAGGAACCCAAGTCAAAACGGTGCTTTGAAAACATGGCGTGAGATCTGGGTTGTTGGTATACCATGTTAAATTGGAATCCTAAAAATTAAATTTTAATGATTTCAGGCAGAAAAATAATGAAGGTGATTAAAAAATGTTGTTGCAAGAAATGATAATTACACAAAATAACAAACTAAAATCATGCAGGTTCGTACCAATCTTGTTTCGATAATTCAAAAGATATTTGTTATAACAAATATAGCAACAATGTCATACAATGAGGGTGTCTCATTTTTATTTCTTTTTAAATATATCATTTATTAGTAAGGTTTCCTTTGAGACCTATACGGTGCCCTTTTTAATGGAAACGAATATGTCGCCTAGCCTTGAATGTGCACACGTCATCACGGCGTCAATATTTCAAAGTACGGGAAAGTTGTAAAGGCAAAACTGCGTTTTGATCTTTGCAAAGTTATAAAACGTATTATTCCAATGTCAAAGTAATACACATCTTAATGATATATTTTAATTTGCACATATTTTTCTTACAAAACGTATTTTGTTTCACGTGTCACAAAGTACGCAGTTTAGGGATAGAATGATTAGAATCTTTTGGTGTTAACATGATCGTATGGTTTAAGATAAGAGAAAGAGCATGTGTGAATAAAATGTGAGAGCCAATTTCTAACAAAATATTAAGAAGCACACGGCCAAAAATAACATTTTCCCTATTCAAATTTTCTTGCCTTTTTAATGGAAATAATTTTTCTTTAGAAAGTCATCTCGTGAATGATTTATTTTTTTTAGAGTTGAAATTTAAATATCCTCGTAAACTGTAAACTAAAGTTTAAAGACTAAATATAAGTAAGCAAACATGTTTATATCAGCATAAGTTTTAAAAACAAATCCTTATTTTCCCGAGAGACTGAGTTAATAAATAAAAATATTTTAAAATTACACTAATTTGTTTGTTACACATTAAAATAAAAAGTTTAAATACGCAATCTTACCCAAAAACTTGAATAACAGATATTTTGCAGAACGTTGGCCATTTTAAAAATGTTTAAAACCAAAGCGAATAGTTTTTAAACTAAGAGAACATCGCGCATATGGTGACTAGTCGGCAAAACAACATTTCTACGAACAGCTTGCAGTTTTTACTTCTACCAAATTTTACTATCGTTAATCCACGCTAAACATGTACCACGTTGTGTTATCTACAAAGGCCATCATCTGTCGATAACATGTTTTGTAAAATTAAGTTATTTATTTGTAAACCAGAACATTTATTATATAAATCTCAATCAAAAAGAAAATGGTTTAAGAATCGCTATGAATAAAATATCTAAATAAACATATTACAATACTCGGATGTGGAATTTAATAAAAAAAACTCTTTTCAATTATTCCTTACCCAAAGTGTACTGTTGCAAAGTGCCTCAAAGACATGTTGTGGAAACATTTTCCAGACTTAAAAGCACATTGTCCTTTCAATATAATGAAAGATAGAAAACCGTTTTTACTCTTCACGAGACACGGGAAAATAAAACTGTAAAAATTTCATTTTTTCTGATAGTTTTTATCTTTGTGAAATTCGAACCGTCGTGATAACTCGAGTCGATTTTTCTTTCCAAAATGGTCTGGAGATTGTTTATTTTCTAGTCTGTAGTAGCAGATTTATAAGCCGCCATCCTTGGCTTTAATAATCTGAACTAACAATCTATCAATTTATTTTATTATTTATGAACATTTCAAATGGAGAGGCTTATTTCGAGGAATATTAAGGCCGCAATAAAAAGTCTGAAACTTTGAGTCAAAAAACCTGCCAGTTTATTAGAAGCCATTTCGGCCGACATATTCTTTTAAGGATAATTTTACGTGGTGGAGGAATGGTATGCTCTTTCGCTTCGCAGAAGGAGAACCTAGATTCGATGCCTGTAGCCTATTATGGAGGTTCCTGGCCGGTACCATACTAACAATGATCAAACGAAATTTAATACTTAGGTAATGATTATATTTTGCCGTGAATCAAATTTTTCTTTCTTACCAAATCTAGGGTTGACGGACATTTTGCTTTTCTAACTTAGTTATTGTTAATAGGATAAATAAGCCGAAAATTAAATTAAAATAACTTTTTTGGGATTATCTTTTATTAGCACTATAACAATTGTGGTGAAACAATAAAGAGCATCACCATTAAAATAGCTTATATATAAATTTCATTTTGTGCTACTGAAAGTGTTATAACATTGACAATTATCATTTATTTATTGATACAATATAGTTATTTCCATATTCAAGTGTTTCAATTCCATCTCTGACATATGTCTGTCTATCAAAATATTCTAACATAGCAGCAGGGACTTTAAATATTGTTGAAGTAGAAACGTCGTTGTATTTTATTACACAGGTTTTACCACTCTTTGGGAAAATATGTTAGCCACTCAAATATCTGAAGCCTTCACAAAAATTGAAAAATCAATAAAGGAGTATGATATGGAAGGCAGTGGCTAGAACCTTACCATTTTCTGAAACCGAGCATACGAACGTTTGTTCTTATTGTTTACGAAGACTATCAAGCAAATGATAACTAAAGAGCATATCTAATTTTTCCAGGTGTTTGCTCCTATGAGGGTAGAGTCCGACGAGGGAAAAGTTCCAAGGAGGGTAGAGACTGAGAAGGGTACGCTCGAATGAGGGTAGGGTTAAATAAGGGAAATTGAAAATGATGGTAGTGCCTTATGAGAGTAATGGTACACTGATGGTAGGGTCCAATGTGGGAAGTGACCAAAGAGGTTAGTGATCCTTTAAATGTAGGGTACAATAATGGTATGATCCAATGATGGTTATGTTCCAAGGATAATAGGGTCCTATGATAGTAATGGTCCAATAAGGGTAGGTTAAAATGTGGGTAATGAAGCAATGAGAGTATTGGTCTTATTAGGGTAGTAGTTACTACTAGTAATTGATAAATGAGGGTAGGGTCCAACTAGAGAAATGGATAAATGAGGGTAGGGTTCAATGAGAGTAATGGTACAAAGAGGGTACGGTTCAATGAGGGTTGGGATCTAGGGGTAGTGTCCAATAAAGGTAATGATCCAAATAAGGTGGGGATCAAGGAGGGTAGTGTCCAATGAGGGTTATGTCCCAAGGACGGTAGTGTCCAATGAGGTTATTGTGCCTAGGAGGGTTATGGTGCAATAAGGGTTATGGTTCAAGGAGGGTGAGGACCAATGAGGGTAGGATCTTAACGCCGTCCTCAAATGCTTCACTACGGCTACTTAAGCCTTACTTGCTTACCGAATAATTCCGACACCTTCAACATACCCATCACAAAAATTCGAATTTAGCAGAGCCATAAATAACGTCAATGTTCTCTATTAGTACCTCATTCTCAAACCCAAAATTTTTACCCTAGAAACCCAATACGTTGTATGTTTCATTATCCAAACGATAAACAAGCAAGAAACTGGAACATTGGCAAAGAGTTTGCAATTCCATGATACAAAAACAGGCTTCATCATACAATAATCCACGCACCCCAATACCACAACGCTTTCCATCGCTGGCATCATTTCATTACTCTGAAGACTCCGGTGTTCTAAACACCGTTGAAGAACCTGAACTAACTTCTTATAAAAGTGTAATATCAAATAAATCAATACAGTCAACCCCTAGACTAACTAGAATATTCCACGTAAGCTGAGTTACTCTCTCGGCTTTTCTTTCTACGGTGTGAGTGTCAACATTATACTACCTACTTTTTTCTACAGCTCCGACCTGGAATGCGGCACACTTTCTTTCAAGTGTATTCCTCTGCTGCCATCATTCCTTAGTCCTTCTCCAGAAAATTAGAAGCTTCTCTATCACACAGCGATATCGACCTGCACATATCTTTTAACGTGCTGAACATGTACGAACAAGCCTTTAACATCCTAAGCATTCCAGCCTTACAAGACCTCGGATTCTAAAAAAGAAGCGAAATCTTAGCAGCTCAATGCTGAAGCACATCAAAACCAATGGAACACGATATCCATTAACTCACCAAAATATGTACAAAAATATCTCTGACCAAGATTGAAAAAATCAAACCATATCGAGTGACTTTTTTAATGCCATTAATCCATTTGGGAGGATTACAATGCATAGGAGTGTGGTGGCCAGCCCTTCATGCCACGCGAGCCAACAAGTGTTTCATGATTTTCTATTTGTCATTTCAAAAAAATCTTGAAGGGGGAGATGTGATATCTTATATAATAATTAATTCAAATTTTGAAAATTGTATCCGCACGAGAGAGCACGTTTACGTTCAAAAAAATTAATAAGACATATTATTCGGATTCTCAACAGATTAGATAGATAGTAAAGGTTAATTGTCTGACAACCGTTGCAAACGTTCTCGTGTTCTTTTTAAACATTTACCCATCCTGAGACATTACACTACCCTCATAGAAGTTCAAAAGTTTTCAGAACTGTCTTTAGAAGTGTAATTTTAAAAATGAAGGCAGAAACTATTTGCACATCATTGAAACATACGGGCTAAATTAAACAGCGTTTTATTTAAAAGTCAAATAAACAAAGACATTCTGAAAAAACCGCGAATCAGCATTCTTAAAGTAATTAAATTTATTTCTCGTTGTAAATGGCAGTAAAACCCTTCAGGCGAAGGTCAAGCTTCCAAAAATTTCCACCCACGACGCATGGTCAAATAATAGAATTTTTATTTTCTGCGTACGCTACATATCCTAAAACCTTTCAAGGTGGCCAGTGCCGAGCGTTTTGACAGAAGCACTTTATTATTTGACTGTGCAGCAAGGGCTGACATTTTAAAAGTGTGACCTTCGAAGTAGTGTTTAACTCCCTTTAAGCAGAGGCTTGTTTTTAAAATATTTGCATTATAGGTTTTATGCCCATACTGAAATGTCAAATTGAACTTTAGAAAAAATTAAAATTAGCGAACAATGAGCTCAACTGCAGTTATCTAAAATATCAAAAATTATTGTTAAGATGTTGAATGTCAATGATTTCATGTCTTTAGCGTTTGCTGAAGAGGTGCCCAAGGGGGTTTTCTATTCAAAGACAAATTAGGCCTCGTTTCAAAATCAAAATCTCAATGATAACCAGAGGAAAGCCAGCAGAAAAAGGCCTGCATTAAGGGGTGCGGTAAAAGTACGTACTCAGAATATTAGGTTATTGGAATAGCACGTAAAATGTTTCATTCCGGAATAGTCGGTAATCGGAATAGTGGGAAACAGAAATAGTGTGAGTACTCGGAATAACCAGTAACGGAATTAATATATCAATGTTTCATTCCAGATAAGTCAGTAACGGGATAAGTCGGAAATCAGAATAGCGAGAAACCGGAAAGGTGATTACTCGGAATAACCAGTAACGCAATTAAAAGGTCAATGTTTCATTACAGATAAGTCAGTAACGGGATAAGTCGGAAATCAGAATAGCGAGAAACCGGAAAGGTGAGTACTCGGAATAACCAGTAACGCAATTAAAAGGTCAATGTTTCATTCCAGATAAGTCAGTAGCGAGAAACCGGAAAGGTGAGTACTCGGAATAACCAGTAACGCAATTAAAAGGTAAATGTTTCATTCCAGATAAGTTAGTAACGGGATAAGTCGGAAATCAGAATAGCGAGAAAACGGAAAGGTGAGTACTCGGAATAACCAGTAACGCAATTAAAAGGTCAATGTTTCATTCCAGATAAGTCAGTAACGGGATAAGTCGGAAATCAGAATAGCGAGAAACCGGAAAGGTGAGTACTCGGAATAACCAGTAACGCAATTAAAAGGTCAATGTTTTATTCCAGATAAGTCAGTAACGGGATAAGTCGGAAATCAGAATAGCGAGAAACCGGAAAGGTGAGTACTCGGAATAACCAGTAACGCAATTAAAAGGTCAATGTTTCATTCCAGATAAGTCAGTAACGGGATAAGTCGGAAATCAGAATAGCGAGAAACCGGAAAGGTGAGTACTCGGAATAACCAGTAACGCAATTAAAAGGTCAATGTTTCATTCCAGATAAGTCAGTAACGGGATAAGTCGGAAATCAGAATAGCGAGAAACCGGAAAGGTGAGTACTCGGAATAACCAGTAACGCAATTAAAAGGTCAATGTTTCATTCCAGATAAGTCAGTAACGGGATAAGTCGGAAATCAGAAAAGCGAGAAACCGGAAAGGTGAGTACTCGGAATAAACAGTAACGCAATTAAAAGGTCAATGTTTCATTCCAGATAAGTCAGTAACGGGATAAGTCGGAAATCAGAATAGCGAGAAACCGGAAAGGTGAGTACTCGGAATAACCAGTAACGCAATTAAAATGTCAATGTTTCATTTCAGATAAGTCAGTAACGGGATAAGTCGGAAATCAGAATAGCGAGAAACCGGAAAGGTGAGTACTCGGAATAACCAGTAACGCAATTAAAAGGTCAATGTTTCATTCCAGATAAGTCAGTAACGGGATAAGTCGGAAATCAGAATAGCGAGAAACCGGAAAGGTGAGTACTCGGAATAACCAGTAACGCAATTAAAAGGTCAATGTTTCATTCCAGATAAGTCAGTAACGGGATAAGTCGGAAATCAGAATAGCGAGAAACCGGAAAGGTGAGTATTCGGAATAACCAGTAACGCAATTAAAAGGTCAATGTTTCATTCCAGATAAGTCAGTAACGGGATAAGTCGGAAATCAGAATAGCGAGAAACCGGAAAGGTGAGTACTCGGAATAACCAGTAACGCAATTAAAAGGTCAATGTTTCATTCCAGATAAGTCAGTAACGGGATAAGTCGGAAATCAGAATAGCGAGAAACCGGAAAGGTGAGTACTCGGAATAACCATAAACGCAATTAAAAGGTCAATGTTTCATTCCAGATAAGTCAGTAACGGGATAAGTCGGAAATCAGAATAGCGAGAAACCGGAAAGGTGAGTACTCGGAATAACCAGTAACGCAATTAAAAGGTCAATGTTTCATTCCAGATAAGTCAGTAACGGGATAAGTCGGAAATCAGAATAGCGAGAAACCGGAAAGGTGAGTACTCGGAATAACCAGTAACGCAATTAAAAGGTCAATGTTTCATTCCAGATAAGTCAGTAACGGGATAAGTCGGAAATCAGAAAAGCGAGAAACCGGAAAGGTGAGTACTCGGAATAAACAGTAACGCAATTAAAAGGTCAATGTTTCATTCCAGATAAGTCAGTAACGGGATAAGTCGGAAATCAGAATAGCGGGAAACCGGAAAGGTGAGTACTCGGAATAACCAGTAACGCAATTAAAAGGTCAATGTTTCATTTCAGATAAGTCAGTAACGGGATAAGTCGGAAATCAGAATAGCGAGAAACCGGAAAGGTGAGTACTCGGAATAACCAGTAACGCAATTAAAAGGTCAATGTTTCATTCCAGATAAGTCAGTAACGGGATAAGTCGGAAATCAGAATAGCGAGAAACCGGAAAGGTGAGTACTCGGAATAACCAGTAACGCAATTAAAAGGTCAATGTTTCATTCCAGATAAGTCAGTAACGGGATAAGTCGGAAATCAGAATAGCGAGAAACCGGAAAGGTGAGTACTCGGAATAACCAGTAACGCAATTAAAAGGTCAATGTTTCATTCCAGAAGAGTCAGTAACGGGATAAGTCGGAAATCAGAATAGCGAGAAACCGGAAAGGTGAGTACTCGGAATAACCAGTAACGCAATTAAAAGGTCAATGTTTCATTCCAGATAAGTCAGTAACGGGATAAGTCGGAAATCAGAATAGCGAGAAACCGGAAAGGTGAGTACTCGGAATAACAAGTAACGCAATTAAAAGGTCAATGTTTCATTCCAGATAAGTCAGTAACGGGATAAGTCGGAAATCAGAATAGCGAGAAACCGGAAAGGTGAGTACTCGGAATAACCATAAACGCAATTAAAAGGTCAATGTTTCATTCCAGATAAGTCAGTAACGGGATAAGTCGGAAATCAGAATAGCGAGAAACCGGAAAGGTGAGTACTCGGAATAACCAGTAACGCAATTAAAAGGTCAATGTTTCATTCCAGATAAGTCAGTAACGGGATAAGTCGGAAATCAGAATAGCGAGAAACCGGTAAGGTGAGTACTCGGAATAACCAGTAACGCAATTAAAAGGTCAATGTTTCATTCCAGATAAGTCAGTAACGGGATAAGTCGGAAATCAGAAAAGCGAGAAACCGGAAAGGTGAGTACTCGGAATAAACAGTAACGCAATTAAAAGGTCAATGTTTCATTCCAGATAAGTCAGTAACGGGATAAGTTGGAAATCAGAATAGCGAGAAACCGGAAAGGTGAGTACTCGGAATAACCAGTAACGCAATTAAAAGGTCAATGTTTCATTTCAGATAAGTCAGTAACGGGATAAGTCGGAAATCAGAATAGCGAGAAACCGGAAAGGTGAGTACTCGGAATAACCAGTAACGCAATTAAAAGGTCAATGTTTCATTCCAGATAAGTCAGTAACGGGATAAGTCGGAAATCAGAATAGCGAGAAACCGGAAAGGTGAGTACTCGGAATAACCAGTAACGCAATTAAAAGGTCAATGTTTCATTCCAGATAAGTCAGTAACGGGATAAGTCGGAAATCAGAATAGCGAGAAACCGGAAAGGTGAGTACTCGGAATAACCAGTAACGCAATTAAAAGGTCAATGTTTCATTCCAGAAGAGTCAGTAACGGGATAAGTCGGAAATCAGAATAGCGAGAAACCGGAAAGGTGAGTACTCGGAATAACCAGTAACGCAATTAAAAGGTCAATGTTTCATTCCAGATAAGTCAGTAACGGGATAAGTCGGAAATCAGAATAGCGAGAAACCGGAAAGGTGAGTACTCGGAATAACAAGTAACGCAATTAAAAGGTCAATGTTTCATTCCAGATAAGTCAGTAACGGGATAAGTCGGAAATCAGAATAGCGAGAAACCGGAAGGTGAGTACTCGGAATAACCAGTAACGCAATTAAAAGGTCAATGTTTCATTCCAGATAAGTCGGAAATCAGAATAGCGAGAAACCGGAAGGTGAGTACTCGGAATAACCAGTAACGCAATTAAAAGGTCAATGTTTCATTCCAGATAAGTCAGTAACGGGATAAGTCGGAAATCAGAATAGCGAGAAACCGGAAAGGTGAGTACTCGGAATAACCAGTAACGCAATTAAAAGGTCAATGTTTCATTCCAGATAAGTCGGAAATCAGAATAGCGAGAAACCGGAAAGGTGAGTACTCGGAATAACCAGTAACGCAATTAAAAGGTCAATGTTTCATTCCGGATAAGTCAGTAACGGAATTAGCGCCCGTTCCAGAGACGAAAAATTCTCGTTAACTAACGAAAAAGGGGGCGTGTCTTGTTAATTAACGAAACTTTTTCAAAAACGCATTCCAGAGACATTTTAACGAGACAAAAAGTTTTGTTTTACAACGAGAGCTCCGGAGCTCTCGTTTACGCGTTCGGAGGCGAAAATAGTGAAAAAATGGCGGTTGAGTTTCTTCGAGCTAACATGATAAAACAAGGTGTAAACAATATTGAAACAGATGTCCTGCTCAAAATAATGTATCGCGAGTGACCCAATACTATGAATTGGATATAAAAAAAGGATTTTTGGCACTACCAATCAAACATTTACCTGAAACCGCGTTTATTGAGCTACAAATGGGAATGGCCAAGGCCCAAATTGAAGACACCCCATAGATTAGATTTTGCTACGCAGGTAAGAATTCGTTTATCATTATTTTTATTTAATATCAAAACGAAAAGAAGAAAGAAAGATCTTTTCGTTTTGATATATTTAAAATGTGACTCTGGGAGCAATTGTATTATAAAATAATCTTATTATAGATCATCATAATCATCTGCTGCATTTGTTTTGGAAAGACGGAAAATTGTTATCGACACAAAACTGTCAAGTTGAGTGTTTGTCGAATCATTCACAACATCAGTCAAATTATTTTTTGTACACATTATATAAATAAAAAGTATTTCAATTCTTAAAATAGAAGTATTTATTTATTATTGTAGCTATCATTTAAAGTGAATGGGGAACACATCTCCCTTTTGACCTGATACCCAATAATAAAAACTGCCTAATATACTGAATGAAATGTTTATTGAGCCCCTAACTACTTTTATGGGTAAAAAATTACCGGAAGGTGATAACCACCTTTGAAAAATATCCAAATGAAATTCAAATCTACCGCCAAACTGATATTAATTGAAAAAACCTGCTTGAAGATGGAGACAGCTCCGTTGGACGATGGGTCAGCTGACAACAATAAAGAAATAAGTTTCATTGTCGTGGGAAGTGTTACATCTGAAAGCTAGAGAAAAGTTAATAATTAATATTCATTAAATTAATTTAAAAGTAGTAGACATACTGCTGGTAAATGTAATTATGTTTCAGGGTTATTAATTATTCGTTCATAAGGCGAGGTCACTTAAATAAAATTTTCAATTTCCTTTTCAGCCCGAACAAAAGAGTTGAGTATGGTAACCAGAATTTTATTGGTATTGTACAAATGACTGGAAAAGGAGAGAGAAAATTGCGCATTTCGTTTAGAATAATTTCCTAAAACCCATTCAATCGTTCTTGATTATTTACTACAGACAGAGCAACGTGGTCTAATGTTTCAGCACTGCTAGCAGCAATAGGTTCGGAGGGCACAGGTATGATGTTTTTTATAGCTTCTTTTGTCACCTTTAACAGGTATACCAAATTATTACTTATATCTTGATTAATGTCAATCTATTTTTCAGAGAATGTAGGAAAAGAGCAACGTTAACAATACATAAAACACTTTTGGATTTTCCCTTTACCGTTGGCCTAGGCGGATATGGAAGTGGGTTTTCAGCCCTTGCGTCTATTTAAAAAATGTAACTGAGCTATATCTGCTAATAAGTAATACATCTAAACTGAGCGTTTCTAAATAAACCCATTTTATTGACAATATCTTGCATTGTCAATCTTTGTTGCCGTTGTTTTGTCATCAATATGGAAATCCTAATTAATTTTCAATTAAATAATGATATCCTCTACTTAATAGAAATATTTTACCACGTCTCTTTGCAGCCAATTTAAGGGGAGCATTACCGACCTCGCTTGGTGGAGTACTCATAGGAGTAATGTGAAAACGCCCCGTACTTGGCGTACCAATAAAAAAACACTCATTCTCGCTGGTGGTATGTGAAACTGCTAGTGCTTGTAGAAGGTACGGGGCTTTATTTATATTGTTTCAAATTGTAATGTTTATTTAACAATTCAAATTTTATATTTAAAGTAAATAAAGTAGAGTTTAATGTACTTGTTTCTTCATTGCTGTACTACCAATGCGATTTTCAACACCTGCTATACCACGAATCATAGTTTCGCCAATTAGTTTCACCACTCTATTCTCAAGTGGTGTCAGCTAATCTCCAGTTGATTTTCTGATAATTATGATATCTCGGGCCAGTGTCTTTACGATGTTTTTTAAGAAAGACCATTTTGTTCTAATTTGTAGGCGAGTTCTTTTTGTCCCCTTACCAACGGCTGACACTTCTTTTGCCATCTCTTTCCACGCTTTTACTATGTTTTTGTAGGCTTTCACTACTCCCATAACTCCGTTGACCAAACACATTCTAGCTTCAAGCCCAGCAACAATTGCTTCCTTTTGCCTTTCATTCAACCTGAGTTAAACTTCGCCCTTAGCTCTGCTTCTTTGCTAACCCCATTTTTAAATAAATAAATAACTAAATGCAAATATTATATAAAAACAAATGTAAATAACCACCAAAAATTGTAAATTTATAAATAAAATTTAATAAATACAATAAAATAACTGATAAATAGCCGAGATTACGTAGTCGAAACTCGAAAGTGGAAAATTGCCACTGTTTACAAGAAAGAAATCACAGACAACGCTAAGGCTTAACTGAGCGATTGAAGTGACCCGCTTACCGCCGATATTTTCCGGCGTTTTTATTGCCTCCGGACGGGGGCGGAGCTTTTTAAAAAAAAAGGCGAAATAACGAAAGCGGGAGTTTACGAAGTCTTATTAAAATGACTCTGGAACGCGTTTTTATAACTCTAGTCTAGGTCTCGGTAAATCGGTTTCGTTAAATCGCGAGTCTTGTTTTTAAACGAGACTTTTGAAAACGTCTCTGGAACGGGCCCTAAGTCGGAAATCGGAATAGCGCGAAACCAGAATAGTGAGTACTCAGAATAACGTGTAACGCAATTAATAGGTCAATGTTTCATTCTGGAATAGAATAAACACAGTTTAACCGAAACCCCACATTTTTAGTTCTATCGTGCCTCGATTTCAGTACCCCTTCGCTTTAAGTTTAATAACTTTTTATAAATATATTTCATTTTAACAAAATAACACAATCTTACACATTTTGGCAGGGCCAATTCAATGGTGGAGTTTATATAGTTGTAACTAGAATTGATACCAGGTTATTGGATGTCAAAATGTACATTTTTAGTTTTGGGGGGTCTCATTCGAGGGGTTAAAGGGTCATAAGGGCGATTGAATAATAAATAATAATTAAAAAGAGCTTTAAAATAAGCTCTTAAAAAAGGGGTATTTTCCTTGTTTTTATTTGATAAATCCATAAATATTTTCTTGAAATTCAACACTTTTGAAATTTTATATTTTTGATATCATAGACAAAATGGTTTAAATCTTTTAGAAATTATTACTTCGAATTTAACGATGTGTGATAAATAATGCTCGAATATTTCCTAAATCATTATCTTTAAGAATAAAGGATCTAGCTCTGGAAGAAGTCGCTGTAGGCGTTGATATTAGTCGCAAAATCAAGTTAAGGGGTACATGGCATTTGTCGTCCCGTTTAGGCCATGACAGACTGTTAACTTTTGTATATATTTTTCAACCCTTAATTTTGAGTAGTAATCGGAGATATATAATCGGTCGAAAAATTAATTTTAATCGGTTGATTTATAATGTTCCACAAATAAACACGCACAAACAAAATGTTTTATTTGTAAAGATAGAAGATTTTCGGGGACCCGATAATAAATCTTTGTTATTGTTGAGAGTTGGAGGGTAATTTTAATACATTTCAGATTCAAATTCCCTAACTTTTCTCGGTTGTTACTGACTATTTTTACAGATTTTCCCTGACCATTACAAACAATTTATTTTAGTGCATTTTTAATTCAGCTTAAATGGTAACCAAACCAGTTATGAATGTTAAGGTCTTTCTTTTTCTGGCCTATATTCGCTTAATACACATGAGAGATAAGTGGGTTTGTCTACCGATAGGGGTCCCCGCGGGCGGGGGAAACGGCGGTGAAACAGGCCCCCGTGGGGGTAAGCATTCCCCCACTTTTCCCCCATTTGCGGCAATATTCGGCAGGTCAAAAGACTAGCTGATTTACGAGGTTAGGTCAATAGGTTAGATGATTTACGATGTTATACCCCCTCATAAAACCTAGGTGGTAAGCCCCCCATTTTCGGCAGGTCAATAGGTTAGATGATTTATCCCCCCCTGTCCCTATTCGTTAGGTGGTGTGGAATCAGCTGACATGATATTATGCAAACAGCTATAAACCCGAGTAGTTTAATAGGTCCGTCAAAACCTATCCGGCATAGTGAATGTCTCCCTAAGGTACCTGTGTTTCGAGGTGGTAATAAATAGTTCAATGGGTTTTCGCCGACAAACACTTTCCCCCATTATTTTCAAACACTTTCCATCTTATATATGTGCCCCTAAGGGTTGTAAAAGGGTAGCGTAAAATAGCCAAAGCGGGGTGTCCTCGCTAAAAGTGTTTTGAAAAAAAAAGAGTCTAGTGTATATAAATTATAAGGTTTTATTAAGATATTTTTCGAGTACAGGCTGTATAATACGATTTACATTGGAAATACGTCTTTGGAAATGTACTTTATTTATATCATGGTAATTACGTCGATCTTCGTAGGGTATATACCGAAGTTCACTCAAAGGGTTGAAATGAACCATCTGAAATTAGCGTTTTTACGAGCATTTTCATTAAATGTTCTACCTCGAGGCGTTTGACAGTAAGAGTTACGATATCGTCGCCGTGTCCCTCGGCGTCGGGGCTGGTTGTGGGTCCGCCAGAGATGTATTTTTTGGATGGCGGGATATCTTGGCCCTCCAAAGCGGCGGGTGACGGACAGTTGGGATAAAATTTGTCGTGTTCCGCTTGGGGTACGTCGGCGGTTTACCAACTGCCTAACTGCCCGTGACAGAGATAGCATTCGACTTTGCCCTCCGAGTCTACAGCGAAAAGTCCGGCGTGGGCCAAGTCTTCTTTTTTCACGTGTATGTTGTCCCATTGCTTGAAAGTTTCTAGCCGACCGGTTACGGTGTTGAGATCCTCGTGACTAGCCATCCCGATTCTCTTTGAGCTGCGGAATAATATTTCGGGGGTCTAACCCCAAAAATGACGTAAACTACAAAATGACGTAATCTAAAAAATGACTCACTAAAGATGACGTAATCTACACCATGAAGCGTAAAGATTACGTCGATTCGTCGGTGTTTTCATAAGCCAGCCGCTATGGGAAAGAGGAAGATGTCTCCAAAGAAATGCTGGATATGCGCGGAAATATACCGGTCCGTGAGAGGTTCCAAACAACATTTAATGACTCATTTATCTTGTAATACAATAAAAGAAGATTCGGATCTGGCGTGTGATTGTAAGGCGAGTGAATCTCTCCATTACACGGAGGACGAAGAAATGTCAGATGATAAAATTATCGATTATCTTAACGAACTTATTGTGGCATGTTAAAAGCGCGGTGCCCCACATGAATCAACCAAGTCAACTTCAGCTACCCTCCCCGGCGAATTAAAAATGCCGACTGAAAAGGAAATGGCTGCTCTGATTTATTTTCAAGAATATTGTAAAACTAATCAAATTCATAATATTAAAACCGCTGTAAAGAAAATGTGAATAAACGTTTTTATATTGAATATATTGTTATTTTTAAGGGTGACCGTATAAAGTAATTTTTACATTGGAAAATTGACACTTAATATTTCTACACTTTAAAATTCTAAAATACGTTTACGACTTTTATAATATTTTTCCAACTTGGGCGAATGAATGGACACAATGAACTATTACTTACGTAATGTAAAAAATGACGCGAGCAATGAGAAATAACGAGTCTGATTTATAAGATAATAAAAATATTTATTTTTTTTACAAAAAACATTTTATAAGATGATATATTACAAAAATTATTTTTCTTTTACGAGTCAAAAAATATTAAAAGGTGATACAAAAAAATTAAAATGGACATCGTATTTAACTGTCTATTTCAGCGCGGTTCTGGGAAATCCATTCTGCGAAAAGTAGACTTCGTTCCAAAGAACACGGTTGTCGGGTGTTAAGAGTTTGATGCCGGAATAGACATTTCACTGGCCGGGGCGTATCAAAAGTCGCAGCTCGGGGGTAGTCAAAAGTTTCCAAATCGTATATGGCGGTCTCCGTATAATCGGCTAAAAATTTACACTTTTGTAAAAATCATATCCGCACTCGATACAGCTGATATAAGGCAGGCTGGTAGCTTATAATAGGGGAGATACCCCGCGGTCCAGCAAATACCGTGAAGGTTCCTAGACACCCAGCCGTTTTGTCTTTTAATGGCCTTCGGAAGTTGATGTACTGGATAGGGTTGTTCGAAAGTCCAAGCTTGAACGGCGGGAGGGGTCGATACTGTTGATATAGCTAGTTCCTTCACGACAATGTCGGGGGCCTCTCCGCCGGAGCGCGAGGCGGATTTTCCGAGTAGAAAGTCAAATTCGACAACGGCCATTCTCGCCATGCCACCGACACGATACTGAGGGGTTAGTTAGGAATAAAACGGGGTATAGTCGCGCGACGGGAATTTATACTCCGTTTATGATAACGTAACAGGTTGTTAAATATTCTCGTGGCCATTATATAATTTTTGACGTCTCTTCGTGAAAAACCCTTAAATAAGCTTTGGTGGCTTCTACGTTTTGATCGGTGACGTATATAAATCACGCAATAATGTCCGCAAATGACGCTCGTTGTCGATTGAAGTCGCCACTTGTTGGGCGTGAATTTTCTCGAATTTTGTTTAAAAAAAGGTTTAATGGCTGGCAAAATGGGCCGTAGAGCCAACGAGTCCAAATACCAAACTCGTTTTAATTTATCACGGTAAACCGCGACCCAATGACTGCCCGGTTCATCGTGGGGGTCGAGATTTACAACTAGTGACGCTGGAAAACTATTAATCTTATCGGGTAGACAATCCGAGGCGAATACGCCCATAAAATTGCGCGTATGTCTCAAAATGTCTAAAATCTCGGATCCGCGCATAATTACACGTTTTCAATAGAAACGTTACGATCTTAGTCTACGCTAAAGCTGGCTTGAAATTCGGCAAAAACTACGCAGCTTAACGTTTGCGGGACTGGTTTAGCGAACGAAAGCTCCAAACGCATCTGTCCCTGTCGGGATGGGTTCCAATAATGACTTTCACCCGCGCTATGGTCGTTTGAAATGTCGAAAACGTAAAAAGCGTACCCCTGGGCATAATCTCCCCGGGAAATATCGATCCCGGTGTTTCTATAATGAATTCCGCTACCAGTAAATAGAGTATGATAGGCTTGAATATATTGGCCAGCGTCGTAGTTTAGCGTAATAGGTTTCGACTCCACACTATCAGAATCCACAAAAGGAGCTAAACTCGATAAATCTTGATGTTCGAAAGCGTACGGGTTTTTTGCCAAGGTTCCATTGTAGGCTTCGTGATCCACCAGCGCGACAATCACGCGAACCGGGAGGGTACCCAAATACACGTTGGGAATAACGATAAGCGTACGAACAAGCAGACGGTGACAGTAGGGTACCGTTAAGGTAAACTTCCGCGTGATTAAATAGCGTGTGTAAAAATTATTACAACCGCCCACAACGTCCGACGCGGATAAACTTTTACCAGCGTCATCGGCTACGATTTTAGCTTTAACAAGTAGGTAAGTAAGCGGTAAATCAATGTACTCGTGCCCGCTTCCAGGAATATTAAACTCCACGGTATCGCCTCTCAGCGACGAGAGGGATTTGAAGGTGGTCCATTTTCCTCCCTCAAATATCAAGTTCACTTTTCACCGCTTCGCAGTGCCCCATGATTTTAGGAGAAAATATCAACAACCTTTCTAGCTCGTTTCCGGCCTACTAATGATTTTTTTCACCGCGTTTTGGTCTTTTCTTAATTGTTTTCTTTTTAGTTTTGCGTTTACGTTTCCCAGTCCCGTATTGTTGTTTGAGATCCTCGTTCTTTTCTGTGAGTCGCCGTTTGGTGGCTTCACGTATGGTTGACCCCGTCGACACATCAGCCAAAACTTGTTTTCCCGTGGAGATGGCTTGCCCCCCAAACATTTCGCCCCCCGTAAGAGAAAAGGTTTCGCTAGCTTATACAGGCCGGAGAAAAAACTCCCAAACCCGCTACCGAATTGCCCGTGGCCCCGCTGATAAGGCGACCCGACGTATACGTCGGGAATAGACCCCCCGCCTGAGTCGCGTAATATTGGGCGTACGGACACGCGTCTGCGCAGCGTCTTTTTTCAAGAACGTGTCTTAAGAGCATCTTGGACACAAATGAAGTTTAACGGTTAGATTGCCAAACTCAAAAGGAGCTGGTTTCCCATAAACGTCGCGTAGATCTATTTGGATAGTGTCAAAGTATTTCTTCTCAATGGGCACGTAATGCGGCGAAATGTACGTTTTCTCGACATGAGTACCAAATAGGGCTGATTCGTCAACCGCTATTATTCTTAACAATTTAACGAGCGACGACCCCACCACTTGATCAGCGACGATATCGGAATAAACGAAAATTTGGGGCGGAATGTGGAAATTTAAGCGAGCCGGTTTCTCGCTTCTACCCGCGATAGTTTTAGTTCTTTCAAATCCTAGCGTGTTGCTCAATCCGTCACTCATAAATACGCCATAGGGGGTAATATTTTTTCCAACCAGCGCCACGTGTCCGTTCAGCGGGTCGTGGGTAAGACACACATTAGCGGCGGTGCATAACGCAGTGTCGTTTACGACTTTAAGTTAATGGTCTATACTCAAGTAATGACCCGGAGGGATTTCTCGCATCGTCCCGACCATTTTAGGGTCAGCCTGTCCCCCATGTTTGGCAGGATTAACGCGGAAATAAACGTAATTGTCATAGGGCAACACGTGGTAAAACGAAAAGGGATACAATATTTCAACCAACGCAACTCCCCCCCCCCCCTTAATTCAATAGGCTCGGGTAATTTTATCGTGAAACAGGCTACCGTATTATTCGGAAATATCTCGAGATTTGAATTACTGGGTATCGTTAGGTAAAAGGCTTCGGACATCGTTATCCGAAACCCAAGAATTGAATGTAGCCGGATACCCTAACCAGGATACGAAATATTCGACTTTCCCCTTTGAGCGTCGTTTCTTTAATACTTCGTCAATTGTATATTCCTCCGGTTTTATAACTCGTTGAATTTCTTTGAAATAAAAATATCCCATGATGGGTTCGTCAGCCAAATCAACGAGCTTAAATTAAAGATGTCTTTTAGTATTCTTGAAAACAACTTTGAAAATTTCGGCGCTCCAATTTTGATCGCTGTACCCTTTTAAAAACGGTCTGGCAGTTCGGGTAATCTTTTACTTGGGACTCTTAGCCTTTTCTCCATTTTGTTTAAATTGATTTCATTAGTTATGGCTAAAAAACTATTATTGGAAATTTTCTATCAATACGGACTTGGCAGCATGACATTACGCCCTACCTTTGGCTATGGCCGCCATGCTGGTATGCTTTTTTCAATTGGAAAAGCTGCCAAGTCTCTATTATTTTATACTTACTGCCTAACATTAGTATTAAAACTTTTGGAAACGGATCACTGGTATTGGAAGAGTCGTGCAGTGTATACTGATGCGTAGGTATATAATCCTTTATATGTTCAGGATAAAAATCCACTATATCTGATATTTCCACAATTTTATTTTTACAATTTTTTTCGACAAGAGCGTAAATGGGTGCATTTCCAGTGTCTTATGCAAACAAAAAAATTAGAATTATGTTTCTCACAATTTTCTTATGAAATGTGCTTTATACGTACAATAACTGAACAAGGAGATGAACTAGTAGCGGGATAGGGAGATATATTTGTGTATGCAATCTACAAATTCATAAAAGTTAAAATTTCCATTATATAGGTTTTAAAAACTAGTACTTTATACTTTAAAAGGTTATACACTTCTATGTTCAAACCAACTGGAATCAAACCAACTTCCAGTTGGTTTTTAAATGTTCTCAAAAAGTTTCAAATAATATTTAGTTTTAGTATTATTTTTTGTAAATAACCGATTCTGGTTTAAATATTAATTGCTTTAAACTAAAAACCAATTTACATACCTTTTTGGTCTTTTTCCTTTTCTCCTACATCATAATTAAAATTTTAAATTCGAAAAAATTACAAAAGAAAGGCCCTAAACCTAAAAGATAAGCGTGTGTACCTCAAAAACATTTCATAAAGAGACTGGAATGTTGCTTTTCCCCAAATACTATATATACGCTTCAAAAAGCGTATATATAGTCTTTGCTTTTCTCATTCGTCCATGGTTTTCCCAAGGAATTCCTTTCTCAAAATAAAAAAAATTGTCCTGTGGCGTCTGTGCAAAACTTTAAAAAAATAAAACTAAATTTTAAACCTTTCAATAAACATAGCATAATATAAAAATGTTCAATTAAAATAATTGTATTATTTTAAATTTCATAATATTTAAATAAAATTCTAAGAGGGAGCCAAATGGGTTGATATTTTTGGATCAGGCAGCCCTACAGTTATTCCATGGTTATGCCACTGTGTTATATGGCCAGCTGCCTTGCTAAATATAAACTAAGTAATAATGCACAGTTATTGTTATAAAATATTTAGAATTATAATATATTTAAAATTAATCATTTAAAATTAAAAAATAAATAAACATGAAAAAGAAAATATGGCAAGGCGTAATAACAAACGATCCTACAAAGTTTACTTGGAACCATATCACATTAGTACAGTTCCACGAAGCACTTAACATTATAGATTGAAAAATAATCAGGTAAAAACCTCATTTATTATTGAACCCTTTTGTTGAAGTTAATGTTTTCTAAAGTATATATTTATTACCGACCGATGTTAACTCTGATAAAGGGTCTTCAAATGAAAATAATGACGATCATGCGACTACATATGAAATATCATTGAAAGATTTTAACGAATTACCGCTCCTTGATGAAAGTGAAGTAGATTTCTTATCAGTTCAGGAAAAACAAGTCTCCGAAACTGCTGAATGTGATAACAAGGGGGAGCAATCAAGCCAGGAGAGTTATGACGAGGTAAATAATTATTATGTATCCCCCTAATAATTATTTGTTTACTTAAGGAATCCTTGAATAGCAACGGTGAAACGGAGGTCATTGATAATACTAGAGATAATGATGTAAATACAAATACAAATGTAATTCCTTAATTCCATAATATTGTTAAATAATGATTGATCCACTTTGTAGATTCTTTCTTCATTGTATGGCCTAATGGAAGAAAAATTATCTATTGGAAATTGCGTTTCTAAAGGAGAAGCAGTTTTACTGATTCAAGCGTTTGCTTTGAGACACGGCTTAACTGAAGTAGCAATCCAGGACCTATTAATGATAATAAACTCTATGATTGGAAATGAAGCAGTACCAACGTCAAAATATCATTTCAAGAATAATTACAGTCAAAAACATTTCCTTTGTAAGGAGTGTATGGAGGAGATAAAAGAGGATTTTTTCTGTGAAAATTGCTGTAAATCATACACGCTAAAAAAGGTTGGGTTAAAAATTACCCAAATTGGGTTAATTTTTAACCAAAATCTGGGTCAGTATTGCACCTACCAAGAAACTTGGGTTAACTTGAAACAACCCAAGATGGGGTTAAAAAATTACACAAGCTTGGGTCAATGGAAAGCTACCCAAGCGGTTGGGTAGCATTTTAATAACCCAAAAAATGGGTCACTTATTTAATGACCCAAAATTAATAGTTGTTTTTCTATTTAACCCAAAAGTAAGGTATAGTTTACTAACCCAAAAATTTTAGTCAAATGCGACTTTTGCCCGATTTTATGGTTAATAGTTTCATTTTACCCCAAGATTTGGGTAGTTGAAACTACACAATTATATGGTTAAAATTGGACATTTGACTAAATTAATTGGGCAAAATCTACAACTAAGCCTACCTGGGTATTTATAATATATGTATAGTCCCCTGCAATAATTACGGCCTTGTCAAATAACGTTTTTAAGAATTAAATTGCATGATGCAATGATGCATCTCAAAAGTAACCATTAACTTTTGAAAATAAACAGTGAAAATCACTTTATTTTAGTACTTTAAATATACAATAATAATTCACAAACTTATGGAATTTGATTTTAAACTCGAAATTTTGACAAACAGTTTTTAAAACTATGAAAATCTTCTTATCACAGATTGTTTTACACGAGTCCGAAATTTTGATCTTAAGCTAAACAACAAAAACATTTATCCGGAAAGATTAATCTCAAAATTAGGAAAATTATCACAGTGGAAATAGAGTATACGTGGTCTGATACTATTCTCACGTAACATAAAGGTGGACATGTCTTAGACGAAAAGGGGTTATTTAAAAATGAGAGTTTACGAAAAATATTCTTGGAATGTTATATACTGATGATAACTAGTTTATTTATCCCTTTCCCAATAGGTGGTTCATCAGCAATAGGGCAAACCTCAATGTTGTACGAGCTACTTAATTGTTAGAGCATACTACTAAATTAACCAAATTAGAAAAACATAATATAATGAAGTGTGTGTTTTGTCACAATTAATTAAGGGCATAGAATTCAATATTGCAATATTGAAATAGATATTTTCTGAAAAATATTCTAGACCATAATAGTCATAAAATATAAAATAATTGTAATACAAAATTTTTACATCTAAAGAACCACAAAAATTAATTTATTTAAGCTTATATATTTTTTAGTTCAGAAGGACCTTAAATTCTATGGATTGTCATTATTTCAGTATTAAAATAACATATTTTATGAAAAATATTCTTGACCCAAAATAGTCATGAAATATGATTTTATGTATAATGAGACTTGAGAGAGATTTTACAAAAACACTACCAAAATATATAAGCACACTTACATTTTTAAAAATTAGGTACTTTTCTCTGATTCGCTAAAATAAGTTGAAATTTTTCCAGAAATCTGTTATATATTAACTCGTAAAGGACAAAATTCTACCAATTCTACTCATACTATCCATAACTTCAAGAAAACAACCAAAAATGGTTTGAAAATTAGGTACATTTCTCTAATTCGCTAAAATAAGTTGAAATTTTTACCAAAAATCTGTTTTATATTGACTCGTAAAGGTCAAAATTCCACCAATTGCACTCATCCTATCCATAACTTCAAGAAAACAACCAAATATGTTTAAAAATTAGCTATATTGCTCTGTTTCGCTAAAATAAGTTGAAATGTTTACCAAAAATCTGTTATATATTGACTCGCAAAGGTCAAAATTCCACCAATTACACTCATACTCTCCAAAATACAGAACCACATTTCTGCCCAGAAAAAATATCAGTTTCACCTTTCCCACAAATATTAAGCTTGCCAAATGCACGAAATGTGAAAAAATCAAACGGTACTCTAAATTTAGAAGAACTTGGTTTGTCATTTCATAGTTTAAAATGTTTATAGCACGAAACTCGTTGAGTAATTTATTTCCTGTAAACTAAACACATTAATGACATTGGTGATATTACAACTTAGTAATTGCTTTGATTTAAGAGCAATTCCTGCCACAATTTCAAGAACTTCCAACCAGTTCACATTTTGTATTCATATAAGCTTATATTTTTAAACAACTAGACCTGAGTAAAACTTTATCATGTTTGGATGTAAAAAACATGTTCACACAATAAACAAACAAGGCCTAAACAGTTGAAAAAACAACTTTAAGCCAAGAACTAATTAACGTAATTGTAATGTTTTAAAGTATGTAAGTTCATACTGCTTATAACTAAATAAATAATAATTTAAAATTAACATTTAATTCAATGGTTGTTTTGTGGACTTTAAAACTAAAACTAAACCGTTCCTGGAACATTAAAACTTCCTGACATTTGCCAGAAAAGTTTTAGTTTCGACTATTTTGAAAGTAAACGTTAGCAACCGACATAATGGATTTTTACCAGTTTTTGGGTACATTTTACCGAAGTTAGGCAATAAGACAAATACGGCACATAACCCTTTCACAATAACCCAGAAGTTTAAGAACAACCCAAAATGGGTTAAAATTAACTCAAATTGGGTAAAAATAAATTTTACCCAGAATATTTAACCCAACCTTTTTTAGCGTGTATGAAAATGTTGAAGATACAATGGGATTTTACACTCTTTCTTTAGAATCACAATTAAATATAATGCTAGAAGAACCATCAGCGCAAGATAAACTGTTCTACAAATCCACAAGGTTGAAAAAAGATGTCAATGCTTTCGAAGATATATATGATGGAGAAGCATACAAAAAACTTTCAGAAACAGGAATGCCACTAAGCAATACCAATAATTTGGCAATTACATTTAGTTTAGACGGAGCATCTCTTTTCAAGTCAAGCAGGTATTCAGTGTGGCCATTATTTGTGGTTATAAATGAACTTCCTCCCAATGAAAATCTTAGTAAAGCTATCCTAGTTGGTTTAACGTGCGGATATGGTTAACCCAAAATGGATATCTTTCTCCAACCGTTCGTTAATGAATTACGCAACCTATATGATGTTGGCTTTAACTGGAAAAATCATCATGGTAGTGTTGGCAATCTGATCTTGCCCAGATTCCGTTGCAAGACCCGTTATGCAAAATTCTACACAGTTTAATGGTTACTATGGATGTAGTTGGTGTTTACATCCCGGTCACCGAGTAACTTCAAAGCCACCATCCCTGTTAAAACAATGCGTAAGATTTTCAGAAAATGAAAATGGTTACGATGAACGTGAAGAAGAACAAACAATATTAGGTATGGCGACTGCACTTGACACTGGACGAAGTGTTAAAGGATTTAAAGGACCAAGTCCTTTGATAAATTTGCCCCTATTTAACATTATTGACTCAATAGTTCCAGATTACATGCATGTAGTCCTTTTGGGTGTTACGAAAAGTACAACTGAAAAACTACTTTCAAATGTCACAGAAGATTACTATATCGGATCTCCAAATAAATTATCCCTCCAGACTCAAAATTAACTAACATCAAACCACCCGCTGAAATTTGTCGATGACCTAGATCATTAAAAGAGAGACACATGTGGAAAGCCAATGAGTGAAGTAATTTTTTATTCTTATCCTTGTTTAGTTGGAGTGCTAAAGAAAAATACCTTAACCATTTTGTTTTACTAGCACTGGCCATTTATATTCTCCTTAAGTCGTCAATTTCCATAGCAGAAGTTAATAAAGCTAACTATATGCTTCACAAATTTGTTTATCCTCACCAAACACTTTACGGAGAGAGGTCTATGGTAGCAAATATACATTTTCTACTCCATTTGTCCAAAAGTGTCTTCAAATTTGGTAATTCGTGGGCTCACTCATCATTTGCCTTTGAAAAAGCAAATGGAGATATCATTTCTTATGTAAATGGAACGCAAGGCATTCCCATCCAAAAATGTAGGATACGAAACAAAATTAGCTCCACAAAGAAAGCAGTTAGTGCCACTAGGGAAACCTGAAGTAAGAAAGCTTGTACAGAATGAAATTGTCCTACTAATAAATGAACGTAGTTTGGATAATACTGCATTAAAAACATCATTACATTGTGTTTATAAAAGATATATTTTGAAATGTACTGTTTTTCATGGAACTCATTATAAAAGAGCTTTGAAGCAAAATAATTGTTTCGTGAATTTGGAATGTCACGGAGAAAACTTTTTAGGAAAATCCAGTATTTTTTATTTATTAATTCAAACGTGAATATAGAAAATTATGACCATGACCAAGAAAATGAAAGTGAGTTTGTTATAATTAGAAATTACAAGATTAAATAATGTCCAATTCCTAATTACTGCATTGCAAAATGATCTAATAATCTGTATGTTTTTAAATTATCTTGCACAAAAAGAAAATGCATTTCAATTATTGTTGAAAACGTTGTTTATTTGTCAGTTCCCTAATAATGTAGAGTCAAAAAATTGTATTAAATGTGTAATTAGCAATATAGTGAATTTTTATCAGCATATAAAATACTAAATTTTAATATAATGTAATTTTATTAAAAATTAATATTGACACCGATCTAAAGTCGCAAATGGGACCTTTATTGGAAACCTGTTGGGATCCAATTGGATTCGACACCTATTCAACTCCTATTGACACCGATCTAAAGTCTCAAATAGGACCTTTATTGGGAACCAATTGGATTCGGCATCTATTCAACTCCTATTGACACCGATCTAAAGTCTCAAATAGGACCTTTATTGGAAACCTGTTGGGATCCAATTGGATTCGACACCTATTGACACCGATCTAAAGTCTCAAATAGGACCTTTATTGGAAACCTGTTGGGATCCAATTGGATTCTACACCTATTGACACCGATCTAAAGTCTCAAATAGAACCTTTATTTGGAACCTGTTGGGATCCAAATGGATTCGACAACTATTCAACTCCTATTGAAAAAACCCATAGGAAATCAATTTGCCCCTTGTAGGAACTGATTTGGGAGTAAAGTTTCAAGAAAATTCAATAGGACCTATTGGTACAAAATACGTTATCTATAGGATTCCTACTGTTTTTTCCATAAGGGTAGCTTCGGGAATGGCGGCAGATTCTACAAGAGCGTCGGGAATAGCGGCAGGTTCCACAAGAGCTTCGGGAATTGTGACAGGTTCTGCAGGAGCACCGCGAAGCGAGAGGCTCTGCCGCTTCAGGAATGACCACACGCTCTACAGGAGCTACAGAATTGACAGCTCGCACTAAAAGTTGACGGTTTACGAAGTCGATTAACGGTAAATCGTCATCCAACGGCTGGGGGTACTTCCTCGGAGTTTCCAAATTCTTTTGGGCCTCGGTGGGACATTTGTGAAAGAAATCTTTCAACAGTGATTTCTCCCCGGGTAAGTCTGTCCCACGCACGTATTATCTGCTCTTTGTTGAGCTTGTACGTGGTTTTTCTGCGCTGAATATATTTTCCTGCCAACATAGCAATAAAATCACGGGCTTGATTTTTGTCGATTTCTCTCAGGCTTTCTGTGAATTTTAAAATTAGTTAAATTTAATATTGGTTTAAAAAAATAAACTTATACTTAAAAAACTGAATAAATGTGGATGAGCAATTCCAACATGTTCTCGAATTCTATTGTGGAATTCTTGGTCAAAAACCGAGAATACGTTTGGCCCGTAGAAGCTCGGATTCATCCACGTGTTGACAAAATATTGGTGAAGCTGGTATAACCGAATTAAATTTCCATTCCTTTCCACAGATTCATTAATTTTTACTCTCAGCATATTAACCGCTCGCTGTATTTCCTGTCCTGGTAGTAATTCCAAGGTCATCATCTTTCTTATGATATTTTTGGCCCCATTTGGGCCTTCAACTTGCCGAGCGTTATAGGCATTCCCCTAGCCTAAACATAGGACATTTCGACAAATAGTCTATGTTACGGAAGAAAAATAATTATAACTTTTTTCTTTCCGGTTCATAAATTTTTGAATGATTTTTAACCATAGTCATTGGATATTCAAAAAATTTTACAAATCTAAAAAATGCCGACTGTGACCTGAAGCTCGTTAAAAACTACCATTTTATAGTAGTCGTTTTAAATGTTGATTGGCAAATATCACTTAAAATGAAGAGAAAACGATCGATTTCGGTTTGTAAATTAAAGGCAACGCACGCAAGTGAGCTGGCAAAAAAAAAGAAAAAGCAGCATGCTTTTCACCCCCCCCCCCTCACTCACACTGGCAGAGACGGGGAGAGTCAACCGTAAATTTCGCACTTTACTGACTTTAAATACACTTGCGTTACCCTTTAACAGAGGTTTTGACTCATGAGCATCAGTGCTACGTTTTATTACTGTAGGGGGCAGATGGCAAAATCCCCAGGGCTTGGTTGAAAAGAATTCATGATGGACTGATAGGGGTACCCATCAGAAAAGTTCAAGAAAGTATCGAGGTGGGGGGGGGGTGGTGAAAATCAAAGGCCCTCACGTACTAATAAAAGCCCCTTCTCTCAAAATATATCCTAAATACTCCTTATTTTTTCGTGCGATAATTATCCGAGCTATTCTTGAAAGGAATTTAAATACTGAACATCAGTTAAAAGGGTACCGCGCAATTGCATGAACGCTGCCATTGTCAATTGCGAAAATATCAAAAAGTGCATGTTTTTATACGTTGTAAATTCAGACCCGAGAAAATAGAGTAAACGGAGGAAATAAGATTTGAAAACTTAGGTTGAAACAGTTAAAACAGTTCAAACTTAAAGTAGACCCCGAGCAAACCCAAATAGTAATTGGAATATTTTTAAATTGATTATTTAAGTAATTCATCAATATCAAAAATTAATGAAATAAAGAGTCATTTTTCAGATGCCATCTCTTTCTCGAAGTTCTTGTCCCTATCTAAAAATTTATATGCACCATAGGATAGACAGCGCTGAAAGCTCGCAAAGCAGAAGAAAAGAGTTCCCCGCCGAGACAGTACCCCCTCTCTCTTAAGTGCCACGCACGGAAAGTCCTCTCGCATGAGACCTAGGGGGGGATAAACATAGCGCATCGATAAAATTTAAATGTTACTTCATAATTTGCATTTTGGGAATACCTTCTTTTTCATTAAATTCTATCAGTAATTGTACAAAACATCACCACTGTCTGTTTCAATTGCCTCGGGGAGGTAAATTTTACGGAGCCAGTGAAATACCCGAGACGAGACGATTCGATTATTTTTAAGATGGAGAAAGCTCAGCGTACCGAGGGGATCAATGGGTGAATTTAGAGAAACGCAAAAAAATCCCGACATGGGCATTCTCCCTAGCTATAAGTAAATATTTCATTTCTCGAAAACTAAGAATAATACATTGATACTTTGATTTATTTCGATAAATCATGGGGCTGAATTCGAATAATATATAAAAAGGCATTTAAAAAAGGGTTATTTGACAGGCCCAAAATTTTAAACATGTATTTTATGGAAAACGATAAGATAACGGAATAACGAAAATAATTTGAGAGATAATTCGGTTTCAGCCAAATCACGAGGACAACTTGTGTAAAATTTATCGTGGAGTTACCCCTGGCTTCGACCTTTCCCATACCTCATATAAAAGCATATTACCCGCGTTTAATGAAAGTAGCAGCCAGACACATTTTCTGCGGGAAAAACTGTCTGCAGGGCTCGAATGATGCCATCGCTCTTTCGAAATCGCAAATCACTAAGCTCGGAGAGAGCGTATGATAATTTCCCACGACAAAACATAGTATTTTTTCGTACACTTCCTTAGTTCGATGCGTTGACAACGCATAAACAAATGGAAATAACTAATATAAAATAAATGTAATAAGAAATTATTTCCAGTTCACAATATCATAAATTTGCCAATTACATATTTAGAATGCTCGAAGTGAATTGTTATCAATCCTCACGAAAATAAAAATTGAAAACCAATTGGAATTCAATGGGAGCTATCGGCAGATGATGAGATTTTTGTTGGAATTTGACCATTAAAATTCCAATGACGTTTTAATTGGGGGAGTAATTTGGATTGTAGTAGTGTCTATTGGGAATCGGTGGGTATTCAATACCGTTCGAAAACCAATCCACTCCAATAGAATACCGATTGACTCAATCTATTGGGAATCGGTTGGTATTCACTACCGTTCGAAAACCACTCAACCCCAATAGAATACCGATTGACGCAATCTATTGGGAATCGGTTGGAATTCACTTCCGTTCGAAAACCACTCAAATCTAATAGAATACCGATTGACGCAATCTATTGGTAATCGGCTGGTATTCAGTACGGTTCGAAAACCAATAAAAACCAATAGAATACCGATTTACTCAATCTATTGGGAATCGGTGGGTATTCAGTACCGTTCGAAAACCACTCAACTCCAATAGAATACCGATTGACTTGTTGTATCGGGAATCGGTGGGTATTCAGTACAATAACAATTGTTTTTTTTTTGCCAACTCGAACCAACTAACAACTTTGAAAACTTTTAAAATATGATGTGTAACGGGGTGCCTATATGGGAAACCCCGAATGGGCCTAAGCACGTTTACAGGTTAATGCGACGTAGGGAAGATGGCCCTATTGGTCTGACGGATTCCTTATCGCTGTTCAAGGGTCAGGCGAGCGCGGGCTTTTCGAGGATTTAAAAGGCGGCTGCATCGAGGACTACTCCTGAACGTACCACTTCGACTTTGATCATCCATTGGCTGTTGCGTTTAAGTTTTAACGAAGGAATAAAGAGTTTTTATAAGTTAATTATTTGGTATTGTGGTTTTTTAATTCGGTTGGACAACAAGTAACTCAGTGACCAAACCTTGGTCTCCCGTACCCTTACATTTTTGGAGACACCGCCGAGATATCTTTTTTTTTTGGTTCTGCCGATCGTAAGTCTTGGGAGTTTTTTTTCCCCGCAATGTCTTTCCTATGGCAAATAGGCTGGTTTTAGGGGGTTTCTATTTTATTTTTATACCGTGTTCTATGTGGGCTATCTTCCGATGGTTGGTTTATTTTTAAGGGGGTTTATAGCAAGTTTTTAAATGGGGCAAGGAATCTTTATAGCCTGTTTTCCGTAAAGGGAGATACGGTTGGTGGCGGTTCTTTCTGGGGTCCGTTGGTTTTGGTATTTATTGGTGGGGCAATATTACGGTCAATGGTTGGAGAATTCTGGGTTTATCGACGGGTTGACTTGGAATATTGGTCTTTTACCGGGTCTATCACCATGGTTGGCGATGGTTCAGGGTCATAGGTACAGGAAGGTACGGAGTCGTGGGAAGGTAGAGGATGGTTTCTTATGGCGGCTTGGCTGGCGTACTGGCGGTTGTATTCAGGACGGATGGCTATGACCGTTGCGCGGAGGTAACGTTGTTGGGGGGTTAGCCGGTCAGAGTTGGTGTGGTTGTCGTCGTCTGGGACTGGGGCATGAAGCATTATGATGGTTCTCACCTGGCTCATCTCGGGGATGCTGCTAGTGGGTTGAGGGAGAGTTTTGGTGACGGTTTCCCTCTGTTGGCACCATCAAAATGGTGGTTGGAAGCTTACACCGGATGGGGGACGTTGGTCGACAGTTCCGTCAACTTCATCGGGGATCCAGGGAGCAGGGTTTTGTTGATTTCTTATCACGTTGGTAAGATACGTACTGGCGGGTTTGGTTCTCTTCTTGGTTCCGGACGGGGTATGGCTGCGTTTTCTTTCTTCGGCTCCCTGTGGCAGGGTGGACCTGGGGGCAGGGCCCTGTCATGTGTTTTTGGGGCAGTTATATTACGGTTGGTAACTGAGGTTTTTTTTTCTCTCTTAGGGGTTTAGTATGTAGTGGTCCTTTGGCAAGTCGTTCGCCTTGGCGGATTGGGATTCGGATGAGGACGTTTTGTTGTTAGGGGTGGTTTCTGACGATATGGCGGAGGAAGTGGTTTGGATCCATGGTTCCTCAGAGGCACTGGGCTCGGGGGATACATTACTTCGGGAGGCTTTGGCGGCTGCGTCGTCATTAGGAGATATCGTGATACCTCCGTTGCCGTGCTTGGAATCTGGATCTGCGCCGGGTCTAGTTCCGTTACGTTCGATTCCCCTGGGAAGAGCCAGGATGGGTTTGGTTCCGGCTGTCGATTCCTCAACTGTTCCGGTCGAGGTTACCTCAACGTTCGCAGCCAGCATCTCTTCGACGGTTCCGGTTGACATCTCTCCAACGGGTCCGGGCGACATCATTACGGTGGTTGCGGGTGGCGGATCGGCTTCAGGACAGGCTACTGGGGACTCTGGGGTGTTGGGTATGAACTATCCATACTTGGATAGCTTCGGTTATATTTCTCAAATTTCCAAACGTTTAGCCCTTCCGTTACATATGACTTTTGACCGTTTCGTGGCGTCTTTGCCTGGTTATTTTTCTCCGGGGTTTCGGGGATGTGAAAGAGTTTGGCGCTTCCAGCTAACTTGCCGATTTCTTTGGACCGGTTGGTTGGGAGTGATTCGGTGTGGGTAGTGGTAGGCGTGCCACCATGTAACGCGTCGGCGCTGAGTCGTGCATCTTTCTTGGCGATGTTGGACAAAGTGCTGTGTCATCGACGGGTTGTCGCTATTGGGGCCTGTGGGCTAGATCGTACTATCGGGGGGCGAATTCGGTATAGTGTTCAGCGGGCGGTTTTTGTGGAACAGTTGGGGTTGGCTCGTCGGTTGGGCTACCCGGTTGTTGTACAGTGTCGCGAGGCGTATCCGGAGGTTTTTCGGGTATTGAAGGACTGTCTTCCGGTGGGGGATGCTGTGTTGTTACATAACTTTTCGGGGTCCGAAGACATGGCGTGTCAAATGATGGCCCATTTTCCTAACTCAATGCTCGGGTATGGTCCTTTGGCGACGTTTCCCTCGATGGAGGAAGTTCGACGTATTTTTCGTCATGTTCTGGTGGGGCGTATTGTGGTAGAATCTAGGGCTCCTTTGTTGGTTCCGGGGGGTCTTCCGGCAGGCTATTTTTCGGAGGTATCCATTACCCCTCCGGGGGTAATGAGTTTTTTTGATTGAGACTTTGGCGACTTTGCGTAAAGAGGAGGTAGGGGGGTTGGCGTCGGCGGTACTAGTCAATGTCCAGAGGTTATATGGGATCTACTTACTGAAACTTTGTGTTTGGATTTTTTTGGGGTTTCCCATTTTGTGGGGGGGAGATGTAACGGGGTGCCTATATGGGAAACCCCGATTGGGCCTAAGCTCGTTTACAGGTTCATGCGGCGTAGGGAAGATGGCGCCATTGGTCTGACGGATTCCTTATCGCCGTTCAAGGGTCAGGCGAGCGCGGGCTTTTCGAGGATTTAAAAGGCGGCTGCATCGAGGAATATGGCAGAATCAGGACTACTCCTGAACATACCACTTCGACATTGATCATCCGTTGGCTGTTGCGTTTAAGTTTTAAAGAAGGAATAAAGAGTTTTTATAAGTTAATTATTTGGTATTGTAGGTTTTTAATTCGGTTGGATAACAAGTAACTCAGTGACCAAACCTTGGTCTCCCGTACCCCTTCAGATGATTAAACAAATGAAGTAGCATGAGAATAGTTTATTATTTTGAAAAATTTACATAAAACCTAAATTTTTATCTTCGATCGGGAAATTTCACAAATAAAGTTTCTTTTCAACTTTTACCCTAATACATTTCTTTTGAATACTTGACAATTTTAAGAATAATATTTCTTTAGTTTTCGTTCCAATTTGTATATGAGGAACAAAAGAGTCCTTTGTTTCGTTATGTTGAATTACTACAATAATGTTTTCAGGCTCACTGAAATCTATACAATTAGCAATTTCAATGAAGTATTGAATTTCTCCATAATGCCTTACATCCTTATATTCAAAAACAACTAAGCAGTTGTTTGTTATTAATCATCTTTTATTCACTACTCCATGTAAAAGTAAATTTCTATAAATAGCTCTCTTGAATATTTTATACATTGTAGTTTGACTGATATTGATATTTACAATATCATTCTGGATACAATTTAATTCTGAATGAGTTAGTTGTCTGATATCAGCTTTACAAATTTTAAACCCCATTTTTTTAAAAATAATTTATAAAAGATACAAGGAGGCCAGTGAAATATTTCTTAAACCCACATCTCTACTGATCAAGTGTTTATCTTTCCCGTAGCCCATGAGATATGTCATATTAATTTTTATCTTTGAGGCACAAATTACCAAATTTTATTAAACGGTAAAGCCCTTAATAGTTGACAATAGTTAAAATACTTAATAATAATAATTGATACTATATAATTAATTTACTGGGAATTTGTGATACTGCAGCTCTTACCGTGTCACATTCAAGCTAGCGTAGGCATAAATTTTTAAAAGTTAAATACAATTAATTAAAAAAATTATTGTTATTTTAATAAACAATGTACTCATTATTAACCATTAACTTAAATAAAAATGATTAGTGATAATAGTAAGTACTGTGATAGCTTACATGAAATATGATAAACTAATCGATCCAGAATGATTATACAAGAAAGTTGCATAATTTAGCTATTACCGTATACGTACAGGGGTGCAAAGGCTTAAGTGTTTATATGTTGATAAATGATTACAATTAATTTAAACAATAATATGGTTATTTTATTTTTTTAAATACTTATTTATGCATAATTAAATGCACCACAAACAAATTTATTTGCAAATAATACGTTTATTAACACAGAAAACTTTTAAGGCGGCACCGACCAAAATTTTTATTTTCAATATTTGGAACAGGGTAGCTCACGAACTTCCCAGCCGATAAATAAAGCCGTCATGTCAATAATGTTTCAATACAGCAAAGCCATTGGTAGGCTTTTACCTACTGTCGAGTAAACCATGCCATGTATTGCCATTATGAAGTTTGTTTTTTTTAAGTTGACAGTAATAACTAAGCCCTGTAGCTATCGCTAACCTCCCTAATATTGAATCTTGGGCATAAAAATCGCTTAAAATTTAAAAAAAACTTACGTTTTTGATAGCATTAATAGTGCTTTCAAAGTCTATGGAGAAGCATGTTGGCCACTTATAAAGATTCCACTATCGTGGAATCTTAATATTTAACAATGCGTTATTATTTGTAGATTTCATACAAATTATAAAAATATCGTAATTTATTTATAAGGAAAACAACTTAATCTTTGAAATCGTAAGTATGATTTCGGTATTTCTATAGATTTTGTCTATTAACTTATTATTATAATTTATTGCAGAATCCCCTTCATACTCCCAAATAGTAAGACGAAAACGATAATGTGTGAAATAATATTAAAAACAAAATAATTTTGCAAACCATAGCCAAAAGAATAGTTCGTTTCCCGAAAACAAGTTATCCGATGAAGAAGAAATCGAATTGGAAATCCAAAATATGAAAATAAGAACAGAAGATGATGCGGTTGATGATGAAGAAAAGAAAGCATTTGAAGAAATCATCGCGAAAGATAAACTAAAGAAAAAGAGGAGTACGACACTCTAGCTAGCAATACAGGGTGTCTTAATTTTATCGTCCCATGCGTTTTTTTTTTTCAAAAACTATAGTTGGTAGAATGAAATTATCAGAATATACTCTATCGTGGAGTACCCCTTTCTTTTGGAATGTTCAGAAAATCGTGAATTCTTTCACCATTTTGAACGATAGGTGGTAGACGAAATATTTCAATCAACAAGTTGTAGAGCGTACTCTAAAACCCTTAATAAAATTGTTTTGGTCAAAAACGGACATTTTTTCATTCAAATAATTCGTCATGAAAAAAAGTTGGTACTACCAAAAAAGGTGTACGTCTTATGAAAAAGAAAGAGAAACCTATCTAATTTGAAATGATCGTATGTTTGTAAGATAAAAAAAGGGACTGTTTTTTAACCCAAATCATTTTAAATAATTTAATAAGAGAAAATACAATTTCCATAGTAGACTTCCAGAATTCACGCGCCATATTTTAAATAAGGTTCAATAATTCCACCGTGCGCGATGAAGCATATTTCGAAACGAAGCACGGACCATCTCGGGAGTTACGAGTTGGAACGCTGCGATGGTAACGTAAAGCTGCGTTTATTTAATACAGAAAATGCAGTATCACATTACAGATATCATTAAATTGACCGAAACATTAAGTTCATTATTTAATGTTAAAATTCAATAGCAAGAGAAAATATAAAGTCCGTAAGTGCGAAAGACGAAAATTCAATAAGTATTAAAAAACGTTTTAAAATTTTGAGAAAACCAGGCAAATTAAGGGGTGAAACAGCTGGATCTCAGTATTTTTTTCTTAACAATATTTTAAGATATATTCCAAATTATATTTATTATCAAATATTAATATCAATAATAGTTGGATTCCAAACTTAAAACGTTGAGATGAAAAGATATTTTACGAACCTGTTCTGTTTTCTCTTACGATGTAACTTTAAACATCAGTTAGTCCTTAATACCTTTTATCTTTCAGTTGTTTTTCAAGGAACAATACCACTACTTCTCTGATTTTTTAAACCTTCAGATTACACACGGTACTTCAGCCCAGGCAGTGAAACGAATGAGGAAGACTAGCACGTCTAAAATATAATTCTGCATTTAATAGCACGGAAAGAATAAAACCCTTTCCATATTAGCGATGCGTCAAGAAAAATCAGCAGATTTTGCACAACTCATATAACAAATAATAAATGGTTGATTTCCTTCTGGTGAGTTCGAAATTTGTTCAATTTCTAGAAAGCATTTTATTTAAAATTTCATTCAATGCTTTCTGAAAAAATATTAAAAGCAATATATAAGATTAAAAAGGCTGTACATGGAATCATTAGTATTGTTTTCCGATATTTACGTTTAAATCCAAAACTTTCACCATTCCAAGAATTTAAAAATTATCTAGAATTTTGAAATATTAACGAGGAAACTGATTAGATATCTTCCTTAGTTCCATTCTCAATACAGAAAACCCAAACTTGTGAACATTGGTTCGAACGCCGCAGCACAGACGCGAGGAATTCCGCAGCAAGCCTTCTGGCATCGGCACAGCAAGATTTATATCGCAAAATGATTTAACGTACGATAGGCAGTATATTAAAAGCTGCAGATATTATTACCGCCATGTTATTTAATTTTAATTATTCAATAATTTATGAATAGTCAATTAACCTTTTTCCTCATAAATGAATATAATACTTTAAGTTCGCATTTTCGGAGCAAAGTGTAATCGCTGCGTACGCAGTTTCTTGGAATCAGGGAAACGGTTTTTACCAAAGCGCCCTCTTTTTGTCATTGGTTTTATTATAATATTCTTTTGTGAATTGTGATTGTAAGTGAAGAATATTCGACGTTTTAGACGGACCGAGTGTTGAGGGTTACGGTAAACGTCTCAACGTAAAAATGGCATGGTTTGCACCAAATGTTCACGGTATACGTCATAGTATAATTTTTTGTTGGTATTGGCCGGGATTTGAAAATTAAAATCTCAGCTTGAGCGGAAGAGTACATTAATGGTTGATAAAGTCGTACCTTTTCTATTTTAAGCATTACGGGATTTCATGTATGATTTAAATTTTTACATTGATGTAATTATACTAATAAAAATCGATATACAGTCCGGGATTAGAACCCCAGTCCATATGCGTGAAAAGCCAGTATTTTACCACTGAACCATTTTATATACATGTTGGATTGCCGAAATTCGGATACATAGCCTCGGTACTCTGCTCAAATTGCGACTTTTTTTCGGATACGCTAATTTTTGTTTTAAAATAATAATTTAGTTAATATAATAATTTGCTGAATTTCAGGCCAAGGAAGGGATGGTACTTTTGTTGGTTTTTGTTACTGAACGGTATCGATTTTTTCTTTTCTTTTCTTTGGTATCGTTGTTTTTTTAACTATTAATATTTTAAGCGAATTTACTTTTTCCTCGAGATGGACCGTTTGTAGAGGAACCTTTGTATTGTACATGTTGTGTCTTGAAGCTAATCCGGCTTGATTATAACTACGTCGATTTTATTTTTATTTATTTTACGGGTTTTCTTACTGACTTAAAATGTGTGATATAATTGACGTTCAGTCTTCAATATTCAGTCAAGTGGCTCGTTTTCGTTAACGCTCACAGTCGCAACTCCGTTTTATTGGAAATTTTGTTATTGTAATGTTTAAGTGTTGTGTCTACCATTTTTTACGGATGAAATGTTAAAGGTCAAATCTTGTGTTTGCACAGTCAGCAGAGATAAGATCTTATCTACCTAGACATATAGTTGTAATAATGCGGTAGCGTTGGTTTTGACGTTTTTTTTGATATACGAGTTGTCGTCTAGTCAAGTGGGTTTTTGTTCTTGTTAATAATTTTCTATGGGTGTTATATTTGGATATCTACGACTCCTAATGCCGTCATTGATTTCCGGGTGTGCGAGTCATATGATATTGGAAATTGGACGGCATTGGTCTTTTTCATGCGGTATGTGTCACAACGTCAACAGGAAGTCTACGAGTCGTTCATTACCAGATGTCGAATATAAATATTCTACGCTATCTTCAAATAAGGCGAGTGTTGAAATAAAATGAGCGTTAAAGATGCGCCAAGTATTCGTAAGCGAGAAAAATAAAAAAACCCTTAGTAGATATTTCTTTCATTAAAATTGGCTTCGTATTATATTTAACTGATTAACTTGTACTAAATAGGGTTAAATTGAATTGTGCATTGTTTTAGGACGTCTAACTCATTGTTTGTTACTACTAATTTATGATATTCTGAATAAATTAAACTGTTGTTTCGCCTCAATTATTTTACTTATAATTAAAATTTATACCGGGCGGGATTGAACCGGGATTACGTTTTTGGTAAATAACTCTGAATTGCGGAGATATATCTTTGAGGGTCATCTCGAGAAATTAAAACCACTAGGGACAATTCTTCCGAGGAGGTATATTTTGGCTTGCCAACTTGTTGTCTATTACAATCGATCTGTGCAAATTCCATTAGAAGCATTACAATAATAAGTTAAAAAATTTATTGGTCCTTTTTTGAACACTAACATTATCGCCAAGCTCTGAATGGCCTCTTACTGACTAGCGAGCTATCGTCATTGCTAGTAATACGATTTCGCTTAAGGAATATTTAGACGCCAGGTGGCTCTGTGCTGAGAATTAAACCTTATTTTCACAATAGCTTTGAATATCAGATCGGTGATAATTTATCCTAATTGGCATACTTACGGTTTTCATGTTTTACTCATATTTGGTCTCAGCTAATCAGCTAACAGGAAATAAATAGTAAGAAACTAATTTGGATTAAGTTTTAAATAAAATGCCTTTTGACATTTGTTTCTTATTAATTTGAGTTTTTATCAGGAACCTTGCATAGAAAGCATTTTGGCGCTTAAGTTGTGAAAAGATGGTTACGTTTCTGAGCTCTTAATACCATGATTAATGCAAAATTCGAAGCATAAGTATAAAAAGCTTTTAGGAAAACATAGAGACTTAAGACTTCGTGTCATGTATTGTAAAGTACGCTATACTGTATTTGTGTAAAAATGAACCAATTGTAGGCCTAGGGAACATAGAAGTTTAGGAGAAAAATTGAGTCCTTAAAAGAACTATTTGTGAGCACCTATGCGTGTTTTAAACAATTATTGCTATTCGGTCTTACGTTAAAATTAACTTGAAAATAAAACCATGATGAAAATTATGCAGAATGGGAGTAATCATTTTACGAATTTTTTAACAGTGTTCCATTATTAACAAAAAGATACAAGACAAAACATAAAATGGTCTTCACTCAGATCGCAATAATTTTAAGGTATTAACTATTGACTTTTGGAAGTCAAGCATTCTAGTAAAGTTAATTAATTTGAAATATATAACAAATTCAAGCTCTTTAAAGTGACCGACTTTGTATTAATAGTCAAGTTTACATGATCATGGGAAAAAGCCTTTTCGATATCATACTAAATCAAACAAAAATTTTCTTAAAAATAAAAAGTTTTACGGTATAAAGAACAAAACTAAGAAACTTTGAATGTCATTGACACATGTATATACTTTGGATGAAAAAATCATAGAAATAATGTGTTTTGTTTTTTTACAACCTTTACAAGCCTACCTCTCAATCGTAAAAGAAATATTTCCTGTTAGTGTTTATAGTAATTTAAAATCTAAAAATTCTTATTAATTATACTACTTATTGTGGTTTTAAATTGTGAGTTTGTTTAAGTTAATTGATCAATTCAGTGTAATTGTTAATTTTATCTGAGAAAGTAATCCCGTTCATAATTTTTTACTAGCTTTTCCGAGATAAAAGATCATAGTACGGATATATATAACTCCTTCATTTTTCAAAATAAAGTGCCCTATAGATTATATTAGAGGATGCTTTGTTTGAAACCTTAGTTTGAAATTGAGCTCAATCCCAAAAAGAAATTTTCCTATATGTTTATATACTGATTCAGGTTTAAGCAAAACAAAATTTAATTAATAAGATTTCAAAATTTAATAAAGTTAAATAGATTAGCCCATAATTAAAAGGGATTATATATAAAAAAAAAATTGAAGAAATTAAAACTTATTAATAACGAGAACCAATAGGTCTTCGAGCAAACAGAAAGACGCGAATCGCGGATCAAATAGATCTTCGAGCAATAAACTTCATAAAAACGAAATAAAATAGGCAGACCAGTTTAGTTCTATTTGGAACTCATCAGTACCGTGCGGGAAATCTGGCTGGCAACTGCTAAATCTAAAAGAGAAACTAAGCCTAAATATTAAAAATTTCAAAACGCGTTGCATTGCAACGGAAAGCCGAAAACGGGGAGTGTGGTGGAGAATAGTATATACGATAAGTTAAATTAGAAGAAACCACATATGGACTGTGCGAAGGATGATCAAATACGCGAAAAAGTAGATTAGTCCATAATTTAGGGTTTAGCTATATTATCCCTTTTAATTATGGACTTATCTACTTTTTCGCGTATTTTATCATCCTTCGCACAGTCCATAGGTGGTTTCTTCTAACTTAAAATAGTTAAAAACTACTTATACAGGACTAAGTTTAGTTATTTTTAGAACTCTTTAATGCCGCTCTAAAATTGGCGCGATAACAACTTACGATTAATTAATCTAGCTGTGGCATCATCGGCGCTCTCTATTCGCTTCTGAACTTAGCTGTCATTCTGTGTTCTATGGCAAGCTGGAGCCGCTCTTGTACAAGGTGTAAACGATAGTAGCAGTAGCGTGGGTTTAAGTGTAATGTTGTATCTCTGCGACAGGCTGATACCGTTAAAGAAACGTCATCGGTATACAGGGTGTCTCAATTTGATCGATCAGGCCATTTTTCTCTAAATGTATTTATGCTAGGGTTCTGAAATTTTTAGGGTTTATTTCTTAGGTATGGAAGGCTTTGGTTACTAAATTTCAGAAAAATCGAACGATTTTGTGCCGTTTTGGAAAATTTATTTTTTCACCGGTAAGTGTCACGCAAAATGTTTCAATGGAAAAGTTGTAGGGCATAGTCGAAAGTGTAAAAATAATTTTGGTTCGGTTGAAAAAGACCTATTTTTCACTGAGTTTGGAGGTCGGGGGAAAAACAAGTTGTACTAGCAGGCAGAACCCTAGCATAAATACATTTTGAGAAAAATGGCCTGATCGAGCAAATTGAGACACCCTGTATAAATGAATTCATTAAGGTCATATTTAAGTTATAGAGGCTTCCTCTAATTATATCTTAGATTTGGCTAAAACTCTTATTTTTCCCCTTTACAGGTTTTTGCTCAAGTATTTAGCGGACGCATTTGCATATTGTTGGGGTTGATTAATTGTTACTGATAAGCAGTAGTGGGGTAGTTTCGATAATCCTTTTTACCGAAGAAATGGTCGAATAATGAAGGTTATGAAAATGCTCCTTTCTAAAACATTATTGCAAACATAATATAAATTTGAAAAAAAAAACATTGTTCAATTATTTAGTTTTAGTTTGATACAATAATAATTCAATTAAATAAATTAAGGTTTAGTACTGCGACAAAAGTCGAATGCTTCCTTTGGTTTCATAAACTTGAACTGTTTCAAAATGGTTTATTTGTCTCCTACTCGTAGACTAGAATATTTGCCGCTTATTTTCTTTTATATTAAAATCTATGATCGCCAAAATGATCTTTATTATAGTTGACAACCAACATTATTTCAGAATAAATTGATATGAATTATATCCATTGGCTCAATTAAAAGTAAGTATGTTAATTTTGAAATAATACGATATTTTGGCTCGAAATCATTTTTTGGGATAAATATTTGGTTTTCAATAAAGTTTCGTAACCTTTGATTAATGTAACACGTCAACGTGCTAGAAAATGAAAATGTTTCAGAATTCAAATAACCGCAATAAGCCTTTAAATATAAATAAGGTTTACCAGGAGTCATGACTATGTGTCCTGGTTATACGTTTGGTATTCATGTTGGTAAATAAGCGTTTCTAACAACCGCTACTAAAAAGCAGCACTTCAAGAAGAAGGGGCCACAATTAAAATTAGTTGAATTGGCAATTGCATATAGAAAGTTTTGGAATCTATAACATTTTTTCCAAGAATTTTTTCGTCGTGAAATGATAAACTTGGAAGCTTGATAACGGAGTTCATTTTAAGGACTAAAAGAATCGGACATTTTTCCAAGGACGTGATCCTCAATTTGCAGTGGTATTCAGGGTTTTTAGAAATGCACTGATTTAAAAAATCTTTAATCGTTAACTAAATTTATTCTGTTTCAACATGTTTTAAGCAAGAGACAGATAACGTTTGCATTTTGAACAGTTTGAATTAATTATACCGTGTAGAAATACGAACAAAGCCATGTGGATTACGTTAACACCAATGACGTCGCCTGGGATATGATATGTTATAAAAGAGCTCTTAGATTTGCGTTGAGAAATATTCCAAACGTCACGTAATATGCTTATTTTATGTTCTAAACATTTAATTAAATTTCACAAGTTAATATAAAAGTTGACTGGAACCAGATGTTAATCCTTTATTTTACGATCACCACACTTTTAGCCATTTAAATGACTAAAGGTTGGTGACTTTAAATATATATTATTAACGGTTTTTTCAAATACAAATTTCGTAAACTTATGGAAGAAAACTAAAAAAATATAAGAAAAACCTCCGATTCCTAGACAACTGGCACTTAATTATTGGTGGTCCATGCCTTACGTTATCTAGAATGAAAATTATGTTTTACAGACTAATTGGAGTATCATTTAAAAATGTAAAAGGCTCCTTAAAAGATATTAGCAACGGTGTGAGTGGGGTGGCGGAGTGGTTAGCACTTTCGCCTCGCAGCAAGAGGAGCCGGGTTCGATCCCAGCTTGTGGCACTGGGTGAAAACTCAGAACAACTCCTTCTGCGTTGAGTTTGCAAGTTCTCTCCCCACTGGTTTAAGGGGTTTTCCCCCGAGTTCTTCGGTTTCCCATTCCATAAAAACTTGTCGAGGTTAACGGTAATAGTTAGTGTAGGGAGCTGTTGGCTCGATTTCGTGGCATGCAGGGCTTGCCACCACCCTCCTCCCAGCAAACACAAACACGTCCTATGAACATCCGATAGACGTCACACTCGGATCTTGCCTTCGTCCGTAGGACATCCCAAAATCCGGGGTTGACGTCGGTTGGACGTTAAAGGACGTCCAAATGTCCGGTTTGTCTATAGCCTTAGTACGTCCCGGGTACGAGTTTTAGGACATCCAACGGTCATTACGGCGGTCGTCCCCTGGATGTCTTTCTATAAAACCTAGAGATGTCTTTAGGCCTTTAATTTGGTTCAATCATGGCTCAATAGGGATGAAACTAGGACGTTCATTGGATATCGTATTCTGAACAAATAATTTAAAAAGCCAAACTTGATATTAAAATTTTATTCAAAACATTAAAATACAAGATAATGGAAAAAATCCAGCAACAAGTGTACAATTTGATTGTAATAACACGAACTCTGCAAGTATTAGCAGTTAACATATAGATTACAAAACTTGTATAGTTATTAAATTTTTATATAACAAAATAAATTTCGAACTAAACAATTAAAAAATTAAATAACCTTCCTTATACAAATGTAAAAAAAAACAATAAAATTAATTTTAAAATCAGAAGAAAATAAAACTAAGCCATTTAATACTATTCCTTAAAAAAAATTAAGACTATCGGATGAAAATGTACTCTAGAAATTACTGTTTCTCGAAGCTTAATTTTAATATTTATCCAAATCTTACTTTTGGAATTACAATTTAACTATATAAATTATCACAGTATAAAATAAAGCTTTAGGCGAACCGTTATGTGAAAGTAATGAATAATAAACTTAAAAAGTTAAATTGAAACATGTACAGGTCCAAAATGAACTTTAAAAACAGCGAACCTTCCCTAACATTCGGAGAATTACACGCAAATCTTACTTTTGGAATTACAATTTAACTATATAAAATATCACAGTATAAAATAGAGCTTTAGGCGAACCGTTCAGTGAGAGTAATGAATAATAAACTTAAAAAGTGAAATTGAAACATGTACAGGTCCAAAATGAACTTTAAAAACAGCGAAACTTCCCTAACATTGGGAGAATTCCGCGCAAATCTTACTTTTGGAATTCCAAATTCAATATACAAAATATAACAAAATGAAATAAAGCTTTAGGCGAACCACTCATTGAGAGTGATGAATAATAAACTTAAAAAGTTAAATTGAAACATGTACAGGTCCAAAATGAACTTTAAAAACAGCGAACCTTCCCTAACATTCGGAGAATTCAACGCAAATCTTACTTTTGGAATTCCAAATCCAATATATAAAATATAACAAAATGAAATAAAGCTTTAGGCGAACCACTCAGTGAGAGTAATGAATAATAAACTTAAAAAGTTAAATTGAAACATGTACAGGTCCAAAATGAACTTTAAAAACAGCGAACCTTCCCTAACATTCGGAGAATTACACGCAAATCTTACTTTTGGAATTCCAAATTCAATATTCAAAATATAACAAAATGAAATAAAGCTTTAGGCGAACCACTCATTGAGAGTGATGAATAATAAACTTAAAAAGTTAAATTGAAACATGTACAGGTCCAAAATGAACTTTAAAAAGAGCGAACCTTCCCTAACATTCGGAGAATTACACGCAAATCTTACTTTTGGAATTCCAAATTCAATATACAAAATATAACAAAATGAAATAAAGCTTTAGGCGAGCCACCATTGAGAGTGATGAATAATAAACTTAAAAAGTTAAATTGAAACATGTACAGGTCCAAAATGAACTTTAAAAACAGCGAACCTTCCCTAACATTCGGAGAATTCAATGCAAATCTTACTTTTGGAATTACAATTTAACTATATAAAATATCACAGTATAAAATAGAGCTTTAGGCGAACCGTTCAGTGAGAGTAATGAATAATAAACTTAAAAAGTTAAATTGAAACATGTACAGGTCCAAAATGAACTTTAAAAACAGCGAACCTTCCCTAACATTGGGAGAATTCCGCGCAAATCTTACTTTTGGAATTCCAAATTCAATATACAAAATATAACAAAATGAAATAAAGCTTTAGGCGAACCACTCATTGAGAGTGATGAATAATAAACTTAAAAAGTTAAATTGAAACATGTACAGGTCCAAAATGAACTTTAAAAACAGCGAACCTTCCCTAACATTCGGAGAATTACACGCAAATCTTACTTTTGGAATTCCAAATTCAATATACAAAATATAACAAAATGAAATAAAGCTTTAGGCGAGCCACCATTGAGAGTGATGAATAATAAACTTAAAAAGTTAAATTGAAACATGTACAGGTCCAAAATGAACTTTAAAAACAGCGAACCTTCCCTAACATTCGGAGAATTCAACGCAAATCTTACTTTTGGAATTCCAAATCCAATATATAAAATATAACAAAATGAAATAAAGCTTTAGGCGAACCACTCAGTGAGAGTAATGAATAATAAACTTAAAAAGTTAAATTGAAACATGTGCAGGTCCAAAATGAACTTTAAAAACAGCGAACCTTCCCTAACATTCGGAGAATTCAATGCAAATCTTACTTTTGGAATTACAATTTAACTATATAAAATATCACAGTATAAAATAGAGCTTTAGGCGAACCGTTCAGTGAGAGTAATGAATAATAAACTTAAAAAGTTAAATTGAAACATGTACAGGTCCAAAATGAACTTTAAAAACAGCGAACCTTCCCTAACATTGGGAGAATTCCGCGCAAATCTTACTTTTGGAATTCCAAATTCAATATACAAAATATAACAAAATGAAATAAAGCTTTAGGCGAACCACTCATTGAGAGTGATGAATAATAAACTTAAAAAGTTAAATTGAAACATGTACAGGTCCAAAATGAACTTTAAAAACAGCGAACCTTCCCTAACATTCGGAGAATTACACGCAAATCTTACTTTTGGAATTCCAAATTCCATATACAAAATATAACAAAATGAAATAAAGCTTTAGGCGAGCCACCATTGAGAGTGATGAATAATAAACTTAAAAAGTTAAATTGAAACATGTACAGGTCCAAAATGAACTTTAAAAACAGCGAACCTTCCCTAACATTCGGAGAATTACACGCAAATCTTACTTTTGGAATTACAATTTAACTATATAAATTATCACAGTATAAAATAAAGCTTTAGGCGAACCGTTATGTGAGTGTAATGAATAATAAACTTAAAAAGTTAAATTGAAACATGTACAGGTCCAAAATGAACTTTAAAAACAGCGAACCTTCCCTAACATTCGGAGAATTACACGCAAATCTTACTTTTGGAATTCCAAATCCAATATATAAAATATAACAAAATGAAATAAAGCTTTAGGCGAACCACTCAGTGAGAGTAATGAATAATAAACTTAAAAAGTTAAATTGAAACATGTACAGGTCTTTTTGAGCCACAAAAATTCTTTGGTAGCGTTCTCGAAAAAGACATGGAATTAGAAGTAAAGTTCCAGTAGCACGTAACTCTAAAAATAGATAAAGGATAATTCATTATAACAATTTAAAAAAAAATGGAGAGTGAAGAGGATAACGAAGTGCTTTTATGGATTCTACAAGTCGTATAAAACCTCTACGTAGTAAGAGTGAGGAATGGTTTCTAGAGACTTCTAGTCTAATAAAATTCCCGCTATTATCCTCCACATTAAATATTATGTTATATATAATTACTGTTTTTTTCTTCGTCGCAGTTTTCATTTCTCATTCTTTCGAGAATTTCAGATTTCAAACCCAGTGTAGTTTTAGCAGTTACTATTTTCCAGATAGCATCTGAATTCAAAATTAATGCCGAAAGAATATTTTCAGACAAGTATATCTTTTTTATATTGAAAAATGCCAAATCCAGCTATAAACAGATAAAAAATAATCAGTTCATAATTCTTATGGTATATAGTTCAATTCCTCCAATAAATTATATTAATTACCTGTTTGGCATTAGTTAATGCAGGATACGCTTGTAGAACCACTCCGAGCTTCTCCTCCCGAATTATAGTGGTGCGATCCGTCAAGGTAGATACCATTTTTGACCGAATAACTGCCCAATCTTCACACATGTTTTTTTGTGAGCTGCTATTGAAATGGCATCCTCAAATACTTCCTGTTCCTTAAAAAGATTCAAAATATTGATATGGACTAAAAACCTCACAGTTTTCAGAAATTTAATCCTGAATTCCATGTAATGGTTATATTTCACGATAAGTAGAGTAACCACAAGTCTATACTTACTGGAATTTCAAAACGAACTGCTTCATTGATGTCTACAGAATCGGAGCCTCTAGGTTCATTATTTGTTCCACTTTTTCTCGAAGGTAATCCAAATTTAGCTTTCGCTTCATTTACCTTGTCATCATCTTTGATTTTAAACATAAAGTTCTTTAACTTTGACCTGAGTTTGTTTCTCCAAAACTCCTAAAATAAAAATTGCAAATAATAAGAGTTGTATAAAAGTAATCGGTAATAGTCATACATATCCAGCTCCGGGAGTTTGACTTAGATGAGGATATTCTCTGATTAATTTTTTGGACACAGCTACCCAAGACAATGGATATCTGGAAATATATTTTCATAAAAAATATAAGATAAAAAATTTAATATTATCATATCTTGCATACTTACAGATAATAATTGTGAATTAAATCATTGTATATTAAGGTTAGGACTTCCTTGTTTATAAATTCTTTCTGCATTTCACACAAAGATTTATAACTACTGGGGTTTGTGGCCTCATCTGGTAAAGTTGGAACTTTATAATCCAAGTAAAAATTAGTTTTACATTTACTTGGTATTAAAGTTTCTTCATCTTGAATGACCCTGAAAATGAGGATGGGAGAATAAATAAATTTACCTTGAATTATATTAATAGATGTTACTATAAAATGGAAAATCCTATACTTATCCCCAACATTGGAAACAACAAAACTCGCTGTTAAATATAACCTGTTGCTGGGGGAAATGTATACCTTTTTCCAAGGTTGGGACCAAATCATTTTATATTATTATCTATTATTCATTTCGTGTAATTTTATTTGAAGGTTGCATAAAGTTATGATGCATGTAGCTTTTATTAAGTTGAAGCTGTCACCATTTTCTTTAGACGTTTTTATTTAATTCATGCTGTGAAAAAACCCATATTCACGTTAACGTGTGATAGCCTCACTCAAATTGAGGGATCGGACACACCAAATTTATAACTTAACCAACTAACCAATTCATCGTCAATTTGCATGTGGTATTGTTCTCGTATCAAAGATGTAACTTTAGAGTATACACAGTATAAAAATAAATTTCCCAATTGATTTATATTAGGGTATATAACAATAATTACTTACCGTGAGTTTGATGATTTTTCTTTATTGGATTGATCAATAACACATTCCATGGATATTGAGCCCCCCTCGTTATTGGTACTTGACTCTTCTTCCATCGGTTTTTCGCTATCAATTATTTTATTTTGGGATGCCTCCTCATCCTGGATAACAATTAAATTTTCAAAATCAGTGCTTATAGTTTACACCCTTGTTATTATTAATTATCATTCTAGAAAAAACAAAGATTTACCTCTTCAACCACCTTTTTAACTTGAATGACCATTAAATCAAAGAATTCCGTTTCCTTGTCAATTTCAATTTCTTCATTAAATTGTTTATCATTAACCTTAAAGTAAATCAACTGTTTAAATTAACTATTTAAAAGTATAGGGAAAATTGAAAACCGTATTTACCATATATATCAAGTTCAGTCCCCTAAATGCCTCATAAACTTGGTCCAGAATTTTCGAGTTAAAATCATCAAACGTTGGTTCCGATAAATAATTTTTTTTCCTTTTGCCAAAAGATGGCAAACACGTTATTCCACTTGAATTCATGACTCCTGATGTAATTCTAGGGTATATGGCTAGTCTTCAAGTTTCCGGGATCATTGAACGTAGCGGGACCTACTGCCCTAAAGCAACAAGTTATCGACGCGCTTAAGCCTTGGCTTAAGCCTAAAGAAAAAAGAGGCGCGAAAACCATATGCCCTATTGAAAAGTTATTAACACCACGAGCTTAACCGCAAAAAACCGCTTTGAGCTATTATTTAATTAATAATATATAAAATGTTTACCTATATGCAACGCGGGCTGGGTTACCCTGGGTACGGGGCCGGTCCCACGAGGAGAAATATCAAGAAAATTAAGAATTCTTAAGGAACAACGAACAACCTGTTGCCCTAGAGACGAGAGAGAAAGAGAGAGAGAAAGAGAGAGAGAAAGAGAAAGAGAGAGAGAAAGAGAGAAAGAGAAAAAGAGAGAGAGAAAGAGAGAGAAAGAAAAAGAAAGAAAGAAAGAGAGAGAGAGAGAGAGAGAGAGAGAGAGAGAGAGAGAGAGAGAGAGAGAGAGAGAGAGAGAGAGAGAGAGAGAGAGAGAGAGAGAGAGAGAGAGAGAGAGAGAGAGAGAGAGAGAGAGAGAGAGAGAGAGAGAGAGAGAGAGAGAGAGAGAGAGGCTTTATTATTATAGCCAAAACATAGTCAGTTTTACAAGATAATTCTTATGAACAAAAACATTTCTTTGGATTAGCGTTAAAATCAATTCAACTCTTAAATTAATAGTTTAGGGATACAAATTGTGCACGTTAAATGAATAAATAATACAATGGGAATTTTAGGTTACATGAACAAATTAAAAATTAAAGAATAAATAAATACAAGTGTAACATTTTTTTCCGGAAAACACAAGATTTACATAAATTCGTTCAAATTGACACGCCAAGTAGAATTAAATTCTTTCATTTTATCATTTTTTTGGGCAAAAGAGTAGGCTAATTTAATTCGGGAGATGAATCTACCACGAAAACGATTAAATATAAACTTTATAAACTGAGGCAGAGGACGGGAAAAGTTGTTGGCGTACCCGTCTCGCAGACCGTTACGATACAGCGTATCTTTAAGTAGAACGAAGGCCAGGTTGCAAGCGCGATGGGAGTGAAAATTAGGAACTAAAAACCAATAATGGTGGGAACTGTGGGTATGGCCTAACAATTTTGAGAGAAGTATTTGAACGTCGATCAGGATGGTCGTGACAATCGGGCAAGAGTAGTACATATGCACGACGTTTCCTACAGATGGGCAGAAGGGACAGTCGCGCGTTGGATATGTGTCTGGGTCGTAATGGTGCAGTCGTGTTGGAACGGGAAGGGCATCATGAAGTAAACGCCACTGGGTTGCGTTTTCATGACGAGCCGAAAGAGGACTGATAGTGTTTATTCTCCAGAATTTTGGTGGGATTGGAATTGACAGGTCTGAAGGGAAAATTGGATTTGGAAAATTAGTTGTACGAATGAGGTGGGAGTATGCGAGTCGAGAGATACCAATACCAGAAAGAAAGAGGGACGTGCGGCAAGAACCAGGTAAATTTAGAACGATAGTGGGAGAAAGAGATTCCCCAAAAATGAAGTTATCTCGAACTCCGAAATTATCAAAAATGTCGGGGAAAGCGTCGAGTACGCCTTTTTGTAGAGCCTTAAAAGATTTAACAGTTAAGCGGGAGACGGATTCGGGTGATGAAACTAAATTTGGGATCCAACGCCACCATAGAGAGTCAGAGTCAAGAAGATCCATGACAGAGGAAACTCCATCACGGATAAACCGGTTAAAGAGGAAACCTAAAAAGGGGGTCTTATCAGAGTCAGTGATGGCGGGGTTATCAAAGAGAGGGATGTTTGACAAAACATCCACGCTCGAATTTTCAAGAGAAAGTTTAAAATCAAGATTGGAGAAAGTTTCGGATAAAGAGTTATAAAAAGTCGAATTGGTAAGGCGAGGTTTATTAGTGAGAAAATGAGTAGTAAGGGAATGAGATAATCCGTGAATGAAAGCTGAAGCGGTTACATGATTAGGTTGGGAGGGGTCCGTTTCTAGAAGGCTCGCAACATTCGCCAGGCGAAAGCTACGAATTTTTTCGGCAATTGAAACCAGTCCTAGGCCACCAACTTGCTTAGGGAGAAGACAGTATTCGTTTTTCACCCAATGAACCTTGTCCCAAACGAACGCTTCGAGGGCTTTTTGGCACCTATCAACAAAATCAGTCGGAGGGTTCAAAATTTTCAGTTTATGCCATAATACACTGGCAGCCAACTGATTGGCGATGTTGACACGACCATACAACGAGCAATGGGGTTTTATTGGACGCCAACGCGCGAGAACGCGAAGGAAGCTCCCTTCAAGGTCACTCCAATTTTTAGAGACTACATTCTGACTGTTTCCGAGATGGATTCCCAGGAACTTGTGACCGTCAGACGACCAACAAAAACCTAGTGGGCAGTCAACGCGGCCACGCCACGTTTCACACCAAAGGCCAACGGTTTTTAAATTGTTGACGCGCGCTCCGGAAAAGGCGCAAAATGTATCGAGACACGTTCTTAGGATGGGAAATTCCGCGTCCTCACAGAGAAGAGCGGTTAAATCATTGGCGTACGTGATGTTAGTTAGCCTCCTGTGAGGAACCAGTTCGTTAGGGCGAGCGAGTTTAAGATCAAGAAAGCGAATGAGAGGTTCAATAGCGATCGAGAAAAGAGCGCCAGATAGTGGGCAGCCTTGGCGGATGCCACGGTTAAATTTAACAGATGGGGTAAGCGAGTTATTAATTTTGATGTGAAACGACGAATTGCAGTAAAGCATAGCGAGAGGGCCAGAAAATTCGGAAGGGAAACCGAAAGCGACAAGAGTTTTGAAAAGATAATCATGGAGGATGGAGTCGAATGCTTTCTCAAAGTCTATATTCACGAAAGCGAGGGGTTCATCTTTAGCGTCAGCGAGATCAATGAGATCTCGAAGAACGTTTAAATTATCGAAAATGGTGCGAGAAGGAACCGAATAAGATTGAGAGGGGGAGATAATATCAGTGAGAACTTTATTAAGGCGAAGGGCAAGGATTTTAGCAAAAATTTTGTAGTCGACGTTTGTCAAAGAAAGAGGACGCCAATTACGAATATCGCGAGGGTCTCCTTTCTTTGGCAAAAGACACATCACAGACTTCGAGAAAGCATTGGAGTACGGCGAATTTTTCAAATTACGAAGGAGTTCACGGTAAACTTGGAATAAAGCTTGACCTATTTCGTCCCAAAAGGTTAAATAAAATTCAGCAGGGAGGCCGTCTAGACCAGGGGAACGACCTCGGGACAAAGATTTGAGGGCTTGAGAAATTTCAGCAAACGAGTACGGATAATTGAGGGATTCAACGGAATCCGGAGAAAGTTTAGGTAAATTTTGAAGTAAAGGAGGTAACGCGGAAGAGGGAGCGGGAATAGAATTTGGATTAGAATAGAGTTCGGAATAAAAGTTAATGACAGTTTCGCGAAGACGGGGAGGATCGGAGACTAAATCACCGTTGGGGTCGTAAACGCTATCCATAGGCTTCACGGAGGAAGATACTCGTGAAGTCCAGCGGAAGAATTCTGCCGAGGGCTTGTCAACATTGGCAACGTAAGACATTCGACACTTTAAGAGCGCCTCCTTAGCACGATTATTCAGACAGTCGTTCAATTGAGAACGAAGTGCTTTGGCATCGGGGCTTTCTGGGTCGTTAAAAGCGTGAACTTCTCGTTGCAGGTCCCGTAAACGAGACCGTTCTAAATTAGATTTAAAATTGCAGAATTCGCGGCAAAGCGCGCGGACGTTCGGTTTAAAATCGTCAAACCACCACTGGCACCAAGAGCGATTAGTGGTGTTTGAAGCCTGTTCATTTACTGAATCGCGGATAAAAGTTTTAACGTCTTTGACAAAATCAGGGTCTTCAAGGGCTTTAACATCCAACTTCCAATAGGCCGGTTTAGACCGAACTTTCGAAAGCGGATTGGCGATACGTAAGATAACTGGGCAGTGGTCCGAAAAAGGACACACTTCGTGAACACACGCTCTGACAGGGGTGGCACTGTCAACGTAAAAACGGTCCAAGCGTGCCCGAAAGACGTGACCACGCTGAGGGACGGAAGTCCAAGTATAGGAACGAGTATTTGGTTGGAAAATTCTAAAAGCATCTTGCAAATCCTGGCCGTTTACGAGGGAACGGAGGGTCTGCGAGACGTTTACGCGACGGTCAATACAGCCGCGGCGGTCGAGAGCTTCATCGAGGGTGCAATTAAAGTCACCATTTAAAATAACTGATTCACCAACAGGTAAATTTTCAATTAGCAAATTTAAATGATCAAGGACGTTTAACGCAACTTGATCGTCATTAGACGGAATATAAACAGAGAGAACGTGAGTGAAATTTTGAGGGGTGAATTCGAAACGAATATAAACCAAATAACTTAGATGAATTTTGACTTCACGAACGAAAGGGAGGAATTGGGGCTTCATACCGATGGAAACACCGGAACCCATTTTAGAAGCAAAAGCGTGTTCGAAAGAATACGACCAGTGTTTCCAAAGGTATGACGCCCCAAAATCCGTTTTAACATTAGTTTCTTGAAAACAAACAATATCAGGGTTAAAATTTTGAATAAATAAACGAGCGCGGGTATTGGTCTCGGGGGTACCAATGCCCCTGACATTTAAAGAATAAATAGAAAGCATTAAAATTAAAATTAAAATTAACCAGTACATAGAAAAATAAATAAAGTTCCGTAAAATACGAAGGAAAAATAAACAAAAATGTAAAATACCCATAAAAATTAAATAGACGATTCCGCTACAATTTCCTTCATGATTTTTCGCTCCCACTGGTAGATGGCCTGTTTAGACAATCAAGAAAGTGGACTCTTTCGGTACGTGGCTTCGTTCTTTCGAATGCTTTCTAGTTGCTTGATAAGAGCAACTGGTGAGTTTGTGAACTGACGAACATGGATAAGGATGGGGATCTTGGATCGATACATCGAGTCAAAAAGGCTGACTAGTGACGAGTCGCTGAGCGGAATGGACGTTGAAGATTTCGGGTCACAGTCAGAATCAAGGAAGTCTGTCAGGTCACTCTCTGAAGTGACGCTGGAGTAGGAAGAAGCAGATTTTTGTGATCTCGCTTTAGGAGAAGTAGGTTCAATAATGGAAAATTTCATTGGCGGGCCAGAGGAAGCTTCTATTGCTGGCGAATGCCTCTTGTTCTTATTGAGGACGGTGAAACCCGGAGGATGTTTACGGGTCGGTGAATTAATTGGAGTCTTGAAGACGTCCAAATCTTCATCATCTACACGAGGCACAATTGGAGTCATGTCCAAGACGGGAAGAACATCTTCATTTTGAGATGCCATGGTGACATCCATTTCAATTTCGGCAGCGTTTTCAACCACTTTCGGTGTGGTAGAACTGTTTTCACCGGCTAGATCTTTTTCAGCGTGAGTTTTTGGACAATGATCACGGGTGTGGCCAGTCTCGTGACAATTGTGACACCGGATGTCAGTGGAAACAAAGAAAGTATACGGGACGTCATCAAGATCAACGAAAAGTCTCTCGGGGAGCATCTCACGAGCCTTAGAGGTCGGAAACTTCATCATAACTTGGCGACGGAAGCTTTGCAAAGCAGGGAGCTCTGGATCTACATACGAAGCTCTGAGTGTCTTGATTGGGCCGACATCAGAAACCACCACACGCGTTGGAGGGGTTCCGTAGGCGTGGCATTGAACGATTGTGTTATCAGGCATGGGCAGACCGTTGGTCTTCAGATCCGTAGCCCACGTCGAGTTGTTGAAAAATATTTGAAATGTACCTTGGATTCTAGCAAAAGCGTAGATCTGGTTTGGGTTCGTCGCCGCCTTGACGGCGTCAATCAGCTCTTTGTTTGAATATGGATAAACCGAGGAATCAATCAAAATACCGTTCGAGGCGGTCATCTTCTTGTTGGTCGTGTTCGTCCTGGAGCGAAAAACGTATCGTTTTGGCTGGGTGCGTTTGGATCGGTTCGTGTTGGGTTGGCGTGTATTTTTAACGGTGACATTGGCAAAAGATTGTCGGTTCGGATATGATGGATTCGGGTTGTTTGGAGATGGAGTAGGGTTAGCGGCGTTCGCCGCGATTGAATCGGATGGCGCGCGACCTTTTGAAGGCATAGCGCGAGAATTGAGAGAGAGAGAGAGAGAGAGAGAGAGAGAGAGAGAGTTTTTTTGTTTTAAACAGGGCCTTTATTGGCGTCAAAAGTACAAAAGCAAAGTTACAAGGTCAATACAAAACACGCGGAACAAAAACACACTACATGTGTAGGAAGTCTCACGTCATGGTCGGGTGGATAAAAATTACAAAAGTACAGTAGAAACGAGTACGGTAAAACAAAAGTATGTGGTAAGTGCGAGTAATAACACTAAATTAAAATTAAGAAAAGGGGCGATGTTCCATTTTAGGAACATCCCAACGCGACAAGAAATTCACAACGTCGTTGGCCAGAGCGGCCGACGCTTTAGCCGAACGGTACCTAGCGAGTACCCGGGACTTAATCCTGTTTAAGAACCAGGCACGGAAAAAATTAAAATTTTGAGCGTTGAAATTGATCGATGATAGATTAAAATAGCGATCCTGAAAGGCGCACTTAAAAAGAATAAAGACAAGGTTGCAGAAACAGTGGTTGCCAGGGGTACCCGCTAGGTAAAAGCAGTCTAGTGGGCTATGAGAATGGCCAGTATGATAACGGATCCAGACCAAAATGCCCTCGATAAACAGAGACACAACTGGACAGTCGTAATAGATGTGGGAGAAACTGCCGATAGCAGGACAAAAGGGACAGTGGGCTGTAGAGACGTCCGCGACAAAGTGCACCAGGCGCTGAGGACTGGCTAGGGCACCGTGCAGAGCCCGCCACTGAACCCCATTTTCAAGCCGTGTTGTAAACGGGGACAGCCGAGAAATGCGCCAGGAAGCAGTCGCTTCCGCGACAGAGATCGGAGCAACCTTGAAAGGTTGAACGGCGGGTTGTTCTCTGCGTACGAGGGCATGGTAGACTGAACGCGTTGACTGGTCGTCGCTTAAACAGAGACGCGTAATAGCGGTACCGGTGCGGGACTCAATCACGAAAGCGTGAGAGGTCAAAGTTCCAAAATTAAAAGTTCGAGAGATTCCGGTAGAGTTAAACACCCCTGGAAAGAACCGGATGATAGCCGCGCGTAGTTCGCGAAGGGCAATTATTTGAGTACGTGATGGTCGCGAGTCTCCGAACATATCGCGATCGGAAATCCAGGAATGGCTGGGCCCGTGAAGAAAGTCACCGATACAAACGCGGCCCGAAAGTACGAAAGCGCCGTGCGCAGCGTTGGCGAGTGGAGTAACATCGACCGTCTTTATAAATGGAGAGTCGAAGAGTGACAAGGTTCGTATTGTCGCGAGCGTAACTTCGGAGGTCGAGTAGATGACTCCCGAGGAAAACCAGCTGGCTAGAAGAGAGGCGTAGTAAGAGTCGGCGATTTGTAGTGGTGGATTATGAAGGAGAGAGTCTTCGAGCGACGTGAAAGTAGGGTTGCACGCACGAAGAACGGCGGAGGCGGTGAGCACCCGCGGCATCGTCGCGCCGAGTCCGGTTGAGAGGGATAGCGCTTCGACGACGCGAAAAGCCTTGATCTTCGAAAGTACGTTGACGAGGCCGACGCCACCGGAACGTTTGTCGAGATATAACGAGGAGGATGGCACCCAGTGAATACCATCCCACATAAAGTCGTTGAGAGCTTTCTGAGCGGACGTCACGAACGTGGCAGGAGGATGGAGCACCTTGAGTCGGTGCCACAAAACACTCGCGGCGAGCGCGTTCGCGATTAAAGCTCTCCCTTCGAGAGAACTTAAGTGACGGTATTTCGACCAACGTCCTAAGACGTTACGAAGGCGTGTAAGAAGCTCAGGCCAATTCTGAGCTTCGTAAAGCTTGGAGTTACCGAGATAGGTGCCGAGGAAAAGCCCGCCGTCGGAGCGCGAGGGAATACCGAGAGGTGAGTCACCGCGACCTTTCCAGGAGCCACACCACAGCGTGAAAGACTTGCGATAGTTGACGATCGCGCCGGAGGCGTCGCAATATTTGTCCAAAGAGTCTTTGAGAATGTCGAATTCTTGATCTTCTCGGAGGAAGGAATTTGAGTCATCAGCGAAAGGGCCTGTGACGATCGAGTGATGAATAGGACCAAGTCGAGCCGAGATACGATATCGGAGTAGGCACAGGAGAGGTTCCAGCGCCAGGGAGAAAAGCATCCCTGATAATGGGCACCCCTGACGAATGCCTCGCCGGAAGGGAATGAGGTCCGTGACGGTGTTGTTATACCGGACGCGGAAGGTCGAATTCGTATAGATAACCCGTAAAGATGCGACGAAAGGTTCGGGAAAACCGAAACGTTGAAGCAGGCGAAAGAGATAGTCATGGCTTACGCGATCGAAAGCCTTTTCAAAGTCAATGTTCACGACGGCAAGGGGTTCATTAAGTCGGTTCGCGAGAGAGACGAGGTCCCTGATGACGGATAGCGTGTCGTAAATAGTACGACCAGGAATCGCGTACGGTTGAGAGGCGTGGACGACCGAGCAAATTACCGGCTTCAAACGGTTGACGAGAACCTTGCCGTAGAGCTTATAATCGGCGTTGGAGACCGAAATTGGCCGCCAGTTGGAGAGAGAGTGTAAATCACCCTTCTTTGGGATAAGAGAAATGACCGATTCGGCGAAGATTGAAGCGAAACGCGGGTTTATTTGGAGGTCGCGATAGACTTGTAACAGGAGCGGCACTAGGAGATCTTGGTACAAAAAGTAAAATTCTACCGGTAAACCGTCGATGCCGGACGCCTTACCGCGAGGTAGAGTCGAAAGGGCCTCGATGATATCGGTGGCGGTGATAGTCTGAGTGAGCCTATTGGCGGCGTCATCGGTCAAAGTGGGAAGTTGGGCGAATAAGTCCGCCTCCGAGGTCGCCGCGGGAGGGGAATAAAGGGACGAATAGAAATTGACGACACAGTCGCGTAGGGACTCGGCGTCACGAACTAGGACGCCTGAGGTATCGTACAATGCGTGGACCACCGACGAAGCGCGGACCTTTTTGTCAAGCCCGTAAAACTGCTTGGACGGAGTATCAACCGCGCGCAAGAAATCGGTTCGAGAACGGACAAGACTTGCCCTCGCCTGACTGAGTTGGAAAGAGTGAAGCTCTTCGCGACACTGGATATACTCTGGGGAGTCGGGAGAAAACGAGCCCAGGGCAATCTCGAGAGACCTGCAATGAACCGATTCGTTAACGCGCGACTCGTGAACGAGGCTTATCAGGAAAGACTTTATCGAGGGCTTAAACAACCTAAACCACCAAAAGCTCCAGGTGACACGCTCAGGACGAGCGCGGATGAGAGATACGACTTTCGCGCGTACCTTAGTGGCAAACGCGGTATTTAAAAGCAATTCCGGGGAGAGGCGCCAGAAGGGAGCCTTTCGAGAGATGGTCGCGTCCTCCGTGAAGGCGCAGAAGACTGCGTCGTGGTCGGAGAAGAACGTCGGTAAATGGGAAACCGAGGTGAGAGAGGCAGTAGTACAATAATACAATCGATCAAGGCGTGCTGACATGAGACCATGGGTGGTTCGAGTGCGCCAAGTAAAAGAGTGGCGATCAGGATAGAGACGTCGAAAGGCGTCGACGAGATCGAAATCCCCGACCAAGCTGGCTAAAGCTGTCACTACGCCCGTGCGTGACTCAACGCAACCGGCACGGTCAATCTCGGGATCTAGCGTGCAGTTGAAGTCGCCGAAAAAATAAACATTATCGGCGTCACCAACCGCCACCAGCCGCGATCGAACGTAAGCCAGCGTTTGAAGAGCGAGGGAGTGGGCAGAAGAAGGGACGTAGATCCCGAAGAGATGATCGAAAAAGGGAGCGTCCGGGGTACCGCGGGATAAACGAACATACACGCAGTGACCCGGAAACGAGTCATTGAATACTACCGACTGCGCGAGAGCGGGAGAGAGCCCTAAAGACACTCCGGCACCACGGGGAGAAGCCGCGTAACTGTGGAAAAAAACATAGGGCCAGGTGGTCCATAGGTACGATTGCGAGGAAGAAAGAGACAGATTAGTCTCTTGTAAGCAGCAAATAGCCGGCGTATGCCGCGCTATAAAATCCCGGGCACGGACATTCGTGACACCGGTCCCTACGCCCCGAACATTTAACGAAAGAAAAGAGAACATGACAAACAGAAGGAAATTAAGGAGGAGCGGGAGACGGGAAGGAGATGAGGACACTGTCATGAAGACAATTAGGAGGAGGGAGCCGCGTCCGGAGGCGTAAAGTCCGGAAAAGCGCGCATGAGTGATTTCGAAAGATTAAAATAACGGCGTTTCACGGCCTGCTTATCAGCGCTTGGTGTAATGGCGTTAATGGCAGGGTCGGTACCGGCGAAAATACGTATTTGGCGAGTAAAAATAAAAGCTAGGTCGGCAGTGGGTGCGTAGGTGTGAGGAGTAGCGCGCGCGCATCGTCCATCCCAAGACTATCCACTTTAGCGAGAAAACCTTTTATAGTGTCTAAATCGAAAGCAGGCGAAAAGGTGCCGAGACGATCACCCCATTCGTTGGTATCGGCGTTAAAGCTGTATTGAGAGGCCGTCTTCAAACCACCACGCGGTGGTGGCATCAGCTGGTCAGAACTAACCCTCTTGCGGGAACGGCGCGGCCTCTGAATACGAAAACCATCAGCGGTGGAGTCAGTTTGCATGGCTTCATCGGCGTCGGAATCGAGATCGGACCCACTAAGTGGGTCTTGAGGGTCTGGGGTAGAAGGCGTCGCGGGCGGCCTCTGAGAGTGGAGAGGAGCCGGTGGCGTAGGCAGTACTGAAAGAGAAACCGCGCGAGTTAATGACGGCGCTGGCATAGAAAACTTGGCAGCGGTGGGAACTGGCTTCTTCATCTTCCGAGTCGGGTTCGGAGCGCGTTTGGTAGTGCGGCAGACCTGAACGCTGTGCCCAGCAGCACCACACTTGAAACACGAGAGCGGAGCATTTACATAGATGGGGTGCGAAGTTCCGTTCAATTGAATTTCAACTGTAGCCGGCAACTCGTCGTAATCAGTGGGAGTCGCGAACGAAACGTAAGCTACGCGACGGAAACTTCGAATGTTACCATACGGGGCGATGTTAGAAACGGTGGCCGGTAGAGATCGAATCTTTCCGTGTACCGTACCGAGTAAAGAGAAAATCTCGGAAATCACACACTCCGGAGTATAAGTTGGTATACCGGATAGAGTGACACGTTGCGGCGTGATACCGACCGGCAGGACGTCGAGACGTTGGCCGCGGAACATTAAGCCATCAGCAATAAGCTGGAGGGCGGACTGAGAGGTCTGAAAGTAAACCTGAATAGAGTCTCCAAGACGGGAGGCATCCGTGATGGAGGCGGCGGGAATACCGGTCGCGACAATAGCATCTAAATAGTCACGGACCGTAACGTTCTTGGCGTGGGCTAGAATCGATATTCCGCAATCCATTGGAGCAAGCCCAGCATCCGGTGGAATGGTGTAGCTTAACGAAAAAGATTTTTTACCGTTAGCGTCCTTGAAGAAACGAGGTGGGCGGTTGGCGACGACCTTTGCCGCGGGGTTAGTCATGGAGACAGGCGGCAAGGTAGCGTTGGTGGCCACTGTAGCGAAGGTTTTCTGCGAAACTTGGGTAGAGTTGGGTGATGAAAGTTGCAAGCTGGCTGCATTTAGCGAGCCGGAGCTAGTAGTGGTAGAGGCTGCAGTGAGCGAACCGGACGAAGAAATGACTGGAACCCCTCCAACTGTTGGGGAAGTGCCGGGTAGGACGCCGCTGGCATCGTCCCCGCCGGGGTTAGCAACGTCTGAAATTTTTGTCGACATTTCAGTACGTCGAGTGTTCGGTTGCACCGAAAACTCCTTCAGAACACCAAAAAGGGGCCAAGGCCCGGAGCCGCGTTGACGACCTCGGAAAAGGTCGAGTTAACGCGAAACAGAAAGCGAGAAACTGAAACTTAAATTAAGAGCAATGCTCACGAATGACTTAGACACTGATGAGATAGAGAGATAGATAGAGAGAGAGAGAGAGATAGAGAGATAGAGATAGAGAGATAGAGATAGAGAGATAGAGAGAGAGAGCAAAACTATATGCGCTACAGATAATCAACTGTAGAGCGAGCGGTCAACTTAGATCGCTTCTCCGATCTAACTTGGCCGAAGTTGGTCCTAAAATTTCACTCGAGCAAGGACAAATATTATTAATTTTTTATGGATTGAAAATTGCAATTAACTAAAGATAATAATAAAAAATACGGAAAAACAAATTGAGAATTTGAAACTTGAAACCAATCTTCAGAAAGATTACAATCATTCTAATTAATCCACTCCCACTGGCGCCAAAACTTGTCCCAAGGCCCAAGCCGAGTTTTAATTCTTTTAAACCAAGTTTATTGAGGAACAAAACCAGAATTCTCTAAATTTCTCTTCAGTTAGAAAAGGTACGATACTAAATTCAACTATAGTATGTTAATTAACAGCAATTTTATAATGATAATTATAATATATTTAAAGTAGTTCGTTACCAATTTTGCTAGGCTTGCTGTTAAAATATGGATCGACCAGGTGCTAAACTCTATAAATGCGTTAAATGTATTTCCTATTCATGGACGTTTACCAACATTCTGACGCACATGAAAAACAAACACGAACATGATCCTGATTTTAATGTGATTTGCGGGATCGAAGATTGCCAGCGATCATTTAAAAAGGTGGAATCGTATAGAAGACATATTAGTAAAAAGCATAAAAAGGTATTTTAAAATGCAGCTCCTCAAGAAAATAATGCTAATCAAGCAATTCTAAATGTTATACCGGTAGTAAATGACGAAATATTCCAAAATGATCAAAATATGGATGATATATTAGATGACGAAGGTAACCTCGACGATATTCCTAAAAACGAAAAGTCTGTCAAATCATTCGATATTAAAAGTACAATTTTAAAATTGCTCTTAAAATATCGGGAAAAACACCATCTTCCAGTAAGTGTAGTTGAAAGCTTGTGTAAAGCCTTTCTTGATTACTCTATGTATTTATTAAAAATACAAGTGGAATCCGTCAAAAACATTTTAAAAGAGAAACATATTGAAATACCAATTAATGAATTTTCAACGGGGTTGCACGAAGTTGAGGATGCCTTTGAAAGTAAGTCTTCTAAATATAAAGTTAAAGTGGCGTGCAAAAGAGAGTTAGGCTTGGTGGAACCGATTCAATTTATTTTTACCGAATCATTGTACCAATCAAAGAAGAAACATTTTCATTATGTTCCAATAATAAAAGTTTTGGAAACATTGTACTCCAATTCTAATGAGCACGAAAAACACGAACTACCTAATCAAGATTCACCTGTAATTGGTCATTACGTAAATTCTGAAACTTCTAAGAAAGTTTCAAATAGTGCAGCTGGCCAATTCTTTGGAATTTACAATTGCAAGTGTATATAGACGAGTTCGAGGTGTGCAATCCACTTGGAAGCAAAAGAGGAAAGAATAAAATATTAGGCTGTTATTTTTCCGTTTTAAACCGAAAAGCTAAACATAAATCAAAACTTAGCAACATACATTTGGTTGTTAAATTTTAAAAAAGCTGCTACTTCATGACTTAGAAAAAACTTTATTTTATTCATGAAGTAGCAGCTTTTTTAAAATTTAACAATTTATAATAAACCATGGCTAAAAGTTTTAATATTTATAGATACATTTGGTTTTTCTGGCAAATTCGGTAGATGTAGAAAAGTATGGAATGAAAGAGGTCTTTGAGCCCTAAATATACGATTTAAATGTATACCAACAAGAAGGTATTTTCATAAAGTGCCTAAATAGAAATGTTAAAGCATTCGTCGCTATGTTTTCGGGAGATAATCTTGGATTACATCAGCTCAGTGGCTTTAACCAATGCTTCAGCTCTGGCAGTGTGTGTAGGTTTTGTATGATTAATCATCAAGATTTATCTGAAATTACTAATGAGCAGCCATGTGTATTACGATCGCTTGCACGCCATAAATATCATCTTCAACAAATGGCATTATGTGAAAAAAACAACTCTATTTATGGTGTTCGCTCCGAAAGCCCTTTAATGAAAATTGACAATTTTGATTTAACTAAACAACTTACTCCAGACCCAATGCACGATTTAAAGGAAGGAGTTCTCCCGTCTATTGTAAAAGAAGTGTTGAAGAGCCTTGTAGTTTCCAAAACTTTAATGACCGTATTGAGAACTTCAAATATGGAAAAACTGAATTAAATAAGCCGCAAGTTCAACTTCGTCAATCTGTTGTAGGCGATAGTAGTTTCAAAGGTTCCGCCAGTGAAACTTATTGTGTTTTTCGACTTTTGCCGTTAATCATATTTGAATTTTTGCCACAGGTGGGTGATGCTCATTGGAGTGTTTATCTTAAGCTTCGAGAAATATGTGATATAATTTACGAACCATGCCTTCCAAAAGCCTATAGACCGCAACTTGAGCTACTTATAGAATCTTTCTTAATTCTTGTTGTTAGTGTAATGGGTCAGCAAAAAATTACGCCAAAGTTTCATTTTCTGGTGCATTATGCAACATGCATAATGCTATATGGGCCTTTAAGTCATATATCATGCATGCGTTTTGAAAGTAAACACCAATACTTTAAGGATATTGCGAATATCTCTAACAATTACCTGAACATTACTAAGACCCTCACTGAACGCCACCAATTTTATCAGTGTTATAACACTCTGACAGAAGAATCGGAAGGAATACAAGATACCTCTTCCGGTCTTTTATTACAAAAAGAAAGATTACCTATTAATTTACAAATTCATTTAGAATTTCCTGAAAAAATTTGTTCGTATAAAAGGGTTGTATACGATAACGTTAAATACGAAACTGGATGTTTTATTGTTATGAACTACCAAAATAATTTTGTAAAATAATTTTGTAAACTAAAATTTTTATTTGCTGTTAAAGGAGAGGTGTTTCTGGCAGGTTTATTATTTAAAACTCTCAGATTTGACAAACATTTACACGCTTATGAAATATCAAATCAACCCACTGATCAATGGTGTCTTTTAAGATCAGGAGAAGAGCTATATTAGGAACTGTTGGGTGGTTATACAATTAATGGAAAGTGTTTAATTGTTGTAAAATGCAAATTCTTTGATGATTCTTAAAAAACTTAAATTAACACGAGTTCCAACCAACGCCTACCAATGATTTTGACTAATCAAAATATTCAGATAATTTATCAAGTAGGAATATTCATATTTATATAACCGCGTCTAGCAATTTAATGTTTATTTATAAATACTTTATCAACCAATTATGCTGGTTACCTTTAACAACGCTAAGCTTGATCGCAAATAGAACTTGAATTTGGTTACTATATGAATTCCAACACTAAACTTACCAAAAAAAATAAACTATGAGCCAAGGCTTAGATTTCAATCTACTGAGTAGTGAGTATAAAAATAATTTAAAGGGCGCCTTTTAAAATGGTAAATGTATTGAATGCAAATAATACCTAATGTTTAATTCAATAATAAAAGTTCGTAATATTAGTCCAGAATTCCAGTTTTAATGATTATTAAATGATTCCAATGATTCCAAGTATTTCAAGTTGTATAAATAATTAACGTTAGTACGGTTAGTTCTTTATACATCCATGGTCAAAGCTTATCAAGTTCAAGGCCCCTTTCCTTCTCAAGTTTTCATCGGGGTCATGACGTCACTAGAGTAAACCGAGAGCATCCGTACGAAAAAAAAACCTGTGCCTGGCAACAAGTGAGGGAGGGGGAACAGTATAGTTTAACTTTTGAACGCGCGGGAAATTTGAACGCTATGGAGCTTTTTCGAGTCATAAATTTAAGAGAGTTTAAACTAAACATGGAATAATTGAAGAAGCCTATATATTTCTAGTTCAAAAAATAAAAATTTCTGGCCTATTGACATTGATAATTGGAAATTTAGGTTTAGTATCTTAAAAATTGATTATTGTTAGTGGCTAGTTAGTATTTTTATGTACCGGAATCTGCATGAAGAAATTTAAATTCAGAATTCTTTGACAATTCTCCTTTCAAACCCAAAAGGGTTTAAATTGAATACCGATAGTGGTTTACTTAATCAAAACCCAATTAGTTCTACTTTAAAACCCGATGGGGTTTTAATCTTATCCAAAAAAGGGTTTATATTTAATATGACTAAAATCAAACCCATTTGGTGCTTTTTTTAAAACCTAAGGGAACTTCACTTTTGATTAAACCCTTTTTAAACCCATTATTAACCCTTATTTCTAACAGTGTATATATCATGAATATTCATTATTGATCTATTAGTCCTATAGCATAAACTTGTTTTTGTGGGTTGCTCTAAATTAAATTTGTTTTGTTATTATTTAATTTTTCTAATATTTATAGCTTTTTTAAATAAATGCTGTTTCACAACATTAATAATCGTCTTAAATTGTAATAAAATACAGCGTAACCCTATTAAAATATCAAAAAACGGTGATTGAGCGTAGCTGTCACTGTGGAAACTGGCCAGAAAAGGTGATTGTCCGGTTCTAGAGAAGCTATTGGCTGAAACGAAAAGGGGCGTTTTGGAAAACGACTCGAGAGGGAGCAAGTCGGCCCAGGCCGTAATATTATTCCACATCAGTGTATTCGAGTGGGCAAACCCATAAACCCGTAGTAGACACAGGTAGGCCAACTAATACAAAAACTGTTGAGGCTACGTGATTTCTTATCTTTTGATATATAATTTACCATCCTATGTTAAAGAGTGGCCACCGCCTACCCTGAGGATACGCGGGTGGGCAAACCAATACAAAAACTGTTGAGGCCATGTGATTTCCTATCTTTTGATATATAATTTACCATTCTTTGTTAAAGAGTGGCCACCGCCCACCCTCAGGATACCCGGGTGGGCAAACCAATACAAAAGCTGTTGAGGCCATATGATTTCGTATCTTTTGATATATAATTTACCATCCTATGTTAAAGAGTGGCCACCACCAATACAAAAGCTGTTCAGGCCATGTGATTTTATATTATCTCGGTGATTAAATTATAATTTTCTTAGAGCAGATATTTAATGTAGATTATTAACAACTGCATAAATCATATTATTACAAGCATGTATTTATGTACTAAGAATATAGCAAGACGGAGATTCTGTCCCCATGGTCGCATACTTTTCAGCTTAAGGGCCTGTTGCCAAAGCCCTAGCCAAAGTGCTAGCCCATTGAATTTAACATGTTTTATTCTAGCAAAGCTGACTTTTGCAACACGCCCTAAGTTCAACCGCTTTGAATTTTTTGGTCTCACTCTTTCAAGTAGACGCGAGCGTAGACGATTCCAATCTTTTACTTTTAATGTTCTATGAGACCAAATTGTTTTTTTTTCGGTCATTTTCCCTTTAAAGGTTTGTTCGGAGGGGGCGTAAATTAACAGCACTGCGTGCGCGTCAAAGAGTTCTATCGAATGAGACCAAATCTCTGGACCAACTATACAAACTATACAAGTTCGCCAAGAAGGCGATAATATTATTTTGTGCCACACATAAACGACTTCGATAAGAAAGTCCCACACTTATTTATTACTTCTGACCATACACGGTTTCGATAAGGAAGTGCCACACTTATTTATTACTTCTGACCATACACGGTTTCGATAAGGAAGTGCCACACTTATTTATTACTTCTGACCATACACGGTTTCGATTAGAAAGTGCCACACTTACTTATTACTTCTAACCATACACGGTTTCGATAAGGAAGTCCCACCCTTATTTATTACTTCTGACCATACACGGTTTCGATAAGAAAGTCCCACCCTTATTTATTACTTCTGACCATACACGGTTTCGATAAGAAAGTCCCACCCTTATTTATTACTTCTGACCATACACGGTTTCGATAAGAAAGTCCCACACTTATTTATTACTTCTGACCATACACGGTTTCGATAAGAAAGTCCCACACTTATTTATTACTTCTGACCATACACGGTTTCGATAAGAAAGTCCCACACTTATTTATTACTTCTGACCATACACGGTTTCGATAAGAAAGTCCCACCCTTATTTATTACTTCTGACCATACACGGTTTCGATAAGAAAGTCCCACCCTTATTTATTACTTCTGACCATACACGGTTTCGATAAGAAAGTCCCACCCTTATTTATTACTTCTGACCATACACGGTTTCGATAAGAAAGTCCCACCCTTATTTATTACTTCTGACCATACACGGTTTCGATAAGAAAGTCCCACCCTTATTTATTACTTCTGACCATACACGGTTTCGATAAGAAAGTCCCACCCTTATTTATTACTTCTGACCATACACGGTTTCGATAAGAAAGTCCCACCCTTATTTATTACTTCTGACCATACACGGTTTCGATAAGAAAGTCCCACCCTTATTTATTACTTCTGACCATACACGGTTTCGATAAGAAAGTCCCACACTTATTTATTACTTCTGACCATACACGGTTTCGATAAGAAAGTCCCACACTTATTTATTACTTCTGACCATACACGGTTTCGATAAGAAAGTCCCACCCTTATTTATTACTTCTGACCATACACGGTTTCGATAAGAAAGTCCCACCCTTATTTATTACTTCTGACCATACACGGTTTCGATAAGAAAGTCCCACCCTTATTTATTACTTTTGACTATACACGGTTTCGATAAGAAAGTGCCACCCTTATTTATTACTTCTGACCATACACGGTTTCGATAAGAAAGTCCCACCCTTATTTATTACTTCTGACCATACACGGTTTCGATAAGAAAGTCCCACACTTATTTATTACTTCTGACCATACACGGTTTCGATAAGAAAGTCCCACACTTATTTATTACTTCTGACCATACACGGTTTCGATAAGAAAGTCCCACCCTTATTTATTACTTCTGACCATACACGGTTTCGATAAGAAAGTCCCACCCTTATTTATTACTTCTGACCATACACGGTTTCGATAAGAAAGTCCCACACTTATTTATTACTTCTGACCATACACGGTTTCGATAAGAAAGTCCCACACTTATTTATTACTTCTGACCATACACGGTTTCGATAAGAAAGTCCCACCCTTATTTATTAATTCTGACCATACACGGTTTCGATAAGAAAGTCCCACACTTATTTATTACTTCTGACCATACACGGTTTCGATAAGAAAGTCCCACACTTATTTATTACTTCTGACCATACACGGTTTCGATAAGAAAGTCCCACCCTTATTTATTACTTCTGACCATACACGGTTTCGATAAGAAAGTCCCACACTTATTTATTACTTCTGACCATACACGGTTTCGATAAGAAAGTCCCACACTTATTTATTACTTCTGACCATACACGGTTTCGATAAGAAAGTCCCACACTTATTTATTACTTCTGACCATACACGGTTTCGATAAGAAAGTCCCACCCTTATTTATTACTTCTGACCATACACGGTTTCGATAAGAAAGTCCCACACTTATTTATTACTTCTGACCATACACGGTTTCGATAAGAAAGTCCCACACTTATTTATTACTTCTGACCATACACGGTTTCGATAAGAAAGTCCCACCCTTATTTATTACTTCTGACCATACACGGTTTCGATAAGAAAGTCCCACACTTATTTATTACTTCTGACCATACACGGTTTCGATAAGAAAGTCCCACCCTTATTTATTAATTCTGACCATACACGGTTTCGATAAGAAAGTGCCACCCTTATTTATTACTTCTGACCATACACGGTTTCGATAAGAAAGTCCCACACTTATTTATTACTTCTGACCATACACGGTTTCGATAAGAAAGTCCCACCCTTATTTATTACTTCTGACCATACACGGTTTCGATAAGAAAGTGCCACCCTTATTTATTACTTCTGACCATACACGGTTTCGATAAGAAAGTCCCACCCTTATTTATTACTTCTGACCATACACGGTTTCGATAAGAAAGTCCCACCCTTATTTATTACTTCTGACCATACACGGTTTCGATAAGAAAGTCCCACACTTATTTATTACTTCTGACCATACACGGTTTCGATAAGAAAGTGCCACCCTTATTTATTACTTCTGACCATACACGGTTTCGATAAGAAAGTCCCACACTTATTTATTACTTCTGACCATACACGGTTTCGATAAGAAAGTCCCACCCTTATTTATTACTTCTGACCATACACGGTTTCGATAAGAAAGTCCCACCCTTATTTATTACTTCTGACCATACACGGTTTCGATAAGAAAGTCCCACCCTTATTTATTACTTCTGACCATACACGGTTTCGATAAGAAAGTCCCACACTTATTTATTACTTCTGACCATACACGGTTTCGATAAGAAAGTCCCACACTTATTTATTACTTCTGACCATACACGGTTTCGATAAGAAAGTCCCACCCTTATTTATTACTTCTGACCATACACGGTTTCGATAAGAAAGTCCCACCCTTATTTATTACTTCTGACCATACACGGTTTCGATAAGAAAGTCCCACACTTATTTATTACTTCTGACCATACACGGTTTCGATAAGAAAGTCCCACACTTATTTATTACTTTTGACTATACACGGTTTCGATAAGAAAGTGCCACCCTTATTTATTACTTCTGACCATACACGGTTTCGATAAGAAAGTCCCACCCTTATTTATTACTTCTGACCATACACGGTTTCGATAAGAAAGTCCCACCCTTATTTATTACTTCTGACCATACACGGTTTCGATAAGAAAGTCCCACCCTTATTTATTACTTCTGACCATACACGGTTTCGATAAGAAAGTCCCACACTTATTTATTACTTCTGACCATACACGGTTTCGATAAGAAAGTCCCACCCTTATTTATTACTTCTGACCATACACGGTTTCGATAAGAAAGTCCCACCCTTATTTATTACTTCTGACCATACACGGTTTCGATAAGAAAGTCCCACCCTTATTTATTACTTCTGACCATACACGGTTTCGATAAGAAAGTCCCACCCTTATTTATTACTTCTGACCATACACGGTTTCGATAAGAAAGTCCCACCCTTATTTATTACTTCTGACCATACACGGTTTCGATAAGAAAGTCCCACCCTTATTTATTACTTTTGACTATACACGGTTTCGATAAGAAAGTCCCACACTTATTTATTACTTCTGACCATACACGTTTTCTATAAGAAAGTCCCACACTTATTTATTACTTTTGACTATACACGGTTTCGAAAAGAAAGTGCCACCCTTATTTATTACTTCTGACCATACACGGTTTCGATAAGAAAGTCCCACCCTTATTTATTACTTCTGACCATACACGGTTTCGATAAGAAAGTCCCACCCTTATTTATTACTTCTGACCATACACGGTTTCGATAAGAAAGTCCCACACTTATTTATTACTTTTGACTATACACGGTTTCGATAAGAAAGTGCCACCCTTATTTATTACTTCTGACCATACACGGTTTCGATAAGAAAGTCCCACACTTATTTATTACTTTTGACTATACACGGTTTCGATAAGAAAGTGCCACCCTTATTTATTACTTCTGACCATACACGGTTTCGATAAGAAAGTCCCACACTTATTTATTACTTCTGACCATACACGGTTTCGATAAGAAAGTGCCACCCTTATTTATTACTTCTGACCATACACGGTTTCGATAAGAAAGTCCCACCCTTATTTATTAATTCTGACCATACACGGTTTCGATAAGAAAGTGCCACCCTTATTTATTACTTCTGACCATACACGGTTTCGATAAGAAAGTCCCACCCTTATTTATTACTTCTGACCATACACGGTTTCGATAAGAAAGTCCCACCCTTATTTATTAATTCTGACCATACACGGTTTCGATAAGAAAGTGCCACCCTTATTTATTACTTCTGACCATACACGGTTTCGATAAGAAAGTCCCACACTTATTTATTACTTCTGACCATACACGGTTTCGATAAGAAAGTGCCACCCTTATTTATTACTTCTGACCATACACGGTTTCGATAAGAAAGTCCCACCCTTATTTATTACTTCTGACCATACACGGTTTCGATAAGAAAGTCCCACCCTTATTTATTACTTCTGACCATACACGGTTTCGATAAGAAAGTCCCACACTTATTTATTACTTCTGACCATACACGGTTTCGATAAGAAAGTCCCACCCTTATTTATTACTTCTGACCATACACGGTTTCGATAAGAAAGTCCCACCCTTATTTATTAATTCTGACCATACACGGTTTCGATAAGAAAGTGTCACCCTTATTTATTACTTCTGACCATACACGGTTTCGATAAGAAAGTCCCACACTTATTTATTACTTCTGACCATACACGGTTTCGATAAGAAAGTCCCACCCTTATTTATTACTTCTGACCATACACGGTTTCGATAAGAAAGTGCCACCCTTATTTATTACTTCTGACCATACACGGTTTCGATAAGAAAGTCCCACCCTTATTTATTACTTCTGACCATACACGGTTTCGATAAGAAAGTGCCACCCTTATTTATTACTTCTGACCATACACGGTTTCGATAAGAAAGTCCCACCCTTATTTATTAATTCTGACCATACACGGTTTCGATAAGAAAGTGCCACCCTTATTTATTACTTCTGACCATACACGGTTTCGATAAGAAAGTGCCACCCTTATTTATTACTTCTGACCATACACGGTTTCGATAAGAAAGTCCCACCCTTATTTATTACTTCTGACCATACACGGTTTCGATAAGAAAGTGCCACCCTTATTTATTACTTCTGACCATACACGGTTTCGATAAGAAAGTCCCACCCTTATTTATTAATTCTGACCATACACGGTTTCGATAAGAAAGTGCCACCCTTATTTATTACTTCTGACCATACACGGTTTCGATAAGAAAGTGCCACCCTTATTTATTACTTCTGACCATACACGGTTTCGATAAGAAAGTCCCACCCTTATTTATTACTTCTGACCATACACGGTTTCGATAAGAAAGTGCCACCCTTATTTATTACTTCTGACCATACACGGTTTCGATAAGAAAGTCCCACCCTTATTTATTAATTCTGACCATACACGGTTTCGATAAGAAAGTCCCACCCTTATTTATTAATTCTGACCATACACGGTTTCGATAAGAAAGTCCCACCCTTATTTATTACTTCTGACCATACACGGTTTCGATAAGAAAGTGCCACCCTTATTTATTACTTCTGACCATACACGGTTTCGATAAGAAAGTCCCACCCTTATTTATTAATTCTGACCATACACGGTTTCGATAAGAAAGTGCCACCCTTATTTATTACTTCTGACCATACACGGTTTCGATAAGAAAGTGCCACCCTTATTTATTACTTCTGACCATACACGGTTTCGATAAGAAAGTCCCACCCTTATTTATTACTTCTGACCATACACGGTTTCGATAAGAAAGTGCCACCCTTATTTATTACTTCTGACCATACACGGTTTCGATAAGAAAGTCCCACCCTTATTTATTAATTCTGACCATACACGGTTTCGATAAGAAAGTCCCACCCTTATTTATTAATTCTGACCATACACGGTTTCGATAAGAAAGTCCCACCCTTATTTATTACTTCTGACCATACACGGTTTCGATAAGAAAGTCCCACCCTTATTTATTAATTCTGACCATACACGGTTTCGATAAGAAAGTGCCACCCTTATTTATTACTTCTGACCATACACGGTTTCGATAAGAAAGTGCCACCCTTATTTATTACTTCTGACCATACACGGTTTCGATAAGAAAGTCCCACCCTTATTTATTACTTCTGACCATACACGGTTTCGATAAGAAAGTCCCACCCTTATTTATTAATTCTGACCATACACGGTTTCGATAAGAAAGTGCCACCCTTATTTATTACTTCTGACCATACACGGTTTCGATAAGAAAGTCCCACCCTTATTTATTAATTCTGACCATACACGGTTTCGATAAGAAAGTCCCACCCTTATTTATTAATTCTGACCATACACGGTTTCGATAAGAAAGTGCCACCCTTATTTATTACTTCTGACCATACACGGTTTCGATAAGAAAGTGCCACCCTTATTTATTACTTCTGACCATACACGGTTTCGATAAGAAAGTCCCACCCTTATTTATTACTTCTGACCATACACGGTTTCGATAAGAAAGTCCCACCCTTATTTATTAATTCTGACCATACACGGTTTCGATAAGAAAGTGCCACCCTTATTTATTACTTCTGACCATACACGGTTTCGATAAGAAAGTCCCACCCTTATTTATTACTTCTGACCATACACGGTTTCGATAAGAAAGTCCCACACTTATTTATTACTTCTGACCATACACGGTTTCGATAAGAAAGTCCCACCCTTATTTATTACTTCTGACCATACACGGTTTCGATAAGAAAGTCCCACCCTTATTTATTACTTCTGACCATACACGGTTTCGATAAGAAAGTCCCACACTTATTTATTACTTCTGACCATACACGGTTTCGATAAGAAAGTCCCACCCTTATTTATTACTTCTGACCATACACGGTTTCGATAAGAAAGTCCCACCCTTATTTATTAATTCTGACCATACACGGTTTCGATAAGAAAGTGCCACCCTTATTTATTACTTCTGACCATACACGGTTTCGATAAGAAAGTGCCACCCTTATTTATTACTTCTGACCATACACGGTTTCGATAAGAAAGTGCCACCCTTATTTATTACTTCTGACCATACACGGTTTCGATAAGAAAGTCCCACCCTTATTTATTACTTCTGACCATACACGGTTTCGATAAGAAAGTCCCACCCTTATTTATTAATTCTGACCATACACGGTTTCGATAAGAAAGTGCCACCCTTATTTATTACTTCTGACCATACACGGTTTCGATAAGAAAGTGCCACCCTTATTTATTACTTCTGACCATACACGGTTTCGATAAGAAAGTGCCACCCTTATTTATTACTTCTGACCATACACGGTTTCGATAAGAAAGTCCCACCCTTATTTATTACTTCTGACCATACACGGTTTCGATAAGAAAGTGCCACCCTTATTTATTACTTCTGACCATACACGGTTTCGATAAGAAAGTGCCACCCTTATTTATTACTTCTGACCATACACGGTTTCGATAAGAAAGTCCCACACTTATTTATTACTTCTGACCATACACGGTTTCGATAAGAAAGTCCCACCCTTATTTATTAATTCTGACCATACACGGTTTCGATAAGAAAGTCCCACCCTTATTTATTAATTCTGACCATACACGGTTTCGATAAGAAAGTGCCACCCTTATTTATTACTTCTGACCATACACGGTTTCGATAAGAAAGTCCCACCCTTATTTATTACTTCTGACCATACACGGTTTCGATAAGAAAGTCCCACACTTATTTATTACTTCTGACCATACACGGTTTCGATAAGAAAGTCCCACCCTTATTTATTACTTCTGACCATACACGGTTTCGATAAGAAAGTCCCACCCTTATTTATTAATTCTGACCATACACGGTTTCGATAAGAAAGTGCCACCCTTATTTATTACTTCTGACCATACACGGTTTCGATAAGAAAGTGCCACCCTTATTTATTACTTCTGACCATACACGGTTTCGATAAGAAAGTGCCACCCTTATTTATTACTTCTGACCATACACGGTTTCGATAAGAAAGTCCCACCCTTATTTATTACTTCTGACCATACACGGTTTCGATAAGAAAGTCCCACCCTTATTTATTAATTCTGACCATACACGGTTTCGATAAGAAAGTGCCACCCTTATTTATTACTTCTGACCATACACGGTTTCGATAAGAAAGTGCCACCCTTATTTATTACTTCTGACCATACACGGTTTCGATAAGAAAGTGCCACCCTTATTTATTACTTCTGACCATACACGGTTTCGATAAGAAAGTCCCACCCTTATTTATTACTTCTGACCATACACGGTTTCGATAAGAAAGTCCCACCCTTATTTATTACTTCTGACCATACACGGTTTCGATAAGAAAGTGCCACCCTTATTTATTACTTCTGACCATACACGGTTTCGATAAGAAAGTCCCACCCTTATTTATTACTTCTGACCATACACGGTTTCGATAAGAAAGTGCCACCCTTATTTATTACTTCTGACCATACACGGTTTCGATAAGAAAGTGCCACCCTTATTTATTACTTCTGACCATACACGGTTTCGATAAGAAAGTCCCACCCTTATTTATTACTTCTGACCATACACGGTTTCGATAAGAAAGTCCCACCCTTATTTATTAATTCTGACCATACACGGTTTCGATAAGAAAGTGCCACCCTTATTTATTACTTCTGACCATACACGGTTTCGATAAGAAAGTGCCACCCTTATTTATTACTTCTGACCATACACGGTTTCGATAAGAAAGTGCCACCCTTATTTATTACTTCTGACCATACACGGTTTCGATAAGAAAGTCCCACCCTTATTTATTACTTCTGACCATACACGGTTTCGATAAGAAAGTGCCACCCTTATTTATTACTTCTGACCATACACGGTTTCGATAAGAAAGTCCCACCCTTATTTATTACTTCTGACCATACACGGTTTCGATAAGAAAGTCCCACCCTTATTTATTACTTCTGACCATACACGGTTTCGATAAGAAAGTGCCACACTTATTTATTACTTTTGACTATACACGGTTTCGATAAGAAAGTCCCACCCTTATTTATTACTTCTGACCATACACGGTTTCGATAAGAAAGTGCCACACTTACTTATTACTTCTGACCATACACGGTTTCGATAAGAAAGTGCCACACTTATTTGTTACTTCTGACCACACACGGTTTCGATAAGGGGGGTCGAAATAGTGCCCCCTGTTTACCTGACAGACCTGAAACTGGCCATCGGGAAAAGTTATGTAGCTCCCCAAACTGTAATTCTGACTTCCCGTCACGCCCATAACACCCTTTGTGAAATTCCACTGGGTTGGGCGCGTGGGGAGGCCGAAGTTTGAGGTTAACTTGACCCTTAAACGCCATAAATATACGTTAAATAATCCGGAAAAAGGAACGAGAATTGCGACAACTTAACTAGACAAATCCCCCCGCGTCGCTAAAAACCACTAGAAATTCCGAGTTTATTTTGAACAGAGCTGCGTGGCTTGGTTGGTAAATTCGTCGGTATTAGAAGAAACGCGGCCAGCGGCTATCCACCCCTAGCCCTCAAGTGTACCAAAAATGCTTCAGGCATGAATTTAGCTTCTTTTTCACACTTTGATCTGAAATTTTCCCAATTTGGCAGACACATAACCAGCGAAGTAAAATAGTGGCCAGTTGCTTGATTGTAGTTGCTTACTTCGCAATAGGAATTCTGCCACATTTTAATTTCGTCAAAATTACTTGACATGAGAAGTCTATCAATCTCTTCTTCAATAGTCGTTTAGGCATTACCCTTCTTTCTTTAAAAATTTCCAGCAATTTTTAACAGCACTCTTGTAGAGTCGTAATCAATATTGGCTCGTTTAGATTTAGAAAGCTGTTTCGTCCGCGATTCTTTACTGGATGAACGTGTCTTTAAAGTTTATGAGAAGCAACTGTCTGTAAGTGAAAAATTTATTGTCCAAAGGGTAGCAGTTTCTTCGAGTGTATTTTTCCAACAGCAAACCTTGGATGAATATCTCACTCTGGAGCCTAAAAAAGTAATAAATCTGTACCTGCGGGATGGAGATTTAAATATGTCGTCAAAGGCGAAACTTTCCAATCGGCAGTTCAAAAGGTACACGATATAATTTATGTTATCATTTATTGAAGACAATACGGTAAGGAAGACGGTCATTTCTAAGAGACGTTTCTAAATGTTACGTCACATATAGTTATATACTGGAACGAAATTTATTGATAATTTTAACTTACAGTCGTAATTTAGTACATGATTTTATCAATTATAATAGTATGATTAGTTTTCTAGAGGTAAGACTAATTAAAACTTAATTTTAAAAAGAAATTTAATAATTTTAGGGATAATCATGCTGGTATATTTTAGGTGAGAGGTAATTTAGGGTGAGGATCTTTGCAATAGCTACTCTCGTTACGAGGGATGTGGGAGAAGAAATAGTTAATTTCTTGAGTTAATTAAGTTGTGAACATCCCCTTGTATAATTCAAATCGCGGCAAGATACGATTTCATGGCGTTATAAGTTTTCGTATTGCGAAACTTCCTTTTTTAAGTAAGGCCTAATAGTAAAATCTGATTATTGGTGGCGGCGGTGCAAATGCGTTTCCGCGGCGTTTATCGTTATGATTATTTAAAGTTCATGAAAATTATGGGATACCATCTTTATTTTCATGTATATTGCTGAAATTGCCATAAAGCCCTAAGAAGTGGTGGTACAGCTAAGATTGGACACGAATAAAATGTGGAACACTTCTAGAAAATGCCTAACTGCACCATTTATAGGCGAATAAGTTTCACCATAGCAAAAACAAATTGGGAAACGCTGCGCTATGGAACCCTAAATTATCCACCTAATTCTGGCGGAACACCAACTCATTTCTTTTCTTATCTTAAAAGACACTTGACACAAACAAAGATGGCTGCGCTACGAATTCTCGGAACCCCTGTGGCCCTTCCGCGGAACCCTAGGGTTCCGTGGAACACCTTTTGGGAACAAAAACGCTATGGCATAGCGTTTTTGTTGTCGCGTGTTTTTATTTTTAAAACATTCCGTTAGTTAGTCTTAACTTGTATCTTCGCCTTGAAGGCCTAGAAATAAATAAATAGATTTTAGATTCCCTAAACGTTGTTAGTCTTTTTTACCTCTTCAATCGTATTTATTGTTATCTTTAGACCAATTTAATATTCAGTTTTAGAAAGCCCTTACATAGACAGGATACTACGGGTTTCTCTTGTTGCCACAGTGACTTCCGGGATACTATCAATTATGGTGATAGAGATCAATACTAGTGTTTTTCACCTCAAATTTTAAAATATCTACTTTCTGAAACGAAGCGATTGTGTATAAGAATCGTTCCGATCAAATAATTGGTCGTTATTTCGTCGAGGTAAGCGTTGATTTCACGATGAAAAGGTTTAAATTTTTTAAGGCTATCACAAATTAGCTGGTGATAACATACGTAAGAAAGACTGAAGGTCAGATTTGTTATGAAGACCATTCAATTACAGTAGATAAAGAATTTGAATTTCATAATCATTGAACAGATTAAATTTTATTTACTGAAGAGCTACACCCGGAAATAAATACCACAATGCTCAAACTTTGTGCAAAGTCGCTTTACTAAGCTCATGTAAGACTAAAATAGTGATAGGAGTTATTTCATAATGCTATCTTTTTGAATCTCACACGTATTTTTGAATATCCCACCTCTACAGACTATATTATATATTTGAAGAGTAAGTACATTGTTCCTACAAAATATGTTACTCCTTGTTGTCGCGAGGCACTGAGAAAAAAACCCATGTAAGAACAGTTGCTAGAGGTTGTCAATAAACGCAGTTAGTTGTGTCATAAGTTTAGCATAGTATTCAATATAAGTTTGTCTCTTTGGGAAATATTTTACTGATTGCTATTAACGGAGTGACGTAATCACTGTAAGAAAGTCGCTGTAAGTAAAGGCCGCGCGAGACACAAGAGCGAGCGGACACCAAACGCTGCCGAAGCCCGTTACATTTTATCTTTTGTAACTAGCTCTCTGTAAACGTTTTACAAATAAATTATAAACTAAATCCCTGCCTTCAGCAAAGCTAAAATAAAATCCCTCGCATTGTAGTGCTAATTAAAGAGTTTTTCTCTCTGTCATATGACCAAGTAACGAGACTACAACAAAAGCGCGTTTTTTCAATCCTGCAAGGTCAAGAACACGTCACTCGCAACAGCGATAGATACTACCGTCTTTAGAGCTCGGCGAAACAGATAAATTAACCACTACAATTTCGATTAACCAAAAAATTACGGTTAACTGTTTAGCCATGGATATTATCCACGGCTATATAGCAATTTAACATGTAAAATAATCGTTTTTCCCCGGATAATTTTGGTTTGTGGATAAAAATAAATAAAGTGATTATTTCTTATCCAAACGCCGAGCTCTAACCGTCTTCAGCGTTATTCCCCGCTTGTACTCCGTACGAGTTTCCGCTTAGAAACGAACTAAAAGTAATCCCGAGACCCTCTAAGCCCCCCCCCCCCCCAGCAACCACGAGCTAATTTTCCTAGAGAAGATTTAAGAAATATCGAAAATATTTGTAAATCAGAAATCTGGTGTACATTTTTTTCCAAGTATTGGGTTCACCAATTACCCACATAAAACATGAGGTCACCAGTTGTTTTTATTTCAAACCCCAGAACCAATCCGGAAGACAGAGCGCAAAAACTTCAGAATGATAATTTTCAAGATTCTGACTGTCCAAGTGCCATGTCTAAACCAATACGACAGTAAAAGAATGCGCGATGAAGCCGCTCTCGTATATCACTATTAACTTAACCAAGAATCCATAAGTAGCGTTATGCATTCCTCGCCCAAAGAAAAGACCACTCGCTGAATCCCTCACGCCAAGTCCTGAACGAGATTCTCATCGCCAGATGATATCCATCCAGGGCAATTCGATCAGAAGACAATGGTCAAAGCAGTAGAAGATCCACGAAGAGTAATGTCGTCGCCATCCTCATGCAGCCTGATGGACACCGATAACCTAACAATCCCGAGAGAGGAAAATAGGCCTATTATATATAAAAACACTCTTTTCGTTTTATTCCGCACATGAATCACTTTGAAAAATAATCACGAACATAACACACTGCTTAAATATAATCAATAGAACTTTTCCGTGTTACATCAACAATTGCGCGTTTTTCTCGCTATGTATTTTTCTTATTTTGCAGTGTTTTATAAAAAAAACAAATCCTTGTTTTATTATTTTCGGCGATTTCAAAGAAAATGGTTTATTTATTTAATTATCTTTGGTTTATATCAACGATAAAATTGAACTTTAAGACGTTATCAGATGAAGATACACTGAGGTATAAATTAATCCGTGAACATGAAAAAGAAAGACGAGTGAATAATACCACGGAACAGCAATCGGAAAACAAGTAATAATATGTATACCATCAAGAATGGATTTTAAGTACTGAGAACTAGGGAGTTTATGCGCCACCAAAAAATATAGGTGTGCCCCTTTCGACGGAAATTTTATATTTGAAAGTGGTTGCGTTTCTAGCACTGTAGAAGCTATTAAGGAAATTGAATTACTAAACTGGTTGACTCACCAGTTCTCAGTACTTAAATCCGTTCTTGATACCTTGCGAAATATAAGCATGGCCAATTTATTGTCGTTCAATGCCGGTAGGGGCACAGGTATTGTTTTCGCACGCAAATCAGGCACAAATACTAATTTACTAAGCTAAATTAAGACCTACAGATGAGGTTTTTAGTTGCTTAACCCCATAATTTAACTTAATACGTTCAATGGTTTTTTTATTTTCTCAACATTTTACTGATAATAGTTAGGTTTAGAATGGACAAGTTCGATGTTTCGAACCGTCAGAAAAGGCGGCGTGTAGCCACTGCGGTGAACTTGCAATTGCAAGAACTAACTGCCTTGCAATTACAATTTGAAAATGGTCAACCTGACGTAGATGAGTTTGATTTACTACTGACTTATGCTGAAAATCCTATACGTTACCCATTAGAAGGTGCACACACTTCTAACCCTGAAAGTGTGGAAACCCTATCAGACACTGCCTATAACTTTAGTGTTGCAAGTACAGAGTCTGCATCTGAAATTGCAAATAGTTCTGAAAGTTCATTTAGTGATGATGAAAGCGTAGAAAATTTACAATTTGAAGAGTTGGTAAATGTGGATAATCCAAATTGCTTAAAACGTGACTTGCAGAAATGGGCGCTTAAGCATAAAATAAGTCATGCAGGTGTAAATGACTTGCTCCATACTCTCAATCCCTATTACCCGAACCTACCACTAGATTCTAGAACTCTGTTGCAATTGAAACAGTCATCTGCAATCGCAATAGACACTTTAGAAAATGGGATATATCACCATTTAGGACTTGGAACTGGTCTAATAAAAAAGATTGATTAATCCTGATTTGGATGAAATTACTATCTCGATAAATATCGACGGGCTACCAATCTATAAAAGTGTAAGGGGAGAGTTTTGGCCCATTCTTGTTCGATGTGTACAGACAGTAGATACCTGTCCGTTTGCAGTTGGAATATTTTATGGAACCGGGAAACCAAATCCAATTAGTGCATTTCTCAAGAAATTTATTGAAGAAACTCTTGATGTATTACGGAATGGTATGCATGTCCAAGATCAAGTTTATTCTTTAAAAATAGGAGCTATTACATGCGATGCCCCTGCTAAAGCATATCTGAAATGTATAAAGTATCATAGCGGTTACTTTGGCTGCGACATTTGTGAAGTAAAGGGGAACTATATGGATAAAGTTATCTTTGAAGAAATCGACTCTCCTCTTAGAACTGACATTAGTTTTCGCACTAAAACCCAAATTGAGCACCATTTTTAGATCTTCCAATTAACATGATTAACAATTTCCCTCTTGATTACATGCACCTTGTGTGTATTGGTTGTGTAAAACGCGTCATAAAAAGTTTTTCTCAAGCAAATTCTAAAAGTAAACAGCCATCTCATGTAATCAACGACATGACGCTTAAACTTTTCGAATTTTCACATCATACACCCATTGAGTTCTCACGTAAACCACGAAGTCTTAAAGACGTGGACAATTGGAAAGCTACTGAGTTTCGCCAGTTTCTCTTGTACACTGGTGTTTTTGTTTTGAAGCCTTTTTTGCCCGACTGTTTGGTTAAACATTTTCAAATTTTGCAATGCACCATTTTTATTTTGTGCATGCCTGCTCAATCTGAAGAATTAGTTAACTATGCAGAATCTCTTTGGAATATATTTGTTACTAATGCCCAAGAATATTACGGACGAAGCATTTATGTTTACAATATACATAACTTAGTCCATCTTGCACAACATGCTAAAATATATGGTAGTTTAGACAACTTCTCGTCATTTCCATTTGAATCGTATTCTGGTAAGCTCAAAAAGCTGGTTCGAAGTCCACATAAACCACTACAACAAGTTGTAAATCGCATATCAGAATTAGACAGAGTTAATTTTCTTAGTAACCAGCAACAGCTTATTGAGCCAAAAATAGAACATAACAATGGGCCAATGATTGAAAATTGTCATGGTGTACAATAAAGGAAATTGATATGCAATGGCTTTACTTTTTCTCTAAAGAGCGGTGATAATTGCTGCAAAATGCGTGATAAAACTACAATTTTAATAGAAAATGTAATAAAAAATCATGATAAGTTTTTCTTCATTGGGAGATCTTTTAAAGATGTTTCTGACGCCTATTCCTATCCGTGCGATTCTTCCAAATTGGGCATTCTTAAAGTCAGTAGACTTTCGAGTCTGAAATCGTGGCCTCTAGAAATGGTTTCCCAAAAATGCTATTTTCTACCAAGTTCAAATTCATCTGGAATTTCCATTCCATTATTGCACACATTTTGACATTACGCATATCGGCTCTATATTAAATAACATTGCAGAATATATTTCTTGCACACACTTTAGTAATCACGCAGAGAGAAAATTCAATTTAATGGGTTCTCATGCGCCAAGTACTTTTTATCTTAGTTACAATAGATAATGGCTGAAATAAATGAACCATATTTAGCAGACCACTATATCTCTCATACTAAGTGCATTTTGGATATGGGTAATCCCTTTAATCAACGTTTTCAAGTTTCGCGCCTTCCTAACTTCTTTTATTTGAAATATCGAAAAGAGATGGTGGGCTATGCTTGTTTTGGAAGGTCCTGTATTTGTGTTGAAAAAGAAGCTGGTGACGTTTTGCTATAAAGTATGCAAGTATGGTAGTACAGGACAAAGCTATATCACTAAATGTTATTATTACATTAAATAGTTCTCGATATAACTATATACTTTATATTACCAATATAATTATTATTTTAGAAACAATTCATGGTTGTAGAATTTCATGAATTGTCAAGTTCTGGAGAAAAAGAAATTGGACTCATACGCTTATCATGGTATAATCCTATTACGAAAGACTCTTTCTGGCCACCGTACCTTTCAGCCCAAAAGCACGTAAAAGCTTTAATAAATAACGAAAAACCAAATGCAAGATGACAGGTGTATACTATTACAAGGACTTTCTATGAAACTGGTATGCTTATTTTTTCAATTTCTGGGAATTGTGTGAAAAATTCCAACAGTGTGCTTAAACGCCTACCAAAATGGTTTTACGGTAATTGACCTGGTGGCAGAAATGTAAAACTCGTTTATAAACCATAAATACGAAACTTTATACTCCCTTTAAGAATATTCTTATTAATAATTACAAGATAGTTTTTCAATTATCAATATTTAAGTTTGTTTAATTTTATTGGGAACCCAGTCTCTTGTTATTTACACTAACCCTGTAATCTTAGGGAAAGCTCTGAAGGACTGATAGTCCTTTTGATAACCAAATGTAGGATAAATCAGTAATATTATTTCAAAGTCACTATTTTGTGTATTATATCCGAAATTGGTCAAAATAACTACCATTATCCCACAGATTTCTATTTTATATATGTTAACTAATTCCAAATCATAGTAAAACAATAATGCTTAATTATTTACAGATGACTTCATAATAGCCAAAGATAAGCTTAAAATTTTTGAAAATCAATCGGATGCTGGCACAGAGAGTGAACATGTAGATAATGGAAGCAGAGACACCCAGAGAGATATGGACATGAGTTATAAGATGAGGATTCAAGTGACGATGGTACATAGCTTAGACAAACATCTAGTATAAAACTATAATTGCTTCAATTTTACAAATTTTTGAAAAGACAAACGAAAACGCCCGTAAAAACGATGTACTAAATCAACACCCAAGAAGACTACACCGAAAAAGGATCCCCTAAAGTTCCTATTTTTCCTACTTTAGGTTCGTGTATTTTATAATATTAAATATTTAGATAACCTATTTTTCATAATTAATCTAGTAGGGGAAATTAGTGGAGCCCGAGATTTTTGTCTAGTATTAATTTCATACAATTTGATACCTAACTAAGTAGTCTTTGTTTTAAATATTAAAATTGCTCTAGACCTGTTGTCATATAGTTCTGACAATTAGTCATGTCAATTTTTGAAACATTTAACTTTCTAAATATCAGTTTTCGTTGGTGTGATATATGAACATTATAACATCAGAGTTCAAACCATAATGGAACAAATATTAGATCTTATTATACCAACTTCATCCTGCACATATCTATTAATTTATTTAATAGAAGCAAATAGTTTTTTTATTAGATTGTAATAACTTGTTACATTAGCCAATACAAGCAAATCTAGTTTGAAACAAACCCAAACTTCTCAAAATATTGGCCAGAATTCACCTCCAGCTAAAAACAAAGAATTTGGTAAAACCAATTACCAACACCTATTTATGTTAGTTATTTCTTAGATTGTGATGGTTCCAATGAGCTCAAAGTCATAGAATCAGATTCATGTGATACTGGTATTAGACTTAGCCCAGAGAAGACTGATTTATTTGGTAAGATTATTTTAAAATTAAAAATATATGAAATGGGTTTGATAAATCTGTAAACTAGTGCATTCTGATGAATTTTCTAATCCTGGAAGCTCCTCTACAAGAGAATTGTCCACTCTAACTGGTAATATAGTTACAATTAAGTTTTGTTGAAAAACAATCTAATAATAGTTAATTTTAAATATAGTTACAAAAACGAAAAGCCCTATTTCTGCTACTTTTGCTTCAATATCTTCAAGAAACTCTATGGATATTATGAAAGGTACATAGTATATATATATTTATTAGTAAGTGTGGTACTACTCTTTTACAGCCAAAGCATATTCCAAGGGTTTTTTATAGGGGGGGGGGAGGCTACAATAGAGGAACTGGGGCACCACACTTAAATAACATGAACCTACACCTAAAAATCTCATAACGCCATTGACAGAATTTTAGTATTATTCCTTGATGAAAAATAAATCATCCTGTTATATAATTATGATTTTAGTTAAATTTTAATGATATGCTTTTGTAAAAATTTCTTTCCTGCTAAATAGTGTTAGAGAAACTTTTGAAAAATCAAAAATATCTTAAACGTCAAATTGATCTAAATTCAACAAACTTCTAATTGATAAATCAAAGTCTTGTAAATTTGATATTGAACAACTAGAGCTCCAAATTCCAGCAAGTACAATTCAGAAGCTCGAGAGTATTGAGAAGTTTGCTGATTCTGAAGAAAACAAAGCAATTTTGGTAAAATTCTTTGTAGATTTCTTGCACCTATTTTTTAAACTTATCTCATTGATAAATCAGATACCATATTTGGGAGGTCTCGGTGGTAAATCGTTGGGAGACTGCACCAGAAAAATCATGGCATCTTTGGTGACTGAAAATCTTGGAACGCAACTAAACTGGGCTGGTCATAACAAAATGGGTTTTAAAACCCTACTTCTGAAAGATGTTGTTATTGGTAATTTTAATCAACTGTATTTCTTAGATAAAATATTTTTGCAAGTTAATTTTTTGTTTTATAGCTGCAGTACGGTCAAACGAGTTTTTAATTGCAGCTGCGATTAAAGACTGGTTAAAATATTCCAAGACTCGTTTGAAGAGCCGAAAACAGCTTTCTAGTACCCCGTGAGCTCTACAGTAACTCCAGAATCATCTTTGACTGAATCGAAAGAACCAACAGATCCTACTGAAAATGCAGCAAAGACAGCTAATGCTGAAGCTCTCAAGATCTTATTAAAAATGGGCTAGATAAAACCAGGCTTATTGCGGTAATGTGTTTTTTTTAAATATTTAATATGGCGTACAAGACTGTCGCTAATTTTTTTAGTATTTTTATTAAATCATACCAAAACTTTTTGAAACACCACGTGAATGGACAATTTCTAAGTAATTTTTTTAATAGATAATTGTTTTGAGAATATTTGCTCTGCAAAAATATTTTTTTAAGAAATTCAAAATTTGATCTCAACTAGCTAATCGTTTAGTTTTTTCTGCATTTAGACTAACGATTCCATTGATCTAAGATTGATTTTGGTAAAGTGTTTTGTTATGGTTAAAATGTGCATGCTGTGATAACGAGTACCATATTGACCTCAACCCAGAAAGGCCAGAAAGAAGTTTTAAAAGTTATATAAAAAGTAACCTGATATTAAAATCTTCATAAAAAGGATCTGATACTTAAATAAACAAATAAGTAGCTAGTGTTAAAAGAGACAAGGTACCTGATGTAAATTGAAACAAAAGTGCCGTATATAAAATACGCCTAGTGTTAAAAGCAATCATTTGATTTTATTAACTAGCATTTGATGTTAAAACCTACCACAGGGTTAACTGTGGTTAAGTGAAATAACTTAAGCAAAAAATATTTTGTTGTTTAAAGTTAAATAAAATGTTTTTGTAAATTTCATTTTATGGTTATTTTTATTGTATTTAAAACGTTATACAAGTATCGTTTAAAAGCCGTTAAAATAAAATATCGTCGTTATTCTGTGAGTGTGATGTTTCTTCAACCGTTTTAAACATCGTTTTATTGCCAGACATTTTCAACGGATTCATAACGTTTTTGTTTAAATTAGTATCACGTTACTAAAAGGTTTTAATAGAGACGTTCTAAAGACGTTAAAATTAATATCGTGGATATTTGGTGAGTATAAAGTTGTTCATAATGTTTTTTCACCCGTTTTATCTGTCGTTTTATTGCCGGACATTGTTGACGATTTCAGAACGTTTTTTTAACAACCAGTTTGTAACCATTTTACGACCGTTAATCAACGAAATTTTGCTACCCGGGTGGCGCCCCAAATAAGGAAAACTCTCTCTTAATGCAGGAGCTGTTGTTTAGGGTGGTTTTAAACGACAACCGAGGTTGTCATTTGGATGAAAATTAAAATTAGTTGTTTAATATCCGTTACCCAAAATTATCTTAAAAAAATTCTGTTTTGTTTTGGTTTTTTTTTTATTTTTTTTCATATTAATTTTGGTGGTTAGTTTTTCTGTTTCAACGAACTCTAATCGACAATTATTATATTTTCTGACAAAATACAGGGTGTTTGTTTGCATTGTCATTATGCAAATCTACAATTTGGTGTCCTACCGCATGGAGCATTGACGGTTGTCATTCGATGACAGCCATATTTTTCGGAAGTACAGGGCGTTTGTTTAATTATACGCCAAATTTGGAGAACTATTTCATAGTGCTGTAGCATTTGTGGACCTTATTTATATTTACCTGTAAAATACCGGATAATTGAATGAATTAAAATTATAAATTGTATTATATAAATTGAATATAACATAATTACAAATTAGATTAAATGTATGTATTTAATTTTATTTATTATTATAAATAATACAATGAATAAATACATTTAATTTAATTTATTTTTATAAATAATCCAATTTTAACTACCTAAAAATAAAGATTATGAAAGTTCCCAATTTAAATTAACTATTTTTAAAACACAAAAATTGCAAGATTATAAGACTAACATATTATTTCGTGTATCAATAGATATCGAATGTGTGTCCCCGGATCTTGGTTAAAAAGACTATTGAGGTCCCGACATACCATATTTTAAACCATTATCAATATAACCTAGTCAAATTTATTCAATAAAATGGAAAACAATACTTTTGTAAATTTTAACTACTTACCCATTTACATGTGTAAAAATATCCTCAAATATCAATTGTAAAAGTCCCCACTTTTATTAAGATAAATATTTTAAAAACACAAAAATTGCAATATTATAAGACGACTCTTCTTTTTATGAATGTGTGACTTTTAAAATATCCCCGACTGTTGGATAAAAAGACCATTGAGGTCCCCATATTCAAAATTTGAAATCATGTATGAAAAGATTTTACACCATAATAAAACAGCCAATTTATTGCCAATTAATTAAAAACAATACTTTTAAAATTTTAACTACCTACCTTACCTATAGCTAATAAAACCTCTTTAGAGTAAAGATTGGTTTTTGTTGTAATGCGTGACTTTTAAAATGTCCACAATACTACATTAAGAAGATTATTGAAATCCCCACTTTGACATTTGAAATATGGTAGTATAGATGAAACTCAAAAAATTATATTTAGAAGCCGAACTTATTTACAAGACCACAAAACAATAATTGTATAATATTTTGGCAAATACACCAAAAAGATGTGAATTTGTCCCCACTGATTTATTATAAAGATCGTAAAGGTCCCCACTTATACAAGAGTAATTCTGGCACACAGATATACCTAAGATCAGTTTTTGGCGGAATGTGTGAGTTTTTAAATGGCCCCAGTACTACATTAAAAATAATATTGAAGACCCCACTACCAAATGGTTGGCCTCCCCAAAAATCCTGGCGCCGCTACTGACTGTATAGATTCTTTATGCCACCTTTATCAATAATTTCACGACTATCGAGAACAATTAAATTGGAGCTCCGCGTTCTGTTAAACTTTCTTTCGATGCGTGGCATTTCCCTTGATTTTAGTTTGAAACGAGAAAAATTGTTCGTGGTGAGCTGCATCATCGTCCTCGCAGCTATCCAAGGTCCAAAACTCAGTCAAATATTTTTTAATCTTAGGCACCGCCAACAACCAACGACGAAGAGCTGCTGCATCATTTGTCAGACCAATGGCTCCTCCGTGACTCTTAATTTTTCCGTTATTCTGCTCGTGAGGTTGGTCTATTGCAAAAGAGCATTGACAATGGGCGGAGCTTACGGAAATCATATGACTTTGATGTAATATCATTTGAAAAATCGATTTTTGGAGGAACAAGCAGAACGTTTGGAGGGTTATAGCGTATGTTTTATTATGGCTTTATCCTCTTTAAATAAGATATTTTCGGTCATTTTTATGAAGAATGGTTAGTTTTGTGCTATATATGGTTATTCAAAACACGCCAACAGAGACGGTTTAAATTGGTCGTTTGATCGGTTCCCTGGACTTAAAGAGAAAAGTTAAAATATAGCCTTGGTGCACTTAGCCCATATAAGAAGAAAACGATGAATTGAAGCACTGAAAAGGAACGATCTAACCCAGGAAAAGATAATATTAACAATTTATAACAGGCAAGATCAAATCATTTTTTACTAAATGTGCCAAATAAATAAATTTAAAAGCCAGTTGTTGAGGGCATGTTTTGAAGATATGTTATAACAGTGAAGCCAGCTGCACTTAGGGAGAATAAAAACCCAAATTGGGTCCCAAACTTAAATCTTGCTTTTAAAAAAGTAAGAAAGACAACATTGTTTCAATACAGATAAAAGAGCGTCTCTTGAAATGCTCACAAATGGAAATCATCACTTCCAAAGTAGCTAACAACACAAAAGGCAACGATGTTAACATTAGTGTTGATGAACATTAAATACTAACTAAAGATACAACTAATAATATAAGTAAAGATAAAATTAATAAGAATCCCAGATTAAGCTTTAACAAGGAGATATATCAAGGAAGGTCGATTATCAACCGCAAGCACTATTCCCTCAACTCTCACAAGTGTCTTGAAACTTCAGTTAATACTGACAAGGAAACGACCCTAGGTGTTACACACTGATATTGTTCAAACTCGAGGGATTGGTAGACCTTCATGTAACTTCATGTAACTTGAAAAATCCTAAAGGGATTTTATTCAAAAATGTTTTTGACAACATAAAATTTAAATTTTCCCATTGAAAATAACATGGGATAATGACCGATTTCAAGAGTCTCCGTGTGAAAAAATTTAAAAATTAAAAAAATTTATAATACCAAAATTATAAAAGATTTATAAAAATTTACGAAAAAAATTAAAATTGATAAAATTTTGATTAAAATGAACCGATATGGCTAAAATTGGAAAAAATTGAGAAAAAATACAAACATTGAAAAAATATTTCAAAATTAAAATATAAAATCCGTAGTTTCGATCAAAATTTATAAGTTGTGTTAAATTGGATTAATGTATCGATAAATTTATTTATTATGGTCAATTTGATTAAACTTGACCAAAATTGGAAAATAATAGTTCTAAATTAGCCCAATTTTAAAGTTTTGTAAAAGTTATATAAAAATAAACTAAATTCAACCAACTATCTCAAAATTGTTTGAAATATTTTTTTTTTGAAAATAGAAAAATATTTAAATTTTAATAACACTAAAAAAAAATGATCAAAATCAATAGTTTCGATCCAAAACGATCAAAATTGATGTAAAATGAACTTGATACCAGTGATATATCTTTCCCTTTCAAATTAAACGCTACGGAACTTAAAAAATTTGAATTAATGAATAATTTATCAATATCTGTGTTTGGCTTCTCGGGAGACATATTCCCCCTTTACGTAAGCGCTAACAAGTGTGGTAAGGAAAGGGAGGTTGATTTGCTATACATCACCGATGAAACTAAGGTATTGACGATGGGAATAGACATTACTGTCTTATACGAGACCTAGGAAAACTGTTACAGCATCTAACAAAAAACCGAAGCAAAGTTATAACTGCAGGTAATATAGTTTCCAATAGTTCATTGCTTGTAATATACTAATTATTTAATGTATTAGAATGTGTCTTCATCGATTCAGCGGTAAAAACGCGGAACAGCGACGTGATGCGCATATCGAAGAATGCGCCACCCACGGCGTCCAAAAACAGTTTTTCCTACCAAGAAGAAGACGCTTTATTTTGAAAAATATGAGTGGACGGAAAAAGTAAAAATACAAATTATTTAATTTAATTCTTAATGAAATGAAATTATTAGGTGCAGTATGTATTTTACGCCGATTTTGAAGCAATCCTACCGAGAGTTCAAGGATGTGATCTAGATCCCGATATAAATACCAGCAAAGTAAACATGCACATCAGCTGCGCGTATTCGTGGGTGCTTGTTGGACCTAACGGTAAGTTATTCGGCAAAATTTCCTTTTAGATATATTATAAGAGAATACTTATAGGTGTACCTGTTCGAACCGATTGCTATCGAGGAAAAGATGCAACTCGAAGATTTCTGGAGTCTATTCTGGAATTAGAGAAGGAGTTGATGGAACTCATTGAGACCAATGTACCTATGATTATTACCCTGGGGGAGGAGGAACAGTTTCAAGCTGCTACGCATTGCTACATTTGTCAGAAACAGCTAAATCAAGGAAATATGCCCGCTGTTCGAGATCATTGTCATTTCAGCGGTAAATATAGGGGGCCAGCGCATAACTTCTGTTATCTTCAAAAGAAAGTTCCAGAATTTATCCCTATTTTCCTTCATAACCTTAGCAGGTGAATTTATAAAGTTAATTAACCAGGAAATAAACCTAATAATAATAAATCTTCATAGATACGATTTACATCTTATATGTCAGGAGATTGGTCATTTTAAGGAACAGACACTTGACTGTATTCCTTCCATTAGCGAAAATTATATTTCACTGAAACTAGGTAAAATATATTTAATTATCGATTTCTAAGCGATAGCCTGGATGCTCTAGTATCTAATCTCGTTTTGGAAGGAGCCAGTAAATTTCAGATTGTTAAGAAATATTTTGAAAGTGATAAAGTTCAACTGCTTTTGCGGAAGGGGGTCTACCCGTACGAGTATATGGACGATAAAAAGAAATTTGACGAGACGATGCTGCCACCTAGAGAAGCGTTTTTCAGTTCATTGAAAAATCAAAATATTTTAGAATCTGATTATTTACACGCCCAAAATGTTTGGACAGCGTTTAATATTCAAACATTAGGTAAAATTACTATAGTATAAATATTTCAAATCTCTTAACCTCGGTTTTCGTAGGGGAATACACCGACTTCTATGTGAAAAGCGATGCGTTGCTCTTAGCCGACGTTTTTGAAAATTTTAGAACATTATCTATAACTCATTATAAATTAGACCCCGCTCACGCTTACACCGCACCAGGTTTAGCCTGGCAAGCAGCTTTGAAGATGACCGATGTTCGCCTCGATCTCATACTTGATATAGATCAACACATATTTATTGAAAAGGGTAACGCTTTTTGATATAAATATTATTGTATTTACATTGAATTTTTAGGTATTCGAGGCGGTGTTTCAATGATCTCAACTCGTTATTCTGAAGCGAATAACAAATATATGACCGACACATATGATTCGTCTAAAGAGAGCAGTTATATATGCTATTTAGGTAATTTACATTTTTAAAATTTTTTTTATTTTTATTTTATTTTATTTTAATTATTTTAATTTTAATTATATTAATAAACTTAATTTAACTTAATTGAAGATGCTAATAATTTGTACGGTGCTGTTATGTGTGAACCACTACCGCTAGGCGACTTCCAGTGGGTTCAGGAGGATGATTTGCAAACACTGTGAAAATATTCTGAGTATTCCCAATAACGTTGAAAACGGATACATTTTAGAGGTAAATAACAAGTGTTATAATTATTGAATTATATTTTTAAAGAGTTGTTTCCTTTGCAGGTGGATCTTGAATATCCTCCAGAGTTGCATGACTTACATAACCATATCGCAGTAGCGGCGGAATCTAAAGTTATTACACATGATATGCTATATCCATACTCCAAAGATCTCTTAGGAAAATTAAATATTAAGGAGAATCAAAGTCTACCAAAACTTCTTCCTAATTTAAATAATAAAGAGAAATACTTAGTACATTACCGCAATTTAAAATATTATGTAGAATTAGGTTTGAAAATAACCAAGGTTCATCGAGCTCTAACCTTCACTCAAGGAAAATGGTTAGAAAAATATGTTAGATTCAACACTGAACAAAGGAAATTATCCAAGAGCTCATTTGAAAAGAATTTCTGGAAACTTATGGTTAACTCTGTTTTCGGGTAAATCAATTTAAATAATTTATTGCTGTTTTTTCCCTTACTTCATTTAATTCTTTAGAAAAACAATGGAAAATTTACGGAAGCATATAAATTTCGAGTTGATTCATAAACCAGAAAGAATGTTAAAAGTTACAAGTTCCCCTCAGTTTGAACACTTTACCATCTTTAATGAAGAGTTAGCCGGCGCTCATAAGACGAGAGCTAAAATTGTTCTTAACCGGCCTATATTTACCGGATTCACCATTCTAGATTTATCCAAGGAGCTCATGTATCGGTTCCATTATGGATTCATAAAAAATACGTACGGGAACAAAGCATCACTATTATTTACAGACACTGGTAATTTAATTTAATATGATTTTTTAATTTAAATAGTACTAATATATAAAATATTTACAGACAGTTTAACGTACAACATTAAGACGGATGATGTTTATAAAGACTTTGAAGTTCATAAAACCGCTTTGACTTCTCTGATTATCCACCTTCGCATTTCCTTCATTCTAATCAGAATAAAAAAGCCCTCGGCTATTTTAAAGACGAGACAAATTCACAGTTAATTTAAAGCTTTGTAGGACTTCGTCTAAAGCTTTAGTCTATTAAATTGTACGGGGAGTCTAAGACTACTGAAGAGATAGAAAAGGAGTTGCGATTGGGGAAATCTTTAGAGTCAATTTTAAACCATAAAAAGGTTTGTAAGGGCGTTGCCATGAACGTTATTAGAAACGTCATCCGCCACGAAGACTATGAACGTTGTCTTTTTAATCACGAAACCATGTCAGCCGAGATGATGCGTATAGCTAGTTTCAAACATGAGCTATTTACTTTAAATACTAGAAAACTTTATATCTCTTATCATCATTTGGTGATAAACATTCTACCCTGCGGGGTTCGTACCTTAGCGCACGGTCATAAAGATGTAAATATAAAAACTGATATTGCTATAAATTGTAAAAAATTATTTTATTGAATACATTTTGCACATAAACTCTTTAATCATTTTATCGTTTACATTTTTATCTTTCTTAAACCTAGACACAATGTTATACATTTCTATTCCTTTACACCTGTTTATAGCAAAATAGATACAGAATGCTCCACACTTATTACTAGAATTACTCTGTAATTGATTAGAATTAAAAGTAACAGTTTTACTGTTTCGTTCAATAAAGTCATTAAATTTAAAATAATCTGGCGGGTTTCCAAAGGAATCCATGAATTCACTATTTTTATGCTTAGAAAAATATATTAGAACCCAGTGCTCTCCAGGTCCAGCACTAGTATCGGTATTTACAATAAATAGAGAAGGAATATTTTTACATATTAAGGTAGCTTGTCTGCCGCGAACACGCCTCGAAATATACTTTTAGTACTTAAATCTTTTTCAAGAATTTTATTTATCTGTAGCGAATCCATTAATTACTGTAATCGAAAATTACGGTTCGGTTTTTATCAATTTCAATAAAATTTTGAAACTCAGCGTAAATTAGAATGGAAATCGTCTTCGGTAACGGTTTTGCAAATTTTAATTCTAATCTCAGGTTACTGTTTTTTACAAGATGCAAGTGATTAGCGTTGTTATTAAGATCCGAGGTTAAATTGTACGCGAATAAACAATTCCCGTTAGGGTAATCTTTCCGACTTATCTGATTCCCTTCATCTACGTTCAACTGATTAGTTTGAATGAAAAGATTGCAATACGCTTGAATATATTGATTTTCCTCAAAGTTTAGAGATAACGCCTTATGAGGGACGCTGCTACCGTCAATGTACAATCCAATGCTTGATAAATCGAAATGTTGAAAGTTGTACGGTGATTTTTTCAAATCTCCTAGAAACGCTTTTTGTTCCACAAACCCGATAACAACTTTCTTGGGTGCTTGTCCGGTAAATAAATGATCTTGCACACTAGTCATAAGACCAGGGGGTATAGAAAATGAGGTGCACTCCGAACGAGTTACAGGATATTTAGCGGTTCCATATTGTAGTGCCTTGGCTTGAGCGATAGTTCCGGTATCACTTTAACTTTCCTCAGATAAAGGGAAGCTGATAAAATCTCCACTTTACATTTTACGTCGGAGTGAACGCAAAAAGCTGCTCTATTTTTATCGAATTTAAATTTCAAATCAACCATATTTAATAAAAAGCGTGGTTATTGACATAAAGCAGTATGGACTACGCCTAACAAGTCAATCGCCCCTTTTTGCGCTAAACTCGCTCGTTTAGAGAAACCATCGTTATCGAAAAATGAATCTTAACTTTCCAGGTGTATCCCGATAGAAAAGTGAACTCGTTAAATAACTTTTTTCGCAGATTCTCCGAACGTTAATAAAGTTTGTATCATACTTTTATAAGCGTAATTTTGACTGGAAGGTGTTACTGATCTTTCATTCAGAAATACGTGAACGTCACTAAAAAGCGAATGAAGAAAAAAATTATCGGGGGCGATATTGTCGGCTGGATTTCCGGCTGCTCCACCCGCAACACCTGGAACCGCAGGTTGCGGCAGTTGACCATTATCTTTAGTTACCTTAACTCGAACGTGCAACAAAGTTTGTGAAAGGTCTATATACGTTTCAGAGTTACCGTTGATAGAAAATGTAATTGATGCGTTATCAACTATATTTGATATTGGATTATACTCAACCCATTCACCACCAATAATCGAAGATTGTGTCATAGGAACTTGAAACAAATCTAGCTCGGAATTTATACACTCAACTGAGTGCGGGTGTAAAAGGGACATTATGAGAATATATCGGAACGTTTAGGGAACCGTCCTTTCGCTATCCTGCCTGCTGATGAAATGCCGCTTTTCGACTGAGTTCGTTTCCTTTTATTTCCGTAACCCGTCATTCTTTTAATATGATCCGTAGCTGAAGATGTTAGTCTCATGGCTTCATCAGCTGCTGAAGCTAAAGTTTCCCTTCCAGCGTTAATAGAATGCGATTTAAGCGCTGTTTTAATTGGGACTCCGCTAACAACATCGGTCGCTACTTTCGCTCCGGTACTTAAAAGTTTTTTCCCAAGTAAGAAGCGCCTTTCTTCAGTAAAGGTACCGCGAACCTAAACGCTGAAGATAATATATTTCCTAGTCCACGTCCTCTTTGCACAGCTAAACCTCTATATACGGGTATTCCACCGAGACCAACCTGGTTTAAATAGTAACTTTCATAATCAGTTCTTGAAGGTGAATATTCAGACCTCATGATGTTAACTGTTCGCTCTCTTAAGCTAGAATGAGGGTGTGTCCTGAATGATTAAATGTTTATAGTGAAGTCCACATTTTACGGGGTTTAAAATGTAATACAACGTGAGCTTTTCCACTATGAAACTGTATTGGCTCACCTAAATCATCTGTAATATTAATCTCTATAGTCTTAATATTATTACACACGACTGGTAGGTAATGAGGTTGTGAAAATATTTTTGTAGCTGTTTTCCCATTAGACTCTACTTTCTCTTCGACGCTTATGATTCTTAATAGAGGTGCTAAACTATCCCCAACAACGCTATTTTCAACCAGATCAGAATAAACGAATAAGGAATGTAACCCAGCGTTCATATCAACGGGGTAGGGGGTTATTATTGAATTTAAAATGGTGAAATCCATATCTCTTCTATCCTTAAAACCTAGTAAAATCGATAGATCGGGGCCAATTACAGCTCTGATTTTCGGTTGCAATTTAACTTTAATTCGATTAGAATAATTTAAATAAGCGAATGTAACTTGTCCGTTCATAACATGTAATAGTTCTTCCGGAGTTTTATAAAAACCCGCGGGAACTTCAATTATTTTATCATATTCGAGAGGGTCTTTAACTAGAGGGTTATCAGTCATTTTATCATATTCGAGAGTGTCTTTAATAACCAATAGATTAGGGTTTCGAACGTTATGCCATGTCCGAGGATAGCTTATTTCCGCTAACCCAACTTCGTACTGCTCCTCAAATCTTAACGGTTCAGCTAAATACGTTCGAAATTTACCAACGCTATTATCTTGGTAATATAATGACGAGGAATCTGAAGGTAGAATTACGTAAAAACTCATTTTAAATCCACTTCTTGTATCCAAGAATTAAATGTAGGGTCGTAATCTTGCCACTTTACATATAGTTCTACGCGGCCGTCCGATTTTTTCCTCTTTTTTATTACTTTTTCGATGATGAAGTTAACAGTCTTTTAAATCTCGACCAACAATCTGAACCTCCTCGCGATAGAATACTCCTAAAATGGGCTTAGAATTTAAATCCATCAGCTTATATACAGGTGGGTCACGTGGTAGTCTCTCAGCTATTTTAAACAATTCTGTAGTAAAATTCGGGTTATATTTCTTATCGAAAATTGATAATTTTCTACTTATTCTACAAATATCTCCAATTTCAAACGCGTATGTTAACGGAGGAGAAAAATTTACCGAACCGTATAGATTTTTCCATATTTTAGCAGAGTTATCTAGAGTAATTTCCGCGGGTTTACATTTAATTGATCTGTGATAACTATTGTTATAAGCGTTTATAATATCATCTAAAACGTCGATATATTTACGGGTGTTATTCTGCGTGAAATAGCGATATAAACGAGATTTAAAACTTCTGATGAATATTTCAATAATGGACGCTTTCATTTCTGATCGAGTAGCGAAAAAGTTAATACCCCTTCGCTGTAATTCACTCTGCACTTCTTGACAGACAAATTCGTTTCCATAATCACTTTGAATTCTTTTCGGTTGACGACCTTTTTCAAAAACGTTACGTAACGCTTCTAAAATTGTTACACCTTTCTTATTTTTAACCGCTACAGCCATAGCGTATTTGCTAAATATGTCAATAATACATAATACGTAGCGAGATCCTGAATTATATTTAGACAGCTTCTGAAAATCGGCCAAGTCCGCTTGCCACTGTTCGTCAATTCCATAAACAATAGTTCGATTTCGTTTGAATCATCTTCTAGCAGGTTTATGCAGCGTATATGTATCCTGCTTTATTAGAAATTGTTTTACTTTTTCCAATGAAACCTTTAAACCGTTATGTCGAGCTGAATTATAGAGCGTTCGATCTCCAGCCAATGACCCTGGGTCTGCGGGATTAGTATAGATTTTCTCAAGTTCTTTCTCCATATCGGGTAATATTTTGATGTAATGGTATGTAACGCCAAAAAAGGAAATTAAATAATTCTAATATTATAACTATGATAATTAATACAGCTGTGATATTTTTCGGTGATTTTGAAAATGATTGTGATAAATAGGCTAAAAGTCCTAAAGAGACCGTTTCTGTACAACCTTCCATTGTAGGCTTTTACTATGAAATGAGAACAACATTATCAGGTTAATATAATTTATTTAGTATGTATCCACGGTCTTAGAGGACTAGGTGAAGATGATGATACCATTGAACTACTTGGTGGCGTATGAAATACAGGGAATGTTTTTAACAGTGTCAATCTTACAGGATTTTTAATTAAACGTTTTGAAATATTTGACTTATGAATGCCCTCGTAAAACTCAGTAACTCCTAAAGGATTAATCACTGTTCCAGGCGTTTTTCTCACAGCGTCATACAAAAGATCGATTATATTAGATCCTCCAATCACTTGTCCTCGAAAAGAAAGCTCTCCTGAGTTAGTCCATCTTATATATCTCGGATCTTCCGTAGTCGCTCGGTATAATGAAATTGCATCACTAACATAAGTTGCAGGTAGATAATAAGATATTTGCGCGAACCAACTTTTAGGTCGTTCAGAGTTTTCAATAACGAGAGATTTGCTCTTTACGTACGTAAGTTAACCGTCGTTGGAGAGTTTGATTGTATAATGCTAATTTCTCTGATTCGTTTAAATCTGGATTATCTAGAATAGATTTCATTTCATCATCGAGTGTCTTCTCTTTTTGAAGGTGTAGTGTTTTTTAATCTCTCCATTACATCTTCAGGTACTAGAAGCATTTTTCGAGCTATCATCGGTTTATAGCTCGGCTTATTGCTCTTCCGGCGACTGAGCTAACGATAGATAGCAGTGGCGCTAATAAAAATGGAAGAAAACCACCCTTTTGTACCAAAATCTTTCGTCGTTTTGATAAAGGGTTCTTCTGCGACACGTTTCGTATAACCGCGCTATGTTTCTTTAACCGCTTACGATGACGTTCTGACAGTTCAATTGTTCCAAGCAATACATTTATACAACATTCAACGAGAGCCAATATAGCTTCCTTGCTAGCGTATTTAATAGCTGTCTTTCTTTGATTTAGATTACAGGATGTCAGGAAACGTAGAAAGTCTATGTTTTTCTTAACTCGTTGTTTTGAGACATCCATTTAGAGATTTTCTTAGCCTTTCTTAAAGCGCAATGAACAGTTTCGGAATGAAAAGGACAGTCTAATTCAACGTCTTCTAGTTCTGATAATTTATGACAACCAGTATCTTCGATGTTAGTTACTGGAACACCGAGGAGTGTCGATAATACTGCAGCTTTTTCTAAACCTTAGTGGAAAAAGCGACTTCGTTTTTTAACAATCTGATTGCTAATGTTACGTCTCGTTCTGTAAGGACGTTCGCCGTCATTCCATCGAAGATGACAAATGTTATGAGATATCCATCTGCATTGTCTTTTATCTTCGTTTGAGAGCTCTTTGAAAGGGCATGGAGATTTGAAAGTAAACACTTCCGATTCTTCAGTTTCTAATACTACGTAAGCTAATTCTTTAATAATCCACTCTCGATTAACCCTAAAAAAATTCCCTTCTATAATACACTTCATTTTGGAATAAAGACAGCCAATTCTTCACCCGGTATTAAACCTGTTCGTAGTAAATACTGATCTGGGGTGTGAGGTTTCAAGTCAACTAATAAATACCCAAACTTCCGTGACGTAGCTTGTTGAAACGCGTCAATAACGTATTTGCTATTGGTTGGAGATATCTGCCTCGCGAGATGATAAATTGTTGATTTATCTCGTGGTGATTTAAAAATAAATAGATAATGAGCATTTAAAGTTCTTATTTCTTTTCCAGGGTAATAAAGGTTTTGCATTAAAATTAGTAAGGAGGTGTTTCTGTGATGAGATCCACGAATAAATAAATTAGTTACATCTTTATTATTAGATATCTCGCATAATAAATCGTCTAAAATAACTCAATTCCTAATTTGCGGGTTAATATATTAACATCGAGTAACCCTTCGTGAAACTCGACTGAAGGTGTGTGTTCTAATATTGATTGAAATAGTTTCGGTTGATACTCGGTATAACACCATATTATCCTCTCCGGAGGAGGGGATATACCGGTCTTCTTATACTGAATCAACCGTCCCACCAGGAATGACTTTCCGCATTGGTTGGACCTGGCTACAAGCCCATTCATTGGATGTTGTAAGCTTAAATCCATAATGGTAAATGAGAATCGGAACATTAGTGCAATCAATTTTATTAGTTTTTTAACAAGTTTTTAGCATGGTATATTATTAGTGACATTATATTATTTAAAATTTCTTTCGACAATTCACTGCGAATAGTAAACATTTCAATATAAAAAGTTGTAACAATGGTTACAATTTTCCTGTTCACACTACACAATTTTTTGTATACAATTAAGTGGCCCAATTAGCTCTATAGTGTAAACTGGGCTTTATAATTTTATTTTTGAGGCTTTACTCTGCGTTACTGTACCTTAACGACAGTAAGGAAAATTAAAATAACCTAGAGCCCACCCAACGCGATCACATTGGGAACAAGTGGAAGTGAAAAAGATAAACCTGTAATAACAAAAGAACAGATAAAAAACGGATTTTAATTATTCTCCAAAATGCATGTAAAACAATCTGTTTTTGTTTTAAAAACATTATGTAATAAGTAACGTAATGAGTTTATTCCTAAGCAATATAAGTTTCAATTGTTAGGAGTATAAAACTGTTTTGACAGTGATGCGTGGTAGGGTTGGATTATATAAAATTAAAAGTAGAGGTTGTAAAAATTTAATAAAAACTACACTTACTTATTTGAGTAATAATATCTGAGTAATATAACTCCGTAGCTTTGGGCATGACCGCTATTTTAGGCACGTTTTATTTATAGGAAAAACCGAAAAAGGATTAGACGAGGAAATGATCACACAAACGGGGAGAATCTGTTCTGGTTGGAAACATCAACCGGCGCCAACTGTATTTAGATGTTGAAAATTTATTGTTTAAGCTTTTCGTATTAAAGGTTCAATAATTTTAAAGCACACACAGTCAAACTCGGCATTAAGTGCATCCTTTACCTATCCATAGATTAATTATTATATACCTCTTGTTGTAAATAAATAAATTGAGAGGTTGATAATGGACGGGTAAGCTAATTCGCCAGAGAGTCCTATGGCATCATTCAGTTGAACTGTCCGCCAACTTAAATCATCGTTCAAAGATCTGTCCGTTTTCTTTAAAATTTTCAAAGCATAGAGGGACAACTTGATTTTAACCGCGAGAGAAGCGATGACTTTCAGGAAGCTTATCTCATGGAGTCGAGTAGGCCACCAACTGTTTCTTTTCATTCACCAAAATCGCGACGAAAGGCGGTAGACCCTTCTCCCCCCCCCCCCCCGATACAGGTGTGGCCCAATTTCCATTGCTGTTTCTGTTGAAAAGCCAAGCTTTTAACCGCCGAATAGTTCCACCGAATGGGTCTCCTTGGAAAAGGTGATTTTTCTTTAGGGTAAAAATGTAGCTTCCAGCTTCTATTTGAAATATATTAGCACGCAATGTTCAAAAGTATATAGAATTCCGAGCGCCAGTCGCGGCTCCAGACCACATTTTGGGGAAGGGGGCGGGCATTGTTCATTAAGCTATATTTGAACGTTCATTTTACATCACCAATTATGTTTCATTCTTTAATGAATTGTTCTTTACCAGTTTTTGTAAATAGCAAACGAACTACACTTGAAAGCTTCAAATCGGTCGCAAAATCCAACTAGAAAATAAGCTTATTCCATTAAAATCATTATAGGAGGTTAAATTGGTAAAAAGCTTTAAAATAATCGATATAACCAGTGCCTAAACTAGGCCGGTGCGAGGTAAATAAAATTGTTATGCTATTTTTTCCGAGATTATTCGGAAAGAATGACCAACTATATAGGCCCTTTTTTATTAAGCCTAAAGCTTAATATGACGACGGTACAGTAGGCCCTTGAAGTTATTCATTCCTAGTGTACTATGGGGTGTGGAGCGAGTGCCTAAATGCTGTTTAGCTAATCCAACTGGGCCTATTAGTCCAAGAGCTTATGAAAAAATAAGCATGTGATAAGGTACACGATGGGTCAAGATATTTTTTAATTAGGTTGGTGATTTGTAACAAGGAACTGTTTTATTTACGGGTCAAAGTGGGGGCTTTCCGGAAATACGAGCCACGTGACGTCACTTCCGGTGACCTTGAAAAGTGGTATGACCTGATATTGGTATCATTCGATTGGACTCAACGTGCTCTTACTAAATATCGCTAATTTAACGATCAAATCTGAACCAAGAGGCATATAAGACTAAAAAACTATTTTTGAGCACCTCCCAAATTTACATGTGTTAGACAAGATTACGTTTTTAGTCTTATACGCCGTTTGGTTCAGATTTGAAGGTTAATTTTGCGATATTTGGTCATCGGAAACGACGTCACGTGGCTCGTATTTCCGGAAAGCCCCCACTTGGACCCGTAAGGCAAACAGTTCTTTGTTACAAATCACCAACCTAATGAAAAAATATCTTGACCCATCGTGTACCTTATCATATGCTTATTTTGTCATAGGCTCTTGGACTATATAGACCGGATTTCAAAGGTCGCGAAATTACGTTTCCGATCAAAAATGAACTTTGATCTTGTGAAATAATTGAAAGTCGCCTGGAACCCTTAACACAGAAATAAATCAGTGCAATCCAATTTCTACTTGGCTTATGGTCATTTTAGATTTAACCTATCCTAAAAGTTTTAAAGAATTTTAAGCAAACTAAATGAAACGGCACTGATAGCTTCATCGTGCGACGGTGTCCTAATAATTTAGGAAGTGGTTTGTTTTGAAAAGGTGCGAGAATATGATTGACCGAATCTGCTGTTAAGCAGAGATGCGCGCGCAGCTCTATGATCTCCTCGGATAAATGAAGAGCTCGACTTAAAGCATCTGTTAACCAAATATAAAAAAACATGATATTTCGGGTCATCACTAATTAAGGTGATATTTCGAAACTGTATCTGAAAAACATTGGCGTTTATAAAAACATTTATTTCCAAGTCATCATGATTCGCACCCCCCCCCCTTCCTAGAGCCTTCAAAACATTTTCAATTGTTCTGATTTGTACCACCAATCCCTTGATCTTCGATGGGCCCTACTTAAAAAGAAAGGGCCCCCTAGTTTGTCATTCCCCCAGCAGTCACGGGGTCTGCGGGTCCTTAGTTAAGGCACTGGTCAAATTTCTGTCTATGTTTACTGTAACTGTACACTCTGTTTAAAAAGTCTTCGACATTTGAAATTTTTGACCTCTTTTTAATTCTGCAAGCGATTCAATAACATGGAAAATATATTTAATTAAAGGCTGGTTAAAAAAAAACAAATCCCAAGAACAACTTGGCAAGTGGTTTTAGGAATATCCTTTTTTATACGCTAAAGCTTTTAAAAAGCTATTTGCATTAGAAATTGTTTATAATAATGGTTACCACAATTTTAAGCCAGCCTTTATTAAATATGTTGTTGGATCGCTGTCGAAGTTGCGTTATTAATAATCGCTTGATGCATTTTAGATGTTTCCCTTTTTCGACGAAAGTTTGTAAACGCGATAACTTCTCAACCGTTGGTTGTAGAGGGAAAATTTTTCCACTTTCTAAATATGAATCGACCATTGTGAATTCAAAAATGAGTTTTGACGGTACCCGCCAAAACTATTAATTTTTGGCGGAGGAAACCGATAAATAACGAAAGATATTGGAAAATAAATAATAGTTCCAATTGCTTTCATCGATCTATCTATTATAGTTTTCTAGCAGAATTAAAAAGAGGGCAAAAATTTCACTTGTCGAAGACTTTTTAAGCAGAGTGTACAGGTAATGAATAATGTGATTTTTGATAACCCGTGGTCTGTCGGAATTATAGATAAATTTAATGTTTCATTATAACAATAACTAGTTTGAGAGTCTCAATATCTGCCGAAAACAGGGTGACCCCAAGAACTTTATGATCTTATTAAAACGAGAAGCGTTTGGCCTGACCTCTCATCGTAAAAAAGGAGAACCGATTTTCTCCTGATAGGCTAATATATAATTGAGTTCGTTATTTAAAAGAGTCCTTGAAAGAGAAGAGAAGAGCGCGAGTGCTAGCTCAATCTCCAGCCTCTGTCAGAGAAAGCGAAGAGTGCGAGCTCCAGCGTCTCACTCTGAAGAGAGGAGTGTGAGCTCTGGAAAATGGTTTTTGGTCTTCTCTGCTCTCAAAATAAATTTTACCCAGATTTTTAATACGTCGATGTGGTCCTTGAAAATGAATTACGAATATTATTTAAGCCTAAGACCTCGCTCTGTACCCTCGCTTGCCCAATAAACTTCACAAATATTTGTAAACAAATATTTATATACACTGAATATTCAAAAAGGACAGTGGATTTAGTAATTGGAAATATTATCCTCTATAATTTGAATTTATATACTCCAAATGACATTGACCTCCGTTAAAAAATTTCATTATAATTTAAAATATGTATACATAAAGCCGCCATTATCCGATAAACTGGGTTTTCAAAGGTGCTTGAAAACTAGGAAAAAAAACGAGCTTCGGCGGCACGCACTGACAGAAGCTCTCGTTTTTCGTATTTCAAGCGCCTCCAGAAACCCAGCTTTACCGTCACAACATCACACCCACAAACTTGTATCATAAAATATCAGATTTGATTTATTCTCCGCTCCAGAATTCGGGACCTTTCGATAGTGGAGTTCCTAGACCTTAGTAAATTCGAAGTATTTCGTTTATTAGGGCAGTACTCAATTAAAATGCATTAAAGAAATTAGTAATGGAGTCAGATAAAACATATAGCGGGGAAACTAATAGTGAAGAAATTAATGAAATCTTACTTAGTTAATTTTATGACTTTTGTCAAAACAAGTGTTAAGAAAAATATTTGGGCCTTTAAAATTTAATAGCGAAATTTGTATAATCGAAATTTTAATTCATTTAAAATGTACTCAGAAAATTAGTGAGACCAGAGAACAATTTCTAGTTGAACTCTTTTATTTTATTGTTTTAACTTATACAATTAATATTTATGTGTATAACAGCCTCTCATTTAGCGCTTAAAATAATTTTGACAATTTTAAACTTAAATTTAAAAGTAATTTAATTATTACGTTTTAAGTCAGACCCCCGGAGCTAAACAAGTTGGCAAAGCACCCAAACTACCCTTTAGTTAGAACCTTATACCTTGTTAACTATTAATATTATCTAAATTATTTTACGCACTAGAGGAATGTTTAACCTATTAAAAAATATAATTCGACTGTGTATTTGCTAAAACCAATGAAACTCGAACGAAAAAGAGGTTTTTTCGGTACTCTTCCCCCTTAAGTTATTTCTGTTACTCGTGTTTCAAATAATTTGTACATAATGTAACAACGTTTTTATTTAAAATCACCTAGAAGAACTTTCCAGCTAATTTTCAATATATATTTTTTTAAATGTAAAAAAAACTAAATTAAAATACTTAAACGGATTTAAATTCTAAATATTTTTATTTATAACAGTCGACGTTTCGGAGGAACTCTTCCTCCTTCTTCAGTGATTTTTACAAGTCTGACGATAAATGGTAAAAACTTTTGGACGAAAATAAGTTTGTGCGCTTTATACACATAAAAGTTACTGTTCTATAGCTGCGAACGTTTTTTGCCGAAGGCGATTCGAACGTCGAAGGGGAGCATCGGTATCGTCGTTCCTCCCGTTCCTAAAAACAGTCTATCGCAAATAGATTTACCAAGTGCGGGTTTGGATAGTTTCAACGAAACAGTTGAACTAACAAATATAGACACTACCTGAAAAAGCATCTTTAAAAAAAAACCTATAACTTTTAATACCAGAAATAGTTTAAAAAAAATTGTGTTAGGTTAAATTTACTTAAATTTACAGTTCACCACGTGTTTATTCGCACGTGGTTTATTCTTGACCTGTCAGACTCTGGTGAGAGAGAGCGCACTCTCTGATGATCCTTTCGAGACAGGGGAACGCGCTGGTTCGTCTTTCACTTTCCTTTTCTAAAATACGGCCTCACGCTTTATACTGCACAGTGCACGAGAAGGTACGAGGTATAGGACAGTAGCTATCTTTTGTACTCTACAATAACTGGCATCTTAAGCCCTTTCCACACGATGCCTTTAGCGCGGGTTCGGAACAGGTCGAAGCGTAGACTTCCATCGCGCAATCTTCCCCTTTTCCGATCGCCCCAAAAGAAGACGCTATTCCGGGTACCTATCTAGATTTACTTGACCTTGGTAACTTTGCCGCTAGGGGGAGCAGCTTCATAATTTTGGTGCAACAAAACTTCTAGTTCTTTTCTTGAATTAAATATAAAAATATTATTAACCTCTTCGAAACACTGTGCACAGTACCTGTCTATTGCATGCGTGAAATATGAATAATTCAGAATTTTTAGAATCTTGATACAATTTTCCTGGGTTCTTTATGTTTTCAATTCAGGTAATTAAGGTCTTAATAAAGTATCTCTTATATTCTTACTGAAATTTAAAAAAAGGTAAACTTAGAATTTTACTTTAAACTTTACCAAAATATTAAAAGCCATTATTTGTATAGCGTCGACTCTAAAAATATTTGGATGTTACGTTATCATTTTGGCCGTTATTGTCAACTTAAACGTAAGTCGTGATAAAATTAAGTATAATAGCTTATAGTAAATAAAACTTGTCACATAGATTATAATAAAAAAATTAGGGTTTTTTTTGTATAGTGCTAGGCAGTGGTAATTGTCATCCAAAACCTATTGTCTCAATTGTAGGTTACCTAAAAGTAACTCTTAATATAAAAATGAAATTTATAAATTTTGTTACCGGCTATTTCAAATATACTTGAAGCGTTAGATTCACCCTACCGAGGAAAATAATTTTCTAAGAAGAATCATATGTGGAAACTATTCGGCTATGTCAAATCGCCTTTCAACAAGAATCCAAATTGGCTTGCTACCGCTTTGGGCGGGAAAGTGGTTCCCACATACTTACCAATTTTGCAAATGAAAGAAAACGGTCGGTGGTCCATTTTGGTTCTATAGACATTTTCTCCGAAGTCATCTTTACTCGCTTGGCTCAGAAAAAAGTTGTCCCGTTATGCTTTAAATAAAACGAATTGAAATTTTAGGCCCTTTCACCAGTATTTTACGGCCAAAGTTGCTGGACGCGAGCGACAGCGGTGTAATGGGACTAGCTTTAGTTAAGCCTACTCGTCTATTTCAACTCTCTCAATTTCTTTACGACTTGCGGAGGATAACAATTCATCAAAAGCTGTAAATTTATGGAGAGTTACAACAGAAAAGGCTATTGAGGGCTATTGGGCTCCGCGACGCGTAGATCTTTATCTGTTTCTTCTATACTCCTATTTTTTTAGAAATTCCTTACACTTTCAATTCGAATTGAGATAAGGTAACCATGAAGTTACGGGTTGTGTATACTTTTAAATGCAACAAAGTCAGTTCTAGAAAGGGTTTGTATATTGGCATACTTTTTTTAAAATAAAATTTGAGTGATAAATATAGTCAGATGAAATCGCGTTATCAAATATATTTACGCTATAACGTTAAAATTAGGTTTTTATACAGGGTGTCCACTTAAAAATGAACCAGGGCGAATATCTCAAAATCTGTTTTAGGTACGATTTTGAAATTTTCAAGTCGTTTACAAGATGTAGGGGGAAACCTACTGCGAAAATGCCGATGACCTTGAACCATGTCTTCAAGGTCATCCAAAAACTAACTCGAGAACCGTAAGTGTTACAAAGTTTATTCCAATTAGAAAAGTGTTCCACGTGACAATTTAAGTACAAATAGCTTTGACTTGATCAGATTTGACCAATAGGAAGCCGAGAAATGCTAGATGAAAAACAAGAAGGTCGTTAAGTTGATAACGTGTCGAAAGCGAGGTTCGGGAGCTGATAACACTAAAGATACTCGTGTTAGAGTACTGAAAATTGCTACACATCCTCATCAGGATTGAGGGTCTTTATTTTAAAAATTTCCATGACCTTGAACCATGTCTTCAAGGTCATCCAAAAACTAACGCGAGAACCGTAGGGGTTAGAAATTTGGTTCCAATTAGAAAAGGTTTTCCCGTCACATTGTAGGTTCCCCCTGCACACTCTATGCGACATGCAAATTTCAAATTCGTACCTAAAACAGATTTTGAGATATTCGCCCTGGTTCATTTTTTAGTGGACACCCTGTATATGATTTTTACCTAGGTCGTTCATTATATGTTAAAGGGATAATGAAATGGTAAAATAACCGACTTTCTATCGAATTGTAGATTAAAACTATGTACAAAATCAAACTGATGTTTAGAATTTTTTTCGATTAAAAATAATTTGTAATTAATTAAAACATCCTGCAAAACTTGGCAAAATCAGACGTTATCTTTCTCCGCGGCTTGGGCATGGAGATTCACGAGGACTGTGAAATATTGACAAACAATCAGCAACGAGAATCACGTCCGCCTTCCACACAGGCATTCTTTTCAGAGCGTACGCTTCTGGCAATCAGAAGATTGTGGGTTCGAACCCGGGTCCGGACCGAGCTGTTTTTCTTTAAGTATGTAATGGAGACCTTGTGTTAATAATATAATATTGATGATACTTAATGTATTCAAGTATTAAATAATTGGAGGCGAAGTTTTCGGGACCAGTCCTTTCAAAAGTTAAATTTCGCGTCAAACCATCGCCCTGCCATCTCGCGAACGTAAAAGTAGAAAACCGTATTTTTCGTACTTTAAAATAGGTGGGTTATATCAAGCTAACTGATGGTTTCGGTACGGTAAGGACGTGTTCGTGGCTTTGTCTTTGTCTTTCCGTGCTGCCTATCTTTGGGCCCTTTTTATTTTTAACTGACCTTAAGTCTGTCGCTGCTGCTTTGTCTCTCCCTAGTTCCCATCCTGTTTTATTTCTGCCCCGTTTCGTCCTTTGGTTTTTCTGGCCATCGTGGACGGCTTACCTTCACTTTCAATGGCCGCCTCTTCGGGAACGGCCGGCGATTCGTACGGCGAAATGTTTCCCCCGATGGACGCTCAAAGCGAAGAAGAAGACTCCTCTTTCACAATAGTGGAAGGAAGGGGGCGAAAGAGTAAGAGGCAGAAGTCAACCCATGAACGGGAACATTCCTACGTTCGTCCCCCCCCCCGGGCGACCGCGGAGTAGAAGCTGTTGGGGGTGGGACCGTCCCGCGGCTCAAGCCCCTTCGCCTAAAACCGGTTCACGGAGGAACGAAATTCTCGGATCTGGGAATAAAACGAATACACGAGTACGTCACTAGTGTATTTGGCGTAGGCGCCAATTTTAAAACGCTTCCCCAAGGCGGCCTTTTGATTCACCCTGATTCGGAGGAACAAGTCGGGCGCATAAAAGCTGCCACCGCTTTTGGCGATTTTTAATTCACGGTCGAAGACACTTCGGCAGCACAGGATGTTGCCCTTCGGCGCATTATTCATGTTCCGGCGGACCTGAGTAAACAAGATATCGAAGACGCACTAAAGGAGCGGGACGTGCCTTATAGGTCTGTAAGGCGCCTAGGAGGCCGTACGAACACCTACCTCATCGGTTTCGTCAAGGATAAAATTCCGAAGAAGGTTTGCTTGTACAGCATGAGCTTCGCGGTTTTGGACTACACCGAGCGTCCCCTCCAGTGCTACAAGTGTAGACACTACGGGCATATCGCATCCGCATGTCGCTCGACCGTAGGGAATGAAATTTGCGCCAACTGTGGGAAGGACCACACCTTTGATCCGACCCAGAAATGCGCCGCTCCGGCTTTCTGCGTCAACTGCAAGGGCTCCCACAGCTCGAAGTCGACCGACTGTCCGGCCATGCGCAGGGAGAAGACAGTCCTCCGGGTTCGTCGCCAGGAAGACGTTTCCTTTCGGGAAGCTCGGGCAATCGTACGCCATAATTCCTACACTCAAGCGGTGACTAGAAAACGGAGTCCTCCCCCAAGGCGCCCCCGCCGCCTTCTGAGCTCGCTCCTGGTGCGCCGGTTCCCCCCCCTCCAACCGGAGCCCCAGTTTACCTCACTGCCGATGATCTCTCGGCCTTGATTGCCGCCCTGATTCCGAAAGTGGTGGAGATATGTGAAGCTTTTCACGGTAAGCCTGCCAAACAGGACGCCCTCAAGAGACTCACGGATTCTTTCATGGAAAATCTTGTAGCGGCCCAAGCCACCCTCCAGAAGACCGTCGATTTTACAGCTTCGGCTCCCTGTAGCTATCCCCCCAGTGATGACCGGACCTCTCGCTAGCATCATTCAATGGAACGTTCACGGTATTCGTACTCGGCTCGCAGATATTATCGACATTCTTGGCGACTTCAGCCCATTTATTTTAGCTCTTCACAAAACTATCCCAGCGATCCGTCTCCCTTCCACAGTTGGTGCGGGCGTCGAGACGTTGGTGGTGAAGATTCATCTCCCGCTGGGCTGGCTCACGCTTTTCAACATCTACGACCCTCGGGGCACCGCCCCCAAAGAATATTTCGACCAACTCCTTACCGGACTTGACCCGCCGTTCATCATCCTCTGTGACTTCAACGCACACAATTTCCTCTGGGGTGGCCGCCACACCGACGCACAAGGACGCCTCATTCAGACTTGGCTGGAGGACCACGACAACATGGTACTCCTCAATACGGGGAAGCAACCCGTCACCCTACCCACGGCTCTGAGAGCGCGCTTGAACTCGCCTTCGCTAGCGTCGACCTGGCCGCAGGTCTCCCATGGCGTGTCTTGCAGAGAGGAACAAGCGATCACCTACCTATTCTCATAGGGGAAGCGTCTCACGATGCCCACAAGGAAGAGAGTACCCCTCACTGGCGTTACGCGGAAGCGGACTGGAAGCATTTTCGCATTGTCCTTGATAATGATCTAGGCGAAGAACACCTTACAGTCTCCTCCGCGGAATCCCTTCTCTTCAACTCGGCGAAGTCGTCGATTCCTCTCACCAGGTATACGCCTCGCCAGCCGCCTTGGGGGGATACCCACTGCTCGGCGAAGGCTACTGTCGTCACTGCGGCGCGGCGCAGAGCCCAACGCTCGGGCCTCTCTGCGGACATAGTTCTTTATAAGCGGGAAAGGGCGATCTTCAAGAAACTGGTCAGGGAGACGAAGAAGACCAGCTGGCGGGCATTCTGCGATCGGCTCCATGCTCATACGCCACTGCCGCAAATCTGGTCCCAGGTCAGATGGTTCAAGACTGGCGTACTCGCACCGAAGCTTCTCACGCTGCAGAAGGGGGCGGTTCTTTTCACAGACCAAAGGGAAGTAGCAAAGTGCCTAGCGTCCAAAGCTGCGGAGAATATTCACCCTCCCACAGAACTCTCGCCGGCTCAAGCGTACGTCCCAGAGACTTCTCTTGCACGTCCACCGGCCAGGTACAACGCGCCCTTCTCGGCGCCGGAACTCAACGGCGTCATCTCCGGCCTTCCCAACACGGCCCCTGGCGCCGATAATATCCCGAACCTAATCAATAAAAACACCACCCCAGCGTTTCGCGCAGCTCTTCTCAGGCTCTACAACCATCTCTGGGCCGATGGCATCATGCCCTCGCGGTGGAAACATGCGATTCTTCATCCCATACTCAAGCCGGGCAAACCATGCAGAGACCCCACTTCCTACAGGGACATCTCCCTCTTTCCGAACCTTGGCAAAATTTACGAGCGACTTGTTCTTGGCCGTCTTACTTGGTTTCTGCAGGTGAATCGCGTGCTTCCGCCGGAGCAATCCAGCTTCCGCAAAGGTCGCCGGGCAACCGATAACGCCCTCCGGCTTGTTACCGCTGCTCAAGGGGCCCTGGCGACTAATTCACACTGTTTGGCAGTTTTCCTAGATTTAAAAGACGCCTTTGGAAGTGTCCACCATCAGGCGCTACTCTATAAGCTACAACGCCGGGGCCTTGAGGGAAACCTCCTCCGCTGGGTGGAGATATTTTTGGACGGCCGTACCTTCCGAGTTAATGGCAAACTCTCAAAGCCGTACTCAGTTACCCGCGTCGTGCCGCAGGGCAGTGCAATCAGCCCAATCTTATTCTGCGTCATGGTCGACGACATTCCCGAGCTGTGTCCGAGGCCGGTTGACCAAGGGGTACCTGCGGATGACATCAGCACGTGGATTTGCGGTCCAAACCTCAGCCGCCTCTTCCCTGTGATGCAGCTTGCTCTCGATAATATCTCGAGCTATGGAATCACCTGGGGTCTAAATTCCAACCGCTGAAATGCCAATTCATGATCATCACCAAATCAAAGCAGATCCAGGCCGGCCTTCACCTCACGCTCGGGCGCACTGCCCTTTCTCGGGTCTCATCCTATCGGTATCTCGGAGCCCTGATTGACGACAAGCTGTCCTGGTCCCCACACATCGAGGTCCTCGTCGCTTCTTTGCTGAAGCGGCTTAACCTTTTGAGAGCCGTCTCCGCGGGAAGGAAGGTCCTTCGCCTTCTCTACACGCATCTCCTTCGCTCTCGGCTGGACTACACTAGTTCTCTCTACGCCTCGGCCACAGCTACCACGCTCGGCAAACTCGACAAGGTCCAAAATGCCGCTCTCAGAGTCATCCTAGGAGTTCCACAGTCCACTCCCATCCGACTCATGGAATCCGAAGCAGCCATTCCTCCTTTGCGTTTTCGGAGAGACCTTCTGGATCTCTTTAACATCGCTCCATGCGGAGCGTCTGACACACCCGATTTCTATCCTTCCCTATTGCGATCTACCCTACCTTCTCTGGAACTCATCGAGGACCGTTTCCCACCGGGCCGACTTCCTTTCCCTCTTCGAGCGTGGCGCCTTGCACAGGAGTACAATCTCACTTGGCTTTTCAACTACTCCAGGGCGCATCTCCCTCGTCTGCGAACACCGGAGTGGGAACCACCAGCGGCCACGATCATTCCTCGCTGGCTCTCTTCTACCAAGGGAGACCTGCCATCTGACGCGCTTCGGCAGCTCTTTTTCGCGACCCTCGAACCTTACGCCAGATATGCTACGGTCATCTATAAGGACGACTCGCTCTCCTCGGACTCGGGTGTTGCTGGTGCGGCTTTCGCGATTCCGGCCCTCGGCGTCGGCGCGTGGTCCTTCGTGGACTCCGGGCATCCTATCAACCGGGTTGAACTCCTCGCTATCCAGATGGATCTTTCATACGCGGTGACAAATGTGCCTGGTGAGCTGGTTATTTGCTCCGACTCTTAGAGTGCCCTCACCCAACTGCTGACGCGCTCTTCTGATCCGGTTGTTTCAATAATCCATAATCTATGTGACAATTATCCCCGCTCCGTCACTTTCCTTTGGTGCCCAGCTCACGTGGGAGTGCCAGGCAACGAAACGGCGGACAAACTGGCCGGGGTCAACCAGCTTCAATGTCCTCAAGGGGTACACTTCTTCCTTCCCTCGACACTCTCGGAGCTTAAGAGTGTCTGTGGGAAAGCGATCACCTCTTCGTGGACTCGCACCTGGCGGTCTCTCGCAGCCCAGTGGCCTCTCCTGGCTGCGAAGCCTAACCCTGACTCTCGAGCTGTTCTGGCCGTTCAACTTCCTAGACTGGAGGACACTCTTCTCGCGCGGCAGACTTCCCACGAAGGCGGTTCTTCATCGTTTCGGAACTCGGACTCCTGCCCTCGGTGTGCGGTACGAGAGGACGCCGTACACGTCCTGTTCGCGTGTGCCTCCTTTGCGACCCCTCGGCGGAATCTCTACCTTTCGCTCCAGGCGCGGGGTCTCCCGGACTCCGTGGTGGGTGTTCTCACCGCCATTCACGCGGGTTGGCAAGATGTGATTTTGGACACTTGTAGTAAACTTTTTCGTAAAGCTTTTCCGCGATGATTATGATAATTGTTCTTTTGTATTTATTTTTCTGATGTGTATAACTTTCAGCGCGTTTGTTCGCGGACTTTTCTCCCTGTGCGCCTGGTGTGAAGGCCTCGTTGCTATATACACCAATCCCCGCTATTATTGTTATTCTCCCCCCCCCCCCTTGAAAATAGGTCCCGCCCTCTATCTGTCAAAAGCTGAACTATACTCTCTCAGAAAGTTGCGGAGCGCAGAGCGTCTGTACTCCCGTCGCGCTCCGAAGAAGACCAGAGCGCGCTCTCGGAACCAGCGGAGCGCGCGCCGAGTCGAGAGCGTTCGGCCCGTTCCTCTCCCCTCGGAGCGCAGAGAGAGCGTGGCCAGAGCGTGATCGCGCTCCGCTAACCCGATTCCGGGCGGTGCTGTACTTGTTACTTGTGCAGCTGTGCTTCGCTTTAACGAAAATTGTATATGACCTATAACTATGGTTCTCTGACAATATGAAATCGGAATCATCGGATCGTATTAGTATTATTGATAAGTTAGAGAAGACACCTAATGAAATTGATACTGAATGACAGAAACTTCCATCTATGGTATCTGTAATTTCCACCCCGTGGCCGGAAAAGATAATGATATTTTTCCTCAGAATAAAATTGATCTATCAATGAATTTCAGTTCTACGTCATCCATAGTGAATACCGCAAGTATCTTTCGGAAATGATTTACTTAACATACGAAATTTGCATTCTGAAAAACTCTCGCTAACATCGATCAAAAATGACCATGAATCGGTTGTTCGTTTTAAAAGACCGGGCAATTCTATTGACGAAAAATTACGTTTCCTCAAATCACACCCAGTTCAACCTAAAAACTGTCAAACCTACAACTTTCAAAGAATTATTAAGGAAAATAAGAAGACTGCTAAGACAAAGAGTGGACCAGTAGGGTGGGGATCTAAAATAACGTTTTTAAGCAAGTTAACTTTAAGGAATTAATTCAGATAATTGGCAGTGAAAGTGTGGAATGTAGTATAATGGTAGATAGTACGCATTTCAATGGAAATTTCTGATCCAATTAAAGAAAGCCTTTTGAGTGCTATTCGTTTAGAATCGACAACTGGTGAAGGATACTTCAACTCGATTAAAGAAGAACTAAAGAATAATAATTTAGATATGAATAACATAGTGGGATGCTCGTTTGATGACGCCTCTAACATGAGGGGAGACGAGCTCGGACTTAAAGGTAGGCTTCAAAAGAACTTGAATTCTAATATCATTTACAATTGCTGCTACGCACATGTTTTAAATTTAGTAGTCGCAGACGCAACATCTTGCGTTTTATCAGCAAAGAATTTATTTGGCTTGCTGCAAAAGACCTATGTTTTTCTATCAGAATCCCATAAACGGGTTGCTCTTTGGGAGAAACGAACAAATATATTAAAAGGCAGAGAAAAATAGCTTCGCCTGGTTAATATAGGAAAAACCAGATGGTTGAGCAAATATCTTGCATTGTTTCACATTGTCTACGGATTCGATTTACCTGAGAAAGGAACTTTCCATATTTTAATTGAAGTTTTAAACGATATTAGAGATAGCCCAGATTTTAATGCTGACGTGTGCTCCGAAGCTGGTTCGCTTCTACTTAATTGGTGTAAGTTGGAAACTGTGTTGACTAGTCTATTTCTTCGAATTTTTGAAATTTTAAGCCCCGTTTCGACGTATCTTCAGACAAAGAAATTATACATGTTGACCGCGTGGCGAATGATTCACGATTGTATTCCGAAATTGGAGAAGTTGCGCAATGAATTTTCCTCAATTAAAGAAAAAGCTATAAATTTTATCTCCCATGAAAATCTCGATGATGATGTTTTATGTGAAAAGAAATCGTCAGAGAAAAAAGCAGTTTGGTGAACAATATTGCGAAACGAGCAACGACCCTTGGAACAAATTTAGATAGATTATTAATGGAAATTAGAGATCTGTATAGTTCAAATTTACGGTTCAGGGTGGGCACGGCCCGACCGCCCCCCTGGTTACGGCCCTGTTTCAACTACAGATGAATCTGAGAAATGTGAAAGTTTAGATAACGAGTACGAAGATGGTGAAAAGTATTACGAAAGCTGCTCGACCAATAAAGCTTGCGAACAATGTTTATTTTGTTGTTACAAATTGCTTTAAAAATATAATTTACACATACAGTACTATCCCATGTAGCACAAAGCAGTCGGCCCGAACGCTACGATTTTGGTAGGGACGACTAGTCGGGGGTGGTGTCTATACACTACTCGGCGATTAGTCGGGATGTCCTACCCGCGCCATGGTTGGCCCGACTAATAAAAGTAACACACACTGGCCGACAGCATATTGACCTCTTTTCCGACTTATTATTTGTGGGTAGCTCAGCTGGTAGTTTTTTAGTCGGCCCTACTGTTGGCCTTTTCTAAATATACAAATTAACCACCAGTAGATCTTTAGTTGGCCGACATCTTAATGATTGTTTTCCCACCTAAGAATTCGATATTGGCCTACAGTATTATCTGCTAGGTCATTTTATTGCCGAACCTTCAGTATGATGGATACCACCCAAAATTGTCGGGATGTTCTATCCAAGAAAAGGTTGGCAAATTATGTCCCCTAAGAAACTGCAAACAATTTCAATTTAATTATTAAATTCATTTCTTGATTTTCATGAAAATTAATTTATTGCAAAACTAATTACTTAATAAGAGTATTTTAGCACATAAAATAATATTATTCTGAACTTTCATTTAGCTTAAGTCAAAAATAATTTTTTAATGAAAGTTTGGTTTAGATGCAAAGGTATAAGTTTAAGTTAATAGATTGTACAATTCACAATATAACAAAAATAATCAAAAACTTAAGAGACTTCCAGTTGGTTATTTCTAGGAGCTAAATCGTTACCTGTGTATAAAAAAATGGTAGAATATGTCTTTCAAAAATCAGGAATATACAGAAAAATTAATACACACCTTTTTTTTAACAATTTCGCCAAACACATTGAAACTTTCAGTCGAAACACCATCTTATAACGATTACACGTAAACTGTCTTTCGGCGGCTCTTTAGCTTATTACTAACATCATCAGCTAAACTATATCCAGCTAAAAATATTACTTAAAAATATTATGAATCAACATTTGGTAGACAAATGTAGGAAATCTGAGTACACCTGAATAATTATGATTAATTCGCTTAACTATATTACAAAGCATTGGTAAATGATTATTTGATAAAGCAAAGACTTATATTTACCAGTTACCGACACGTTTAATCGTTTACCACTGTCTTGTTTTCAAACAAATAATAGCTCTTTAAAGAAGATAATAACTCACTGTTATCTTTCAACTTCTTAAATTTCAAAAATTATCTAAATTATCATTACAAGTATTTACACCATAGAGATATAAATTTAACACGGTCGAATAAAGTAAAACTTGAACTTTTGGCCACGACATGCAGCGAGCAACTACCGGCTTTCCCCTTCTCTCTCAGAGTCCTGATTTCTGAGTATCACGTGGTACGCACGGAAAGATATTTGTATGGTAGAAGGCTAACGAACTTTAGTTCCACCGTTTGAAATAGACGCTACCAACAGGTGGCAGGTCAAAACTGTTATAACTCGTAAATTAAAATATGATGAATATCAATCAAATTAATCAGTTATCTATTATTTTAACTTATTTGAATAGATTGTTGTAATACATTTTACATTTTAAAAATAGATGTCACTTAAATGAGAAAATCTAGCGCTATTTTAAAATAAGGATATAATAAATGTCTGAGCTGTCGGTAAAGCCAACTATATAAACGTGTCTAGTTATATGGGTGGCAAATTGTCGTTGACACTTACTCTATCTCATTATAGCAACTCTCATTCTAGTCAGAATCTAATTACAGAGTAGGTTAAACCGTCAATAAATTGAGTCGACAACTACCTAATAAGTAAATCGGAATTTTAGGTACATTTATTTTACGTCGGCAGATAGTTGATTAACCCGACATTTCGAATATCAAAGTAAGGGTCGTTATTGACGACTGTAAAATGGCAAACCGAAACAGTGTTGGTAAACAGGCGGCACATACAACAAATGTAAAACGGAAAGGTCGGTTAAAACGACCACAAGATCAGTCGTACATTAGTTAGCCGTATTTCAGTTAATTTCACTGACCTAAGACCGATTCACTTGAGGTCGGTCAATGGTTGGTTGAGCCGACCTTCGTACTATAAAATTTAGGATTGCAAATGCCGACTTTAAAATGCTTATCTTAATCCGCGTTGGTAAATAGTCGGCACCTAAGAATACATTGAACTGGGAGTGTTGCAATGGCCGTCTGCTTAGTGCCCACTTTAACCGCCGATGGCAAAAAGTCAAAACATTGGACTGTATTCGGTTTCAGTCGGCAAAACCGACCCGACCTCTAACCGACTACTAACCGACCGCGCTGTGCTACATGGGATATTTCAGGTCTACAAGTTTTTACTAACTTTACCATACACCCAAGTTGAGTGCGAAAGAACGTTCTCTAAATTAAAAATTATCAAAAATAGACTTAGATCATCACTATCGCAAAATGTGTTTGAGCCATTTACTATTATGTCAGTGGAGCGAAAAGCTACAAACGATATCGAAGTGCAAAACATCATAGAAATATTTGCTAACTCATCAATTGAATGTAGAAAGCTTTTATGCGAATAAAAGACCTGATTTGAAAACCATTTTCATTAATATTTTATTTGGACCTTTTCACTAAAAGAAATCGACCCCCTTAACCCCCCCCCCTTAAACAGGTGGGAAGTCGACGGCAGCAACGGGAAAGGCGGAGGCATTCGGGGCTGGAGGCACGCCGTGGCGGACAGGAGAACGCAACCAACGGACACGAAACATTTTGTCAACACAGAGTGAAAGAAATATACGAAAAATTGGCAATACCTTACCCAAAACCGGGTTGGAAATATATATATATATATATAAAACAAGAACGTTGGAGAAATGTACAGAACGCGTTTACGTCCAGCGACCAAAGAGGAGGAGGCGACGACGTCATCGTCTTTGGCCACGATTGTTTTGGCGCCGACGTTCGCCTCGTTATTAGTAGCCGAAAATTCTTCCCATTCCGCCGGCAGATCGCGCAAGATGGACGGCGTGGGATGCCGCACGATAGATGACGGCGCGGGGCGACGAAACAATGGTGGCGTCAACCGGACGAGCACAATTCGAGCCAACAAATCGTCCCGTCCTCCTTCCGGGATAAAGCCGGGCCAAAACAGGTCATCCCTGAGGGCGACGACGATCCGAGGAGTGCGCGCCGGGATGACGGTTACCACGCGATTGCTGACGCAACAGTGGTCAACCAAGGCGAGGAGGGTGTGCCACTGCCACCGGTTGGTTGCCGCGTGTTTTAAGATGAAGCTGTCCTACAGTTGTGGATTCTCGGCCCACGCGGCCCAATCCGCTCGCCGACGCACCACGAGCGGATTCTCGAAATGCCCCTTGGCAAAGGTCGTTTTGCCAAGGCCCGTCGCCCCACCAAAACAATGGTCTTGTCGGCCATAGTGTCCGGATGGAATAAACTCCTGGCGAACGGCCAGCGTCCATGAAGGCTGCCGTCGTCGGACATGAGGTCAGATGCGAGAGTTCAGTCAGGTCAGTCCAGTTCAGTCGGTCAGGTCGGGAGAGGTCGTGAACAGATTGAATGCCGTGGGTCGTTAAAGGGAGCGGTGTAGAAAATATCGAGATATAGCGGCTTGAAACAATTAGAACGGAATAACGTGATATAGGCGCGAGCTCGATATATATATATATATATATATATATGATAACAACCGCAGCGATAACCAGAAAGCAAAGGTTAAACGATATAAAAAAATATGATAAAATAGACCGACCGAAAGCAAAAAGATAAAGAGAGTTGAAAAATCCAACGGTAAGACACACTGTGAATCGAGACGTGTCAGATCAGCCAGAAGAGATAAGGGAGTGAGTGATAATGCATTTTGCGCAGCTACAAGTTGCTGTTTTGGCCAAATCCCTGGCAGTTGCCGCTTCCAAATCACCATCCCGCAACCACCCGCTCTTAAATTTTACGACTTTAACCGCCGATGACGAGCCGTTCCCCTCACTAGCCGACTGCTCCGTTAACGCACGATGTTCCGGCGATGGGACAACCGAAGCCCCGATACCCGAAGATATTTGTCCTTCGCCGCTAGATACAAAAGCGATCACGCTATCCACGGAAGCGGAAGCAGCACCCGTTTCCAGTCCGGAAGAGCCCTCTGGATTAAAATATTCCACGTCTCCTCCATCTCTCCAGGTCAAATTGAAATGTTCCGAAATATCAGCAAGTGGTTCTTCCAGGGCTGGCTCTTTTTTATACAAGGGCTCTATTAATCGATGGATGTCCATCCGGTGCGAGCAAGCCTTCCTCGTTTCGGGCTGAACCGTTTTCGGCCACAACACTTTTTCCGAATTACAACAGATAATCCTGCTAACGCCAGACTCCAAATTCACGCTTCCATATTTTACATCCATGATAATATCGCTAACAATCATGGTAAAATTTAAAAAATCCTGGGGCACCGAGATTTCTGTGTCAACATCGTCAACCACAACTAAATCGGTGACGCCTGACCTCACCTTCCGCCAATCATGTTGTGCTTGATTATCGCCGGATGTCTCCCATGGGCCCGGGCATATTCAGTTTTACCGAAATTGGTCGGCCCTACCAAGACCTGCACTTTCAGTTTCTATCTACAGCTCGGAACAGCGTTGACCGAAAAGTCGGCCAGCTTAAAATTTGTTATATCGGGCGCAGCGTACCATTTTTTCATACATATAGAACGATTTACAAGAAATAGACCCTACGGAAACAAATAAAAAAAAACGACGAACCGCAAAAAAAGGCGCTTTAGATGTTGAGCATAATTAATGGTGCGAGAACAGAAAGTGCTGTATTTATGAAAGATCTTCTATTAAGGTATTGCATTATACCTAATATAATTTACATAACATGCTGTCGGTTACGTTTGACTATTTCCTTTTAAAGTCTTTAAATTTTAAGAACAATTTCAGACATGGATCTCCTCACACCAGTATGTTTTGGATAAACTTAAGGCAGAACATTCGACGATACCAAATAGAAATAAAAAATACACGGTTGAAGATTTAGCTCGCGGTATTGTTAATTATGCACTTAAGAAGAAAAAAGATTTCAAAAATGTATTTCAAACGCCCGAGCAAGTTAGAAATATGTGCGATACGAATATCCGCGACACCACTTGGTATTTTGTGTTAAGCGAAGTGGCGTAAGTAAATTTTTTATTTTTTATTTTTTATAAATGATCGTGGAAAGGGCTTTCGTAAGCGATTTAGGCATATTATATTTATTAATATAAGACCACTTCCTTGCCTTTTTCGTCTACAAATGGAAGGTTTACTTTCTGTGAGCGCTTAAATGTTGACTTGACGATTATTTAAAGTAAATAAATTTATTTACAGAAAAAAAGAAATAAAACTACCATTAATGGATTACGTTTTTAGTAAATAACTCTGAATTGCGGAGATCTATCTTTAAGGGTCATCTCGAGAAATTAATACCGCTAGGGACAATTCTTCCGAGGAGAGGTATATTTTGGCTTGCCAACTTGTTTGCATTTAATCATAACTGTTGGAAGACAAAAAACCCGCCTTAAACCCGAGTGCTTAAAATTATTTTATTGCTTAGCTGCAGTACACTCATAGAAGACATTGAGTTTCAATTATGAAATATTTTGGCAGTATTTATTAAAATCAAGATTGAAGAATATTAAACTGGTAGAATTTGTGTAACGTTATATGAACTACTAAATTTAAAATAGCCAGAAAAGTTACATTTTGTTTAAATTAAAAAAAAGGAAATGTAATTGATGGTAACCCATGTGGGCAGCATTGTAATTTAAAAACTTGCAGGGGGGGAAACATGAGCTAGGACTGCTGCCAGAACCCCGCTTCGCTTTAAGCGAGCTCTCGCTTAGTGAACGTTGTTCTAGGCGGTACTGTACATGATATATCTTCGTCTGATTTATCTTCCGCGGTAAGCAATGATGTGGAGTATATGCCCACATGGCGAATAAGATTAAAGTGTGGTTGCGAGAAAAATCGATAGTAATAAAAACGAATGAATGCGGGCTTGTTTTGAAGCCCAGGACGTTCTCTTTCCAAAAATGTCATTATCGAAACCAACTTCCCAGCCTAAGTGTATTAACTTTGAGTCTGAAACTGACCTTTTTCGCTCCCCAATATCCTGAAATATTCGGCGAATTTCTCTCCTCCGTAGCACGAGCAATTTGGGGCATATCAAAGCTGTAGTTTTATTCCTAAAAGAGAAGGAACTGAAGTGGAGGGATTCTGTTTACTTGTAGAAGTTTTCAAACCAGAGGTTTTTAATCATAATATTAGGCTTATTATCGAAATAAAAATTTTATTGAGAAGAATTTACAAGGAGTCTTCGATTTCATATCGTTTTTCTACTACGTAGGCTTGGGTATGCTTATTTCAATTACTACTGCGTAGGACTTTTTCCTGGGTGTTAAATCAACCTGCTTTTAATCCCAGATGTAAAGAAATGTAATACAGACAATTAGTCAATGATACGCTTCGCATTTTCTGACGTCATGGGTCCCGAGAAGAGTTTTAGAAGTCTGGAAATTCGCTGAAAAACTCGATTTCCACCATTTCGACTTAACCGATTTTTATGTAATTTTCTGTACTTCTTTAACCTTGACAGTTGGGCGAATGTTATTTTATAATGAATGCTATTTCGCAAACGTGACATTAGTGGGCGTCATTTTGGATGGTGCTGGACGACCTTAAGAACTAGCATATATTGTAAGTTGCTCAGTTTACTAAAAAATCACTAACGTTCATTATGGGAAAAGACGTGCACGAAAACATGTCACCGAAAAAAGGAATGTCGTTTTTACCCTAATATCGCCGACGTAAAAGTCAAGGTCACTCCTCTGTCGCACCAAACAAATTTTAACCAACAGCCATTTACCCATTTTGGAAAAAGAATTAACCTTAAGTTTGAGATAAATTAGAGTACCTTTCTCCATTTATTAAGAAAAAGTTTGCAATAAAATATTTGAAGCTTCAACCTGTTTTAAATCTGAAATATTAAGAGAAAAGTTAATTTCATACAAAATGTTTCAAATTTATTATCGTCGAAATTGGGTGCTTAAAAACTTTAATTGCAGTGTAGTGCAAACACTGTCATTTTACTTAAAAGCACGTACACAAAAGAAATGGCAAAACAATTCTTTAAGCATAGAGACTTTTCAACCCAGATGGTTTCCAATTTAAGGTCAGCATTTTCAAAGTAAGAATCGGCATTTTCAAAATCGAAACAAACATTGTCTTTCAGATTCATTTGTTTTAAAATGTATCTATAAAGATGTATTTAGATTCGTTTTAATTTTAAAAATAATAATAGTTCACTACACAACAGTGGTTATTATTTTTAAATTTAATTTATGCAGAGGATTAGTCAAAACGTTTTTAATTAAGAGCCTTAAATGAACAAAAGGGTTCCCGAAAATAGGGGAAAACCCCATTTTTAAACCAAATTATTTTTGTAATAACTTAATACTATCTATGTTTTGAAACGTTTTTCAACCTGATTGAAGACTATTTATCAAAATAATTTCGTTGGAGCATTGGTTTATCCAAGCAATGGTTAGTTAACTATTTAAATGGTTTTATATTTTCCCAAAAATCTGCGTATTTTTCTAGGTATTTTAAGACTAACCAATACCTCCCACTAAAACCTTTTATAGGACCTTACCGTTAAAAAAGATAAGATAAATATGTATATATTTTATAATATCTTATCAGTTGTTCTTTTAACTCGTTTTTGGTTTTTTAATATGTATATAAATATATATGGGTTCTTACTAATAAACATCACTTCTCAGTTACAATCGTTGAATGCAGTTGTTGTTCTTTACTCGACTTAGTAGTTTAACCTAGATCTCCAACAGCTTCCGCATATAATTATTATTTCATCGTTTTTGTTTCGCCGTTTGTGTTCAAGCTAAAAGTTCCAGGGCTTTAATAAGGGGGGGGGGCAAAATGTTGAAATCGTTTTCGAGGTTTTAGTAGTCCTTGTATAGATAATACCTCGGGGCGAGCTTCTAGGGCTTGGAATATATATAATTATTTGAATCAAAATATTTGGCATATGAAAATTATATAAAATTTAATTTATTATATAAATTTAATATCTAAATAATAAGCGTCGGACACGGAATTAAACTATTATTTTTTTCAGTTTATATCGAGTTCATTGGGAAAGACGATCAGTTGCAGGAACTTTGGTCCCGATCTCGGCCGAGTCCCACGTTTGTTAATATTATTAGGAGATAAGGTTGGTCTGATTTCGAGTAATTTCCAACATGCACGTGCTATTTTGTCGGGTCCCGTCTCCCTCATTTCAAGTGAAATTTAAGTAAAATATCCAACCCTACTTTACCCACCCTCTCTTTCCTTTTCTTTGTTTCGAATGAAAACATTTTTTAAGAGTAAAAAATCGAAATGGCGAAGTGACCAGCCGATGCAATTGCAATAGATAAAAGATTGTGGGATGAGGCCAAACATAAGTGGGTTGGCGGAGTGGTTCGACTCGCAGCAAGAGAAGCCGGGTTTGATCCAAGCTTTTGGCTCTGAACTACTCCTTGTGGGTAGAGTTTGCAAATTCTCTGCCCACTGGTTTAAGGAGATTTCCCCCGAGCTCTTCAGTTTCCCTTTCATAAAAACTTTTTCAGGTTAAAGGTAAAAGCAGGTATAGGGAGCTGTTGCCTCACGTGGCATGAAGCGCCTAAGGAGGTGCCTTGGGTATTAGCCTAACTGATTAACTTACAAATATTTATTCGTTTAAACCAGTAAATGCTGAGAATAGAATAATACATTGATTTAATGGATCACTTTAATACAAGATTGGAACAACAGGGTTATTAAACCCGGAAAAACTGGGAATTGTGGAACTTACGTATTCGTAGGCTGATGAAGGGGGTTGGTCGTTAACCTGGCCACCTTATTTATTTCTGATTTTGCGTCTGAACCATAGCGACGCACGACTAGCTGATCGTTGAGGGTGGGTAGTGGAAACATTGTGGGCCGTATTTATATTTAAGTTGGCAAGTGATCTTTTAAACAAATTTTAAAAAATAACTCGATGTAGATCAAAACCTTTTACCATCGTAGCAAAATGGACCAAAACTAATGCCAAATTTTTGTTTATGGGTTTTGGAATTATAAGGTTTTAAACCAAAATTTTTATTTTAACTGAAAATGACCAAAGTTTATTTTCGATGAAAAATAATACGGAGCGAATTTTAAAACTACGAAGCTCAGAAATGTGTTTATTTAAATAACATAATTCAATAATTCAGCAGAAAACACGATTTGTGCTCCGATTTTGATCCCTTTTTTGGAAACCATGATATATGCAATTGGGGTGACAAATATCGGTACTAACAACATATGGAAATTGTTGGAGATAAAAATTTCATTAACATGACGTGATTATCTTTAAAAAGTGTTTTTTAGAAACGTTAAATAAAACTCTGGCCTTACAAATAAATATTGGCAACGATACAAAATTAAATAAAGTGGTAGAAGTCAAAAAATCAGCCGGGAATAAAGGATTGCTATGACGAAACATTATCTTGCACATTAAAGTCTGTGTCGATAAACAGTATTATAATGTACAGTCTGTTACAAAAGTCTTCGACAAAGGGAGTTTTTGCATTTATCTTCCAATCGGTAATTTAAACATAAACCGCTTATCGATAACCAATAACAAAATCATATATGAAAAGGCCCATCACTAATAGAAATGAAACAGTAAATCCATATCTGCATTTTCCCTGATGCATTCAGTTCGTATCTAACACAAACTTATTTTAAAATGTTTTAACTATCTTATAATCATGGATAATAAAGATTTTAGTGATTATGCAAAGAAATTGAACTACTCGCCTCATCATAAAAAAAATTAAAAAAACCTATCCTATTATTAACTCAGCCTACACTATTTTTGGTTTACGAGGGTAAAAACCTGTCTGTGGCTAAAATGCAAACTTTGTCAAACTCGCCTTGTGTCTCTCAGCTTCTAAAGCTTGAGAGTGCCCATTACCGGTGATAAGAGAAAAATTTTTTAAAAACTTTTGAGGAACAGTTTTCCTTGTGTTATTGAAGGGCAAAATATTTTTACAATAACAAATGACAATATAACTTTGTCGTGTCACTGATATTCAACATCAGCTGCTATAGTTCATTCGTGGCCCCATTATTCTTTGTCCAATACTGGGATCACAAATCTGAAACAAAGATTTATAATTTTAATGATTTTTATTCAACTGTAAATAATAAATAAATAGTAAATTACTCATTTATTATGCAAACCTAACATTGAAAGTTTAATATTTTGATTAATTATTTCGCATCACATCCCTACAGAATTAATATCCTTATTTATCAGAATCCTTAATTTTGACACAAGTAAACGTGATGAAAGTAAACCCAATGCACCAAAAAAAGGGTAGTGTTTCCAGCCTGTCAACTCCTAATGTAATAAACAATTGGTTATTATTAAAAACCTAACACTGAACTTTTGCACCATTTTAACCCTAAGAAAATACTGATACCAATTGAATGATTATTTGATATTCGACTCTTTTATCCATATTTGTTATTATTTACTGCGGAGGATTTGATATTGACACGCACAAAGTCAATAGCTTAAATTATTGTCTGGCAGTTTGTAACTATGCAAGAAAGAAGTCTGAAAATGTGAAATTATTTTTATTAGAAGATGAGCTTTTATACCATTACTTCAAAAAATCTTCCTCTTCCATAGATAATAGAGTAGTATCACCTCGTAGCTTTGGCCATGGCCGCCATTTAAGTCGCGTTTTTTTCTCTATAGGAAAAAGCATGGGTGACGTTGCGTTATTTAGCACTGTATGATACCAGGTCATTGTATGAAACCAAAACCATCAAGCTACCAAAATTTTGGTACCATTATTACAAATATTCAAATAAAAATACTTCTCAACATGAAAATATTCATACCAGTTCTTCGTTTATTGAGTGATTTCCATTCTTATACATACCGTCAATTTGTTTTCACTTTGGAGGTTTCATCACGACGTATTTACAGGCAATAGTGCCAATGTTGGGAGTGTAAGTGTAGTACATTGGCATGCACGAGATCTAAAAGTAATTAATTAGTCTAAGAATTATACCTTATAACAAGTGTACTTATCTTATTTTGAAGATGAAACCTCTTCGGCTAGCAGACGAAGATCTTCATTTGTTTACAATAGGCAAGGGTTTGAGGCCTACACTACTGCACGATTTCCAGTAACCTGAAACCTTCTAATATACCTTCTACGTAAAAATATGCACTCCATACCTAACTTTTCAACCTCCAGAACGTGTAAATTACGGTTTACATATAATTTTTCTCGAAATTTTTGCAAATTAATACACAACACTAACATACATGTTCAAGGGACATTTTCCACAGCTTCACACGCCATTTTGAAATTTGAAGTAACCTTTAGAACTTTTTCCGGTTGACCCTGACCTTTTGACCAGCTCACTTCCGTTCGAATTTCCATGATGTTAGTTTTCGCGCTCAAAGACAGAAGGCACCTCTAAACTAAATGTTCTTTCCCCCGGAATTACGTCAGAGATAACGCCAAAATCCCGGGGAAACCTTTCCCCCTTTCATTTTCTGTAGCCAATTACAATAGGCATACCTCACGGTCACTTCAGCCTATGATAACCCTTAACCGCCGGTTAAGCTTAACCGTGGTTAACCCGGGGACCAGCAGAATCCGGTTGTAAATTTCTTGTGAAGCGCCAACCTGTTCAATCACGCTCTTAAAAACCACGTGTTAATTTTCCTTTTGCGCGGCGGCATGACGTCAAACTCGAGAAACCGAGAAGAAGGGACCTCTTGTTTAGCGGACTGTCCGAAAAACGAACTTCCTACTCGGACGTCGCCATTACTCGTTTTTTGCTAGAAATTTGGAATCGCTTTGAAAGGTAAATCAAAATTACCGAAGACGTTTCAATTTAATTGTCTTTGTAAAGAATTAACAATCGATTACTGTATTTTATAAATTACTAATGATCCATGAAATTTACCCGAGTTAGTTTGGTCAATAATTACCTTCCTTTGAATTCAACACAAAACTCAATATAATAACTGATAACTCTTTAAATCATAAAAAGTATTTTGGATGATATAACCATTTATTTTAGAATAATTTATCACTAACCAAAGATACAGGAATAAAAGATAAGATATTTATTGCAATCAATTTAAATCAAAAAATTCTCCTTGGTAGAATAGAGCAGAAAAATTTTATCTACATAATCTAACCCAATTGCCTTAAAAAAGTTCACGAAACAGTGTTGACTCAAGAGATAAAAACACCCATTTTGGCTTGATGAATTTAAATAGTGATTTAAAATTAACTTTATTTTAAATCTCGTATTCCCATCAATTTAATGTCCTTCCTTAGCCACAAAGTACTGATTTCTGCCACTAGATGGGGACACCGTCGGTTATACAGACTACAGAATCGTACTAAAGAATAGTACGGGACATATAAATAATGGGTGGATACCCGCCACATGATTGATTGACATTTTAAGCCGATTACATCCCCCTTGCCAATTGATATATCCCTAGATGAGAAAGGATGATAGCGAAAAATAGGATGAATATTAGTAGGGTTAGAAACAGCGTCCTTTGACACTGAAAGAACAGGTAGGAACCCTTTAGAAAAGGCTCGAAGGGAGTCCTCTCCGGCCGTTATACAATATAGAAAGGTATAAAATACAATTCAAACTTAGACCTAAAGGTTTATAGCAAAATAGAAACAGCATTTCGATTGGAGTTTCTGTACTATTATTACGTTAAATATTTCCGTTGAAAAACTGGGGTTACGAACGTATGTAATATTTGTAGATAAATAATAAATAACTTCGGACCAGTGAGCGAAATTCGCGTATACCAATTTAATGCGTCTCACTCGATCCTACCGAAAGGCCGAGAAGCGGATTGTTTATGTCCAACCTATACTTTATATAATAAAACTGATAAAGCCTGCGCAACCTAATTATGACCTTTCTTGGCGTCACTTTTGACCCGTGCATGTTTTTGGAATGAAATTTCAACAGGCACATGGGCAACATTAGATCTATCGAATGAACAAAAATACACCATTATCACACGCCGTTCAAAAGTTGCGCCCTTGACAGTTTTTAGCGAATACGATTTAAGCCTAGTTCACACTGTACAATTAATTGGGTCACTTAATGGTATCCAACTAATTGTAAGCAAGAAATTGTATACTCTTTTTTTTTAATTTTGCTGGGCGCGTCCATGTTGAGTTTACCCCCCTTAACCCCCATTCTTCATATCCTGGGACCAAAGACCCGAGCCTAGACCCACCACCGGTGGTTCCAAGTAATGGCCGACTAGCGGGCGGCCAAAAAGAGGGGTCGAAAAGAACGCGAAAAAGAGTGTATAGTGTGAATTGAAAAAACGGGATTTTTTTTTACTTCTTTGCCTAACGGGCTTGCAGGTGGCTGCATCGCCAGAATGACTGGCGTGCGTCATACGAAATTTCCCAGAAGAGAGCATTTTGAGATTTGTCCAGAGAGCGAAGAAGGGATTATAATACAAGTAATATATATAAAAAAATTCTTTACTGTTTACAATATTTAGGTTACAAATTTGAGATGTATTTTTTTAAGTTTACATATAATTTAATTTTAGATTGACATTTAATTTTACATTGGTTTTAAACGCGCAGTAAATTATTCATAACATATCTTGGGCATCTTAATTCACAATGAGCTACTCAATAGCCATGTTGTCAGAATTTATAGCCCGGTGTACCGGAAAAGAACCACACCACCGGAGGCCTATCATCAGAATGCCCTACGCCAGCGTCCACAAGCCCGGACAGGTGACAAAACCAGCATGGGTAGCAGAACCCCACTACTGATGGTCGCACCCTCGACGCAAGCCGCTCAACCCAGCAGAAGGTGCAACAATGGGACGACCAGCCCGCCACTTCGCACGCAGCAGTGGGATAGAGAACGGATGCTCTAGCAACGCCGGCCGACAACCCACCTACAAAGGCAGGGAGCCAAGCCCTTTGGAGAGAGCTCCTAAAGGGGAACGGCGGGCACACAGCAGCCCGCATAACCCGGCACAGCTGGCACCGGAGATCCCGGTGGGAACCCAAAAGGCCGGGAGATGGGACCGCCGTGCCCTCATACGGAGGCCCGCAGCCCCACAGCAGGCTACTCAATCCGCCGAGGCGGCCAGTTCGCCCGGCCCCTCTCCATTAGCCTGGGCCGAAGCCCACTATCCAGCCCACACCTGACCGAAGTCGGAGGTCGGAGATAGGACCATTTGGACGGAGCTAACATCTCCCAGTGCGCCACCGCCCTTACGGGTTACAAGAGCCGGACCCCGACTCCCCGGTAAAGCCACCAGTTATTGCACACTCCGACCCCTTGAGGGCCTACTCAATAGCCAGAAAATATCAGTACCAGATATACGAGATACACACTCGAACAAAAAAAAACAATTTTATGGCACTTTTTTCTTCTTCGAGACGCAGCCAGCAGACTTGACGTCTGCTGGCTTCCTTTTTCTCGACTTTAATTTCGCCTGTTCTTGGGCGATTTTAATGTACGGAGGATCTCGACACTTTTTATGTAAAGGCACTTGAGGATCCTTTATTTCCGGTTGCATTAAATCCGTATAAAAGGCCTTAAATTTTGGCAACATAGTTTGGGTCCACAATCGTCCGTTTTTCTCTATTTCTTCGACGAATATTTTAGTGTCTTCGTAAACATACAAAACAAAGAAGCATTGGTGTTTCCTAGTAATATTCAATTGACCTTGAGCCTGGAAGTAGTACAGGTGGTTTCTTTTCAACTTTTAAGAAAATCGCGGGTCATGAATAACTAGAGTTTTTGCCGCTAGGTGGGTCTTTTCGAAACTTTCAAAACCGGGATTTAAAAGTGTATTAGGTCTCATTGGTTCAACCCAAGCCAATCGCATCGTCCCATTTACGCAGTCTTAAATTTCAAATTTCGCCCGAGAAATCGAAATGTCAGAGCTCAAGGGGACTTACCATAAGGTTGGAATTCAAAGTACAAAAGTCTTTTTGATCATTTAATAAAATTCTAATTTTTCTTATTTTATTTATTTGAATATTAACTGATCATTAATTATCTTATTTCTATTAATATAATTATTGTTGGAAATTGAAATAGCTTATAATCCATGTAAAGAGGGACTAATATATTATAAAATTATTTGGTATTATCATAAGGAACATAATAACAACAGTATGAAACTTCCTATTGCTTTAATGCTAATTTTCTAACCGAACCTTTTTTCGGCTTTGATACTCTCTTCAAGCTGTGACAAGGACTTACCGATTTGGATGACTACTTTTTTATAAAAATTTCAGCTAAATATCGGAAAGCACGTTCTGGAGTCGCGAGGGGCCTGGTCTTTTTTTGAAGCCCGCGTGCAAATCACGCGTGATAAAAAAACATGAGCTCGTGGAGCGGAGAAAAACTTTTTTAATGTTGATCATTTTAGCCTAATATTCCGCCTATCTAATGGAAGTCTCGCATATTTTAGGCACTAGAGGGCTCTGTGCTGATGAAATATCTTGAATACGTAATAACTATGAAAATCAGTTTGGTTGTATGTCTTGTTAATTGTCATACTTATTGTTATTATGTTACTTATGGTGATATTGGTATTAATTACTACTTGAAAACAAAGTACCTTAAAAAATTCTTTATTGTCAAAATAATACAATTTATTTTTGCATTGTGAAAAACTAAATGAAAAGAGACATGAAAAGAGACTTAAAACGGTTTTAAAATTCACAATATATTTATTTAAAAATCCAACGTTTTGGAGGAACTGTTCCTCCTTCTTCAGGGATTTTTACAAGTCTGACAGTATAATGGTAAAACTTTGGGACGAAAAAATATTTATGCGCTTTATACATATAGTGGCTACTGTTCTTTAGCCGCGAGCGATTTTCTCGAAGGCGAGTCGACCGTCGAAGGGTTATATGAGCAACGGGCTCGATATCTTCGTTCGCGCGCGAGGCTACTATTGTCGGAATGGGGGATTCTGCGAGAGGAGGAATTGGTTTGTTGTGTGGGAGAGGGCCATAAAAACATTTAAAAAGTTGAGAAAACGTGGATAAGTTAAAGGGACCATCGTCACGGTTTAAACATTGCGCAATTTATTTTTTTAAAATTTCGATGGATTCGCGTACATTAAAATGAGTTTTATGTAATTTTGGTTGAGCTAGTATGTCTATTGAGTCCCACCTAGCATTTTGGCCAAAAACACGAAGGTGTTCGCTAAGGGGAGAATTATTGTACGGGTTGTTTATATTTTTGTGCTCTTTAAGCCTTTGATGAAATGGGCGACGGCATTGCCCAATGTAATAATCACCACATTCACAGGAGATTTTATAAATCATGGCCTTGTCGAGGAGGGCAGTTGGTTCTTTGTTATTACATAATAAAGCTGACAATTTGGGTGGTGGGAGATAAATAGGATCGAGACCTACTGATTTAAGATTTTTGGCTATTTTTTGAGAGAAGCCAGGATAAAAGGGGATACATGCTGGGATTAAAGATTTTTTACGTTGTGAAACTACAGGAGCTAGAGTTGTTTGGAAACTGACTGTATTAGAGAATTTTTTGGATATTTTTATTATTATGTGATCTATTTGGGATTCCGAAAAAGAATGATTTAAAGCTGTGGATTTAACTAATTTGAATTCGGAGGAAAGGACGGAAGAATTGGAGGAAACGGTGAAAGCGCGGTGAATGAATGTTGATAGAGCACTTATTTTTTGGGAAGGATGGTGGCAAGATTTCGCGTGGAAATAAGATAAGGCATTGCAAGGCTTACGATAAACTGATGTTTCAAATTGGAGGGTGGCCTGGTTGTTATGTATAAGAATGTCAAGGAAGGGCAGTTTGCTCTCTTGTTCAACTTAAATTACAAAACCTTCAAAACAGATCATCGGAAAATGCGTACAGCCAACTGCTCCAGTCTCTCTTCCCGCAATACTCAATCTTCCCAACAATCAAATCAACACACCAGCTAATGATCATCCGCCAAAAATTTAAGAACTTATCTTCAATAGTCTTATCAGAACCTCAAACTCAACTTCTAAACAGAGACCTTGGCTTTGCCATTACTCCCCCCCCCCACATAACAATTCGTAACGTTTGCACAAACCCCTCCTCCCCCCTACCGCGTTACGTAATTTGTGAATAGCCCCTTTTGAAATGAGAAACAAGTGTTATTTACACATAAACGTATTAAACTAATATAGTCTGAAATTTCACGATCGGAATATAATTTGGAAGAAATTAATTTGGACTAAAGACAATCTATGGCAGTATTTGTGGGGGTTTTGGTTAAGAGATTAACAACGTCAAAAGAAACGAGGATATCACCAGTTTCTAAGGTAATTGAATTAAGTTCGTCAATGAAATGGGCGGAGTTTTTAATGTGGTGAGGAGAATTGCCGATAAGATGGTTAAATTTACTGCTAAGCCATTTGGCTAGTGGTTGCGAAGGGGCATTGACACAGGAAACGATTTGACGTAACGGGACGCCAGGTTTATGAATTTTAGGGAGGGCATAGTAAGTTGGGATTAATCTTTTTTGAAAATTGGAGGGAATAACAAGGCTACCTTTAACGGCGTTTTTGACAGATTCATGCAATCTATTAAGAGGGTTTGATGATAATTTTGAATAAGTGACGGGATCATTAATTATATTACGAATACCTGTTACATATTTGGAGTGATCTAATAAAACAATACTCCCACCTTTGTCGGCTTTTGTTATAACGACCTGGTTTGTTTTACTTAATGTCTTAAGTTCTTTTGTAGCTTTTAATAAAAGTACGAATCGAAGATTTTTGTTCGTAGTCTAGTCCCACTAGGCTGCTTTCGACACTACATATGATGGTTTCCACTGAAACCTTTGCTGGAGTAATGGCAAAGCCAAGGCCTCTGTTTAGAAGTTGAGTTTGAGGTTCTGATAAGACTATTGAAGATAAGTTCTTAACTTTTGGCGGATGATCATTAGCTGGTGTGTTGATTTGATTGTTGGGAAGATTGAGTATTGCGGGAAGAGTGTGAAAACGCGACTAAATATGAGTTTCAACTAATACGATGCGAGTACTGAGAATATCTAAAAGTTCCCAAGAAAAATAATAGTCGGAATATAATTCCCAGTGAATCTGGACTCCAAAAAAAAATAAGACTCCTATTCAAGTCAAAACCTTCACAACGACTCTTTTTTATTCTTCCAAAAAAATATTATTTCAAAACGCGTGAAAATTCAAACTTTAAACGTCGACTAAAAAGCGTGCGAAAAATTCATACTAGAAAGTTGTATCTCCTCAGCGCGTGTCTATTTTTAAAGACAATATTATAAACGAATATTATTTATACATTTGTTTTAGCTCTGGATTTTTAGGCAATAAAAAACGAAAATACGATAATACATATCAGATGCGAAAAAATACAATTTTGTTTGTTATAAGTAACTGAGCCCATATGAAGTGGGAAAAAATATGTTTTAACAAAGAGAGACTGGAGCAGTTGGGCTGTACGCATTTTCCGACGATCTGTTTTGAAGGTTTTGTAATTTAAGTTGAAGGTTGTTTCTTTTGGATTTGTTTATGTGTAAATAACACTTGTTTCTCATTTCAAAATGAGTATTATAAACAAATCGATGACATGGCCATGGGTCCACCTTTAAGCCCATTATTATGTAATCCTTTATGGAAAATTTTGAATTACTTGCCCTCAGTTCTCCCCCCCCCCCAAAAAAACCTAAATGTTTTTTTCCGATTTTATGACATTACCTTTTGCGTTTGGCCCCATAGCTTAGCTTGTCTTTCTGAATTCCACAATCATTTAAACTCAATCAATACAGCCATTCAATTTACCATAGAAACTGAACAAGACAGCAAACTTCCCTTCCTTGACATTCTTATACATAACAACCAGGCCACCCTCCAATTTGAAACATCAGTTTATCGTAAGCCTTGCAATGCCTTATCTTATTTACACGCGAAATCATGCCACCATCCTTCCTAAAAAATAAGTGCTCTATCAACATTAATTCACCGCGCTTTCACCGTTTCCTCCAATTCTTCCGTCCTTTCCTCCGAATTCCATTCTTTTTCGGAATCCCAAATAATAATAATAATAATAAAAATATCCAAAAAAATTATCTAATACCATCAGTTTCCAAACAACTCTAGCTCCTGTAGTTTCAGAACGTAAAAAATCTTTCATCCCAGCATGTATCCCCTTTTATCCTGGCTTCTCTCAAAAAATAGCCAAAAATCTTAAATCAGTAGGTCTCGATCCTATTTATCTCCCACCACCCAAATTGTCAGCTTTATTATGTAATAACAAAGAACCAACTGCCCTCCTCGACAAGGCCATCATTTATAAAATCTCCTGTGAATGTGGTGATTATTACATTGGGCAATGCCGTCGCCCATTTCATCAAAGGCTTAAAGAGCACAAAAATATAAACAACCCGTACAATAATTCTCCCCTTAGCGAACACCTTCGTGTTTTTGGCCAAAATGCTAGGTGGGACTCAATAGACATACTAGCTCAACCAAAATTACATAAAACTCATTTTAATGTACGCGAATCCATCGAAATAAAAAAAAAATAAATCTGCGCAATGTTTAAACCGTGACGATGGTCCCTTTAACTTATCCACGTTTACTCAACTTTTTAAATGTTTTTATGGCCCTCACCCTCTCCCACACAACAAACCAATTCCTCCTCTCGCAGAATCCCCCATTCCGACAATAGTAGCCTCGCGCGCGAACGAAGATATCGAGCTCGTTGCTCATATAACCCTTCGACGGTCGACTCGCCTTCGAGAAAAAACGCTCGCGGCTAAAGAACAGTAGCCACTATATGTATAAAGCGCATAAATATGTTTTCGTCCCAAAGTTTTACCATTATACTGTCAGACTTGTAAAAATCTCTGAAGAAGGAGGAACAGTTCCTCCGAAACGTTGGATTTTTAAATAAATATATTGTGAATTTTAAAACCGTTTTAAGTTTCTTATCATTTGCATTAGTAGTTAATTTATCATAATTCCAGACGGAAAATATTTAATCCGAAAAGAAACCTCTCCTAAATCCCTTATAATCGCAGCCTGGACTAGAGAAAAGTTGACGAATTTTTAGTACTGTGCACGCAGGCAACACTAAACGGTTACCCACCACCAATCTTCCGTAAAGGCAAACGCAAAGGCTTGAATATGCCGCAAACTGAAGCCTTTTATGTTCAATGTTGAGCATATCTCTATCTATGAGAAGTTCATTTATCATCCGCATGTTTAGAACTAGGACAAATGGTTCTAAACACAGGAGACGAAACTCCGGGGATGTGGTTAGGCAATTTGGGTCACGACAACACTTATTTTCTTCCTCCCGGGTCATAGGGTGGAATTGCCACAAATACAATTTCGCCTTTTCGTTGTTGGCACCTTTTTTGGCTTTTTGGGTTAGAATTATTGTGTTGCAGTTTTATTTTACTTCGCGGTTCCTGCAGAGTACAAGGGCTTTTCAGCATGGGATACTGTAGCAACAAGTGGAAAAGACATTTTTTTCCGGAGGCAAATCCGGATCATGGGCAAGTTCGTCAGCGTTCATAGCTATTTGAAAGTAAAATTAGTAAAATTATTTATTTTAATTTTTTTTTAATTTTACCATATTTTGCCATGCAGACAAATTCTGTTAATAGTTTTCCGAGGCATAAGAGAAGCCTGTCTTTTGCATCAATTGACATATTCTGAATTTTTTTCTACCACAGAAAAGTTATTTATTATGTTTAAATTTTATAAAAGTTACAATTTTGATAAATTGATTAATTATAACTAACCTGAATATTAGCAGTATGTTCTTCAAGACTTTTATTGAGCTTGTCCATGTAGCTTGGTTCAATTGCTGACATCGCCTCCGTCAGCTGTTTGTTTCCTTTCACACCTTTTTTCACTTTAGACCAGAGTGGTGCTGTGATAAGTGTACCCGGCTTCTTCCCTTCCTGATGGTTGTCGACATAATGCCTTTTCCTGCCTATTTTGCAAGCCACAAGTCGTTCGCCAAGGTTTTCCTTATGATGAATTATTATGGAACTATTATTGAAAAGATATCGATGTATAAAGTTATGGAAAACAAATTTTTATACCTGATCACTTTCATTCAGTTCTGAGCTGCTGGAGTCCCTTTCAATGCATTCTTCAATGTTTTGGTTTGTCTAAAATAAAAATAAAAATGTTATGGCCTGTTAGAATATTATTCAAATGATTGTAAATATTTGAAATACCTTTACGAGCAGTACATTTGGTTTTTGGATCATTGCTTCTGGTATAAAATCTGCATCTTCTACTTCTTCAGAAGAGCACGAGGAAGGACCTGTAGACTCCTGATCCAGCTCTTCTTCCGAACGCGGTTAATAGACTTTAGTCGAAATAGACCCATGTTGAAAGTTGGGGGGCCGAAAATTAAAATTTTTACCTGGCAACTCAGCATTTGGACGGAACATCCGTTTCCTTACTTCCGCCTGTATATTTCAATGGCGGTCATGTGGTTCAAAACGTAACAAACAGGATGTTCCGTCCACAGGTCTCACTTAAGCCTCGTCTGCGGCCCCTCTTTTGTTATGGGTCTATAGCCTTTTTTTTTCACTTAGATTTTTTGGAAATTCGCACAACTTGTTTTTACAGTCAACCGGAATTTTTCCGACAGACCCACATGTGCACGAATCGGTACCCCCAGCTTTACAAAGACAAACCTTTCTTTATTTTCAACCTATCGCAATTATGTTTACACGCACAACTTAACTCCCAATTAACTGTTGATGCAAATTTAAGCGCAGTTGTCATTTCCATTGTATTTCATTAATCCAAGCTCCACGTTTGATCTCCCATCGGGGTCTTATACTCTTACTTTTCCAGGGAGGGGACATTGGGGGGGGGGGGCATAAAAAACGATTCCTTTCGCCCTCACCCAGTCACCCTTGCTCTCTCTGTTGGAACGGCCTTGAGAGATAGGTTAGCGGATGTTCACCCAGCGGGGCATCTCGTTTATTTTAGCGAAGCACGAGTTTTCTGAACGGTGGACTTCAACCTTGCGATTTTTATAAAGGAACGCGCGCGACTCGGCGATCCGCCTTTTTCAACGGTTATCCCTCAACCTAAAAATATTTTATTGTAAGAAGTTTCCCCTTGTGACCCATTCAAGGAAATCGCAGCGAAAAGTATGTTTATTCTTATGACTAATTATTATTGGTATTATGGTGGTCCATAGTTGTTAGGGGGGTAAACTGTTCCACATAGCTCTTTTTTGTCTATGGTCATGTAGTAATTTCGGTACAAAAGCAAAGCTGCGACACTAGGTGGTGGAGCCAAAAAAAGTTTTCATTCCTCAGAAGTAGATTTGTTTCTATTCTATTAGCATTGGAGAACTTGGTAGAAAATGGTAAGCCCGAAGAAGCTGCCGAGTGTACATATTGCAATTACAAGCAATTATATTTATATCCACCATTTTGCAAAATGGCGACGGATTCCTATTAAAATCTAATATACTACTAATTCACTCGGTCAGATAAGGCAACGTAGAAAGTCTCAGGTTAATTGGATACAAAGTACCGAATATATCGCGCCGCGATTTATATTTATATCCGTCATTTTGCAAAATGGCGACGGATTCCTATTAATATCTATACTACTTATTCACTCGGTCAGATAAGGCAACGTAGAAAATCTCAGATTAATCAGATACAAATTACCGAATATATCGCGCCACGATTTATATTTATATCGCCTTTTTGCAAAATGGCGAGGGATTCATATTAAAATCTATACTACTTATTCACTCGGTCAGATAAGGCAACGCAAAAATCTCAGGGTAATCGGATACAAAGTACCGAATATATCGCGCCACGATTTATATTTATATCCGCCATTTTGCAAAATGGCGACGGATTTCTATCAAAATATAAAAAGCTTGTTGATATGGCTCCGACATTATGGAAGTTATTACAGCATACATTTTACCAATATCAAAAGGGACGGTAGTCCCTATGCAAGGTCCGGTAGAGTAGAGCACCTACCCGGGCACTTGCTATATTATCTCGAGTCAGAATGAAGCCGATTTTACCCCCTCGTATCTTATTAATAATTATTATTAATACAGGCACACGACAAACATATACGAATTCCATCGAACAGGGTTGAGACGACGTTTCGTAGTAATGGGGCAAAGTAAGGCTTATTCTTCCTTCTTCTTCTTCCATCTTCTCCTCGCAGACCACTCTACAGCAAAGACTACTGAACCGATTTAAATGAAATTTCGTATACAGTTTCAAATTAAGCTCCTATTGTGTCCTGCCAAAGGAGAAGTTAATATCTGGTATAGTTCGTAAGCTACGGCGACAATTGTACAGTTCAGCGAGTCGGTAACGAAACCATGGAGTAATAAACACATAAGAAGTACTAAACCAGAACGACCAGCAATCTAAAAAAAATAATGCAAAAGGTTTGATGGTTGATTCTAGGTTAAAAAGTGACGCTGTGTTCGAAAAAATAGTCTTAAAGGTTAAAGTGCCCGCTATGACGGATATACTTGGAAACTATGTATGCAACATATTTATAGTTGGATTGTAGGTAAAAAGGGGCGCTGAGTTCGACAACAATAGTCTTGCGAGTGTCATGGTGGGGGTTGTCCGCCATAGGGCTTGTTGATAAATAAGTCCAGTTTTTGACGTTTATGGGAATATAATTACAGATCTTGTCCTAGGGAAATAGATTAAACATTCGAATGCTACTGATTTATAGGTTGTTTCTAAGTGAAAGAGGTACAGTGAGTTCAAAGTGTCTCGCCAGTGTTAGAGTGGGCAGTGTGCCGCCAGAGGGCGGTAAACGATGCCAATGAGTAATACACACAGTTAAAAACGTGTTAAGTTTAATAACAATCGTACAAGCTTATTTATTAACATTAAAAAATGAATTTAAGAGCAAAATGACGTCACGTTTTCAAAAAAATAAAGTAAACTATATCTAAACGTACACAATGTTGGCGAAAGAGCTAGGCAGTTCTCAATATTCCAAATAGGTGAAAGTTCATTTTCCAATTTTGTTTATAAATATTATTTCCGCTTTGTTACGTATAAAGGTATTATAATAACTTCACTTCTTTTGTTATAAACCAAAAGGCGTAAAATCCACCCAAAAACCATTCGGTTAAAAATTACAAGGTCCTTTTAAACAAAAACGTCACGTCCTTTATTACTTTAGGCCATAAAAGTAGTGATATCAAATAACGGGCAAGATCTGTAAATATATTCCCATAAACGTCATAAACTGGACTTATTTATCGACTAGTGATGTGCTCTGAAGTAATATGCTAGACCTTGCGCGTCCTTAGTGTTTTACTGAGTTAAAATCCTTTGTACAAACATAAAACATTTCAAAGAGAATGGCTAATATTAGAATCGCATTGTATCAAATATATTATTTAGATCGAAATACATTATCTACTTTGTTTAAATTTACTCTTTTACAGTCAACAACTTGTCTGCTTTCTGTAACTGGCCAGTTTCAATAGTCGCACCGCCACCTCTCGATAATGTTCAGAAATGTTCGAGTACCACTAGAACGGACAGTTTCAGTAATTTTATCGAGTGTTTTTATTTTGTCTCGGTTGGCCAAGGTGGTACTTTGAGCGAGACAAGAATTAAACACGTGCCAACGTTTATTTCAATGCCAAGTTATGTTGACTCTAATCAGCTAGCTAGGCTAATAAAATAATCAGCTAGGCTAATACCCAAGGCACCACCTTAGGCCTAAGTCATCATGCGACTTTCGAAGCCCTTAATTCAGGTGGCCGGGTTACAATGCGTAGGAGGGTGGTGGCAAGCCCTGCATGCCACGAGATCGAGCCAACAGCTCCCTACACTAACTATTACCGTTAACCTAGAGAAGTTTTTATGGAAGGGGAAACCGAAGAACTCGGGGGAAGAACTCTGATTATTGAAACTCGTTTACTATGCTTTTAAGGTAAAAGAGTAAATCTAAACAGAGTAGATAATATATTTCGATCTAAACTATATATGCTCGCAATGAAAACAAATTAAAAAAAATTGTACATACAACCGTATGGTTCAGGGTGGGCACGGCCCGATCACCCCCCCCCCTGGTTACGGCCCTGCACTTAGGACGCGCAAGGTCTAGCATATTACTTCAGAGCACATAACTTGTCAATAAATAAGTCTAGTTTATGACGTTTATGGGAATATAATTACAGATCTTGCCCGTTATTTGATCTCACTACTTTTATGGCCTAAAGTAATATAGGACGTGACGTTTTTGGTTAAAGGACCTTCCAATTTTTAACCGAATGGTTTTTGGGTGGATTGTGTATTATTCATAAAATTACGACGTATTAATTCAATTTAGCTCGAGCTCACCTAAATTAGTTTTTACCCCCCCCCTTCATTAGTGTATAGTACTCCACAAACGTAAATTTACAATTTATTAATTTAAAAAAAAATATTTAATTTTTTTTAAATTTCGCACAGGGAGGACCCTTGGAATTTGTCATTTTCCTATGTTATTTTCCATTGGATTTTTTCCGTTTTAAGTTGTCACAACATTTTTGGTTGCCATGGCAAAACGGAAGCCCAGCTTAACTTTTCCCTGTAGCTGTTTTCATCTTACATACAGGGTGTCCACTAAAAAATGAACCAGGGCGAATATCTCAAAATCTTTTTTAGGTACGATTTTCAAATTTTTAAGTCGTATACAAGATGTAGGGGGAAACCTAATGCGAAAATGTCGATGACCTTGAACCATGTCTTCAAGGTCATCCAAAGTTGGTTCCAATTACAAAGGTGTTCCACGTGACTTTTTAAGTACAAGTAGCTTTGACCTGATCGGATTTGACCAATAGGAAGCCGAGAAATGCTAGATGAAAAACAAGAAGGTCGTTAAGTTGATAACGTGTCGAAAGCGAGGTTCTGGAGCTGATAACTGTAAAGATACTCGTGTTAGAGTACTGAAATTCGCTACACATGGTTCAAAACTACTTTGGCGAGAAAGTGGTGATTAGCAAATTTCCTATTGAAACCTAGTTTCTAAACCCAATGGATCGCGAGATAATGTTTTCACACCTTAAACCACGTCTTCAAGGTCATCCAATTTTACAAACTTGAAAAACTCCCAACATAATGAGTTTGTCTAGCAAATTACGATGTAACACGAATTGGTTTCGAGTTATGTGCGTTTTCTTTCAATTTTCATTTTAACGACCTTCTTGTTTTTCATCTAGCATTTCTCGGCTTCCTATTGGTCAAATCCGATCAGGTCAAAGCTAGTTGTACTTACAAAGTTACGAGGAACACCTTTGTAATTGGAACCAACTTTCTAACACTTACGGTTCTTGAGTTAGTTTTTGGATGACCTTGAAGACATGGTTCAAGGTCATCGACATTTTAGCATTAGATTTCTTCCTACATCTTGTATATGACTTGAAAATTTCAAAAGTAGGAAAAGAAATGATGATAGAAGTAATAAAGAACTTCGATGGTCGTCTGGAAAACGTTCCCTTTGAAACAGTTTCCAAAACCAATCACGAAAGCGAAACGTTTAAATGCTTGAAAGACGGAGCGTGGATATCCTCGATTCTGATACACTTATCAATGCCAGTCCTAATTCGAAAGCTCAAAAAGACGGATAACGTCTTGCCATTATTTGCAACCTTGTACGAAAACGTTTATAAGGAGCTTTTCGTAGATCAGAGTTCTTCCAATTTCCTCCAGCGTGTAGCCGGTTACCTTCGTATTAACCAAGGGTTTAATAAAGATATCATTGCCGCCGTAATTCCAGACAAACCATTCGAGAAACAGATGCAAATGTTACTGGGACTCGTCCATTTCAAAAGTAAAAAGATTTACATTCTAGACCGGGTGACTATTCTCCAACGGATTTGCACTTCCGAACCCTTCGTACGATAGTACACATGTGCTATCAGACTGCGAATCTACCATTTGAGCCGGAAGAATGGAAGTGCATTAAGAGTACAGATTGCGAGAAGCAGCCTAATGGAAACGACTGCGCTTTATACGGACAACTCTACCTTTATTGCATCCTAACGGGCCAAAAAACCCGAACCCTAAAGTTAAGTAGCTCGCAAGGTCGCAAATGGTTGTATTTGTTGGCAAAGGAATACAGTAACAAAAAAGACTCCGCCAATAAGACGCGATCGTTATCAAAGAGTAAATGTCTGCCCGATGTCGAGTCGATTAGAAAAGGCTCAAACTTGATGTGCTCCGTAGTACACAGCGATACCGATTTTGAAATAAGCGGGTGGCTCAACGCTACAAATACAGAGGCATGGGACACTTGCGAATTAGATGTGACATGTACCGGTAGTTTTCCCGATCGCCAAGTGTTCCGCGTTTCTTGTCGTTGATGGTTTCACGTTAAGTGCGAAGGTTTAAAAGAATATAAAAGTTTCAAAACGTATTACGTTTGCAAGAAATGCTAAAAATCAATAGAATAGCCCGAGAGAAAGTAAGATTGAATGTTTTTATAAAAAACATTCAAACCTATATTTTCAAAAAAATGTTCCTCGAATATAAATTCGCCATCAAATTGATTCATCGCCAATACGGCCATACTACTAAAGCTTAAAGTTTCCTCTTTAAAGTGACAAAATGGAAATTTGGTTCCCCAGCGTCCCAAAATATTTAGCGTTGCCCATGAAATTTAAACGCCACTTAAGATATGGCACAAATAATATCCGGCCAGGAAACCGCGTTAAAATGTGAGAACGTATGTATGTATGTATGAATGAATAATTGAATGTTTCTAATACTTGGTATAATGGTCTTTTACGTATGGTTAAAAAACAATTGATATTATTTAGCGTGGTACCGGCCAAATTAAAAAACACGGCGTTCTGAATAGATTATTTTCTCAGAATGGTACCATTATACTAAACGTAATGGATTTTCGGGCAAAAATTCGCCACAGTAAAATTAAAATAGCAGTATTAAGATTTTTGAAGCCGTCAACATTAGAGTGTTTTTTAGGCATTTTTTGGATTGAAAATAAAATGTCTATTGGAACATTCTTATTTAGACGGTGAAATCTACATATCACTCCCCGAACTCTACATATCCGCCCCCGGACGCTCAAGACCCCAACGTTTTTGCTATTAGGACCAAGTTTTATTAATTGGTATCTTTTAATCAAAGGAAAATCTTTGATCTCTAATATTCCATTTTGTTTCAGCGTTATCTTACCACAAAGTATGTTGTCTTATTTTAATGCATCTCCGCCCTCAATATTAGAACAATGAAGATAATAAATAACTCCATCTAAAATATTATTTTTTTACAGCGCTGAAAATTTCGAAAGCCTTATCATTCGTCAGTTTTGACTTTTGACACGTTTCTCATGTTTCAAATGTTTCAAAAACCGTTCACAGTAGGAAGTCAAATGATACCTTTTTGAAAGTTTAAATAACGGAAAAACTTTCTGCTATATTCTTTTTTTTAAATATTGAATAACTATTCGACCGAGGCTTAATAAACCAAAACATCGCCTTTTCAACCAATAGAAATTTGAGAAACTCGACGCACCGAATTGTTTCCTTTAAAAATCCAGATCCGGTTTCAAAATCGGACAAGTATTTCCGATAATATTGAGGAAAAACCAAAACCAAAAATCGAGCTTTTTATGCCTAATCGAAATTCATTCAAATTTAAGTCAGTTTTAGTTGGCAGCGAGGAATTGGCTGACGCCCCGGTATACGACTATTTTGAGTTGTTGACGGTGCTTTATGATATTTCTTCGTAGTTTTTGAAATGAAGTTTTAATAATAATAAAAAGCTGGGCTAATACCAAGACCACCACAGACCCAAGTCAGCTAGCGACCTTTAATGCTATTTAAGGTGACCAGGTTAAACAGTCTTGGAGGTAGGTGGGAAACCCTTCATGCTACGCGAGCGAAAAGCTCCCATACACTTACTAGAAATTTTGATAGAATGGGGAAACCGAAAAAATCGGCAGAAACCCCTTTAATGAGTGGGGAGATAACTTCTCTCAGATAACTTGCATACTCAACCCGGAAGGAGTTGTTCCGAGTTTTCACCCACAAGCTGGGATCGAACCACGCACGTCTTTTGCTTCGAGGAGGAAATGCGAACCACTTCGCCGCCCCACTTACCCTGGACTACTTGTGCATTACCTTAATAAACGCAATAGGCGCTTAAATAAAACCATTTCTGAATGTCTTGCCCACCTGTTGAAAAAAGCTGTCAGATCTATGCATAGAACACACTTAATTTCGGCAGTATAAAGAGAAACCATAGACAAATCGATTATATGTCCAGTCGCAGCAGCACAAACTCTATGAATTGTCTTTTATTTAAAGGACTATACAGTATCCTAAGAGGGATATTTACGAAATGGAGCGATTTCACAACCAACAATATCGCAATCACCCGGTCCTTAAAGAATCAGCGCACTATGTACTAACAACCTTAGCAAAAAGAGAAACCTATTACAACCATAGATGTATATTAGTTGTATATTATCCTCCATGGTAAATGACGTCGGTCAAGAATTTTAGTAAATCACGAAAAATAATCAACAGGTCTTGCTGGTTAATAGTACTTAAAATTTCTAGAGACTCTTCGTTTGTTATTTCTTCCATATTGCCTTAAAATTATAACTTTGGTACTAGGATATTAATCTTTTACATCTTAGGCCTAAACTTCGCTTAAAAAATTGAATTTGAAAATGGTTCCGCTTGCGAATCTAGTTGAAACCAGGTATCGTACTCCCTTCTGACTTTATACATATAAATGTTGAAAAGTTATCCAAAATATGATAAATCGGTAAACGGTCCATTGACGGAATTATATATGGTAATTTTGAGCCAATTAGCAAAAGTTAATACAAAATCAACGAGGGTGGAGAAATTGTCTATCGATTAAAGCATCATTATCTCTTTTAAATTCATTGGTCAAAGAGTTTAGTAAAATCTCCATACACAAAAATCATCCGTGAGGCTCTTATGCCCAGTTGTTAATATATATTACAGTTATACATTAAAGCTGACTTATTTTGTTCAAATTTGATTCCATATTTAACAGAAGTGTTTACACGCACCACTATCATTATTTCTATGAACAAATTCCTAAACAAGAAAAAGCGCAAATATGGAATTAAATAGCGGACATCTTAAAATATTTGTGAGCTGGTAATAAGCTTCTAAATTTCAGTTGCGATGTGACAACCCCTCAAATATATGATCAAGGACGACTACCCTTTAGACAAATTTAGGATCGTCCGATGTAACGACGCCTGTGCGTGAAAATATTATTTCTGACACTTTTAGTTTAGGTTTTGACTTTCGACTTTCGAGTTACCGTTTACAATTCAAAATGGAAGGAGAAAAATTGGACGACTTTGAGATTGTTAGTTATAATTTTGGTTTTATTTCCCAATTTTCAAGAAGTGTATTTACACTTTTTAACTTATACAGATAAACGATCCTGAATACAATGTTCCACTACTTCTCGTACTTTCGCCTCTCGCTACCCTATTTCCAAATTCACGTAACTTTCTACATAAATTTTAAAGTGATACGTGGTTTTGGTAATAAGGTTGTTCTTTAATGTGCGTGTTGTATAACGTTTTTGCTAACGATTTTAACTGTTGCCTACGTTAATCGTAGGCAACGATTTAACATATCTTTGAAAGTGTGAATGTCACGTTTTAACTAGTGTGTATATTATACGACTTTTATTTATTAATTTTGACCTGTCAGTAGGAATTTGAGTCATCAAAGTTTAAAAATAAGATAAGTAGGCCTTGGAGAATTGATACGGGGGAAAGTAACACATCCAATTAATTATTATGTATTTAAATTAATTTTATATCTGCTACGACGATATCCAGGCCCGTAGCCAGGAATTTTTCAGTTGAGGAGGCCCAGCAAATTCCTAAGGGCGCACGCTCACCGCTCTACAGAGTTTGTGGCGTCCGGTTCAAAATGTTTATGTCATAGTTAAAGTAACTAGGAAAAAATATTAACTACACACTGTGACACTACTTTAATTATATTGAAATAAAAATGATTTAAACATGGCGAATTTAGTGGATTTCTATTTGAATGATTTACATCGGCTTCTTCTATTCTTTTCCGATAGTAATCGGGACACAACGATATTGTAAAGGGGGCACATAAACATTTTGAGGGGGCACGATGAGGCACTCATATTTTTTGAGGGGGCTGAACTATTAATGTTGTGAATTTTTATTTCAAAGTCAAATAAAAATCGATAATTTAAAAATGTTGCAAATAAGTGTTCGAAATAAAACATTGATTTACATGTAAAATATTTCATTTGCTAATATTATTTTTTAGCATAAGTAACATAATAAATATTATTTTACGTATGGTTTTAGCAAATTTAGTAATCAGTAACAAGTTATTCACTGTATGGAATTGCATCAGTGGTAAAACTTATTCTTCAAAATTTAATATAACTTCACTCCTATCGTGGTGTTTTCCACTTTTACTCGAGCAGATACAAATTTTTTTAACAATTCTTTAGCTGGGATAAATAGAACAATACCATTATAGCAAAACATTCGTCTTCGATAATCAGTTCCATAAAAGTTAATTAAAAACCGGTTTATATATATATGGCATTACCATGAGTAACATAGTAAACATTAGTATGGAAATTGCGTAACATAATAACAAGAATGACAATTAACAAAATTTACCATCTAAACTAAACTACATTTAAATTTAGCCCTACCATTTTCACTAGTTTTCTTTATAATTATACCTATTATAATGGGAAGTTTCGGGAACTGGTTAGTCCCCTTAATACTTGGAGCTCCAGACATAGCTTTCCCCCGTTTAAACAATATAAGATTTTGGTTACTCCCCCCTTCTTTCCTATTACTTTTAAGATCCACCATAGTAGAAAGTGGGGCAGGAACCGGACGGACAGTTTACCCTCCTCTCTCAAGAAACTTAGCCCATAGAGGGCCCTCTGTTGATCTAACTATTTTTTCTTTGCACTTAGCAGGAATCTCCTCAATTTTAGGAGCTGTAAATTTTATCACAACTGTTATTAATATACGAACCCCAGGGATAATTTCTGAACGAGTACCTTTATTCGTCTGATCAATTAAAAGTGACTTTTTGGTGACAAATTTTAAAAAAAATGATTTCAAGTTAGAAATGTGACTCAGTATCAGGCCAGTAAGAAAAACATTTCCCTATATTGAACCATAACCATCAAAAATTGGCCTCCAAAACGTCAAAAACGTTTAAATGTGCAGTTTCTATTATACCTTCGATCCAATTGTTTAGTTTTACTAAGCATTTTGGTTTCTTTTCTTTTTTGATAAAAAAAACCCACTGCTTAGTAAAAGGAAACAATTGGGTCCAAGGAATAATAGAAACTGCACAGTTGCGTGATTCTCGATGTTTTGGAGGCTGATTTTTGACGGCCAATTACTTGGATACGGTTCAATTTAGGAAAACCTTGCTTAGGATCTTTTTCACTCCTTTAAACCATAAATTTGTATCCGACTTCTCTGAAACACCCTGTATTTACTTACAAAATCCACTATTTCAAAGCATGGATAATCGTTTAACAATGAGACCTTTTCCACGTCACTGTTTGTTACGAAGCTGGTTCGATTGACAAATGTTTTCTAGAGAATGGCTTTTATTACTCCACTATCCGGCTTTACTTTTTCAAATTCAATTTTAAGGTTTTTCAAAACATCTCCTAAGTCTTTGTCACTCAACAATTCTCCATTAAATTTGCTTCTTGAAAAACCACTAAAAGAAAAACAGATGTGGCTATTTTGTTTTATATTAAGTAAAAAGGCACTACTGTCGGTCTATACCTAATATACATTTTCTTTTTATCGATGCTTGGTTGAGACTTCTTTGCAGGAAATACACTATCTATCGCAGCGGAAGCTATGTACCTTTTAAGTCCTTCTTTTTTCTTCTTCGGGCATCTTGTTAATACCACGTTGCTTCTTTAATATAAAACTTAGAGCTTTTATGAACTGAGACTTCAAAATTTAATGCAATTTGAAGTTACTTTTGCTCACAGCCAAAACTACAAGTGTACCTCACTTACCCATGAAACATTTTGGATCCAATTTTTTTGTAAGCACTGCCAGTGCAAACATTTGGATTTTTTACATAACAATAGCAGCATTCACTTATAAACATGTTCCAAGTCTGCGGACTAGTAACTGATCCATCTTCTAGGGATTTTTGAACGTAATTAGAAAAAGTTGGTATCCCATATTCTTTATTCTAAAATTTATAAAATGGATTGATACATATTAGAGCAAAAAGTAAATTAAATTTTTAATTTAACTTAGCCAACCTTTGGAGAAGAACATTTTATATCAACAACACTTTGAGAGTAGCTTGGTTCTCCAGAATCCTTCGACATTTTTGCAGTTTTGTTGGAATCATTTTGATTTTTGGCTAGCTCATCTGATTAAACTTTACCAATATTATCTCCAAAGTCATATTCTGGCTTTTCTGAAGAATTGTTCAGCTGGGTTTATATCGATCTTCAAATAATTGGACTTCACGTGTTGACAGTTCAGTTTCTCCAGAATTATGAGTATCAACCACATGTTTTGTGATAGAAATTGTATCGAAAGATTCCACTATAAAAATTCAATTCAATATCTAATGAGGCTAATTGGTTAATATTATAATATGAAATTATAATTTTCATGTTTAGTGACTGGACAGCAGCATTAAGCACAATTTTTTACAGACTCATCAGAATGTCTTTGCTACTCTTCACACTCATCAAGCCCACAGTCTTTGCAATGCCCTCTATCAATGTTTCGACTGTCCAACATGATAGCTTGTTGTTTAAAACTAAATCAAAATAAAAAAATTCATGCAGTTTAAATTGAAATGAGCAATCTTCATTAATGATCCATTACACGACTTAACCTGCTTTTTTAATTATGTAATTAAGCTTTGAAATGAAGAATATCTATGCGTATAGGTCGAACATAGATGAAACTTCTGAAGGCACTCATAATATCAATCAAACCTAAAACGTACGGCTATTAAAGTATTTAAAACAAGTTTATTCCTGTGTGGGTTGGTCAACAAATCCCTAATATGTTGATTAACATTAGCTGTTATATATCTAATTTTTTGGCGTTTAGAAATATGATACCGCTTCATCGTGAAAAGGCAAGTTATGATGCTAGCTGAGTGACAAAGGAATTTTTATTATTAGTTTTATTAAATTTTTTACTTCATTTTACTCTTAAAGTATAGTTCTGTTAAAATCAAACGAGACACTGTGATACCCAAGTCATAAAATAAAACAATTTACAAAGTTAAAATTTTGTAACATCATGAGTAACATAATAACACTAAGTATAACAATTAACGAGATTTACAACGAACTGATTTTAAATAGATAATGAAATCGGAAAAAAAGTACTTTTAAGCTATTCAGCTTCCAAAACTACATATTTTCCCCAATTTACAGTCATTCGAAAAAGATGTAGTTTTGGAGGTTGAATAGCTTAAAGGTACTGTATTTTCCGTTTTCATTATCCCTTTAGTAGTTATTGCGCACAGTGTTCCGTGGTAGAAAACTCCAGTGGGAAATAATGGCTTTAAAGGGCTGGGGCAATAGTCCATAGCTAATTATGGCTAATATAATTGTTACTGAAAAAATTAATAGCGTAAATGTAAAATAGCCCAATTGGGCTATTTTTACAAACATTCGGCCAAAAGTTGCCAAAATGTGGGCTGCTTTGGCGACAAAATGATACCTAAGCCTATAGTTTGGGCTATTTTCACTGATTTTTACGTAGTTGTGAATTATTTCTAAAATTTTGCTTCGATTGTTTTTACGCTTACCAAACATTTAAAAAACATTAAGTAATACTGTCGAATTAGTCGTTTTTTTACATTATAAGGTGGATTTTTATAAACACTGATTGGGCAATCCAGATAATTTATCAGCAGAGAGCCCTATATTGTTTAAAACAGGCGAGAGCCGAGACTTCCGCGTAAGCGTAAATATCTAGTTTCCGATAGGTTGGCGGAATATTAGGCTTAACACTGATAAAATTAAAATAAAAATATAGGCGGCACGTCGAGCCACGGCCCCGGGATTTTTTAATTATAGGTCCCTGAGCCCAATTTTTTTATTTTATTTAAAAAAAACAGCATAAATTACTAGGGATTCGATGGTGCAAAAATTGTTTGTCGGAAACAATTATTCGTGGAGTTATGGAATTTCAAAGTGAAACCTTTGTCCCCTATGTTTTTGAGCATGGCACATTAGCACGGAGTATTCGAGTGGGCATTTTTTAACAATAGGACCTTTTTGTTGCGTTTATTTTTTGTTATTTGCCAAGGATTACAGTAATGCAAGAAGGGGGGACGCAAATTATTTAAAAAATATGATCAATGTAAAATTCTTACTTTCCAGCAACTTTTACAACGCTAAATACGAACTATTTCGAGATTTGTGTACGTGTTGGTGAGGTAGGACTGATGACAAGGACGATTCTTAAAATTCATAGTTTTAATCCTTGTTGGATAACGTATGACTGATGACGAAAAAGAAAGAGGCTGGAAAGCAACTGAAACCTTGAAATTTGTCTGTTCAAACCAATTTTTTATTATTGTTACTATTTACATAAGGGGAAGAAATCGTCGAATATTGATAAATTCCCTGATGAAAGATTAGGCGGACGATGTGGACGCAATAGCGGCTTCAGATTCCACGGGTATGGAGTCAATTGCAGGGTGTTCAAGGTTGTACAATTCTTGACAAGCCGCGAGTAAAGCCAAAAACACGTTTTTCCCTTCTCGTCGTGCCCATCTTCGAAATATATACATTGCCAAATACCCAGAATACCATTGCTTTTTACGGCCACCTCTGGGCATTGTAGCCTTGGCGTGCGCCCACGCTCCCTCAATTGTATTCGTGTGAACACCTGTTTTGGGATCCTTGAAGAGGAGGGAATGGTTGACTTTAAGGTGTTCCAGATCGTGTTCCTTTAGCACGTCGTATGCTTTCCAAAAGTCTGATAACACTGTGGTGCCCGGAATGACCCATGACACGATTATGGGAATCAGAGTATCTGAATCGCGTTTCGGGACCGGGACCATAAAAAACTTTCCTGATTCCCGTTCGATCCCTCCCAAAACCCATACTCCATCGACGCGCTTACCCCTGTGAAACTTTCTTTTCCCCATCTTCGATTCGTCGACTTCAATGGTTTTGCCGGGTCCCCCGATGGCTTGACTCTGAATCATGACAACCTGATATGCCACTTCCTGACAAAACATGCGCCAGTCAACCAATGTTTTCTGGGAAATGTAGAGTTCCCTAGAAACGAACGATTGCGGATTGATGTTATAAACATAGTAGTACACCACCAGCAAAATTTCCCGAAATGACAATTTTGATTTGCCAAAAAAGGACCTATCACGAACCGATTTCTCTGTGTCGCATTGTTTTTTCCTTTTTTTCCTATTGAGACGGCTCTTCGGCAGCGCCAAACAAAGCGATCTATTTTTTCAGGTTTCGCAGTCAATACCATTGCATTTCCACATTTTTGACATTCGCGTGATGCGGCGAGCCATTTTTTTTCTTGAAGCCATCCAAGTATTTGTCTAGGCGACTGACACATATCATGTATTTCAAAAGTTGTGAGATACTCTTCCTCGGGGACATACTCTTCATAATCCTGAAGAAAATTATCAGCTTCGTCTGGACTATCAGGTTCAGACATAACTTACGACTTAAGCAGTAAATGAAAAGGGAATCTGGACTAGCCACACTTGCGAAAACGAAAGTTAAACCAAACCAAAAGTAAAACCAAACCCAAAACGCCCCAAGGTAGAGCAGGACACGTGAATGTTTTTATATTTTTGGTGTGTACTAGGGAGTAATACTGGAAACGACACAACAAGTGTTCAGGTATTGGCGCCTAACGGCGCCGCGCACTCACTTCGCGCCACCCCAACCCCATACTAAATAAAACGACGGGCCGTCTATAATGCCACCTAGAGGACAGTACCAAGCCTTACGCATCAAGAATTGTCCAACCCGATATTCACCCAACCAAAAGAATAACAACGGGCGCATGCGCACGCGACCAATTATATCTAATTTTGAATTAACTATATCTCCTTTACTATTTATTTCCGACAAATAATTTGAACGGCAATAGATTCCTTGCGAAAAATACAATATTATAGAACAATCAAAACAAATATATAGGAGAGGGACCTATTCTTCAAAATAGCCCGGCCCCCTGCACGCGATCACGCTGCTCGCGAAGAGGGGACCGTGGTTGAGCCGAAGTATGTGTTTTTCGGGCACGTGTGCTTTAAAACAAAGGCAAAGTTCTTCGCGTGCTTTCCGATACTAGGCTTAAATACTTAACGAAAATTATTCACAAGTACGTAAAAAAAGTGTCATACAAATTGTAATTATGTCACTTACGGTAACATTTCTAAAAAATAATGAAGTCAGAACAAATACAATAATTACCTTAAGCCTTGTCTGCAGATGCAGTATTGCGTTGGAGGTATAGACTTCAACCTAAGAAACCTCACCCACGAGGAGATAGAGCTAAATATTTTACTAGTCGATTCTAGCTTAATTGTAGCTCGTGGTCGTTAAAAGCTTTTAACCACCACGAGCTACAATTAAGCTATTAAAACGCTTTAAAAGTTAGTTGGTTCACCAATATTCTATAAAACAATTTAAATACCGAGGCGCTACAACGAGTTGAACGAGAGCTGCTGCAGTACAACTAACAATGTGAAAAACTGAAACGACGAAACAACCGTTGACCGTTGATAACTAGATATATGCTAAAGGGCAACTGGAGGCAGCATTGCCAACTTTCGAAAAGCCTATCCCGCGGTCAACGAAAAAAAAACCCCCGGAAAGCCTAGTTGAGGGGGGTTAACTCGCTTATTCTTTTTACGAGTAACACGGTAAAAATATTAATCAAAATTATTTGCCGTACGTACGTATAAACGTATATATATCGTGTATGTCTGTGGGTCTGTCTGTGGGTCTGTCAGGCCTGCGAACGCGTTCGCATTTTCGGGGCAAAGGGTAATCACTGCGTACGCAGTTTCTTAGAATCAGGGAAAAGGTTTTTTCCAAAAGCGCCCTCTTTTTGTCATTGGGTGAAGTATAATTTTTTAATCGGCCGGGATTCGAACCCGAGCCCTCTTGAACGACAGGTGAACGTTCTACCGCAGAACCACGGATACAGTTACGCTTCACTGAAAATTAAAAACTCTTCCGAGGAGAGGTATATTTTGGCAAGCTTGCCAACTTGTTTTTTTTGCCCACCAATAGTGGGCGTTTTATATCCCCATGTAGTAAACGCTTTAAATTTCGTCTGTTTTCTTACTGAATATGAACGCCTATAAAGCGTTCCAATAATACGTAAATCGTTATATCAACGAAACATATGGAAATTCAACCAATATTAAGCATTCGATTGCTACCTGGGATATTTCAACCTGCAATCAACAGTGGTATATTTCCTGATCTATGGAAGTGCACTGTGGTTACACCAGTCTTCAAGAGTGGCTACGCTGGTGACGTAAAAAATTAACGTCCTATATCCCTTCTGTGCTGTTTTGGCAAATTTTTTTGACACCTAAATGCACTCAGTTATTTTTACTTGGTTTAAACCCATTTTAAAAAACTCCAGCACGGATTTATTCAAGGGCGATCTGTTGAGACGAATAACGTGTCTTTCTTAAATGAAGTTATGCCACAAGTCATGGGTCGAGGCCAGGTCGACGTGGTTTCCATTGACTTATCCAAGGCATTCGACCGTGTATCGCACCCTTTGCTAGATAATAGTTCCCTCGGAGAGGAAAAATAGAATTAAGGTAAATTAAGAAGGGTTATAAAAGTTAGTTTACTATGATAACTTAAAATTAAATATACGTAACCAAGCAAACATCGATTTATAATTTCATTTGTTTAATTCCAGTATATACGGATCCATTTTAGATATCAGGTAGCAAATGGTCGCAATTTAATTGATCTGTTCCGAGCATGCACTTCTGCCACAAGGGCGGTGGTGGTGGCCACCAGAGGCTTCGTCCGTTAGGCAATTTATTGGCACTTCTTCCGTTACGCCAGTGATTGCGTACTCCGGGTTCAGCGCTTCTTCCTTTACGAAAATTATCGTGTAATCTGGGTTTGACATTTGTTGAAGCTTCTGAAGAAATAATAGTATTAATTAAAATAATATATGCTAATACCAAGGCACTATTTTAGACTGAAGGAAATACAGGTTGTTAACTAATAAACGATACAGGACCAATAACTTAAAATATGTTTTTATTAAAAATTTTAAATTTTCCGTTAGCAGAACGTACAGGGGGTCACTTGACAACTGAAATTTCCATAACCTTGAATCATGTCTACAAGATTATTCAACATTTATCTTGAGAGCTTGGCCAAATTATGTTACCCAAACCTATTTAATCCTATAATTGGACAGGGAACACGTTTCTAATTGAAACCCACCTTATATTCCCAATGACTCTTGAAACATTTTGAATTTCTTTAAAGATAGTGTTCAAGGTCATGAAATTTTCAGTTGTCAATCGTATCTATGTGTCCTGAAAATTTCATATTCCTAGCTTAAACACATTTTAAGTTATTGTCTTAGTATCTTTTTTTAATTTAACGTCCTGCTCATTTTGAACCGCGGCAGACTTTAATCTTCAAAGTTTCGAACAATATCTTAGTGTAATATTAAGAATGTCCCATTTTTTGTTTTAAGAACTGAAATAGAATTGAAATGGTTGGTTTAATGAGCACCACCGCTGTATCGCAAATTGAACAGTGTGAATATTCAGCGAGTATCAAGCAACTAAAAATGTTGAGCGAATGAGATAACAATATTCTCAGAACCGCTCCGTGATGATGAAATTCTAGAAACTGGCTTGAGTTACCTGTGAGCTACATGTGAGCTAATAATGATTTATAATAAACCCTCATTAACTACATTTTTTCTACTCGAGCGTACTAGCTAGAAACGAGACACTAGCGTAAAGAACAATCTTATATACATTTGATCTGTTTCCAAAATATTTTATAGTTCGTTTTTATGTTGTTGTTGCCACGGAGTAATTTCCTGATCATCAAAGTACTCTGATCATATTTGAAGAATTGTTAATGATACTTTAATAATCATTTGAAACGATTTAATTTCAGTAATTTTTATATTGGAAAATGAAGACACACAAACTTATATTTTTCTTGCTTTAACTTTTTTAAATTATCATAAATATCGTGCAATTAGTTTTACTTCATGACGACCTGAAACACCTATAAGAGTTAATCATTAATATAAAATGTAACTTACCAACCACAAATAATGATATTAACAACAAACAAACTACAATTAAAAGAGCTAACTCCATCGTCGCAGATTTTATAAACATGCACGAATTAAATTTCGCTGACGTCTTAAGATCTAAGTTTCTTTCGTACGGTATTTAAATGTTGTAGGGGCAGATTTTCACTTAAAAAGCACGAGCTTTCAATCTGTTAATTGTACGGGAATAATTAGCGACTGTATGACTTACATCCAATAGTTATTGTTTCTTATCGTACAGTATATACGTAACCAATTAATATTCCAATACACTTAAAAAAACAATTTTCTAAGTAGGATCGCATCCACCTCAATTCGAGTTCATAGTTAGACATACAGGGTGTTAGCATTTTATCGCCCCAGGCATTTTGCACAAAAACCATATTACCGAAAATGTGAAATTTTCAGGATTTACACTATCGGGAAAGGTCGTTCTTATATATAAATTTCAGCACAATCGTGGCATTTTTCACGGTTTTGGATTTTTTTAATGCTAGGTGGCAGACGAAAACGGTCGAGGAAAAAGATGTAGAGCATTTTCGAAAACCATAAATGAAATTCGTTTGGTTGGAATATGTCAATTTGTTACTGAGATATTAGGTCAAGAAAATATACAAGTTGGTAGTAGGTGGCCTTAGCTTTTCCACAAATAATTTAACAGTCTAGTAAGTCAGTTATTTCAAATGCTCACCACAATATCATCCGTGCTGTTCGTGACTTTGAAGATAATGGGAACGTGAATTTCGGATTCCGTCTGCCAGGTCATCGTAACATTAATATAGAAGACACAGTCATCGCCTACCCTCGAGCATGTATAAGAATGGCAAGCTCCGATTTAGACATGTCAACGTGTTATGTCTGGAGTTTCCTTGACCACCATAACTTTCATCCAGACCGTGCCCAGACCGTGCCATGTTGCACCAATGACTTCAATATGGTAATAAGCGACTTGGATTGAAGATTTGAAACTGGTTAAGTACCATGGCCAATGCAAATGAAAATTTCCTCCATTTGCTTCTCGTGTCCGATGAGACATCCCGTTTAACGGACAAAATCACCACATGTGGAACGATTAAAATCCGCACTGGGGATTTCCTCACAACAATCAGGTCCAATTTTGCTTTAACAAACGGGTTGAATTACAAGGGGACTGCGTTATGGGACCATTTTTTCTACCGAATCGGCTAAATTGGGATAACTTCTTGGCCTTCCTACAGAATGAAGAAGCAGAAGCGTTGGAAGATGAACCTTTGATCGACATCCCATAGATTTGGTTCAAACATGACGGTGCGCCTTCTCATAAGCCAAGATGTATGGTACAACTCCTTAACACCGAGTTCCCTGGGCGTTGGATAAAAAGAAACGGCCCAGCGCAATGACTTCCTAGGTCCCCAGATTTGACACCACCGGAATTTTCCCGTGGGGATTCGTGAAGCGGGAAGTTTATAAGACGGCAGTCTTTAATGAAGAAGACTTGCGTCGGAGAATTATTGCAGCGTTTTGACTCGTAACTCCGGGTATGGTCCGTGGTTCATTTCAAAATATGCCGTATCTTGCACGAACGTGTATTGTAGCGGGTGGTTGAATTATTGAACCTCATTAAGTAATAGACGGGTTCATTTGTAAATTTTTTAACACTTTTTCTCAAAATGAATAACCATTAAAAAATTAATTTAATAAACGTTAATTTTTAGGAGTCATACAAAAGTTACAAATTAGATTAGGTTCTTATTAAATTAGTTGTGAAAAGGCTCAAGCCACCTACAACCAAATTTTTATTTTTAGGAGTCATATATTTGAGTGACAAATGGACATATACCGACCAAACCGATTTAATTTAAGGTGTTTTAGTACACTCTACAACTTGTGCATTGACAGTTTTCGTCTACCACCTAGCGTTAATAAAAATCCAACACCGTGCAAAATGTCACGATTTGACTGAAATTCACAAATAATAACGACCTTCCCCGATAGTGTACAACCTGAAAATTTAACATTTCTGGTTATATTGTTTTTGGGCACAATGCCTAGGGCGATCAAATTTTAACACCCTGTAACGTTAACTTTGGAAAATAAGAGAGGAAGTTGATTTTAATTGATGTGGATGTGGTACTTTTTAAGAATATTGTTCTTGAAAGTACTTAGGCACATAAATTGGTTATGCATTGTTAAATAATGCGCGTGATGTTTGTTAGTATATATCTTCATTAAAATTTCATTAAACGAAAAACTAATTAAAATTAAGTATATAAGTAAAATATAGAAATGTTAACTTTAGCTTAAACGTGAATATTATTTTTTAAACTAAAATGTCAAATTGAAGTATTTTTAAAATATTATATTGTTCCATTGTATATATATGTAGTGTATTTTAACTCGTAGAAAGGGCGTGGACATTTTCTTTTGTATATAATTTTGATGCTAACTATTATCCTGTGTAAACCTGGGAATTTTCCACGATACCCCATATAAATACCAGAAAGTGGCTCATTTGTGTTTTGCTAAATTTATAAGCTTACAATAACCCAGTAAGAGCAAAGAAAAATACGAACAGAGCAAGGTTCATAAAAATGCTTGCCGCATAGAATACTTTGATGATCAGAAAATTACTCCGTGGCATAACAATGTAACGCTAAACTGTTAAAATAGTTCAGGAAACCGATCAATTGCAAAAGGAAGGTTTCTTTTTTCGTATTACATAAAGAAATTGTTCAAACCTTAAAAGTTTGTCTGAGAACGATCCAGCCGCGTTCCAAAATAAGCGAAGCCCACGCAACAATGGGGAAATTGTTAAACGATATACCTTAAGCTCTGATTGTTAGTTTTTTTACAAAACGTATCGCGTATGGGAAGATCACTCGGACGACTTTGGTCCAGCCTACGAGAGGAAAATCCCCTTTACGCTCTCTCCCCTCTCACGTAGATATTTGTTAAGTTACCATTGTGACGTCAAAAAAACCGTCAGCCACATCGAGCCGAAACTTTTCCGCGATAAGCATTCCAAGTAGTGGTATGGATTCCTAAACGAATATTGATGTATTTAACGTGTACAGGGTTGTTAACTAAATAACGATACCGGTTCAGTTAATCCAAATGTGTTTTGAAGGTTTCAAGGTCATTCAAAATTTATCCATTAAAAATACAAAGTGGCTTTCATTTTTAAATATGTTCCCCGTCACATTTTAGGATTAAATGGCTTTGAGCCTTCCTAATTTGACCAAGCTCTCGAGAGTTATTTTGAATGTCTTTGAAGACATGCTTCAAGGTCATGGAAATTTCAAGTGACCCCAGCACATCTGTGTCCGAAAAATTCCAAATTCCTTGCTAAGACACATTTGGAGTTACTAGCCTTGTATCGTTTTTAAGTTAACACCATGTATTCTCTTGGGCCTAGGGTGGTGCATTGGGTATTATCCTATATAATTATTATTATTTTATAATGATTATAATTTTTATTTTCTTCAGATACTTCAACAAATGCTGAACCTAAATTACATGACAAGTGGCGTAACGGAAGAAGCGCCGAGCCCTGATTACACGACAACTGGCGTAACGTAAGAAGTGCCGAGCTGGGATTACACGACAACTGGCTGGTGAGTCCAGCAGTGTTTTACCGTCCTGGGGGGTAAATGGCTTTAAAGTTGGCAAGCAGTGCAAGTAAAGGCGTCTTTGCTTTAAACAGTGATTTATTCTGTTTTGTTTAATTTCGGGCAAATTATATGATTTTTTTCGAACAAGAGTTACATTGGAGCGTTTTCTGTTGGCCAAGAAAAGGCTTATAACATTTTAAACATGGTATTAACGAGAACGGCATGTTGAGCTTACCACTAATACCAGGAATATACGATAGGGGGAAAACCATAAAGCTGTCAATTGTTATAACAAGCTTATATTGTAGTGCAAGAATGTGATAAAAACTAAAATAATATTAAGAATAAGAATAAATATAAAATAATAAGAATAAAAATAATTTAAATACTAAGGAAAAGAATAATAATAAAATATTAAGAATTATAAAGTAGTAAGAATAAGAATAATCACAACATATTAAGAATAAGATTAATTATTATTAAATAATAAGAATACGAACAAATAGAAAATTATAAGAATGATAATAATATTATAACAATGAAACGTACACAACAACAGTTGCTTATCGAACCATTAAGGCTGTGTACACCATGGGTTAAGATTAACAAATAAAACAATCGTTGTTTGTGAAGATTGAAATATTTAGAAATGTATACACTAATATGAATGTAGAACTTAGGGATTCAATATAATTAAAAAAAAATAAAAGTTCCTTGTATTAACAAGACAATTTATTTATATATCGAAGCAATAAATTGAAGAATAATTAATTTTTTAACAACAGAATATATGAAAAGAATTAAATTTTTAGAGAGGTTTTCATTAATAAAATTATTATTCAACAGTTGTTAAAATTTCGGAATATATTCAAAATAAAATATCAATAGTGTCGGAAAAACGGTTACACGTTTTTTGCATACGTGAAATTGGAGATATTTCGACAATGCTAGAGAAGGCCATTTTCTGCCTTGCACAATGACTTGGTACAGTCCCGGACAAAAGTTTCTGGACACTTTGTTTTTCAAATATTTTAAAACTTTTTATAGTAGAAAGTCGAATGATACCTTTTTGGAAAGGTTAAAAAATGGAGAATAATTTGGCTATTTTATATTTTTTTTTTATGTGAAGAAATATTTGACCAAGACTTAAAAAATAAAACATCGCCTCTCCAACCAATAGAAATTCGATATTTCTTCGTAGTTTTTTTGGAATTTTAGGATATTGAATAAGCTATAATATATATACCTGAAACATAATTTTTCTAGTTAAGTCCATACATTGAGAGTTTAATATGGATTTTTTTGAGGAGCAAGAGTTCAGGTTTGCGTAAAAGAGTAGAATATTATAAAATAATATGAACTATTTTAGCTAAGATAATATTTATGATTTGAGTGTTGATCGGTATACGTACCTTGTAATAAATTGTTTGCTTTGATACTTATCATCATCAGCATTACAAATGTTATTGTCAATTTCAGTTTAAAGAAGCCGGACATTATCTGAAAATATAAAATACATTTACCATTCCACGTGAATTCACCCAATGATGTTACCATGGGTCAAGCGATTTTTTTTAAATTTTGCACACAGTTTGGTCAGTATTAGTAACGACTAATTCTGAGTTTTTAGCTAAAATTTCCAAGTAGTTATTGAAATTCGCGCTTACAACCACTAGCCCCGGTTTTTCGTGTGGCGCGTTTACGTAATTCGCCCCCTTGAATAAAAGTTGAATATCTTTCTATCAAACCATTAGAAAGTAATGAAAAATTAGTTTCTATGGTAAATTGGAGTGCAGAAGGCAGTAGTCGTGTTAATTGTTTTGTAGATAGCATGGTTTATGAGTTAAAGGCGAAAAAGTAGAAAATATTTGTGAGTAGTTTACCCCCGTCTTTCTGGATACGCGTGGGGGGCGCACAGTGCTTTCCCCCACGCGTCCACAGCTGCGTGAAGGGGGGGAATGAAGCGGGGAATCGCGATTCTGCCCCCCCTCGGGCGCGTGTCACGCGCGTGACCTGAATAATTAATGAGATTAACAGGTGTTTTGAATAATTAATTAGTCGACCTTTCAATCAACCTGTTCAAGGTCAAAAGGGTGAATATTAATGAGCGTGGTATTGTTTAACTAGGTGGATTACTGTTAGGGGTCATTGACCTGTTATATGGATAGTATAGTAACATGTGTTTAGGATCACAAGTAGTTATACTTGTTTATTATATGTTTGAATATTAATTTTTGGCGGGAAAGTGTAAGCGTCACGTGTATAAAAATCAACAAGTGGTTAAACTCTTTAGGTTTATTAATGTACACTTATGTTTGACATGATTTTGGCGGGGAAACGGGTATAGTTTGTACTCTATAGGTCTATTACATGTTTGTACCTTTATAATTAACCGTTAGGGGTAATTGACCTGGTAGCTACATGGTTGAACTGTTAAAGTTTTGGCGCGAATTTAACAAACCGCTACGTAAATATTCCTCGTGCCGCTTGGTAAACACGGAATAATATACAGCTAGTTAACGATAGATTTAAATATTAAAGACTTTTACGACTTTTATAACGGCTCAATACAAGTATAGTTCTTAATACTATAATTTATATACACGATATTATTGATAAACTAACGCAAAATTATAAATAATCGCAGACATGTTCGACTGGTTATATGTTGTCGTAAATGTTTTATGCAATGTACACGTTTAACACGAATAACCGTTTAAAAGTTCATATAGGAGCGACTTGTTTAAGTAACGGTATGGACCCCAAAGCACTACCTTAGTTCATTATAGAAGTGGTAATATTAAAAATGATAGTTTCTTAATCTCATTCTCCTTATCTTTCGCGAACAAAACATGTTCGATTTCTTATTAGACCAGACCGATGGTACCGTAATATAAAACAATGTATACGTAAACGATTTATGTACGTGAGGCATTGTTAGATTAACTTTACACGAAAATGGTTTCCCCTGTTTGGGACAACTAAACCAAAATTGAAACTTGTACAGTTTTCATATCAGGTAATCATGTATCCGAATGAAAATATCCATAGATAGCGACGTATATTTAAGTGGAGAACATTTAAACCATGCGAGGTTATTTGCTAAGTTTGTTGATACTCAAATAAACGTCGCGGCGAGGTCACCATAGCAACGGGGGATTCTCCGCTCAACACCTGTTCTAAATAAATCACAGCGTTAAAAATGGAGATAAACGCGGAGAAAAAAGCATTCCTTTAAAGGAGCGCTAACGCCGTGGAGAGAGATATAGTTCGCGGTAATCAGAGGAGCTCTAACGGCGTAGAGAGATAGTTAGCGGTAATCAGATTCCTCTGTGTCCGACCTGTACTGAACTAACCACATCGCGTTTTATACAAACTAGTTTCGCTTTGTTTTTGTTGTGGAATAATGACTTATAAAGAAAACAAGGACTATGAACTGATTAAACATATAAATAAAGAATTGAAAAAAATGAATCGTCAACTTGAAATGGATTTGATTGCACAAAGAATGAGATATTTTCAAAAAGAGCAAAATTCTCACGAAATGCATTTGGAACGACCCCCAAAAACCGGATTCTTAAAGGCGATAGACGAGTTAGTGGTTTTTATTGATAGCGTGTTAAATGTTATTAACGATAGTTCCTTTGTGTCAACAACAAATGTTGTAAAATATAAATAAAGTCTTAAATTTAAATCAGAGTTTTTTATTTTAAACATAGAAGGATATAAGATAATTTAGAAAAGTGATAACAATTTGACAAACACATTTAATTTCAGGTTCAGAGTTGAAAATTATTTTATAACATTGTATTATTCATTTTTGAGTTTTGTAAAAAAGTTTTATTATCAATTTTATTCAAATAAGCAACCGACCTTGTTTAATTTATGTAAATATTTCGTATAGTGGCAATGTATTCAATATAAATTAGAAAGCTTTCCCTTGCGTCGTTATTAAAAGTTACGTGACGGTAATATATGATACATATGTCATAATAATCAAGTTCAAGTCATCTAGGTACGTAACGATATAAAAATCCGTTAGGAACAACTTGTTTAAAAAGCGTTAAAAAATTGACGTAAATATGGTAAATTTCCTAAAACAATAACAAAGATTGCCACCCTACCCGTTTGAATATGCAACATTAAAGATGGCGGCCAAATCACGTGAATTTTACAAATTACTAAGAGTTCATTTAATAACAGCTAAAAGAGAGTTACAAACTTATATTCAGCCTTTGTCATTTTTATCGGGCTTCCTAACGGTTAATAAAACAACGCTTATAAAACTGATTAATGTTTCCTTTTAAGACCATTTGTTGATTTAACCCCTATCAAATATCTTTACCCCGTTATTAACGTATTGACTATGTTTAAAAAACTTGAAATATCCACTCCCTAATTACTTCACAAACTTTCCCGCGCGTCGTTTTTAAAGGTTAAGTGACGGTAATATATAGTTTTTGATGCATTTACAATGTCATAATAATAATCAGCTAGGCTCAAGCCATCTACCGACTTTTAATGCGACGTTTTATGTTAATATATATATAAAAATCCTTTAGGGACACCTTGTTTAAAAACAAACTTGATCTAAAGTATATATGGCAAATTTACTACAAATAACAGACATGGACACCCTTTTCAATACACAGAACCCGTTTGAATGTGAATCATTAAAGATGGCGGCCAAAACACATGAATTTTCCAGCCAAAAATGACTAACAACCGCTAAAAGAGAGACCACTCGAAACCAGCCTACAAACTTTACCCCGTTCTGTGTTGTAAATATGAATCATTTTTACCGCGCTTCGGGAAGGCGCGTTTAAGAGTCTATACTTTTTATGTGCATAAAGATTAATAACCAAAAACCGTTAAAAATGTGCCCGTATTAGGGGTGACTTATATTTGAAACTTCTACCCGAATCCAAAGATACCAGTCTAGTGGTGAAGCATTGACAAATGTTAAACTTTCACCAGCAATCTTTATGGAAGACCCATTTCAATTACCGTAAATAAGATGATCACGTGACGCTGCTATAATCATTAACGAACCATATAGGGGCAACTTGTTACCCAATGAGACACCCCTGGTGGGACACTATAAAGATGACCACGAATGACAGGTTATAACACGATACAAGCTTTATCCCGTTATGTTCAGTCATTAAAAGTGAATCATTTTGACCACGCTTCCTAACGGTTATTACAACACAGCTTATTATGATGTAACCTTTTATTATACCTTTAACTCTCAATTTCTTCCTAAGAGTTCAACCAAGACACCACTTGTTAATTAATCGATACATTTTCTCCCTAATCATTTCACATGTTAAAGAATTTTCAATTCAAAAATGACTAAGAGTTCTTATAACAACCGCTAAAAGAGAGACCACTCGAAACCAGCCTAAAAGCTTTACCCCGTTATGTGTTGTGAGCGTAAATATGAATCATTTTTACCGCGCTTCCTAACGTTAAAACACAGCTTATAAAACTCATTAATATTTACTTCTTAAGATTACTTAAGACGCTTCCTAACCGTCTTCAGAACATGTTAAATAATTTTCTCGCCAAAATGCTAAAAGCTCAACCATATAACATCCACTAAAAGAGATCACTTGTTCGGGTCCATAATCCTAAAGACGCTTCCTAACCGTTGTCAGGTAATTAAACCATGAAAACGTTTATACTAGTAAATACAAACTTTACCCCCCTCCACTTGTTCATTGATCCTTTTCGCGCTTACATCATCATAAACGCATGTTAAATCCCCGCCAAAAATGCTAATGAGTTGTTAACCATATAGCTACCAGGTCAATTAGCTCTAACGTGTAATTATAAAGGTACAAACTTTACCCGTTTCCCCGCCATAAATTAATATTCAAACATATAATAAACAAGTGTAACTACTTATTGATCGACGCTTACAATTTCCCGCGCTTTTCTAACCGAAACACATGTTAAATTCGCGCCAAAACTTTAACAACCATATAGCTACCAGGTCATGAACCCTAACGGTTAATTATAAAGATACAAACATGTAATAGACCTATAGAGTACAAACTTTACCCGTTTCCCCGCCAAAATCATGTCAAGTGTACATTAATAAACCTAAAGAGTTTAACCACTTGTTGATTTTTATACACGCGACGCTTACACTTTCCCGCCAAAAATTAATATTCAAACATATAATATAACTACTTGTGATCCTAAACACATGTTACTATCTAACAGGTCAATGACCCCTAACGGTAAAACAATACCACGCTCATTAATATTCACCCTTTTTAAAACACTTGCTTACCTACTCTAGTTGATTGACAGGTCAACTAATTAACACCTGTTAATCTCATTAATTATTCAGGTCACGCGCGCGTGACACGCGCCCGAGGGGGGGCGGAATCGCGATTCCCCGCTTCATTCCCCCCCGTCACGCAGCTGGGGACGCGTGGGGGAAAGCACGCTGCGCCCCCCTCGCGTATCCAGGAATACGGCACCTAACTACTTTTGTGTTTTCAGGGGTAACGTACTAAACACTAAGATGATGTGGAAATGTGATAAGTTGACATTTTAAGAAATACCTAGAGAGCTTACGAGCGAAGCTTTCCAGTGATACCAAAAACATACACTTATTGGATTTTGACATAATTTTCCAAAACAAATACCGATTTTTTGATATTTTGAAAATTTTAAATTTATTTAAACACAACAAGTTATTATTTTCTTACCAATTGAAAAGTATTGAATGAAATAGTTATTTTAAATATTTATTGCGAAAAATAAAAAAATACTGTTTAGTAAGTTGAAATTTTAGAAAATTAATTAGTATTAAAACTAAATATGAAACCGTAAAATAATGGTTTACAAAACCATTACAACACTAGATGTAACTGTTACTTATTCCAGTTTTGAGAGTAATGTTTTAATGAATTCCCAATCAATTTCTTTAAGTTCGAATTTTGTAGCTCTAAAACTAGAGGCAATAGGATCAGAAACTAAACATAAAATAGAGATTAAAGGAACGTGGCATATATCATCAATGAGAGGCCATAAGAGATTGTTTGTATTTTCATTTCTTTTCATAAATTTTACTAAAAAGTCATTTTCTTCTCTAAATGTTTCAAGTATTAAAGCAATATACAATGCTTTATCATACATTGTAGCAACATATTGTCCAATAGATATATTTTGAAATGAGATAAAATTTTCAACATTAGATTCTTCGTGAGCTACTTTAACTCGAGAACCAAATTCATCCTCAGATATCCGGTACATCATTATCTCGTACGTCGAAATTGGCACAAATCTGTGGTGGCTTCTTGTGCCAACAATTGTTGAGGCTTCTGAAAGTCTAACGTCAATGGTTTCTATATGTTGTTTGACATCTTCTTTACTAACGTAAAAAAATTTAATAGCAGAAATGTTTAATTCAGCCCACTCAAAGAAATGAATAGGCGTTAAAATTTGATTTTCTGTTGGATTCTGAAGCGATGCTCTTGAAACCAAACGCTTTGCTATACTAAATTTACAAAATTATTGCACGACGGATACTTCATGGTATCCGTCGTGCAATAATTTTGTAAATTTAGTATAGAAATTCCACCATGGTTATAAAATTAAATATTTATGATTAAACGCTTTGCTGTTCCTCCGATTCCGTCACACGGACTTTTTCCGTGACTAGTCGCGAAGAAATTCCAGTCTGCAGTAACGCCGAAATCGAACTCGTAGTGGCAAAGATTTAGGATTGTTTCACAATTTTTGTACTGTGACGCGGCTCCATCACTAAAGTAGTGAACATGTTTTAAGTTTGGTAGAAAAGTAAGGAGGTACTTCATGAAAATATTCATGAAACAATGCACTGACCCCGCACCGTGGTCCATTTCATTGCTAACAATGCAACAGCTTAAACAGTTCAGTTTCGTACCAGATTTGTAATATGTTACGAACGGATGTAGAGTTGCTTGACTATTTTCCCAGCGAAAACCCTGGACAGCGTCTTGGACAATAAATGAACAGTTTTCTGCAAAGTCTAGAAGAGTCACAACGTTGTTTTCTGGTAATTCTTCTTTAAATTTCCTTAGGTAAGAAGCCTGTGATTTGCTAATGAAATGATGTGGAATCGCTTTCTTCACACGCTCACAAAAATTCGCAACATAATCACTCAAGCTTTCTTTAACGTCAATTAGTTTGGTTCGTCCATCTACATGTAGCCATAACTTATACGCAATTTCATCATCGTGGTCTACTTCGGCTTCTTCGAATAATACCATCAGATATTTCGAAAACAACTCAATTCCAGGACACTTTTCGCAACCGTGAAGCATGCATCGATGTTGCAAACTTGCTTCAAAATAAGCGCTTTATAATCAATTTTAACAGGTAAAGCAACAGTCATCAACTTTATATTTTGGTGAATTTCGCAGACGCATTCATTATGGACTCCTTTGGACGAGACAGTTAAGCACCACTTTGGTCTAAGGCTACAAAACGTGGAAAATACAATTTTCAAGTCTGGGTGAATAGTTTTAAATTGTATATATATCTCTCGTATGTTGGATAGAAGGAGCCTTTTTTGTTTTTGAATTTTAGTCCCGTCCAGTCGAATCGTTACAAACTCTTTCTTACCAGGAAACATTCTCGATACATCATCCTCTTCATAAAATGAAGAAGCTTTAACTTGTACATCCATAGATAATTTATAACCACGTTTTTGATCTATGTCTGGCAAAATTCCGAACTCACTCCTAAGTGCACGGGCTCTTTTCGTCTTGTATTCGGATACATTGAACTCTTGGGATACTCTCGCTATTGACCACGATTTAGGGACTAAAGTGAGTAATTTCAACCTGTCTTTTGTACTGGAATTTCCAACTTTTTCCTTTAATTCTTTAATAAATGAAACAAAATCACTGGAACTAGAACAACACGGGTCAGTAGCTTCTTCACTAATATTGAGCACTTTGCATAACTTTACGTTTTCCATACGACTGTCGCTGATGTGACATTAATCCATGCAACTTTATAGGCGATGTTTCAAAAACTTGTAAGGACTCATTCAAAGTCTCCAGCTCTATTGACTTTATCTCTTCTGGATTTGAAAGGGGTTGGCTTACTTCTCCTAAACTGTCCGTTATGTCGCTCTGCGACGAGTAGGACACTGAGCTGGACTGGAAGTCTTTAGGGTAATAAATCTATTGCAACAGTTTTTACAGAGTTTCTGACCTGGTTTTACTTTCCTTTCCGTGATTTGATTGATAATTAAACAATCTTCTGAAGAAATAACCTTTGTAAGAGTAGGACCACGTATTGGATTTTTGTGCACTTGAAATGGATCACAACATTTTAATTGCAGTGATGAATATCTTGTAAGCATCGCGCAATAATGGTGGTAACATAATGTTTTTATACAACCTTTGTCTATGCTTGACCTTACTGCAATGAGGTAAAGATCTTCATCGTCAGTTTGAGACAAATCCAAAAATTCAGTTTTCCTTGTATACACACATTAATGTGACAAATTTCGTTGTTGATTTCACCGACAGAGCAGCATGGTGAAGAACTAACATCCATTTTATAATATAAATTTTAATGCTATAAAACTATATCTACTCAAGATACTAAGTACTACTATCAGATATTTTAAAGTTAATAAGATTCCATTACGGACAAGCGAGGCTCCAGTAAAATGCAATCTACACTGCCGCTATTGTCCGTATTACTGCGGAGATCACAGTCCCAAAAAATCTAGAAAACCGCATGCTACGTATACAAAGTTCGTGAGTAATACGAAACGGGTGTTCCCCCCTTATAACCTTGACATTTTTTCAACTCCCACGGGGACGTTAGAGGTGAATCGGAGAGCCCCGAGGTCAAAAATTTCAACCCAACAAACAGTAATTTAAATTTTTTTTAAAAGAAAAGTAATAAACATAAGTAAGACACCGAGCGATTTCTTTTAATAGTAGTCTGTCATAGAGCGATTGCGTAATCGGACGTTTTGCAACAAGAAAAGCTCCCTTTCTTACAATTTTCGTTGGCAAAATAGCTGCCAGTTTCTGGTACGAGTGAAAACACGTGTATATTTCAAATTAGAAAATAACTACAAGTTAAGCGGATGTTAATAAAAGTTATTTTTATCCCCCCGGTTTAATAATTCATCATTATTTCCTCAAAGTAAGCGTTATTTACACTTTGAAAGCATTTCAATTTTCACTCGGTGATTTCGCGGGTATCGTTACTTGTTAGTTTTCAAAGAATAACTGCAATTCGCGAAAGCTTGTTAATCCTTGGTCACATAATGACTTACGTTGTCATTGGCGAAACAGACTATCAATAAAAACATTGCATTGGGTGAATAGGAAGTGTCATACTTTTTTTAGTATGTAAATTATGATTTTATGCAATAAACATTTAAAATAACTATATTCAATGTTTAATGTGTTTGTTTTATTTTTAATTATACCAAGATATCCGTATTTCATTCAATTCTCTTCAATTAGTAAGAAAATAATAACTTGTTGTGTTTAAATAAATTTAAAATTTTCAAAATATCAAAAAATCGGTATTTGTTTAGGAAAATTATGTCAAAATCCAATAAGTGTATGTTTTTTGGTATCACTGGAAAGCTTCGCTCGTAAGCTCTCTAGGTATTTCTTAAAATGTCAACTTATCACATTTCCACATCATCTTATAGTGTTTATAGTGTTTAGTACGTTACCCCTGAAAACACAAATATTTTCTACTTTTTCACTTATAACTCATAAACTTTGCTATCTACAAAACAATTAACACGACACTGCGTTTTTCACCCCAGTTTACCCTAGAAACTAATTTTTCATTAATTTCTAATGGTTAGATAGAAAGATATTCAACTTTTATTCAAGGGGGGCGAATTACGTAAACGCGCCACACGAAAAACCGGGGCTAGTGGTTGTAAGCGCGAATTTCAATAACTACTTGGAAATTTTAGCTAAAAACTCAGAATTAGCCGTTACTAATACTGACCAAACTGTGTGCAAAATTAAAAAAAAATCGCTTGACCCATGGTAACATCATTGGGTGAATTCACGTGGAATGGCTTTTTAAAAACAAACTAATTTAATTCAAACATTTATTCTAAATCTTTCGAATTGTCTCTTTAATGGCTTAAAATATTAACAGTGGCCAAGTGGGCTAGTAAGGTTATGATAAAATAACCAATGTTTACTTTCAAATTTATTTTCGATTAAAATTAAATCATAAATTTAATAACATGCAGACAGTGTAACGATCTTTTTTAGGATAAGTTAAAATAACGGAAATTTTAAGTTGATTGTGTGCCGTTGAATGTGATATAATTGACGTATTAAGAAAATAGAAGCTATTCGATGTGCGCAATAAATTCGCTTAATTTGTTTTACGAAACTCTCTTGTATTTCAAATAAAATACAGCCTACAGGATTAATTTTACCATATGCTTATTTCAAATCCATTTTTATATTAATGCGTCTCATGATTATCTTTATTGATACTTATTTTTCCAAATACCAATAAAACCACTTCCTCTAAAAAGTATGCACAAATATCTATAAAAATATGTATAAAATTTTCATTTTTAAAATTGTTTTTGGTTTTCGTTGTAAAATTTTAATTCGCCTCAAAAGCCTATAACAAAAAGGTGCAGAAACGTGGAACAAATTTAACTGTATCAGTGATTATTGTGCCTGCAATACCCGGTGAAAGTAAGGACCATTGCATTCTAAACAAAATATAGCTCTTTTTGCTGAAAACTAATTTTGCCACTTCCATATTCAACGCAAGCCTTTAGGTTGCCAATCTGAAAGGATTGAGTCATCCACCAAACCCGTCCCTTTGAAAAATTAATTTACGCGACCCTGTCTAGAATGCTTATTGTCTTTAAGGTAGTTGGTTCCTGCCTCTTTGGGTCCGTACGTGTCTCAATTAAACATATATTTTTATTTTCGGTCAACTTAAATATTGATACTGTATGTACAATTGTATGATTATGAAATAATATGCAATAACTTAAAGACATGCACGCAAGCAATATCACTAAGCTCCAAAAATCGTTTAAGAATTTTAACCACTATGGTTTTAAAAATTTAAAGGAGAAATTCTTATGAAAAATCTGTTAAGGAAAGTTACGTTCGTTTACTTTCTGGTTTTGAGATCTTCGAAAGATGACGCAATAGATGAGAGGGTAATGTGTGCTTGGGATTTGTGTTATGATGTTATGACCTAGAGCAAATTGTTTTATCTAATGACAAAAAGGCTATCAATTATTAGCTTTGGATCGTTTTAGGTGGGCACTCTGCATATGTGAAAGATGAAACTACGAAACCAATACAGGCTCCATCTTATTTTCAACATATAAGAACTGGAACCGGAGCCCTTCTGCTTGGCAGGCGAGTGATCTTCCAGAGACCCCACGACGTATATTACGCCACGGTATTTAGAAAAACCGCTCTTGAGAATGTCAATTTTCCTTTACGATAATATTAACGTATTAAAGTTAATATATACTTTTATATTTTTGATATTTATTAGTTATATGAAAATTCAAATGTTTTAATTATTTTATCATAAAATACAGTCTTGTCCAGGAAATGAACGCGTGCCATATTTTAAGCAGGCATGTTGTTTAACGCTGAAAATTAAAAATATCACAGGCCTACTATTACGAGGCGAGGAATATTTTGCCTCTTCAACATGTTAGTATGTTAAATACAAATTCCAATTTTCCTTTACATTTTCTTTCTAGTTTCCGTTTCCCTAAAATAATCGAAGACTTAGTTTTAGGGCCGATATATTTGAGATCCAACATTGACACAGCTGTTAAGTCTGGTTATATATTGTAACTCATAATAATACATCGGTTTACTTCAGTTTAGACTTGGTTGTCGTCATATCCAATTCTTAATCTCCTGAAATAGTTATTTTTCCAACTTCCTAGTTAGGAAATCGTCCAAAAGAACACCTACTTCACGTCAAAAGTCACAGCGAAACAAACTTAATAACCAGTTAAATACAATATGTTATTCAATAAACTTGAGAAATTCATTAGAAGATTTAAAAAATTAATTGTCCCAGCTGTAGTTGATATAAAAAATTTGCAAAAATTTATTTTGGTTCTGTTAAAATTAACTTACGTTTAACTGAGTTTTAAGGTTATAAAAAACCAGAAGGATTTTATAGAGATGTCTATTATTTGTAAGCTAAAACAATATGAAAAAATCAATGGCTAGATTTATCTATTTTTAAAGTTCAAGCTTTTAGGGTTAGTATTATATCCTGTTCAACGTCGTCAGATATGTACAATTGGTTATTGTTATAGTATATCATCTCAAACCACAGTTTTTTGTATTAAATACTTTAAATTACACAGTTATATATAAAACCAAAATCAATTTGATTAAATTTAATATAAATAAAAATCAGTATTTGACACGTTAACAACAACGAAGCTTAAAAATAAAACCAATGTAATAAAGTATTCTATTAAGATAGGCTTAAAGAAAGTTTAAATTAATTGCAGTATGTTTTTTTTCATTTTTTATAATTAAAGTTATGTTTAAAAGCCAGCCTCGACTATATCAAAAGGTAGATTTTTTAAGGGTGTTATTTTTAACTAGCGAGAAATCTATCTTAATTTAGAATTTTTTATAAAATCCATGGAATAAATAACTTATTAAAATATGAAAATAAAGAGTGACACGCATGGATCTAATTAAATTTATTGGGGTGAATAGAATCTAATACTTTAAACACTGAGATTTTCACCCGAAAATGTTTGCCAACAACATAACATTAAAAACGACAACAAACTATTTAAATACATCAATCATACACTGTAAATATAATCTGAAAGCATGCACAAAATTCCAAATTATTAACTATTACAACAAAAGAAATTACTGAAGAGAAGACCCAACTCTTTTTCTCTATTGCTGTTTTTAATACAGATATTGGTTATTGATCATTCCGCAACATTTCGCATCCTCAAACCCATTATTAAGATTAATCGGTTTGATAGTAGCATTATTAATCTAAACAGATTCTACGAAACGGCGTTTAAACAAATTACCCTCTTTATACAAAATTTCCGGTTCTTCAAAAATCAACATGCAATCATTATTAGAACTCCAAATATGTACAGCCAGGCCATTTTCAATATTTCCTGTTTTTATACAATATTTATGGCCCTCAAATCTTTTCCATAATGGGCGCTTTGTTTCAGTTATACACCACTGATCGATTATCTAATATGTAAATATTATGTCTTTTTGGTTAGCAAGCCCGTCCGAAAATACGTTTTATATTTACACCACCTCTATTAATTAGAGTAACATTTATAATAATAATCAGCTAAGCTAATACCCAAGGCACCACCTTAGGCCTAAGTCATCAAGTGACATTAATGTTTTCCTTGCAATCTAGACACTTTTTAACTTACATTTTCAAAATACGGTAACACTAGTGTGGGATTCATTTCCTTATTCGTGGGTATACAATTTTTATTAATTTTCTCATAAAAAATATTTTCTACTACTTAAGATAGGTAACCTGAATTTATTAGTTGATCTTTAATCACGTTCTTATCACTTATAGGGTTGTCCGAAATAGACTCTATTCTATGTTTAAGGACTTCACAACACATATTTTCATTGGTTTTATTATATTTACAGTGTATGATTGATGTATTTATTTAGTTTGTGATCGTTTTTAATGTTTAGTTGGGTTGAAAGCTCAGTTTTTAAAGTATTGGGTTTTACTGACCCCAAATAAATTTAATTTGATCCATGCGTGTCTCTCTTAATTTTCAAATCAAAATTTTAGTTAAATCTATATAGATGCTTTGACGCCATCTCTCGGTGGCAATGGAAAATTACATACAAAATACCGAAAGTATAAAGCATTTTCAAAATTATTTTTGTTACAATATATTTATAGTATGTACGTATTGCAATAGCCATGCAAAGGGGTAACGCTGCTTCTATTTTAAGCACGTTTCCTCCGGGAGCTTCGTTGGCGGTCTACATAGATCCTCTATTTTAATGTAATTTTCTTTTTTAAGTTAAAATAAAGTGTATATACTTGAATGAATAAGGGTATTTGAAATAACTTCATACAAAAAAAAACATTACTTAACACACTGAAAGCAGAATAATTTATATGGAATATTATTTATTTATTAATTACATTAGGTTCTTATTAAAAATAAAATACAGACACCTTTAAGGCAAGCAAATATAGCTATCATGTTTATACTCAGAAAAGTATTTTCTGTATTTATGTATTGAAGAATCCAAAAATATAAAAACAACGTCTAATGCCTCTTTCACACTACCCGCTTTGTCAGCTGACCTGGTCCATATGACAAGTCAGGCAATATGAACGTTCTACCTGACCTGATTCAAGTCGTCCCGACAAAAATCAGGAAAGGCGATTTCCAATGAGTGAATGGAAATTGACACGCGGCTGACCAACATGATAAAAAAATAATTTGTTTTTGTTTACCGTGCAGGGTCAAAGGCTTGGCTTTGGCATCGAAGAAAGCATCGGCATTCTTTTCGGTATTGGTCCATTTGATCGATAAATATGTGATCGACAGTCGATCATTATACGTTGCAATTGATCGAATCCCATTTGTCATTTGTTTCATAAGATCGAACCTTCAAATGATCGAATACTATTCGATCGAATTCAAAAGTATTTATAGTACCAGTTGCTATGTTTTTATTTTACCGAAAGTCAATATGAAGTGCAGAAGGAATAATGATGGAATAATTCATTGCTTAAGAGCAGAAGGAATAATGATGGAATAATTCATTTCTTTAACCATATTAAGCCACAAAGATGAAGAGATTTTTACTTTATACACTATATTGTAACGACTACTCCGCCACGAGAATTGTGCAGCAACCAATTCCCCGAGGTCCGCGCTCCCGGCCACCAGCCTACACCGCCACGAGGATCGTGCAGCAGCCAATTTCCTGAAGTCCACGCTGCCGGTATAAATAGGAGAGACACAGCCACAATTGGACAAGTCGAGCCGAGCTCTCTCGCCGTTCCAGTTCTACCACAACTCGTTCCCGCTCTGCCGTCAGCCGTCGTTCCCGCTCTGCCGTCCGCCGCCGTTCCCGCTCTGCCGTCAGCCGCCGTTCCAGCTTCGCCGCCAACCGCCGTTGCTGTTTCGCCGCGCCTCTCCGCTCCCGCTCTGCCGCAGCCGTCGACGCCTACCGATGAACGGTACCATCTCCGGCCAAGGACCGTCCAGCCGAATTACAAAGTTTAACTGATTGTAAATAAGTTATTCCGAATAAATAATTTGAATTAAAACCAGTCGTTTCACTGGTGGAGGCGCCGGCTCGAAACCAGTGTAACCATGTCGCTCCCGCTGCCGCCGTTCAAGGGAAAACCGTCCGAAGATATCGACGCCTGGTTAAAAAGATTAAGTCGCATCGCTACATTATCTAAATGGGAAGCAGCTAGTTGGCCAACGTATCTTGCCCTCAACCTCGACGGCATCGCATCTATCTACTGGGATAATATTCTCGATACTAATCCACCTGCAACATGGGACGCCGCCAAGGCCCTCCTTTCGGCCACGTTCGGGAAACCCGTCGATGTTGCCGAGATTGAAAGGCGTCTCTTCACTCGTCGCCAAGGCCCATCGGAACTGTACGAGCTATATTGCGCCGACGTTCTTAATCTATGCAGCAAACTTGGCCGTGTCGTCGATGAACAGGAGAAAATCCGTTGCTTACCTCGTGGACTTATTCCTAATCTTGTTCAAGGGGCGATCCAGTCCGAGCCGGTGACCGTCGACGAACTCAATGCTACCATCAAGTTGCTCATCACCGCCAGAGACGCCGCTGCCCGCAGTCGGGCTGCCGCGAAGCAAGCCCAAGCATCGGCGGAACGTCCTGATGCCACCCGGATGCTCAATTTCCAGCCGAGAAACGTTCAAATGCCGGCTTTACAACAAACGGGCCCCGCTTTACCGTATCACGCTGCTTTACCTGTTCAATACCAGCCACGACCCGCCGCTTCGTATTCTCAACGTCTTGCTTTGATGCCACGCCGACAGCCACAGCAGCAGCATTCCGTACCGACGCCACTGTGACGCTCCGATCAGATGCGCACTCCAGAAGGTCGTCCAGTGTGCTTCAACTGTAACCAGATCGGCCATGTTGCCAAATAGTGCGTGATCCCACAAGCCTTGCCGTTCCACTCTGCGGTTCCGGGAAACTACTCCCAGCGGCCGTAGACGAAGAGGGCACGCCCGCTGACCATTTATCAACCACCTCTTCCAACAACACCTTGATTCGACGACAGTGCCAAGTTAATGGTGCTCCAGCCACAGCGTTAATTGATCCAGGAGCTGCCGTTTCCGCCATCAGCCAGCAGTTCATCGACGCGCGTCCCATGCCGGTGCAGTCTTATCATATGCCGATAAAGTCTGCCAGTGGTCACGTAACTTTCTCGTCGGGTCGGGTACAGGCGGAGATCATTCTCGACGGCAATACGACAACTACTTCAGCTCTCATTCTACCCAATTTACCAGCGGATGTTCTGCTGGGTATTGACTGGTGCCGGCACACTAAACTCGTTTTAGACTTCGATTCTGACGATGTTTTGCATTTTCCGCCCGCAACGCCAGAGCCTGTTTATCCAGATGCAACTTTCCTCGAAGATCTACCAGGCAATCAACCCAACTTCGAAGATGCTCCTGTCGTGGCCTTCCTGGATATCGATTCACCCATGACGCTGAAGCCTTGGTCCGAGATACTTCTCCCTATCAAACTCGCAAAGTCCGTCGACTACGATGATGCTTACTTACGCCTAGCCGCGAACTGAGTCGCAAAACTGGCCTCTCCGCGCCTTATGCCATTCTTCCGTTAAAAGCTGATATCGTCACCGCCGTCGGAAATCTTTCTTTCGAAGATAAGATTATTCAGCCAAAGATGAAAATTGGTACCATTGAAAATTTTTGCCGATCTGTCGCTGCCGTTTCGCAAGTAAATCACATGACTGTTTCCGATCCTGATGCATGGCAACGTTCCACCATAAGCGATACATTGCGAAACACCGAACTAACCACCGTCCAATCAGTCCTGAAAGAATTCGGACATTGTTTCAAGAAAGCCGAAGACCCTCTCCGCCGTTCTCGATTACCACCGCATATCATCGACACGCAGGGCCACCTCCCTGTTCATTTACCACCGAGGCGCACGTCCTTCGCAGAGCGGGACATTATTTGCGAGGAAGTCCGTAAGATGATGCACGACAAAATCATTCGACCACCCTCCAGTCCCTGGTCTGCTCGGGTCCGCCTAGTCGCCAAGAAAGATGGTTCTCCCCGATTTTGTATCGACTTTCGCCGCCGTAACGACCTGACGAAACGGGACGTGTACCCGCTGCCAAGGATTGACGATGCTCTTGATAGACTACACGGTGCTAAATATTTCAGCACAATGGACCTCGCCAAGGGATACTGGCAAATCCCCCTCGCCGAAACGGACAAGGAGAAAACGGCTTTCTGCACGCCGGATGGTCTCTTTGAATTCAATGTCTTGCCGATGGGTCTTGCAAATGCTGCCGCTACATTTCAACGTACTATGGATGTCGTCCTCGCCGGGTTGAAATGGAATACTTGTCTAGTTTATCTTGACGACATCGTGGTATTCTCAGAGACATTCGACACCCATATAGGCCGCCTCCGCCAAGTCGAATTAGCGAAGCCGGTCTCTCGTTGAACGCCGAAAAATGCCGATTTGCATGCAGCTCTATGACGTATCTTGGGCACATCATTTCCGAGAAGGGCGTTATGCCGGATCCAGCGAAGACTAAAGCCGTCGATAACTTCCCATCTCCATCCAATCGTCGCGATTTGCAATCATTCCTGGGGCTTTGCTCATATTATCGCCGCTTTGTCAAGAGTTTTGCGAAGATTGCTCGCCCATTAACAGAACTGACGAGCCCTTCTGCCGTTTTCCAATGGGGTTCATCACAGCAACGAGCATTCGAGGCATTGAAAGAGAAACTCACACAACCACCCATATTGTGCCACTTTGATCCCCAGCTGCCCACCGAAATCCATCCCGACGCATCAAACAAAGGAATCTGAGCTGTCTTATCGCAACGTAAAGATGGGATCGACCATGTCGTAGCCTACGCTAGTCGATCATTAACAAGTCCCGAGATCAACTACAGCACAACGGAGAAGGAATGTTTCGCACTAATTTGGGCCTTGAAACAATTTCGCCCTTAGATATACGGACGACGTGTACTCATTATCACCGACCATCACGCGCTTTGTTGGTTACAATCTCTGAAGGATCCTCATGGGCGTCTAGCTCGATGGTCACTACAAGTACAGGAACAAGATATGGAAATAATCCACCGTAGCGGACGACGCCACTCCAATGCCGATTGTCTCAGCCGACTTGTAGTTGATGAGACGACGGATGCCGGTCCAATAAACTCCTTGTCGATCTGCCCGATGTACCTTCCTTGCAAAAAGCCGATCCAGTTTATGGTCCTATAATTACACATCTTCAAGATCCTTCTTCGTCAGTCTCGGACGCACTCCAGCCCTCGGGCGGCTAAATATATTCTGACTGACGACGTCCTCTATCGCAAAGCCCAGAAACGACCTTTACTGGCTGTTCCAGAAACTCTGCGCACTGATGTCCTCCACGCGGCTCACGATCAGCCTTCAGCCGGCCATATGGGATTTTTCAAGACGTTCCGGCGAATATCAGAACGCTATTACTGGCCGAAGTTACAGAAGTCCGTCGAACGCTACGTCCGCACATGTGCACTTTGTCAGAGCCGTAAATCTCCAACAACCGGCCCGATAGGACGGCTTCAACCTCTACCTTGCCCGGAACAACCATTCGAACGAGTCGGGATGGACTTTCTGGGGCCTTTCCCTCAATCACGGCAAGGCAACACCTTCATATTGGTCTGCACAGACTACCTAACGAAGTGGGCCGAAATCATTTTTCATAGACCAAGTCGTTTTTCGCCATGGTTGCCCGAAAGAACTTTTAACAGACAGAGGAACTCAGTTCATGGCAAAGTTGACGGCAGAAATTCTCCGTCAGGTTGGGACTCGGCACCTTCGCACCACCGCGTATCACCCACAGACGAATGGTCTCACTGAACGCCTGAACAAAACGTTGGCCGACATGCTGTCCATGTACGTCGACGAAGATCACCGTAATTGGGATGATGCGATACCTGGCGTCACGTTCGCCTACAACACAGCAGTTCAAGAGTCAACGAGAGCCAGCCCATTTTCACTCGTCTACGGTCGCGACCCGTTCACCCCATTAGATCGCACTTTACCGATAGCCGAAGTTCTTCCATCCGTTGAAACTACCGTTCAAGAAGCTCGAGACATCGCACGTATTAACGCCGAAGCAGCGCAAATACGCCAAGCCGCCCATTACGACGACCGCCGACATGACGACGCCTTCACTCCAGGGCAATGGGTTTACGTACAGAAGCCGACTAGGAAGAGAGGCCGTGCCGAGAAGCTCCTACATCAATTCCACGGACCGTATCAAATTATTCGACGTTGTGGTCCAGTTACCGTTTCCGTCGAAACAATCCTGGTCGCCGCCGTCCCATCGAAACCATCCATGTGTCACGGATGAAGCCAGCATATTTGCGGGATACCGATGACAACAGACCCGGGTCGGGTCTTCTGGAGAGGGGGAGTAATGTAACGACTACTCCGCCACGAGGATTGTGCAGCAACCAATTCCCCGAGGTCCGCGCTCCCGGCCACCAGCCTACACCGCCACGAGGATCGTGCAGCAGCCAATTCCCCGAAGTCCGCGCTGCCGGTATAAATAGGAGAGACACATCCACAATTGGACAAGTCGAGCCGAGTTCTTTCGCCGTTCCAGTTCTACCACACCTCGTTCCCGCTCTGCCGTCAGCCGTCGTTCCCGCTCTGCCGTCCGCCGCCGTTCCCGCTCTGCCGTCCGCCGCCGTTCCCGCTCTGCCGTCCGCCGCCGTTCCCGCTCTGCCGTCAGCTGCCGTTCCAGCTTCGCCGCGCCTCTCCGCTCCCGCTCTGCCGCAGCCGTCGACGCCTACTGATGAACGGTACCATCTCCGGCCAAGGACCGTCCAGCCGAATTACAAAGTTTAACTGATTGTAAATAAGTTATCCCGAATAAATACTTTGAATTAAAACCAGTTGTTTCAATATGATGGAATTGTTTATGACATCGACGATAACGGCCCGTTGTTTTTGATATATATAAATAGGGTCAGGTCAGGTTAGGTTGATGTACGCGCGCCGTAGGCGCGTATGTACCGTTGTATACGAGGGGTCTGACCTCATTCACGGCCCTTCTATTGCTAAAAATTAGGTACAGCGTTCGTTTTTTTAATAGGTCTTTCTATTAATTATGTCCGAGATAATATTTTGTTTTCTACGTCACTGCGCTCAGGTTTTTTTCTGTATATTATTTTTTTAATTTTTGTTGTTAAATTGTAAACAAATTAATTAATTTATTAAATTTGAATATGCATATTTCTGTTGTTTGTTTTAGTTTCTTATTATGGAAAAGTACTATGGTTATCTTTCTTTAGTCCAGTTTAAAGAAATAATTATTATTCATAGAGTCTACTGTATCTCATTCTGACTAGATGTTGCCTTTTCGATTTACTCCCAAAAACTAGTAGTTTTGCCCTACAGTAGCGTTCGATCATTTGGGAATCGATCAAATAGATTCAAACCTTCTTTTCCTTTTTGAATAAATGTTTTCATCCTTAAGATAATCGTTAGAGTTTCGTTACGGAGTTCGCGTTAGCCTAACGAGAAAAGTATGGAATATGACCCCAGGGATCGAATCTAGCTTCTCGTCCTGCGAAGCGAAAGAGCTTACCACTCTCCCACCCACCGCGCGATATACTCCATTAATGAAATTGTCGGCCGAAATAGGCACCAGGAAACCGGCAGCTTTCTTGGTTCAAAGTTTCAAACTTTTTAGGCAATTTTAGTGAATATTATGGATGTTAAAGAGGCTGAAATATTCTTCGAAAATTTCTACCCCGTTTATCGAAAACTGGACTGGTTGTCAAAAATGTTACTTTACATGTACAACGATAATAATAGAAAGAGTGTTAGTTTAGATTATCAAAGCCAAGGATAAATAAGCTACTACTGATTTGGATATGAACAATCTCCGGACCAGTTTGGAAGGGAAAATTGACACAAAAGATCGAATTTCACAAAGATAAGAACTATCAGAAAATTTACATTTGTAAAGTTTTATTTTTATTATCCCGTGTCTCTTGAAGAAATAGAACGGTTTTGAATATATATTTCGTTTAGTTGAAAGCGAAACTTTTGGCACTCAATGTGCTGCTAAATCTGTTAAGATGTTTCCCCAACTTGTCTTTGAGAAGTTTTGCAACGGTACACTATGGGTAAGGAATAATAATAATTATGTATCCTTATAAATTTCCAAATCCTATAATAGTAATGTTTATTAAGACATTTTAGTAATATAGCGATTTTTAAACCATTTTCTATTTGAATTTAATTTTTTTTGTATAAATATTCTGCTTTACGAATAATGAACCTGATTTTACAAAATATTTTATCGACAGAGGAGGCCGTTTGGAGTTATTATTCACAACGCGTTGCAGGTTTGGAGCAGATTTACGGTCGTGAAAATTATTGTAGTAGTAGAAACGGGGAGCTGTTAGCAGCAATGTCGTATTGGTGACTAGTCGAGGAATACGCGATGTTCTTTTAGTTTAAAAACTATTCGGTATTGTTTTAAACAGTTTTTAAAATGGCTAACGTTCTGCAAAACATCTGTAATTCGACGTTTTGGGTAAGATTGCGTATTTAAACTTTTTATTTTATAGTCGTAGAAACAATAATAAGACTAAAACTACTAAGAGTTATTTCAAAATCTTTTTTTAATTTTATCAGACTTCTTTATATAAACGAAATCTCTCGGGTTAATAAGAATTTTTTTCCAAAACGCATGTTGATATAAACATGTTAGCTTAATTAGATAAATACTTTAAGCCATAGTTGACATTTTACCCCGATATTTTAATTTCGTGACATGACTTAAGGATTTTCTAAGAAATTTAAACATTTCTCAAACTAGACTTACATATTAAACTTATTATTTACCATGGTGAATATTAGTAGAAATTATGTTTAATTCAGAGAAAACGGCATGGTATTAGAAGATAAAACTTATTTTATACAAGACGTTTCGAGCCGAGGCTCTTCTTCAGTCGTTCGAAACGTCTTGTATAAAATAAGTTTTATCTTCTAATACCATGCCGTTTTCTCTGAATTAAACATAATTTCTACTAACTTACATGTTTTTTCAAAAAGATTTAAAAAAAGGTATTTCCATTAAAAAGTAACGAAAATTTGTTTAGATAAAATATTTTTTGGCCGAGTGCTTCTTAATATTATGTTATAAATTGGCTCTCATATATAACTAGAAAGGGCTTTTTCTCTTACCCATACGATAATGTTAAAAACATAAGACTAGAATAAGTACATCCCTAAACTGCTTGTTTTGTGAAACGTATCATTAAGTTGTGTATTTCTTTGACCGTGGAATATGGTTTATAACGTTGCAAATGTCACTACGCAGTTTTGTTTCTACAATTTACCCGTACTTTGAAGTAGTAACGACGTCAAAACATGTGCACATCCAAGGGTAGTCGGCGTATTCGCTCCCATTGAAATGGGCCCTGTTGATGTCTCAAAGGAAACCTAGCCACTAATTAGGTTAATTGTATTAACTATAAAATTACTATATAAAAAATTGGACAACACATTAAAGTAGATATAAAACGTCTGCTAACCAAGAACACGGCGGAAAATTGTGTAAAAGGGAAGCGCCGTTACCGCGTTGCACTGCAATTGAGATCCGTTGGGTAAAGTATTCGGTTGCGCAGGGCTCGCCTGATACTCCGCGAAATCTTTGCCCTATAAGGTGAACCAAGGCACGGCCGCCTTTCCAAAAAGAGCTGAGAGTCTCGATATTCACGGCCTTCAACCCAGTATATATGACATCCTTCTCCGTTTCAGCCTGGGTTGCTAACTAGAGAGTGGCGTTGGAAGAAGAAGCTTAATAAGATGGCGCTAGAGGGTCGGTACAAGTAAAATCCCAAACGAGAGATTTCCCGACGGACCAAGGGACGAGCGACATTCCGTCGGGTCACTTTCCATCATCGTTTTAAAATTACATTGACCGCACTGTGACGGGAGTGCCGGCCCGAGCTCTTTTTGCAGCTCAACCCATGAGTGCGGTGGGAATCAACGGCATTTCTGAATACGCACGTGTGTGGGAAACATATTTGGGCACCTAGCCGAATACCGACGGCGATACGAAACGAGTCGTTGTCCAAATGGGTACCGAGACATGGCGATGGAAGAGCGTTCAAACAAGCGCCAGACTCCTTGGATTTTACCGACAGCAGGCGTGGCTAGACAGTAGACAGTAGACATGGCGTGGTCGGACAAACGCGCGATAGTTTGGTCAGCCCTAGGATTCTCACACGCACTTTGATATATCCTAACGTCAGTAAACAGAGCTGTGGACCCCGAGCAAAGATGCCACTGGTCGAGGGTGGCGCGAAAGACAGGGTCGACAGGATCCGCGAAAATGGGGGGAGGAGGTCACGCAGCGGAGCTGGTAAAAGATAACAAGAAAGCTGGGAGGGTAAGCTTCGACGCGTATCCCAGCCCTGCTCCGGACACGGGTAGAGATGACAGCCCATGGTTCCTCTTCCATCAGCGTTTTAGTGACGTGCTGAAACGCCATACGGAGAGTGTTGTCGAATGCCTAAATACCAGCCTCGCATTTCTAGATTGGGGCGCAGCGAAGAAGGTACGAAAGCTTTGGAATTGCCATGGAATTTCTCAGCAAGAAACTTTTCCGCAATGGCCTCTTCTGAGAGTGGCGCACCCAAAAGCGTGAAGCTGGCATGAGCGATGATTTTAACTCAAGGGGCCGCCGCGTCGAACATAAAAGTTAGGTGAGCTTCATCGAAGGCGCCCGAATTAAGGATTAGAAGCTCGCATTTAGATGAATTCAGCTCGAGGCCTATATCAGCGGGAAGTTCTTGGAGGAGAGTCAAGTCACGAAGTACGATGTCCGGACGGTAACCGAGGGTGGAGTCGTCAAGATACCAAATGTTGAGTTCGGAAGAGATACGAGAGGCCACCTTTTGAGCTATGAGACAAAATAGTGCCGGATCTAGAGGGTCGTCTTGTTGGGCACCACGCTCGGAAGATATTACGGAGTTATCGAAGGTGAGGAAGGATGCGTTCATATAGCATTGGCGTAGGAAAAGATAGAGTTGCGGCGAATGATGTTGAACCAGCATGCGGGTAATTGGCATAGCGGTGAGCGGCATGAGCTGCTGTCTAGGCTCCACCTCGAGTGCCGAAACCCAACTGCGTAGGTCGAAAGACGGGACCGATATTTGGTATGACTTAGGAGCAGGCCACCTTGGCGACCAGACGACGAAGCGTACAACCCACAGCTATATGCCGAACCCCGCCGTCTATCTTCAGTAGAGTGCACAAACTAGCGCCATACAAAACCGGGCAGAGTTCAGAAGGGACCTGACCACTAAGAGATATATTTAAGGAGAAATAAAAATGAGACGTCCTCATTGGATGACATTTTCGTAATAACATATATCTATTTGAATTTCCAGAACAAGATTGGTACCAACCAGCGTGATTTTAATTTTATTATTTTGTGTAATTATCATTTTTTGAAACCAAATTTCTTTATTCACGTTGATTATTTTTCTGCCTGAAATCATTAAACTTGACGTGAAAACTCATGATACATTTTAAATTTCAGAATTACAATTTAACATCCCCTGTAGCATTAGGGTGTCGGTCAAGAGTCGGATATGGGTCTAAAAGTCGTTTTCAGGTCGCCGACTGTATGCCGACTCAAATTGTTCAATTTTATTAAACCCCAAAAATTACAAATTTCCATTTTGAGACTTTATAAAGTCGGCAAGTCGACTTTAATGTACAGTCGATATGCCGACTTGATAAGGACCACACAAGTATTTTTTTCATATTTTTAAAATAATTGTATTTTATTGTATAATTATACTTGAAGTTAATTTTTACTAATTATGATTAATTAATTTTTAGAAATTAATTTGCATAAGAAGTTACTTCCCCTGTAGCAAATTAGAGTCGGGCCGACGTCGGCAAAAGGTACTAAACACTAAAGTCGGCCGACCTTTGGATTGAGGGTCGAAATGTCGTAGGGGTAAAATGGTAAAACGTCGACTCTTTAACGCCAATTAGCCTAATAGACCTAAGAACCGACTCCGAAACGACGTCGGGCCGACTTTATATTAATGCTTATTTCCGACCCAAAACTGATCTCATTATTAGATTTTCGAATACAAATAAGTTTGAAGAAGAAATAAAAGTGAAAAAAAATTCATCATCATCAAATAGTCAGAAAATAATTAAAATATCCCCTTTCCTAAATAAATATGGTCGGTTTCATAAAGTTAATGTCGAATCCAATAATTAAATGTAAGGTCTATTTTAAGTTGGATAATGGTCGGCATACCGACTATAAATAGTCCCAAAAAAGGATTTACGGTTTTAGTGTCGAAAAACGTTTCGACGTTTTTAGGTCGGCATTTGGTCGTCGACTATAAACCATTGAATTGGGAATAATACTGGTAGAATTAAAATTACGATTCCAGTTGCCATGGTTACGCGGGACCTAAAATGATAAGACTGTACGAAATTCATCTTTATAATTAGGTGGTAGCGCCATCTATATTTTGTAAAGTTATATGGCTAAAAATAAATAATGATTAGCTAACTCACCGTAACTTTAGTTAAAAAGAATCGTGTTGACAGAATAAAATTGTTTTTAAACAACTTCAAGGGTTTGTTTGTTACGAGAAATCATAGATTTCAATTTCGCAAAAAAAAAAATCAATTGCAATAGTTGCCACCAATAGAGACAGATGCCCCCACGGTAGAACGATAAAGTTGATAAAGTCTCCTTATGGAACGAAATTGGTTCCGCCCCAGCCAGATTTAGTTGTACCTCTATTTATTCCCAGCTCAATGCTATAAATCGACTTTTTAACCGTACCCCGACTCTAAACCAAAGACTAAATAGATTGGCGTGATCAATGGCTCAACCTGCATTCGATAGCAGACGGCGACGCTGGTCAAAATTTTCCCCGCGCTTCAGAGTGTTGCTAGTGGCGCCTCTAACGGCTGGTCAAAGGCTTCTCCCGTGTTTCGAAAGTGTTAATAGGTTTTTTGTATGGAGACGCCTGTCTAGTAAGCGAAGCGTATATAGTCTTTGCTCTAAACCAACTTCATGTGTTACAGGGGTTTGCGATTTACGATATTATTTCAAAATATTAATTCCTGATTTTTATTGATATTGATTAATTATACTCTAAATAGATTAAAAAATTTAAAATGTATTAATAAATAGGCTTATTGATACGAGCACAAACGTTTTTCAAACGCTTCATAGTTTAAAAAATTCAAAAGCACGAGTTAATACTTTCGCAGCGCCATCTCCGGACTAGCAGCATGTTAGAAGTTTATTGGCGAACTCGCTTGATATGAGAGGTGTAATTGTTGACTTGTGCGCTTAATTTTATATTCTAAATTAATGGAAAAATCATTGAAATCTTGAGAAATACATTAAATCTAAACTAACAAAGTAAGTTTTTCAATAATATATCTATATAATATAATATCTATATCAATTAATTATAGCTTTGTGAACAATGTTTTGCATGAGCTGTTAGGCCTTGGCAATTACAAGGTCATGTGTTTTATAAATAACATATAAAATAGACTACAACATCAAAAGATAATGATATTTGATAAAAGTATTTGAATTGTAATTGTGTTTACGTATTAAAATCTAGAAGCTTAATTAAAATGTTTCTTTTCTATATCACTACTATATTAATTCTATGTACTTCGCCAAAAGATTTTCAGACTTGTATATTGTTTGGATTAGTTCTATTAATATAAATAGCTAATTTTTATTGAAAATTATTATCGATTCAATCTCAGCTAAATTACTGTTAAGGCATCAAATTGGTATTAAGTGGGAGTTCCGAAGAGCGATTTAATTTGACGTCGGCACAACGTCGTTTCACAGTCGGAATTGTATGTTTATGAAGTCGGCTCATAGTCATTTCTGAGTCGGCCCATAGTCCTTTCTGAGTCGGCCCATAGTCCTTTCTGAGTCGGCCCATAGTCCTTTCTGAGTCGGCCCATAGTCCTTTCTGAGTCGGCCCATAGTCCTTTCTGAGTCGGCCCATAGTCCTTTCTGAGTCGGCCCATAGTCCTTTCTGAGTCGGCCCATAGTCCTTTCTGAGTCGGCCCATAGTCATTTCTGAGTCGGCCCATAGTCATTTCTGAGTCGGTTCATAGTCATTTCTGAGTCGGCCCATAGTCCTTTCTGAGTCGGTCCATAGTCCTTTCTGAGTAGGACATACATCGGAAGTGAGTCGAATTTTTTTGTCGATCGACGGTCGGCCGACTACTTTTCTACTAGGACATTTCGACCTTTCAGAGTGGGGTGGCCCGACAGTAGGTCGACCTTTCTGTTTTAAGACACTAGCCGACGTCGGCCCGACTCTTAAATGCTACAGGGGATGGTACACAAACAATCCCGATTTCACGCCGTGTTTTCAAAACACTGTGTTGGCTTGGGTTCCATGTTTTTTTCTGTGGCTTTTTATCGTTTTCGAAGTTCTGTCATTCAGGAAGTCATTTAGTATGGACATACCTTGGTCCTACCTTAATCTAACCAAAATGGTAAGTAAAAACGTAGAAATCATTTTAAAATATGTAATTTGTTTTAGTATTCGACATTCGAATCTCAGATAGCAATTAAAAGTTTATGTAATAGTATGAAATAGTTTATGAAGTTAAACTTACGTCAGATATGATTTTATTTTCATATATAGTGTAGATATTATTACTGTCGGAATTCAGAAATATTGGGGAACGTGTTTATTAACATCAATGTATTTTGTAATAAATTTGTGTTAATAAGTATATAAAAATCAATATATTATGTAAGAATTTTATTTATAATAATTTATTTAATATTATTTTAATATAAAATACCGTCTTGGCCAGGAATTGAACCCGGATCATAATCATAGCTGGCGGATCATTAACAGATGAGTCATTCATTGTCACATCTTCAAATTGAAAATAAATATTATCATGGAGAAATAACAGGATAAGTTTAAACTTTCCAAGCTATTTAGCATCTACTTTCAAAATTAATTTACTTAGCCCAAAGGCTGAGTCGGCCCTCCTGTTATTTTTCCATGGACCAACTCTTCTGAGGAGAGGTAATATTACGTCCTTGGCCGATTCGTTCAATCTTAAAACCTTCCAGTGGTAATTTTGCTTAGTTACACCAAAAATTAGGATTGAAATGACTGTAGTAATATCCTACGGAAACTTGTTGCATCTCATTTATCCTCAATTGCACTCCGTGACAGTAGAGTAAATTTGGTTCTTGAAAACTTCAATTAATTTTTATCTATTTTGGGCTCCTTCTTTAAAAAAGTTGATGACACTCTTTGGTACTCTCACATTTTGAAATTATAATATTTTTCATTTTTAGGGAATAACAACTGTCGTTATAGCTTTAAGTGTTGTCAAAATAGCCTTCAAGACACGCCTTGAAAAGATATCAGCGGAAGTTTTGGCAGAATTAGTCAAATGCGCAACATATGTAAGTACAAATTTCAATTGTATATCGTTGTACAAATTCCATCTAAAATCTTTTTTTTGGCGTCTCGTTAGTTGTTAAAACAATAAAAATAATTACTTAAATACTAAAAAGTTTGCCATACTTAAACTAACAAGAACTTACCAGAAATTTCAAAATTCACAAAGAGATAAAGTATAATGTGAATTCATTTTGCTCAAGCATTTCAAAATATTGATATATAATTTGAAAAGAACATGTTCTAAAATTTCGTACTGGTATGGCACGCCAAACAGGACAAAATTGAGTTCATTTCTTGTGATAAACTTTTTTGTCTTGTGAGAAACATTTTTGTCTTGGGAGAAACATATTTTGTCTTGGGAGAAACATTTTTGTCTTGGGAGAAACATTTTTTGGTCTTGGGAGAAACTTTTTTGGGTCTTGTGAGAAACTTTTTTGGGTCTTGTGAGAAACTTTTTTGGGTCTTGTGAGAAACTTTTTTGGGTCTTGGGAGAAACTTTTTTGGGTCTTGTGAGAAACATTTTTTGGTCTTGGGAGAAACTTTTTTGGGTCTTGGGAGAAACATTTTTTGGTCTTGGGAGAAACTTTTTTGGGTCTTGTGAGAAACTTTTTTGGGTCTTGGGAGAAACTTTTTTGGGTCTTGTGAGAAACATTTTTTGGTCTTGGGAGAAACTTTTTTGGGTCTTGTGAGAAACTTTTTTGTCTTGGGAGAATCATTTTTTGTCTTGGGAGAAACATATTTTGTCTTGTGAGAAACTTTTTTGTCTTGGGAGAAACATTTTTTGTCTTGGGAGAAACACTTTATGGTCTTGGGAGAAACTTTTTTTCGTCTTGTGAGGAACATTTTTTGGTCTTGGGAGAAACACTTTATGGTCTTGGGAGAAACTTTTTTGGGTCTTGTGAGAAACATTTTTTGGTCTTGGGATAAACTTTTTTTCGTCGTGGGAGAAACTTTTTTTCGTCTTAGGAGATAACTTGAATTTGCTGGGATAAAATCATTTCGGGCCGCACGGAGAAAGAGAGGGAAGCCGCGTGGAGAGAACGTTAGTAGCCGCACGGGGCGAGAAAGCGTAGCGCATGCGTTGAAACATTTATCTCCTCTTGGAGAACTTTTTGGCGTCGCGTCTTGTAAAACTTTTTCGCCTCTTGGATAACTTTTTAAGGCCTCTCCCCTCCCCTCTCTCGAAAATAAGGCGGTAAATTTGAATTTTAGGATTTCTCTTATCGTACTAAATATTATTCACGTTATATTATTAGTAATTAAAATATTTAAATCCATAGCAAATAATTAATGTTACTAAGTTCGGGTTAAATATTGAATTAATTTAAACGATTAAATATAGTTCTTATAATCAAATCGCGATTAATTGTAAAAGTTTCAATAAATAATTACAAAAAGTACACAAGACCACACCGAAGGTAAGTTAATTTCGATGATTAAGTTTGCACACTTGGTCGGTTAAAAACGATTAAATCATGATTAAAATGATTAAATGAACTAAATCGTGACAAAATCAAGTTAGTTATTCAATTGTTTAAATCTCGATTAAGCGGATTACATTTCGATTAAGCCGATTAAATCTCGATTAAACCGATTAAATCTGATTAACTCACGATTAATTATATTGCTATACTCCTGCCATTTTGAATAGACAGCTATGGGCCTGTTGCAAAAGCCCTAGCGAAAGTGCTAACCAATAGAATTTAACAAATGCGATTCTAGCAAAGCAGACTGTTGCAACAGGTCCTAAGCATCAGAATCTTTTCACAGACGTTATTCCGCCGCAAGGTGGGCGGAATGGTTTTCAAAAACAAAATTAATTTTTAGATGGAGGAGAACTCGCGACGGAACGATCTAAATTATACACTACACTAAATAATATCCAAACGCTTCTAGATAGCGAAAAAACACGAAAACATCAAATTATATCTTAAAACAAAAATCAATAAGTAGTAAAATTAGTTGGTGGAATTTAAAATTATTAGCATAATACACATTTAAACCAAACTTTCATATTTTGATAAAATAGTGGGATATATAAAATAAGTGATTTATCAAAATACATATCTTAATCTACATTAATAAGTGTAATCAGAAGCCTATAATAAGAGAAACCTCTAACTCCCTATACCACCAACGTAAAACTTTTGAAACGTCTTGTTTTCGACAATGAGCAAAGAAGGTTAACGCGGCCTAGGATTAGCAAATCTCGTGAACGCTACATTTAGTCTTTGTAGCGAAAAAGTAGTTTGCTCTCCAAATCTGAAACGTATCCTTGGTTTAAAATTTTAAACGAAAAAGACGGGCAAGGCTTAACGTTTTTCAAAACTTATTGATAAAATTATAGGGTGATATCGCCTTCAGAATTACGACTATTGTTAATTAGTATGAATATTTATTATTGCAAATAATAGTTCTAACATTTATTACCTTTATAATGGATAAATTACCAAGTTCAATCAAAACGAGGCGAGTCTCAACATTTAAAATCCCTAGCAAAATCCTATTAACTTCAGATTTCAAGTGATTTCAATATTTATTTGATTAAAGTTACTAATGCTACTAAATTTACGTTGATTGCACAACCGAAGTCCCTCGGTATGAATATATCGAAAGGACTATATTTTCTGGCCACATATCGGCTTAACAAATCTGTATCCCTCCGTATACCTCTAGTTCGAAAACGAGAATTTTGAGCGAGTTAGAGGCTTCTCTTATTATAGGCTTCTGGTGTAATTGACCTGGGGGCGGCTATAATCATTGAGGTATATACATTTCAATATCGAAAACATTTATACAAAACGTTCATACTTCGATTCGCAGAATACGTATGATTAAAACATCAAGAAATTAACATTTCAATCTACTTTAATAAGCGTAATTAACAAGATAAAAATTGGCCGGGGGGTGCCTATATTTAATGAAATATATGCATTTCAAATATCGAAAAATGTGTTGGTTATTTCTGTTAGAGATCGCTGTATCCTAGGATTTTTATTTTATATTTTCTAGCAGTCCTGCCTTTGCATCTCATGCTAATAAACGCATATTCTATTGTTCCTAACTTGATTAGACTTTTACTTCTTATTTCCAGTTATAATAATTTCCCTTGCAACAAAATGGGGGGGGGTTACACTGATAATAGAAAAGGTTCATTTGAAAGTTCAATTTAAAAAAAGTTTCAGTATTGAACAAATTAAGGTCCATATTATACATACAACAGGGCCGTCTTTCCCATTGGGCAAAAAGGACACAACCTTAGGCAGGAGCGGATCCAGGCCATCAAGTAAGGAGGGGCGATCATGGGCATTCAAAAGTCCTCTGCTATTTCTTCACAAATTTAGTTGGCAAGTATTAAAGTAGATGGCGCTATCGTTTCTAAGCTCGAAGCCTATATTGAGCGTGAAAATGTAACGTGGAGCTCTCATTTTCGTTTGCTTAAACGAAGTACTTTCTACAACTAGAAAGTCTAGTATACTCTAGTATCTATAAATATATTTCAATAACTTCAAAAATTGTTATGTTTTTTCAAGTATAAACCATCGGACGGTCATTGTTCAAAAAAGGGGTAATTAAAGTTCAAAAATTAACTATCGGAGGTTCCTACTCCAACCAAGGTTCAAAGGGAGTTCAAAAATTAATCATACCCTAGCAGCGCAAAGAAATCGGCCCGACGGTGTCATTTTTCCGTCGGTCCTACTTGCCCAAAAGCCGTCCACTATCTGCTCGAAATATGACCGTCAGCCGACTGCACGTTTAATAGTCCAGATTTAGCCGTCCGCGGTGTACTACCCTAGTAGCAAAAAAGTGCTAGCTCAGCCAAAGAGTATAAAAACTACGTAACCTAGAGATATAATAACGGTCGAAAGCAGTAAAGGAAGTTGTAGCAACCGGGGGGGAAGGCACTCAGTGAATTTGCACTTCAAATTTCGGTACCGCAGCGCCACTACGGCACGGCAGTATTTAGTACAATAAATAATAAAACCGTAGAAAAATGGCAGTTACGGTGTTGCGGAGGTGCTAAATTTGGCATTTTGGATATTTAATTGTCTAATATCTGTCAATTCAAAAAAGTGACAGTAATTGGTTACTGTTTCGTGATTTTTTTAGTTAGAATTTGTGGATTCGTTGTTTCGGTGTTTATTTTCAAAAAGTGAAGAATAAGGCGTTTGTTCTCTAACGTTGCCAAGTCCTAAAGGTAATCAATTCCTTAAGGAATTTTCAAGAATGTTGAACTAAATTAAAATGATTGCCACTTAAAACTGCCGTAGTGGCGCTGCGGTACCGAAATTTGAAGTGCAAATTCACTGAGTGACTTCCCCCCCGGTTGCTACAACTTCCTTTACTGCTTTCGACCGTCATTATATCTCTAGGTTACGTAGTTTTTATACTCTTTGGCTCAGCGCTGTCGAAAAGGCACCGGAGATTACTGCCGGCCAACTGTGAATTAGAGTGGGAGGCATGAAGTACCCGGCCAACACCACGTTTTAGTGATAGCTATCTTTAGGCGGCCCAGCACTCATCCGATCTGTAGCCACCATTAATAGGACCAGTTTGCCTACACAATTTCACATGCCACGCTTTATAAGCACGCGTATGTTAAAAATAACTAAAACACTAAACTAACAAGGAGACGACCCGAGGTGTAACACACCGATTTCGTTCAAACTCGGGAGTTTGGTAGACTTTCATGTAACTTGAAAAACCCTAAAGGGAAATCTCTCCATAGGTAACCGTTTCGCCATGGCAACCAGAAATGTTTTTGACAACACAAAATGGCAATTTTCCCATTGAAAATAACATGGGAATCTGACCAAATTTAAGGGTACCCCCTGTCACAATTTTGAAAAAATAAAAAAAAATTGAAAATGCTAAAAAATAAAAAATTTAATATGGAGAAGCTGAAGAGGGGAATCAGCGATTGTGCTGCCTTGGCAGACAAAGTTAGTGTTAGAGCTTCAAAGCTCAACAACCCTAGGGTTATCCTTTATGGTGTTGATGAGGACATCGTAAAGGAAGAAATTGTTGCTAAGCTTATAAGCAACAATAAGCTCTCCTGCAAGGAGACGGATATTGTCCCTAAGTTCTCGCTGAGGAACAGGAAGGGTGGTGTTAACTGGGTGCTGGAGGGGCCTCCAGCCCTGCTTAATTCGTGGAAGGCGAAAAAGAAGCTCAATTTGGGCTACTCTGTGGTTGGAGTCAAAAGTTATGTGTATCTTCCAAGATGCTTTAAGTGCATGAAGATTGGACACATAGAAGGTGGGTGCATTGAGAATAGAAGGTATTGTTCCCTATGCTCAGAGGATCACAGCTACAAGGATTGTAAGAGTGATCTTAAAACTTGCAGAAACTGTGCCCTGAGTAATAGGGACAAGAATACCAAACACAACACTGCGCATTCAGCCCTGGATGGCCAGTGTCCTGTGTATAAGAAGGAGTTGGAGTTTCTAAAGAGTAGAACCAACTATGGAGGTGAGTAGGAAGCTAAGCTGTCTGCAGGTCAACTTAGGCAAGGGCAAAACTGCAACCTCTGCGCTTAGGCAGTCTTGCCAGGAAGGCTCTATAGACATTGCCTTACTACAGGAACCATATGCAATTAACGGTCGGGTAATAGGTTTACCCATGGGAACAAGGATCGTATGTTCCCAGGACAATCCAAAGGCAGCTGTAGCTGTCTTCAACCCTCAGGCACAAGTGATCGTGCTCTACGAAGACTCTCACATGGTTGTGGTGGACGTGCTTTTGGGGAATCTAAGCTTATGCCTGTTCTCCATTTACATACCACCAAATGATGACATTGAATTCCATATCGATAAGATTGCGAATCAATTGGAAGTACAGAGTGGAAAAAAGGTTATCTCGTGTGGTGACTTTAACGCCCATCACGCGCTTTGGGGATCAAAGCATCACGATGAGAGGGGTAGGTTGTTAATCGACTTGTTCAACTCGTTTGATTTGAATGTCGAGAACGATCCGGGTAGCGGCCCGACGTTCTGGACCGTTAATGGTAAGAGTTGGGTGGATCTTACGGTATCCAGTATGGCAATTGCGAGTAGAGTAATTGAATGGCGTGTCAGCAACGAGGAAACATGCAGTGATCACAAATACATTTTCTTTGAAATTGGTGATCTTGTCCTGGAGAATGACTCGAATGCAATTCGTGTCAAGGATATCGATCTTGAAAGGTTACAAGATATTATCGTGCCTGACTTGGAGAGGTTGATGGAGTCTCCACTCAACAATGAGGTTGAGGTCGAGGCATGCGCGGTGGAGATTAATAATCTCATTATTGAGCGTTCGAAAGAATGTTCAAGGTTGCGTAAGAATAAGGGGTACAAGTCCACTCCCTGGTGGACGAGCGAACTCAGTGAGAAGAGGAAGGAGTTACGAACGCTCAGGAGGAGGTTCCAAAGAACCAGGGACCATGCAGCCCGGGAGGCGCTAAAGGTCGAGTACCGTCGTGAGTCAAAAAGCTATAAAGCACTTATAGCGGACTCAAAGCTTAAGTCCTGGCAGGATTTCTGCACTAGGGTTTCAAGGGAGGATCCTTTCTCCCTACCCTATAAGTTGGCCACAAAGAAGGTCAAATGTAAGAATGCATTAAATTGCATCAAGAAACCGAATGGTTCTTTGACCTCAGGTATTGAGGAGACGTGGTCTACTCTGATGGATACTCTTTTTAAAGAGGACTCCTTAAATGATGATGAGGAGGTTCATACGACAATAAGGGAGTCATTGCACGAAGACTTCATGAGTCAGAATGATGAGCCATTTACGAGTGATGAGGTCTTGGAGACTATCAACTCTTTTAAGAAGGGCAAGGCTCCTGGTGAGGATGGTATCACCATCGAGCTCTTCAAGATATTTTTCTTAGCTTGCCCAGCGTTGTTTGTCAGGCTTTTCAACACTTGCCTCAGTATGGGATACTTCCCAAAACTTTGGAAGGTTGCTAAGTTAGTTTTTCTTTATAAAGAAGGCAGAGACAGGCAGGACGCTAAGGCCTACAGGCCAATCTCGCTTCTTCCGGTGGTAGGGAAGGTGCTTGATAAGCTGTTGTCAAGAAGGTTGTATTACTTTCTCCACAGCAACAAATTGCTTAGCGATAAGCAATTTGGGTTTAGACATAGTCGATCCACGACTCACTGTCTAACCAATATGGTGAACCAAATCAGGGATAACAAAGAAAATAATTGTCACACCAGTCTGATATCTCTAGATATCGAGGGTGCTTTTGACAATGTGTGGATTCCAGGAATCCTACACGGTTTAAGGAACTTTAAGTGTCCGAAGAACATATATGAGACATATGTTAACTATCTAAAGGATAGAGTTGCAGTGGTGAGGGCAGGTAGTACCTGTGTACGGAGAGTACTGACCCGCGGCTGCCCTCAGGGTTCATGCAGTGGACCTCTGCTATTCAATGTGGTTATGGATAGCGCACTGAGGATTGAGTATCCAGAGGATTCTCTAATCCAAGCCTTCGCGGATGACTTGCAGTCATTATTTTGGGGCACGTCCAGGCGTGCTCTCGAAACCACGGGTAAGGTGATCGTGGATAAATTGACTAAGTGGAGCCAAGTCTATAAGCTGAGTTTTTCCATTAAAAAGTCGGCGGCTATCACCTTCGCCGCAAAATCCATAATGAAAAGGCTCCCAATCTATAAGATGGGAGCCGTCAACATTGCAAATGTTGACAAGTTGAAAGTTGTCGGTGTCACCATCGACAGCAAGCTTTCCTTTCTTCCTCATCTCGAGGAAGTAAGTGTCCGGGTGACGAAGCTGGTGCAAAGCATTGCTTGTTTTGCAAAGGTTGAGTGGGGCCTCGACCATAAAGCGTTAAGGACTATCTACAATGGGTGTATTGTGAGAGTAGTGGCTTACGCTTGCGGTGCTTGGTGGAAGAGCACGCAAAATAGTGTGATGGTGAGGAAGTTGAGCTCAATTCAGAGAATTGCGGCCCTTCGTATTACTTGTGCTTACCGGACTGTCTCGAGCGATGCGCTGCGGATCCTTGCTGGTATTCAACCGTTAGACCTGGTGGTGAGTCAGGAAGCTGCTGTGTTCAGGTCCTTTTCTTTTAGGGAAGACAGTAAGCATTGTGGGGTGGAGTTACGTGGTGGTAACTACCTCTACCCAGGCGACCCATGGGAGGACCACCCAGCGGTCAGTAGCAGTATAAACATCACAGAGCAACTACCCAATGGCAATGGGATAGAGGTGTTTACTGACGGTTCGTTATCCGGTCGGGGTGCCGGAGTGGCATTTGCTGTGTACAGAGATGGTGTGGAAGTGTACAATGAGGTCACTCGCATTAATGGTAAGGTGGATGCGTTTTCTCTTGAGCTGTTAGCAATACACGAGGGTATTTGCTGGTTAAGGACGCATGGTCAACGTCCTGGTGATGGTGCAACGGTTTTTACAGATTGTCTTTTTGCTATTAACGCATTAAGCAATCATAAAAACAATCATGGTTTATGCCATGATATCCGTAAGGTGTTAAAACGGATGGAGACTCAAGTCAACTTTACTTGGATAAAGTCGCACACTGGGTGTGTAGGGAATGAAAGGGCTGACTTTCTTGCAAAATCAGCAACCGATCTTCCCGAGGAGAAGGAGATGAAGCCAACTAAGTTGGTGATTAAAAGGTGGCTCAATGAGGTGACGACTCAAAGGTGGCAGGAGTCATGGGATGAGAGTGAGAAGGGAAAGGTAACTAAGAGGTACTTTCCTAAGGTCAATGGTAGCTTCAATACGAATTACTATTTGACGCAAATCCTAAGTGGACATGGTAAGTTCCCACTCTACCTGTTCAACTTGGGTCATATTGCATCGCCCAAATGCATATGCGGTGCTCTGGAAGCAGACTCAGAGCACTATGTTCGTAATTGTCCTAGAACGAACCATTTGTTAAGGAGACCAATCCGCGAGAATGGTCTCCACAATCTGGATAACGAAACGATCAACGATCTTGAACGCGTAATGCGTTATATCGTTGTGAATTTTGACGAACTCACGAGTGAGTCGTGAGTAGGAGATGCAGGTATACGGGTGTATACCGTTGTGTGTATGTATTTTAGGAAGCATTTCCTATCTTTGTATACAGGTCGACGGCTCGGCCGGGACAGATGATGAGTAACCCCTGTAATGCTTTGGCGGTGCACGGGGTATATAAATACAACAATCTGATGTCACAATTTTGAAAAAATAAAAAAAAATTGAAAATGCTAAAAAATAAAAAATTTAAATAAAAAATAATGAAAAGTTCGAAATTTATCAAAATTGTGACAGGGGGTATCCTCAAAATTGGTCAAATTCCCATGTCATTTTCAATGGGAAAATTTCCATTTTGTGTTGGCAAAACGGTTGCCTATGGAGAAATTTCCCTTTAGAGTTTTTCAAGTTACATGAAGGTCTACCAAACCCCCGAGTTTGAACCAAATCGGTGTGTTACACCTCGGGTCGTCTCCTTTGTAAGTGTCGCTATGATAAAAGAGTAAGAAAAACACTATAATCCCCGTTACGTGGTTTTCCCTGGACACTTCACAGGCTGCTTTTCATTTTACGCTTTTGTTCCGTAGCAACTATAATTCGCCATTATCTCATAAGCGCGCCCTGCCTTCGACTTCAGGGGCAAATAAAACGTCACGTGACCACGGAATCTCCACGTGTATTTAAACAAGCCAGCGTGCGTTTTTCTAACGGTCTATTAGCGATTTAAACAGTAAGTATTTAAAAACCCTTTACACAGAGCATAATATAAAATGTATAAATATTTCTCGAGAGAGCAAACAATATTTTTATTTTTAATAGTTCCAAAAATCGCGAAAAAGAGGGCAACCGTGTTTCGCGAGTCATCACTTGTCTTGCCACTAAAGAGTAAATTTTTACCCCCGAACGTGGGTCTTCTCCCTAGTTCAGTAATTCGTCCATGGTGAAACCCATTGAGAAAAGATTCGTAAATAATTCACAAACTATTTACTTAATAAATAAATATAAAAAATGTAAACCAAAAAAATATACTGTATATCATACAATTAACAATCCCTATAAATAAATTTAAGTTCGTTTTTGGAAATTTCACATCATACAAATCAATAATATTCAAGGTCATAATTGTTTATGTAATATGATTTCGAACAACATTTTGACTAAAACTTCTTAAATATAGCCGCTCCAGGACAATTCTTTGCTTATGAATAAAGAATTAAATGAGAATTACTTTGAATTTAATTCTTGATGGGTTTCACCAGACGGATTTTGAGAAATCACGTATTTATTATGACCACCTATTATTTCGAAATATGGACGTTTTGTATAAATGTGTGCGATACTGAAATGCATAGCCCCTAGGCCAATTTTTGTCTTATAAATTACGCTTATTTATGTAAATTAAGATGTTAAATTTTTGATGGGTTTCACCAGGCGGATTTTGGGAAACCACGTAGCCTATTTAATATTTTATCGAAAGAACGACATTTTGTTTAAATGTGTAATATGTTAATCATTTTAAATTCCACCAACTAATTTTAATTACTAATTGCTTTTAATCTTAAGATATAATTTACTTGATCGTGGTTTTCGTGTTTTTTCGCTATCTAGAAGCGTTTGGATATTATTTAGTATAGTGTATAATTTAGATCGTTCCGTCGCGAGTTCTCCTCCATCTAAAAATTAATTTTGTTTTTGAAAACCATTCCGCCCACCTTGCGGCGGAATAACGTCTGTGAAAAGATTCTGATGCTTAGGACCTGTTGCAACAGTCTGCTTTGCTAGAATCGCATTTGTTAAATTCTATTGGTTAGCACTTTCGCTAGGGCTTTTGCAACAGGCCCATAGCTGTCTATTCAAAATGGCCGGAGTATAGCAATATAATTAATCGTGAGTTAATCAGATTTAATCGGTTTAATCGAGATTTAATCGGCTTAATCGAAATGTAATCCGCTTAATCGAGATTTAAACAATTGAATAACTAACTTGATTTTGTCACGATTTAGTTCATTTAATCATTTTAATCATGATTTAATCGTTTTTAACCGACCAAGTGTGCAAACTTAATCATCGAAATTAACTTACCTTCGGTGTGGTCTTGTGTACTTTTTGTAATTATTTATTGAAACTTTTACAATAAATCGCGATTTGATTATAAGAACTATATTTAATCGTTTAAATTAATTCAATATTTAACCCGAACTTAGTAACATTAATTATTTGCTATGGATTTAAATATTTTAATTACTAATAATATAACGTGAATAATATTTAGTACGATAAGAGAAATCCTAAAATTCAAATTTACCGCCTTATTTTCGAGAGAGGGGAGGGGAGAGGCCTTAAAAAGTTATCCAAGAGGCGAAAAAGTTTTACAAGACGCGACGCCAAAAAGTTCTCCAAGAGGAGATAAATGTTTCAACGCATGCGCTACGCTTTCTCGCCCCGTGCGGCTACTAACGTTCTCTCCACGCGGCTTCCCTCTCTTTCTCCGTGCGGCCCGAAATGATTTTATCCCAGCAAATTCAAGTTATCTCCTAAGACGAAAAAAAGTTTCTCCCACGACGAAAAAAAGTTTCTCCCAAGACCAAAAAATGTTTCTCACAAGACCCAAAAAAGTTTCTCCCAAGACCATAAAGTGTTTCTCCCAAGACCAAAAAATGTTTCTACCAAGACGAAAAAATGTTTCTCCCAAGACGAAAAAATGTTTCTCCCAAGACCATAAAGTGTTTCTCCCAAGACGAAAAAATGTTTCTCCCAAGACGAAAAAAAGTTTCTCTCAAGACCAAAAAATGTTTCTCACAAGACCCAAAAAAGTTTCTCCCAAGACCATAAAGTGTTTCTCCCAAGACCAAAAAATGTTTCTACCAAGACGAAAAAATGTTTCTCCCAAGACCATAAAGTGTTTCTCCCAAGACGAAAAAAAGTTTCTCCCAAGACCATAAAGTGTTTCTCCCAAGACCAAAAAATGTTTCTCACAAGACCCAAAAAAGTTTCTCCCAAGACCAAAAAAATTTTTCTCACAAGACCCAAAAAAGTTTCTCCCAAGACCATAAAGTGTTTCTCCCAAGACAAAAAATGTTTCTCCCAAGACAAAAAAGTTTCTCCCAAGACAAAAAAGTTTCTCACAAGACAAAATATGTTTCTCCCAAGACAAAAAATGATTCTCCCAAGACAAAAAAGTTTCTCACAAGACCCAAAAAAGTTTCTCCCAAGACCAAAAAATGTTTCTCCCAAGACAAAAATGTTTCTCCCAAAACAAAAAAGTTTCTCCCAAGACAAAATATGTTTCTCCCAAGACAAAAATGTTTCTCACAAGACAAAAAAGTTTCTCACAAGAAATGAACTCAATTTTGTCCTGTTTGGCGTGCCATATACTGGAGATAATTTGAAAAGAATTTTATAAATCTCAGAAAATAGGTGTAATTTTGGTAAAACTCGAATACCTAATGAAAAGTGAAGCATGGCCTGAAAAACAAATTAAGGAAAACACTAGTATGTGCACAATTAAGTTAAAGGGACTTTCAAGGAAGGTGTAAAGGGTCTATTATTATTTTTATTTTCATTAGTCATCTGATTGGTTAAAAGGCTTTTAATATCCCTGTTTATTCCACTATCCGCTTAAGCGATAAGAGAAATCAGATGAATAAGAAACTTTGATTAGTCGAGAAAATCGTTTTTGGTGTTATAGACACGTGCAAAAGTAATCAGGTTAACCCGAGACTTGATTTCATCGTTGTTAAATTTTATTCAACCCTTTCTGGCACTTCTTGGTATTTGACCATCTACAGCTATTCCAAAGCAAGTGACAGATCAGTTTGGTTTTTGAAAAGTACGAAACAATATGGAAAAGCCAAACTGTTACTTAAGCTTCTGAAAATCGCCGAGCTTAATTTTTAATATGCACCGTATATAAATGTCGTGTTTAAAATTGTATTAGCTATTTTGAGTTTACCTACACTTTGAGATTCTCAAATATGAAGATCGGGTTTATTATTTTATCACAAATAGACTTGTAAAATTATATAAAACTTTTGATGTTCAAGAAATAATTTACATCGAATGTTTGAATTTTCTTTAAAACATGATATGATTTTGTAGCGAGATAATGATTGGAGAGTGTTTAAGGATACTTTACCAATTCTACATGAAAGTGCATTTCAAAGCTTTGGTTAAAGAAAATTTTATTTTTAATAAGGTAAACATAAATAATGATTGTTTGTAGTCCTAAATAAGGCTTTTGAAACAACAAGATAGAGTTGGAATAAAATAAAGAAATCCCCATGTTTGAAAAAAAGGGATAATATATTTCCAAACCCTCTCGGAAAATTCTAAATATATTGATAAACGAATGAAAAATCCATGGCGAAAAATAATAAAAAAAATTATTTTATTTAAAAAAATAAATAAATTGATAATTTAGAAAGCATTTTGAAAAGTTAAAATTTATTTTAATGAAATACATAAATTTGGTATTTTAGTATTTCGTATCACGTGTCCCCCGTCCCGCATCACGCATCAGGCGTCACACGTCACATTTCATATTTATGTGGAATTCAGAAGATTAATGGAATTTCACAAGACAATTGATCAATTACAAAAGCTATTCACATATGTTTATTTGATGGCATATTTTGCTAATTGTATTCGATGTTTTATTTTTTAATGATCTAAAAACAATTTGCATTTAGTTACAACATTTAACTGTAAGATATTTTTTATTATTATTAAATTATTTAAAAATACTGAAAATGGCGGCGACGCAAACGTCTGACTGTTGAGGACTTAGATCATATTTTTCTTAAGCCAAAACATCCCCCAGTGCCAATTTTCAGCTTATTAGCCAATATGTTGGATTTAAAATTTTAAGTTCCTAGCATAAGGCCTATAAAGAACTTTAGTTACGAAACATTTTAGGGTTGAAAAACTATTTCAATCACCATGGCAAAACAAAGAACAAACACTGCCCTTTTTAATATTTTATCGTTATATATTATATCTCTGCCGAGCTTCAACAAGCGCGATAAAAGTCACATTGAAATATCAGTTAAGTGATGATAATAAAGAACTGAACGGGAACGCGATATAAATGGAAAATGAGCGAACATGATGTATCTGCGCACTAATTTGGAAATCGTCCAAGAGAGTTTATATTTATAAGTATTGTTCATATTGGAATCATGATAATTTACGGTTTATGAAAATATTTTATTTGTAATATATCTTTATATTGAACCCTTCCTTTTTACTATTAATCGACTCGTTAAAAACATGTTTTACTTTTAAGGTTTTAGTGTTGATATTGCATTTTTTGGGAAAGAAATATGGAGTTCGACGTTCAGGAATTCAAATTATATTTTGGTGTTTTTCATTAATATCCGTACTCATCACGTTAAGATCTTTCTTGATGACACACGACTATGTGGTAAGTACCGGTAGATGCCCATATTAATAGTTTTAATCACATAAAATATTAGATTCATATTTATTGCAATTGTTTTTATTTAGCCATGCGCAGCCTCTGTTAAAATCTATAAGGTCTTGAACAGTTGTTTAGATTGAAATTGACCACGCTCTTTGCTTTAATTACTGATATCTGTGTGTACATTCTATTAAGGATTCTGGGTACGATGAAAACCAATACGATTACAATCTTCAACAGAATTTCCCAATTAAAAATTTAAATGACAGTTTGGTTTAAAATATATTTGGGTACCCAAAAGCACGGGTCCTAAAAGATGCTATGGCGCTTTTATGCCAAGACCTTGAATTTAAGATTGTATAATTCAATTTTCCACAACTTTTCCACATTGGTGTCGGAAAAAATGTTTTTAAGAAGAACTGAAAAGATACTTTTTCAATGTTAAATTAAATTTTTGGGCGCATTAGTACTGTGAAGGAATCTAAGCTATCTTAAGTCATAAGGAGGACTAATATACTAAAACAGAGGCGTATTATACAGGCTAATCGAATTATTTTAATGACATAAGGAATGTTCTTCTCTTTTAAAATGATGTTTGAAAATACTAGTTGTCCACTTAGTTAATTAAGATTTGGGTTTCATAGAATAAGACTAACCAAACTTTATAAGTTTTTGTAAGATTTTAAAAATTTCGATTAGATTGTATTTTGTGATAAAGAAAACCGTGGAAAGTGTTAATATATTAGTTCTGAGCACGGGAAAAAAATACCGGATTTTACGGATAAGTATGTCACTTATTTTAGGGCGTGTTCTTTAGGTCATTGAGTCAAAAATGTCCGAAGAACGTGGGTCCTAAAATGCTTTGAAACAGTTTAAGGCCCACCAAAACCCGGCCCAGATCAAAGATATAGCCAGTAATGTATAGTTCGGTGTCCTGTCTTGAACTCAATAGTTATAAACACCAAAACAAACGCCAAAATTGCATTAGTGAACTAGCAGAAGTGCGCTAAATCCAACAAAGATTTTGTTAATGCCAAGTTCCATTATTTTAAAGAATCGAGTTTAAACGACACATGTTTAAAATTTTTTGAAACAAGCAACTTGCACGAGGCGAATATGAATTCAAAGTATTTTACCCGAATGAATCCTGGGATAGTGTTTCTTTTTTAGAAAGCGCACGAAAACGAAATACGAGTGTTAAAGAAGGTGAATGGCACATGCAAATAATTTCAATTCCTTCCATTTAGTAAGATTTCATTTGATTTTAATGGCGAAACAATATGTCATTAATAGACTAGTATTAAGTGTCGTTCGTCTTTCATTGGATTAAATAACACTTAGATGAAGTTTTTAAAGAATTGACATAAATGTAAATTATTTAAAATTGAATTAATAAATGCAAAATTATTTTATTTAAAACATTAAAAAAATTGTTCAAAATGGAAACCTCCGGCTCTAAAACAAGAAATGATTCAGAACACTTTCATAGATACCAACTGTGTTGCAAATAGTTTCAAATTCGTCAATTACCCATTGGCTCCAGTCACCATTGTCCCGAACTTCAGTCTTGTATACTGAGTAATTAGAGGCTTGCACCGCCATTAAACGTCACGGCCACCGATAATTTTGAACGCGCCAATCGCACCGCCACCGATTGTTCGAAAATTGGAGCAGGCCGCCGCCGCCGCCATCGCCGCCGTTTCTTTTTTTCTTTATACACTTTCATTTTTGGTTTTTTAAGCTCGGTTTTCATTTACGCGAAAATAATTGCATTTGAACACCACGTCGAACGTCAAATTTTGGTTTTCGGATTTCGGTCGACACAGAGTAATAGCATTTTCACTTACATTGTTAGCGTCAATATATTCCAGCATTGATATCTGGACTATAGAGAGTCACTAATATAACCAAGGCTTATCCACATTTCAATTATCTTTTTATTTAAATGTTGCTTGGTTTATCGATATGTTTTCTAAAATTGCATTATAATAATTAGTGGCGGACTGGGTCTAATATTTTTTGGTTGCTAGGAGACTAAGGGTCCTAGCCTTAACAACTATAACGCTACCATGTTTACGGAGGCCCACTTCATGAACGGTCCATGGGATCCACGCCATCGTGCAGGTTATCTCATTGGCCAATCCGTGACTGATAATAATTTTTTACTTTAATTCAATAAATGAAGCATTTGTTATACTGCATTTTAGACGTCCAATACGTTTATAAAATCACATCAAAATACCTTAAATTATATTTAAATGGAAAATAACATATCGAAATAGCAATATGTATGTTCACCGTGCGATGATAACCTTCGGCAGCAAAAATGATATTATTCGTAACTTAGATTTATTTCTACTTGTAAGGCTCAGAGCGTCAGTGGCGTAGCCAGAAATTCGTCAAAGGGCGTCCAAGAATGTTAATATTAAGAGGGGTGTCGAGAAGGGGGTGTCAATTTAGTATAGTCAAGGTAGGCCCAGGGGGTTGACATTGAACCCTTCTTGTCTACGCCACTGCAGAGCGTTATCGTGGAGCACGACCAAAAAAATAAAAAGCCAATATCGAGCCTTCAACTGAATTTCGACCCGGCACAACTGCGAATAATTTTGGTTGTAATTTGACGTCAGTCCACAGTCCAGTGACCTACCTCGGAAGGACCATGGACTGATCAATGTACTTCGCATATTAAAACAAACGTTTTACAAATTGAGCCAGTCCAATGTGTTTTCCATACATTTGTATTTTCCCTCCCCTCACCCCTTTTCCTTCTTCCACGGTTATCATTAGTTAGTTAGTTCCCATCTCCGCCACCAGAGCGCACATTTAACAATCGCCCGAAGCAAATATTCGGGAACGGGGCGTCCCTGTGCGAAGTACATTAATAAGTCCATGGAAGGACTAGTACGAGTTGGTATTTGACCTTGCCATTCTGGTCGCATGTTTTTTAAACTGTCGCTACAAGAAATAGCTCTTAAATTTATACAAACGCCAGTGTACGCCGCCGCCGCTGGTCATTTTGGCCACGCCGAAGACGCCTAAATGGCGGCGTAAGCCGCTGCCGCCGTCGTATATTGGGTCAAACGCCGCCGCCGACCCATATAAAATCGGCGCAGGCCTCTACTGAGTAATAATCAGCTAGGCCCTACCTTAGGCCCAAATCGTCAAGCTACTTTAAATGCCTTTAAACAGGTGGCCGGGTTCAATATGTAGGAGGGTGGTGGCATGCCCTTCATGCATAAAAAAAGAGGAAACCGAAAATCTCTGAGGAAATCCCATTTATTCAGTGGAGTGAAAACTTGCAAACTCAACGCAGAATAAGTGTTTCCAAGTTTTCACCCAGTGCCACATTCTGAAATTGAACCTGGCTCCTCTTGCTGCGAGGCGAAAGTGCTAACCACTCCATAACCCCATAAGAGGAAAACGTACCATGGGTTTAAATCGGGAGATCGTGCTGACCTCACAACTGGTCCTTCACGCCCAATCGACCCCAAAGAAAAAAGAGTTCTTGCGCCGCGCCTAAACTGGAGTGGAGAGACCACATGAGCCTTCTCGTTTCTATTGGCACGTCTTCGATTAGTATACCTGACCAATTGAACTGGGTGGAAGAAAAAAAACCAAGTATATGGTTAACAAAAATATCACACAGACCAATTAGGCATAGCTGCACTTGATGAGATCTAAAATAGCCCCTTGGGGTGTTTTCTTGAATGTTCTGGTGACTGTTGTGCAAATTGAGTATACCGTCATGGGAAATTGGCTTGTTGGGCTGTTAACACAAAACTCGACCTTTGTCAACTTACAACAGGGAAAATACAACTCATCCAGTATAGTGTGCGTCGTTCAGAGCTTGAAACCTTTCAAGGTGGTACGTGTGAGATTGATGACCAAATAGAATTCGGACAACCATAACGTGATTAATATACAATTGTCTCCCAACTCGCCAGGTACTTGTTCCTGGATCATTGTTCTCAATGGTAAGAACCTTAAGTAATTACTATTTAAATTCAGGTCGCTTAAGTTATTTACTTAATTTAAAGGTTAGAAGAGCCATATTTATCAAAAACTAGTTTAACTAAATTGGTAAAGGAAACTGTTCCTCAATGTCTTCTGATACGTTGTGCACTCTCTTACGAGTTGGTCCTGGTTGAATTTGTCCGTGTTCTCTCAAACGTCTGTCAACAGCGGCAATGTATCGATCTGGTAACGGTTTTTGAGGGGACTGTACTCGGAACAATCTTAGGGCTTCTAATATTTTACCAAGAGCGCACTGGCACATTAGGTACTTGGAAATAGTAAAATGCGCCAAACGTTTCTTAAATTTTGATACAAAATTATGAATTTTCGCTACAGCGCTTTATTTTGCTCTTTTAAAAGCACTCTACCTTTAATAGTAAAGAACAAAGTCTAAAGGGCCTAACTGACTTCCTGAAAAGCAAATAACAAAATCATTTTAATCCTCCTGACCTTGTGCGTTCCGAGGGGATAAAGTTAGATAATGTCTACACAACTTGTCATAAATCTCAATTATTACAGCTTTGGAAAAACGTTCCGTGTGGTATTGTTTGTGTAATTGTTTTCTTTCGCCTAGGCTTAATCGTCACACTTTACGCAAATTATCAAACTGTATCCGTACCATTCCGTGTCTTCAACAGTTCCCTCAAATCTAGTATTTCTATCTCGTATGCAGGGCCACCGAGAGTGGGCTCGGGCCCCGGTAAAATATATATAATCTCTTGGTCCCAAAAGCGCCGTTTTAACTGGAGATATATTTACTTTAAGAAGACAACCAAGTGGGTTTAAACACGGAGCCCCGAGGCTTCACTGCCCCAGGGTATTTGTACCGGCTTCCCCCATCTCTTGACGGGCCTGCTCGTAGGTTTTCAAAAATAAGAAGCACTTTACCAGCGTCAATCACGGTAAATAATTTGAATTGGCCATTCAACTCGTCCAAGTTGCTTATTTACAACTGGCCATGTTTAACAGTGTCGATTGTAACGGGATTTTTTTTATCCCATTAATAATTTATTGATGCTCCGGGTACTCGCATAACTGACACTATTGGGGTTAGCGAGTTAATAACTTTTACTTGGCTTAACTTCGAAGGAAATAAAACTATTCATTGAGAATTGCCATAGGTAAAATTTAATAGTTGACTCCAGTAATTAATTTCATTAAACAAAACAAGAAATGGCACAAAGGCCGTGAAAAGGTAATACACTGTAATACATAACAAATTAACCCGTAGAGTTAATGTCAGAGGCATATAAAAATGGTAACTTGACCAAAATAATAAAATAGAATAATTATTAAAACTACACTAACAATGTTCTACGCCCGAAGGCCATTGAAAGTTTTTGGGAGCTGTATTATCGGCTTATACCCGATTACGCACCGCTAAACATAGTTTGTGGTTAACGCGGAAGTAGCGACGAATCGCCATTATGAGTTAAAATTATACTCAAGTGAAATAAAAGGCAGCGTCCAACGAGGTAGTCCGTCGAGATGGAGGATCGTTGGTTCCTGTTATCGCGGACCGCACATAGTTAGAGTTGGCGGAGAGGAACCGCTAACGAGAAGCACCGGTGAACATTTCGATGTCTTTATTTTAACTTTATTTTGGAGCGGTTGGTCGGTCTCTCTTGGAGAGAGAAACTCCAACTTCAGTTCTAGTTGTCGTTCGTTCTCGTTCGGTTTCTCTAAATCACTGATTTCCGGTTTTAATCAAAAGGGGGCCGTGACCTATTTCATCCGGGTCGGATATAGTGTCACTTGGACCCAATAACCTCTTGGCATCCATATTTGAATTGCCTAATAGGCCGAGGTGGGATGTGCCAAGTCTAATGACCAAGGGGGCACTTAGTCTTGATTACCCCCAGGGTAAGAGGTCGGGACACTTTCGCTGGAAGTCGGTAAGGCCCGCACACCTCGCGCAAGATCCAAGGTCAGAGACCATAAATAAAAATAAATAACCACTTTAATTTTGACACATTCAATTTTTAAAAGCAATATAACAAAAAAATACTTTAACATGAAAGCATCGATACCGATGCACACATTTCTGGTTTTATGGCAATTCTCAATTCTTGGAATAAGAGTTCGAAATGAATAATGAAACTATGAAACTTTATGGGACTAACATTTGGGAACGGGCGGCTTATGACATTGCCTCAAAATAAAAAAAGAGGAAGAACTATCGGACCAAGGACAAAAAAGGGGTCGGGTAATAGACTATGCGCACTAGTCTTCAAAACCAATTTAGGGACGACTCTGCTACAGTGCCTGGGGGAACCTTCGGGGAGGCCAATTGAGAATATAACAATCGTCAGAAAGAACGGCCAGCATTCAAACTCAGGAAAGATATTTTAAACGAAACTTAAGGGGGGAGAAGCGTGAGAGCAATTTATTACAAAACTTAATATTTGGGCATTACACGATTAAACTCGATTCCTTGAAATAATATAACTTGGCAATTATAAAATCATTGTAGGACTAGCAGGTCTTTTGGCAGTGTTATATTGTGTTTATCGCTTCACTGTTAAAAACAAAGTAATAAATGGAAACCATTATGTTCAAGGCAGAATACCGATTTTTACATTATTGGCAATTTCATTGTTTTGGGGCAGGGTGATTGTGGGCCTAAAACTCTGAAACAAAGCATTTTAGGTCACATGTCCATAGGACATGTTTGACATACTATCATCCAAGGAACACGGCCTAAAATTCTAGATATACTCATGCGTAACATCCTGTATAGTTTAAATGAATGCTGTGATAAGAGAATTTTCTAAATAAAAATTTAAAATATATTATTTTACAGTAAATAAAATTAATCGATAAATGTTTATTTATCTTAATACATAAATGTTTTATTTATACTTACGGAGAATGAATTTGTTGGGACGATCCATCATGGCTTATTTTCCCACCGGCCTGAAAGGGGGAAGGAAAAATTTCATCAAAGTGTGCTTCAGTCGGAAACTTGAGTTTTAGAGAACCAAAGAAAAAATGGTCTGATCTTATTAGGGTAAACAAATTTACTCTTCGATCAGGAAAAGGTTTTAGCCGACGCCCAATTTTGATTAGATAATATAATTTAAGACGATTTCAAAAGTAAATACTAAGATCATAATATAAACTAAATATTTTGAATTTATCTTAAGTGAATAATGTTAACTTCTATGAGTTGTGTTTTATCCATACCAAAGAGCTTACTGATACTTTCTTGCAATTGTTTTGAGAAGAGGATCTTTGGGAGAAAGTCTTTTCTTTTGAATAGTTATCAAAAACACTTTTTGACAGATCAACACTATCAAATTATAACTGTCGTCACAGGAAATTAAACGAGCACCGCTACAAAGTATGTTGATTAGGTCCTGTCGATATCAGAGTATGATTGTGGACAGAGCAATTGATATCCATCTAGTTAGAAAGAAAATCTTGGCGTTGTTGAGAACAGCTGGTGATCTATGTAGAGCGAATACAGGTTGTTTGAAAAGGTTAAGCAAAACTTTTACGGAGTTGAAGGGGTGAGTTGAGAAGTATGCCGGTTTTTTCCCATTTTGATTCGATGAGTTAAAAGAGCGCCATTTAACTTCAAAATGTGGCCTACTAGCCCCTGGAAGTAGACTGACACAAGCACAAAACTAAGCAGCAGGTAAATGCGAACACTAGGGATTGGGTTGGTGTGATAGGTAGAAAATGACTTTGTAAACAAATCAAGGTAACCAGCGTAAATAAAGTAAACTTAAATACTATTGAAAGTCCCCGCTGCTTGGTTTTGTGTTTATTGCAGCCTACTTCCAGTAGCTAGCAGACTACACTTTAAAGCTCTCTGGCGCTCTTTTAACTCGTCGTAGGAAAATGGGCATACTTCTCAACTCACCCCTACAACTCCGTAAAATTTTGCTAAACTATTTGTAACACCCTATATACATGTAGATCAATTATATAAGTACAAGAAGGTGCATATCTTTCAGAGGTTTGGTTTTTAGAATTTATAAAGGAACTGGTAGCGATAATCATGTGATTTCAAATGAAATTACATTCCTTTCTAGGATTTTACGGATGAGCCATTTGATTTAATTTTTCACATTGTTCAACTTGCTTCTATAGTTCTTCTTTTCTTTTTATCATTACTAAACGATAAAGAAGCCAGGTATTTAAAGCCCATCGAGCAGGATGGAAACTATCTTCAACCAAAGGTATTACTTTTCTTCATTCCTGAATATGAATAGAAATGTTTAAATTATACATTTTTGTAATATAAATGTTGAAAGGGGTTTTCAACTTAACCTGCTTTTCCAAGAACTAAATATGATACTTTTAGATGCTTGTGTCAGGTGAATTATAGTCTAGAAAAATCATTAAATATTTTAAAAACTTCAAACAATTCATACCCTAAAATTTAATGGAAATCATTAAAATGTTTAAAAAATATTACATTATGGTGAAAGATTTATTAAGATTATCTGGAGAGTTTAGAATAAGGGTCTATTTAAAATTTTCATCAATCCCCTCTTCCGTTTCTCCAAATCGGATTAAAATAATATTTCTTAAAATCATCACTTCGGCTTCTTCCGTGGAAGATATTTTATAAGCAAATTTTGAGCATATTTCCGAAGGGTAGTGTGGACACCAGAATAAAACTCGTGAAAATTAGCAGTAATATAAAATTCGGCGGTGCACTTTTTGCCCTATATTAAACCTCATACATGATACTTCAGATTATCCCACATTTCAAGCGTAGTTCAGGCTATTCAAGTAGTTCCGGTTGAGCATAGGTTCAATTGGGTTAGGTTTGGTGGCTGCCGCAAGCTTAGGCTGGACATGCATCAGATTTAGGGCCCAGTGTACCGGTAAGATTTAAACCACACCACCGGAGGTCCGTCATCATTATGCCCTACACCAGCGTCCGCAAGCCCGGACAGGTGTAAAAACCAGCATGGGTCGACCATCAGTGGGAATAAGAGCGTATGCTCTGGCAACGCCAGCCGACACCCCACCTAGAAAGGTAGGGAGCCAAGCCCTTTGGAAAGAGCACCTAAAGGGGAACGGCGGGCACACAGCAGCCCGCATAACCCGGCACAGCTGGCACCGGATATCCCGGCGGAGCTCCAAAAGGCCGGGAGGAGGGTCCGCCGTGCCCTCATACGGAGGCCCGCAGCCCCACAGCAGGCAACCCAATCCGCCGAGGCAGCCAGTTTGCCCGCCCACCCTCCGTTAGCCTGGGCCGAAGCTCCGTTACCAGCCCACACCGGACCGAAGTCGGAGGTGGAGATAGGACCATTTGGACAGAGCTAACATCTCCCAGTGCGCCACCGCCCGTGATGGGTTACAAGAGCCGGACCCCGACTCCCCGGTAAAGCCACCAGTTATTGCACACTCCGACCCCTCGTGGGCCCGCAAGCTTAGGCTGGGTAAGGTAAGATGGCTGCCGCCGGATTAAGCTAAGCAGATTCCATTTTTCCATCTTAATCGAACGGCCGAGAAGCTACGATTCGCTGTTAAACTGGAAATATATTTCTATGATAGTTAGTCGATCAACGATATTTCACTGAGGAAAACATCCAAATCATTGGTAATAACAGCGCGACAGGACCTTTATCGTACGCTCGCAGTTCCCGTGGATGCTAGATAAGATTATTTAATAAAAAACCCACAAACAACCCTTTTTCCAGGAAAAATGGCTTAATACGCAATATTTACGTCATCGCTTAATATACAATATTTACGTCATCAGAAGCCGCGCAAATGGAAACTTGGGAAATGGGAGCCGCAAAAATGGGAGCCGCGAAAATGGGATTTGTGCAAATGGGAGCCGCAAAAATGGGAACTGTGCAAATGGAAGCCGAAAAATGGGAACTGTGCAAATGGGAGCCGTGAAAATGGGAACTGCGCATTCGAACCACAATGTGGCCACGCATCAGAATTTAATGTTACAGAAAACATTCCAATGGACTTTTCGCGGAGCTAATATCTGTTAGAGTTGGATAGACAAAAGTTTAGTTTGATAACTCAGTCATTTGCGAGGCGAGACACATGGGTGGGGCATACGTGTTTAGGAATTTCAGCATGGCTTTTCTAGCTTCATCAGATCTAATAATTGGCTGTTGATGAACAATCGTAACTAGAAAAAACACATTCTAGATAACAATTTATCACGATAAAAACCACCTTTTACCTATACTCCTAACAAAGACGTAAAATACTTTCTGGCCAGTAAAATGAGTCTTTCTTTTCTGTTCCGAATCTTTTATTTATGTAGCACTGTGTCCAAATGTGTCATACTTATGTTTATTGTTTTACTCACGGTGTTGTTATATAGTACTTTTATTTTTAATATTTTATAAATTTGCAGAATGCACCTTCATTTCAAGACATTCATCTTATGTCACAAGTAACCTATACTTGGTTAAATAGGTAAATGTAATTTCTTTTTTCTTATAGTGTAATTAAATATTAGTCTATTCCAATTTTTGTTTTTTAAAAAGAGTATATTTTAAAACACGTAAACAAAAGATTTTATATAAATAATGAATAATTATGTGGCAAAAATGGTCGAAACAATTATTTGGCCGCTCAGGATAGAGAAAGAAATATTTTCCAGCAAAATAACTGTATTCCTTTAAGCGTGCGCCCTTGTTAAATATTAATTAATTTATGTAAATTCTACTTTAAAATAGAAACATCACTTAAGTCCCACTAGCAAAGTAGTTTTTATTAATATTTTGTGAAAATAAAAAAATGTTTTTACATGTATGAATTTGTTAAAGAAAAGTATTCGAAAAGACTAGTGTTATTTGCGTGAAACAAATACAGGGATTTTCTAAGTACATTTCGGAAAAAATAGTGACGTGCAAATAAATCGTATTAAGGCTTCCTAAAAATATTTTCTTTGAAAAAGAATGGTTTGTGAAGAATTAAAAATCCAAAAGAAATAAAAATGTTACAACGATCGCTTTGTTTTTATCCGTGAAATGGTGAATGCTTCCGGGGTTCGGGGGAAAAATGCATTTCATTCCAGCCTGCGAAGATATATATTCATTATACTTTATTTAATACTAAGTTCCAAATCCAAATATTTTTCAACCAAATAATAGTTGTTGTACTTGAAGTAATTATATAAAAAGTAGTTAGGTTTTTTTATAATCGTTCAAATTAGAAAAATTGTGTTTTGCTATAGTGCCTGAGCAAAACTTCCACAGGTAATGGTAAATATTTTGGAGTCTGTTTATTTATATTATTTTGGTAAGTAAAGGTACCTTATAGCCATATTGCCCTTTACAGTGGAGTCCCTGGTTTTTTGGCTCCTGGAATTTATGTTAAGTAAATCTTTATAGCCGATTTCAACTTCACCCGTAATGGCGGGCCACTTTAAGTAGTATCGGTCATCCGCAATTTTTCGTAAGTGCCTGAGCGAAATGTTGATATTTTGGGGCCATCCTAGAAATTGCTCATTAGATTAAAGCCGTTTCAATAGATGGGCAATAAACATTTATCCTGAGCTTTATGACTGTTTGGGCCCTGGGGGCGCCCGTTAATAAGGGCCCTTCGTTTCTTAGAAAACACTGAGTGACAAATAAGCTACGTTCGCGGTAGAAAATGGTTTGAATCAATAATAATAAAATTTAAATTCTAAAAATTTAAATTAACGGCACTTGTACATTAAAATAGAATAAAAAAGGGAGAAAAAGCCAATATATGTACAAAAATTATAGTTTATTTAAACTAGACGACTAGTTTCGCTACCCATTCGGGTACATATAGTGGCTTTTTCTTCCTTTTTTATTCTATGGTTTGAATCAGTTTAAAAGATTGAGCCTGGTTTACGCAACTCCTTAGAAACGTTTTGATTCAATTTGAATCGATAACGAACGAAGTGTGAACGCGGCTATATAAACGTAGGGAAATAGGTTAAATGAAATCGTTCTTGCTCGCTTGACCTTAAGTTTCCCTTTAATTTGGCTCCTAAGTTATCAGCAGCGCTTAAATGATAAGTATAAACGATACGTGGATACACGGATTATGTTAGGTATGGAAAGCTTTGGTTACTAAATTGCAGAAAAATCGAACGATTTTGTGCCGTTTTGGAATTTTTTTTTCACCGGTAGGTGTCACGCAAAATGTTTCAATAGAAAAGTTGTAGGGCATAGTCGAAAGTGTAAAAATAATTTTGGTTCGGTTGAAAAAGACCTATTTTTCACTGAGTTTGGAGGTCGGGGGAAAAACAAGGTGTGCTAGCCAGCAATAGCCTTTAACGAATTGTAGGTAACATGCATTTCAGTTATAATATTTCGAAAAATAAACAAATAATAATTAGCCCAAGTGACAAATGTTTTTTAATGACTTCTACAAAATGTTTTCAAAAATGCCACCTTCTGATGCAATGCACAAATATGCACGATGTTGCATATTGCGAAATGCTCCCCGAACCATTTCTGGAGTCAGCCGGCGAAATGCTTCGATGATTCTTTGTCGTAAATCTTCAACGCTCGTCACAGGTGTTTGGTATACGTAGTCCTTTACGAATCCCCAAAGAAAAAGGTCGAGTGGTGTTAGATCAGGGGATCTTGCAGGCCAACGAACAGGACCAGTTCTTCCGATCCATCTTCCAGGAAACTCGTCGTTTAGATATGCAACCACGTCACGATATTGGTGAGGTGGCACCCCATCTTGCTGGAACCAGATGCGTCTGTACTCGGCCAGAGGAATGTCTTCCAACACGTTGGATATTTCATTTTGAAGGAACTCCAAGTAGTTTTGACCGTTCAGACGATTTGGCAGGAAGAACGGGCCAATAATTCTGTCACCTAACAGACCAGCCCACACATTTAAGCGAAACTGCACTTGGTGGTGGTGAGGAAATCCCCAGTGTGGATTCTCGTAGTCCCACATATGTTGGTTTTGACGGTTGAAAGGCCCATCTCTTCCGAATGAACATTCGTCGGACATCAGTAGTTGATCGTGAAAATCCTGGTGTGCGTCAGCCATGTGGCAAAACCAATTGCAAAAGTTGAGTCGGCGCTGTCTATCACCGTCATGCAGTCCTTGGTGAAGTGTTGCTCGAAAAGGATAAAAATGGTGTCTTCTGAGTGTTTTCCAAACGTATTTTCGATCCAACCCTTGGTCAAAGCTGGCAGTCCTGACGCTCGCTCGAGGATAGGCGACGAAGTAGACAAGTATGTTGTTTTCCATGTCGATGTCCTGGAGACCACGACCACGAAACCTCGGATTGATATTACCCCAGTTGTCGAAGTCGCGGACCACTCTAAAGACTTGGTCTACAATTGGGAAATCTTCGTCTAAATAACTGACTTACTAGAGTAGCATTACGACGACCTTCTCCGTAAAATAATTCTAGCATATGAGCGCGCTGATCTCGAGTGTAAAGAGGAATACTGGACAACAATCGGCCAAGCTGAGATAATGTTTTAACTTTGAAATGTAAACGCTTTAAATACTACTCGGACAATTGATATTTCACGTTAAAAAACAACAAAAGAAAAATAAGCGTAATTTATGGTCTACAAATCTTGGATTGATGATCTTACTCGTAACCACGTCGAAATGGAAGACGCGGTCTTTGTCTTCTCTGTCTAATTAGGTGTTGAACGTAATAACTTTCTTCCCTAAAATAAATGTACATGTGTGTTGTGATTATGTACGATTGTTTACGTTAAAGGCTATTGTCTGCTAGTACAACTTGTTTTTCCCCCGACCTCCAAACTCAGTGAAAAATAGGTCTTTTTCAACTGGATCAAAATTATTTTTACACTTTCGACTATGCCCTACAACTTTTCTATTGAAACATTTTGCGTGACACCTACCGGTGAAAAAATAAATTTTCCAAAACAGCACAAAATCGTTCGATTTTTCTGAAATTTAGTAACCAAAGCCTTCCATACCTATCAAATAAACCCTGAAAATTTCAGAACCCTAGCATAAATACATTTTGAGAAAAATGGCCTGATCGAGCAAATTGAGACACCCTGTATAGGAAAAGAAAACCATTCGTGGTCACAAATTCAATTTGACAAATAGGGACCGAGATATTTGGCCATTGAATACACAAACGTCGATACACAATTTTATATATTTATTCTATATTTCTTATTAAAAATATGAAAACCATCACACTGATCTGCTAATATCACCAGTGCGTCGTGAAAAAATAAAAAATTACTTTTAGAAAAGCTATTCTAAGATAAGGTTTTAATCTTAACATTCAGTTTCATCCATTCCATATGAAAGCAATTCATCAATTATAAATTTTGTTTTCAAATGAATAACATATAAATATATGTAAGTATATATACTCCCAATAGTTTATTGAAGAAAGGATTTAACAATCAACTTAGCATTTCTGATTTGCCAATTTTGAAAGCGGATTTAAGGGCAGAACGAAACAGTTCACTTCTCGAGAAATATCTCTATCCAACTTCACTCTCCAGAGAGAATCATAAGTAAGTTTACGTTTATTTATTTAAAAATATGTTATCTTAAGTCTCCATAGTCAGTTACATCATGATTTTATTAAGTCACAGTTACTCGCTACAGACTTAAATTTGAGATTTTTAAAAACTATTAAACTCAAGGCAAGCGTCACAATTAATTAAACTAAATAATTTTAATTTAAGGGATGACAAAAAGTATGGTTTGATTAGCGGTTTTTACGCATCACGACAACTACTTTTGGTTAATCCATCTTCAAAACTGTCGATTTAAAATTGGCCATCAGCAGTTGTCCCAATAAAGAAAGCCGATTATATTCCCCGATAGCATATGTTTATGATTTTGTAGAAGGCTCACTTGGCCCTTGATAACGCAACACGCTAGTTGATTTTTGGCACGCTCTCGTTTTCTCGGCATATGCCTTTAAATGAAGCTGGGATCCCTGGCCTTTGCAAATGGTTTATTTTCCTATCAAGTGCGAACGGGCCTCTGGTCTTACTCCTAGTTATTGTCGAGCCGAATCTTAATTAATGTATTTTCCAACTCAAAAATGACTTCACTTGTTGTTAATAAATTAGTCATCTCGAATTCTTGAAAATCGAGCTCTAAGCAAAAGAAATTCTAATTTTCCCTCTTTTAATACCCGCATTTTTGAGAGGGAAAATTAAGTTATTCAACATGATCTTCCCGAAACACAATAGGTAAAAACAAGAAAAATGGTCTGATGGAATTTGTAAATAACATCAATTTAAACCAGAGAATATTTAAAAAAAATAATTTGTATTAGATAAATATCTAATAGAATTTTTTTTGAAATTCATTACAGGGGATAAGTCCATAAAGAAAAGGGATAATTAAGCTTAACCCTAAACAAATTTGAAAAACCTACTAATAGCTCGTACCGATAGGTCTTCGAGCAAACAAAAACGCGAAACTCTGACTTATTCGCGAATTTTATCATCCTTTACATTGCAGTCCATAGGTGGTTCCTTTTAACTTAACATTACGTAAATTCATTACAGTTGGCCTTGAACGTTAAACGTGTATTGATGATAAAAGTTTCGCCTTTTTCACAGCAGAAGTGGTCTAAGCTCGGTTTAACAGTCTTTCTCGATCTACTTTTTATCGAAGCATACACCTTTGATGTTCACTAACTTCACGTCATTAAGAGCAAATAACTCAGATTATTTGGTTCTGGACCAAAAAGGTTTCTAAAGCACAATTTAAATTTAGTAGCAAATAAATTGTCTGACTATATTTTGGACCAGAAATGAATGAGTTTAATAAAATAAATTCAAATTAAAAGTATTCAACTAACAGGTTTGACTTTGTAATAACATTCTTCCATTTAAAAAAATGGGGCTTAAAACCAAAATGACATAAATGCAAATTGCTCGGTTAGTTTTTAAGAGTCCGTTAGTTGAGAGATCTTTGTAGCTATTTAAGTACAGTCATTTACAATTTTGACCTCGAAAATGGAAGACCGACAGCCCAGTTTACGAACCTGATGAGTACTCTGACCAATTAAGAATTCGAAGGTAAAATCGAATAATAGCTTATAAGGAAATGTATATTATTTTCGTGGTTTTTTAAACACACCCTACTTTATGATTACTACAATTTTATTCAATTTGAAACAAACCGTTCAATAAATTTATATTAAGTATCATCACCTTCTATATTCTTTAGAAAATTTAAACCAGAAGAGCGAATGGATTTTCTTAAAGAGCCGCCTCAACGGAAAATTGATGTAAAATCTGCGCTCATAAAGGCTTTTGGGTTGGGGTTGATTTTGAGGCTTATGTCTCAACCTGTTGCGAGCTTACTAACTTTCGTATCTCCATTTATTATCAAGTACGTATTGTTGTATAAAAGTATTTGTATAGAAATAAAATTATCATACAAATTTGATTTAATTTGAAAATGTTTAAAGATGGTTAACCAAATTCAATAAAATGTCCCCCTATAGCCGAAGTTAATATTGTAATATCGAGGGGTGTGTAAAGCCCTGTATTTTGTCGTGTCATTTACTATGTTAATCAAAATGGTTAATGAGTTATATCAAAACGTGGCGGTTGTATTCCTGGATCATTAATAAATTCTACTGCTTGAAATACTCGCGTGAGTTTGACAGAGTAAACAATTTAATTATTTTAGATCATTATTTTTAAGGATTCTGATTGAGTTTTCAACTAACGATGAGCCACTTTGGAAAGGCGTGCTGTACGCTTTCATTCTCTTTGTCGTTGACATAATGATAGTATTTATTCAAGAATATCGATTTTTAAGCACACTTAATGCTACCACTCGCCTTCGAACATCACTGTCAACTGTTCTTTATAAAAAAGTGCGTATTATATTTATAACCATTTTATATTTTAAAAACTAGATTTTATTATTTATATCTCAAATGCCACACTTTCATAAATTTCCCAGAACAGAGTGCCTCTTTTTATCTTTTATTATAATTTGGTTGATATCCTTCCCGCGGGGCCATTATTATTAACGATTTAACAACCAAACTAAACAAAATTATCAAAAATTCTTGAAAGCAAACTTCACAAAAACTATAAATGACAAAGCTTCACAACAGAGAATTTTCTCCGAGTTCACGAAAGCCTTTTCTCTGTCGTCTCTGTTAAAAAGTCGTGATTTACCGCGAAAATAGGACTGTCCTATTGGTTATAAAGTGGGCGGGGCGTAATTATGGCTTGAATTATTTTGGCTACATCTTATTTTGCTAGATCTCGCTAATTGACCTAGCCGATGGGCTAAAAATTTTGCTAGGATTTTTTCTCGTATACTTATGGATCGTACGTTACACATCATTCTCAGCTTAATACTCGCGGGTACTTTTACTTTTGGTTGTACGCTACAGAGTCATTCTTATGCATATGTTACTTATGATTTTACGTTACTTCGCTGTTTTTCTCGTGTGCTTTCGTGGCGTCGTCTGTTTAACGAAGATGCATTTTAGTCTCCGTCGCGTTTATCGAAGATTTTAATTCAATTTATCGACGATGGATAAAAATTATTGTTGCGGGTTTTGTTCTAAAGAATTTAATACTAGATCGTCTTTAACCAGTCATTTGAAAAGAGTTCATACCTCAATAATATCTAACAGTTTAGGAAGGACTAATAAAAATTATATGTACAGAATCATGTCTTAAAAATTTAGCATTTTCCGCTATTAGCGGACTTCTTCAATTTCAAATTTATATTGTAGCTAAATTTCTATTTCAAGGGTGAAAATGTCTAGAAAATAAAGTCGGTAAACTGTGAGTTTGTGACAGTGTAGGGAAGACTAAATTGCTATAATATTTACAGATATTATGAAAATATAAAATAATTTTTAATATATTGCATTTTCCACTATTAGCGACTTAGTCAATTTCAAACAAATTTAGGAAAGTTTTAAATACAGGGTTGGACATTTTGTAAAATAGATTAGTAAACTGTGACAGTTAAAGACTAAAAAATGAAAATTTACAGATATTTTAACATCATTATCACAGTTTTAAATAGTACATCTACACTAGCCTATTAGCGTCTTCATCAATTTCAAAACTAAATATAGCAAATAGTTTTTAGAGTTTTAAATTTTATTGACATGAACTTATTAAAGTCAAAAATTATCACATTTCGTAAAGTTAGTAAACATCAGATTTGGTTGATCCTTTGATACGAATAAGAAAATCGGCTATGATACTATAATAAACAGAAAAATAAAGTTGAATATTCATGAGAAAATTTTAATGATGTTTAAGATATTAACACGTCAAGTTCTTATACATTCAAGATAAAAACGTGTTTTTAAAAAATCGTTTATATAACCACAAAAAGCAGACGACGTCACGAAAGCAGACGAGAAAAACAGCGAATCAGAGATGCGTACAGGATCGGGATTGAGACACTCGTTCTGTAACACAGCTTTCAATAGTGTCTACTTTTTGAAATTTTTACCTATGATTTAACATAAAAACACGGCTCACAGCTTCATAAAGTGCCCTTTATATGTATACAGTTTTTCGTTACACAGCTTTATTTAGCGTCACACTTATGGATATTGTAACTTATGATTGTCCTTGCATGTTACGAGTTATTGCTTTGGCAGGCAGATACAACATAAAATCTTCCACCTAATTCTAAGCTATCTGCTTCTCAAAACGTTGCAACGTTTCTAAACAAATCCTTTGTTGGTTTCAGTTTCGTTTTAAGCCCTAGTTATTAAAGTAGGACCCCCAAACCAGGCGCTTCAAAGGCGGGGAGTAGTTTAAATAAAGTCATAATTATAATTTTACGAAACGTAATCAATAGCCTGAAATTTGAGAGATCGTCGTTCAAATTATTTGAATTCTTTCAAGGATTCCAACTGTATTTCGGAAAGTTTCACCAAGGATTCTATATTTTTAGAAGGATAGGAAGTGACTTGGTTCCCCTGTATAAACGGCCTGGAGGGAAGAGCGTTTAGTTTTACAAAAGAGTGACGTCACTTTTACCGCTTTTACTCACCCCCAAGGCCAAATCGTTCGACGGCGAAATGGGCTTTGGCGCCTTCACGGTAGCGATATTTGACCTTGGCTGGATAATTTTTGGAAAGAGCTAATGCGCAGTCGCGCGTTTTCTTCCCGGCGCGAAAAGCGCCATCACTTCCTATCCTTCTAAAAATATAGAATCTTTGGTCTCACATCAAATTTTCGTTGACGCAGGACGTCAACGTACCAAACTACAGCCTTGTAAACTAAGTCTTAAAGATAGCCCCAGAGTAATCAGTCACGTGTTTAAAAATCGGGAGATAAAGCTGGCCACACAAATGGTCCACCACGACTTATCAACCTTAAAGGAAAAGTCGCGTCAAGATAAGCTTAAACGACACGGTTTAAATGGGGTAGAACTTCATCGTGTAAAAACCGCATCCGATTTCTCGTTTCTAACGGCATGTCTTCGAGAAGCTCCGGTAAATTATCTTGCTGAAATTGTAATTATCCCGAAATATTTAACCGAGGAGCCGAGGAGGACGGAAAAAGGACTCACTAAATGGTCACCAACAACACCACATCAAACATTTAGGTTAAACTGCACTCGATGACATCTAACACTAGTCGCGTGGCGATTATCTTGACTTCACTGGTGAGTGTTCTTCAAGAAGAGTACGGAAAAAAATTTACTTTATCGGCTGTTAACCGAATACTACAAAACGAGATAATTTGCCAACAAACCACTCAGAAAAGTCAACTCGCCCAGGATAGTCTGCGTCGTTCAGAGCTCGAAACGTTTGAAGGTGATACGGCTGAGACTGATGAATACCCATGATTTGCCAAACCATAACGTGATTTACACCTAATTATCTCCCAACTCGCAGGGTTCTTTTTCCAGGATCAATTTCGGCAATAGTAAGAACTTAAGTAATAATGGTTTAAATCAACTTTGGTTTAGTAATTAACTTGGTACAAGTACCTGTTCCTCAAGGGCTTCTGAAACGTTTTGCACTCTCTCACTAGTTTGTCCTAGTTAAATTTGTCGATAAAGCGCGTTATTTTGTTCTTTAAAAAGTACCCTACCTTTAATAGTACAGAACAAATTCTAAAAGGCCTAACTGACTTTCTTTAAGGCAAATAACGAAACTATTTTTATCCTCTTGACCTAATGCGTTCAGAGGAGATAATGCCACACAAATTGTGTCAAATCTCATAAATTACAGTTTATAGGAAAATAACGTTCCGTGTGCATGTATTGTGAGAATATTTTTTCCTTCGCCTAAGCTTAATCGTAACACTTTACGCAAATCAAACTGAATCAGTACCATTCCGTGTCTACAACAGTTTCCTTTGTATTAATTGACATTCAAAAAACCATTGTAGGATAACGCACACTGCGACTAGTTTAATAACGCACTTTTGGCATTTGTTATTGTGGTAATCGCTTTAACGTCAATAAACAAATAGAAACTAATGGGTTCAAGGCAAAACATCGAACTTCAAATCAACAGCTATTTGTTTGTTTTGGGCCCGGTATTTTTTGGGCTAAAACTCTGAAACAAAGCTTTTTAGGACCTATGTTCATTGAATATTTTTCACTCATTAGGACCCAAAGAACACGCCCGTATATTTATGACCTACTTATCCCTGTTTAGTTTAGAATTTTGAAAATAAAAATCTAACTTATGATTTTCCATAAACCCTTAAATTATATATGTATCTCAGCTGGCTCTATCTATTTAAGTAGGTGTTTTAGGGGTGGTAAAAAACAATCAGTAAATTCGTTGTACAGTAACTAGTTGCGTGACGACCCTTGGGCTACTTCGTCACCGTTGCGGATGTGTCCACACTGTACCGTTCCTGAAACGGAAGTTCTGCGCAAGACCTGGATATAAATTAGTTGAACTAACGATGTGAGGAAAACAAATTAAGACCTTAGTGGTGGTAGCCGGCTCGATTTAATCACAGAGCACATCTAATTGGAAGCAATTTGAAAATATCATTTTGTCTTAACGAAACCACATTTAATGGTATTTTCCTCATTTAATAGAAACAGTGTTAGGTATTTTAAGAGTCGGCAATTAATCTATAAGTAGGGAACGCACCCTGATAAAGAAAAGTCGAAATACCGAACTTTTCAATTTTTAACACGAAACCAATAAACACTTTTAAGGTCCTCTTTTTGTCGTGGACATGCACCCAACGGTTCGACAACAGTCCTCCCCTTAACCAACTCCCGCGTGCTACAGGTAGAACGTAAAGACGAACCATTTATCAAAACAAAAAATATATACAGATTGTATAAATACTTTTTACTAAATTATCTATTGATTAACACAAACCTTAATGCAACCTACATTAAGTATAAATAATAGTGACCAAATTCGCCAAAAGAGCCTGCACCCTAGGTTTAATCGATATGTTTTACCAATGAGCTGCAGAAACCACGACTTACCTCTCACTTGAATTGTAAAATGGCTTTTGAGGGATATTTGTTATGAAGTTGTAATGAATAGTCACATTTAAATTGGTCATTTAAAGTATTAAATTTCGCTGTTTCTTTATGTCTATGCGAAAAATTTGCGGAAATTATATTGAATAGAGGTTTTACGCGCTTATTAGCATTACTTTTACCTAATTAACGCCTTTAAACAAGTTAGCTTAGTGAAAGTGAAACTAATGAATTTGTTATGCAATTTTGTTTTTTTTCTAGATATTTCGACTGTCATTCGCGGGAAAACGGCATCTCTCAACTGGCACAATGCTCAACTGCGTTTCAATCGACGTACAACAATTTAGAAATTTTATAATACTGTCTTTTTCGATCGTAACAGCACCTGTAGTGATAGCAGTCGGAAGTTATCTTTTGTGGGATTTATTAGGGATATCGGCTTTGATTGGTGTTCTAATAATTACGATTTCACTTCCTCTCAATATATTTTTAACCAAGATATATAAAAAATACCAGGTGATATTTTTTGTTTTTCATATATTTGATGTTTCTTAACAATCGTGACAGAAAAGAAGCCGTGTATACTCATTTTAATTTATGTTTATAGCAAGAGCTCATGAACTGGAAAGATAAACGCCTGAAAATAATGAACGAAATATTGACTGGAGTGAGAGTTCTAAAATTTTACGCGTGGGAAAATTCATATCAGTCTTTAGTGGAAAATCTAAGGAATCGAGAGGCGCTGCTTTTAAAAAAATTAGCATTAATCCAAGCGATCAACTCTTCATTATGGCACATCATCCCCGCTTTGGTAATTTTTATTTAACTTATAATTTTGATAATTGGGAGTTAAAGTACGGCACTTTAAGGAATGAACTGCGTTTTGCCGATTACGATTTTTACCTCTCCGAGGGGACTATGTCCCCTAGGAGGGGTTATACAACCACCGGGTCTGTCTGTCAGGCCTGCGAAAGCGTTCGCATTTTCGGTGCAAAGTGTAATCACTGCGTACGCAGTTTCTCGAAGGGTTGGCAAAACCACCGTGTGACGGTGAGCGTTAACGGATTGATTTGTGGTTGGATTTGGTTGGTCTTTTTTCGTCAACGCTTACCGGATATTTCGTTATTGTTATGTTGTAGGTCTTGAATGTTGAGTTCGTGTTGTGATTGTTGTGGATGTTGAGTTCGTGTTATGACGGTTGTGAGTGTTGAGTTGGTGTTATGATGGTTGTGCATGTTGAGTCTGTTGTGTTTGTATGGGCGTTTTCTCTCCAACTTCTTCTTAATGACTTTGGGACGGACCGAGTGCTGAGTGTTATGCTACCTCTCAACGTCCAATGGCAGGGTTTCCACCAGTTGTACACGGTATTCGTCTTAGTATCATTTTGCGATTTTTTGGCGCCGGCCGGGAATCGAACCCGGGTCTGCCTCGTGAAAGAGATGTACTCTATGAACTCAGCCACCAACGCTTGTTAATTTACGGTGTTTTTTTTTAAAACAGCTTTGGCAAATGTCCTTTACAAAGTTATAACGTTAGGTACTATAATTTATTTTACATCATTTTAAATATATATAAATTATATTAATCTTATATTTAATTAAATATTTATAAATTATATTAATCTTAAATTTAATTAAATATTTATAAATTATATTTATCTTATATTTAATTAAATATTTATAAATGATATTAATCTTATATTTAATTAAATATTTATAGATTTAATTAATCTTATATTTATTTAAATATTTTAGTATTTTAATGTAAAATTGGATCGCGATCAGGAATTGAACTCGGGTCACATTGTTACAATGCGGATAGTTCACCGCCGAGCCATTGACTTCCTTAGGGAAAATATTCAAGTAAAGGAACAATTATGATTATGAACCAAACGGATTAATACAATATCTGTATATATTGTTTATTGAATGATAATTAATCAAAACTCCCGCGGAAACTATATCAAAGTAATAATATAGCGCCACCGTATGGAGAACTATCAATCAAACCAGGTAAAAAATATAATCTCTTCTATTTTCGAACTTTAGTCAAATCTTGACGGGTCTAAAAAACGCCAAATTAACGTATATAAAGCCGTTGCCGTCAATAAAGAAGATTTAGTCTTTCTTAGTTCTTGGCTGTCAGACGAACTACTACAGGACGGGGTTTTGGTGTCGGTCAAAAGTTATGAGGTAACTTTGCGGTTTTAATTAGTATGTTCGGTCTTCGGTCAAGAAAAGAGTTAAATTGTGTTTCGCGTTTGGATCGTGAGTGAATGGACAGTGCGTGTTTAAGACTGAAAGTGTTGAAGTAATTGTGAACTAACTCAAGTCAGCTGTAAGATAAAATTGATTGTTTTTATTTTTTGAATTGGAATAACCTAATTATACCCTTGAAATTATCAACTGAACCTGTGAGGCTAATTAAGTAGATTGGAAGTAATTAGTAGCGAACAGCCTTCAGCTGTTAATTAAGGCAAGAGTTTATAGTAAGGTAGTTTGAATTTAGTTAAAATTACTCAGTATAATTTATGATATTTACTTAAGTGTAAGTATGTTTTGGTTTATTTTTCAATCACGATGAACTAAGACAAATCTAGTCTTAGACACTTGAGAACCAGTTCTGTACAATTACGTAGGAGGGATATATATTGTTGGGTTATTGATGAAAGTTAAATCTAGAACGTTTCCATAGACTGTTTTGAATAAAAATAAACATTTATAATTTCGCATAATTCTGGTTGCCATTTTATTTTCTAATCACTCGCCCACAACATTACAGTTCTGGCAATCCCGAATCAACTAAATTTTTGATATAACGGCGACGGGAAATTTTTATCGTAAATTTATCGCGCGGCCTTAGGGAATATTCTTTTAACTATCGTTTAATTAAAATCGGCCCGATTCCGTTAAAATTATAAACCAAAAAGCGAGCGGTCGTTATAATACCCTCTGTAGATATTTCTTTCATTAAAATTTGCTTTGTATTGTCACGCTTATAATTTACGAGACGTTTGTTGAAAATAGAAATGGTTTTTATTTACACTTTATTTACAGAATGGTTTAATTGAAATAAGTCAAGAGCGCGGCGGTGAAACGGGGTTTCTCTCGTTAGGGATAATTTCCTCACGAGGCGCAGCTTTTACAGCTATATAATCCCCGTGAAGGAAATTGGCGTCCAGGGCGAGCTTTTGCAGCCTTTCCTCCAGATCACCAAACCTGTAGTAGGCTGGACTTTTCAGTCTTAAGATCCCACTACAGGCGGCCGAGAGATACTCTAAAAACCTCACCGAAGCGCGGCTTTTATACCCGCCGGAGTTGACAACAGCGCTACTAGTGGTAGCGTCTGACGCTTGTGGCTTGCCTGACAGTCTTATGATTGTGAATGATTAATGTGTGGTCCGTCCGCGACAGCTCCCCCTTAAGGAAAAAGCCGTCCCGGCGTAGATGATGGAAACTGAAAGAAAATTAATGGTTAATGATGGAGCCCGAGGTGATCTCCTTCAGAATGCGGCGACGAGTAGTCTGAACATCGATAGGAGCGTCGATACTCGTGAATCCCCGAAGGTAGCGGTCAACCCAAGTGCAAACGTAAATTCCACTGTCCGCACTGTGTTGCGGCACAACTAAGGATGAGATCCGTAGAGAGAAAGAGTCTGCATCGAAATCCAAAATTCCACGGAGAGCAGCCTCGGTGGTCAGATACTGTTTGAGTAAATCCAGCGTTTTGGTGATTAGGTGCGATCGTAGAGTCCCAATAGATTATGGTGGAGCGGGAAAAATCGACAAGCACTAGAGCCCAGTGGTGGTGGTCATAATAAGGTATGATCGAAAATTGGTACCCAAAGAACTCCGGTTCCGAGGAAGTGAAATGCACCGCCTCAGAAGGTGGATTTGTGGTTAAAAAGGTAGAAAACGACACGGGATAGGAGAAAGCTGTGTTGGCTGGTTCGACGGAAAGACGATTCTGCATGAAAAAATTCATCACCGATGCTGTTTGAGCGTATGTCGACAGATCGTGGGAGTCCATGGGTGGTATCTTTAGGCAGGCCAATTCGCTTGGCGTAAGAGAAATTCCGAATTTCTCCTGACCCAGAGTTTGAGTAGAGTTCTGGCGGGAAATGTGATGAACGACGGCGGCCGCCGACGGTGAAGGTGGCGGAAACGCTAATGCCGACGGACGGCGTTGAAGACGGCGTTCATTCCGTCGATTCTGTTTCTCCACAAGGCGAAGAACGGATGGATGAAGAGGTTCCTGTACTTTGAGAGCCTTTGTCTTAGCCTGATATCGATGGCGGCGTTGTTGATGGGATGGTTTCATCGTAAACAGTTTTGTTTAGTTTCGTCTTTTTTGTTTTTGTTTATTTGTAGTGAGCGTGTCTGTGGTTCCGGACTGAAGGAGCGAGAAGTGAAAAATAGATTTGGCGCCAATTTTCTCGTTACAACAACAAATGCGTGGCAGCCGTGAACTTCCATTGGTCAAAACGTAAAGCGATCGGGGCTTACTCGTTGGCGACTCGAGCGACGAAGTTCCTTTTGGCTAGACGCGGGCGAGTCCATCTGAGAAGGTAGTTTCGGGGGTGTACGTGTACAATAGGAATTAGATCGAGGGGATTTGTTGAGCTCAGTCGGGGGATCGTCGAATGATTAACGGATGATCTTGGGGTTTGGTTGAAAAGAAACCCGTAAGGTGGCAGAAGGTGTTTGGAGCTTTAAAAAATCTTTTCGCGGGAAATATGGTTTTAGGCGCTCCACAGACACAAGGTCAGTTTTTGTTCCTTCGGAGTTGCGTATTTCGTAATTATTGGTGGCAGTTTGGCGAATTATTTGATATGGTCCGGCATATGGACTCAGCAATTTTTCGCAAAGTCCTGGAACTCGGCGAGGAGATTTGAGATAGACCAAGTCACCCTGTTGATACGTGTATTCTCGGCGTGTCTTATCAAAGCGTTCCTTGTCCTTTTGTTGAGCTATGGCGTGACGAGAGGCTGCTAAATCCCGAGCGCGTTGAGCGTACAGGATGTTCTCAAATCCAAACTGGCTTTTAACGGTGGTGGCTATTAACTGCAAAGTAGCATCGAGGCGAAGGTCGGCTTCGTAACCATGAAGAAGAAAAAATGGAGTGTATTTCGTCACGGCATGTAAAGAGGTGTTATAAGCGAACACTAAAAATGGCAGGAAACGGTCCCAATCGCGATGATTGCTGGAAACGTATTGGGCCATCATGTCAGCCAGAGTTTTGTTGAATCGTTCTGTCTGGCCGTTCGTACGGGGGTGGTACGCGGTAGTTCGTCGGTGTTCGATGGTAAAAAGCTTGTTGATTTCTTCCACAAGTTTATTTACATTTTCTGTCCCTCTATCCGTGATTAGTTCACGTGGGGCGCCGTAGTGCAGAATTACATCTTTAGTGAGAAATTGAGCAGTTTCTTCTGCGGTACCTCGTGGGATTGCCTTGGCGACCACGGTTCGAGTGCAATAGTCTGTGCATACCAAAACGTGAACGTTACCATCGTGGGATTGTGGGAAGGGCCCCAGTTTGTCAAGTCCAACGCGCGCGAAGGGTTTGCTGGTTGGCGGTATCGGTTGTAGAAGTCCGGCTGGTTTGAAGGGGTAGGTTTTTTGTTTTTGGCAAGAGTCACACGACTGGACATAGCTGGTGACGTGAGCCAACATTTTCGGCCAGAAAAACCGATTTCGAACACGCTCCCAGGTACGTTGGAGCCCCAAGTGACCACAGGTGACATCGTCGTGAAGGGCGAAGAGAACTGCGGTCCGAATTTCCTTAGGGGCAACTAGAACCAATTTGATTTCGTTTTCTGTTCTGATCTTGCGGTACAGGAGATCGTCCATCATCTCGAAACAACGTGCGGCGCGTATGAGTGGTTTCGGAGCTCTCACAGGGTGGCTTTCCAAGAACTCAATGATAGCCGCCGTGTACTGATCTTTGCGCTGTAGTGCAGCAATGTCAAACTGGTTGAGGTCCAGATTATCGGGGGTCGTTGCGGATGAAGTGAGCAAGGTAGCGTGTATTTGTGGCGCTGGTTCAAACGGTGCCCGTGATAGAGCGTCAGCGTCGAGATGTTTACGTCCATCTTTGTACTTTATAACTGGATTGTATTCTTGCAATGTGAGCGACCAACGGGCCAAACGACCGTTTGGATTTTTGACCGAAGTAAGCCAACAAAGACCGTGGTGATCGGTGACGACTGAGAGTGAACGTCCGTAAAAGTATGGACGAAATTTTTTAACCCCAAAGATAATTGCGAGGCATTCTCTTTCGGTTGGGCTATAATTACGTTCAGCGGAATTGAGAAGGCGACTTGTGTACGCAACAACCCTTTCTTGTCCTTTTATTCGCTGCTTAAGAATAGCCGAAATACCATAAGCTGAGGCGTCAGTGTGGATTTCAAACGGTTCTTCCCAACGAGGATGTTGAACAATGGGGAAGGAGATTAAATGATTACGCAGCAGCTGGAAGGAATCGTCTTCGGCTGTACCCCATTCGAATACTTTGTCTTTTTTGGTAAGTTCGGTGAGTGGTCGAGCTATCTGGGCGAAGTCTTTGATGAATCGCCGGTAGTACCCTGAAAGGCCAAGAAACTGCTGAACTTGTTTGACGGTTTTTGGCGTTGGGAACTTGGCTACGGCTTCGAGATTGCGGGGATCTGGGGAAATTCCATTGCCGTCGATGACGTGTCCAAGGTAAACAATGCGCGGTTTTGCAAATGAACATTTTGTAGGTTTTATCTTGAGATTCGCCGTGCGGAGGCAAGTGAGGACTTGATCGAGATGAGACAGATGGGATGTAAAATCTCGAGAAAACACTACAATGTCGTCAAGGTAGGCCATGGTGATTTTCCACATGAGGCTACCAAGAGTTTTATACATGAGGCGCTGGAATGTTGCGGGCGCATTGCAGAGCCCCATACCAAGGACATTGAACTCTTATTGGCCGTCGGGTGTTACAAAGGCGGTTTTCTCTCTGTCAGCTTCGTCGATTTCGACCTGGAAGTAACCAGAGGCCAAATCTAATGTTGTGAATAGGGATGCCCCGGCCAGGCGATCCAGGGTGTCATCGATCCGTGGAAGAGGGTGAACGTCCTTTTTGGTCACCAGGTTTAATTTTCTCCAGTCGACGCAAAAACGCCAAGAGCCATCACGCTTCTTGATAAGGACAACTGGTGAAGCCCATGGACTACAAGATTCACGGATAGTTCCGTTGGCGAGCAATTTGTCGACCTCTCCCTGCAAGACTTCACGTTCCTTCAATGACTTTCGGTACGGATGTGAGCGAACTGGGGACGCATCACCAGTGTGAATTTGATGGTGAATCAGAGACGTACGGCCTAAGTCGCCTTCGAACTTTGAAAAAACAGTGGAGTGTGTACGAAGAAGGTTTATTAATTGCTGGCGGTGAGTTTCAGGTAATTTTGTGCCAATGTCCAGATGGGGAGGAAGGTCGCAAGTTTCGTTGGTAGAATCGGAGGAATCCAGATAACGGAGGTAGATGATATCATGGGCTCGAGCGAGTGTGGCATTTCGGTTGAGAATAATGGGCCGGTGATGTGGGTTAGCGACACGAACTAAAGCACGCCCATTGCGAAAGTTAGCGAGAGTCTTGCAAACTAAGAGGCCGTAGCGATTAAAAGTAGTTGATAAAGGCTCAACCATCAGCGTTCCAGATGCAACAGCAACTGAGACTTCGAGCGGCATTTCGGAATGGGCGGGAACAGTGACGTCCCGAGTGTTTCGAACGAGATGAGAGTGTTCGAAGATGACATCAGGAAGTGGAAAGTCCTCGTTCCCGATGATGACCGAGCGGGTACGGAAACTGATTTCGACCTCGTTTGTGTCGCAAAGCTCTAATCCAAGTAGCAAGTCATAGTCGAAGTTTTGTATCAGCAAAGCCTCAATGCGATGAGTTGTGGTGCCGATAGTGACATCCAGAGTGGTAGCACCCAAGGGTTAAATCAATGAGCCATCTGCAACACGTAGTTGAAGCGAACCGGCGGTTCGAATAGGAAGACCCAGAGTACGCGCTAAAGTTGGGTTGATGATGTTCTTAGTGCTTCCGGAATCTATTATTACTTGGATTTTGGTGTTGCTGACGGTAGCATTGAGGGATACTAATTTGTTGGCAGGGCTTAGCAGTAGAGGGAAAGAGACTGGACTGGACGGTGGAATACCCTCTACTACTACCGTCGAAAGTCGTTTCCCTGGTAGCGAGAATGAGGATGAGGGGATGGACTGCGTCCGCGATTCAAAGAGGAAGATGATTGACTTTGTTGAAAAGGAGATGGAGAACGAGGTCGAATGGTGTTGGTTTCTGGGCGATACGGCGAACGACTACGGGTATCCCGATTTGGAGTGGTCTCGCGGCAGTAAGAGGCAAAATGGTCACGCCGACCGCAGTTATAACAGGATATAGTACTGTCTCGGCGCTGGGTTTGGGGACTAGGCTCTCGCTGATGGCGACCGAGTTGAAGACGTTCCATGTCACGACGGAGTTCTCGAACTTCTCGACGAAGGGCATCGAAGTCACTTCCCGTAGATGGTTGAAGAAGCGTAGTTGCAATGGGTGATGATTCGAGTTTGGCAGTCCTGGTGGCAAGCGTGGTCAGTATTTCCAGTATTTTACCCTCGGTCGGGCTAGGTGAAGCTTGTGACGGGAGGGAACTGACGGTACGGAGTTTATCCAGGAAGTCAGACGCGGACGTGGGATTCATCAGGATGAGTTTATCTTTCAAGTCGGGAAGAAGGCCGTTAAGAAGGAAATTGACTTTTTCCGACTCGGGCATGGTAGGGTTGGCTAGAGAACATAAGCTGATAGCTTGCCTATAATACTGTACGGGATCACCGCCTGGCAACTGACGGTGAGCCAATAAGTCGGTGAAAACGGCGCGGGATGATCGACCAAATTCACTGACTAAAGCGTCTTTCCATTGAGTCCAGGTAGTGCGAGGTGCAGCGGTGTGGCTACGAATCTGTGCAGAATACCAAGGCAAAGCGGTACCGATTAGAATGGATGTCAAAAGAGCTAAACGGTCAGCATCGGTTTTTCCTACAGTCCTTTCTTCAAAAACCGTAATGAAATCATGGACGTCCTGCGTAGCTGGATCGAATTTTGGAGTGTTTTGGTGGAGGTTTAACGCAGAGAGGGCGGCTGAAACTGCCGCGGCGATGTCGGCAGCTGTGGCCATGGCTGGAGAAGATGGTGATCGATGATTGCGAGTTGGTAGGACGAGACCCAAAAAATCTGGCTCCAAATGAAGAGCCCGACGAGAAAAACGACGAGGCTTTGGGTCGCGCGGAAGCGGCGTAGCCGGGAGAGCGTGAGATGCACCGGTCGACGCGTCGAGCAGCCGAGGCGAGACCGGGAGGTAATACTCCGTATCAGCAGATGAAAATGAGTGCGTCGGCGAGGGTGAAGGGCCTTTGCTCATAAGCCAGTAGAGTAACGGTATACGGGAACGAAACCGGCGCCTCCACCAGTTGTCACGCTTATAATTTACGAGACGTTTGTTGAAAATAGAAATGGTTTTTATTTACACTTTATTTACAGAATGGTTTAATTGAAATAAGTCAAGAGCGCGGCGGTGAAACGGGGTTTCTCTCGTTAGGGATAATTTCCTCACGAGGCGCAGCTTTTACAGCTATATAATCCCCGTGAAGGAAATTGGCGTCCAGGGCGAGCTTTTGCAGCCTTTCCTCCAGATCACCAAACCTGTAGTAGGCTGGACTTTTCAGTCTTAAGATCCCACTACAGGCGGCCGAGAGATACTCTAAAAACCTCACCGAAGCGCGGCTTTTATACCCGCCGGAGTTGACAACAGCGCTACTAGTGGTAGCGTCTGACGCTTGTGGCTTGCCTGACAGTCTTATGATTGTGAATGATTAATGTGTGGTCCGTCCGCGACAGTATTATATTCAACTGACAAACTTGTACTGTAAAAAGGGTTGAATTCAATTGTGCATTGATATAGTACGTCTAACTCACTGTTGTAACTACTTAACTAATGATATTCTGAATAAATTAAAATTGGTCATTTCGTCTCAATTATTTTAATTAAAATTTTATACCGGGCGGGATAGAACTGGGATAACATTTTTAACAAATTACTCTAAATTGCGGAGATATATCTTTAAGGGTTATCTCGAGAAATTAATACCACTAGGGACAATTCTTCCGAGGAGAGGTATATTTTGGCTTGCCAACTTGTTCAATATCATTTGAGCAATCTTTTTCTTAATATTGCTTAACAAATATTGTTTCAAACAGATTTGCGCAAGAAAATATAATGAAACACACAGTATAACTGATTTATTTTAATACCTGACCCAATATCTTCTTGAAAATGTGGGGATATTTCAGTTCCCGAGTAATAAGTGGTATTTGGATTAAATTGAATCTTCGATGAATTAATAAATCTTAACGAGCTCCGTAGAGGATTCACCCTAAAACTGCGTAATATTCAATAAGACAAACTACTAAAGAGCACGCGGTCTTTTTTATAGCTCAATGTAGCCCAAGGGCGTGGTCGGTTGTTAATCTTCCAATAAGCGAGGGTTTTGGTAGGAAAGGAGTTTTATTTTACTAGTAAAATACGAATAATATTTAAAAAACTTACAACGGAAACATAGTAATTATTTGCAGATAGACTTGTTAAAAATTAAATTCATGCCCCATTTTTTTGTATATAAAATAATTAACATGTGTCTAATTGTGTACGTTTAAAATTGTTATTAAGTGTATAATTGTGATTTGTGTAAATTTATTAACTTGTGTATTTTATTCTTGTAATTGTATTTATTTAGTTTTATATTTTTCGAGTTTCATTTCATTGTTATAATTTGTATTTTTGGCACTAACTGCCATATTGTTGGGGTCCTAATCCCTTCCGACGTCACGAGTTTGGAATGTTTGGGGAAATTTTGAATGGGTCTTGACCAATGGGAGTGGGGAGTGGGGAGTAGCCTCGCTGCCCAAGATCCGGGTTTTTGTGGAAAAATTGGCCTCGTTTTTCTGGCCGTTGAAGAGGCAGTTGTAATTTTGAAAGAAGGAAGAGCGGCGGTTAAAAATTCTTTAGCTACCTTTATTTTGTGCGCCTTTGTTCGGTAGTTAGAGGTTTTGAAAATAAATGGTTTTGGTTTGAATTAACTTAACGTGTTCATCATTTCAATTCTTGATCACCCCTTAAGAGTCTCTCGTTTTTCAGTCGGCGAGTGACTTTAGTGTACTTTATTAATTGCTCTCCCCCCCTGTTGCGTTTAAGCTTTTTCGCAACATTTTTTGGTGCCTGGAAACCCGGGAACGGTGATCGAGTGACGAAGTGGTGAGTCGAACGTGCGGTTAAATTAATTTGTGAAGCGGTATTAATATTAGTTAGAGCTATGTCGAGTGAAGAGAAAAAACTAGCGCGCCTAGTTAGCCAGCGGGGCTCGGTAAAAACGTGGATAACTAAAACATTAGACAAGGTCGAGGCGAGTTTGAAGTTAGCGGAACCGGACGTAAACTCGCTAGAAGATTGGATCGGAGTTTTGAACGCGAAAGAAAAGGATCTTTTAGCCTACGACAAAGAAATTCAAGAATTCATGGAAGGCGAAAAACTGGAAGCGGAATTAGAGGTGACAATGATGTACAACGAGCGGCTTATCATCGTGCGGAATCAGGCCATTCGATACGTGCAGCGGCACCAATCGTTTCATCAGTCGGCGTACCAGCGAGGTCCCCCGGATCTCAGGCGCGAGGAGGACAACCAGTCTATAAGGAGCGTGACGACGGCGACCGTTCCTACGGTGCGCCTCCCGAAATTGGAGATACCACGGTACGACGGAGACTACCTCAAGTGGCAAGCCTTCTGGGGACAATTCAAAACGGCGATCCACTCCAGAAAGGAAATTGAAAAATTAGATAAGTTTGTTTTTCTTAGAAGTTATTTAGAAGGGAAGGCCGCTAGGGCCATAGCGGGGTTAGCAACCACGGAAAACAATTATGACGCGGCAATCGAGCTTCTTCAGGATAGATTCGGGAGACCGGAACTTATTATTGGTAAACATAAGAACAATCTCATTCAATTAAAACCAGTTACGAACTCAAATGACATTCAGGCTTTAAAAGATTTGTATGATTCTTGCGAGGTAGAGGTACGAAGCCTAGAGGCGTTGGATGTAAATGTTGATAGTTACGGTAGTTTTTTAGTGCATATTATCGGCGGGTTACTACCCGAAGACATTGTATTAGCTTTTGGCAGAAGTCAGGTTCATAAGCGATCAGAATGGGAATACAGAGATTTATTGAATTATGTACAAACAGAAATTACGTGTATGGAAAGAGCGCGCTCCCTTAAAAGAACCGAACCTCAATCTAAAATTGTCCGGGATAGACCAAATTATCAAAGTAGTAACTATGGTTCTAAACCAGCGAGATATAATAATAATAACAGGAGCGGGCTGCCAACGGCAGCGTCTTTAAGTGTAGGGGTCACTCATAAAATTCCTAATGTCAGAAATTGCCCTTTTTGTGACAGCGCGGATCATCCCCCACACCTGTGCGAGAAAAGTGTTACGGAACGTAGGGAAGTTATTTTAAACAAGCGGTTATGTTTTATATGTTTAAAAGGTGGTCATATGGCGGCTAGTTGCCATCAAAAATGGCGTAGATGTAGATTTTGCGGGTTAAAACACCACCAGGCGGTATGCGTCAGCAACGAAAATAGTGCTCCTAAACAACCCGAATCGTTCGTGAGACAGCCGGCCAACCCCACGGGGGGAGCGGCCGTAACAAGCGCGTGCGTCGAACGTCCCAAGAAAATGGTACTACTACAAACAGCGCGAGTGTTAGTCACCGACACGCGAGGAGAAAAATTAAAGTCGCGCGTGTTTTTTGACAGCGGTAGTCAAGTTAGTTTCATCAGCGAGAGTCTGTCACGAAAGCTCAATCTCGAGGTCCTCGGCGAAGAGACCGTGGACGTGCATCGGTTCGAAGGCGGATCGCCCATTCGGTACAGGCGAAAAATCGTGCGGGTAAATTTGAGCAACCCCCGTCATCCTGAAAAGCGGTTTTCTATCGTCGCGTTGGAAGCGCGAAACATCTGTAACGCGACATTCAATTCGCCGCCACCAGACGTCATCGAAGAAATGGCCAAGCGCGGTCTACAACTCGCGGATGCGGACGAATCGGCTTTCGGAGTTCAAGAAGACGCTCCCATCGAAATTTTAATCGGCACGGATTACCTCTGGTACATCATCAACGACCAAGAGACGGAAAGATTAGGACCGGGTCTCGTCGCGTCAAATTCCCTCTTCGGATGGACAATCAACGGTCCGACTAACTCTACAGCGCCTTCTATCGGAGTCAATTGCGTAACGGTAATGCGGGTCGGTATCGACGAAGGTCAACTCTCCTCTCAACTACGATCGTTCTGGGAGTTAGACGCCCTCGGTATCGTCGACAAATCAACTAATCAATCGGAAGAAAATGAACAAACAATGCTGGCCTTCGAGAAATCAATCGCCTTTAAAGATGGCAGATATCAGGTGGCTCTTCCTTGGAGAGACAACGTAGGAAAATTGGGTGACAACTTCGAAGTAGCCGGTCGTTGGACGCGGAATCTACTCACGAAACTGAAGGCGAACCCGAGCGTATTTGAAAATTACAATGGAGTCATGGCGGAGCAGATCAAATCCGGAATCGTGGAAAAGGTCCCAGACAACGAATTGGTACCTCCAGCGGGGAGGCCAGCGTATTACCTTCCACACAGAGCGGTACTACGGGAGGGAAGCCTTACAACCAAGCTCCGGATCGTTTACGACCCGACCAGTTTTGCGAAAGGAACGCTTTCGTTAAATGACTGCGTGAAATCGGGACCAAACCTCCTACCGAATATGTTCACAATCTTGGTCAGATTTCGGGAGAAGAAAATTGCGGTGATAGCCGACGTCGAGAAGGCTTTCCATCAAATAAGCATCGCGCCGGAAGATCGGGACGCGCTCCGATTTTTATGGATTGGATTGGAAGCGGATGAAGATAAACAAAAGCTCGAGATCTATCGGCTAAAAAGGGTGCCCTTCGGGGTGAATGCGAGCCCCTTTCTACTTTCAGCCACCATCAGGCATCACGTCCAGGGCTATAAGGAGAAGTATCCTACCACGAGCGAAGCGATTCTCAACGAATTATACATGGACGATTTTTTATCTGGTTCGGATAACGTCGAGAATGCCTATAAACTGTCAAGCGAAGCCGGGACAATTTTTTCGGAAGCTGGTATGACGCTACGGAAATGGAGGAGCAACTCCGCGGACTTACTAGAACGGCTTGGCGTTAAGAAAGAGAATAACAAGGACCCCCAAGAAAGTTCAGGCAAAGTGCTGGGCCTCTCGTGGAACGAAAATAATGACGTTTTGCATTTTGATCACAGCGCGCTTACGGCATTTCTGGTTGATCGGAAGAGTACTAAAAGATGGGTCCTGAAAGCGGTAGCGCGAGTATTCGACCCTCTGGGGTTCCTGACGCCTTTCGTCATGAAGGCTAAATTTATTTTCCAAGAACTTTGGACGGAGAAGAGCGAAGGGGATCTAAAACAGAAACGGGCCATCGCGTGGGATGACGAACTGCCACCGGAATTGTCCGAAAGATACAACAATTGGTGCGAGGACCTCCAAAATCTTCAACTAATTAAGATTCAGCGCCACATTTTTGAAGGAAAACGTAAAGAAGTAGCCCCGGAGCTACACGTATTCGTTGACGCGAGCGAAAAAGGCTACGGAGCGGTCGCCTACGTTCGGTACCGGGAGCCCAGCGGGAGAGTTCGTACCACCCTCATCGCCTCGAAGGGCCGAGTCGCGCCACTGGAAAAGAAATTAACCCTGCCTCGGCTGGAATTGATGGGCGCCCTTATTGGATCTCGTCTCGCAAACGCGCTAATACCAACATTTTCCGAGAAATTAGAACACATACGGTTTTACACGGATTCGACGATAGTACTGAGGTGGATCAGAGGACCACCGAAAGAATTTTTACCATTCGTCGCGAATCGCGTAAAAGAAATTCATCAACTAACGGATCCTCTAAATTGGAGACATTGCGAAGGAAAAACTAACCCGGCGGACTTGCCGACTAGAGGAAAGTCCTTAGTGGAGTTATCTAAAAGTCAACTTTGGTGGTTCGGACCAGATTGGTTCGTAAGCGGCGGAGAACTCACTTCGGGAATTCAGAGCGGCAGAGTGGATACCAAACTAGCGGAAATAGAGCTGAGGGCGGCCTACAGGGATGCGATCCAAGCCGTTTGCGTCATTCAAAATTCTATTGGTCCAGTACTGGAACTGGCCAGGTACAGCGAGTTAAAAGTGGTTCTGAGAATCACGGCTTGGATAAGGCGATTTGTAAAAATTATCACGGGGAAACGATCGAAAGAACCACTGTCGCCCATAGAAGCGGAAGAGATGATCGAGGCGGAGGAATACTGGGTTCGAGTCGTCCAAGAACAATCGTACGCGGGTGAAATGGCTAATTTGACAAATCAGAAAATGGTTCCGAGATAGTCGTCACTTCTAACTCTCCAGCCGCAGCTTGACGAGAAAGGAATTATGCGCGTAGGAGGCCGCTTGACGGGAGACAATTTCACCTACGCGGAGAAGCATCCTCGTATTTTGGCGCCAACTCATCGCTTCTCCGAGCTCCTGGTCAAGCATCATCACGAGCGGTTGATGCACGGCGGAGTAAATAGCACATTGGTCGAAATAAGGGAAAGTTATTGGATTCCCCGGGCCAGACAGCTGATTAAAGGGGTCATACACGTTTGTCCCGTATGCAAGAAGTTCAAGGCCAAGCCTTCCAGCGTCGTCATGGCGCCCCTACCGGCAACAAGGACTACTCCGGGGCCACCATTTGAAGTGACTGGAACGGATTTCGCGGGTCCTCTCTATTCGAAGGACATGGACAAATGTTACGTGGCGCTTTTCACGTGCGCGGTAACGCGCGCGGTACACTTAGAACTGGTGTCGGATTTATCGACGGAAAAATTTCTACTCGCCTTCAGGCGTTTCATTTCGCGGCGCGGAATTATTCGGGTTATGTACAGCGATAACGCGATGACTTTCAAAAGAGCGGACGCCGATCTTGCCAAATTGTTTGAAAATATCAGGAGTCCGGAAGTAATAAATTTTTTCGGTGTTCACAAAATTTCGTGGAGGTACATCGCCGATCGCGCCGCCTGGTGGGGTGGGTTTTGGGAGCGACTCGTTCGCTCTGTTAAGGTAGCTCTCAGAAATGTGCTTGGGAAATCTAGATTAAATTTTGAAGAAATTCAAACGGTACTAACCGAAATTGAAGCGACCATTAATTCTCGCCCACTCACTTTTGTTTACGGGGACGCCAAGGAGCCAATACCTTTAACCCCCGCCCATTTCTTAGTCGGTCAGAGGTTGACCGTACTACCTTCTCAGGTTTTCGGGAAAAATGAACGGTTAAATCCCAAAGAGGAACAATTAAAAATTCGGTTAAAACACAGTCAAAGTTTGTTGGATCAATTTTGGACAAAGTGGAAGAGTAATTATATGTTGGAACTGCCTTCCGCGCACAATGTTAAAAAATGTAAACCTACGAAAGAATTGAAAATTGGTGATTTTGTTTTAATTGAGGAGCCTAAGCTTCCTCGCCTAATGTGGAGATATGGTATAGTGGATGAGTTTGGTAAAGGAATTAGATCGTGCATTGTAAGATTACCAAATGGCACTAAGATTAGACGGCCTGTGCAAATGTTATACCATATAGAGTATTAATATTTAATTTTCTTATTTTTCTTGACCATTCTGGTCAAGGGCGGGAGTCTGTTAAAAATTAAATTCATGCCCCATTTTTTTGTATATAAAATAATTAACATGTGTCTAATTGTGTACGTTTAAAATTGTTATTAAGTGTATAATTGTGATTTGTGTAAATTTATTAACTTGTGTATTTTATTCTTGTAATTGTATTTATTTAGTTTTATATTTTTCGAGTTTCATTTCATTGTTATAATTTGTATTTTTGGCACTTACTGCCATATTGTTGGGGTCCTAATCCCTTCCGACGTCACGAGTTTGGAATGTTTGGGGAAATTTTGAATGGGTCTTGACCAATGGGAGTGGGGAGTGGGGAGTAGCCTCGCTGCCCAAGATCCGGGTTTTTGTGGAAAAATTGGCCTCGTTTTTCTGGCCGTTGAAGAGGCAGTTGTAATTTTGAAAGAAGGAAGAGCGGCGGTTAAAAATTCTTTAGCTACCTTTATTTTGTGCGCCTTTGTTCGGTAGTTAGAGGTTTTGAAAATAAATGGTTTTGGTTTGAATTAACTTAACGTGTTCATCATTTCAATTCTTGATCACCCCTTAAGAGTCTCTCGTTTTTCAGTCGGCGAGTGACTTTAGTGTACTTTATTAATTGCTCTCCCCCCCTTTTGCGTTTAAGCTTTTTCGCAACAAGACTAGCCAAAGCTTGAGCGCTGTCCATTTCCAAAAATGCAATGTATTATCAAAGCGAACAAAATATTTTATTTTCTTTTACATACGATGCTTCAAAAACTACGTCATATTTTTCAAGGGTTTTTCTTAAAAAATAAAGTACTCATGTATCTCAAAACGATAATATTTTGTGTCGAAGCTTTCTGAAGCCGTTTGTCTAAAATTTATATTTTTTAACTATAGTTATTTACGTTAAAAACCTTTTTAAGACGCCTCAAAAATCACGTAACGCTACGGGAAATGATTTTTTAACTGCGATTGTGTAGCTCACCAGGTGATTCAAAATTCCGCCACTAGAGGTCTCTATCGCATGCAATAGCATATATAGTTTTTATCATATAGTTCATTACAAAACAGTACTATATGTCAGGTTGGTGGAACTGGATATTTTGGCTAAATCCATGAAGGGATTTTGGAATATTCTTCCGACCAGGAATAAAATCATCATACAGACACTTTAAACGTGTTTGGAGTTCTCCCAGCATGGTTATAAATCCCAGTAGCAGAAGGATTCTTTTTTTTTTCAAATCAGTTTCTATGGAACCATGGCACCTCAATGACGAAATGTTTTCACAACGCGAAGTTATTTGACTTTTACCCTTATGTTTTAACAGTTTTATGGTATACATAAAACCACCCATAGGAAGCTTTGGAAGTCTTTTCTCGTTGCTTATAATTTTGGTCTCCATGCTACTTCTAAATTATTAATAATTTCAATCTAGGTTTATAAAGCAACCAGAAAAATATCTTTCTTCTCGATAAGGCTTTTTTTCTCCTGTTCGACTATTTTAACCGAGGCTTTTTACCGCTTTCCATAAGAGGGGTCCGTTCTTCCTTTATGGCTCACTTTAATGCGATATTGATATATTCTCGACAAGCAACGTGACTATTCGTATTTATTTAAATTTATTGCATTTTAATGTACGGTTATCTTTGGGCTGGCTTATATGCAGTCGGCGTGATAACACGTAAATCAGCGACTTGGGAAGCCGAAACTCAGCCACACCAGACCCTTAAACCTAGATTACGAAGGTTCCGCGTCCAGTTGTGGAAAGTAAAATGAGATAAACTAAACATTACAACTTGTTTCTAGCGACAGTGTGACCGAGGCTTAAATGCAACCAACGCTGTCAATAACTCATTCATGGAAAGAGCCTTATTTAGGATTTCTTCCGAACAGAACCTTTTCAATTTTGCATTCGAATTAGAATTTTCAATTATTTCTTTTGTCTTTCTTAGGGTCCTTTCGTATCTTTCACCATTTATTTGTCATTGAACGATTCAACAGATTTAACCCCAGCAACCACTTTTGTTTCTTTGCAATTATTTGCAACTTTCAATTATACTCTTCGAAACATACCTGATCTGTTCAACGCCGCATTTTTGGTAAGGATAAAAAACTTTGTATCCTTAAATAACAAAATAATGTGATTTGATATTATTCCAGAGTCGAGTATCTGTCGATAGAATTAATACGGTTTTAAATGCCGAAGAAAGACGTGCATATATAACACTCGGAAATGTTAATTCGAAATCAGGTAAGGATACTTAACGTTTAATTTTGTTATTTTAAAAATTAAGGCAACTCACAAAATACCTTAAAATCAAACTTTGCGAAATATAGCTAGTCAAAATTGTATAAAAGATCAGTTACTGCATGTATTTAAAATCATTGTTGATTTACACGAAGCTTTCGGACCGCAGTCCTTCTTCAGCCAAACAATTTTAACAATAAAATATATTCAGGCCTGTTTATAACTTTGCTTTATTTGCAAATACTTTAAAGTATATAATAGCCCCAAGGTTAGATTATATATAATGTCTAATATGAACTTTAAACCAATTAAAATTAATCCTTCCCCTGGCTGTGTCATTTGAATTTTACTTCGGTTTCAGAAATAAAATAAAATACTACGCGAACTACGTCGATTGTCATTTCGTTATTTCTGTTTAATTTCATTAGATCATTAGCGAATAAAAGTTAATATTTATTCCAACTTTTCAACTTTAACTAAATAATTATTATTTTATTGATTGATGAAAGTGATGAAGTGATTTAACTTAATTTAATGGAAACTCGTTAAAAGCCTAAAACTCGTTGATAATTTTAAAACTCGTTAAGGGCTCGAAGCTTAGAAAAGGGGTTATTTTAAAACTCGTTAACACGGTAGATTTTCAAACTCGAACTTGATAAGAAATTTTTTGAAAACTCGAACTCGACTCAGTAGTCAAAAATTGATACTCGCACATCCCTATCTTTTATTTTAAATTATAAATTTTAGGCAAAATATTCCATGTGAGGCAGAGCAAAGGGACAGCTATTAAATAAAAAGTGCTTTTAAAAAAGCAGTTGGAAGTTCGATTTAAGGGGTAGTTCGAATCTATGAAGGCACAGATATTGGAAAATTTTTATAATTAATGAATTATTTTTTGGATTTATTTTAAAAATAAAAATATATTTCTAAAATAATTTCCATCGATGTTTCCTCACCCATTATATATTTTAAAACCCTTTCCTTAAATTTGAGCCTTGAAACTCTAACAGTAAACTGAGAAAATTTTAAATTGTAAAGGATTACGTGTAAAATTACAGCATTTAAATTGCTGAAACTCATTATAGAAACTAAACTAGGAAAAAAGTCACCAATAAAAGAGATTTGCCGTTCATTGTGAACCCAAAGTTTCGGCTGAATGACTTATTTCAGTTCAACTAGGCCTTCTTTGAGAGTCCCTCTAAAAATTCAAACAGGCTAGTGCAGTGTAACTGCACACATTTCATCAGGCCTTTCTAGAAAGAAATGTGGCCATTTGATTGTAACTCTAATATCACTTTTGTTTACTACCAGCGGGTTCTTGACTTGTGAGGATCTTCAGTTTTTCATGATGCATGCCATATTAAATACTGATGTATAATTCTACTTTAAACCACAATGTAACGTTGTTTCTTAGTCTGCAGGGAAACCAAAGCCAACTTACCCTGAGTCGCTACAATTGTATCCTTAACTCCTGGGAGTGATGCATACCCTTCGTTACTCGGGGTTGCGATTGCTGCTGTCTAGGGGTTAAGCTTACTTTTAAAATTATTAACTACGGTAATAAGGATTGCCAAACTTTAATTGAACTCAAATATAACAGTACCTAGATAACAACTATGTACTAACCCGGAATACAAAACAACTAAACTAAATAAAACACCTGACTAACCATTATACATCACACTAACAACTACAGATACACAAATACACTTTAAACATCCAAAACGAACTATTTGCACTGTAAAACCGAGATAAAACTATATTTACACACCTCCCACACTCCTAGCCCACCTTCATCATTGACAAATAAACAAATACACATAAATACTTAAGTTCAGCGAAGGTCCAACTTCTGTGCTTGATTCTCTCATGCCGTCACCATGGACACCGGACGGACGCCACGCACCAGCGCTTCATTACGCGAGCTTTTTGCAGCTTCGCCGCGCCGACTCTCCCGTTGCGTTTTGCCGCGAACCACCTTGGTCTTCCGATTTTCGGATTGCGACGGAGATCACGACACTATGGGATTTTTCCCGCGCACTTGTTCAATCAAATCATGCGGGACTCTTTTCTCGGCCTTCTCCGTCGTTTTCGGTGCCAACACCTCAGTTTTGTTTAGAGCCAATGTCAATCAAAACACTTGACCATCGCCCCGACCGAATGGGAACCAAGGGGCTGATCTTCCCTTTGCCCAATTGGCGAACAGGGGTGACCCCTCGCGCGGAATGCTCGTGACGATGGGTTTTCTGGGAAAACCCGGGAATATGGGCCACGCACGATTTATGGCCCTAATAAAGCAATTAAGTGGAGCTAGGAGCGGAGTTTCTCCTTAAAACCCGACAATAACAAAAATACACTAAACAACAATGGACACTAGAAAATATTTTAACAGTAGCTTGGCAATCCTTATTTTCTTGGGAGCAATGTAAAAATTGGAAAGAATGACTATGATAAATTAAGAACGAGGGCTTTTAGAAGGGATTGACAATTCATCGATGTGTATTTTAAGAAGGGGAGAAATGAAAGCAGCTACCGCCAATTCCGAAGTAAAAGATAAGGACACGGTATAATAGGTAGAGCGACCCCTAGGCCTACAGAGTCACCTCCTCCTAGAAACGGCCCTTTTGACAAAGGCGTTGAAGAGAGTGATCGTAAATCCAAGACCAATTACTGCACCTAGCGACCAGCGCGAGCTTAGTAATTGGCCACACACGTAGGACTACTTTCCCAACTAAAACTAAATTGAATTTTACCGAAAATATAGTACCAAAAGCAAATAAATATTCGGGAACTAAATATAGCGTTACAACTCCCTCCTGACAAGCGTCGAACGTCCCCGTGAGACCATATTTGAGATCAGCCTCAATGAGAAAAACAAAATATATAATGCAGCAAGTCAGGAAGAAATCGACCATGGTTTATCCCAAACAGCGAAATGTTAAAAAAAAGGGGTGTAATATATGCCTACAGATGGCCAAAATCACAAGCGTAAAAACAGCGAACTAACAGAAACTACAGCTCCGAGGAAAAAAAACAATTCAAACAAGTATGAGACTATAACTATACTATGTGCAAATTAAAGCAAAAAAAATTGAGATATCTCGCTATGTACAGGCGCCCAGGGGGGGGGGGGGGTGGAAATACTCATACAAAATTACGAAACACGAAACCAACGAAGAGTAGGGGTCATGGTATACCACAAAAACAAACCTTACCTATCTCAATGCAATTTTAACCCATATTAATGGGTAACGAGCCAAACGTACAACAGCCGGCTCTTTGCTGTAGATGCTTAATGCAACCCACATGGTACCACAGAAATTAAAAACAACTAACTCAACTAACCACAAATATCTGACACAAGCAACTTTTCCAAAACAGATGAAAACTTAATTTTCATTTAAAAAAAGTACACCAAGCTAAGGGTGACTAACGGGACCCACAGATAGCTCGACCTTCGGCATTGCGGGGTCTTAAACTGCGACCACCGCGTCGCTGGGGTTCCTCATTTTTATCGTTATCTAACGGTGCGTCGGTTAGATTTAAGTCTTTAGCCTTTAACTGAAACTCAGTGCGCGCAACGAACGGTTTTAACTGAGAGACGTGATATGTGCCTTTTAATGGCTTTTCATTCATCAGCTCTAGCCCATACGTTAGCTTACTAAACTTTTTCCCTATACGGTAGGGTCCATCAAACCGCGGGGCTAACTTTTTCGAGTGATTTTCCGCCGCATTGGATAGGAAATGCGTCATACGCAAAACTAAATCGCCCTCCTTAAACTCCACGTCCCTATGACGCTTATCGAAAGAACGTTTTTGTCGCTCTTGGGACTTTTTCATGTTACTTCTCGCAATGTCCAGGGCTTTCTTAACTCGGGGTAAGAGATTCATACCGTAACATTTGACCTTATCCTCATCTAAAAAGTCATCGGGACTGTTCTCGGACTCGGTTACCAAATCGAGCGGGGTTCTAACCTCCCGGCCAAACATCAAAACGGAGGGACTATAACCAGTAGACTCCTGGATGGCCGATCTTATAGCCAACGCGTGCTGTTGTAAATTTACATCCCAGTCTCTATGATCACTCGTGACGAAGGAGGCAATTTGCGTACCAATAGTCCTATTAAACCGCTCGGTTATGTTACTCTGGGGGTGGTACAGTGACGTGAACCGTTGCGTCACCTTCATCTGTTGCATCACGCTTTTGAATATTTTCGAAACAAACTGGGGCCCATTGTCGCTTAACACTTTAGCGGGTAGACCGTACCTACAGAAAACGTCGTCAACCAAATGTTTCACTATGGGGCGGGTGGTAGCCTGCCGCAGGGGAAAAATCTCAACCCATTTGGTCAAATAGTCGGTAACCACTAAAATGTAGCGAAAACCACGCCTACTGCGAGGATAGGGACCTTTAATATCGATAGAAATACACTCCCATGGTTCCGTCGTACTATTCGATTTCATCAACCCTGCCGGTAATTGTGGCGAAACTTTATGAGCCTGACACACCGCGCATGACCTACAATAACCGTAAACATCTTTTGTTAAACCCTGCCACGTAAACTGCTTTTGAATTCTCGCGAGAGTTTTCTTAACTCCAAAATGACCGGAAGCCGGAATATCATGGCTTACGTGTAAAATTCTAGCCTTCAGAGAATCGGGTGCTATAACTTTGTAAGTATCGCAATCTTTGCCTTTTCCTACATCCTGGTAAACTACTTTATTTCTAATATCACACTTCGGGGCCACTTTTTCAATCCATTCTTTAACTGAGGAGTCCTCTGGCATTACATTATCGTCTAAATACAAAATCAAGGCACCGATCTTTGGGTCATTCGTTTGGGCATCTATTAATTCCTGTTTTTTATACAGAACGCAGCGTTGGGGGGCGGGGGCGCTAGCTATCGCCGCGACTTGACCAGCCTCGGGGGGTAAACATTCGGGGATTCTCGAGAGCGCGTCGGCGACGGCATTATCCTTTCCCGGGACGTGATGAATGGAAAAATCAAACGCCTGGAGGCGGCTGTTCCACCTGGCGAACTTGCCAGTGGGGTCAGGGGCGGTGAGGAGCCATTTCAGACTACTGTGATCGGTATAGATCTCAAACTTCGCTCCTACTATATATGGCCTAAACTTTTCAACGGCGTAAACGACCCCCAAGCATTCCCGTTCGGTGGTGGAGTATTTTCTCTCAGCGGGACTAAGGGACTGAGAAGCATATTGTATCACGTAGCTTTTTTTTCCTATTACCTGTGACAAGACACAGCCGAGACCCTCGCCAGACGCATCACAGTGAATCACGAAAGGATAATTGTAATCGGGGGACGACAATAAAGGAGCGGTGACTAACTTATCTTTCAAGACATTGAAAGAGTGTACCTGGGCTTTACCCCACGACCAACCCACGTCGTTTTGCAGCAAACTATTAAGCAGCGCAGCTATCTTTGAAAAATTCTCAATGAACCGCCGATAGTAAGAAGCCATCCCCAAAAACCTTCTTAATTGGCGAACATTGCGCGGAGTTGGAAACTCCCGCATTGTGGCCGTTTTCTCCGGGTCTACCGACACTCCCGACGATGACACAATGTGCCCTAAAATTTTACTTTCGGGTTTGCAAAAGTGGGTTTTGGACGCTTTAATTTTTAAGCCTGCCCTCATGAGTCTGTCAAACACTTCGGCTAAAACCTGGATATGGCTGTTAAAATCCGCGGAAGCAACTATAATGTCGTCCAGATATGCGCAGACTCCATGCTGAGTTAAGTCCATAAATAAACTATTGACCATACGTTGAAACGTACTTGGCGCTCCCGTGAGCCCGAACATTAACACCTTGGGGCGAAATAGCCCACGATGGGTCACGAAAGCCGCCACGTCTCGGTCACCTTCAAACAATGGGACCTGATGGTAACCACTGCGCATATCTAGAGTCGTTATGTATTTTGGGCAGAGCATCGAATCGAGAATACCGTCGATTCTGGGGAACGGATATTTGTCCTTGCGAGTCAAACCATTCAGAACTTTATAATCAGTGCACATTCGGGGGGCACCATCGTGCTTTTTCACTATAACAACGGGCGCGGCCCACGGTGAACTGCACGGCTCGATTTGATCTTGCTCGAGCATTTCATCTATCAGCTCATCAATAACCTGCCGTTTGGCGGGGGGATAACGGAAGGGGGCCGGCACCCTTTTTCAACTTCTATATAATGCTGGGCACAGTTTGTTCTCCCTGGCCGTGTAGAGAATATGCTTTCATATTTCATAACTAGATTTTCCAACTTTATTTTATCTTCGCCTACCAGGGGGCATTCATCTAACGCGTGCCTAATGCCGTCATAATCGGTAAAATCATTCACAAAATCGGCTGTCAGGAGGGGACCAATAGCGGAACATCCACGGGGAAGGTTAATCACCTTGTTACTAAACTGAAACTTTTCAACACAACTATCACCAAACGAATAATTACCTTTCCCATAGTCAACAACCATAGCAACTTCACCTAGCAAGTCCCGTCCCAAAATGCACGAAAAAGCTAAGTTATCAGCATAAACGCCCTGAAAATTTAAATTATTTTTCGGTAAACTAAACGGAACCGTAACCAAACCCTGGGTAGACATCAAAGTCGAGTCTGGTTGACATAATGCGATGTTATGGTTAGTAGTGGGGTATCCCTGGGCTTCTAAAAGGGGTTTGAAAGCACTGTTAATTATGGTATGGGACGACCCAGGGTCTACCAACGCCGCGCACGGAAGTGTCCCAATAAAAATATGAATGAAATCTTGGCCGCCTGTCAACAGAGACGGACCCCTCATACAATGACTTTCCGCGCGCTTCCCCGACCTATCACTATCTATTGCTGAGATGCGGACGAGCCCGCGGGGCTTCTTTTTGGGGTGTCCGCTCGCCCGTTTCCCGAATTACTCCCACCCCCTCTTCTCTTCGTGCAAAACAGAGCTTTATGGCCGACTTCGTTACAGTTATAGCAAGTCATGTTAGGGTTAAAGTATACGCCATCCTTAAAGAAGGTCGAGGGGTCTGGCGCCGCGGGGGGGATTAACTGCGGGGCGAACTCTCCTACTACAATTCCGAGAAAGATGGCCGGACTGGCCGCCGGTGTAACAGCGTAAGCCGGAGTCACTAGGACGTGCGGGGGGGGGGGGGGGTGAGTCCCATACCACGTATTATTGAAAGGGTGGTTCCTAGGCGGCAGTTGGTACCCAGATCCAGAAGTGTGAGCCATCGGGGATAAACGTTCAACCGCTTCCACACTGTCTATCAAATCTCTTAAGTTATTGAAAACCTTGGTCGTCAAATGAATTTTTAATTCAGGCCTCAAATTACGAAACACTAATCTAGCTTGTTCCGCCGGACACAGGGGAACGTTTAGCTGCCCAAAACAAACCTGCATACGGGATGTAAACGAATTCACACCCTCATTGAGACCTTGTTTCATATCGGCTACTTTATCCTTAACGTAGTTATCGTTAGCCGCCCTTTCGAAAGTACCGCGCATCTTTCCCTCAAATTCATTCCAACTACTAAACGTGGGCTCCGAATGGAACCAGTCCGCTGCCGGGCCGGTTAACATATTAGGCATCCAACGATGGATAAAGACATGCTCGGGGTCATTGGTTGTGGCCATTACCTGTCGAGCTCTACGCAGAAAATCTTTGGGCCCTGGATCCGAAGCATTCCCCGCATAAGTAGGGGGTGGTAAGGGGTTAGTCCACACGAAGGATGAACTGGCCGACGGCATCGAATTAATTTGGAAGGGGGGGAAATATTGTTGCCCTACCGGGAGAGAGGACTGTAGTAGCTGTTGCAAAAGGGCGTTAAAACTATTAGGAGCAGCGGGGTAACAGTAGCACTGGCAGCAAAGGGATTATTAATACCAACGACAGGGGGAAGGTTATTACAAGGAACAGTGTGAGGATAAGGAATATTACTATGTCCCATTGGCAGATGATTACTAACAACAAGGGGAGGGTTGTTAAAAACAGGAGGGGAAGAATAATTACTAATACCAACGGACGAAATACTACCACCACTAGCAAGAGTATTACTAACAACAGTAGCTGCCGAACTACCGACAACGCACAGGGGGGCATGACCAACAGAAGTTGATGGGGGGGGTAATAGAAGGGGAAACACTGACAACACTAGCAACATTAGGAGGCGGGGACGGCGCAGCGGGTTGCATCCCCGCTATAACGCCCTGTATAGCAACTTGAGCCGCCGATAGAGAATTTAATTGCGCCATTATACGATCCAAAACATCTGAGCTTATTGACACCATCTGAGCGCCCCCCGCTGGAACTTGGCAACCTCCCGGAGAAGGGGAGCTAGCAACAACCGCAACACTACCACTACTTTGAGCATTAATAGCATTCACCAAACCCGAACTGGGGGTAAGCGGAAGTGGACCATTATTTCCTGACATACTCTGAGTGTTACCAGTAGCCAACTGACTATTACCGGTCAGAACAGGAGAAGCCGGACGAGAGGAGGTAGGGGTACGCGTCAAACCCATGGTTAAATCGAGGGACGAAACTGACACGTCCGTTATACTATCAAAATGATTAAATGTTCTAAAACAATCGACCCCTAGGCCTACAGAGTCACCTCCTCCTAAAAACGGCCTTTTTGACAAAGGCGTTGAAGAGAGTGATCGTAAATCCAAGACCAATTACTGCACCCAGCGACCAGCGCGAGCTTAGTAATTGGCCACACACGTAGGACCACTTTCCCAACTAAAACTAAATTGAATTTTACCGAAAATATAGTACCAAAAGCAAAGAAATATTCGGGAACTAAATATAGCGTTACAACAAGTTTAAAATAATAAGTTCAGACTTAGTCTTTGGATAGATAGAATTTAGTACATGTCTTTATAAATCCATAGTAGTAGTTTGAAACACGAAACCGCAGAATCCGGTACGATAGCCTGCATAGGGTTTTCACATTTGATATCTAAAAAGTTCCCCTTGCGATAATTTCTTTAAATGAAAAAACCCGTTTTTCGCATTTTTATGCCTCACTCCTAATACTCATTATTACCCTGCTTTCCGCGTATCTTTTATTATGATGTAGCAGTGCGCTGACAATAAGTAAAGGAAAAATGATAATGTCGGACAGTGATTAGGGGACTCAATGAAACTTGATTGAAAGGTTTTTATGTTTAGATTTAAGCTGAACAAATAATGTAAAACAACGGTAAATCAAAAATGGGATTTCTTACACAAATCCTTGGGATACCTGGCGGCCATGGCGGTTGATACAACTTTTTTGAAAATTGGGTTGGTAAAATAAAATAAAGAAAAACTTGCTTTATGCGCTAAAATTTACGTAGATTTAATACAATTTATTGGGAAAGTAACTCCAAACTATACTGGCGTGGCAAAGGTAAAAATCGGTTAAGATACAGTTATGGGTCGGGGTTCGGTTTTAATACTGGTCGGAATAAAGGGATATTGTTTGGGACAAGCGACACGGGATGTCTCCTTTTAAGAGTTGTGAATTACCTCATGTTTTGAAAAAATTAGGTCAGAAGCATTGATCAATGTTTGTCGTGTTGTAAAATTATTTTTCTTTAATTATATTTCCTTAATAACTGTGAATTTCTTTTTCAGCGGTTGAAATAATTGGAGGTTCGTTCAGTTGGGAAACTGAGCTCAATCCTGTTCTTAAAAACATAGATTTAAATTTTCCAAAAGGTGTTTTGGTAGCGGTTATTGGAAACGTCGGCTCAGGAAAATCTTCCCTTTTATCAACAATTCTTGGAGATATGGTGAAAGTTTCGGGAGAAGTACATGTTCAGGTAGTTAATATATTACATTAAAATGGACTCCTTTTAGCAGAATGTTGTTAGATATGTATCATTAATAGGGAATCAGAATCGGATTAGCTATAAGATTGGTTCGATTCTTTTAAAACGTGATAACGAAATGGACGAATCTACAATTAAAAAACTAAACTTCATTTTAAGGAGTATTAATCCATGCTTGTTTGTTATACAGTTTACTTTATAGATAAAACACAATCACCACCCATTAGAGGTCGGCGTTCAAATAAAAATTAACCGTTTATTTGGATAATATCCATAAACCAAAATTATCCAAAAAACAATGAGTTATCTTTGGCCTTTTCCCATATTAAATCGTTTCTAACCATGGATAATATGCATGGATAAACGGTTAACCGCAATTTTTATGATTAATCGAAATTTTGCCAGTTAATTTATTTGCTCCGCCGATCTCTACCACACATCATCTAAGATCATCAAATTTTTTCTATCAGCCTAATATGCTTTCTTTTCAATACGCACAGCTATCTTATAAATAATATTATGATATTTTATTAGTACATAAGAAATATATTTTGTGAAAACTTGTGGCTGGTTATAATAATGTATATTTTTTTGGAAATACATAAAATCTTGCTAAATTTATGTGAACAATGACGTTTTCAATGTTTGATCACGCTGTCCTTAGTAAAATTTGACGTCGAATATACCTGATAACATTTCGCCATTTAAGTTGGGGATTTTCATAATTGACGTTTTGCAGATGTAAATAAACCACTCACAAGGAGATAAAGCGAAGTGTAACCCAACGATTTTGTTTAAACACGAGGGATTGGTAGACCTTCATGTAACTTAATTATTCAATGGGCATCCGTTTTGCCATGGATACAAATAATGGAATTTATAGACGAATAAAATAAAAATTAATCAACGTTTGATAAATTTTAACAAAATTGGTGAAAATGAACCAAAATGGCTAAAATTGGAAATATGTAATATAAATTTTAAAAATGTACAAACATTGAACGAATATATTACGAAATTGTTTGAAATAATCTATTTTTTAAGTTTTGTAAAAAAGGATTTTATTTTAAACAATTTTTAGATATTTTGTCAATATTATAATTTCAATTTTTTTTCCTCTCCAACTTTGGTCAAGGTTCACCAAACTGGCATATATCTATATCTCTCTAGATCTATCTATATATACGTAAGATTTTGTTATTTTGTAAACTGATTCTTCATTTTAGGGCTCCGTAGCTTATGTCCCTCAACAACCGTGGATTCAAAATCAAACACTCAAAAAAAACGTTATTTTTCATGACCATTATGAGCCTCAAAAATATGAACGAATCATCGAAGCTTGCGCGCTGAAGGACGACATAGACACATTGCCAGCCTTTGACGAAACTGAAATTGGGGAGAAAGTAAATATTTAAAATTGAAAAATATCAGGAAAATAATGGGGCAAATTTTATATTTGTTGGGAGGATAAATTTAAACTTCTGGAAATAACACCTTTCCTTTTAAGTGATTGTTTACGCTTCCGAAGGGCATCAATTTAAGTGGTGGTCAGAAGCAGAGAGTGAGCTTAGCCAGGGCACTCTACTTGGACAGAGACATTTACTTGTTGGACGACCCTCTCGCCGCTGTGGACTCCGAAACGGCAAAGCATATCTTCGCGAATGTGATCGGACCGAACGGATTACTGAAAGATAAGGTATATTTCCACTGTCAACGAGACCTAGAGGTTCCTAATGCCATTTTAAACGTTCTTAAAATAGGCAAAAAGAAACTTCGTATTGGGTGGCAAATACATGGTTGGAGGAAGTATCTTTTTATTCCTAGGTGTTTTAAATGTATGGGTATTGGACACGTTATGGCATCCTGCGATCATATCAATAACCATGTCTGTTCTCTTTGGGGATCCGAGGAACATAAGTTCACGGATTGTACTAATGTCATTAGAGCTTGTGTTAATTGTGTCAGAAGCAACAGTGATAAAAAGACTAACGTCAACTCGGAGCACTCCTCTCTGGACAACCTCTGTCCACTTTACATGGGGGAACTGCAATATTTGTGATAGAGAACCGATTTTAGAACTTAGCCCAATGGACAGTAAGATCAGACTGGTCCAAATTAATCTTGGCAAAGGGGAGGTTGCCACATCTACTTTAAGGCAGACTTGTCAGGAGGGCGGTGTTGACATCGCAATTATTCAGGAGCCTCATGTGGTAGACAATAGGTTGGTGGGTCTCCCACTCTCATCCAGGGTGGTGTGCTCCGACGAGAACCCAAGGACAGCTATTGCCATCTTCAATGCGAGGCTTCTTGTAATTAATCTTCTCAATAATGACAACATTACAAATGTAGGTCTTAAGGCGGGGGATATAACCTCTCTCCAGTCGGAGCGTTTTGGTGATTAGATGGAAAGTAATCAAATGATGTTAATAGTCCGGTGTTATACGCTCCCACCGAAAATGATTATAAAAGGGGAAAGGGAAAGGGGAGGTTGTGGAATCTCAGACGAAAAAACAGTATGATCTCAATCAAAATTATCTTTATTTAATCCTTTTTAACAAAATACACTCTTAAAAATAATATAATGGGGACATAAACCAAAATAATGAAATAACACGAGAGGACCTGGCAAAATCTTAAAGGGAACTTACTCTTTTCTTTCGGTTCTCGGCCTTAGTGACTGATAGCTCGGGAACTCGCAGGTAAAATGGAAATCTACGTAGGGTTAGGGGGCTTGATTGCTTTGTTTGGTTGGGTCTTAGAAGGGAAACTCTAGATTTGGGTTGATTTTGTCAGGTTGAAGATGGGGGACTTTACTTGACTCGCTATTTGACCCAGTGAATTTTGAGAAGGAAACTTAGGAGAATCTACTACTTATCAATTGTCCTTTTGTCCGGCGTCTTCGTTTCTTTCTTTGGAGAGGAGGGGAGGAGGGCTTTCTTCTCTTCTTTCGCGCGGGGGTCTCGTTCTCACAGTCCGATGGGGGGGGGGCACAAACAGTCACAACACTTCGTTCAAACGCTCGCGAAAGGGTTGCACGTTCCCCGAACGGCAAGGGATGAATCAAGGCAGCAGATCGCAGCGGCTCCCAGAGCCCTCTTTCTCTCCTGATTCACGATGCGTCGCTTGACTCGAAGTTGCAATGGAAGGCTGGTGACTCTTTCTCTGGAATTTGACGATTCTGCTGTAGTCTCTTCGGTTTACGGGGTTCCGGGTTACGGGATTTCCGGATTACGCAAGTAGGCTCCCAACAGTCTTCGTCGGGATAACTCTTTCGGACTAGAACGGGACTCTCGAACTCTGGATTGGATTTACGACTCTCACTCTCTTGGGATGTGGATTAGCCTTCTTTCTGGATTCATTGATTTTTGAAGCTGGATACGTCTGGGGACCCGCTGGATGTCATCAGGGATTGACGTTTAAAATTCTAGGGGACCTCTTAATTTCATTTAGACTTCGCTAAAGTTTCTAAGTTTGGGGTAAAGTTTAAAGTTTTTAAGTGAAGGGTCGGGCCATGGCGGAGCAGAGCTTTCGCCTGCGAGTCTCTTGGGGTTTCCTTCTGGTTTCTTTTTTGTTTCTAGGGTGCGGGGCCTTTTCTATACCCTCGGTCTTGTCAATCATTTCTTAATGGTGGTGCTCTCTTTGGGCATTGGGTCCCTAGGACGTAGGGAGGTGGCTTACGCCTTTGACAATGTTTTTTTGGGGTCTACGTGACTTGACGAATTTGAGGTCGGTGGGGAGTTGGGGGTCCTTTCGTCCTATCGCGTCTTTGGTAACCTTGACCTTGTTTCTGAGGGATCCAATGCACAATTTATACTATGGCTATTTTTAGAAGTGTATGATAGTTTCAAGGTTTTTTGCGAGGGGCTCTCTCAAACTGACAATAAAAACTCTCCTCCGTGTCTCCTTCTATTGAATTCTTTGGAGCCTAGGCTTAACACTGAAATCTACATGACTTTACATTTAACTTTCATATTTGACTAAAACTTAATAGGGATCACACTTAAATTACATTTCTAATCTTGGGCCATCAGGTAATATAGTTCCTTAGGGACTTTATACTTTAGAAATGACTAGGGGGCCAACCTTTATTATATACATGACTTAAACTTAAATTTGTACTTAAAATAGTTAACATTTCTTAGATTTAGATATTTCCATATTAAAACAGGAGGGGTACTTTATCTAGTTTATTTATAACAAGTTGGCAAGCCCAAATATACCTCTCCTCGGTAGAATTGTCCCTAGTGGTATTAATTTCTCGAGATAACCCTTAAAGATATATCTCCGCAATTTAGAGTTATTTGTTAAAAATATTAACCCATTTCTATCCCGCCCGGTATAAAATTTTAATTATAATTAAAATAATTGAGACGAAACGACCAATTTTAATTTATTCAGAATATCATAAGTTAAGTAGTTACAACAGTAAGTTAGACGTACTATAACAATGCACAATTGAATTAAACCCTTTTACAGAACAAGTTTATCAGTTAAATATAATACGAAGCAAATTTTAATGAAAGAAATATCTACAGAGGCTTTTTGGAATTACTCGCTTACGAAATACTTGCCGCATCTTTAACGCTCATTTTATTTCAACACTCGCCCTTGATGAAGATACCGTAGATATCTGGTAGTGGACGACTCGTTCACTTCCTGTTGACGTTGTGACGCATACCACATGAAAAAGACCAATGCCGTCCAATTTCCAATATCATATAATGACTCGCACACCCAAGAAATCATTGACTGCGTTAGAAATCGTAGATATCCAAATATCCACACCAAATGTATTTACAAGAAGCAAAAACCTTACCATCAACAAAGCACAGAGAGCCACTTGACTAACCGCCACCTCTTAAAGCAATTAACGTTAAATTATCTCCTTTGCATTAACAGAACTATATATAGGTCGTTAAGAAAGTGGACCACCCACAGGGTCTACCCTTTAACCCTCTAATCTCGGCTGACTGCGCTAAAACAAGATTTAACCTTTAAAAAATACCAGATTAGGCCTTCATAAATTCATTAATAAAAAAAGACTTTATTACCTATTATGCTTACGATGCCTGTCTTAATTTCAGTGAATCTAAGCAGCTATCGGTGGTTCTGTGGTAGAGCGCTCGACTGCCAAGCCGAATGGTCTGGGTTCGAAACTTGGGTGGCGCATTTGTTTTTAATCAATAGAGAAACGCTAAATTAGAATTTATTCGATGCAATAATTTCAATTTCAATTCTATTTCAATTAAACCAAAATTTCGTACTCTATTAAATACGCTTCCGATAAAGCTGAAGGTCTAATTTTCAATAAGGCGTAACAAGTGTCGGTGGTTCTGTGGTAGAACGTCCGCCTGTCAATCAGGAGGTCTCGGGTTCAAATCCCGCCCGATGCGATCGCAAATTGATACTAAGACGAATACCGTGTACAACTGGTGGAAACCCTGCCATTGGACGTTGAGAGGTAGCATTACACTCAGCACTCGGTCCGTCCCAAAGTCATTAAGAAGAAGTTGGAGAGAAAACGCCCATATAAACACAACAGACTCAACATGCACATCCATCAGAACACAAACACAACAAATTGAACACTCACAACCTACGCATAAACATTACAAAAACCGTAATACACCAAACCGTCACGACGGTGAGCGAAAAAACACCATCCAAACCAAACCGCAAATGCATCCGTTAACGCTCACCGTCACACGGTGGTTTTGCCAACCCTTTGAGAAACTGCGTACGCAGTGATTACACTTTGCACCGAAAATGCGAACGCGTTCGCAGTCCTGACAGACAGACACACCCACAGACCCACCCACAGACCCACCCACAGACCCACAGACAGACACGGTCGTTGTATAACCCCTCCTAGGGGACTTTGTCCCCTCGGAGAGGTAAAAATAGAATTATTGCGAAGGAAACTAATTTATTATAGCGATATTACGTTAGTTACGTCAGCTCAACCTTAAACACATACTGACGAAAGTTCGAGGGGACATTCATACAGACTTACTTCGCGAGGAGTACGCAAAAATTAGAAACACTCGGGGACTTTACATAAAATATAAAATAGATTGAAAATAAAAAAATATTACATAACAAGACAAGGGGGCACCACTGAGGCGGTTACAGGGATTTATCTTTTTTAGTGTTCTCCATTTATATACCTCCTCCTCCGTCGGAGGTCTTGGAAGAACACTTAAATTTTATTTCTGATAAAATTAGAAACTTTGCTGGCCGTAGAATGATAATTGGCGGTGATTTCAATTCTCATCATAATCTCTGGGGTTCAAGGGACAATTGTCCTAGAGGTGTTACCTGTGTTGCCTTTGTCGGGTCTCTAGATCTGTTCGTGTTAAATGATCCTGGCTCAGATCCCACTTTATATAGTAACAATGGAAATAGTTGAATAGACTTGACGCTGGCCACTATGAATATTTTTAATATGGTCACCGGCTCGGAAGTGTCTGACAACATTACCATTAGTGACCATAATTTCATTTTCCTTAATATATCCGTAACGGATACTGTCCAAGGTAATAATTACATTAATTTAGAGGATCTGGACTTGGATTGTTTTCGTGACCAGATCGCAGTGCCTCTTGAGGTAAAATTTGTCTCTAGTGATCAGATCGATGATGTTGCATCCTCTATTGAGGAAATTTTCAAGAATGCAAGTGAGGTTAGCAGGAAGCGTAGTGCCAAGGCCAAGACATATAACTCGGCTCCCTGGTGGAACGAGGGTCTTGGCATAAAATATCCCTGGACATAGAGGGGGCTTTTGACAACGTTTGGGTTCCGGGGGTCCTTTCAAGACTCCGGCAAGTTGCTTGCCCAAATAAATTGTATTTTTTATAAAAAAAAGTTTCTTAAGTAACAGAACTGCTTCGATTGATGTAGGCGGTAGTGTTCTCATTAAGTCACTTACCAATGGGGTATCCACAGGGTTCTTGTAGTGGACCTCTTCTCTTCAATTTAGTTATCGATGGCGCTCTTAGTCGGGTTAACCCGGCTGCGAGTGCTATTCAGGACTTTGCAGATGACCTACACGCGATGGTCTGGAGTTCCTAGAGGCGTGGCCTTGAGGTTCTTGGTAATTAAATTCTGGATACTCTCAATCAGTGGAGTTTAATTAATTAATTAAATGACTGCGCTAGGAAAACCGTTGCAATCACCTTTGCGAAAACAAATTGTAAGTGAGGAAGCAACCATCCTTAGGTCTTTTTACAAACAGATGTGCGCTAAACACTGTGATTACAATGTAATCGGTAGAAATGGTCTCTACTCGAGCGACCCTTGGGCAAGGCACCCAGCCTATCGTGTAGAGATTTTAATGCAGGTTTAGAGATCTTCTCCGAAGGCTCGCTATCGGAGAGTGCCGCTTCTGCGGCATTTGTGGTCTTCTTTAATGGATTGTAACTCGTGTTAAAGACATTTCATCTAGACTTGAGTTAAAATCCTAGTATTAATTTGATTGAGCTTTACTCCATAGTGGAGATCATTAAGTGGTTCTAGGGAGCGACCCCACGATGAAGAGGTATCAATCTTAAGTGATAGATTATCTTCTCTACGAGCAATTGGAAATCTTTCCAACCTTAATGGAATGTGTACTAACATAAGGGATTCGATTAAAAATCATGGCGCTAGAATCACCCTTAACTGGGTTAAAGCACACAGTGGGATTCTAGGTAACGAGAGAGCGGATGCGCTGGCCAAGAGTGCATTAACGAATTAGGTGATCCATTCTATTATACCCGATAAGGGTAGCATTAAAATTATTTTAAGGGCATTACCAAGAGGCATTGGCAGAGTAGTTGGAGCGACAGCAATAAAGGCAATGTTACAAGGAATTTTATTCCTAACGTGGGCGACAATGCGATCAACCCTAACCATTTCTCAACGCCAGTTCTCAGTGGTCACGGAAAGTTTCCTAGCTATTTGCATAGTTTAGGACATGTGCTCAGTCCTGCCTATGTTTGTGGGTCAGACACAGGCAATTCTGAGTACTATTTATTTAATTGTCCCCTCACTCTCTATCTGGTACCTAGAGGCAACCTTAGAGATATGTAGCTTGCAGAAAAGATAAATGTATTTGTGAAATTAAGCGTTTCATAACTAGTAATTTCCAGGACATATGTCTTGGTTGAATGCTGGTTATTTTTATCGTTTTTATTAATACTCGCCGTTTTAGCTGTTTTTAACCTTTTACCCTTGTTTCAGGGTTTTATACATTTTCTTGTGTTGTGGTTTTACTTTTTAATTTAAAAAGAAAATGCGTGATGCGTGATGATGAACAGTGTGATTTAATACAAATTATTTTGTAGAACTTGGGGTACCCCCAGTAGTGCCTAGCGGAACTGCGGGTAAATAAATACTATAATCTGATGTCAAAGAGACCTTAAGTGTGGGTCGGCATATAACGTTTTGACTCTCAACTTTAGTCTCAAAAGTATTTAAAAAACCCTAGCTAAAATAAAATAAGTTAGATCCAAACGAAAGCGAGTCATAACCAGAAAGGTTGAAATATTTTTGATAAAATAATTAAACTTTCGATAAGATCAAATTATATTCGGAAAGAAAACCAATATTTTTAATGTAATATCTTGTTCAGGATTACAAGAAACGTTTTCTTTAATAAGATAAGTCGAAATATAAATACATAAAAGTAAAACAGATTTGTTTGTAAATAAATATTTTATAGCTTAACTTTAATAAGCTAGAATTATTTAATTAAATTAAATTTAAGTTTTCCATTATTGGAAATTTTTATAAAAAATAAAGCACTTAAATTGTATTCCTCTATTGTTATTAATGAATTGTTGAATAAAAATTTAGTAAGCGTTTAAAAAATAATGCTGGTTTAATTCGCATAAAATATGAAATAAATTGAAATTCATTGAATTATTTATCTAAACTTATTCGAGGAGTAATTTTAGGAAAAAAGTATCCTCTGATTCTCTTTTACTTTTATCAAAAATAATTCTAAAATTTTATATAATTAATATGAACGTCAGTTGCCAAGTTGAGCATGGAAATCCTTTTAAATTAAGTTATATGTTAATTTTTATAATTAATTTTTTTGGAAAGTTTTCTAAGGAATATAATTTTTTGCAGACTAAAATTGATTTTTTTACAGATTTCATAGAATTAAAAAAATCCATAAATAACTAATCAGTGTGAATCAATTAAAGAAAGTTAATAGCTTTAAAAATATAAAATAAATTCATCGTATAATCTTTTTGATGAACCGGCATACTTATCTATTATCTAAGCTTCACAGCCGTAGCAACGTTAATTTTTTCTAGCAATGTAGTTAATAATTTAGTATTATTAATGAATAAAATATTTTTTTCTGATGAGAGATTTAACTTTTTACCTAGCAGATAACGGATCGAAATTTTTCCTTGGTATAGCACGCTTTAGGGTTTTTAGGTAATTGAAATACTTAATTTAAACAAAAAGGGATTAAGAGGAAACAAAATACTAACATGCTCAAATATTGATCATGTGGTTATACCTGACATTTCTATTTGCGATTAAATAATTATATCAACATTGCATCAGATTAAGTAATTATTGATTCCCTGTTCGTTGTGTCCAATTTTTGATGAAATCTGTAACAAATAAAGTTAATCAACATTTGATAAAAATCAGATCCACCATTTCGGAAATGATTCTATAAAGAATTATTTAATAATTATCTCTCTGTTCAAACTTTCGCAATTTAGTTTTTTGTGCCTTTTTTTAACCTCCCTGAATGTAAATGAACCTGGACGGTTCTGGTCTTCCAGCAACGTCTCAAACGGTTGTCTTCCCTCAAAGCGCCTGATTGAGTGCACATTTTATCAAACTCGAAAAACCTTAAAGCTACCAACATAATCCTTCTCATAATCGTGTTAATTCAAAGCGAAATTAAAATATAAATACCTTCGTGGAAGATATATCGTTTTTTTAATTGGTGTCATGTAACCAATACACGCGTGGGATTTTAAGTGAACATTTTGGAAAGAATTCATATAGCACTATTTTCATAATGGGAGTTACCGGATAATTTAGTGTCACTGGGTATTATTTAAAAAAAGAATAAAACATTTAATGATTTGGTTAATTCGAAAAATTTATCAGTTCATTTTGAGCTTTCCGTCCCACTGATAAAATATTTGGCGCATTTAACTGAAAAATATGCGGGGCGTGTCATGCAGGCCCTTTTCCATTCAAGTTTTATTAAAAAAAACATTTGAAATTTATTTCACAGACGAGAGTGTTAGTCACTCACAACTTGGCCATTTTATCTTATGTCGATGTAGTTTACGTCATAGAGAATGGAACTGTAATTGGAAATGGCCCGTCGGAAGTTATATCAAGAAATGAACTAAGCTACGCGTCTTTGACGGAAAATTGTTCACAATCATCACATGAAAACATTGTTACAACGGATACTAGAAAATCAGTCAGGAATATTACAAAAGGGTAAGTATGGTTATTCCGAATATCAAAGATTTTGCCATGTTCACTTTAGATGTCCTGATTATCAATTCATTAATTACATCTATAAATAAATCCAAAAATGTAAGTTTTAACCCGTCCAAGTCTTATCGTTTATTTAAGACGTCTCCTATTTTATTTGAAAACAAATTTACCTACGCAACTGAACATTCGCATCCTCCTCCACACACATTACTGTCTCAATTATCAAGGTATGCGAAGACTTAATATACATAAACAATTTTTAGGCCTATAGCAATAATGATATATAATAGCGATCGAATAAGTCTTAAGTCCCAAATAACAGACTAGTTTCAAAACTGTTGATTTTATCGTTGGCCGCATCATGAGCTACGAGGCGTTTAAAACAATTATAAAGGCAGTTACTCGTGTTGTCGATGTTAAACATAATAATAATAAATATCAACTGAGGAAAGTTTCGGAATAGCAGACGGATTTTTTAAAGCAATTTTAAATGATATTTAGCTTAGGTCTGTTTTTAAGTCAGATTTCTGAAACGCATTGATTTATCAACAATATTATTTTATTTTAATTAAAAGCGATAAACTTATCTCTGAAAACATTTGGCCAGCCACAATTCAGTAATAGCTGCCCTTTCTATTACTAGAATTAATAACTGGAGTTGATATAAATAATTTATCATTTTCAACACTACACCAAAATGTTTTAAAGCCATATATTACGTTTACAATTACTATAGGATTTTAATCCTCATTTAGGCTTAAAGCGTTTTTATCATCAACGGGCCCTTTATATCAAGTTTAACTTAAGTTTTTAAACATCGTAACGTAACTAAATTATCTTTATAAATTTCTAGGTGTCTTTTCACACCAAAAACCTTCAATGAATCTGCTCTGTAACTGCGCATGCGCCAAAGTTATATCAAATAGACCTACTGATCGGTGTTACTGCGGTGAAACCAAGAATTACATTTTTTAACATTATTTTCAAAATGGTAGAATTTCAATGGACTGTCTTTTTTCAATTTTTTGTTTGTATGGTTTGACTAAAATGGTTATCACTTGCGAATTGTTTTATACACTCTTTAGATTCATCTTATTATTTTAAAATGAAGCAAAAATAATTTTTATAAAAAAATAAAATGGTAAAAATAATCTTAACTGAATATAATATTTGAATTCTTTAGGAAAAGCGACATAAAAACTAATGAAAGAATGATTTGGAATCGATATTCATCTAGTAGAAATATTTTGGTTGGCAGGAATCTGATTGAAAATGAAAAAACAAGTCAACGCATTGTAAGTTCTTAAGTAAAAAACATTTGACGTTATGAAAATTCAAAGGATAAACTTAAAGCTCCGTTAAACAGAAGCTTAAGGGCCCGTTCCAGAGACGTTTTCAAAAGTCTCGTTTAAAAACAAGACTCGCGATTTAACGAAACCGATTTACCGAGACCTAGACTAGAGTTATAAAAACGCGTTCCAGAGTCATTTTAATAAGACTTCGTAAACTCCCGCTCTTGTTATTTCGCCTTTTTTTTTAATAAGCTCCGCCCCCGTCCGGAGCCAATAAAAACGCCGGAAAATATCGGCGGTAAGCGGGTCACTTCAATCGCTCAGTTAAGCCTTAGCGTTATCTGTGATTTATTTCTTGTAAACAGTAGCAATTTTCGAGTTTCGACTACGTAATCTCGGCTATTTATCAGTTATTTTATTGTATTTATTAAATTTTATTTATAAATTTACAATTTTTGGTGGTTATTTACATTTGTTTTTATATAATATTTGCATTTAGTTATTTATTTATTTAAAAATGGGGTTAGCAAAGAAGCAGAGCTAAGGGCGAAGTTTAACTCAGGTTGAATGAAAGGCAAAAGGAAGCAATTGTTGCTGGGCTTGAAGCTAGAATGTGTTTGGTCAACGGAGTTATGGGAGTAGTGAAAGCCTACAAAAACATAGTAAAAGCGTGGAAAGAGATGGCAAAAGAAGTGTCAGCCGTTGGTAAGGGGACAAAAAGAACTCGCCTACAAATTAGAACAAAATGGTCTTTCTTAAAAATCATCGTAAAGACACTGGCCCAAGATATCATAATGATCAGAAAATCAACTGGAGATTAGCTGACACCACTTGAGAATAGAGTGGTGAAACTAATTGGCGAAACTATGATTCGTGGTATAGCAGGTGTTGAAAATCGCATTGGTACTATAGCAATGAAGAAACAAGTACATTAAACTCTACTTTATTTACTTTAAATATAAAATTTGAATTGTTAAATATACATTACAATTTGAAACAATATAAATAAAGCCCCGTACCTTCTACAAGAGCTAGCAGTTTCAAATACCACCAGCGAGAACAAGTGGTTTTTTTATTGGTATATGCCAAGTACGGGGCGTTTTCACATTACTCCTAAGAATACTCCACCGAGTGAGGTCGGTAGTGCTCCCCTTAATTTGGCTTCAAAGAGACGTGGTAAAATATTTCTATTAAGTAGAGGATATCATAATTTAATTAGGATTTCCATATTGATGACAACACAACGGCAACAAAGATGGACAATGCAATATATTGCCAATAAAATGGGAATATTTAGATGTATTACTTACTAGCAGATATAGCTCAAGTTACATTTTTTAAATAGACGCAAGGGCTGAAAACCCACTTCCAAATCCACCTAGGCCAACATTAATGGAAAAATCCAAAAGTGTTTTATGTATTGTTAACGTTGCTCTTTTCCTACATTCTCTGAAAAATAGATTGCCATTAATTAAGATATAATTATTAATTTGGTATACCTGTTAAAGGTGACAAAAGAAGCTATAAAAAACATCATACCTGTGTCCTCCAAACCTATTGCTGCTAGCAGTGCTGAAACATTAGACCATGTTGCTCTGTCTGTAGTAAATTAAAATAATCCAGAATGATTGAATGGGCTTTAGGAACTGATTCGAAACGAAATGCGCAATTTTCTCTCTCCTTTTCCAGTCATTTGGACAATACCAATAAAATTCTGGTTACCATACTCAACTCTTTTGTTCGGGCTGAAAAGGAAATTGAAAATTTTATTTCAGTGATCTCGTCTTATAAACGAATAATTAATAACCCTGAAACGTAATTACATTTACCAGCAGTATGTCTACTACTTTAAAATTAATTTAATGAATATTACTTATTACCTTTTCTCTAGCTTTCAGATGTAAAACTTTCCACAACAATAAAACTTAAGTTATTTCTTTATTGTTGTCAGCTGACCCTTCGTCCAACGGAGCTGTCTCCATCTTCATGCAGGTTTTTTCACTTAATATCAGTTTGGCGGTAGATTTGAATTTCATTTGGATATTTTTCAAAGTTGGTTATCACCTTCCGGTAATTTTTTACCCATAAAAGTAGTTAGGGGCTCGATAAACATTTCATTAAGTATATTTGGCAGTTTTATCATTGGGTATCAGGTAAAAAGGGAGATGTGTTCCCCATTATCTTTAAATGATAGCTACAATAATAAATAAATACTTCTATTTTAAGAATTGAAATAATTTTTATTTTTATAAGTTGAGACAAACACTCAACTTAACAGTTTTGTGTCGATAACAATTTTCCGTCTTTCCAAAACAAATACAGCACATGATTATGAGGATCTATAATAAGAATATTTTATAATACAATTGCTCCCAGAGCCACATTTTAAATATATCAAAGCGAAAAGATCGTTCTTTCTTCTTTTCGTTTTGATATTAAATAAAATTAATGATAAAGGAATTCTTACCTGCGTAGCAAAATCTATGGGGTGTCTGCAATTCGGGCCTTGGCCATTCCCATGTGTAGCTCAATAAACGCGGTTTCAGGTAAATGTTTGATTGGTAGTGCCAAAAATCCTTTTTTTATATTCAATTCATAGTATTGGGTCACTCGCGATACATTATTTTCAGCGGGACATCTGTTTCGATATTGTTTACACCTTGTTTTATCATGTTAGCTGGAAGAAACTCCGCCGCCATTTTTTCACTATTTTCGCCTCCGAACGCGTAAACGAGAGCTCCGGAGCTCTCGTCTAGCTCTCGTTGAAAAACAAAACTTTTTGTCTCGTTCAAATGTCTCTGGAACGCGTTTTTGAAAAAGTTTCGTTAATTAACAAGACACGCCCCCTTTTTCGTTAGTTAACGAGAATTTTTCGTCTCTGGAACGGGCCCTTACTCGCTATTGAGTTACAGAATTGATGTTACTTTCAATAAAATCTTTGTTCCTAGATTGATACTTTAAATCTGATTTGGCAATAATAATATTTTAAATTTACAAATTTAGTTTTTACCAAACTTAACTCAAATGCACGAAATTTGGAAGAAATGGTCGAATTCGGTTATTTCGGGTAAATGCAACTAACATTTTGTTGTAACAAATATATTAAGGAAAATTTCAATTAAAGTGATAAATGCTAAAAAGTATGGTTAATATGCTAGAGATAAAGTTTTTTTAAATTGTGGTATAATAAAACAATTGGGAAAATAAAGCTTAAATTGGATAAATGCAAAAAGAGGGTAAATGTAGGAAAATATAAGAAAAGGCAATTAAATTTTCTTAAATGCGAACAAAATTGAGTGAATGCGAATAAATTGGCTTAGTACGAATTCGTTTGGGTAAGTGAAGGAAATTTGGATATAAAAACAATTGGCTTTATTGAAATTAAATTCGTTAATTATGGTAAAATTGGGTAAATCCAGGGATATTTGAAGAAATGCAATTATTTTTGTGTAAACAAATTGGGTAAATGTGGACAAATTTGGGTTAGTATAGGGACATTTTCCAAAATCCAAATAAATTAGGAAACTACAATTTAATTTGGTTAATTCGAAAAAGTTGAGTTAATGAGAATAAGTTTGGTAAATTTATTTAAATTTGGATAAATATATATAATTTCACTAAATATAAGGATATGTGGGTTATTGCGAATAAATATGGGGAATATGTAGGTAAATCTGTGTATAAAAGGGAAATTTTGATGAATGTGATTTAACTGGATAAAATGCGAATAAATTTGGGTGGGTACGAAGAAAACCAGGAACACTTGATCATAGATTTGAAATTGGGTACAAAAATTGGTTATTAAGAAGTGAGCGTTTTGAAGCGTATTTAAAAGTTATAACCCCTGAACCGAATAATTTGGTACGTTTCTAACGCAATGAAGGAATTGTGGTACTGAGTAGTTCTTCGCTGGAACTGGTTCATTAGATGTGGGAGATCTTTTATATTGCCTAACCGGACTGAAACAATTAGGTTAATTTTTGTTTACGGTGGTGATTGCAGAATAATTGGAAAACATTTATAGTAGAAGATTTAATTAATCTAACATTTAAAATACGTAAGTGAAAACATGATTTTGTCCCATTTGGAAGCCGACAAATTTAGCAGTTTTTTTTTGTAGGCGGAATTAATTGATTGTGAGCTTTTTTGCCCTCTTTAGTATCGACAAAACCTAACTTTTTTCCTGCGCCTTTTGCCTTTTGCGGATAAAAACCCTACTCTGAAAATCAGGGTAGAGCCCAGGAAACGAGCTATTGTCGAAGATATCATTTTGCCAAGCGTTGAAGTGGAAAATACTCACTACCAACACATATCCAAGAAAAAAGATTTTTGAAATTATTCACTACATTAAAATTTTACACAGCTAACAAAACATAAATTCACACTTTGAAATAATATACACCAAAAAATACAACTGATAAAAATTTTAAAATTTTCTAAACACCCATTACCCCAACCTCGAGAAAGCATTCAAAGCCCTTTAAGAAGTAAAACCCTCTACAGGTGCTTAATATAAGTTTTCTAAAACCACCATCTTAGCATAGTGATATATAAACATCATGTTTGTCGATTTTAAAATACTACTTTAAAATTTAAAAAAAATAAATTTTGATGTTATGGAGCTCGTCAAATTTGGACAATGAGAAAAATGTAGAGCGACGTCGAAAACATAAGAATAACGTTTGGTCGTTGAAAACACTATCATTTTACACGCGTTTAAAAATTTACTTAATGGGTAAACAAAATAATTGGAAAAATCAAAAACTAGAATCTTTTGGATGCAGTGGAAGTCGTAAGACAATATTATTTTTAGGATGAACTAAATATTTTTATTTATTTAATGCAAGATTCCAAATTTCTAACTCATTTAAATGCTATATTACAATAGAACATTTTCGTTCAGTAAATACTCGGGGAACCTACAAGATATCACTTATCTAATTTCGGGGATATTGTTTTTGGACTTTCCGTTATTTTTCATTAAATTTAACTTAAATAAATAAAAATTATATTTAGTTCATAATACAAATAATAGTGTCTTACGACTTCCACTGCATCCAAAAGATTCTAGTTTTTGATTTTTCCAATTATTTTGTTTACCCGTTAAATCAATTTTCAAACGCCTGTAATTTCGTGAAAAATGATTTTGTTTTCAATGACCAAACGTTATTCTTATGTTTTCGACGTCGCTCTACATTTTTCTCATTGGCCAAATTTGACGAGCTCCAATACATCAAAATTTAATTTTCCAAAATTTAAAAATATTATTTTAAAATCGATAAACATGATGTACAACAATGGCCCCCGGTACTGACAATTCAAAAAAAAATCAAAATTCTAACTACAACGGTTATTGCGAAAAATCACTTTTTCGATTAAAAATGAACACCCTATATTATTTTTCAGATCAAACAATAAATATTTAAAATTAAAATACGATGTTAATATATATATTAACAACGTATTTTAATTTTAAATATTTTTCTGAAAATAATTTGTTTTCGATTGTTGTTTAAAGAACTACAAATACATGTACTCATATGCGAATATTTTGTATCAAAGATATTGTTAAGATCAAAAAAATATTATATCCTGTATTTAAATTTACTCTTTTACTCTAAAAGAATAATAACGTGAAGCTCGCAAGTTGTTGACTGCAGTAATAACGTAATCAAAATGTGATTCTAATATAAGCCATTTTCTTTAAAATTTTTCATGGTTGTACAAAGGATATTAAAAGTAACACACGTATTAGTAGACAAGTGATGTGCTCTGAAGAAATAAGTTCATTTTATTACGTATATGGGAATATAATTAGAGACCTTGCTTATTTTATTTCACTAATTTTATGGTGTGTAAACACCTCGCTCATAGTTTGATTTCACGACTTTTATGGCTGTAAAGGCCTTGCTCATAGTTTGATTTCATGACTTTTACACGCTGTAAAGGCCTTGCTCATAGTTTGATTTCATGACTTTTATGGGCTGTTATGACCCTGCCCATAGTTTGATTTCCGAATTTTATGGGCTGTATTGACCTTGCCCATAGTTTGATTTCACCACTTTTATGGGCTGAAAGAACCTTGCTCATAGTTTGATTTCCCGAGTTTTATGGGCTGTAAAGTCCTTATTCATAGATTGATTAAATGATTTTGTGGGCTGTAAATACGTTGCTCATAGTTTGATTTCACGTCTTTTATGGGATAGAGTAATATAGGACGCGATATATTTGTTTAAAGGAACTAACCATTTTTTACCATATGTATTCTAAGGGTTGGGTTCATGGAGGAAAAACGTACTTGGACCAAATTACTCGGTTATAACATTTTTAAACTTATGATCAATTATTCCTGGTTTTCTTCACATGTACCCAAAAGTATTTGTTAATACCCAATTTGCCTGCTTTTATCCCAATTTACACCCACTCACCCAAATATATTTGCGATTTTCCAAATTTCCTTGTTTTTGGTCAAATTTACTCGCACTTACACAAATTTACTAACCGTTTTCCCGCATATATTTCCTCATTTTCCAAAAATTCCCAATTTTTACTAAACTAATTAACTTAATTTATTCGCAATTAACCAATTTATTCACATTTAGACAATTTGGTTCGCATTTTACAAATTGGATTAGCATTACCCAAATGTAATTGTATTTTCTTAATTTATTTTCATTTTTAAAACTTCCGGCTAATACTTACTTAAATTTATTTACATTGAAAAATGTATCCGCATTTATTCAATTTTACCTACATTAACCAATTTCATTTAAACTAGCCAAATTTTTAAATATTCCCAAATTTCCCTACATTTACCATATTTAACCTAAATTTACCCAATTTCATTTCAATTAGACAATTTTTTTTAATTATACCAAATTTTCCAAATACTTGGCATATTTACCTTACTTTATTGGTATCGAAATTTTGCTTAATAAATTCTTTTTACAAAATATTAGTCAAATTTACGCAAAATGATCTGAATTCGACCAATACTTCATAATTTAGTTCATTTGAGAATTTCTTATAAAAACCAAAGTTGGAAATTTTTTAAATTATAAACACCTGAAAGCGAGCCAGGTTAATTACTGTAACGAAAATTTTAAACTGAGTTGTCAAAACCAATTCCAGTTGCCATGAGCCCATGGCAATCAGGAGTTCATTGTAATTTTTCCTTTGGAAAATTTTCAAATTTCATGAAGGTCTACTAGATCCCTGAGTTTGAACTAAATCGGTGAGAATCACCTCGGGTCGTCTCCTTGTAAGTTAGAACCTACTTTCCACATCTTGATACTTATTATACCGTAAATAATTACTTAATTAAAATTACTGATATTAAAAAGACAAAATTATACGCGGTTTATCCATTGTGCTCTTTCATATTTGATCATACCGCTCAAATTTACCAAAACATGCTATAATAATAATAATAATCGCTGACTTCTTTTAACAGTCTACACTTTCAGTTTTAAAACAATTTTTCAAACTGATTGGAATCAAATGGTGCTTCGTCATAATAATTGGAGTTGCAATTGCGCAGTATCTCTCAATCGCTTCGAAGTATTGGTTGGCGGGCTGGAGTGATAGCTTAAATTCAGTTGCCATTGAAGCTGGAAATATCACAAAAAACGAACTTAAATCAAGTCAATCAGGATATTTAATTTTTGGAATTTTTACTTTTGGGCAGTGCATGTTAATACCTGCAATGTCATTTGTTTTGTTGCTCTCTTTCTTAAGAGGGTCGTTTAAAATGCACCACAAATTGCTCAAATCCGTTTTAAGATCGCCCTTACGTTTCTTCGATACCACACCAGTTGGGCGAATTCTGAATAGATTTTCCAGCGACGTACAAGACGCTGACCAGAACATTCCTTCGGATGCCAATTTTGTATGCTTCGCTGCGTTTCTTTTGCTGGGATATGTTATAGCAATCGTTTGCGAAGTTCCATTATTTATTTTGGGATTTTTCCTCTGTTTTATACCTTTTCTATTTGTACAGGTAAAGTTTTTTTTATTTTAACAATATTTTTACAAAACATTTTTAAATACTCAGTAAGGTCCACAACGATCGGATATTTTGAATTTATAATTCTTCTTTAAATGGATATTATTGTGACTTAAGAATAAAATGGGAATAGAAATTGCTAGGGGTGTGCCAACACCATTTTTTTTATTAAATTGAATATTAAGTATTGCTCAGCCCAATTTGGATTTCAGATTTGTGCAATTGCATATTCTACTCCTAGCAGAGGTTACAAGATATGCCCTGGTGCTTGAAGGGGTTTTACCTGAATTAATCGGTTTCCCCTTACCAAAAGAACTACATGAGGATAATGGTAATATTTAGAGTAGGAAAAGCTACAGGTTAGCGTGGAATTAATGGGAGTCAACGTACTGTACAACGCCACTTGATTTAAAGCCATTTTTAAGTCGCTAGCTAACTTAAACCCGATTCATTTAAGTAAATTTCCATATGCGTTTTTATGATATTATTCCTCATTTGTATTTAAAAAGAAAGTAATAATCTGCCAACTTCAGACATTAAACAGTAATCAAAGCTAGTTTAGCCTCACGTAGCGACTTTATTATGAAGTTCTTTCTACATAATTCTTCACTTATCAAGCAATAATTATATGACTAATGAACACGATAAAATTAAAATCGGGACCGTCTTTTGCAGAGATATTTTATGAGATCAAACGGACAATTGAAGAGGCTGCTGTCTTCCACAAACTCGCCACTGTATTCGCAATTCTCCGATTCATTGGCTGGCGTCGGAATCGTCAGGTCACTTGACGCAATTGACATATTCACGACAAAAGCCATTTCGCTCATCAACGAAAAAGAGACACTAAGTTACAGTGTAGAGTCCACTCAAAAGTAAGTACGTATTAATATTTAATACGCCGAGTGACTTATAGGTGGGTGAATGCGCGAGATGTGTCGCGTTGAGGCCTACAAAGGGGCTACAACAGTAATGTCATGGCGTATGTATAAAAGGGTACCAATTTTCCCATTTTGCGGTGGGGCTAATCTTTCTATCTGTAGCACTGATAATATTAATAGAGATATAACCACGTAAAAATAGAACGTGTCAATGTTCGTAGCAAATGAAGAATAGTTTATTTTTTAAGGTGGTTGAGTTTGCGAATAAGTCTATTAGGAAACTGTTTGCTGTTTTTTGCCGCTTTAAGTAGCGTTTTTGCAAAGGGAAGCCTTTCAGCTGGAAGGATTGGATATATTTTAAACAACGCAAATTTAGTAAGAATTATAATTCGATACTATTAAATCAATTCATAAAGCCATATATTTTGAAAATGTTGTTTGGGTAAATATTTGCAACTCTTTATAGATAAATGGCTTGATTTTTGTCACTGTCCTTCGAGCGAGTTATTTAGAAACAAGCTTTGTGTCAATCGAGAGAATTATCGAATATTTATCTTTGACACCCGAGGTAAATTTAACCAAAAGCATTATCGGAGTTTATACAGGGTGTCTTTTTTTAATCTGACTGAGCATTTTTCTCAAAAACCGCAAGAGCTAGAGTTATTGGAACATTTTTCACGTTTTTCAAAAAAAAAATTTGGCGGGAAAGTGCTGGACCAAAAATTCCAATAATAAAGTTTTAAAATAGGTTTTTGTATGTGATTTGTTCAAATGTAAAAATCTCAGGCCTACTTATAAAACCGTTTCTTTTGCTTTTACGCAAAGGTTGCTTGTCAAGTAATATTTAAAACGAAATCTTTCATTTTTAACCATTCTCTAGCATTTATTGAGTCTAATCAACAACTTTGCCACTTATTCTCGTGAGCAGGGCGCTTTTAAGATAGATTTAGTTTAGGGGATGCCAATCGTAACGCTCATATAGTAAGTGAAATGTTAAGTATTCGCTTTGCTGACAGTAAACCAGGCCACAAAACTTATCTCGGAGCTGTTTGATACTTCGATAAATACGGATAGGTCAATAGCAGGTTCCGCGGAAACGGTCATCATTAACCTCAACATGGAAGAAATCGTTCTAACCTACTTTGCTGAGTACACTCGAGCAAGTATTAGAGGTGCACGCGACGATTTAAGGTTATCAAGGAACTACGTTTGGAGAACTCTTCACAGTCACTGCTTTATTTCGAATCGAGCTACCCTCTACCAAACTCGAAGGAGATATGAAACGACGAAATGATTTGGCTAGTGAACATTTATGACACAAATTCCATCACTCATCTTCTGGTGACCGACGACTTTTCCCTTGGGAGATATGGCCGTTTCAACCACCAAAACAACCACATGAGGAGTAATTCAAATCCGCTCTAGGGTTTCCCTTACCAAAATCAACAACAATAAAAATTGAATGTTTTGGCGGGTTTGATCGGAGATAAGGGTTGTCGGCCCATTTTTCCTTGCCAATCGTAGTAATAGACATAATTGCTTGGCACTTTTGCAGAACGAAGAAGCAGACTTGTTAAATGACATTCCGTTAGATTATTACATACAACTATGGTAACAACATGACAGTACACCACCCAATCAACCTCGATCTTTTTTGGAGCATCTTTAAAACGAGTTGCCTCCGCAATAGATTGGAAGAAATGGTCCAGTTCGATGGCCTCCGAGATTTCCTGCCTAATGCCGATGAACTTTCACTGATGGGGTTTTATCAAAGAAAGAGTTTACGAGACGCCCGTTGCGAGCATAAATGATTTACACTATAAATAATTGCAGTTTTCGCACTTCTCACTATTGATATGATCACTGGCTCGTTTCGAGAGATGCTACACTAGCCAAAACTTGCATCGTGGCCAAAAGAGATATCACTGAACCTTACGTATAAATGTTCTGCTTTTATTGTACGAATTAACTTTAAAAATGAACCTAATTTAAGACTTTTTTAAAACAAAACTAGCTATTGCCCCATGTGGTTAACTTCTTTTTCAGTGCTCTACACTTTTCTATTTTGAATCGTTTGTCTAGCACCTTCCTGCCATAACATATTTCAAAATGTAAAAATGTTTATAATTTTCTTTCAATTTGGATTATACGCACTTCCGTGCTTGACATAGTTCCCTAAAATAACTATAACTCTTGTAGTTTCTGAGAAACATGTCCAATTAGAGCAAAAAAGGCACACTGTATATGAAGTTATCTCAGCTATAAACCACTATTAAATAAATTATTATTTATGTTCTACAAAATTACATTTTCAATAATAGGCTGCTTGGAAAACAGCGGAAAGAAAATTGTCAAAGTCTTGGCCTAACGAAGGAAAAATTGTGTTTTGGAAATACTCGACAAGATATCGAGAAGGCCTAGATTTGGTCTTAAAGGATCTTTCTTTTGTTATAGAACCAAAACAAAAGGTGGGTTATTATTGTGAAAGGTCATCTTTTGTGAATCTCATTAAATTGATATAGACAAAAAGAAAGCTAACAACAAACTGGTAATTCCACGACAGATTTTAAAACCTTGGGAACTCTTTATTTTAAGATTGCCCTGAAAACTTCACCCTGGGGTTATTTTTGTCAAACAACAGGATTCTGAAATTTTCGGGAAGATCCGTCCGGTAGTTTCCTAGTTACGCTATTGCCATTTTTTGTGAAATCACCTTGACCCCATATAGCGAAGGAGCGATTTCTTAGCCGTATTTTATCAAAAGCGTACGGGGCATCATTTTACGAGTAAAAAGGGTTAAAATCTTTACTTTTCATTGTGAATCCGCATTTAGAATTACGTACAGAAAAAAAATCTTTTCAATTTTTTGAACTTTGACCTTAAATAGGGCCATTTTATTTTTCTGAAACAGATATTTTTTCGAGTTCCCCGTTTTGATTTAGTTTAAAACAAAATTTTAACTAGGTACAAGTTTTAGTTTTCAGATAAAAAATAAAAACCACTACCATGTGGCCGTATAAAAGTCAAAATATGTTTTGATTTTTAACTAGTGGATACATATTTATTTATTTAGCTAAATACTTTCAATGAACTTCATTTACTTTTACCGCATCTTTATCTTTAACGCAGTACTTCTTTCTTACCAAGAAAGACCATTGTATTTTGCATAAGTTATTTTCAATTGGAACCCAACAACGGTCTTGTTTATTGAGCTAATAGAAACTATTAAGTCTTCCAGCAGGGTACATAAATGAAACCATTAAATCTTATAATTCCGTATAGATGTATCTAATATTCTTCCGATGCGAAACTCTCCATCATAGCTAAGATCTTTTCTTTCGCGTTATTCGCAACTTCAGATACGTTTTTAAAGAGTTCGCGGTCTTCCATTTCCGAGAGAATGACAGCATCAGTTATTATTGAATTATGACGGTTTATAAAACAACACAATTTTGAGTCATAAAATGGAAGATAAAGTGAAAGGACATGGCACACTTTCTATGGGATTTGGCTTTCTACGGATTTCCGTGAAATTGAAATATATTGTTAAGCTTAGTTAAAGGAGCAAAATTGTCCACGGGCACTTTTCCCTAGCACCAACGGATTTTCCAGTATCAACGATTAAAGTTTGGTCACTTGTAGTTGGGTCTGGGATTTGCCATACCATTGTTTATAGTCTTGAAACTAATCAACCTTTAGCACGCTTAAAGTTGCGCAGTTGCAATGGTAAACGCGTTATCGATGTACCTATAGAGACCCGGGTTCGAATCTCCGAAAAACTTTTGAGATTTTTTGTATTATAAAAACAATTAAATAATACCTATGTGGCTTCTGTGCGTAGGTTTAAACAATATTAAAAATTAAAATACGACATCCTTGCGTAGTATTAACCAAAATCCTAATAATCATAATAATAATAATACAACTGTTCTTGTAGGTTTAACTAAAACATAATTACAAAATAATACGAAATCTGTGCGTAGGTATGACCAAAATCATAATAATTATAACAATTTTTTGTATTATAAAAACAATTAAATAATACCTATGTGGCTTCTGTGCGTAGGTTTAAGCAATATGGTACACCCTTGTACTGGAAAATCCGTTGGCGCTAGGGAAAAGTGCCCGTGGACAATTTTGCTCCTTTAACTAAGCTTAACAATATATTTCAATTTCACGGAAATCCGTAGAAAGCCAAATCCCATAGAAAGTGTGCCATGTCCTTTGACTGTTTGCAATATATTTCCGTATTATGTATTTTAACAAAACAATTCATATTTTTAATTGAAAACGAATACCTTGAGATTTTGATTGATTTGGATTAAAACCAGTTGCATAATTCAAATAAGAATAGAGTTTTTGATGGGTTAAGCGTCAATAAATTTATTAAAATGATAAGATGGCCAATATCAGATTTTTAGTTCGACTTCTCTCGCTCTCTACTAACAATATGAAACGATCTTATAGGTTGGTGTTGTCGGAAGAACCGGAGCTGGCAAATCGTCTCTGACGCTCGCACTATTCCGCATGATCGAAGCAGTTAGCGGCGAAATCATCATCGATGGCGTGGACATCAGTCAGATTGGCCTTCACGACCTCCGATCGCGCATAGCTATCATTCCGCAAGATCCGGTTCTGTTTTCGGGGACGCTTCGAATGAATCTGGATCCCTTCGATATATACAGCGAGGATGAATTGTGGAATGCCCTCGAGTTTGTTAACCTCAAGCACTTTGTTCAGGCTTCTGGCAAGGGCTTATTGCACGAAATTAACGAAGGAGGATCGAATATGAGGTTAAACCAATTTGACGTTTTAATCAAATCAAACTGATCTCTAAAATTATATTAATATTTTATTTAACCACGTGGAAATTTTAGCAACTAGGCAACAAATAATAGAATGAACTGGATTACATGTTTCGTCGTTGTTGCTATGGACGTTTTTTAAATTTTCCGTTTTGTGGACTTTAAACTGTTCTCGCTTAGAAGCCCGTCCATCGTCCAAGTTTCCAGCTTGTTGAGTTAGTCACATATGGATCATAGCATTAACGCCAATCCGCGATTTTAAGACACAATCTATTGAAACAATTCAAATTTGATAGACAGTGAAATTAATATAAATGACACAAATAAATTAAGGCATAACCGGAGATATAAAATTTAAGGACTGACTAATTAAAATATAAATTTGTCCTTCGGAAAGCAATTATCTAAATTCACGTTGCTTGATTATAACATTTGCAACTCTCTTATTTCGTGGCACGCTTTCTTAACGGCAACTAACACAGATCATAGTGGTTTCTTATTTATCACGTGTGATGTACTTTTTAAAGTATGTTCATGGAAAACTTAGCTTTCATCTTAAAATGCAAATCGTCTCGAAGACCTGAAGTAAAAAGCCCAGATATAAACAAGAAATGGGCTCTTGAAGGGATACGGCCCGAAAACAACGGAGGAAGAGACAGACAAAGAAGCGACTGTTAAAATATATATGATGGCAGGTTGGCGGGGCTACTGCGGGTCTGAACTCATCACGCCTCTAAAATGTTACCTAAATAAATCTTACACATATCTTAATTTTTCGTCCTTTAACTTTTACATGAACGAGTAAGAAATGAGCGTCGCTATACTTTGTCCGTTCTATTCAAACTCTCTAGAAATTGTGCACCTAACATTATCAGCGGACATTTGATTTTAATGAAAAATATTTGGGATTAAATTCTTATAAGATTTTCTAAAGAAACCAAAGCTAACTAATGTTAAATCTCTTGCCAAATATTTATATCGTACTCATAACATTACACGAGCCGGTCGCGAGAGTAAAATTGATAAGACAAAATTTCCTTTTCTAAATAGCCTGGGTCAGCGTCAACTGGTTTGTTTGGCGAGAGCTCTTCTGAGGAGAACCAAAATTTTGGTATTGGACGAGGCCACAGCCTCTGTGGACCCAGAGACTGACGAACTTCTGCAAGTCACGATTCGGAAAGAATTCCAGTTTTGCACAGTCATTACTATCGCCCACAGAATCAATACCATCATGGATTACGACAAGTAATATTAAGTTATTTGCTTTTCTAACCTAATCTCACTTCTTTCCAGCTTTTACGTTAAACTTGCACCAAACATTTCGCAAGTGTGACGTGCTCTATGGCGCTCATTTAGGTTACTTATCTCTGAGATCGGAATTTATATGTTTATGATAAAGGTGTTTTAAATTTCAGGATCCGACCAATTTTTTATTAATATTAATATATTTAAATTACGAGAATGTCAGGGCTATTTTTATTAAATTTAAAATTTTAATTAATAACATTTTAGGGAAAAACATTTTCCAAAAACAATAAAATATTTTAAATTTATTTAAAAAAATCCAAATGTGTAGGTTGCGCCATATTTAAGAAAAATGGAACAAACGGGTATTTTGTAACACGCAATATTTGGAACAAGAAAGGGAAATTATAATATATGGTTGTCCTCGATTTGTCGAATTACAATTATCATCTGTAGGCGAACATGATACATGTACCGATTTGAGCTAATAAGCTAGAAAATTACTATTTCAAATATTTATTGAAAATTCCAGCTGTTTTGCTACCAGAATTTTATAAGGCTTGTAATATTTTAAAAAACGCGGTAATTTAAATATCTATCTTTAGGTCATATCGTCTTTAAAGGGACAAAGAACATTTTATTAGTTAAAAATTTAAAGGAAAGCAACGAAATTCCATACCATACCAATAATTAATTCGGGGCTAACCAAGATTGTGTAACTGGCCAAATAACGTTGTGATCGGAATACCCGAATGAATTATCGGTCTAGAAGAAGAGAAAGCCTGCGATCAAAGAAAGAAATATGGTAACGCCAGGGAATTCAGAGGGCATGGATTTTCATACAAGGAAAAGATGCTCGCATATTATCTCCTCACCTGAATACTTTCTAACATTAAAAATTGATCAATTTTAATGATAATCAATCTAAAATTATTTTGCTCAGCCGTTCTTCTCGCAGCTGCCTTTTTCAAAACTTTATCGCAGGAATTCGCCATACCGAAAATACTGTTGGATTTCCCAAAAACATTATATGTTTATAGAATAAAATTATTAAATAGACGGAACTTCATGTAGCCCTTTTTGTAATTTGTTTAAGGATTAAGTAAAAGCTTACCAATAAAATGTATATAAGGTGATACAAAACTCGACATAAATCCCCGAAACGTTTTCTTCGTAAGAAATTGATTAGTTATGCACACTAGTTTAATAAAGTTATTAAAAATTTAATTATACTCAAAATTATCATTTGTATTTTTTAAAGAAATTTCGAGTTCCTTTTTATTCAAAATCCTTATTATTTTCACCACATGCGCAGAGTTCAGTAAATTTTATAATTATATCAGCAGCACCATTTTTGTTTCTTTCAAGTGCTCTAATAGTGTCTGGCGCAGAAAATTTTGACTTTTTAGGGCAAGCACCCATCAATTTCATCTCAGCCTGCATCAAAGTTTTTCGGTTACGATTTTTCTAACATTTGTGAGGCTACATGTAGGAAAATTAGCTTAAGCTGATGTCGATCAAACATAAGCTATTTAATCCCGCTCTTTAAAAAACAACCTTCTTCAATATCTTACGTATAAAATGAGGTCTTTATTGGTAAATGTTTTTACTCATACATTTCAAATGAAAAGGGCTCAATGTTTTAACCCGTGTGCCAAAAGAAGGCCCATTTTTAAATCATGTTCTTCACCATGACCCCTTAATGACAATAGAATTATATGAAAAAACTTTCGCAATCCTAACGCAACCTTTGCCAGACTATTAAGTGACTTGGTTAAAAACCTAGCATAAGCTGCTCCAATTTTCTAATTAAAAGCAATAGTGATATCAATAAAAGTAATTAATATACTTCATCTCCCCCTGATTTTGAAACCTATGTCTAAACATTAATTATCTATCAAGGGCTATAACCAGGAAATATAATATGTATATAATTTAAATGTAAAAAGATCCATTGCTGGATCGCCTGTAACCCACAACCATTTTCTCTGTTTCAGTTTAAATAAGAATATTTGGATCGTAAGATTTTCTACAGCTGACATAGTTAGTTGGAGTAGTACTCGCCTTAAAGTTTGAGCAGTGATTCGCGTATTACCATATCTACATCATAATATACGTGGGCAACCATATTTATAATTTTTCGCTTTATTGAAATTGGTAAAATTAAAACATAAGCTAAATATGGTTTATATAGTCTTTCTTTACTTCCTTTATTGAAAGATGAGACTTTTCAGATCTCTCAAGTTATGTCGTTAAATTTGTTTTGCACCCTGACAACGTTTCAAATATCTGATTTGGTTTGGACGTGGGTACTTGATATTTTACTTAATTTTGCTAAATCACAAGTATGAAAGTAATCATAAACAATATTATTCTAGAGTGTTGGTTTTGGACCAAGGATCAATCATAGAATATGATCAGCCTAATCTTCTTCTACAAGACCTTAACTCAGTGTTCCGAAAAATAGCCATCGACGCTGGACTCATTGACCAGTAAATGATTTACGAATTGGATAGTCATAAATAAATATAAAAATAAATAAATGAATTAAAAATTGCTGACTTTTAATTTGTAACTCTAATTCTTAGTAACTTTGTATAAATCGATCTAATGTTTATAAAATATTTTAAATTTCGACTTTAGCCAAACGTTGAAATATCTCATAAAAAATTAAAAACATGTTTAACTAATCGTGAAGAAGTAACTTAAGAAATTAAAAAAAAAGAAATAGAAGAGGTCATAATTTTTGTGGAAAATTAAATATTTGATAGTTCACTTCCTTAAGCTATAAAGAAAATAAAGATATAACAAACAATGTAATGTGAAAACCACTTTTTTAATGGACCTTAGCTGTTGCGTAAAGACAAATACACAAACACGAAAATATTTCCAGTCTAGCAGTGGCCTTGCTCCCTTTTCTTGTTCTCATAGACAAAAAATATTAATAAATTAAGATTTCCTTCTTTTGGCTCATATTCGTGCAAGCCTTCGACAGATCTCTTAAAAAAGGTGTTCATATTTTATAAATAGCAATGACCTTATTTTCTTTATTCGAACACACGTGTAAGAATATAGGTCGTTTGGGGAATTCCCATAAAACCTACTTACAAAATATCAATGTATTCATTATCGGCCAAAAGGCTTTGCGAGGCCATGTTTAATGTCACTATGCAACGCCTACATTTAATATCATTCTTAAAAATAGTAAAGCTTAAGCGAAACTATTCAAATAAGGCCGATTAACAACGTTTTTTCGCGTTAGCTCAGTAGTTTTGGTGTTCGCAAACTAAAGCCGCTCTCATTGCTTGGAACTTTACAATTGCATTCAAGATTGGAAATAAGATAGCAAAATCATTTTACACTAAATGCTCCACTGTTTATTTAAAAGTGCTGAAATCACGGGGAGGCTATTCTGTAAACATTCGAAATCTCAAGGTAGAAGTATATTCGATGACGATTTCGAATTTTTCCAGTTTTATCGAGAAAAAAATTTAAGATTTACTTATTCTGTAAAGAGTTTCGATACGAGCGTCATCGATCTTCGATTCCTAGCTAAAATTTGAAAGCTTTCAAACTTCCGGTTCGATTGAAGCAATGGGAATTGTTTCATTTGGAAGCAGACGATGGGATGTTATTTATTTATTTTTCAGGGGCCGTTTTAATTTGTTTCGAACGGTGTATATCTAATTTGAAATTTTTGACGTAAAAATATGGCTGTCAATAACACTCGTCGGCAATCGAGAAATTCACTAAATCAACAAAGGAACAATCGTAGAATTTATGCAACAAAATAGAAATTTCATAAAAATTTCAGCGCTGGTTTAACAAGTAGAAACCTTCATAAAATGATGGAACATTTGACCCAATTGCTCAATAGCGACGGAACAGGCCCAACTAAAACTAAAGATAAATGTAAAAAAGTAAATTAAAGCTTATTACATTATATTTGTTTGAATTAAATTTATTCAAGGTTCTAGCCGATTGGAAGAGCAAAAGCAGCACTTGCAAAACGATATATGGGTAAGACTGGTGGAGGTGCACTCTTCGGAATGCACAATGGATCATGGCGCCTGTTGGTCACTCCCGAAATGATCCATCGTTCATTCCGAAGTATGCTTCATCGCGCAGAAACATGTATTGAACCATTCTAGTAATTTCTTCGTTAGATGTGATTCAAAATCTTTTGATTGATTGGATAGAACCGGTTTCTCTTTCTCTCATTCTTTAAACTACCCTTAGGCCTGCTACGGCAAACTTGTTTTTTTCTGACCTCATTATCTAGGGATGAAATCGGTAGTTTTCGATCGAACCAACGTTATTTTTAGGTTTTCAACTAGGGTTGACAATTTTTCCTACCACCTATCGGTCAAAAAATTAATTTTGAAAAAGATCAAAATGTTATTCGATTTTCTTCAAATTTAAACGTTTCCAGTACTCATACCCTGAAAGTTTCAAAATTATATCTCAAATAGGTTTTGAGAAAAATGCCTGGTCAAAGCAAATTGGGCCACCCTGTATATTGTGATAGGGAACACTTTTCTAATTCAATACAAGTTTCTACCTTTAATGGTTTACGAGAAATATTTTAAATGACCTTGAATACATGGTTCAAAGTCATTAAAATTTTTATCTTGTCAAATAAACCCTACAAACTTTATATACTTAAAATTTCAGTATCGTACCCAAAAATCATTTTGAGTTATTAGCTCTGTTTAGATTTTTTAGTAAACACCCTGTAGTTTGTTTGCTACTCTAGTCCGTGTTTGAGTTGCTTCTTCGGCGATTTTAACTAATATGCATGGTGATATAAAAATAGTGGTAGGAGTAATGAGTAAAGTCAATTTTGAAGCGGAGAGATTATATGACATTTTGTCATATTGTATTGAGTATTGTTTCAAAGTTCAGTAATAATCTATTACAAAATTATAATTTCAATTTGTTAATTAATATAATTATTCATACAATAATTGAATAACAACTCGTTGAGAAAACTCATTAATATCAATTTGAAGACCACTTAGAATTTCACTCCTACCACCATTTTTATGAATCGTGTACTTTAGTATACGAGTCATTATAGGCTGGTGTTTTCTATGTGAGGGTGTGTGTGTTGGCACGAGACAGATACTTGGAGCCAGGTGCAAGATTCAATCCCATCTAGTAAAGACTGACCCTATACGTTGGGACAATTTCGGGTCCCCACTTGCAGTAATCGTTAGAATTAGTAAAGTAGGCAAACTATTACTCTAATAAAAATTTCACGAAAGTCCCCACATATGACCTACTTGCACTTTTTACATTAAAATTGGGGAAAAGTCCTGGACGTAGATATGGGAACCAAATAATCGATTTTATTTACAAATGCCATTGATAGATGGGGTCAGGTATTAGGTCCCCACTTATGGGGCCCCAGATATTTAATACACTTATATCCCCATCGTAACGACATATTTGAAGACATACAGAAGAATCTGGGAAGTAGATATTTTTAATAGATATTTTTGAAGGCTAACATTCCATATCCGATAGGCTGGGGTTATTCGTAGAATTTATTTTTCCCCTTTCAACTTTCTCGCGGTAATGAATCCTCGACCTAGTTTTCCAGAAGTCAGTTTTATGGCATCCCGATTGTTGACGCTGGCCGTGGGCAGCCGGGGGGTCGTAAGAAACTTTTTCTAGCTCTCACTTCAAAGTGGTCCGCATGTGCTTTTAAAGAAAAGAGAACGAGCCACTGGTAGGGAGTGTCCGGGAAGCCTTGTGGCCAAAGGCAGCCTTAGGTCCCCCTGCGTTACTATCTCGCTTCTATTCTCTCGCCTTTCGGCATAGCAAGTATTTTCCCTCAGTCGCGATTCTTCCGATAGATTCAAAATAAGTTAACCCACTCCCCCTCCCTAACTTTTATTGCAGAGTGCCATATTGGGGTTGCCATTACCCAGTTCGGAGAAATTCTCCATTGTATCTGTTTTGTTGTGAAACACTATTTTAAGATGTGATTTATGCCTGGTGTCTTGTTGGCACCAGGATTTTACGTTATTTTAAATGTTGATATATGGTGAACGATACGAGTGTCCCTTTGAGATGTTCCGACGGTTGGTACGGAAATATGATAATTAGCGTCTTGACGCCTATGTCCCTGATTGGATAAGCCCATCGAACGATTTTGAAAAGGAGGTCACCGATCGGGGCCTTTGAAAAATGACCTCACGGATCACGTGAAAAGGGCTTTGATAAAAGCACGAACTCTGGTGATGGTAGATAAGAGACTGCTGGCCGGTGAGCGAAAGCTTTGAGCTCCCGGAAGATAAATAAAAAAGTGCGACAGACTTGAGTTTTAACTTGTTCTCGCCCCGAAGCCGGGCAGCTCCTTTCCTGAGCTTGAGTTCGGAAATGAAAAAGGGTCGTGGCCGTGATATAAACACGGTATAGTAGCTTTAAGTAGCCGACCGTAGAAGCGCGACTGAGTCACAAAACGTGTGCCAAAGTGTGTGACGCGAACTGTGCGTGAGAACGCGACCGTCAAGCCGAGGAGAGCCGAATTCACTGGATCCAGCCCTGGATTCGAAAACTTAAGTATTATTAACAACTAGTTAACGGTGACAATTATCCCGTAAACCAGCCGCTCGCAAGGGAGTGAAATGTTTAAAGTTTCTAAATGGTTGATTTATGTTTTCAATGTGTTAGTATTATTAGTGTATAGTATTTCGCATGACTGTTATTGATTTAAATGTGTAATTAAAGTTATCGTTTACTAATTAAAATAATGGCAACCCTTAGTATTCAATTTAAGCTCATACCCTAGACAACAATTAGTCTTGCTAATCTCCCTGGTAACGCATTGGGTAATGTAGGTTTGGCCATGGGGTGTCCTTAAGGTTGGCAAAAGTTAATTATTGCCTACAAGAAAAAGCCTGACACCATGAACAAAGAAATTACGGATCTTACTTTTACATTTCAGACAATGTTGCAGATTTTTTAAAAATAAACGGCAAGCGCGCTCTCCTTCAATTTCTCACGCGCCTTATTTCAAAAAGATCTATAGTTAATTTCCAGATAATACAGGGTGTTTGTTTAAATATCAGCTTTTCAAATCTACAAGCTTAAAACGTAAATAAAATTGCGGTTATTATGAAAATGAAACTAAATTCATTTTAATTTTAGATCTGATTATTTTTTTGGGCTCGCTGGAGCACTGTGCATTCCCATCACAAACTGACCATTTTGACCACTCTCAAACCTAACTGACCATTTTCTTATATTTCGCAGACGTAAAGTATCGTCTGCTTCATGTTCTGCTACATATTGATTGAAAGTTTATTTAAAAGCAATATTTTTGTAATATTAAACTATAAATTTAAACTTTTTAAGTGGGCTTTATTGCGGGTTTCTTTGAGTGTTTTATTTCAATTCGAACCCTGGTTTATGTTGAATATTTGTTTCTATATGAACAACCCCTACACGTCAAGATAAATAACCGTACGCAAATTGGTTTTTAAAAAAATCGATTGACGAAATGAAAAGTATAAAATATGAGCCATAGTTTATCGAATTTTAGTCGACATTTGATTGGTTAAATTTTTAGTCAACAATTGGTCAGATTTTAATCAAACCCTAGGAATTCTTCTGCCTGTCCGCCTTGAATTTTTCTTACCTGCAACACTCCCCTTGCATTTAAACTTCCCGCAAAACATGATTTTGGCGAAGATTGAGCGTCGTGCCTGCTACTGCGACCGGGACATTTTCTGCCTGCCTGTTGGCACCCCGCTGAGTTTGGGACGGGGATGCTCGCTCGTCTATTCTTTTCAACCTCTCCCTCTTTGCCGGACCGCCGGCGATTATAATACTACTACCTTCGCCTTACTGCCAAGTGTAAAACACCGAATGCGTAGAATTTCAGTTATTGAACTCGTACCTCCTGTCACAATGGGATAAAGCTTCACTACCCTCGCCTTCGTTATATATATATGTATATATTTGTGTACATGCAGTAGCGGCACTAAGGTTTTTTTCACAGGTGGGCTAGTTATTTGGTGGCCCTTACAACTTTAGTGAATAGTGAACCATTATACATTTTCCAGGAAGCGAGAAGAGCAAGGTCGTTTTATTGGTTGGAAATAAAACTTCGAAAAACTACAGCTGAAAAAATTCGATATACTTATAACATTAGCTTTTTAATATGGCGTTGTGTGGTATTTCAAATGCTGGTACAAATTGTGTGCGTAGAAGGCTCTCGGATGGAAGTGTTAAAACCTACAAGTATCAAACTTAAGCCAGAAAAACCATATCGATATATTTTAGAAAGAAATGTTTTGTAGAAAAATGGAACAAAGCAAAAATAATATCAAAAAAATCCTCGGCTGAAATCATTGACAAATCGATAGATTTGATTATTGAAAAGGAAAATAGCGATTCTGAAAATCAACACCTTCCAAAAGTAGGAAACAGCAGAATTCGAAACAATGAAACCTCAATTGAAAAAATATAACCCTTACGTTCCACTCCAAATACGCTTAGAAACACTCTGTCCCTGCTGACTATTGACGCGAGTAATACCTAATTCGCACTACGAAGTCCGTTTCACGTAGGGGGGTGAATTCACCTCGCCAAGTGAGACGGATTTGCGTTCGCACTCTTTCTGTTTTATTCCCGTCCGTTGGTCAAGAAAGAGTTACAACCACCGTTCGCACAAGGTTTTTTTCCTCAGTTCAAATTCTAACTAATTTTGTTAATAAAACACAAATGTTATTTAATCAAATAATTATAATTCAAATTCTATATAATTTTGTTATTAAAACACGAATTTTATCTAATTTTGTTATTAAATTTCAAATTTTATTTAATAAAAAAATTCAAATTCTACCAAATTTTTTTATTAAAAAACAAATTTTATTTAATCAAATAATTATAATTCAAATTCTATATAATTTTGTTAATAAACACCTATTGTATTTAAATAAATAAAATTCAAATTCTATCTAATTTTGTTATTAAAACACAAATGTTATTTAATCAAACAATTAAAATTCAAATTCTACCTAATTTTTTTATTAAAACACAAATTTTATTTAAACAAATAATTATAATTCAAATTCTATATAATTTTGTTATTAAAACACCCATTGCATTTAAATAAATAAAATAAAAATTCTACCTAATTTTGTTATTAAAACACAAATTTATTAAATCAAATAATTAAAATTCAAATTCTACCTAATTTTGTTATTAAAACACAAATTTTATTAAATCAAATAATTATTATTTTAATTCTATATAATTTTGTTATTAAAACACAAACATTATTTAATCAAATAATTAAAATAAAAAATCGTTTATCGGAACAAAAGCGGCTCACGATATTACATATGGAAACGGAGATCCCCTCTCCGACTATTGTTCGCACCTACAAAATTGACGACGGGAGTTACCCCATGGCGAGAAACGGAGGTCCAAGGACGCTCGTTTCCCATCTCCGTCTCCGTCACTTCGACTATCGTTCGCCACTACGTGAATTGGGTATTATACCCAATTCGCACTAGGAAGTGAAATATTTATAAATTTGTCATGGCACTTTGCGAAGGTAGTATTACTCCCCGCCATTCCCTGCGGGGAGGGGGGGGGCTAGGCTCGGCCAAAACGGCGGCGCCCAGCGAAATTCCGCAGAAAAGAGTGAGCAAGTGATCTCCTTGGAAAGCCAGCGGGATGCAAACAGTCCGGCATAAAATGTCCGAGTGACGTCACTCGACCCTCTCGAAAAAAACGGTTGTGCGCAAAGTGTTGAGGAATAAGATAATTTCAAGGGAGACAGGCTGAAGAAAAAATCTTTGCCTGCCCAGTTGATGATGGCGCTACCAAGTTGTCGTGTGGTTTTAACAGGTTTGCTTATGTTCCGCGACAGTTTAAAACTAGCGTGACGCGGAGAAGAGCGAGAGAGATAATCGTATTAGTGGCGAGAGCAGGAGGGTCAGCGCGAGCCCAAAGTGAATAGAGGGGTCGGAAGGGGTAGACACATACCCGCCTGAACCGTTTTTTCGGGATTCGAAGTGAAACTAGGCCTTTAATAAACTGGATTTCAAAGAAAAAATTATTATAAATCATTTCCATACGGCATTTCTGAAAGTCATTTTATAAGAACAAAACCATGCAAATTTATTATGTAAGTAGTATCCTCCGGTGGAACAAAAACCGTACTTATAATTAAAAACCCACGTTTCAAACGAAGAACCTTCGCCAGTTTATTTCCAGGGGTACAGGCAGAATAAAACATGGGCCTTTAAAAATATTACCCACGATATCACCATCTATACTTAAAAATATAGTGTAAAAGCTAAATATTAGCGCGCGTCTAACTCTTCGTCCGACATTTGAATTCTATCATATTTGTTTCCTATAAGGGTTTCCCTGTCGACATAGTAGGTGAATTATAAGCCAAATACGGGCGCATGTTAACTAGTAGAAGCTTTATCCCATTGTGACAGGAGGTACGAGTTCACTAACTCAAATTCTACGCATTCGGTGTTTTACACTTGGCAGTAAGGCGAAGGTAGTAGTATTATAATAGCCGGCGGTCCGGCGAAGAGGGAGAGGTTTAAATTAATAGACGAGCGAACATCCCCGTCCCAAATTCAGCGGGGTGCCAACAGGCAGGCAGAAAATGTCCCGGTCGCAGAAGCAGGCACGAAGCTCAATCTTCGCCAAAATCTTGTTTTGCGGGAAGTGTAAATGCAAGGGGAGTGTTGCACGTAAGAAAAATTCAAGGCGGATAGGCAGAAGAAATCCTATGCCTTTAAGGATAACCGACAATAACAACAAAGACAGTTAAAATTTCACGGAAGTTACAATAAATGTTTTTTTACTCATTTCACTTTTAATGAACAACTAAATCTTGTGTGAAAGCGTGTCACTCAAAAACAAGAGCATATTGAAACAATTATTCACTCTACAGTTTTCTAATTTGTACTAATAAATATTTCTTTTATATTATATGGAATTGAAAAATTTATACTTTACCAAAAACTATTCCAAACGAGAGTTATCCAAAGGAAGTGCACAACAAAGGAGGAAACCCATAATTAAATAGTGGCCTATTTTCCTGTTCTTTTAAATGAGACTCATTATAGTTGCAGACTACAGAACAAGTTGGCAAGCCGAAATATACCTCTCCTCGGAAGAATTGTCCCTAGTGATATCTCCGCAATTAAGAGTTATTTACTAAAAACGTTATCCCGGTTCAATCCCGCCAATATAAAATTTTAGTTTTAATGAAAATAATTGAGACGAAACAACCGAGTATATTTTATTCAGAATAATATAAATTAAGTAGTTACAACAGCGAGTTAGACGAACTAAAACAATGTACAAATTAATTTAACCCTATTTACAGAACAAGTTTATCATTTAAATATAATACGAAGCAAATTTTAATGAAAGAAATCTCTACAGAGGGTAGAGATAAGTGAGTCTGTCTACCGATAAGGGGCCCCTGCGGGCGGGGGAAACGGGGGTGAAACAGGCCCCTGTGGGGGCCCCATTTTGCGTACATTTTCGACAGGTCAAAAGGTCAATAGGTTAGCTGATTTACAATGTTACCCTGGGTCAATAGGTTATCTATGGTAGTGACACGATGTTATGCAAACAGCCATTAAATGGGCCCGTCATAGTTAATATCTGGCGTGGTAACCCATTTTAGGTCAAAAGGTTAGCTGATTTACGAGGCTAGATAATTAACGATGTTACCCTTGGTCAATAGGTTATCTGCCCCTACGGCGGTGTGGACAACGATGTTATGCAAACAGCCGTTAAATAGGGTGAAACAGGCCCCTGTAGGGGCCCCATTTGCGGCAATATTCGGCGGGGTTCAATAGGTTAGATGATTTACCCTGGGTCAATAGGTTATCTCCCCCTATGGCGGTGTGGACAAAGATGTTATGCAAACAGCCGTTAAATAGGGGAAACGGGGGTGAAACAGGCCCCTGTAGGGGCCCCATTTTCCGTACATTTTCGGCAGGTCAGAAAGTTAGCTGATTTACGAGGTTATACCACCTCATAAAACCTGGGTCAATAGGTTAGATGATGTCGCTATGGCGGTGTGGGCTGACACGATGTTAGGCAAACAGCCTACCCTTCATAGTGAATGTCTGCCCCCCTGTCTTTCGAGTTGGTTGGTTTTCGCCGACAAACACTTTCGGGCCCCTAAGGGTAGAGTAAAATAGCGGGCGGTCATCGGTAAAAGTGTTTTGGAAAAAAGAGCAGAGTTTATACAAATTATAAGGTTTTATTTATACATTCAAAGTTACAGTACATTAAGCGGATGAAAACGTTTAAAGATAAAACAATTTATTTTTAATATAATTATGGTTGGTAGATACCATAGTAAACAAATTGTAAAAGTTAAATACACAAAACATATTTTGGTTGGCCACTGTTTCTTTAAAATCGTCAATAATTTTAAATGCTGTTACGTAATTGGACGCATAGCGGACAACGGTATCATACCTTTCATGTTCATCCGATAGAAAAAAATTGTTGGGTGCACATGGTTCTTTATACAATATTTCGTAAATTTTACGATAATTATCGGTTATAACGTAACCCATTAATTCAAAGAGATTTTGGTTCACTTTAAGGAGTTGAATGTGCGAATTAATGAAATATTTGAGTCTGTCCAATTCTCGAGTTTCCGGCGCTTTGATTACGACCGACGCTTCGGATATCGTACTTTGCAAGGTTAATTCTTTTTGGTCAGACATGGCGGCGGTCACTAGCGCGTCTGATAACGGGAACGGTGATCGAAAGGGCAGCCTTTGGGGATCATTTATTTGTTCCCAGTGCCCGTATAAATCGTCCCAGGCGCGCGAAGACATTTCAAAGACCTGGTGTGTGATTTTATTGCATAGTGCTACAGATATTTCGAGCTCAGACGTAAAACCCGTAGTAACGAAAAGCTCGGATGAAAGTGAATACCGAGGGTTACTTTCCGCTGAGTCGGATCAAATTTAGACATTTTAGTGGGCCCAGGAACGTTATCTACACAGCTTCGTTTAGACATGATGCTCGAGAAACGGTTTGTAGTGTACTGCCGATGGATGACGGGGATGAATAATAATAATTTGATGACGTAATCAGGATGACGTAATGGGTTGACTCAATGACTCACGCGATAAGTCAAATTTTGCGGTGTTATGTGTATAGCGACGGCCATATTGGTAAACCAAAGAGATAGAAATTCTACATGTCCCATTAAAAGTAAAATCAACGCGATTAGTAATGCGTTTTTAGGATTGTTCGCGATAAGGCGAGTAACGGGAAAGGCGGGATCGTCCTTATTCGGTAGGGCTGATGGAATCATCTGACATGATGTTATGCAAACAGCCAGTAGCTATAAACCCGAGTAATGGGCCCCCTACGGCATCTGTCAAACACTTTTCTCCACGTGCGAGTGGTGTTATGAAATAAATCCAAATAGTTCAATGGGTCGAGCCTTTTGTGTATCTATTCATAACTCTTTTCACCGACAAACACTTTCCCCGTGTAACATTATTTTCAAACACTTTTACGATGCGCAAAGCTATCCGTCTTACGGAATATCGGCCCTAAGCGGTAAAGGGTAGATAGAGGATGGCCCTTGCCCCCCCCCCCCCCCGCGCGTAAAATAGACACAGTGGGTGTCCCCTCTCTCGCTAGCTAAAAGTGTCGTTTTTACATCAGGTGTGGATTCTTCGCGCTAAAATGGTTATAACAAACGATTGTTCCCACCAAAAATGTAAAATCCATCTCCGCTGTTCTCGGATGAGGACGTAGCCATTTAAGTTTTTATCAATTTTTATATTTTTAGCTTGGTGATGTATTCCAAAATTAAATGGTAACCACGTATGCGTAACAATTTCAAGATGCAAGATACTCGAGAATGGTAAAATAGTCTATATTTAAAGTTAAAATGCGAAAACTATATTTGTATAGTCGAAATTTATTTTAACGTATTAAAATAAAAATTCATCTTTCTGACAAGAGTCTTACCCATCATACATACACCATCTAATCTGGAATCTATGTTTAACAATTGGAGGAATTCGTGTTTACGATAGGCTCTTTTTTAACGTTACTTAGTACATTAATTGAGTATTTTGAAATATTTTAATATCGGAAATTTTTTTTGATGTATTAAAAGTAGAGTTAAGATGCTTTTATAGTATTTTCTATGTATTAGCATATCTGAACTTGCGGTTCAATTTTGGGTACATGGACCACTTACACGCTAATGATATTAAAATGAAGTTTAAAAATATTTCCATTTGAACGATTCTATCTTATGGATTTAAATAGTTCTAACAATAGTTCAACTACAACATTTGAGAAAGACACTTTTCCCATTGTGAAAGTGGAATACAAAATAAGAATGACTTCAATTTAAAACGCACTTTAAATTTAAGTATAGACTATTTTACCATTCTCGAGTAACACTTTTTTTTTCTTTAAAAGCTGAAGAAATATTAGAAACGACATCAGTGATCAATTAATTGTTTCCGAGTATGACAGACGATTTTTGATATTAAAGAGTCATTTTTCAAAAGTAAGATTGTTTTCGGTTATTTTTTTTAAAGCTAGCTTAGAAATCACATTATTTTTATATATAATTATTTAGTTGTAATGTTAATTCTTAATTACTGGTAGCCTTCACTAGAAACTATTATAAGAATTATATATGAATTTATAACCAAGCGTGTATTTACCGCTAGTGAATGCAATATCAGTCGAAGAATTGAAGAAAGACGGAATCACGTCATTATTAAGAACTGGTGACTACTTCTGTAAATATTGTGACGGTTCAGTTTTTCATGTTCCAACTGTCGGAGGGCTAGCATGGTACTGTGACGGATTCTCAATCTGTTTGAAGTACCGTAAAGCTGTTTATTTCCAATCAAAAAGAATTCTAAGTATAAGAATTCCTCCAGGTGTATTAAAAGCGTTACCACGCATATATTTGTGTTTAAATTGTGATATGTTGGGCACTAAGAGAGCAGCCAATTTGTCATATTGCGAAGTAACTGGTGGATGTTGTGTGTTTTTCTATTATTTTTCCACCTATATTTGGCGTATTGAAAGCTATTTTAACGTATTGAACGTAGAGTCAGGGGTTTTTATAGTATTTTACTACCTATATTTACATTTTGGAAAGCTATTTAAACGTATTGAGCGTACAGAGTATTTTGCATTATTTATGGTAATAAAAGGTAATTATTGTAGAAAATAAAAGATATTTTAATTAAAACATTTCGGTGATCTATTCCAAAATTAAATGGTAACCCCGTATGCGTAACAATTTCAATATGCAAGATACTCGAGAATGGTAAAATAGTCTATATTTAAAGTTAAAATGCGAAAACTATATTTGTAGTGTTCAATTTAAATGAAAATTACTTCAGCTTTTAAATAAGATTTTTTCTGTATCTACCCTATATCATTTACATATTATTTTTTTATTCTAATTTAACCATAACTTTAAAAACGTTGCACGTCTGAATAGCTGTGTAGAGTACTATTAACAGAGATAAATATTTCTGGGTTCAGTTAATGTGATGATTCGAGTGAAAAATTTGCATATGTTAAAGTTATTGGATTGAAGGAAACTTCAGTGTTTTCAGAGTGATAATTAAGGGAAGTTGCCGTTTCAATATAGTTGAAAATTATCTTTTCAAGTCTGTGTCCACCCATTGATTATGTTAGGAAGTGAAAAAATTTCATTTAGCAAGCTTTCCTTAAATTTCGGTATCTACCCTGTATCATTTAAAAGCTCAAGCATTGTTTTTATCAAGTTATTCTCAAAAATATCTTAAAACAAGCTTCCCTAAGTCTGACTAGCTCTGTAGGGTAATAATAAAATAGCTAAATATTTTTTGGGTTTAATAATTGTGATGCTTAGTGAAAATTTTCCATATATTACAGTATTAGGTTGGCTAATTATTTTTTTCACCTGCTACCATTCTCAACGGGTGAACATAGAATAACAAAGATAATTGTCCAATATATTTAAAGCCAACTTTCCTTACATTTCACTATGAAAACACTGAAGCTTCTTTCAATGCGATAACTTTATTACATGCATTTTTTTTTTCAGAATTACGATTATTGAATCGAAAAAAAATATGTGACCACCTTAGAATTACCCAACACAGGTATTCAGAAGAGATGGTGTTCAATTTAAAAAAATTACTTTTTTTTGGATCCACCCTATATCAGTTACATAAAAAACCTGAAATTATTTAATTTTTTTCAATTCTAATTTAACCATCACTTTAATAACGGTAACTTCCCTTAAATTTCAAACTGAAAACACTAAAGTTTCATGCAATCCAATAACTTTGACTTTTGAAAATTTTTCACTCAGAATCATCACATTAAATGGGAGCCACTCTGTATCGTAAAATTAAAAACTCAAGCATTGTTTTTATCAAGTTAATTTTAAACATATCTTAAAACACGCTTCCCTTAGTCTGACTAGCTCTGTAGGTTAATAATAAAATAGCTAAATATTTTTTGGGAGTCAATAATTTTGATTCTGAGTGAAATATTTGTATATATTACAGTATTAGTTTGGCTAATTATTTTTTTTTCATCTGCTACCATACTCAATGGGTGAACATAGAATAACAAGGGTAATTTTCCATTATATTTAAAACCAACTTTCCTTACATTTCACTATGAAAACACTGAAGCTTCTTTCAATGCGATAACTTAATGACATGCAATTTTTTTGCCCAGAATTACAATAATTGAATCGAAAAATTATCCAACTCGGCTTATTACGCGGATAATACAGAAATATAAATTACTTGATCAAAATGTTTTACGAATAATTTTGAGAGCTTTATCTATTGAATAAAAGTTAACCATCCCCAACCTCAAGGGTGGTATCGCGCTTAGATAGAAGACCCGATATGTTCGCGAATTCCGACAACGACCATAATTTCAAACTATATTTTTTATTTCTTTCTTTTATTTTGTTTAATTATATATATTTAAAATTGAAGCTGAAAAAAATTTTAAAATGACTTTGGTTTCCCATAAGCCATGCTACCCTCCCCACCTCGCCGTCTTGCGCGCGTGCGCTGATTTCCCCTGGGGGGACGCGGTCTGGGGGCGCGTCGCGGTTAATTTAAAAATCAAATGAAAACATAGATTTAAGTGTTTTGCGCGGTTAATTTGAATTTGAAACATGGATTTGAGTGTTTTGACGTCATAGAATATTCGTTGTTAAAGTAACGTAGAATGGAAATATTTTTAAACTTTATTTTAATATCATTGTAGTACTTAAATATGCTTGGCACTTGACCCTATATCACGAGTATTTCTTAAAACGACTATACATATAAACTACTTTTAACGCGGCAAAATACAATTCCGATATTCAAATATTTAAAAATACTTAATGAAAAGAGACTTTAACCGTTTTTAAAATTCACAATATATTTATGCCATCCCGATTCTCTTTGAGCTACGGAATAATATTTCTGGGTTTAAACCCCCCAAAATGACGCAAATGACTCACTAAAGATGACGTAATCTACACCATGAAACGTAAAGATTACGTAGATGCGTTGTGGTTTTCATAAGCCAGCCGCTATGGGAAAGAGGAAGATTTCTCCGCTTAGGGTACCCAAGAAATGCTGGATATGCGCGGAAATATACCGGTCCGTGAGAGGTTTCAAACAACATTTAATGACTCATTTATCGTGTAATACAATGAAAGAAGATTCGGATCTGGCGTGTGATTGTGATGCGAGTGAATCTCTCCATTACACGGAGGCCGAGGAAATGTCAGATGATAAAATTATCGATTATCTTAACGAACTTATTGGGGAATGTAAAAAGCGCGGTGCCACAATGGAATCAACCGAGTCAACTACATCTAACCTGCCAGCCGAATTAAAAATGCCGACTGAAAAGGAAATGGCTGCTCTGATTTATTTTCAATAATATTGTAAAACTAATCAAATTCATAATATTAAAACCGCTGTAAAGAAAATGTGAATAAACGTTTTTATATTGAATACATTGTTATTTTTAAAGGTGACCGTATAAAGTAAATTTTACATTTGGGTAAATTGACACTTAATATTTTTAAAATTCTAAAATACGTTTATAATATTTTTCCAACGTGGGCGAATGAATGGACACAATGAACTATTAATTACGTAATCTAAAAAATGACGCGAGCAATGAGAAATAACGAGTCGGATTTATAAGATAATAAAAAATATTTATTTTTACAAAAAAATTTTATAATATAATATTACAAAAATTATTTTTCTTTTACGAGTCAAAAAAAAATATTATAGTGTGATACAAAAAAATTAAAATGGACATCGTATTTGGTTGTCTATTTCAGCGCGGTTCTGGGTAATCCAGTCGGCGAAAAGTAGACTTCGTTCCAAAGAACACGGTTGTCGGGTGTTTAGAGTTTGATGTCTCAATAGACATTTCACTGGCGGGGGCGTATCAAAAGTCGCAGCTCGGGGACAGTCAAAAGTTTCCAAATTGTATATGGCGGTCTCAATATAATCGGCTAAAAATTTACACTTTACGTCTCCTTTTGTAAAAATCATATCAGCACTCTATACAGCTGATATAAGGCAGGCGGGTAGTTTATAATAGGGGAGATACCCCACGGTCCAGCAAATACCGTGAAGGTTCCTAGACACCCAGCCGTTTTGTCTTTTAATGGCGTTCGGAAGTTGTTGTACTGGATAGGGTTGTTCGAAAGTCCAAGCTTGAACGGCGGGAGGGGTCGATACTGTTGATATAGCTAGTTCCTTCACGACAATGTCGGGGGGCTCTCCGCCGGAGCGCGAGGCGGATTTTCCTAGTAGAAAGTCAAATTCGACAACGGCCATTCTCGCCATGCCACCGACACGATACTGAGGGTTTGGTTATGAATAAAACGGGGTATAGTCGCGCGACGGGAATTTATACTCCGTTTATGATGACGTAACACTAGCCTTTGAGAAAAAACGCGCGCGGCTAAAGAACAGTAGCCTCCACTATGTATGCATAAATATTTTTTCGTCCCAAAGTTTTACCATCGTACTGTCAGACTTGTAAAAATCCCATGAAGAAGGAGGAACAGTTCCTCCGAAACGTTCGATTTTTTAAATAAATATATTGTGAATTTTAAAAACGATTAAAGTCTCTTTTCACTAAGTATTTTTAAATATTTGAATATCGGAATTGTATTTTGCCGCGTTAAAAGTAGAGTTTAGATGTATAGTCGTTTTAAGAAATACTCGTGATATAGGGTCAAGTGCCAAGCATATTTAAGTACTACAATGATATTAAAATAAAGTTTAAAAATATTTCCATTCTACGTTACTTTAACAACGAATATTCTATGACGTCAAAACACTCAAATCCATGTTTCAAATTCAAATTAACCGCGCAAAACACTTAAATCTATGTTTTCATTTGATTTTTAAATTAACCGCAACGCGCCCCCAGACCGCGTCCCCCCCAGGGGAAATCAGCGCACGCGCGCAAGACGGTGAGGTGGGGAGGGTAGCATGTCTTATGGGAAACCAAAGTCATTTTAAAATTTGTTTCAGCTTCAATTTTAAATATATATAATTAAACAAAATAAAAGAAAGAAATAAAAAATATAAAAAACATAGTTTGAAATTATGGTCGCTGTCGGAATTCGCGAACATATCGGGTCTTCTATCTAAGCGCGATACCACCCTTGAGGTTGGGGATGGTTAACTTTTATTCAATAGATAAAGCTCTCAAAATTATTCGTAAAACGTTATGATCAAGTAATTTATATTTCTGTATTATCCGCGTAATAAGCCGAGTTGGATAATTTTTCGATTCAATTATTGTAATTCTGGGCAAAAAAAATTGCATGTCATTAAGTTATCGCATTGAAAGAAGCTTCAGTGTTTTCATAGTGAAATGTAAGGAAAGTTGGTTTTAAATATAATGGAAAATTACCCTTGTATTCTATGTTCACCCATTGAGTATGGTAGCAGATGAAAAAAAAATTAATTACCCAAACTAATACTGTAATATATGCAAATATTTCACTCGGAATCAAAATTATTGACTCCCAAAAAATATTTAGCTATTTTATTATTAACCTACAGAGCTAGTCAGACTTAAAATTAACTTGATAAAAACAATGCTTGAGTTTTCAATTTTACGATACAGAGTGGCTCCCATTTAATGTGATGATTCTGAGCGAAAATTTTTCAAAAGTCAAAGTTATTGGATTGCATGAAACTTTAGTGTTTTCAGTTTGAAATTTAAGGGAAGTTACCGTTATTAAAGTGATGGTTAAATTAGAATTGAAAAAAATTAAATAATTTCAGGTTTTATATAACTGATATAGGTTGGATCCAAAAAAAGTAATTTTTTTAAATTGAACACCATCTCTTCTGAATACCTGTGTTGGGTAATTCTAAGGTGGTCACATATTTTTTTCGATTCAATAATCGTTATTCTGGAGAAAAAAAATGCATGTAATAAAGTTATCGCATTGAAAGAAGCTTCAGTGTTTTCATAGTGAAATGTAAGGAAAGTTGGCTTTAAATATATTGGACAATTATCTTTGTTATTGTATGTTCACCCGTTGAGAATGGTAGCAGGTGAAAAAAATAATTAGCCAACCTAATACTGTAATATATGGAAAATTTTCACTAAGCATCACAATTATTAAACCCAAAAAATATTTATCTATTTTATTATTACCCTACAGAGCTAGTCAGACTTAGGGAAGCTTGTTTTAGGATATTTTTGAAATTAACTTGATAAAAACAATGCTTGAGCTTTTAAATGATACAGGGTGGATACCGAAATTTAAGGAAAGCTTGCTAAATGAAATTTTTTCACTTCCTAACATAATCAATGGGTGGACACAGACTTAAAAATATAATTTTCAACTATATTGTACGGCAACTTCCCTTAATTATCACTCTGAAAACACTGAAGTTTCCTTCAATCCAATAACTTTAACATATGCAAATTTTTCACTCGAATCATCACATTAACTGAACCCAGAAATATTTATCTCTGTTAATAGTACTCTACACAGCTATTCAGACGTGCAACGTTTTTAAAGTTATGGTTAAATAAGAATAAAAAAATAATATGTAAATGATATAGGGTAGATACAGAAAAAAATCTTATTTAAAAGCTGAAGTAATTTTCTTTTAAATTGAACACTACAAATATAGTTTTCGCATTTTAACTTTAAATATAGACAATTTTACCATTCTCGAGTATCTTGCATATTGAAATTGTTACGCATACGGGGTTACCATTTCATTTTGGAATAGATCACCGAAATGTTTTAATTAAAATATCTTTTATTTTCTACAATAATTACCTTTTATTACCATAAATAATGCAAAATACTCTGTACGCTCAATACGTTTAAATAGCTTTCCAAAATGTAAATATAGGTAGTAAAATACTATAAAAACCCCTGACTCTACGTTGAATACGTTAAAATAGCTTTCAATACGCCAAATATAGGTGGAAAAATAATAGAAAAACACACACATACTATTATTATTTTTTAATTTTTGGAAATACACAACATCCACCAGTTACTTCGCAATATGACAAATTGGCTGCTCTCTTAGTGCCCAACATATCACAATTTAAACACAAATATATGCGTGGTAACGCTTTTAATACACCTGGAGGAATTCTTATACTTAGAATTCTTTTTGATTGGAAATAAACAGCTTTACGGTACTTCAAACAGATTGAGAATCCGTCACAGTACCATGCTAGCCCTCCGACAGTTGGAACATGAAAAACTGAACCGTCACAATATTTACAGAAGTAGTCACCAGTTCTTAATAATGACGTGATTCCGTCTTTCTTCAATTCTTCGACTGATATTGCATTCACTAGCGGTAAATACACGCTTGGTTATAAATTCATATATAATTCTTATAATAGTTTCTAGTGAAGGCTACCAGTAATTAAGAATTAACATTACAACTAAATAATTATATATAAAAATAATGTGATTTCTAAGCTAGCTTTCAAAAAAAATAACCGAAAACAATCTTAGTTTTGAAAAATGACTCTTTAATATCAAAAATCGTCTGTCATACTCGGAAACAATTAATTGATCACTGATGTCGTTTCTAATATTTCTTCAGCTTTTAAAGAAAAAAAAAGAGTTACTCGAGAATGGTAAAATAGTCTATACTTAAATTTAAAGTGCGTTTTAAATTGAAGTGATTCTTATTTTGTATTCCACTTTCACAATGGGAAAAGTGTCTTTCTCAAATGTTGTAGTTGAACTATTGTTAGAACTATTTAAATCCATAAGATAGAATCGTTCAGTACTTTTCGGATATAAAAAGAGGGAATCGTTCAAATGGAAATATTTTTAAACTTCATTTTAATATCATTAGCGTGTAAGTGGTCCATGTACCCAAAATTGAACCGCAAGTTCAGATATGCTAATACATAGAAAATACTATAAAAGCATCTTAACTCTACTTTTAATACATCAAAAAAATTTCCGATATTAAAATATTTCAAAATACTCAATTAATGTACTAAGTTACGTTAAAAAAGAGCCTATCGTAAACACGAATTCCTCCAATTGTTAAACATAGATTCCAGATTAGATGGTGTATGTATGATGGGTAAGACTCTTGTCAGAAAGATGAATTTTTATTTTAATACGTTAAAATAAATTTCGACTATACAAATATAGTTTTCGCATTTTAACTTTAAATATAGACTATTTTACCATTCTCGAGTATCTTGCATCTTGAAATTGTTACGCATACGTGGTTACCATTTAATTTTGGAATACATCACCAAGCTAAAAATATAAAAATTGATAAAAACTTAAATGGCTACGTCCTCATCCGAGAACAGCGGAGATGGATATTACATTTTTGGTGGGAACAATCGTTTGTTATAACCATTTTAGCGCGAAGAATCCACACCTGATGTAAAAACGACACATTTAGCTAGCGAGAGAGGGGACACCCGCTGTGTCTATTTTACGCGCGGGGGGCAAGGGCCATCCTTTATCTACCCTTTACCCCTTAGGGCCGATATTCCGTAAGACGGATAGCTTTGCGCATCGTAAAAGTGTTGGAAAAAATTGTTTCACGGGGAAAGTGTTTGTCGGTGAAAATAGTTATGAATAGATACACAAAAGGCTCAACCCATTGAACTATTTGGATTTATTTCATAACACCACTCGCACGTGGAGAAAAGTGTTTGACAGATGCCGTAGGGGGCCCATTACTCGGGTTTATAGCTACTGGCTGTTTGCATAACATCATGTCAGATGATTCCACCAGCCCTACCGAATAGGGACGATCCCGCCTCTCCCGTTACTCGCCTTATCGCGAACAATCCTAAAAACGCATTGCTAATCGCGTTGATTTTACTTTTAATGGGACTTGTAGAATTTCTATCTCTTTGGTTTACCAATATGGCCGTCGCTATACACATAACACCGCAAAATTGGACTAATCGCGTGAGTCATTGAGTCAACCCATTACGTCATCCTGATTACGTTATTAAATTATTATCGCTATATAAGGGATTCATCCCCGTCATCCATCGGCAGTACACTACAAACCGTTTCTCGAGCATCATGTCTAAACGAAGCTGTGTAGATAACGTTCCTGGGCCCACTAAAATGTCTAAATTTCATCCGACTCAGCGGAAAGTTAATCCTCGGTATTCACTTTCATCCGAGCTTTTCGTTACTACGGGTTTTACGTCTGAGCTCGATATATCTGTAGCTCTATGCAATAAAATCACACACCAGGTCTTTGAAATGTCTTTGCGCGCCTGGGACGATTTATACGGGCACTGGGAACAAATAAATGATCCCCAAAGGCTGCCCTTTCGATCACCGTTCCCGTTATCAGACGCGCTAGTGACCGCCGCAATGTCTGACCAAAAAGAATTAACCTTGCAAAGTACGATATCCGAAGCGTCGGTCGTAATCAAAGCGCCGGAAACTCGAGAATTGGACAGAATCAAATATTTCATTAATTCGCACATTCAACTCCTTAAAGTGAACCAAAAACTCTTTGAATTAATGGGTTACGTTATAACCGATAATTATCGTAAAATTTACGAAATATTGTATAAAGAACCATGTGCACCCAACAATTTATTTCTATCGGATGAACATGAAAGGTATGATACCGTTGTCCGCTATGCGTCAAATTACGTAACAGCATTTAAAATTATTGACGATTTTAAAGAAACCGTGGCTAACCAAAATATGTTTTGTGTATTTAACTTTTACAATTTGTTTACTATGGTATCTACCAACCATAAATATATTAAAAATAAATTGTTTTATCTTTAAACGTTTTCATCCGCTTAATGTACTGTAACTTTGAATGTATAAATAAAACCTTATAATTTGTATACACTCTGCTCTTTTTTTCCAAAACACTTTTACCGATGACCGCAAGCTATTTTACGCTACCCTTAGGGGCCCGAAAGTGTTTGTCGGCGAAAACCAACCAACTCGAAAGACAGGGGGCAGACATTCACTATGACGGGTAGGCTGTTTGCATAACATCGTGTCAGTCCACACCGCCATAGCGACATCATCTAACCTATTGACCCAGGTTTTATGAGGTGGTATAACCTCGTAAATCAGCTAACCTTTTGACCTGCCCTATTTAACGGCTGTTTGCATAACATCGTTGTCCACACCGCCATAGGGGGAGATAACCTATTGACCCAGGGTAAATCATCTAACCTATTGACCCCCGCCGAATATTGCCGCAAATGGGGCCCCTACAGGGGCCTGTTTCACCCTATTTAACGGCTGTTTGCATAACATCGTTGTCCACACCGCCGTAGGGGCAGATAACCTATTGACCCAGGGTAACATCGTAAATCATCTAACCTCGTAAATCAGCTAACCTTTTGACCTAAAATGGGTTACCACGCCAGATATTAACTATGACGGGCCCATTTAACGGCTGTTTGCATAACATCGTGTCACCACCATAGATAACCTATTGACCCAGGGTGACATTGTAAATCAGCTAACCTATTTACCTTTTGCCCTGGCGAAAATGTACGCAAAATGGGGCCCCTACAGGGGCCTGTTTCACCCCCGTTTCCCCCGCCCGCAGGGGCCCCTTATCGTTAGACAGACTTACTTATCTCTGAGGGTATTTGTATTTTTCTCGCTTACGAAATACTTGCCGCATCTTTAACGCTCATTTTATTTCAACACTCGCCCTTGATTAAGATACCGTAGAATAGCTATATTCGACGTCTGGTAGTAGACGACTCGTAGATTTCCTGTTGACGTTGTGATGCATACCGCGTGAAAAAGACCAATACCGTTCAATTTCCAATATCATATAATGACTCGCACACCCAGAAAATCAATGACTGCATTAGGAATCGTAGATGTTCAAATATCCACACCAATAGAAAATGAATTCACAAAGCACAGAAAGCCCCTTGACTAAACGACAGCTCGTATATCAATAAATGACCGTAGACGGAATAGTTAGGGCTCTTTATAAATAAAACAAACGAACCCAATTGATGAACTGCATTAAACATTTTAATCAGTCATAAATTAACTATTACCCTTGAAACCAAAGACTATATAAAGCTACGCTTACATAGACTGGAATCTTAACGTTGTAGAAAGGGTAGCAAAAAACTGCGACTACTTGTTGATTTTAGTGGCGCCATCTACGTTAAAGTTAGTTTCAATTTCCGACACATTGCTACTTCAGATCGGAAACCTCGTAACTCCAAAAATCACGTTTTGAGAAAATCGCCTTAAAGTTTATAAAAGAAAAGGGTTTCTATGTGTAATTTGAGTATATGACTTTTTAGGGTGAAATTAGTAGTCATTTAAAAAGTAGGCCACTGGCCAGAAAATTATTTTTTTGCACAATTCTTTGTTTTAATTATCACCTTATAATAATGAAGTTTTTAGTTTCATTTATTTTCCAGACTGAATATTTCGATACAATATAAAAACAATAAAATTATTCACTGGGGGATTGACAGCATTAACCAATTTTGATGACACGATTATAGTTTTTTTTCCTTCCTTGAAAGTCATAAATACTAAAAACTTTACATTCCTATGATCATAAAACGAAAATTAAAAAAGAAAAATTTTTAAATAGAAAAGTCTTTTCACACATTACCTGTTATAGGCTCTTTGACATATGCGAGGGGTTATGATTCCAATTGAACCACACATTTTCCCAACCAAAGTGGCTTCAGTCCTGTTCAAATAAAAGGTTCCGGAACAAGCAATTTCTTCCAGACAAACAGAAATATTAAACAATAATAACCAGAGGTAATACTTTTTAATCTTACCAGTGTACATTCCATTTTTATGTTAGGAGCTCACAACAAACTGCGCCTGATTAAATGGTAGGCAATCACTGCTGAAATGACAGTTTAACAACTAAGGTGCATAACTTTTAGGAGTTTTTTTTTGGAGCTTTCTGTTTCATTTTATTTAAGGCTTTTTTCTTCTCCTTTTCTTCGATATTCTCTTGGTTTAAAAACTTTACAGCGTAATAAATTCTTATTCTCAAGTACACATTGAAGATTTCCTTTTTAAAGCCTATGCAAATAGACTTATTTTTAACACTTTGTGCTATCATTTTAAGCAAATCCAAAATTCCAGTATTATGCATGTTGTTGTTAATTTCAACTATGAATTTTTTTTTCTATTTGCAACATTAATTGCAATACTTCATCGGAAGGTGAAGTTAAGCCACCAAAGTCTCCCTTTTTATAGTAAAATGCTTTCAAATGAGTAAATTATTGAGACTGTTTCAAAGTTCTGCGATTCAGTCAAAAATTTTCAAATATCTCCATCAAGTTCGCAATTATGTTTGCCCCTGACCTTCCGAATTACACTCCCAACTATGTACGACAAAGTCTGCATGTCTAACGATGTGCCGAACCCATTCGCTCTTTTTTCTACATGTATTGCTTTGGGACCCGAAACTCTTCTTTTTCATCTCTTATATTGATATTGATTACTTTTGGTGTTACTGTTGAAGCTTTTAAAGTTTTCAATGTTATTAAAGTTTCCAAAAAATCTACCTCGCAGTTAGCATTGTTGTTGTTTGACATAAATGCCTGCGTAAATAGCTTTCTAAAAGAATCAACAAATTGTTTTGCATTTGGGTTCTGTCGATTCCCTCCTGCTTGTCTTGCCGCCTAGTAAAAAAATATTTAACTCCCTCCATCAACAGATCATTCCACAATGCTATAATTGAGGATATTGTTAACAACCAGCCATCTACACAATATATTTTAACTTTGGGTGGTGTGTTAAACTTGATTGTTTTCAGCATTTCCAATGATTCAGTCAGCGTTGCCAGATGTGGGGAATTTTTGGTCATCATTCGCCGGAGAGCTTTAGTTGAATTATATTTACTGCGTCAAATAATTTATCCATTGCAAAGATAAATTCTGCGGTATATGCACTTTCTACAGCAAGTTGACCTGAAATGGAAGAAAATTCACGGATTTGATAAGAAAATAGCTAGACTCCAATTTTATTTAAGATTTTACGCACCACTTGGAATACAACTGGAAATACCAGGTGCAACAGTATGGCTGAATACTTGCGCAGCATCTGGAACTCTCATTTTTGAATACGATGTGGGATGTATGTGTCTTTTTTTTTCAATTTTGGTGCAATCCGAACTGGTCTATTTTTGTCTAATTGGTGAAATTTATCAACGTAATGAAATCTGACATTTTTCCCTTTGACCTCCAATAAATATTTTCGATAGTTGTTCCTCATACTTTTAAGTAGGTGTGGTAGGTCAAATATGCAATATATTTTAGTTGACTTGTAATAAAAAAATGGGTGTGAAGAGGAAACTCCTAAACGATTAAACAGACTTCTGTTGCTTGGTCCTTGATCAGCGACAACTGCCCTAACTTTGACACCAATCTGAGTTAGCTTCTCAATATGAGTTTCCAAGAGATTTCTTAGCTTTGCAGCCATTGCAAAAGAATAAGAAATCATTTTGTTTCCAAGGCTGGAACATTCCACATGCCATAAAAACCAAGGCTTCATTGGCAATAATTTTTTCTCTGCTATTTTCTCCTCGATCAACGAATCCTTCCACTTGATCTTCAGTTAAATTATAGGAAATCGATTCAGTCAGAGCTATCTAATCCAAACATATAACGCAGTTTTTATTCTGTTCTTTCATTTTTGAAATTTGAATTTCGAGCGCATTGAAAACAGAAACATTTATGCCCGGACGTATGATGACCTCAGAGAGCCATAGATTTAGAGATCTTGGACTTGGTAACGCAAAACGTTTGCTTAGCTGTTTGTAAGCTTTGGGGCTTTGATAAAATATTGCTAAAGCTCTCTGTTTATCAAAGTCTGAATATCGCCTTCCCCTTCGGGATCGTCCTGCTAAGTTTAATTGGCATTTGAAAAACTTCAGTTGTTCGTCATCGAGGAAATCACCAGCTTCTGTAATTATTTTTTTAATTTTTGCTTGGCGAGTTTTGGCTTGATTTATTTTCAGTTTCCTGATCTTTTCTCTTGATTTGTACAGTTGCACATTTTTAGATCTTAATTTTTTCTTTAATAGTATCTTTCTTGTTTGATTTATTCTGCGATACGTTGCTCAAGCTTGGCCAAATGTTGTTTGATTTCAAGATTGGGCTAGCATTTGAGGAAAATGTAGCGTCAAATGAATCTACCAAACATTAAATAGTAAATAAATTATCCACATTTTAAAGATACTTGGGACTATTTGTACTTACCCGTAGTTGAATTAAAAATCTTTTCGCTAAAGCACTTCTGATTAACCTCATTGCTTTCAAAGTATCCTTGATAATCCATGTTTATTTTGCTGGACGATTCTCCAAGGTTAATTTAGTTCAAGTCAAATACTCCTTAAAAAGTTGAAAATAGATTTTTAACATAAGAAAATATATACATATATAAATTTAGGAGTTACCGGGTCTTCATCCATAAAACGTTGGATGTTAGACAAAACTCATGTTCTATCAAATATTCATTTATTAAACTCTTTAGTTTATTATTCTCCAAAGAAGTAAGCGATTAATGAAAATTAATTAGTAGATATATATTAAAATTAAATTGATTAATCTTACCATCTCTGCTATCTGATTTATCACCTAATGCATTGGTTTGAATAATTTTTGTCGCAATATTAATGGTTGGGAAGTTCTCTTCTAATGATTCTGAAGGTATTGTATCTACAAAAATAACTATTTCATACAAATACGCCTTTTTGTAGATACTGTATCAAAAAAGCTTAAAGAAACTCACCATTGAGTTCAATATTCACTTTCGAAGTGGGGTTCTCTAGGATATCTTTATCTTCTAATAATTCTGAAGACAGAGTATCTATAACATAAAAATCTTTTTAATTCAAATACAACTTATGATCAAATGCTCGCCATTAAAATCAATTTTCCTTTTTCTTAGATGTTCAACTTCCCTATTCAACTTCTGTCTAGTTTTTGGGGTTTCCACTCTTTGATTAGAGAGATTACTAGGCCCAGCTTCTAGAAATATACACATATTAATACATAAATTATTCTATTTTGCTATAATAACTATTAATTTTAAGATATATTTTCTATAATCAATATTAAATCCTTACCATCTCTGCATTTGCTGGTTACAGGAAATACCGTACCTGATTTATCTTCTAATGCATTCGTTTGAATAATTTGCGTTGCGATATTAATGGTTAGTGAGTTCACATCTAATGTTCATGAATTAATGGTATCTACAAAAATAACTATTTAATACAAATCCGCTTTTTCATACACAATTTGTCGCATACATTTTCACTATTGAAATCAATTTCTACTTGTGAAGATTCGAGTTTGATGACAACAGCAAAACAGCCGCACATAAAAGTTAATACAAAATAAAGTAATCCCACATTTTTATTGAAACTTAACCCCATTAAAAAAAACCTTTGGCTGAGAAAATATTCCAAGAGGAGCCAAGATGTTAATTCTAAAGAAAAATCCAACATAAGCACAAAGAAACTCACCATTGAAAGCAATTTTTACTTTTGAAGTGGGGTTCTCTATAATATCTATATATTCCAATAACTCTGAAGACCAAGTATCTATAATATTAAAATATATTTAATATGAATACACAGTACAGTAGAAAATACTATCTTAATGTTATTTGAAATTCCCACGCCAAAGCTCATATTGTAAAACAAGGGAAAAGCTAGCGACATCGCCGAAATCTAGAGAATATTATAGCTAACGAGACAAGATAATTTATACAACTAACTACAATTACAAAAACTATTTTACATTATTTGCACGCCTAAAGTAAACATTAAAACACTCACCATTAATATCAATTTTCTTTTTTATTAGATGTTTAACTTCACCACGAGGGGCTGATCACTCCACGTAATCGGTGTACAGAGCCGTACCAAGTCCCTGCCTTTGGCAGTGCTAATCTAAGCGTAATCGGTGTACAGACTTTCTAAGAGTGGTTAGCCCCTCGCTTCAACATTCAACTTCCGTCGAGTTTAAGGGGTTTCCACTCTTTGCTTAAAGAGATTACTAGGCCCAGCTTCTAAAAATATACACATATATTCATAAAAATATTTAATTTTGCTATCATAGCTCCAAACCATTTTCATTTGTAATTTCTGATGGCTTGAAAAGTGTAGGAGCTGCGCTATTTGTGAGCCTTTATCTCCTTTCGGCATTTGGGTTCAAAAAGCATAGCTTTTCAAAATGATCGGAACAGGCACAATAATTTATGGGATTAAATGAATTTTTGGATGAAATATCAACTCTTTTACAGTTTGTTAACCAAACTTCATATCTGAAATAAAAAATTAATCAAATAGTATCTTTCTACAATATCGATGCAAGGCTTAAAAATATTTCTTACTTTTCTTTAATTTTTGGAAGTCTAAAAAAGCAGGTATCTTGGTTTTTTTCCTAGCTTTTTTGCAAGTTGCTACTAAACATTGCTGGGTATTCATTTTCGCATAATTTATTAATAATTATCAAATAACTAAAACAGGGATAGACGGTCCATGGACGGGTCCTCAAACCACGAATTCCGAATTTCTGATTCTTACTGAGCTCAAAACAACAGAAATATGCGCCAAAAAGCCAGAATTCAAAAAATCCTTTTTAGTGCAACTAACTTACAACCAGGGGGTGTAGTGTCGCACTGATCCCGAATGCTCCATAGATCTGTCCAGTCTATGTAAGCGTAGCTTTATATAGTCTTTGCTTGCAACCTATTACGCTAAACACACAATAGAAAAAATGAAAAAATTACAAAAAAACTAACGGGTTCTACCTTTTACCATTTTATACAAGATTTGACCTTTAAATTTTCATACGTAAAATATTTAGACTAACAAGTTCACAAAAATTAAAAAACAAAGTTCAATAAACATTATATACAGATATTGTATTCATCCGTTTAGTAAAAAAAACCCACCTTATCATAATTATTCCTTACGGAAGTTAATGGCTCGGCGGTGAACTAACCGCATTGTAACAAACGACCCGAGTTCAATTCCTGATCACGATCAAATTTTACATCAAAATACTAAAATATTTAATTAAATATAAGTTTAATATAATTTATAAATATTTAATTCAATATAAGTTTAATATAATTTATAAATATTTAATTCAATATAAGTTTAATATAATTTATAAATATTTAATTCCATATAAGATTTAAGTTATTGGTCTTGTATCATTTATTAGTTATTAACTTGTATTTTCTTCAGGCTAAGATAGTGCCTTGGTATTAGCAAAGATTAATTTTATTATTTCTTCAGATGCTTCAACAAAATCTAAAATTTTTCTTTAAACACTGGAATTAAACAAAAAGTGAAATTATGAATCGATGCTGCTTTGTTACGTTTATTTATCTTTAAGTTATCATAGTTAACTAACTTTTATAACCCTTCTTAATTTACCTTTATTCTATTTTTATATCTCAGAGGGAACTATTATCCCTAGGAGGAGTATTACAATTAGCGTGTCTGTCCGTGTGGGTGTATTAACGTAACCGTCAATGTAAGGACCGGTACCTAACTCACTTATGGGGACCTGAGTCATTCGTTGCGGCCAAGAAGGGACAGGTATTTGAGAGGTTAATAAATAGTTTTAAAATGTAAATTAATTCCAATAATTTTTTTGTGTTACACACATACGTAATTTACGAGGTTACCATATACCTTTAAAATTGTGTGATTTTAGAATATCGGCTTCTAGTGACCGACGCTGTATGTATATATCAAAACACACTAAAAAGTACATAACCGTAATGGCAACCACAATTGTTTACTACCCGTGAACCGCGCGATTGCCTTGTAAAAAAACGTTGAAATGTTAACAAAGTGTTCAACACCAATGTGCAAATATCACCTTACGTATTGCTGTTTTTTTATAACCTTTCATTACTAATATTCGAAAACGATGCGCCGAAAAGGTTTTCAAACACTAAAGTATTATTTACATGTATATAGTAAGCAAAAGAGGATCATTTTTTAATAATTATTTTACTAATTAGAAGGATAAACTTTAAACGGTTGTCATTACACTAAAAACACTAAATTTGTAAGGTTTAATTAAATTCACGTTCGGTCTTGGGCGAGTACGGCGCCGTTTTCAATCACTTATACAAATGTGACTATTTTACACATTTTAGTCCAAATTTTATATATGTACTAGACAATGTACTTTTCCACTAAGTTACCATAAAACAAGTTTTACTAAAAATTAATATTTAATCAAATATATTTCACCAACTTACTTCAAAATGGCCGCTATAGGCTGAAAAGGAAACAGCAATACATAAGATGATATTTGTACATAGGTGTTGTACACTTTGTTTAAATTTCAACGTTTTTTTTAATCAAATACGCGGTTTACGGGTAGTAAACAATTGTGGTTGCCATTACGGTTATGTAGTTTTTAGTGTGTTTTGATTTATAAATACAGCGTCGGTCCCTAGAAGCCGATATTCAAAAACTACACAATTTTAAAGGTATACGGTAACCTTGTAAATTACGTATGTGTGTAACACCAAAAATAAAACTTATTGGAATTAATTTACATTTAAAACTATTTATTAACCTCTCAAATACCGGACCCTTCTTGGCCGCAACGAATGACTCAGGTCTACCTATATATCACCTGCTTCAAAACACTTTGCATTAGTTAGGACAAAACTAACCTACGACATGCTATCCTGGGGAGGTTGTGCCGAATATTTCTTAAAAGAAATCGAGAATGTTCAACGGAAATTCATCGAATATTTGCTAGACATCTTGGGCATGGATACTATTAAACTTTTTTCGTGTAAACGTGAGCTGATATTTCTTAAAAAAACCATAGTACAATCACAATGCTCCGATTTAACTACCTCCCTCTTATTTCATGTGCCAATTTAAAACACGCGACAAAACTAAAGTGTTATTTCCTATGTTGCGAATGTAAAATACATGTAATTTATTTTCGCATACTATTGATATTTTTTCATGCAAATTTTCAAATATCGTTAAAATGTAAATATTGCTTATAATCATTGTTTAAATATGAACCTGTATAAAACGATTGTAAAAAATTTGAGTTTTGTCTCCTATATTACCTTTGCAAAACAATTCTAACTTATTTTCGAACACCAATTATTTATTTCGTGCAAATTTCCAAATTTCTTTTAATGTTAATATTGTATGATATGATCTTGTATAAATAGCTCTTTAACACCTTCCATGTACAACTTCTAAAAAACTGTTAAAATGATAATATTGTAAAATTACCATTTAAAGCTACGAACATATGTTAAAACAAACATTAACTATATCACACCTTTCGTGTACAACCTTGTTGGTTAAAATTGTAACTGTTGTTGTATACGTTAATAAAACATTCCATTGCAGTCTTTACTCAGCGTAGCTGAACTTTCTCCTATAATATATGTCCCTTCTTATGAACAATACACGTATATATTTCTTGGAATGTTTTTTCTTATATATAATTTATAATATATATATATATATATATATATATATATATATATATATATAAATTATATTTTCGTGGGTTATAAGTTCAATTCGAATTACGAAACATTAAATATGAATTAGTTACCCATTTGAATTTATAGTTATTGTTCCAAGAGTATGTATAAAATAGTTTTGATTACGGTGTAAAACTAAGAGCCGAAACGATAATCAATTTAAAATGAACGAATTTAAACATATAGAAATATTCAATGAAAAGAAATAGTTTAAAGCACACATTGACACTTATCATACCAAAACTATATTAATGAACATTTACCAATACATTACAATTTTTTTATTTCTTTCCACTAGGTTTACTGTTTAGTAAAATCGTAGACATATTTCTCCAATTATACTTCTTTACTATAATTTTTAAGTAGTACTAAATTATATTTTCAAAAACATTTTCGCGTGAGTACAATACAGCTAGTAATGTTGTTTTACATTTTTTGGTTATACAATGAAATTTTGATTCCTCCTCGTGATCGCTGTGATTTCTAAACAACTTTATCAGGATTATTTTTGGAATTGTGTAACGAAAATTTATATTTCATATGTGCACAGTCTACATCTATGCAAATTTTCTGGCCAAAATAATATCTTGGAATATTTAGATTATTATAGAGTGGGTGAATCTTTTGAATTTTAGTCAAGCATTTCTAACTAAATTGATATCCACCACTGATTACCAAACAGTTTTATTCTTGGTATGCAGCCCATTCACTATAATAAATAATTGATGATCAGTAGATAAATAATTAGGATTCATTTCCACATTTTCAGTGAAGGGAAGAGGCAAACAAACTTCACAACTTCTAACGGCTCTCGTTAATCCAGAATGATTAACGATATTTTTCCCAAAAGTGTATGTAGACGAATAATAGTTTGAAACACTTTTACTTTCTGTATTAGCATTTTCTCAATAAAATTTAATTTAGAAATATCATTTGGCACGGGATCTACTTGAAGGCCATTACGAAAACATTGCGGCGGTATTTTACCCGATTTAAGATACTGCGTACATAACACGCATAATCACTTTTCGTCAAACATAAAACGAACTCCAAGGTTACCTTCTGATTTTGCCATATAATCATCTGCAATATTAACCTTTAAAATATCTGCCACTGTGATTTGAGCCTCTTTGAATTGCCAGGCAGCAATTTAAAGCCTTAAACCTTCGTTGCTATCTAAATTATGTGTTTCAAAACAATATCCCACAAATTTGTGCTTGCTATTCTTAAAAAGGTTTTCAGAACTATCGCAAGGCGAATCATGAAAGTGCAAACGTAACGGGTTAAACAAAATAGTAACAAAATTAATCATCAGACTGTGATTTAATACAAATTATCTTATCTTATCTTAGAAATCTACTAGATTTAAGCTTAAAGAACTTAATTAATAAAATAAATGTGATAAAATGTGGTATGGAAAAAGTAAATAAATAACCTGATAAAATAAGAAACTTAACGTTTAAACTTTACCTTTAATGGTTATCTTATAAAGTTTTATTTTTTACTAATAATTATTAGTACGTTAGTATGTACTGTTAATAAAACTCATTTGTTATAAAATTATTCAGTGTTTTTCTTTACTACACAATTACCCGTCTAAAAAATCTTGAACGAGTACCCGAACGTTTTCATGACAAGTCGATTACTCGAATAAGGAAATTTTGGTCTTAATCGAGTATTCGATTACCCGACTCGACTACTCGATGAAAAAAAAATAGATAATCGATAACCAACTCGATCAGCAAAAACTACTACTTGCAAAGCACAGTGATTTTTTTAAACCCGTAATTTCAGCGGAGATGCGGGTTCTAGACTTGAGAAATGGTGACACGTAAAATATTTTAAAAATACCTAAAAAATTATATTAATTTTTTCTAGCTCCGGGGATCAGAATCATCGTGGAAGGAGGTTATATATTCAATTATCTTTTAATATATTAGAAACTTATGTAATTTGAGGTGGTTACCTTATAATTTTAATTTAATAAAAATATTTATACTTATTCATGTCTCCTTAACTTACATAAGCTTGACGTACTTTAGAAGTGTAATTCTTATAATCTGTGGTAAATTATAAAACAATTTAATGCAGAGTGTTTAATAATGTATATGTACAATTCCTGAAATATTTTTATATCATTGGAGCGTCGGACGCATCTCGTATAACAAATTCAATATTGTTTTCACTGTTGGATAAACCGATAATGTTCTGGCGTCTAACATGGTTTATAATTAACTAACCTCTTTAACACTAATTAAATATAATTTTCACCCAACGGACCACCTATTGATTGATCCACGCAACACTAACATTGGCCCGCGCTTTCCTAATCAAAACAAGAATTTTCCCGCCAAAAATGGCAATTATTTGTAGACGAACCATATAGCAACCATTCATTTAGGTCCTAGGAATTCTTGCAATTCGCCATCAATTCTGCGCCTGGGAATTCCCTGGACGACGATGAGAATCCTCCGGAAATCATTCACTAGTAATATTCTTTCAAGCAACTTCATGATGATCTTAAAAGAACTAAAATTGATATGAGAAGAGCGCAACAAAATCAAAAAAGTATTACGATCAACGACGAGAGTATCTCGGGATTCCAGTAGGTACGCTAGTGTAGCTGGAGACTCATGACCTTTCAAAGGGCGCGACATACTATGCCGCGAAACTAAGCCTGAAATGGGACGAACCGTATCGAGTTATCCGACAGGTCACGCCCCTAGAGTACGAACTGGAAGATGCCATAACTAATATCAACCGAGGTCTGAAGCATATCAGTCAGCGGAAATTATATTGGACAAATTTCAATGTCATAATACCTGATAAATCGGAAGCTGCCGTTGGCGAAGACCAACCTTCTTGCATAGCTCCAGAAACTTCTGATCCTGTACCTCCGGCTTTTATATCCGAAAATGGCCTAAAGCGAATGTGATGAATGAATTTTGAGCTTATATCCGAATAGTCTCTAAAGCGAATGTGAGAAAATAATTTTGGGGTTTTATATACGAATTGGGCCAAAAGCGAATGTGATGAAGTAATTTTGTGCTTTTATAGCTTAATAGGGCCAAAATCCAATGTCGTTAAAAATAATTTTTGATCGTTTTATTGGTTTTCTAATAACGCGCCAAGATATAAAATAACGATAGCAGAAAACCAAAGTAAATCACATGAGTAAGGTTTAGCGTTCCTTTCGTTGATGTAGACGAACTGGTTGTAATAGTCGAATTACATCTCTCGCTGTGGCTTGAGCTGAATATTGTGTCCATAAAAGAGCTAAGACCTTGAGGAATTGATTCTGTTATCGAGTAAGTTGCTGGTGAGTTAGTTGAAGCTGAGTAAGTTGTAGGTGAGTTGGCTGTAGCATAGCAGCAAAACGACGGAAGAATCGAGTCATTCAAGGTAGCTAAGAAATAAGCTGATTGTTATGATAACTTTCCCTGGGGATAGAGCATGGTGGCAAACAAAGAGTGTCCAAGTCATTGGCAGCATTTGAGCCAGACGCCAGCGTGGACAACTGTGGTAATAAAGTGCTAACAACCAACGACTTTGGTTTTTCCTCGACTCCCGAAATTTCTTTCATTTCTTGGGTGGTTTTGATGCTGGAACTAGCATGTTCGGTCTTTAGTCTTTTGGTATTAGGCGTGCGGCTTTCTGTCGAAGTACCATTTCCATCTGTCTTTGATCTTTTTTAAACACGTTTGGCCATTTTCTGTTCAGGTGGACCTTCCGTTGTAGTGTTTTTAGAACCACTCTTTCTGACAATGGTTGATGGCTTTGAGGGACAGGGAGAATTCCACTTGGACTTCTTACTAGAGAAGATCGTCGTCAAAACTTCCCAATTTTTTTAAAGACATAAAAAAATATTTTTTTAGGTTTAAATAAAAACAAGACAGTTAGGAATTTCAATGACACACTTCAATTATTTTTAAGCTTAGCTGATCTATCGCTAATACGGTGCATTTGACGAGGCATTTGACTCTGTTTGCCACAAACGACTGTTGTTTAAACTTGAAAGAGCTGGTATCAGTGGAGTGCTTTTGAAGTGGATTCAAGATTTTTTACACAACCGCTTTCAGCGTGTTGTGTATCGCGGTGAATTCAGTTCTTACCGACCAGTTCTTTCTGGCGTGCCTCAGGGATCAATACTCGGACCCCTACTTTTCAACGTTTTCCTCTCTGATCTCCCATCGGTTCTGGCTCACGATTGTTCTCTTTACCAATATGCTGATGATAGCTACATCTCTCTCGCGATTCGTTCTGCGGCTGACCGTTTATCCAATGGGGTGTTGCCAATAACATTTCCCTAAATATCAAGAAATGTAACTTCATGATAATTAGCAGATGGAATTCTAACGTAGATGTCTCCTATGAGATAAATGGTGTGGCTATTGCTCGCGTTATTACTATGAAGATCCTCGGTGTTTTCATTTCGAGGGACCTAAAATGGGTGTCTCATGTCAACCACGCTTGTAATCGCGCCCGACGTTTATGTTGACTTATTCGCCGTACTACTGGCTATACCCGGGCCTCCGTCACGCTCTCTCGTTCGCTGTGCTTACCAGTACTTGACTACGCCTCTCCGGTTTGGAACCCTTCACTTAAAAAGGACATTGCTTCTCTGGAACGTGTTCAGCGGACGTTCACTCGATTTTACTTGAAGTCTCCGCGTGCTTACTTACCTGGATATGTCTCATACAGTCAAAGACTAGCTGACATTCATCTACTACCACTAACTGTTCGCAGAGACGTTTGTGATATGATCACACTCTTGAAATTGACCAGGTCAGCGACATTCAATCTTTGCGATTACATGAAATATAGTACCCGGCAGTCTTGCCCTACGTACTACGTTAAGTTTGCCCGATACTTGGCCTTGGAAAATTCATCCGGAGTGCTCGTACATGGAACTCGTTGCCCGCCGACATCAGGGAGAATTCCACTCAGTTTTCTATCCCCAAATTTCGTTCCTTAGTAACGGAATTTCTTTTTGGCATTTGGCTTTCACAAAATTCTTAATTTTATCTCTTTTATGTTTGATTTTATTTATTTAACTTTTTTGCGTTCTGTTATCTAATTTATTTCTTTGTATTGTCCAGGTAACCACCACGTATAGGCTTTGCCTCTGTGGTTGCCTGCAAAGTTTGTTTCTTTGCGAAATAAATATTATTATTATTATTATTATTGTTAATAATTTTTAAAGGAATTGAACATATTCAACCTTTTTTAAGCTAAGATAACATACGCATCGAGAGTATTTTTTGAAATATAACAATATTATAGTTTGAATATCTACACAACCGTTGAGGTATCGTTATTTCACTATATTCAATGATTTGTTGAAATTAAAAAACCTAATTGATAAAAGGTCGTCTTTGCAATGGTTCCGATCACGGCCGCCTGCACTATAATTTAGTAAGGCTTAAGTAGTTGAATTTAAAACGTCAAAGGAAGCGACGACAGCGCATCTAAGAAAATAAACAAATCAGTTCATATGTCAAATTTTTAATTACATTAAAATATTCTTAGGATAATAAAAGAATTGCTATATTCATTTTTAATTATTACTTTACCAAATGGTACCTGAACTAATCTTAGGCCTAAAGTGGTGCCTTGGGTATCTGTTTATTAATAATTAAAAAGCTACGAATCACCTTCATTAAATTTGTATAATGTTAAAAGTAAATGAAGTTTTTTTTTTCAATTTTATTTATTAGTTTTTTTAATTAAATGTTTACAAGGTAGTGAGGGGCTAAGTCAGTAAGCGACTTGTGCCCCTCCGCGACAAACAGAAATGAAGTATAACATAAAGGGTTAAAAAATAAAACAACATACAGAATATATATATATATATATATATATATATATATATATATAACTAGAATATTAACAATTTAATTTAGACAACAGCCAAATGATAAAAGTTTAAGGGAAAAAAGATAAAATTATTGTAGCAGCCAAAAAATTCTTTTTTTAACTTCAGATTTAAAAAAGATAAAATTATTAGATATTTGTAGAGAACGCTGCAGTAAATTAAAGAGTTTGACTCCGTAATAAAAAATTTAAGTTAGCTTTTTGTAGGTTTTACATTTCGGCGTTAATGTATGATAGTAATTCCGGGTGACAGAAGTCTTTAAGTTTTTAATAAAATTAAAATATATTCCAAGATAGGAATTTATTTCCTTAAAAATGACGATGAGGCAATTAAAATCAAAAACATGGAAGACTGAAGTAATATGGTTTTTGTAGAAAATTTCTTTGCTATGCGCTTGAAATGGACCTGGTATCTTTTTTTGGAGTCTATGTATTCTGACTAAATTATGCCTGGAGTTATTTGCCCAAAGTGCGATTCCATATAACATAGTTGAGTTAAATAAGGCGTAATATATTTCTAGCTTTAATTGTCTAGGAATCGCTAAGCGGTTATAGTAGAGGTCGCCACACACTCGCGCTAGAGTTTTACACACGTGGTCCACTTGCGTATTAAAGGTTAGATGGATTTCCAGCCAAACTCTCAGGTACTTAATAGAAAATACTCTTTTAATTATTACATTATTTATTACTACATTTAGGTTAGCTAGATTCAATACTTTGCCTCGATTGTGAAAGATAATAAATTTGGTTTTATCGACATTAAGACTCAGTTCATTAATGGACAGCCAGACGCGTGAATGGACGCTAAGAGGGAATTTATACTAGCTATAAGGGAGTTAATACAGCGACCACGTTGCAAGAGAATCGCGTCATCAGCGAAGAGAAAAAGAAGATTTTGGGGGATAGCATGGATCAGATCATTCTGATATAAATTAAACAAGAAGGGCGAAATAATCGACCCCTGGGGGACGCCCACTGTTAGTATTTTGGGTGTTGAAATAGAGTTATTGGCATTAGTTCTACACGATCTGTTAGAGAGGTAACTCGCTAATTACATACTTGGAGGGCCTCTGACACCCAAGCGATGTAGTTTTTTAATAAGCCTTTTATGAGGGACCGAGTCGAAGGCTTTTCTCAGTTCAAGAAAAACTCCGATGGCCATATTACTCGCATCTAATGCAGAGATAATTTTGTTATAAACGGTCGTTATGGCATTAATGGTACTCCTTGATTTCCTGAATCCGAATTGAAAGCCTGAAATTAATATATTTCTTTCACAGAAATCCAGGAACCTTATATAAAATGCCTTATCAAATATTTTGGAGATAAAAGATAACAGCGAGATAGGCCTGTAGTATTTTGGATCGCTGGGATCACCTTTTTTTAAAAATAGGGACTATTAACGTACGTTTTAACTTTTCGGGGTATACACACGAGGAAAAAGAGAGGGACACTAGGAATAATAGAGGGGTAATTAACATATTAGCTCCAAATTTAATGGCTTTGGGATTAAACTCATCCAAACCGGGTGCAGAAGTAGGTAATTCCTTAATGTTTTTAATTCTATTTCCTCTAAAGGAAAAAACCACCATCGAGTTTGGAATAGCAGTTATGTGCGAGACATCTTCACTGGATTGCGTAAGATTAGCAGCACTGGTGGAATAAGAGTTAAGTCTGTTACCCGCCAGGGGAATAGAATAGGTTATTTTAGTTTTTCGATTTAAAAGGTCATTCACCGTTCCCCATTTCTTTTTGGGATTATAGTTGCCTCACGAAGCTTATTCATGAAATAGGCGTTTCTCGCTTTTCTTATGTTATTATTGCAAATATTTCGGTAACTACGAAACCTTTCAATGTTTTCATTTGTTGAGAATTTCTTAGATTTTTTTAAGAGACGATTTTTTTGTTTGATATTTTCTTTAAGATTAAACGACAGCCAAGGTTCGAAGATAGGACGGATAGTAATAATATTAAACAATTTTTTATATTCTTTTAATACAAGATTTTCAATGAGGTCGTAAGCTAAGTTAGCATCCGAAATATTATATAAGTCTACGTAGGCTATTTTCGCGAGACCAGAGGCAAATTTTATAAGGTTTTTCTTACTAAAGCATCGTGAAGTGAAGGCGTGAGGTATAGCTACATGTATATCAGTTTTAACAGAGATTGGATAGTGATCGGATATATTTATAGAGGATAAGATATTCCCGGTTTAAAAAGACATTATCTATACATGATATTGAATTACCCTGCACTCGAGTTACCTCCTCAATTCCCATTTTGAGGTTATAATTTGTAAATATATCAGTAAGTGACTCGACACAGGGATTTTTCCTTAAAAATCTATGTTAAAATCTCCCATGATAACCTAGGATTTTTTGGAGAACCCAGTGCAGAGGCAATGTTATCACAATGAGCGAAGAACTCATCTATATTAGCTTTGTGTGAGCGATATATGACCGATACTGAGAAGTTAATAGCCACCGACTCAAAATTTAGATTAAAGAAGGTTAAGTTAACAACCGGAAAAACATTAAGACCTTTTTTATAATAGACTCCTATTCCTCCGCAAGGCGATCACCCGTTCCATGGTAATTGAAATTTAGGAGATATTTTATTATATCATTTCTAAACCAAGTTTAAGTAAGTGCTATTATGTCCGGTTCAATATTCAAGGTCAGTAATTCATAAATTAGATTGTCTAGATTACAGTTTGAGCTTTTAACATAAGTGTAAATTATATTCATAATGAAATTAATCTAGTAAAATTAAGGATTAATAATTTATTTTTAATGACTTCGTCAATTAAATCGTTATACAAATAATCCGCACCTTCAAATTGGACAACAAAGTTAGAAATAAGTTTTCCTGCTCCGTTGGTTTTATGTTAAATAAACTGCCGAAGGTGATAGCGAGCGGTTTCTTGACGAGGGGTGAAGTCAGGGCTTATATATATCTTACAACCTTTTAATTTGTTCGCGTTTTTCAAGATTTCGTTTTTCGCAGTAGCGGTATCAAGTTTTATCACAATTCTACGAGATATGTGTGATTCAGAAGATACTCCTCTCCTATTAACTTGAAAAGGGTTAATGGTCCCAGTTCACCCTAGGATATCTGTTAATATATTGCTAACTTCTTGCGCGAGAGAACTACACTCTTCTCCCGGTTTTTCTGGGATACCGCTTATGCTTTCAATTTCATAATGGTTGATTTCTATCTTTGGATCCCAGTTTGGAATTAACTTTTTTAACCAGGGAGCTATAGTTAGAGATTTAATTTCTTCTATGTCAATTTTATATGATTCAAGGCTATTAAGACGTGTCTCATGGGCGTTGACCGTATCAGAGATAGCGTCAAATTTATCGTTCTTATCATTAATAGATGTTTGTACCGAGGAAATATTTCCTTTTTAAATTCCGTTAGGACGTCTTGAAGAGATAAATGTTTTGGAGGAGTAGGTGACATATCAAAAAAAAACTAAAAAACCCAAGTTCAAGAGCGAGAGAGCACCATCGACCAATAAAAAACAATCTGAGTAAAAGAAAGGTTAAATTACCTGCAAAATATTAAACGGTCAGCGAATGTCAACAAGGTCGAGGTGCTCTGAAGTGCGCCGAACGGAATCTTCCTTTATATATAGAGTTGAGGCAGTTGTTTTTTGGATTAAGCTAAGTAAAAAATTCACACAGCGTAAGGTCAATGTAGAAGGCGGAACGCTGGAAAGTATAGCCTAAATCCGCACCTGAGATATAATTGGTCCGCCACAAAGCGAAGAGGGCGTCGGTCGATCATAAACGATGGTTTAAAAGCAGGCGTAATGTATTGTACGTAATTCAGACGTGAAGATCAAGTAATACGCCAATATTATAATTGTTGAGTGCCTGCGAAATATTAAACGGTCAGCGAATGTCAACAAGGTCGAGGTGCTCTTGCGATTTGCCCAAAAGCCCCTAATTAATTTATATTATAATTCACAACGTCCCGGGTAATCCTCGCAAGGGTATACGCGCACACTACCTTTTCTTACTTTCCCTCTACTAGTCTAAATTGAATAAAACGGAACGAAGTTTTTTTTAACAGTGCTGACATGTGGTCAGAAATTTATATCCCGGTGCTCCAAGCGATCAAACAGCCTACTACACCAGTGGTCGCATCAGAATTCCCTACGCCAGCGTCCACAAGTCCGGACAGGTGACAAAACCAGCATGGGTAGCAGAACCCCACTACGGATGGTCGCACCCTCGACGCAAGCCGCTCACCCAGCAGAAGGCGCAGCAATGGGTCGACCAGCTCGCCATTTCGCACACAGCAGTGGGATAGAGAGCGGATGCTGTAGCAACTCCAGCCAACCCCCCCCCCCCCTATGAAGGCAGGGAGTCAAGCCCTTTGGAGAGAGCTCCTAAATTGGAACGACGAGCACACAGCAGTCCAATTAACCCGGCACAGCTGGCACCGGATGTCCCGGTGGGACTCCAAAAGGCCGGGCAACAGGACCGCCGTGCCCTCATACGGAGCACAGCAGGCTACCCAATCCGCCGAGCCGGCCAGTTTGCACGGACCCACTCCGTTAGCCTGAGCCGAAACTCAGTATCCAGCCCCTACCTGACCGAAGTAGGCGGTGGAGATAGGACCATTTGATCAGAGCTAACATCTCCCAGTGCGCCACCGCCCTCATGGGTTACAAGAGCCGGACCTCGACTCCCCGGTAAAGCCACCAGTTAGTGCACACTCGGACCCATTAATGGCCGAACAGTGCTGAGAAGTTGAATTTACCACAAAATATGAATTTAATTACGAGAGTCTCATATATTTTCCGCACATTCGCTGAATTTCGTAGCAGAACCAGCCGTATAACATTTGTCTACTATAGAAAAATAGTCCGTCGTGTGCAAATTCCGGATAACCACATTGAAAATCTTTGGCGTGTACACCAAAAGATCAAAATGGCTCTGATTGCTCAATTCTTGAAGAATAGGGCGCAATAAATTAGAAGGGCTATAATTTATATGGGTGTCTAAAAAAGGGACATTTACACAATCCATATGACTCGATTAAAAATTTTTATTCGTGAAATAAACAATACTCCTCTAATCTTGTACAATTATTTTGTATAGATTGTAATTTTTAACTACTCGGAGAGATAGATATTTTGACGAAAAAAACTAGCGGCGGCTGGATTCTACTATATTCAACATGGAGATGAAGTACGATGTTACAAGTGCCACGGAATCTTAGAACACTGGGAATCAGGAGACGTACCAGACTTGAACATGCCATATTATTCCCACGCTGTCCGTCGAGTGATAATTAACCAGCGGAAAAAAGTACCTATCACAAGAATGGGACATTCCACCTACGCCAAAGGCTACTACTGTAATCGACAAATGCATCTCACCTATACCTGACGACGACGACGTTTGTGACTGTCCCTCAGATGGAAGTGCTGTTTTACGCTACAATTTATTTTTATACAAGTTGCGCTCGCAGAAGGTAGTTCGTTTTAACCCTTTGAATATAATTGTTTATATCACTTTCGCTGATCGAATTAATTACTATTATATAGATAAATTACGATTTAAACGGGTTATATATTATGTCGGACTAGTCGTAGAACCAATTCTAAGAAATCATGTAAAACAAAGTTCTAAAATTAAAAAAAAATAAACAACTTGTACTTATTAATCATATTCTAGAGAACAATGCACTTTAAAGTATTAAGCCCCATTTTCATGCTCGCTGGTAGCGGGTAAAAATCGACAAAATCCGTTTCAGCTATACACTTTTTCACTTTCCGCGTCGATCTGTTTCAAACAGATATTTTAACTTTACTTTCACGCTTGCGAGTGGCGGAAGCGAATTTTGACGATTTATATCCGCTACCAGCGAGCATGAAAATGGGGCTTTAGGCTTAGGAATTTAGTCTCAATTAAAATCCGTCGGGAAAATATTTATATGATAAATGTATTATACGTAGAAAGTTAGAACACACAAATTAAATAAGTGAAGGGGATTCACTAAATTATAGAGGGAATTGGAAGATCATTTTAACAGGGGAAAAGCATTGATTAGAATTATAGATATTGGGGTGGGGGAGGAGTGGTAAAATTACGGCTGTTCATTTTTCCAACTGCTTTTCTGATGTACCCAAAAATGGACCAAAACTACCCTTAAAGTGACCTAAGTCACCGTTACCGGCCCTATGTACCCTATTTTAGACCAAAAGTACCCTTATCTGGACCTTTTAGCTGTATTGTAATGTTAAACTCCCATAGAGATTCCCCTAAAGAGAAAAAAAACTTGCGGTCCAATTTTGGGTATATGTAGTATTTCGGTGAGGGAACACTCACTAGGAAAATGTAGAGTTTGCCTAGCGATCCCTATTTTTGCAAACAAAACAACGAGGCGATACTCCAAAAACTTTTCATTGCTCCCGGTTTGATGGTGGTAATGTCAATCTTCGAGCACACCCAATGGAAATTGCTTTAACTTATAAAGGGTGTTACGGATATGCTAGTCAACCATTAAATGACGTGTTCCTTAGGGTCATATTAAACTTACAAAATAAAATATCAAAGGGACTGATACTTCATGGTTTTAAAATATTTATTTTCTTGGAGCTTTCGGACCGAGGTCCTTCGTCAGCCGTTAACTCATTACTGCTGGGTCATATTAAGTCGAAAATTTATTCCTTGAGAGTAATTGGCCCTCTTAAATCGGTCTCCAAAACGTCGAAAAACGTGGAGTTTCCTTAGCCTTATTTTATTTGGAAAAAGATCACTAGTATTAAAAATGCGATTTTCAGCAGAATAAGTCTGTACATTACGTTTTACGTAAAACGAAGGTGTTTTGAAGTAACACTGTTGTTTAAATGAAAGTTGTAACGTGCTCCTAGCTACAATAACGTTTTATATGTAACTTAAGATCCAATAAAGAATCACTCTAAAGCCTTATTCAATAAACAACACCACCACTTACTATAGGAACAATGAAGGAGTCATCCCGTCGAGGGGCGGACGTGGCGGCCATCTTGTCACTCTGACCTGACTTTACTAACAAGGGGGCCAACTATCTACTTCACTAGCTTTTATTAAAGCAACATGGTACCACCATAGTGGGAAAAACCCTAACCACGTGACGGTGGGCCAATAAGATGAAGATGTCTACGGATGAAGATACTTAAAGCCAGGGTAACAAGACGGACCACCACACTCCTCCCCCCTCCGAAACACCACTGTTTATTAAAAATTCTAACAACAAAAACCAAAAAAAACACAAGAAATCCTCTTGAGCAGTCTGAGTGTGAATGGATAAACGTCCTATTTCTTGCAAGACTGATACAGACGAGGCGTCACATGACGACGACTAGACCAACGGCGTGGCAAGAGACCCACGATGAACCACCCGAGACTGAGTCTTGGACGGAGAGAATTCATACCCCCCCCCCATTGTAAATATTAAACAAATTAAAATTCCAAAAATTGACAAAATAAGTAAAAAAGTCACGAAAAAATCAAACTATATCATCTTTTGACCAATTTGAACACAATGCGTGAAAATGAACCTAAATGGCTCAAATCGTAAAAATTTCAGAGAAAATTGAGAGAATTGCAAACATGGAAAAATATTTCGAAATTGTTTGAAATAAATTATTTTTCAAAAACTATTATAATTGATAGGAATTAATAAAAATATAAAATTTATGAAGTATGGGAATAATGTTTAGATAAATTGTTTTATTTTAAAAATAAAATTATTTTGGTCAATTTGGTCAAGAATCATCAATATTTCAATTAATTGATCAAAATAGGCAATTATTTAAATGACTAAATTTTACAAAAATCTCAAAATAATTTGAAATAAAATTGAATAAATTTTTACCAGTTGGATCAAAAGCAGTAGATTCGATCATAATTGAAATCTATTTGAAATGTATAAGTTGTGAAAATTAGATTAATATACAGATAGTGTTTTTTGAAAAAATTTAAAAAACAATTTGCCCATTTATCTATATATTATTCCTATATTTCACTATCTTAAATTTTCTCTCACATTTTTCAAATTTTAGCCACTTTGGCTCATCTATTTTGTTCCGTTTTTGGAATGGGGGGCTAGGAATCGGTCAGAATCCCATGTTATTTTCAATGGGAAAAGTTTAATTTCTATTGTCAAAAACATATTTTGTTGTCATGGCAAAACGGTTGCCCATGGAATATATTCCCTATAGGATTTTTTAAGTTACATGCAGGTCTACCAAAATCAGTGGGTTACCCTTTGAGATGTCTCCTTGTGAGTGATCTTGCCCTTCAAATAGTTAATATATGTACCAAAGCTTTGAAGCTGATTAAAAGTGGAGACATATATCTGTGCGTCGCTCGTGAATGCGCGAATGTATCAAAAGACGGTTACTGCGGGAAAACGCATGTCCACAGACTTCACAAGTATATTTCATTATTTCGAGCTTTTCACGAACGTGTCGAATAATATCACATTTTCGCTTAAACGCTCTTGAGCACTCGATACACGAAAACATGATGGAGAAGACCCGCCGTATTCCGAAATTGAAAAGGCTGGATTTTTTAAGTGTTTTATATTGCTAGTCTACACTTTTCTAACGTTTTGGTATCAGCGGCCAATGTACCACTCAATACACTCGTTAGCTTAACCAGCACTCTAAGATACTCGTATCAATCAGTTTGATATTCGTAAGTTTTCAACAGATTATAGATCTTGAAATATATGTTACATTGAATTACACGTTTAACGTGAAATTAAATATTTTTTCGGAATGAGCTATCGGAGTCTGAGATTTGAAAAGCGTTTTTGTTCAACGCGGTCTGGGCCAATTTCTTCCAAAATGATTTAATGCTCGAGATCTGCGTCGTTTTCTACTCGCTTTTTTTGGGGTTTCATTGGTCTGCTTGCATTTTCTTTTGATTTTTCAGGAATTGCTGGACTTGAACGGAGGAGGGAGCCAGAGAAGGACGCTATTGGTAAAAGGGAAACTCGGACTATTTAGATAAGGACGAAGGCAGATCGGTGGCATTTGAATTTTGCAATGGGTTAGTTGATGGTGCTGGATATGTTTTCCTATCATTATTCTTGCCATGTCGGCGTCCTCCTGAGACATGGTCGAGTCTTTGATGAAATTTTTTTGAACCTTGAATGATACAATTAAAATTTATTATGGTCCTAACAATTATCTATATACATCTAAAAATTGATAGTTAACTCAACATAGGGAACGCCAGTCCAATTTTTCCTCCAATTCTCCAGCACCGCGTAAAAACAAACGTGTACGTCGATATAGTTTTCCCTGACGTTTTGATCATACTTCACCCACAATTTCGTTGGATACGATCTTTTTACAGTTACGGAAAATGCATATAGCACCATTTTCGTCGACGGGGTGCTGCATTGTCCGCTCTAAATTTTTTAAACTTGCCACGAGAGAGAAACGAAGTTCCATATGTTTCTTCTTTCGATAATTGTCTTTATATAGCATATACTACTCTGCAATAGGTCTAGAAACTAAATGTACTTCTAAAATTAGTTACTATAGAAGCCTTGAATTTTCAATTATATCTTATTTACATCTAATTTACTTCTTAACCCCAAATTTCCAAATATATCTTGTTGATATCTAATTTAACTTATTAACCCCGAATTTCAAAAATATCTTGTTGACATCTAATTTTACTTCTTAACCCCGAATTTTTAAATATATATGGTTGACATTTAATAAGCAAAACAAAAACACTCCACTGATAATAGATTTTATTTATAGAAATAATACAAAATAATTAAATATTAATATATTCACGTTTTATATTTCCATAGGGTAATTATGTACGCTTTAAACAACGAACGAACAAATTGCTGTTTTTATGACAACGGACACAAATCAGGTGATATATGATATAATATGGGGCGCCCGAAATCTTCGTCGTTAATAACTTCTATTCCGATGCATTTCGACAAATTTTTGCTTTTTTCCAGTCCTTTTGTGTAGAACAACGTAACTTTACCCGTTACGCGTAAAACTATTTCGCGCAAATCTTCCAATTCGTGGTCGGCTTATTTAAATTTCTTCCGCAGATACTGCAGGAGATCCAAGAGCAAAGAATTTAATGTTAATGCTCAGCTCGTTATACGGAAAAGGTGCTTTTGCGCTCTTAAAACATTTACTTCGATGACGCATGATAAATCGTCCGACCTATTATTTGAAGAAATGATACTATGTTATTTTACACTAGTTCATTTTTCTTTAAAAAATTCAAAACTTTCATTTCTGAAGCAATTTTAGAGTTGTGAAATGAAAAATGATGCTTTAGATCTGAGGAAGTACACTCTGTTTGAAAAGTCTTCGACAGCTGAAATTTTTGCCCTCTTTTTAATTCTGCTAGAAAACTATAATAGATGGCTCGATGAAACCAATTGCAACTTTTATTTATTTTCCAATATCTTTCGTTATTTATCGGTTTCGTCCGCCAAAAATTAATAGTTTGGCGGGAACCGTCAAAACTCATTTTTGACAACTGTTTAAATATTGGTTCTACGGCACTGACTCGCGCGTTTTTGAATTCACAATGGTCGATTCATATTTAGAAAGTGGAAAAATTATCTCTCTACAACCAACGGTTGAGAAGTTATAGCGTTTCAAAACTTACCTCTAAACTAGGAAACACCTAAAATGCATCAAGCGATTATAAATAACGCAACTTCGACGACAATTTGGAAACGCGATAGCTTCTCAACCGTTGGTTGTAGAGAGATAATTTTTCCACTTTCTAAATATGAATCGACCATTGTGAATTCAAAAACGCGCGAGTCAGTGCCGTAGAACCAATATTTAAACAGTTGTCAAAAATGAGTTTTGACGGTTCCCGCCAAACTATTAATTTTTGGCGGACGAAACCGATAAATAACGAAAGATATTGGAAAATAAATAAAAGTTGCAATTGGTTTCATCGAGCCATCTATTATAGTTTTCTAGCAGAATTAAAAAGAGGGCAAAAATTTCAGCTGTCGAAGACTTTTCAAACAGAGTGTACGTTCTTATACTATTTTTTTATGAACTTGGTACATTTCTTCGTCTTACACGTGATTTAAACATACTTCAGTGTCGTAAGGGTTGAGAGCCTGTTCATATTTCTAAGCGAAACCTCTTATTTTCAGCACGGAAAATTATCTGGGAAACCCAACGATACCATAAAGGAACTGATACCTACGGTCTTCATTCTCGACACTCTACAGAAATATATTCAACCCAACACTTATGCTCTCACCCCGTTACGAGCCGGTCCCAATACCTCGTAATTTTCTGCGCGGATAGAAAACCCCGTTACTTTCGATGCGGTAAGAAAATCTCATTTAAGAGCATCCAACCGAAACAACGCGATCGTTTCCTTGAAAATTTTCGTTCCCTTTAGCACCTCTAAAT